>NC_056679.1:185756502-187001002 GCF_018350215.1 Panthera leo | reverse complement strand
TTACTGGGATCTACAGAAACTAAGTTTTAGAATAAAGTATTGAATATTGATGTTGAAAGTGTTTATAGCCAAAATTCATACAGGTATTTTATAGCATTAGATTAAGTCAGTAGGAGGTCACAAAGGATGTTGTGATTCTTTGAATAACAATTTGTTTGAATCAATGCATTAGGAGGAATAGATTAGTTTTTACATTCATAAAGTGAGGCCAAGTTTTTACACTATTTCATGATGTGCAAGAGAAGATATTTACAATGATTTATTATAAATATAAGGATAAATACTGAGGTGTTTGTTTTATTGATAAGAGTAAGGTTATGTAATAATTCCATTTGTTTAGAATTATGGTTCTCAAACCCTTTAGAATTAGGATTCCTTGACACTCTTAAAAATTATTTAGAATCCAATGAGTTTTTGCTTATGTGTGTTGAACTAATCTATATTTACTGTATTAGAAACTTAAATCAGAAATTAAAAAGTTATACATTTCTTTAAAAATAATATATTCATTACATGTTAACATACATTTTTCCAAAAAATAACTATTCTCTAAAACAAAAAAATTAGTGAGAAAAAATTTTAAATCTGTTTAATATATGAATAGAAGACAATTAAATTCTCATACCTGCTTATACATTTGATCTGTCTTGCTATGAAGAATAATCCAGCCTCCTACCTAGTTTGAAAAGGAAGACTAGTTGGAATTTGGGGGACTGCGATGTTAGTTTTATGTGTCTATATGCAAGACTACAATCCCTAGTTAGTCAATCAAACACTAGTCTAGGCATTGCTAAGAGATTTTGTAGACATAATTAAAGTCCATAATCAGTTGATTTTAAATAGAAGAGCCTATCCTAGATAACCTGGGTGGGTCTCATTTGATCAGTTGAAAGGCCTTAGAAAAAATGTTGTCTCTACTCTGAAGAAGAAATTCCATCTACAGATAGCAGCTTCAGCCTATGCTTGAGAATTCCAGCTGGCCTGACTGATGGTCTGTCCTATGAATGTCACACTTGCCTACCCAGCCCAACAATCATGGAAGCCAACCCTCTGGAGTAAATCTCTTAATATGTATCTCCTATTGGTGTAGTTTCTCCAACTGAACTCTAATACACAGAGACTTTGAGATCAGTGGTATAGGATATACTTTACAAAGAGTTCCATGTCACTAATTAGCTTAACATAATAATTCTATGGAGTAAGGCAAAAACCATCACTTCTATCCTCAGAGAGGATATTTATCAGATGGCATGGATCTTTCAAGTGGCTTTTAGTCTTGATCCTTAAATTCCTGGTTTCTATGCCAGTGCACTTTACCTTTCAGCACAATAACCTTCTATATATTTGGAAATATACTTGCAGATATAGACATTCATATTATTTAATACACACGTCACAAAGAAAATCCTTACAAACGGGGCAGGACACAAAACCTGTATCTAGGTATGAGTGGAAGTGATGCAAATGAAACACAGGGTTTTATTTTATGCTTAAGGAGCTTATAATTTACCTGGGAAAAATAAGATTCTTTATCCCTGAAGATATGAGATGGGGTTTAATAAAGTGATTAGGACTCTGATTCTTTATTAATACTTTTTCAAGTACTAGGCAATGCGATAGAGTCATTTTCATCCTTTTCAGCTGCTTCTGGTGCAATTGATGTCCCCTCCATATCTGATGCCCCTCTAGTGTGTGAGTTTATGGGAGACAGTGATAATGACCAATCAGCAGGTACAGAATACTAACAACCTGTTCACTGAATGACTAAGGAAGCAGAGAATGGATGCAAAACAAAGGTGAGAAGGAAGAGCCAAAGTGGAAACATTGGGAGAAATGGAAAACCAAAGAACTGGAAGATAGAATATGACTTTAAGATAATGAAATGAAAACTGGGCTGAAGAAGGTGTGTGTTAAAAAGTAACAAGAGGTTTAGCAGAACAAATGAAGGGTTCCCATTTTATGAAAGAGACTGGCCAAGAAGAGTGTTTTATTAGCATGAGGAGGCAGAATAGGATCATGGCTCAGTGTATGAACTTTAGTCAGACAGATCTGAGTTTGGGTACTAGTTTCATCATGTACTAGCTATGTCATCTTGGATAAATAACCTGACCTCTTTGGACCTCAGTTTCCACAAATGTGAACTTTCAGAGTTATTATGAAAATTAAATGAGAAAATTTATATAAAGTACATCAAATAATGCCTAGCATAGAGTAAATCCATTAAGTATTGACTCTCATAATTATTGTTATTACTATTATTATTAATTCTAGAAGCAACAAGGAGCCAATAGGAGATGTTTAATTGGGATGGTGATATGGGGACACTTGTTAGCTTGGAAAATATGTCTGATTTTAGTTAGAATAAATCATCAAGGTAAAATACTGGAGCCAGAGCAATCAGGAAGTTACCTCAATAGTCCAAGCACAAAAAAGTGACAGGCAAGGTACAACCTAGCCCAAGACTCCTCCCACTGGATCATCACATACACTATAGATTTGACATCGTTGGTTTATTCTAAATAGGAGCATATACTATTTATGTATAATTGGTAAATGGGAAACACTACAAATTTTTTTAAACATTTAATTTAAGCACATAATTTATCAGATTTAGGGGAGAATTTTAGAAGTTGAAAATTGCAACTTTTATTTTATTTTTATTTTTTTAAAGTTTTATTTATTACTTATTTTGAGAGAGTGAGAGCAAATGGGGAAGGGGCAGAGAGAGAATCCCAAGCAGCCTCTGCACAGTCAGCACAAAGCCCAATGTGAGGCTCTGAAAGTTGCAACTTTAGAGAATATCAAATGCCCTGACATAGCAATTGGGCTTCCTAATTCTCTCTGCTTATATAGAAAATTAACTAGAGGTTCCTAGAAAATTAATCACTAAGGAGGCGCCAGTCCAGATTAAAAACAAACAAACAAAAAACCTGTATAAAGCACATAAATATCTATGTATGTCTAGGATTATATAAGAGTTATATGTGGTTGCCTCAGTCGGTTAAGCGTCCGACTTCGGCTCAGGTCATGATCTCATGGTATGTGAGTTTGAGTCCCACCTGGGGCTCTGTGCTGACAGCTCAGAGCCTGGAGCCTGCCTCGGATTCTGTGTCTCCCCCTCTCTCTGCCCCTCCCATGCTCATGCTCTGTCTCTCAATAATAAATAAATGTTAAAAAATTAAAAAAAAAAAAGAATTGTATGTAGTTGCATGTGAGAATATCTACAGAACTTACAAATGGTGGTTCTTCATATGCAGTGAAACCCATTTGTTAATATCTGGGGATGCTGGAAATAAATTTAATTAACAACAGATAGTTCTAACAGGATCCAACTAGGAAAACTCACCTGCCTATCTATGACACTGGTCTCATTTATGTCTATATCCATTAAGTGACAACGACATCTTTTTTTTTTTTTTAACGTTTATTTATTTTTGAGACAGAGAGAGACAGAGCATGAACGGGGGAGGGTCAGAGAGAGGGAGACACAGAATCTGAAACAGGCTCCAGGCTCTGAGCTGTCAGCACAGAGCCCGTCGCAGGGCTCGAACTCACGGACCGCAAGATCATGACCTGAGCCGAAGTCGGCCACTTAACTGACTGAGCCACCCAGGTGCCCCAACATCTTTTAAATTTCAAGCAAGCTCTTGGCCTTATTGTGAGGCTTAATCTTCATTTTAGAACACAGACGGAACTGGCACTCTTCCTGAACAGCTTGCCATACAGCAGAATGTCATAGGATAGATGCAAGTTTTTAAAAATTGTACGATTTTAATAATCTGTGCAGATTAAAATCCAAAAGATATGATGATATCCATATATGATACTTTTCACTTAGTTTAGGAGGTAAATAACAAATAGTATAGAACTTTCAGCAGAATTAGGATACAGCTGCTAAAGTTGAATTTCTAGTCTCAGAGTTGATTAGCATATCCATGTTTGTGTTTGAATGTAATAGATGTGAATCTCCTTTCCAAAAGAATTAGAAGTTTTCACTGTGCATTTGTGTGGAAATCATTGGTTGGAATAAATTTTTAAGAATGTAAAGGAAAAAATAAAGACATGAAGTAAGAGACACAGCACAGTGGCCTTTGGATATGATTTTCTATCCATTGAGTACAAGTATTCAAGATGATTTTCCAGGTGGAAAGGATAGATTTTCTCAGAGCCAAGCATGAACTGTTGTACCAGCCCTGTGACTGTCTAACATCACACATTTGCAAGGTAGCTTCTTGGGCTAGAGGTGGAATGAGGCCTGGGAACAGAGAGATGTGATCTTCATCTAAAAATACAAGCCTTGCATTAATTAGATGTGCTAATAAGCAGTGTGTATCACTCACCATTCCCTAGGACTTCTAGGTGAGATAACTATGAATTAATAAAGTTAAAACAATGGAATTTGGAATAAAAACAGAAGATGACATAGGGTCTCAGATTTTATGTGATCCAGTATTAGTATATCCACTGATAAAGGAGACAGACTCGTGAAGATAAAGTAGCTTGCTTGAGGTCACAAGTCAATGTCACTGCTAAGTCTATCTTATAATTTCTCACTTATTCTGCAGCTACTCATTGTCTCCATGAGGTTACCGTAATCATTGTATTTAGACAGTACTGTTTTCTACCTAGCTCAAGCTAATTAAGCAAGAAGAGGAATCTATTGGCCCACATAACTGGAGTGTCATAAGCTCTCTCCTTGCAGGTTTTAGGCTGACTTTCTCCATGTGGTAGGCCAGGTGCCCTTTTGGAACTCCAGATACACATAGTGACTCAGCCTCATTAGAAAGCTTTTCCTAAAACATTTTATTTTGCCCAAGTCCCGGGAAAGCCTCTGATTAGTTCACTTTGCACTAGGCTCATTCCTGGACCAATTACTGTTGTCACAGGGATGAATACTCTGATTCACCAACTCATGTACACATTGCTGTACAAAGCCATCTCTTTTAACCACATGAAACACATTATTCACCAGAAAAGCGGTTGTCAGAAGGATGTCAGGGATTCTTTTTCTTTTTAAAAAAATTTTTTTAAACATGTTTATTTATTTTTGAGAGAGAGAGAGAGAGAGAGAGCGCATGAGAGAGCGCACCAGCAGGGGAGAGGCAGAGGGAGAGGGAGACACAATCTGAAGCAGGCTCCAGGCTGTCAACACAGAGCCTGAGGTGGGGCTTGAACCCATGAATCATGAGATCATGACCTGAGCCGAAGTCAGCTGCTTAACTGACTGAGCCACCCAGGTGTCCCATGAGGTCAGGGATTCTTAACAGGCACAAACAACAAATATATTATAATCATATTCTAAAATGCAACTTCATAGGAAGAATACATAAGAACTAAAACTTACCAGACATAGGAATAACAACTATGGAAATGGTGTTGCTTTTCTTCTTCTAAGTAACTTGTGTCAATATCTGTAATGACAAAGATACAGAAAAATCTCATTTCTTAACATGGAATAAAAGATTGATTCACTAGGGTTTACAACAGGATAATTGATTTCATACATATTAACATACACAGTATTTAGTGTTCTTAGAACACTGTCTGGCATTGAATGAATGCTTATCCTCTTCCTTTGCATATATAAATAGTTTATATATAATTGTTCACTTGTGTGGTTCCAAGGCCACATCACCACTTTTCATCACCACAGACTGTCAGTGTAATTTATGTCATCAAGTCTTTAAAGACAAAATACTATAAACTGTTTCATATTTTTGGTTTTCAATATTTGAGTTTTTGAATCCCACTGTTGCCAAAATGACCTACCATTGTTCTTTGTGATTTCATAGCATATGTTCCCAACTCTCCTAATGCTGTGATGGAGCTTGCATTATTTTGATTTTGTTTTTAACTGAGGTATAGATGACATATAACATTGTATTAGTTTCAGATTACAACATAATGATTTAATATTTGTACACATTGTGAAATGATCACAATACATCTAATTAACATTCATCACCATGCAGCTTCATTTTTTTTCTTCTTGTGTTGAGGAGTTTTAATATCTATTCTTTTAGCAACTTTCAACTATGCAGCAACACAGTGTTACTAACTATAGTCACCATGCTGTACATTATATTTCCATGACTTATTGTATAACTGGAAGTTTGTACCTTTGGCCCTCTTCAGCCATCTTACCCATCCCAAACTTCCGCCTATGGCAACCACTAACCTGTTTTCTGTATCTATGAGCTTGGTTTTTATTTGATGGTCCTTTTTCTTCCTCCTAGATTCCACATAGAAGTGAGATCATACCGTATTTATCCTGCTTTATCAAAGTTATTTCATTTAACAGAATGTCCCAAGTTCTATCCATGTTATTCTGATTTTTTTTTTTGTTTCAACTCATGTGAACTTTGGTTATTATGGCTTTGAGAATCTTATGATATAAAGATATTATGGAAGCTGGCAAAATTAGGTGTTTACAATGTCATTTTTGAGGAAAATTAAAGACTTAAGTGTAGCACAAATGATTAAGAAATTGCCACTTGTTGGGGCACCTGGGTGGCTAAGTCAGTTGAGAGTTGGACTGTGGTTCAGGTCATGATGTTGTGGTTCATGAGTTCAAGCCCCACATTTGGCTCTGTGCTGACAGCTGGGAGCCTGGAGCCTGCTTTGGATTTGATGTCTCCTTCTCTCTCTTCCCCTCCTCTGCTTGTGTTCTCTCCCTCCCTCCCCCTCTCTCTCTCTCTCTAAACAAACGTTAAAAAATTAAAAAAAAAAAAAAGAAAAGAAATTGCCACTTGTTCAGTTTCAGAAGAGGCTGAAGAGGTGGCATATGGTCATGGGTAGGAGCTAGGTCTTTTAACTTACATGATTCTGGGTTCAAATTCTGGCTTCTTGCTAGTCATGTGAACTTGAGCAAGTTACTGTACCTCTTTAAGCCTTAATAACCTCACCTATAATGTGGGAATACCATCACCACCTAATTCGTAGATAACACAAATATAGTATGTAGTACTCTTTGAGCTCTAAATAAAGATTAACCATTGTTATGACAGTCACAATAAAGTAATTTATGTGTAGACGATGAAATAAAGAACAAAAATAGCACCTATTACAATTCTTAGCACATAATGGGAAACATATACAGTTGTGGAAATACTGATTTTTATGGATGGAGACATCTATTTTTGACATTTTCTCTAAGAATACACCTCAAATTTCTTTGTTCTCAATGACCCATTTCCTTTTGGATTCTTTGTAGTTACAATACAATTTAATCCCCAATTATCAACTACTTACTACATAAGCAATTGCATTAGTATTATCTCCAACTGGAATTTTAGTAACTTTTCTTGCAGGAATTATACCTTACTTCTTTGAAAAAAAAATTTTTTTTAAAGTTACTTTTATTTTTTAAAAAAATTTTTTTTTCAATATATGAAATTTATTGTCAAATTGGTTTCCATACAACACCCAGTGCTCATCCCAAAAGGTGCCCTCCTCAATACCCATCACCCACCCTCCCCTCCCTCCCACCCACCATCAACCCTCAGTTTGTTCTCAGTTTTTAACAGTCTCTTATGCTTTGGCTGTCTCCCACTCTAACCTCTTTTTTTTTTTTTTTTTTCCTTCCCCTCCCCCATGGATTTCTGTTAAGTTTCTCAGGATCCACATAAGAGTGAAACCATATGGTATCTGTCTTTCTCTGTATGGCTTATTTCACTTAGCATCACACTCTCCAGTTCCATCCACGTTGCTACAAAAGGCCATATTTCATTCTTTCTCATTGCCACGTAGTACACCATTGTGTATATAAACCACAATTTCTTTATCCATTCATCAGTTGATGGACATTTAGGCTCTTTCCATAATTTGGCTATTGTTGAGAGTGCTGCTATAAACATTGGGGTACAAGTGCCCCTATGCATCAGTACTCCTGTATCCCTTGGATAAATTCCTAGCAGTGCTATTGCCGGGTCATAGGGTAGGTCTATTTTTAATTTTCTGAGGAACCTCCACACTGCTTTCCAGAGTGGCTGCACCAGTTTGCATTCCCACCAACAGTGCAAGAGGGTTCCCGTTTCTCCACATCCTCTCCAGCATCTATAGTCTCCTGATTTGTTCATTTTGGCCACTCTGACTGGCGTGAGGTGATATCTGAGTGTGGTTTTGATTTGTATTTCCCTGATGAAAAAAAATTTTTAATGTTTATTTTTGAGAGAGAGACACAGCCTGAAGGGGGGAGGGGCAGAGAGACACAGGGAGACAGAGAATCTGAAACAGGCTTCAGGCTCTGAGCTGTCAGCACAGAGTCCAATGTGGGGCTCAAACTCGGGAACAGTGAGATCATGACCTAGGCTGAAGTCAGACACTTAACCAACTGAGCCACCTAGGTGCCCCTATACCTTACTTTTTGTGTGGTCTCTGTGTCACCATCCTGAGCTTATAGTAAGAAGCCAATACTTGACAATGGATTGATCGGTGAAAGAACTTCTTTCTCTCCTGTAACACTTTTAAATCAAACTGGGCTGTTCTACATAAAGTGGACAGGAGAACCACTTACAGTTACTATGGATATATGGATTGGGATGAGAGCCCTTCTTAAAATGTTCTAAGATTCTCAAGCTCTTCCTGTGTATGGATGTGTAAGGCCCATAAATCCTAAATTCTTATTCACTTACTTCTTCAACAGCCCAAGTAAGCCTATCCCTTATTATTATTTTTACCTCTTAGTATTCTTCTATTATAAAAGATATAGGAAAAAGGGTAATGGGGCTGCACTTTCTGATAACTTTGGTGCTCTTGGTTAGGTATCATCTTTAACATCTTGGTTTGACCGAAGGCTGGAGCCAAAGCATCATGCAGTCTGTGACAATAAACAATGGTATATAAAGTGTCTGTTGGGACTTTGGTCCAAGAGCAACAGACTCTGGATCCCACAGTGTGACATTTTTAGTAGGCTCAAGTATTTGATTCATCCAGTAAGATATTTCCCAATGTCTTTCCTGCATAGGATAATGGAGGCAGAGGCATCATACGTTTGCTATGGACACTTTTGCATCAAAATAGTCTGGCAAAGACTTCCAAAGCCTTGTCAAATCTTCAAAATTTTTCTCCATTCTATCACTCCTTCACTTCATATCTGTATAATATTGATTTAAAAATATCATTTCTGATTTGCAGGGTCTGCCTTGACTTTTGGTGCCCCTGCAGAGTGGAATCCCATCTCCTCAATCAACACACTAACATCATATAAAGGTTCCCCAACTATATGTCCGAAAGTGGGCATCCCCACAATTCTACATTGCAACTAACTCTGAATTGGGCCAAATACTTATAGCATGACAGGTTCATCCTTGATTTTCCATCAACCTCAGCAGTGGTTAATATTCCACTATCCTTGGTAACTTTTCTCCTGCTGGTAAATTCTATTGAAAAGATTCATTCAAATTAGTTTCAGATCAAAGGTCATATTACCATATATTCTCACTGTTTTACATACTAATGTTTCTGAAACTGTGGTGCATTTTACATTTGATAAATACCCTTAGTGAGATATTTTAAATCTCCACATGCTATTATTTAATTTATAAATGCAGTGTATAATCGATGAAATCTTAGAACTCAAGGTATTTGGTAATGTTACTCTTCATATTACCAGTTCTCAAGTACATTTTACGGCTCTGGCTTCATTATTTCACTGCATTCATGCCACTTAAAAGAGCTAAAGAGTGAGGTCTTTAAGAACTGTGAAAATCAACCAAATCCTGAGCATCACAAAGCTAGAGGGGTATTAAGCCTGGTTTGCACAGACATGCCTGGCCTGCCCTCTGAAGCTCCCATACAAAAACAACAGAACCTTTTCCCCCAAGAGAAGCTGCCAGAATACCATCTCCACATCTGGGGTGGAGTAGTGGCTAATTTTGCACAAAGAGTGAGTGTCTATTTGACTTTTTGCCTGAATTCTCCTGGCTTCTCCATCAACTTCAATATGTTGAGGAGTTGGTTTTCATATCAGGGAAAACCTACAAGTCCATTTGATCCTTTTTATTCCTTTTCTCTCATTTAAATTTATAAGTAATCATTGCAGGGTTTTAAATGAGGCTTTACCCAATTTCCCCACATGCATTCAACATTTCATTTGCTGAAACCATTGGTACGAAGTTTAAGAATTTGGGACAAAAAAAGTTTGCATTTTTTCCAACAAGAACCTCATTTCTAAGGCATATGAACATGTGATCAGAAACAAGTTCATATCTGATATGAAAACATACTATCTCAAATTATTTTTCTTACAACAAAAGTGTAAGTATATCTCTCTGATCTGGAAGTCAGGTTGAATTATCATAGATTTACAAAGAAAAGACTTCCTTCTCTTGACCAATCAACTACAAGCTACTACTCTAACCTTTAGAAAGTTAAGTGACCTTCTATAAGACCTACAAATTTGGCACAAAAACAGACAGTCAGATCAACGGAAAAGAATAGAGAACCCAGTAATGGACCCACAAACATATGGCCAACTAATCATTGACAAAGCAGGAAAGAATATCCAATGGAATAAAGACAGTTTCTTCAGCAAATTGTGCTGGGAAAACTGGACAGCAACATGCAGAAGAATGAAGCTGGACCACTTTCTTACACCATACACACAAATAAACTCAAAATGGATGAAAGACCTAAGTGTAAGACATGAAGTCATCAAAATCCTCGAGGAGAAAGCAGGCAAAAACCTCTTTGATCTTGGCTGCAGCAACTTCTTAACACGTCTCTGGAGGCAAGGGAAACAAAAGCAAAAATGAAATATTGGAACTTCATCAAAATAAAAAGCTTCTGCACAACAAAGGAAACAATCAGCAAAACTAAAAGGCAACCGACAGGATGGGAGAAGATATTTGCAGATGACACATCAGATAAAGGGTTAGTATCCAAAATCTATAAAGAACTTATCAAACTCAACTCCCAAAAAACAAATAATCCAGTGAAGAAATGGGCAAAAGATAGAATAGACACTTCTCCAAAGAAGACAACCCAGATGGCCAACTGACACATGAAAAAACGCTCAACATCATTCATCATCAGGGGAATACAAATCAAAACCACAATGAGCTATCACCTTACACCTGTCAGAATGGCTAACATGAACAGCTCAGGCAACAACAGATGTTGGTGAGGATGCAGAGAAAGAGGATCTCTTTTGTATTGTTGGTGGCAATGCAAGCTGGTCAGCCATTCTGGAAAACAGTCTGGAAGTTCCTCAAAAAATTAAAAATAGAACTACCCTATGACCTAGCAATTGCACTACTAGGCATTTATCCAAGGGATACAGGTGTGCTGTTTCAAAGGGGCACATGCACCCCCATGTTTATAGAAGCACTCTCAACAATAGTCAAAGTATGGAAAGAGCCCAAATGTCCATCGATGGATGAATAAAGAAAATGCAGTATACATATACAATGGAGTATTACTCGGCAATAAAAAAGAATGAAATCTTGCCATTTGCAACAACGTGGATGGAACTAGAGGGTATTATGCTAAATGAAATTAGTCAGAGAAAGACAAATATATGATTTCACTCAAATGAGAACTTTAAGACACAGAACGGATGAACATAAGGAAAGGGAAGCAAAAATAATATAAAAACAGGGAGGAGAACAAAACACAAGAGACTCTTAAATATGGAGAACAGAGGGTTACTTGAGGGGTTGTGGGAGGGGGGATGGGCTAAATGGGTAAGGGGCATTAAGAAATCTACTCCTGAGGGGAGCCTGGGTGGCTCAGTTGGTTGGATGTCTGACTTCGGCTCAGGTCATGATCTCGCAGTCCGTGAGTTCAAGCCCCGCATCGGGCTCTGTGCTGACAACTCAGAGCCTGAAGCCTGTTTCGGATTCTGTGTCTCACTCTTTCTGACCCTCCCCCGTTCATGCTCTGTCTCTGTCTCAAAAATAAATAAACGTTAAAAAAATTTAAAAAAAAAAGAAAAAGAAATCTACTCCTGAAATCATTATTACACTATATGCTAACTAATTTGGATGTAAATATAAAAAATAAAATAAAAGACGTATACATTGATAATGACTAAGATTCATTGGGATTATGTATTAGGTATGCTTTTGAATATTAGGAATATTTTGTGAGGAGACTGCTGGAATTTATACCATTATATCTATTTAAATTAAGAGAATCAAAATTTGGAGCCCTCAATAGTTGTTGAAGTATAATGTAGTATGTACCCTATCTATAATTATTCAATTGCATTAAATAGGAAAGCCAATTAATTCCTATTATGGGTTAATTATGTATCAACCACTGGGGAGTAAGTTAGGTTGAATATGCATTAGAATTGATTCACTCAGACCTAGTTAATTTCACCTCTGCCACATTTTCCTGGCTATTTGAACTTGAAAAGCTACTTGATCTCTCAGTCTTAGTTTCTTATTCTGAAAAATAAGCAAAGTAATATCTGCTTTACATGATTATTATAAGTTTCCTCTCTATATATCTGTATCTCATATGTATGCATGTATATCTGGCCTAACACTTGATGGAAGTTATTACTGTACTCTACCCAACCCAGCCATAAACTCAGGTACCACATCTAACAGCTTTCATTTTTCCCATCAGTATGAGAATTGGACAATGTATTTCATCTCATAGGCTACTATCATTTATCATCTCACTTTCAGTCTCTTTTTGGTTAAGACAAGCTCAGGGAATAGGACTAAAAATTATAAAAATTCCTAATTTCAAGGCCAACGTAACTGTGTGACAGAAATTAGTCCTGTAATTGCCTATTCCTTTCAGCTGGGGAAAGAAAGTCTAGAAAAACTTACAAATCCTTCCCTGTAAAAATCTCCCCTAGCAACTCTTTCATCAAAACCTCCTGTAAATAACTGGCTTGGTATCAAGGAATCTTATTCAAAGATTCACAAAGAAAATTATAAAAGCTGTCAATATTATAGCTAGATACTATGCAGAGAAAAAGAAAATGAAACAGGGAAAGCAAAGTAAAATAACAAACAGTCAACAAAAAAAATTGCCATGGAGAATATAAAAGTATGACCAAGATTTCATTGTGAACCGGCACAACAAAACTACCTCATGAAGCAATCATTGCTAAAATGCAGAGATCATGTCAGAACTCTAAAGCCTAGAAAAGTGTTTGGTGTAAGGAAAGAAATGGAGGATAAGTGAGAAGCCAACAACAACAAAAAATGAATCTGACCTGAGAAACAACACAAGGAAGAACAAAAGCTGCTATAAATGCAGTAGACTACAGAATATAGGAATAAGAAATGTTAAAAAGGATTCATGAGAGAGAAATTAATGATCTCTAAGGCAGATGGGATTGTCCAGTATGTGTATAATTGGAGACTTTTATGAGGAAAATGGAAATAGGCAAGTAAAGCAGATATTGAAAATTATTAAACAATTAAAGAAAAAAAATTAAAGACAGAGAAAGAGTTGGATATATAGTTTGAAAGGGTAGTCTATGTTCTATGAAATAGGTGACACAGAATAGCCGACATGATGACATACCCTCATGAAGTTACCACATATCAGGGATAAAGAGGGGATCCTTTAGGCAGCCAGAGAGGAACTATTCAGGTCTTGGGTAAGGTGGGAAAATGGCTTCAGCAAATGCTCAAAGAAAGGTAGCATTGCCTTAAAAATCCTCAAGAATAGAAAATATGGTTTAAGAACCTGACCCCTAGCCAAACTATAACTGCATTTTGGAAAATACAAGAACTTCTGGAATATTGGTCCCAAGAGTCTTCACTGATAGTTCTGTTGGAGGAAAAAGATCAGCTCACCCAAAGAGGATTATAAAAATTACAGCAAAAAGAGTTGTGGTGAGGTCTGAAATCTATTCATTTGCAGGAATGAGACTAAATGTCATGTGGGGATAACAGTTTTAGTGCAAAATACACATTTTATTATCCTGACAAAAGTTGGGAAGAGAAAAGGGACAAATAGGACAGGTGATATAAATACAGTGACTATCTTATGTTTTATAGCCCAGAATGATGAAGTGAACACCACAAGTTCTAACAGAACATAAGAAAACACCAAAGATAGTACTGTATACTGGGTGGTGAATAAAGGGGAAAAGAGAAGATATACTAGTTTTTTAAAAAATTTTAATGTTTATTTATTTTTGAGAGAGAGAGAGAAAGAGAGAGAGAAAGAGAGAGAGAAAGCACGAAGGGGGAAGGGCAGAGAGAGAGGGAGACATGGAATCTGAAGCAGGTTCCAAGCTCTGAGCTGTTGGCACAGAGTCTGACATGGGACTCAAGCCCAGAAACGTGAGATTCTGACCTGAGCTGAAGTCAGTGCTTAACCTTTTGAGCCACCCAGACACCCTAAAGATATACCAGTTTTATAATGCTTATAACTAAGTTGATAGATACTATTTAGGTAGAGATTTAATAGTTATTACTAATGTTACAGTTAAAGTAATTAATTACTTACACATTAAGTATAAGCTTTCCAAGTTACAAAACAAATATTCACAAAAATAGAGAACATTAGAGGTTTAAAAAATACTAACAAAAGGCCCCATGATCTTTACTTTAAGCTTATTAAAACTTAGAGCAGACATGGCTACTTTTCTATGTTAGATCAGTATTGTTTATATAGTCCAACAATCAATAAACTAAATGCCATTCAAGTAATCACTGCTACTTTTCCCTTGAAGCTCTATCAGAAAATCTCAGCATATTAAAAGACAGATAAAGCTTTTTTTTGTCCCTGGAAATTATGTAAATTTTTCATCAACAAATCAACTAAATAACACCCAAATTAATGTCAATTTCTTAAATAAAAGTGCCACTTGTTTTTCTTGGAAGTTCTGGAAGACTCTTCTGAGTCAAGTGTACATTTGCACATATGGTGTATTGACTGACAGTTATGAGACTTGTTATTTGAGCAAATGACATGTGCCAAGTCTCCAACCCTTCCCTCTTGCAGGAGGGTGGTGAAGAGATATCAGTTCACTAGGGCTGCTATGACAAAGTGTCACAAACTGGGTAGCTTAACCTACAGATATTTATGGCCTTACAGTTTCAGAGGCTAAAAGTCCCAGATCAAGGTGTTGGCAGAGTTGGTTCATTCTTGAGGGCAGGAAAGAGAATTTGGTTCATGACTTCCTCCTTTTTTGTTTTGTTAGCAATCTTTTATGTGCCTTGGCTTATAGACACGCTATCTTGATCTCTGCCCCCATGTTCACATGGTGTTCTTCCTCTATGTGTGTATGTATACATTCCTTCTTTTCATGAGGGTACCAGTCAGATTAGGAACCCACCTACTTTAGTGTGACCCTATCATAACTTGACTAATTACACCTGCACACTTCTTTTTGCAAATGAAGTCACATTCTTAGGTAATAGTTAAGACTTCACATATGAGTTTTGGGGAAACACAAACCCACAGTAAGAGAGAAGAGAAAGTGGTAGTTCTGAACCGATATGGCAGACCATCCTACCTGTCAACACAGACAGACAAAACCAAACTGGATGTCCATTATAATCAGGTGCCATTGCTGGTATATTTGTTAATTTTCACTGCCACCTCTTACAGGTTCTCTACTCCCTAAGTAGGTAATTCTGTTTATTGATATGTATTATTGATGTAAAAGAAGGTAGATGAGTACATTAGAGTATGAGAAGAAATTAGGATCCAAATCTAAGCACCTTGAAATTGAGGACATCTAATAAGTGAATGGGAATATTCTTAAATTTGTGAGACTTTCCAACTTTACTAACAGTTCATTATGCTATCCAGCATACTGTTTATAAGCAACCTAATATCATTAAATGAGCATAATTTACTGCTGCAGGATCCAAGCAAGTCTTCCAAAATGTCATCTGGATTAACTCCTCAAAGAGACACACATGTTCTGCTTTGAGACTAACCATACTGCAGCAATTCTTTGTTGGCAACATGGAGTAGTAGAGGTGAGGGTGACAGAGGCTTGATGTTATACTTGCTGGAATGAACCCAAGTGTCTACAAAGACTTCCTTATCTTCCAGATAGCAGAGAAACTCTATCCCACTAATTTCCGCGTCACTAAATAAATCAGTGCTTCCCAGCATAGGGGGATGATAGGTAATAGGGTCTTAGAGAGTGTGAGATAATGTAGGATACTACTTAAAAGGGAGTAATGGAACTCTGATGTCTATAATGGGATTTTTCTTTTTTTAGTTCCTTTTGTATTGATGCAAGCAAAAGAATTGGCTATCTCAATTTGGTGTTAGCTTGATTTTAATCCTTAACACATTCTAATTTCCTTGGTAACACACAGGAAGACATCAAAGCTCAGGTTTTTAGGTAGGTGCTATTGTTTATTTACAATGTGATGTTCCTTTTAATTCATTTTATCATTACTTTTTAGTGAGGGCAATTGATATAAAGGTTACATTTATGGAAGGGACACATATTTTTTAAAATAAATTGAGAAGTTAATTTTTTTAATTGCAAAATAAATAACAGTTATGTAGTTAAGCAAACATTTGAAAAGTGGCATACAAATGGCTGAAATCTGGAAACCACTGGATTCATTCTTTCATTTATTCTGAATTCATTTGCATATAAGAACAAAGCATTCCAGTGGATGTTCAATAAATGTATTTAGTTGCAGGAAAAAGTTACACTCTGCACACAAATTTGCATGTTTTGGATGAGCAGAATGCAAAAACCCAGAAACCTGACAAATCTCTGTTTTGTTGGAATAGAGCCAAGGCTGAATTGCAAACCACCTTTGGAGCTGGTGGCAAGGCTTCCTCCTTTCTTTCTGTTTTTATCCCTAGTTTTCTTGTTTTGCATTATGTTTGATCCTGCAAGCCACCTCTGATCCTTTTGGGAATAGGCAGAGTATATAAAAAGGGAGGTGATTAATCAGTATTTGTTGAATAAATGAATACATAAGTGAATGAATAAATAAACAGAAAACAGATGAACTGAGAGGGAGAATTACACAGATCTGGTTGCTCTGAACTCCCCCATTTAGTAAGGGAGTATTAGTTCAAGGAGCACACTGTGATTCTAACAGGGAAGGCAACACCCCGCATGGTCCAGATGGGTAACATGAAATCTGAACCAGCAGGACATTAGAGAAAACACTTAGTGTCTGTCTTCCCTCCAGATGTGTTTGCGGGGCCGGCTGAAAACCCCATGAACACAATGGACCCCC
Source organism: Panthera leo (assembly GCF_018350215.1). Lineage (NCBI taxonomy): Eukaryota > Metazoa > Chordata > Mammalia > Carnivora > Felidae > Panthera > Panthera leo. The sequence continues at coordinate 186,983,858 of NC_056679.1, read as the reverse complement.
AAAAGACTTTTCAGGCAAGTCAGAGAAGCTGGAGCTTATGGTTACATTGCCTAACCTCAGTATTAACTGTACTGATTTCTAATTTATAGAATCATGAAAATAAAAGTCCTGGTTTTGGTGGAAAGGAAAGTTACAAAATCCATTTGAGTGTTTATCCAGCCTGAATTAATTAGAGGGGAAATGGGAGGGGAGAGAGAGGGAAATGACAGATCTTTGTTCTCTGCTCAGGAAGGGCATCAGCATGACACTGAAAGCTCTTCTGGGGGACAAAAGAAAATCCCAGGTGGTTTAGTGAAAGTGGTTTTCATCCCAGTTGATGGGATGATTCATAGGCTGTTGGAGAAATTATCAGCAGCAGAGAAACACCAAAATGATGTAACCTATTGTTCCTAGTCCTCTAGATTTTAGCAATACTCCTTAATTTGTGATATAGTAATTTACATACAAGTCTTCACTCTCTTTCTAAATTGGACTCTACTAGAGGGGAGGATCTACTGGATTCATTTTTGTATCTCTATGGTACCCATTATTTGAGGTGCAGTCGGTGCTCAGTATGTAGCACCTGTTAGTTAAATGTATGAATAAACGTAGATATTTGAAAATTGCTACAGCTGCTGTATACATACTTTTCCACCAATGTTTGAGCACTTACCATGAACTGGACAGTACTGTTAACCACTGGGAGAAACTAAAATTCAGGGCACAGCCTCCCTTCTCATGTGGCTGATTCAACCATGAATACAAGTAACTTTCATACAACTGAGAAACAGATGGGGAAATAAGACAAAGAGATGTGGTGCCTGGAGAGTCAGATTTCAACTTTGAGGGTTGCTTAGGGTGAGGATGAAGAAGCATTTGATGAAGGCGTTGAAGAATGAAATTCAACAGGTAGAGATAACTCTGGAAAAGGACGTCCCGATGGAATATGCTACCAAAGACAAAATCTGGAGATGGGATAGAATAGAGTGTGTTTTGGGGTACTGGGTAGTTTAAAGGGGCTACAATAATGTCCAGAATGTAGGGTGTATGTGTATATGAGTGTGGGTGAAGGGGGAGGGAAAATATGGGACAGGAAATGAATCAAGGAATTAAAGACCACCTTGGCACAGATTTCACAAAGCCTTAAAAACCTGGTGAAGGCATTTGAATACAACTAATGAAAGTTGTTGAGCAATGGATATGGCACTATCTCCACTGCTTTCTAGGATCTGGACACAAAAATAAGCTCATGTGATCAGCAAGTCTAGGGAAGATTTATCAACACCCTCTCCTCCAGGGCCATTCTTATCCTTCCAGGTACCAGGGTGCACCATCCAAACAAAAGGAGGCTCCAACAGATTTCAGCTAATTAAAGGAATGGCTCCCTGCTGGAACTTCATCCCCAGTAGGAAGAAAGAAGAAGACAGTATAAGAAAAAAACAGTTGGAGAGCCCTTTTTTTTTAACTTTTAAAAAAACATTTACTCATTTTTGAGAGATAGACAGAACATGAGCAGGGAAGGGGCAGAGAGAGAGAGAGAGAGAGAGAGAGAGAGAGAGAGAATTGGAAGCAGACTCCAGGCTCTGAGCTGTCAGCACAGAGTCCAGCGTAGGGCTCGAACCCACCAACGGGGAGATCATGACCTGAGCTGAAGTTCCATGTTTAACTGACTGAACCACCAGGCACCCCAGTGGGAGAGTCCTTTTAAAGCACAAGGCACATTTGTCTCTATTTGAGAGTCTATTAAAAAAAATGGCTTTCCTTGAAAATTAGTTATTAAAGAATATGACCTTAGCATTTATTTTTACTTTCCAGCAGAAAACATATTCCTGGGCAATCAAATATCCAGGTTGATGAGAGAAAGCTTTACTTCACAAAGGAATGTCAGCTGATGAAGGAGTATAAGTGATAGAATTTTAAAAAGCAATAATGTAATTGATTCAGGCCCAAATTTTCAATTGGTGTTAAAGCTACTAGGTGAATGAAAATATAGGCAATTAATGAATACAACAAAAGTGAGATCTCGTTTTTCTTCTGATTAAAACCCAGCATGGGCATCTATTTCACTAACAGCCCAAGTCCTTACAGAGGGCCCAAAAGTCTCACACAATCAGAACCCATTACTTCTCTGACCTCAACCTTCTTAATGATACTCTCCACACCCCTCAACCGCTCCCCACAACTCTTATCACTTCAGCCACATTGACCTCATTATTATTCTTTGGACATAGCAGTCATGCACCCTTCCTTAGGGTCTTTCACTTACTGTCCCTATGGTCTGGATTGCTCTTCCCCCAGATATCTGCATGACTAACTCTTTCCTGATACAACTTCTCAACACCCTATTTGCAAACACATCTCACCCCATTGCTATCCTCAAGCATTCCCAGCCCTACCCTTTTTGTTTTTCCTTACTAGGCATTTATTAACTACTAACCTGTGATATAATTTACTTATGTTGGGAGGCATAGAGTTTTGCATTTTGTTCTCTGCAAAAATCCCAGGCATCTAGAATAGCACATGAGATGTAGTCGTCACTCAAGTATTTTAGTGTATTGAATAAGAGGCTATGAGCAAAAAGGAGTCTTTTGTGAATTATACTTGATAAGTGGCTCTTGCACTGCCCATGCATGCAATTGGAACACAGATCACAAGTGTGGACTGGCCTCTGTGTTGCATGAAGGGGGCAAGTTTGGCCCATGGGCATTCACTACCATAAATATGTGAAAAGTGGTGCCTAATTAGAGGATAAAGGAAATGTATTAATGTTGAGAAATTAATGAGCTTGGGGAAAAGAAAATCGGCACCTTTCACAAAGAAATCCGTTAGAAAAACATAAATGCAGCAGAGGCCAAGAGAGAGGGCAATGCCAATTTCCAGACTTTGTCCTTTCTGCTTCAGAGATCCCCAAGTTTTGCTTTTTATGATAAAATTCATTAAGTAGTCAACAGAAGTCTCTCAACACCCAGGCAGCTTCTTTGAACTTTCATCAGTTTGTGAGCCATTCCAGAAACCAGCTCAGGGATTGCACACTGGTGATAGAAGGTCAAGGAGGAAGGCAGTCTGCTTCTTGAATCTGGGAGGATCTTTCTCTGGGGATGAGGAGGGATACAGTATCATCACCTGCTTGGTGGGAAAGAGAGGAGAGGAGGCAGAAGAAAGCAGCCCCACCTCAATGCAGACTGTGAAGCCTTTCCATTTTCCCTCCTATAATCGGCTTTTTCTTTGTTCCCTAGGATTATGATCTTTTATGTCTTTCATTCCAGTGGTTCCAAGGGGTCTGCAAATCTGTGATTACTAGACATTATCTCTAGATTAAATAAATATGAGTTTGTGTATACCTATATGTTTTTGAAATGTAGATGTTAGTGGGAATGATGAAATATGAATCCTATTAAAAACTGCTACTCAATTCATAGGATGGTTTGTCATAATGCTCAACGCAGTAACCTTTTGTCACAGTGGCTTAGATAAATATAGGTTGCTATTATCACGATCGACAAAGTCTTCTGTGGGAAGATAGAATAGGGATAAACCATCTAAATCAAGTTCCTATTTAATTCCTTAATAGGATGGGAAACCAGAGAGATGGAGTGACCCTAAGGTCTCATGGTGAACTGATAGGCCTGGGGTAAAACCCAGGTCTCTGGATGCCAAGTCCAGTGCTCTCTCAACACCCCCGCCCCCCCTGCCCGCCAGTAGACCTCAGGCTTCCCACATTCCTCATTGAAAGGATGTTCCCTATCTTTTGATTGTTTAACCTCTTGCTAGGACAGTCTGAATTAAGAGGTCAGAGTGCTCAGCTAGAAGAGGGTCTTATTCTTCAAGGAAAGACCTGATTATCGCAAACAAAGCAGCTGCTGCCCATTCACAGGCAGGGCAACACTTACATAGCTTCCCAGGTGAGGTAATCCTATACCAAGACTTCCCTTCTACTACAGAATCCAGCATCTGGCAGCCCTGAATCTCTTCTCACCCCAAACCAATCCATTCTCCACACTGCAGTGTGAGTGATAATTTCAAGATAGAAATCCATGAGTTAATTCAACAAGTCTTTTAACACCTAGTGTGTGCTGTGTCCACTAGATCAGTGGGCAGTCCCTATCTTTATGCAGAAGTAGTATGAGACAGTAAACAAAGACATGTCAGTAGTGGTGAAAGGTATGAGGATAGAAAGTGCAGGGCTGGGAATGGAAACACGGAGTGTGTTTGGTTCCAAAAACTCAGACCAAAATCCTGAATGTGACTTTCAGGGCTCTGTGTGATCTTGCCTTCTCTAGGCTCCAGGCTGCCTTTCTAGGTTCATCTTATACCGGCCTTCTTTTCTTGTTTACAACTCAGCCACACAAACTTTTTTTCAGATCCTGACCTTTAGCACATAATCTCCTATCACTGGGCCTTAGCACATGCTGTTCCCTCTCTATCTCAAGCTGCCTTTCCTTCTCCTAGTAAATTCTTTAGAAGGCTCCTCAGTTGTTATTTTATCAGGAAAGCATTCCCCAACTCTCGTTCTGGTACCATAGAACTTCTTCAGACTATTCATCACATTGATATTTTATATTCTTGCGGTTATTTCATTAATGTCTTTTGTCTCTGCTAGGCTGTAAACTCTATAAAGGCAGAGACCACGTATCATTGGGCTTATTCCAATATCTAACACAGTAGGTGTTCAATAGATATAAGCGAAATGAATAAAGATTATCTAGAGATTCTGTTTATGGACTGTGAGGGTTCCCTTAGCTGGGAATTTTGGGTGCTCTCCATGACTCTGCTGAATTTTTTCTTACTGAGAAAACTTATGTAACTTAATCATTTAAAGTATACAAACAGTGCTATTTGATACACTTGCAATGTAATGTATTCACATCACCTTTATCAAGTTCAACATGTTCAGTACCCATTAAATAGTCATTCCTCATTCTCAACCCCAGTCCATGGCAACCAACCACTAATCTGCTTTCTATCTCTGTGGATTAGCCTATTCTAGACATTTTAATGTAAGCAGAATCACAAAATATGTGACCTTCTGTGTCTGGCATCTTTCACTTAATAGAAGTCCCGAAGTTCATTTGCATCATAGCATATATCAGAAATTCATTTTGATGACTGACATATCCCATTGTATGGATATGCCACATTATATCCGTCCATTCATCATCTGATGGACCTTTGAGGGCTGCAACTCATGTAACTATGACCATTCATTTATAAGATTTTGGGGTTTATTTTGATTATGTGTTTTTATTGGGGGGGATATATATTGAGAAGCAGAATTGCTGGGTCACATAGTAATTTGGTTTAATTTTTTGAAGCCTTTTGTGTATGAAGAATAGATATCTATGTTTGTGAAGTTGCTAAGGTTTGCTTAGCAACATCCCTAATTTCTGTAACTTGCTTCTTGTGTTACCTTGAAAGGTAGAGAGTAACCTTGCACACATGGGCATCATGGGCACGCTGTCCGTTGTCCCAGCATCCCACCTCATGTGCCCTTCACCCTCAATGATTTTCTTCATTACTGCCTCCTTTCAGTGCATGACCTATTTTCTTTCTAAAAGCTATTAGCTTCCATGGGGGCTAAAAGAACAGGTTTTAATGGGACCTTGAGGCAAAAAGTTGCAGAGAAGTTTTGATAGAGACATTTCCCTCAGCTCTACTGATTTACCTAGGTAAGCTAGTCTCAAAGTTTTGTCAACTTTGTTAAAATTATTTAACCCAATTCAGTTTTCTTATCTGTAAAATAGGAATAATACATGTTTTATAGAGGTAAATGAGAAATATAGATAAAATGCCTGGTGTTGTGCCCTGGCAGGTAGCATATTTCAATATAAAATAGTCATTTGTTATTTTTCTCTGAACTAAGTTGCCATAATATACAGAATTATTCATAACTATTGTTTTAGCCAGAAAACTGACATTTTCATTTTTCTGTATCCATTAATGAGAAGCTATCATCTTCATCGAATCAAATTGTGCCACTTTTCTGACAGAGACTTTCCTATTTCTTCTCTATTTATGCATTTAGAATGAAACCTAAATCTCTTCTGAGGCCCACATGGGCTCTGACCTGGCCCTCCCTTGCCTCTCCTGCAACTGTGTTCTCAGGCATCTCTCCATAGCTCTCATGCTCTGGCCATGTTAGCCTGCTGACCCCTTGAGGCCCCAATTTCTTTCCTGCCTCAGGTCTTTGGCATCTGCTCATGACCTAGCCTAGAACCTTGTTCCCCAGGCTTCCTGAAGCTTTTCTGTAAGAAGGAAACTGTTATCAACTTAGTTAATTGCTTCCATTCTGACAGCCCTTTCCTTATGCTTTACATCAAAGAGGAAAACAAATCCAGAATTCTTTTTTGTCACTACATGCTTTTTATTTTCCTTCATAAATGATTATTTGTTTACTTGCATGTGCTTAGCCCTCTTTTTAAGCCGTGAGCTTCGTGGGGGTAAGGAACCTGCTTCGTCTTGCTCTCCTCTGCATATACCAAGCTGCGTCATAGGAGCATCCCACCCCTTGTTGAATGAAGCTGTGGTTTCTCTTCCATCCTGGAGCCAAAATCATCTCCAGTGAGCCTTACTTCCAATTCCATCAGGAAATCAAAAGTGACAATAAGAGTTGATGCAAAAACATCTCCACTTGCAATAAGGAATATTAAGAGGCACAATTCTCCTTTTAAAAGTGGCTTAGACACTGGGTGGATGGGGGTCACAGTTTTTAGTGGAATATGGAGAAAACTTCTATGAGAATCCAGTCTCAGAAAAAAGAAATCACAGGAACATGAAAACATCAGATTGTCTTATTACTGATAATAAGATGGAAAGGAATAAAAATGTAGCCATGCAGAAAGCTTAGGGGGCATGGGTGGTAGTGGGAGGGACCATGAAGGGGCACAAAAAAACCAGGGGTGACAGATGTTCATTAGGTTGGTTGTGGTGATGGTTTCACGGGTGTATTCATATGTTGCAAACTAAATACAGGGTTTTAAATACATATAGTTTATTGCATAGCAATTATGCCTCAATAAAGCTGTTAAAAGATCATATGGAAAACAAAGCAACTACTACAACAAAACAGCAGTCATAGATTTTCTCTGGCTGGTGAGCTCAGAATGTAAGTTTCTGAAGGTGGAGATGATTCATCCCATTTATTCTGACCATTCTGGAATGGGACAAGGATGGGTGGGACAGGTGAGGGAGAAAGAATAGCCTATGTAGGACACCTGTGGCCTCCCACACCTCACCTCTGTGCTTAGGGGACTCTGCTCCTGGGAGAGCAGAGGCAAAGACCCCTCTCCCCACCCACTGCATCAGGCACCCTCAAGAGGAAGCTTACAGCCCAGACAAGCAGAAGAAAATTGTGTTATTGTTTTGTTGTTACTTCAAGCACCAAGGAGCTCAGACACACAGAGCAGCAGCTCCTGCAGAAAATCTGCCATTTCCTATATGGCATTGACCCTTCCTCTCCTGAGGCTGCCCTCAACTACTGAATACCTTTGGTTTATGGAAAAAGCATTTCTTTTCCTTTCTTCTCCCCTGTTTTTCTCTGCTCACATTTTCTCTTTTTTTCTTGTTCTATTCCCTCTTTGAATATGAAAATGAATGAACACTAGTTGAACACTGTGCGGTCAACCACTTTCCTTACACTATTTTCTTTGATCCTTAAAACCACCACAGGGAAGACCTGCCATTACTTTTCCTATATTACAAACAGAAAAAAATGATTCTGTGAGTAGTTCAGAGGCTTAGGAATGTCCCGCTGCTTGTGCGTGCAGAGCCTGGATTTGAACATGGAACATCTCCAATGTCTCCGCTTTCAACTCCCAGACACAGAGAGCCCTTATTCCTAAGTTCCCCAAGTTTCTCTTTCCTTTACACAGGTATTAATGTATGTGGTGCTTCCATTGGGTGAAGGAGTATATTAAATGGCATGGAAAATGGTCCTTACATTCTGTGAAGCATAAAAAACATGTTCAATAATTTTGTGTTTTATGATCAGCATATAGGTATATAGTAAATGAGATACATATACACCAAAATGTATCACTGGTCATCTGCATTATGAGATGATGAATGAGATATACTTTCTTCCTTTGTTTATCTGTGTTCTTTTAAATTTTTGTGATGAGCATATATTACTCATGTCATTAAAAATAGTACAAGAACATTCTCTGAGAAGTATAAACACTTTTGAAGTATTTTTTTTTCTCCTTATAACCTTGATTCTGACTAGTGAGTAGCAGCTCTTCTCTCCCAAGAGAACAACATAATGTAGTTGTTTCAGGATCATAGGACAATATCAGAGGTGCAAATCAAACTTGTCTAAAGCAAAATTCAGTTCCAGTTCAGACGGGAGCTTTCTTCCTGAGAGTGACCACAAGCCCATCTGACAAAAGGGTTCCATCCAGGAAATGCTTTGGAAATATTATGAACTTTCAATGGCACCTTCTACTAAAGATTTCCTGCACCTGAGGTCAGATATCTGGTTCCTGGACCTGCTTTGAAAGCATAAACAGAACACTATAGTTATACTACTTGCATTATTAGCTCCACTTTGTATTTTGTTTCCTACTTCTGTTTTTATGCACCTCTTAACCTCATCCATGATTAATTATTAACCTTGCCTTTTTCACCCCTATTCCCTGTTTACCCACCGATTATAGAAACCTAACGGGGACTGGATGACATCATTTGTCTTGAAGTTATCTGATGTAACTGATTGTGCCAAGTACCAAATGGCGCCCCACCGTCCGCAAGAATGCATGGTTCCAGATTGTTTCGAGTGCTACCTTCCCCCCACCCCCAGGTTTCAAGACATGCCTCACCCTCCTCTCATGTAGTGACCTCCTTCCACAAACATATATAAGATGTCCAGAGGCTCAACAGAAGGCAGCTTTAGGAATAATCCTGCCTTCTCGTTGGGTGCCCTTTTCATAAAGTTCTCTTTCCTTTATTTTTTTTTAATTTTTTAATTTTTATTTTTTTTCAATATATGAAGTTTATTGTCAAACTGGTTTCCGTACAACACCCAGTGCTCATCCCAAAAGGTGCCCTCCTCTATACCCATCACCCACCCTCCCCTCCCTCCCACCCCCCATCAACCCTCAGTTTGTTCTCAGTTTTTAACAGTCTCTTATGCTTTGGCTCTCTTCCATTCTAACCCCCTTTTTTTTTTCCTTCCCCTCCCCCATGGGTTTCTGTTAAGTTTCTCAGAATCCTCATAAGAGTGAAACCATATGGTATCTGTCTTTCTCTGTATGGCTTATTTCACTTAGCATCACACTCTCCAGTTCCATCCATGTTGCTACAAAGGGCCATATTGCATTCTTTCTCATTGCCACGTAGTACACCATTGTGTATATAAACCACAATTTCTTTATCCATTCATCAGTTGATGGACATTTAGGCTCTTTCCATAATTTGGCTATTGTTGAGAGTGCTCTATAAACATTGGGGTACAAGTGCCTCTATGCATCAGTACTCCTGTATCCCTTGGGTAAATTCCTAGAGGTGCTATTGCTGGGTCATAGGGTAGGTCTATTTTTATTTTTGAGGAACCTCCACACTGTTTTCCAGAGTGGCTGCACCAATTTGCATTCCCACCAACAGTGCAAGAGGGTTCCCGTTTCTCCACATCCTCTCCAGCATCTATAGTCTCCTGATTTGTTCATTTTGGCCACTCTGACTGGCGTGAGGTGATGTCTGAGTGTGGTTCTGATTTGTATTTCCCTGATGAGGAGCGACATTCAGCATCTTTTCATGTGCCTGTTGGCCATCCAGATGTCTTCTTTAGAGAAGTGTCTATTCATGTTTTCTGCCCATTTCTTCACTGGGTTATTTGTTTTTCGGGTGTGGAGTTTGGTGAGCTCTTTATAGATTTTGGATACTAGCCCTTTGTCTGATATGTCATTCGCAAATATCTTTTCCCGTTCCGTTGGTTGCCTTTTAGTTTTGTTGGTTGTTTCCTTTGCTGTGCAGACGCTTTTTACTTTCATAAGGTCCCAGTAGTTCATTTTTGCTTTTAATTCCCTTGCCTTTGGGGATGTGTCGAGTAAGAGATTGCTATGGCTGAGATCAGAGAGGTCTTTTCCTGGTTTCTCCTCTAAGGTTTTGATGGTTTCCTGTCTCACATTCAGGTCCTTTATCCATTTTGAGTTTATTTTTGTGAATGGTGTGAGAAAGTGGTCTAGTTTCAATCTTCTGCATGTTGCTGTCCAGTTCTCCCAGCACCATTTGTTAAAGAGACTGTCTTTTTTCCGTTGGATGTTCTTTCCTGCTTTGTCAAAGATGAGTTGGCCATACGTTTGTGGGTCTAGTTCTGGGGTTTCTATTCTATTCCATTGGTATATGTGTCTGTTTTTATGCCAATACCATGCTGTCTTGATGATGACAGCTTTGTAGTAGAGGCTAAAGTCTGGGATTGTGATGCCTCCTGCTTTGGTCTTCTTCTTCAAAATTACTTTGGCTATTCGGGGCCTTTTGTGATTCCATATGAATTTTAGGATTCCTTGTTCTAGTTTCGAGAAGAATGCTGCTGCAACTTTGATTGGGATTGCATTGAATGTGTAGATAGCTTTGGGTAGTATTGACAATTTGACAATATTTATTCTTCCAATCCATGAGCATGGAATGTTTTTCCATTTCTTTATATCTTCTTCAATTTCCTTCATAAGCTTTCTATAGTTTTCAGCATACAGATCTTGTACATCTTTGGTTAGATTTATTCCTAGGTATTTTATGCTTCTTGGTGCAGTTGTGAATGGGATCAGTTTGTCTTTCTGTTGCTTCATTACTAGTGTATAAGAATGCAACTGATTTCTGTACATTGATTTTGTATCCTGCAACTTTGCTAAATTCACGTATCAGTTCTAGCAGACTTTTGGTGGAGTCTATCAGATTTTTCATGTATAATATCATGTCATCTGCAAAAAGTGAAGGCTTAGCTTCATCTTTGCCAATTTTGATGCCTTTGATTTCCTTTTGTTGTCTGCTGATGCTAGCACTTCCAACACTATGTTAAACAACAGCGGTGAGAGTGGATATCCCTGTCGTGTTCCTGATCTCAGGGAAAAAGCTCTCAGTTTTTCCCCATTGAGGATGATGTTAGCTGTGGGCTTTTCATAAATGGCTTTTAGGATGTTTAAGTATGTTCCTTCTATCCTGACTTTCTCGAGAGTTTTTATTACGAAAGGGTGCTGAATTTTGTCAAAGGCCTTTTTTGCATCGATTGACAGGATCATATGGTTCTTCTCTTTTCTTTTATTAATGTGATGTATCACATTGATTGATTTGCGAATGTTGAACCAGCCCTGCATCCCAGGAATGAATCCCACTTGATCATGGTGAATAATGCTTTTTATATGCTGTTTAATTCGATTTGCTAGTATCTTATTGAGAATTTTCGCATCCATATTCATCAGGGATATTGGCCTGTAGTTCTCTTTTTTTACTGAGTCTCTGTCTGGTTTAGGAACCAAAGTAATACTGGCTTCATAGAATGAGTCTGGAAGTTTTCCTTTCCTTTCTATTTCTTGGAATAGCTTGAGAAGGATAGGTATTATCTCTGCTTTAAACGTCTGGTAGAACTCCCCTGGGAAGCCATCTGGTCCTGGACTCTTATTTGTTGGGAGATTTTTGATGAACGATTCAATTTCTTCGCTGGTTATGGGTCTGTTCAAGCTTTCTATTTCCTCTGGATTGAGTTTTGGAAGAGTGTGGGTGTTTAGGAATTTGTCCATTTCTTCCAGGTTGTCCAGTTTGTTGGCATATAATTTTTCATAGTATTCCCTGATAATTGCTTGTATCTGAGGGATTGGTTGTAATCATTCCATTTTCATTCATGATTTTATCTCTTTGGGTCATCTCCCTTTTCTTTTTGAGAAGCCTGGCTAGAGGTTTATCAATTTTGTTTATTTTTTCAAAAAACCAACTCTTGGTTTCGTTGATCTGCTCTACAGTTTTTTTAGATTCTATATTGTTTATTTCTGCTCTGATCTTTATTATTTCTCTTCTTCTGCTGGATTTAGGCTGCCTTTGCTGTTCTGCTTCTATTTCCTTTAGGTGTGCTGTTAGATTTTGTATTGGGGATTTTTCTCGTTTCTTGAGATAGGCCTGGATTGCAATGTATTTTCCTCTCAGGACTGCCTTCGCTGCATCCCAAAGCGTTTGGATTGTTGTATTTTCATTTTCGTTTGTTTCCATATATTTTTTAATTTCTTCTCTAATTGCCTGGTTGACCCATTCATTCTTTAGTAGGGTGTTCTTTAACCTGCATGCTTTTGGAGGTTTTCCAGACTTTTTCCTGTGGTTGATTTCAAGCTTCATAGCATTGTGGTCTGAAAGTATGCATGGTATGATTTGGATTCTTGTATACTAATGACAGGCTGTTTTGTGACCCAGTATGTGATCTATCTTGGAGAATGTTCCATGTGTACTCGAGTAGAAAGTCTATTCTGTTGCTTTGGGATGTAGAGTTCTAAATATATCTGTCAAGTCCATCTGATCCAATGTATCCTTGTTTCTTATTGACCGTGTGTCTAGATGATCTATCCATTTCTGTAAGTGGAGTGTTAAAGTCCCCTGCAATTACCACATTCTTATCAATAAGGTTGCTTATGTTTGTGAGTAATTGTTTTATATATTTGGAGGCTCCTGTATTTGGTGTATAGACATTTATAATTGTTAGCTCTTCCTGATGGATAGACCCTGTGATTATTATATAATGCCCTTCTTCATCTCTTGTTTTCCCTTCTTCATCTCTTGTTGCAGCCTTTAATTTAAAGTCTAGTTTGTCTGATAGAAGTATGGCTACTCCAGCTTTCTTTTGACTTCCAGTGGCATGATAAATAGTTCTCTATCCCCTCACTCTCAATCTGAAGGTGTCCTCAGGTCTAAAATGAGTCTCTTCTAGACAGCAAATAGATGGGTCTTGTTTTTTTATCTATTCTGATACCCTATGTCTTTTGGTTGGCACATTTAGTCCATTTACATTCAGTGTTATTATAGAAAGATACGGGTTTAGAGTCATTGTGATGTCTGTAGGTTTCATGCTTGTAGCAATGTCTCTTGTACTTTGTCTCACAGGATCCCCCTTAGGATCTCTTGTAGGGCTGGTTTAGTGGTGACAAATTCCTTCAGTTTTTGTTTGTTTGGGAAAACCTTTAGCTCTCCTTCTATCCTAAATGACAGACTTGCTGGATAAAGGATTCTCGGCTGCATATTTTTTCTGTTCATCACATTGAAGATCTCCTGCCATTCCTTTCTGGCCTGCCAAGTTTCAGTAGAGAGATCGGTCACGAGTCTTATAGGTCTCCCTTTATATGTAAGAGCACGTTTATCTCTAGCTGCCTTCAGAATTTTCTCTTTATCCTTGTATTTTGCCAGTTTCACTATGATATGTCGTGCAGAAGATCGATTCAAGTTACGTCTAAAGGGAGTTCTCTGTGCCTCTTGCATTTCAATGCCTTTTTCCTTCCCTAGTTTAGGGAAGTTCTCAGCTATTATTTCTTCAAGTACACCTTCAGCACCTTTCCCTCTCTCTTCCTCCTCTGGAATACCAATTATGTGTGGATTATTTCTCTTTAGTCCATCACTTAGTTCTCTAATTTTCCCCTCATACTCCTGGATTTTTTTTTTCTCAGCTTCTTTTTTTTCCATAATTTTATCTTCTAGTTCACCTATTCTCTCCTCTGCCTCTTCAATCGGAGCCATGGTTGTCTCCATTTTATTTTGCAGCTCATTGATAGCATTTTTTTAGCTCCTCCTGGCTGTTCCTTAGTCCCTTGATCTCTGTAGCAAGAGATTCTCTGCTGTCCTTTATACTGTTCAAGCCCAGTGATTAATTTTATGACTATTATTCTAAATTCACTTTCTGTTATATTGTTTAAACCCTTTTTGATCAGTTCACTAGCTGTCGTTATTTCCTGGAGATTCTTTTGAGGGGAATTCTTCCATTTCGTCATTTTGGATAGTCCCTGGAGTGGTGCACAACTGCAGGGCACTTCCCCTGTGCTGTCTTGAATAACTTGCGTTGGTGGGCGGGCCGCAGTCAGACCTGATGTCTGCCCCCAGCCCACCGCTGGCGTCACAGTCAGACTGGTGTGTACCTTCTCTTCCCCTCTCCTAGGGGCGGGATTCACTGTGGGGTGGTGTGGTCCATCTGGGCTACTTGCACACTGCCAGACTTTTGGTGCTGGGGATCTGGCGTATTAGCTAGGGTGGATCGGCAAGGTGCACAGGGGCAGCAGGGGCCGGCTCAGCTCACTTATCCTTCAGTGAACCGCTTTGCGAGGGGCCCTGCGGCTCGGGGAGGGAGGCAGACCCGCCGGAGTTATGGATCCGCAGAAGCACAGCGTTGGGTGTTTGGGTGCTGCAAGCAAGTTTCCTGGCAGGAACTGGTTCTCTTTGGGATTTTGGCTGGGGGATGAGGGAGGGAGATGGCGCTGGTGAGTGCCTTTGTTCCCTGCCAAGCTGAGCTCTGTTGTCAGGGGCTCAACAACTCTCTCTCCCATTGTCCTCCAGCCCTCCCGTTCTCCTAGCAGAGCTGTTAGCTTATAACCTTCCAAATGTCAAGTCCCGCTTGATGTTGGAACACACTCCATCTGGCCCCTCCACTTTTGCAAGCCAGACTCGGGGGCTCTGTTTGGCCAGCAGGCCACCCCTCCACCCCGTCTCCCTCCTGCCAGTCCGTGGAGCGTGCACCACCTCGTTCCCCTTCCTACCCTCTTCCGTGGGCCTCTCGTCTGCGCTTGGCTCCAGAGACTCCATTCTGCTAGTCTTCTGGTGGTTTTCTGGGTTATTTAGGAAGGTGTAGGTGGAATCTAAGTGATTAGCAGGATGCGTGGTGAGCCCAGCGTCCTCCTATGCAGCCATCTTCCCAGGACCCCCCAGTTCTCTTTCCCTTAAAACCAATGTCTCCAGACATTGCCTTACTGCACATCAGGTACATGGACAAGTTTGAGTTCAGTAACACATCTCTCTCACCCCAGCTGCCTTTGCCCTTCCTCTTCTGCATATGGCGCTTTCATTTATACCTACTTTGTAAACCTATCTTTGTTTGCTCTGAGGCAGAAAATTAATCTTAGTAAAGCAGAGCATTTAAAAAGTTAACTTAAAGGTTCTTATGCTTCCCATAAGATTTGGTCGTGAGTCAAATCCAGGTAAGACCTATGTCCATCTGTTTTCTTCTTCAGGGTATCCTCAGTAGCTAGGATAAGTTCATTCATTTAAAAATAGTTAGGACGTCTACTTGGTTCCAAGCACTGGATTGAGTGCTCGGGGATTTAATAATGAAAAAGCAAAGGTTCAGCTGCCTCCAGGGGAAGGGAACACCTAATAAGCACCCAAAGCTACAGAACGTGGTTATAAAGTGAAGGAAATACACAAGGTGATGGGATGAAGATTAACAAGGGAATGGTTCTAAATGTGGTGGAAGGGGAGGCCTTCTTATAGGGAGTATATTGGAGCTGAGATTTAGAAGTAGGAGTATAGAATAGGAAGCACATGGAAGGTATGTGTCAAGTATTTGCCTAGAAATCAATGTGTCAGCCTTTTCAGCTTTTTCTGCATCCCCCAACAGGTCCTTGTGCACAGCAGGAGACCAATAAAAGTTGTAGAACTTGGTTCAGACAGGCTATTGAGCTCCTGTAATTTGCTAACCATTACATTTTATAGACTATCTCACTTAATCTTTCCAACCACCCCATGAGGCAGTCCTTAAATAAAGGACCCCCATTCTGCTGATGAAGAAAATGTTCGATGACATTAACTTGCTCAAAGTCACATGGCTGGTAACAGAACCAAGATCAGAGCCCACATCTTTTGGACAATCTCCAAGATGCACCTGCTTCCACTAATCCTTGAACAAGGAAAGGTAGGAGGGTTTATTGAAAAAAACTAAAAATGAGCACATTACTGTCTACATAGTGGAAATCCAAAATCAAGCATTAATTTTATAGAAGCCTTTTGCCTCTTTTAAATGTAAGGTGAAATTCCAGAAAATAAAACTTTTTTTTTAAATAAAACAAAAGTTTCATTGCTTTGGTAACAACTCCGATAGATGCTAAGACTTGCAAAAAATATTCTTGTGGGCAGGAAAGTTTAAGAGCAATGAGTGAGTGAGTCTATTTCCTAGGCTGATCTTGTGACAGGTTTGCTGTGTGATATTGGAGAAACCCACCACTCTCTACTTCGGAACCCCTGATGATGCCCTCACTATCAAACAGCAATGTGAGGCAATGTGACAAATGTGTGCATGAGAACTATAGGGTCAAAGTTCCCTGAAAGTGGGGAAATGCCAGGCATATAAGGAGATCTATAGAATGGCAGAGTAGAACACAGTTTCAAAGTCTGTTCTGGGGGGAAAGAAAGGGAGCTCAGGATGGAAAAAAATATTATCAGGCAAGGACAGAAGGTTCTGAAGAGAAATGGGAGCATCTTTTCCCAAATAGCCACAGACTCCTTGATGTCAGTGCACAGTTTCTCCTAATTTTGTTTTTCCTCTATAGTACCCTTCAGAGGGTCCTAGCATATGTTAAGTAATTCAACAACTGCTTAGTAACTTGGAACATTCTGGGAGATGAGAAAGGACACTGTTACTACAAAGATGTTGACCAGTAAGTGATAAAGGACACAAGGATACAAAGTCAGATGACTAAAGGGATCCTCTGTATAAGCTTCAGAAGTTTTCACCAGCAATTAGCATGGCCACACTCTGAGTGGTGTGCATGTGAATACTTGCTATGAGTGCCTAGGGAAGACAGTATAGAGAAATCAGACCCATCCAACTACTATTCATCTGACATTTACTAAGCATCCACTCTGTTAGGCACTGTTGAACTCTGGAGACAGAATCTTGAACCAAACAGATCTGCCCTCTTGGAGCCTAGAACCTTACAGATCAGTTACCTTGCTTCAAAAACTAATAATACAAGTAACTATTAGCAACAGCAACAAATGGCTGAGAATTTATTTGGCCTGTAACATTCTAACGAAGAAATCTTAGAGACTATTCAATCTAAACATTCTATCTTACACACAGGAAGGTTGAGGCCCAGAAATGCCTACTTGCTCAGGGCTATGTAGTTTGTTTGTGTCAGACTCAAGACCAGAACCCAACCTGCTGAAAGTTTCTAAGTTGCTAGGCTGGGTCTCAGGGAAGCCTGTAATTGTTCCTAATGTAGTGAGCCTGAGGCATTGGGACTTGAAGCCCTGCCACATGTGGTCCTTGGTTTATCATCCCTCAGAGAAAGAGACATGCTTCTAGCAGGCATTGGTTTATAGGCTCTCACAGGCCCAAATGCATTTTATTATCTGAAGGGACTTCACTGAGCCACTGAGGGAGCAGCACCACCGAACACATTCTCAGTAAGTGGAAAACTTGTACTAACACGAATCTGCTCTTTTGTGCTGCACAAAATCCTAAATAACCATTTGATGGTCTACTGAAAATTAAATATTACAGAAGCCATCCCATTTAGCTTCTTGCAGAACAAGTCCCATCATCATTTAAGGGGTCTGTCATATGCTTGACAAGTTGTGGCCTGGTGGCTCCCTGCAGGTATCACACAACCAACAACAGCAGAACAGGAGCACAGCAAGGCCCCCTGCCTACCCACCCGGCCTCATGGCGTTCTCATTCAGAAAGTGGTGCCGGTGCACTGCTCACAGGCTGTTCAGTTGCAGCTCTCCCCAAACCCCAGAACAACGAGGGCTGGAGGAGACATCTGGGGGCCATCTCTGTGGACCAGATCATTCGTGGCTAGTTGCACCATAAGTTTTTGCCTACTGACATATGGGAAGTCAGAATATCCATGAGGTGGTTTCACCTGGAAGCTTCTGTCACCAAAGACTTGAGAACTGAGGGTCTCAGCTTTTGCCGATTCCCCCACCCCTGCACTCTTCCTTAGGACTGGGAAAGATCCCAGGGCCCGTTTTTTTTTTTTTTGTTTTTTGTTTTTTGTTTTTAAATAAAGGGAGCTGGACATTGTTTCCTGCTTTTAAAAATGGGCTTAAGGTCAGAAAATATAGAAAGTTCTGAGAGTGGTGGTAAACAGTCACCTAGCTGAGTAAGCTGCTTAATCTCTTTGAGCCTCATATATATTTATAAATAAAGATATTAATACTACCTACACAATAGAGCAACTGTGAGGAGTAGATGAGGCAGCCCATGTGAAATGCTTGCACCAAGACCAAGAATCTAGTTGTCATCCAATATATGTTAGTTCTTCCTATTCTGGGCCTTCACTTAGACAAATGTAAGGTGGGCATACAGTCCCGGCAAAGCAATAACAATAATTGTCTTTCTCTCTCTCAATATATAGGTGTGTGTGTGCGTGTGTGTGTGTGTGTGTGCATGCACGTGCTTCTGCACACACTTGCATGTATTACACATGTTAGCTGCAACGCCTATTTTAGCTAATATGATACTTTGCTAAGCTGCTCTGCCCAACTTGCACTATATATATTTAGACAAAATATGTATTTTATCAACATTAGCAAGAGAAGCAAAGGGATGAACAGATTCATGAAATTACATATGAAAATGCCTCTATCATGTTCTGAAGAGCAGTTGGCAGGTAGCCAGAACTCTGCAAATAAAAGCTTTTATAATCGTTAAGAATTTGGGAGCTATGAAATTTTTCTTGCCGACGTTAACCATGTGTTTATTTTCACAAAGGCCTTATGCTTCCCTTAGTTGCCACACAAGACTGTGTGGCTTCACTTGGGGTCTGACTGAACCATGCGAAGTGTGGAATGACAGCTACAAGGGAATATCAAGAGAATGTCCTCCTACTTCATATATGGGGAAACTGAAGTTTAGAGAAAAGGAGGAGATTCATTAAAGCTATACAATGAGTTAGAAAATGGTTAAAATTTAAACAAGCTGGGAGAAAAATAACAACTAACAGTTATTTTACAATAAACTCTGACTGGGCATTGTTCCAAGTGCTTACAACAACTTACTAAGTAGGTATTACTCTTAGTCCCTTTTAACATATAAGTAAGCAGATGCTTAGAGAAGTTAAGAAACTCCCTAATGGCAGAGAGGTAGTTTAGTTTCAGAGTCTGTGTTCTTGACTACTCACTGAACTGTGTATGTAAATCTACATAATGGGGTTATGGATAGGGAATTAATGCATGAGATATCTTCAGCCTTTGGTAAAAAGCCTTGTGGGATAGCCCAGCTTTGCATTTAAGAATCAGATGGACCTGGGTTCAATCCCAGCTCTGCCATTTAAGAGCTCTGCTGTTGGCCCTGGGCAAGTCACCAACTTCCTTGGGCCCAGGGTTCCTTGGGTATATGGTGAGACAGTCTATGTCCCAAAGAGCTGCTGAGAAAATAAAATAGCAGCATAGCCTGGTGAATCAGAGAGCACGTGTGACTCACAACTCTATCACCTGAAGCTATGATATTTGACAAATTTCATAACTTGCCTGGGTCTTCAATTTCCTCGTATACAAGTGATAGTACCTTTTACATGGGTTGGTTTTTGTGCTGAGTAAAGAAGATCATTCATGTAAAGAACAAGCACAGAGCCTGGGGCTCAATGAGCGCTTCCTAAATATTAGTCAATATTCCTGTTACAATATACATAAAGTTCCAACTAAAGCACACAACTTAGCTGGCATTCAAGTCAATCTGGCCAATAAATGGATGATACACTGAACTCTTTTGTAAAATGTTAAAAGGCCTAAGTGTTTATTGTTTAGGCTTCTGTCTTAAGACTAATTTCATTGAAATAAAAAAGTAATGTGGAGGAGTGAGGACAGGGTTAAGAAAGAAATGAGACAATTTTGAAAGAGAAATTAAGAGAATAATCCCTTTTACAATTCCATCAAGAAGAAAATACCTAGGAATAAATTTAACCAAGACAGTCAAAGACCTGTACTCTAAAAACTATGACACTAATGAAAGAAATAGAAGAACACATGGAAAGATATTCCATATGAAGTAGAAGAATTAATGTTGTTAAAGTGTGCATAATATCCAAAGCAATCTACAGATTCAATGCAATATGCATCAAAATGCCAATGTCATTTTTCATAGAACAGGAACACAAAATTCTAAAACTTGTATGGAACCACAAAATACCTCAATTAGCCAAATCAATCTTAAAGAGCAAAGCTAAAAATATCATGCTTTCTGCTTTCAAACTATACTGTAAAACCATAGTAGTCAAAACAGTATGGTACTGGTACAAAAGCAGCCACATGGATTAATGGGAGTAGAATAGAGCCCAGAAATAAATCCATGCTTATATGGTCAATTACTCTTCTGATAAATAAGGAAAAAGCCTCTTTAATAAATGGTGTTGGCTACTAGGTATTTATTCAAAGGATACAGTGTACTGTTTTGAAGGGGCACATGCACCCCCAATGTTTACAGCAGCAATATCAACAAGAGCCAAAGTATGGAAAGAGCTCAAATGTCCCTCAACAAATGAATGGATAAAGAAGATGTGAGATATATATATATATATATATATATATATATATATATATATATATATATTATATGTATAATGACTCCTGAAGTCATTATTGCAGTGTATGCTAGCAACTTGGGTATAAATTAAAAAATAAATTAATTTAAAAAATGGTGTTGGAAAACTGGATAGCAACTGTGTAAAAGAATAAAACTGGATCAGTATTTTACACCGTATACAAAAATAAATTTGAAGTGGATTAAAGACTTGAATATAAGACCTGACACCATAGAACTCCTAAAAGAAAACATAGACAGTAAGCTCTTTGACATCAGTCTTAACAACATATATATTCTTTGGAACATTCTCCTTAGGCAAAGGCAACAAAAGCTAAAATAAACAAATAGCATTGTATCAAACTGAAAAGCTTCTGCACAGTGAAAAATACCATCAACAAAGTGAAAAGAAAATCTACTGAATGTTAGAAGATATTTGCAAATCATACATCTGATAAAGGGTTAATATCCAAAATAGATGAACTTATACAACTTGATATTTAAAAAACTCAAATAAGCAGAAGATTTGAAAAAAACATTTTTCCAAAGAAAATACACAATTCGCCAAAAGGTATATAAAAAGATGTTCAAGATCACTAATCATCAGGGAAATGCAAATCAAAACCACAATGAGGTATCACATCACACTAGTCAGATTGGCTATTACCAAAAAAACAAAACAAAACAAAAAAAAAAAAATCAAATGTTGGTAAGGATGTGGGGAAAAGGGAATCCTTGTACATTGTTGGGGGTGTAAACTGGTGCAGTCACTATGAAAACAAGTATGGAGATTCCTAAAAAATTAAAAATAGAACTACCAGGGGTGTCTGGGTGGCTCAGTCGGTTGAACATCCAATTCTTGATTTAGGCTCAGGTCATGATCTCATGGTTCATGTTGGCAGTACAGAGCCTGCTTGGGATTCTTTCTCTTTCGCTCTGCCCCTCCCTTGCTCTGCACTTTCTCTCCCTCTCTCTCTCTCTCAAAATAAATAAATAAAAACTTAAAAACAACCAAACACTGCTGGTTCTTTAAAAGAATAGAACTACCATATAATCCACTTTGGGGTATTCCTCTGTAGAAAATCAAAACACCAATTCCAACAGATATATGCACCCCTGTAAGTTTATTCCAGTATTATTTATAATAACCAAGATATGGAAGCAATCTAAGTTCCCACTGATAGATGAATGGATAAAGAAGATGTGGTATACACACACATAGGCACATGCACACACACACACACACACACACACACACACACACACACACACGAATACTACTCAACCATAAAAAAAATTAAATCTTGCCATGAGCGACAACATGGATAGACCTAGTGGGTATCATACTAAGTGAAATAAGTCAGAGAAAAATAACTACTGTATACTTATATGTGGAATCTGAAATACAAATGAACAGAACAAAACAGAAATAGATTTTAGATACAGGAAAAAACTGTTACCAGAGGAAAAAGGGGTTGAGGGGTGGGCAAAACAGATGAACGAGATTAAGAGGTACAAAGTTCCAGTATTAAAATAAATCAAGGGAATATAATGCACAGCATAAGGAATATGGTCAACAACATGGTAATAACTTTGTAAGGTGACAGATAGTAACTAGACTTATTATGGGGGTAATTCTGCAATGCATAAAAAAAAAATCAGATCACTATCATGTACATCTGAAAGTAATAGGATATTGTATGCCAATTATAGTTCAATGAAACAAAACAAGACAAACTAAAAGAAATGGGATAATTTTGTTTAGCTGAGGACATAATTCTCCATAGAGACTTATCATGCCTTCTCTGACTTCCTCTGCACCCTCCCTTTTACTTCTACTACATGTAGAATCCTGCCCCAAAGGGTATTTATAAAATCGAACTGCATGGCTTTTAGATTTAGACTTCAGATTTTGAATATCTAAAGTTAAGAAAGGTAGGTTCTGAGGAAACTTAGAAAATAGCTTCCATTTATTGTGAATTTTGAATGGATTAGGTATTACACCTATTGTAAAATATTCTACCCATATCTTTCTTGCCAGTGTGTTACCATAGAAGTGTATTGTGCTAGAACCTTTGATAACTTTCACTATAGAAGGGGCTTTTAACTAGCCATCCAGCCAGAAACAACTTCGAGGAAATCATCAATCAACCCAGTTCACTCCCCCTATCCAATACTACTCAGGTTCTCCCAGGTCAGGAATGGGTTCTACAAATCCCAAGAAACAATTTCCACATCTATCCATTCTTAATAAGCACCTTGGAGTGAAGAATTAATGCAATGAATTCTTCAGGTTCAGGCCAGTTGGAATTGCCTTCTACCTTCCTCCTCTTAATACTCATTAACATTAATGTTAAATTGTGGACATGGGGCACACACTGTAGATTAGCAGATCTAATCTCTAGTAGATTAACTTCTCTTTTGTTTAAACCTACCAAAGTGTATTTAAAAAACTGAAGGAATTTTCCAGGTTTCCTTGAAACTAGGATTACCCATGTGTCACAGTTTTTTCCAATGGGATGGAATAGAGTATGACTCTCCTTCCTCCTACTGTAGGCCATGGAGTGGCCATATTGTGATTATAAGGTAAGGGGATGAGAAAATACTGTTGCTGAGGAGGCAGAGAGGAAGGTTATAATGAGTGGGTCCCTGAGGGCATCTTTGAGTCCATACACTAGCTATGGACTGCTTCCCTCTGCACTTCTTGTTTAAGCTACTGTAATTGGGTATTATTTGTGTGTGTCTTATTCCTAACTGACAAAATGAATGGACAGTTGTTATTTGTGGCCACTTAGGCCTCTTCTCTTATAGCAATAGCACCCACATTTACTTTGAAAGAACTATTCCTTCCCTTTATGGAACCCTGGGTAGAAGGGCTGTCAAAATGCCTACTCCTTGGTTTATCAAGGGGTTGGCACAAAACCAAATCATTTCCTACACTTCCTACATGGAATCCAACTGATGTTTTTTTACAATTAGTTTTTCAGTCTTAGATTCTAAGAGTTACCCCAAATCCTTCCAATAAGTTCCGTAGTTTCTGAAGTTAGAGCCTCTTTCTATTGCCTGCAGCCACAGAACCCTCTGTGGTACTAGCAATCTACACAAAAACATCGATACTGAATAGTTTCTATTCAAGTTGCTGCAAATATTATCCCATGAAATTGTTACAAAGTTCCATGCAGTAGGAACCATTAGGGACATTTTAGAAGTTTAGTAAACTGAGGCTCAAAGAGGTTAAGTGATCATTCTTACCAACGTCACACAATAAGAATGTAGCAGAAGCAATACTCACCAAATACCTATGTGCTACTCCTAGTATAGCCTCTCCTGCATTTGGTTGGGCCCTTGTAACTAGTACTGGCCAATGGAACATGAGTGACAATGACATATGCCACTACCAGGCTGAGGTCTGCTAAGAGCTGGACTATCTCCTCTATTTCTCATCCCATGACTCAGTGACCTTGAGGATGGCTTAGCTACAGGTTGAAGGATGATCTCCCAACCCAGAACAAACTGTGATTATGACAGATGAGTAAACTATTACCCCTTAAGCCAATGAGACTTCAAGGTTTATCTGTTGTGCATTTAGAGTTAGTTATCCTGCCCAATGTATTGACAGTGAATTGAAATCATTTCTGGTTTACTTCTCTGTTTTATTTAACAGAAACATTACAGAACTAAAAGAGGAGATAGAAAGGACACCTACTAAAAATGGTCTTTTTTGAGCTCTCTGGTCCTAGCCTGGTCTCTCTGGAAGATATTCCCTTTATGTTTTCTTGTCTTGGATTCATGCTAATGGAGTTGCCTCTAGCAAATAATGATGATCATCATATAATAACTACCTCTACCTTTTAATGAGTGTTCACTTGTTATTGGCCACTGAATTAGTAAGTGGCAGAGTGTGAATTCAAACCATGAACATCTGATTTCAAAGCCCATACTCAGAGTTCTGGTCCAAGATGACAATATAGGAAGATCCCAAACTCATTTCCTCAACAAACACACCAAATCTACATTTATTTATAGAGCATTCCTAGAAGAGAAACAGAGAACTGACTGAACAGCTTCTGCATAATAAAAGAGCACAAATGGCAGGAATGAAGAGCAACAGTGAACGAAACACAATCACAAAGGAAACCTCCACCCCTGAGGCTGGGATCTACAGTAGGGAGGAATAGTACCAAGGGGCCAGGAACAAATCCACCTGCTCTGGGCACAGGAAAAAAAAAAAAAAAAAAAAAAAAAAAAAAAAAACTGTGCATGGTTTGAAAGAGCAACTAGTATATAAAAGATCCAGGCCTAGAACTTTGCCAAATGACAAGGGAGCTGCTGGAACTCTCTCTTGGTCAGAGAGGTTGGCGAGTGCCATGGTTTATATTCTTACTCCACCTTGAGAACAAAGAAGGGACAGGATTCAGATGCCTTAGCTGGCCTGCTGCCTCACCGAGCACTGGGCCTCTAGCCCAAGACCAGCTCTCAGCACCCTGGTGCCCAGGAAAAAAAAAGCTGTGGTTTAACAGAGTAGCTACAATAGAAAAGATCCAGCAGTAGAACCCTGCCAAATGGCAAGGCAGCTGCCGGAACTCTCTTAGGGTTGGAAGGGCTAGTGAGCACCATGGTTTATACTCCCCCTCCATTCTGTGTAAATAGGGAGAGCTGGTCTGGCATTTTAACAGGTCTATTGCCTCAATGGGCCATGGGCCACTAGCTCAGGCCAGCTAGTCCATCCCACAAGGCTGACCCAGGACAGTACACACCAGGACCATGACCCCCCTTGTCAGCACTCACTATATCTCCAGCTATTGTGCCAAGGTGAAAAGGGGAGAGCACCCCAAAACACTCTAGGCCCTCACCATTTTGGCTTTAGATGGCTTGCTAGGGCACCCCAGGTGCAAAGTGCTCCAAGACTTACTGGGTGATACATGCTTTGGCCCCAGCCACCCTGCTAAAGTGCCCCCTGTTCAGAGAGCCCCAGGATACTCCTGCCTGTGCTGACCTAGGTTCCAGTCACTCTGCCAGGGCACTCTCTGCACTTGGGACACCTCAGCTTGCATCCACTTCAACTTCAGCTGTTTGTCTGGGTACCCTTAGCACAAAGAGTCCTGGAATACTCTGGCTTATACCACTTCATCTTTAGCTATCCTGCCAAGGTGACCTCTCTGCACGGAGCTCCAGGATTCTCTGGCTTGTACCCTTTTCAGCTTCAGTTGTCCTGCCAGGGCACCCTCTGTGGGGAGTCCAGGAACTACACTAAACTGAACCCACTTCAGCTTTAGCTGTTCTTCCAGAGTGTCTTCTGTGTATAGAGTCCCAGAACCCCTATAATCCCCAGCTTGCACGCACTTAAGCTTCAACTGTGTGCATAGGTGTGCCTAGGACTTGTGTTCATAGGACACTTGGAACTCTTGGCCTGCACCTACTTCAGCTTCAGCCATCCGACAAGGAAACCCCAGCACGGAGTGCCCTGTGACTCCCAGCCCACACCAGCCACAGCTCCAGCCAGCCAGTGAAAGCAATCAAGTACACACAATTTACACAGAGAATGGACATATACAAGACCATTCCTTCAAGTTTAGAAATAGCTCTTCTGTCTAATGTATAGAAACAAAAGGTCAAGCAAATGAGGAGGGAGAAGAAAATTCTCCAAATAAAAGAACAAGATAAAAACATCAGAAAAAGATCTAAATCAAATGGATAGAAGCAATATGCCTGAAAGAGTTTAAAGTGATGATCATCAAGATGCTCACTAGGCTGGAGAGAGGAGTGGAAGAACTTAGTAAGACCCTAAACAAAGAGAGAGAAAATATAGGGGCACCTGGTGGCTCAGTTGGCTAAGGCGTCTGACTTCAGGTCATGATCTCATGGTTCCTGAGTTTGGGCCCCATGTCAGGCTATGTGCTACCAGCATGGTTCGGATTCTGTGTCTCCCTCTCTCTCTACCCCTCCCTCACTGACTGTCTCTCTCTCAAAAATAAATAAACGTTTAAAAAATTTATAAAAAGAGATAGAAAATATAAAAAAGAGCCAGCGTTGAAGAATAGAGTAGCTGACATGAAGAATATACTAGAGGAAATCAATACTAGATTAGCAGATCCAGAAAAATGGATCAGTAATCTGGAAGACAGGGTAATGGAAAGCATCCAAGATGAACAAAAAATAAAAAAAAATATAAAAAAAATGAGACTAGGTTAAGGAATCTCTTAGACAACATCAAATGAACAAACACAAGCATTATAGGGGTCTCAGAAGGGGAAGAGAGAGAAAAGGGCAGAAAACTTATTTGAAGAAATAAGAGCGGAAACTTCCCCCAAAAGGGAAGGAAATACAGATTTAGAATGTATAGAGTTCAGATTCAGAAAGTATAGAGATTCAGGAAGTACAGAGAGTTCCAAAGAAGATGAACCCAAAGAAATCCACATCATGACACATGACAATTAAAATGTCAAGGTTTAAAGATAAAGAGAATTTTAAGAGCAGCAAGAGAGAAGCAAAAAGCTACGTACAAGAAAAATCCCCAAAGGCTCTCAGCTAATTTTTCAGTAGAAACTTTGCAGGCCAGAAGAGAGCGGCATGATGTATTCAAAATGCTGAAAGCAAAAGAACCTAAAATCATGAATACTCTATCTGGCAAGGTTATCATTAAGAATTGAAGGTTAGGGTGCCTGGGTGGCTCAGTCAGTTAAACATTCGACTTAAGCTTGGGTCAGGATCTCGTGGTTCAGGGGTTCAAGCCCCATATTAGACTGTGCTGACAGCTCAGAGCCTGGGGCCTGTTGCATATTCTGTGTGTGTGTGTATGTGTGTGTGTGCGTGCCCTTCCCCCCTTGCACTCTGTCTCTCCCAGAAAAAAACAAACATTAAAAAAAAAGGAACTGAAGGAGAAGGGGTGCCTAGGGTCTCGGTAGTTTAAGCAGGTCATGATCTCACAGTTGTGTGCACAGTCCCTCTCTTTCTCTTAAGAAAAAAACTCAAGGAGAGAAAGATTTTTCCCAAGCAAAAGCTACAGGTGTTTATCATCACTAAACTAACTTCACAGGAAAGGTGATAGTCCTTTTAAGGACTTCGTTAAATGAAAAAGAAAAGGCCATAATTAGATAAGGAAGTTATGAATAAAAAATGTAAAACATAGTAACATATACATAAAATGTGGAGGGGGAGTAGAAAAAAGTTTTTTTTAGGATATGTTTAAACTCAGGGGCTCCTGGGTTGCTCAGTCAGTTAAGCGTCCAGCTTCGTCTCAGGTCATGATCTCACACTCCATGAGTTCGAGTGTCGCGTCAGGCTCTGTGCTGACAGCTCAGAGCCTGGAGCCTGCTTCGGATTCTGTGTCTCCCTCCCTCTCTGCCCCTCCTTTCCCTCATGCTCTGTCCCTCCCTGTCTCAAAACTGAATAAAAGTATTAAAAATTTTTTTTAAAAGAATATGTTTAAACTCAAATGACCATCAACTTAATATAGATTGCTATATACTTAGGATGTTATATATGAACCTCATGGTAACCACAAACCCCAAGACCTATAGTAGACACACAGAAAATACAGACAAGGTACACATGGGTGGCTCAGTTGGTTAAACATTCAACTCTTGATTTCGGCTCAGGTCATCTCATGGTTTGTGAGACTGAGCCCTGTGTTGGGGTCTGTACTGTCAGCAAGAAGCCTGCTTGGGATTTTCTCTCTTGTCTCTCTCTCTGTCCCTCCCTCACTCTCTCTCTCTCTCTCTAAATAAACAAACAAACTTGAAAAAAATACTGACAAAGCAATACAAACTTAAGACTACAGAAAACTCAATTACAGGGGTGTCTGGGTAGTTTAGTCAGTTAAGTACCCAACTCTTGGTTTCGGCTCAGTCATGATCTCACAGTTCATGGGATTGAGCCCCATCTCAGGCTCTGTGCTGCCAGGATGAAGCCTGCCTGGGATTCTTTCTCTTCTCTCTCTGCCCCTTCCTGCTCACTCTCCCTCAAAAATAAACTTAAAAAATTAAAAACAAAATTAATTTCAAAAAAAAAGAACAGAAGAACTACACAGTCAGAAAACAATAAACAAAATGGTAGTATATACCTATCAATTATTTTAAATGCAAATGGTCTAAATGCTCCAATAAAAATACAGGGTGTCAGAATGGATAAAAAAAATAAGACAAATCTATATACTTCCTGTCAGAGACTCATTTCAGACCTAGGGATACATACAGACAAAGTGAAGCAATTAAAAAAATTTTACGCAAATTCCAAGAAAAAAAAAATAGCTGGGGTAACAATACTTTTATGAGACAAAACAGAATTTAAAAAATACTGTAAAAACAGAAACAGAAGGACATTATATAATGATAAATAGATCAATACAACAAGAAGGTATAATAATAAATATCTATGCACCAACATTGGAACACCTAAATACATAAAAAAATATTAACAGGCATAAAGGGAGAAATTGATGGTAATGCAATAATAGGGGACTTAAACACCTCACTTATATTAATGGATATATCATCCAGGCAGAAAATCAATAAAGAAACAGTGTCTTTAGATAACACCTTAGACCAGATATACATATTTAGAACATTCCATCAAAAAACAAAGTACACAATATTTTCAGGTATACATCAAAAAATTCACCAAGATAGCTCACATCTTAGGCCACAGAATAAGTCTCAATAAATTTAAGAAGACTGAAAACATATTATGCATCTTTTCTGACCACAATGGTATGAAACTAGAAATCACACACACACACACACACACACACACACACACACACACACACAAACTGGAAAAAAATTTCAAACACATGGAGGGTAAACAACATGCTACTAAACAATGTGAGTCAACCAAGAAATGAAATAAGAAATAATACACGGAGACAAATGAAAATGAAAAGACAATGATCTAAAATGTTTGGGACACAGCAAAAGCTGTTCTGAGAGGGAAATTTATAGCAATGCAGGCCTACATCAAGAAGTAAGAAAAAACTCACATAAACAATCTAATTTTACACCTAAAGGAACTAGAAAAGGAACAAAGAAAGCCCAAAATTACTAAAAGGAAGAAAATAATATAAGAACATAAATAAATGATGTAAAGACTAGAAAGAAACAATAGAAAGCATCGATGAAACAAAAGCTGTTCTTGAAAAGGTAAACAAAATTGAGAACACTTTAGCCAGACTCATCAGGAAAGAACCCAAATAAGTAAAATCAGAAATGAAAGAGGAGAAACAACTCACACCACAGAAATATGAAGGATTATAAAAAATATTATGAAAATTATACACCAGCAAATTAGACAACCTAGAGGAAAGCAGTATTCTTAAAAAATATAATATTCCAAAACTGAATCAAGAAGTGGGTAATGTGAACAGACTAATTACTTGTAATAAAACTGAATGAGAAATAAAAAACTACCAAAATCGGTAGACAAAACAACTTGAAAGAAAACACTTTCAAGAGGAAATGAGATATCTCAAGAGAATGAGATGTCAAGAGGGAGCTTTGAAAAAGCCCAACGTATTCCTGGGAATTTGAAGGCAGGAGCAAGTACAGGGCTGTGTATCTGTCCAGAAAAACCTGAGAAAGCTGTAAGAGCTCACTCCTTGTTGACCTTGCACAAACACAAAATGAAAGCTGAGGCAGAGTAAATGGTCTGCCACAGCATCCAGAGCATGCCCCAACCAGAGCCCTTCAAATTCACTAGAGGGGCTCAACAGTAGATTTGAATAGGCAGAAGAATCAGCAAATATGAAGACAGTTCAAATTATTGAACTAAAAAAAAAAATGAAGAAAAATAAGTAGAGGCGCACCTGGGTGGCTCAGCTGTTGAGTATCTGACTTTGGTTCAGGTCATGATCTCACAGTTTGTGAGTTTGAGTCACGCATCGGGCTCTGTGCTGACAGCTCAGAGCCTAAAACCTGCTTCAGATTCTGTGTCTCCCTCTCTCTCTGACCCTTCCCCACTTGCTCTCTCTCTCTCAAAAATAAATTAAAAAAAAAACTACCAAAATCCATAAGTGCATGACTAGGTGGATTCACAGGTAAATTCTATCAAACATTTCAAGTTTATTCTTGCATCCCAAAAAAACTGAAGAGGAAGGAATTCTATCAGCATTACCCTGATACCAAAACCAGACAAAGACACCACAAAGAAAACTACAAACCAATATCCCTGATGAGCATGGATGCAAAAATCTTCAACAAAAGATTAGCAAACCACATTAAATAATACATTAAAAGAATAATTCACCACAATCAAGTGAGATTTATCCTGAGAATGCAAGGTCCTCAATATTTACAAATCAATGTGATATACTAAATTAACAAAACAGAGGACAAACATCCTATGATCATCTTAATGGATGCAGAAAAAAGCATTTGACAAATTTCACAATCTGCTCATGATGAAATTCTCAACAAAGTGGGTTTAGAGGGAACATACCTCAATATAATAAAGACCATAAAAAAAAAAAACCCTACAGCTAACATAATACTCAATGGTGAAATACTGAAAGCTTTCCTCAAAGATCAGCAACCGGACAGGGATGTCCATTCTTGCCACTTTGATTCAACACAGTACTGGAAGTCCTGGCCACTACAATCAGACAAGAAATAGAAATAGAAAGCATCCATATTGGTGAGAAAAAGTTAAACTATCACTATTTGCAGATGACAGGATACTATACATAGAAAACCCTAAAGACTACACACACACACACACACACACACACACACACACACAATTAGAATAAATGAATTCAGTAAAATCCCAGGATACAACATTAATATTCAGAAATTTGTTGTTTACGCACTAACAATGAAGTAGCAAAAAGAGAAATTAACAGTTCCATTGAATATTGCACCAAAAAGAATAAAATATCTGGGAGTAAACTGAATCAAGGAGGTGAAAGACCTGCACTCTGAACACTATAAAATATTGATGAAGAATTAATGGTGACACAAACAAATGAAAGAACATTCCAGGCTCATGAGTTGGCAGAATACTGTTAATATGTCCACACTCTCCAAAGAAATTGACAGATTCAATGTAATCCCTATCAAAATACTAATAGCACTTTTCACAGAATTGAAGTAATTCTAAAATTTACGTGAAACCACAGAAGACCCTAAATTTCCAAACCAATCTTAAAGCTGGAAATATCACAATTCCAAATTTCAAGCTATACTACAAAGCTGTAGTAATCAAAACACTATGGTACTGGTACAAAAAATGAACACATAGATCAGTAAAACAAAATAGTCCAGAAATAAACCTATAGTCACATGGTAAATCTATGACAAAGGAGGCAAGAATACGCAATGGGGAAAAGATGGTCTCTTCAGTAAATGGTTCTGGGAATACTGGACAGGTAGAAAAATGAAACTTTTTTGTACCATAAACAAAAATAAACTCAAAGTGGATTTGAGATATAAATGTGAGACCTTAAACTGTACAACTTTTAGAAGAAATAGGCAATAACCTTTTTTTTAATATTGGCCATTGCAGTATTTTTCTAGATATATCTCCTAAGGCAAGGAAAACAAAAGTAATAAACTATTGGGACTACACCCAAATAAAAAGATATTACACAGCAAAGGAAATCATAAAGAAAAAAGTCAACCTACTGAATGGGATAAGGTATCTATAAATGACTTATTTGACAAGGGGTTGATATCCAAAATATATAAAGAACTTATGCTACTCAACACCAAACAAACAACAAACAATCTTATAAAAAATGGGCAAAGGACTTGAATAGACCTGTTTCCAAAGAAGACATATAGATGGCCAGATACATGGAAAGATGCTTAACATCACTAATCAGGGAAATACGAATCAAAAACACAATAATAAATCACCTTACACCTGGCAGAACGGCTAGAATAAAAAAGACAAAAAATAACAAGTGCTGGCAAGTGGAAAAAATGGAACCCTCGTGAACTGTTGATAGGTATATAAATTGGTGCAGCTGCTGTGAAAAAGAATATAGTTTTCTCAAAAAAAAAATACACATACTGTATGATCCAATAATTCCACTACTGGGTATTTATTCAAAGAAAGCAAAACACTAATTGGGAATGATATATTTGCAGCATTATTTACAATAGCCAAGATAGGGAAGCAACCAAGTGCCTACTTATCAATAGATAAATGGATAAAGAAGTTGTGGAAAATTATACACACACACACACACACACACACACACACACACACACACACACATAAATGAAAGGGAATATTACTCAGCCATAAAAAGGATGCTATTTTGCCATTTGGGACATGGATGGACCTAGAGAATATTATGCTAAGTGAAATAAATCAGATTGAGAAAGACAAATACCATGATTTCACTTATATGTGGAAACTAAAGAACAAAACAAATGAATAAACAAACAGCAAAATCATATCAATAACAGAAAGCAAACTGACAGTTTCCAGAGAGGAGAGGGTGGGCAAAATGGGTAATGGAATGAATAAGTTACAGGAATCAAAGATACAGCATAGGGAATATAGGCAATGGTATCGTAATAGTGTTGTATTACGTAGATACAGATGGTAGCTGTATCTACGTAATACAGATGGTAGCTATACTTGTGGTGAGCATAGCATGATGTATAAACCTGCTGAATCGTTATGTTGTACACCTAAAACTCATGTAATACTGGGTGTCAAGTCTACTTAAAGAGTAAGTAACAAAAGCCAAACTCAGACTCCAAATAAAAAGGCCCAACTCAGACTCCAAATCTTGGTGTACACTAAGTGAGGCTGCTCATCTCTCTCCATAGGACTGAGATGAGTGGATACAGCTTACAGTTTCTGCTCCCTTTCTCCCTCCAAGATATCATCTTCTTTTCAAAAACATTCTGGGGCCAGCTGGATTTGAACATCATTTACTCTGTCCTCAGCAGGAAAGCAACAGTGATCTCTGGTTACCTCCCAGCTCCCAGCATGAGAAGATTTTGGTTATCATTCTGCTAATGATTTTAGTAAGTGTGTGCTATTTATCTCTATTGGTCTGCTGAGAGGGGAGCAGGCAATACAGTTTGATGCTTATTATTCTCTTATTCTGCTGGCCAGCACTCTCCTACCCACTCATCAAATTCAATGTTTTGTCAGGCATAGTGGCCTTCAAGTCCTGACCCCAAATTCCTTCTGACATACTTGCCACCCTCTGCCTTGGAACACTGATAATCAATTTAATTCAACATATTAAACATTAAACATCTATGTTCCTGGTATTGTGTAAGGCTCTGGGAATTGAATGGCGGACATAATAAAATAGGGTACCTGTTCCCCATAAATGCCTACGGTATCATGGAGGTCAGATATAGATAGACAATCCTGATACTGTGTGATGAGGGTTCTGATGGGAGAAGTAGAGCAGGCTCTGGGAACCCTAGTAGATGCACCGCAGCCTGGACTATCAGGAAGGCTTTCTCAGCATGGTAAGGATCCAATTTATCTGGCTAAGAATTCACCATATTGATGGAAAAGGTAAATAGGATAAATCAAATGCTGGCTGTTCTTGAATTCTCAGTTGCCAAATAAGACATGTGGCTGGAGGGGATTCCTTCATACACATCTTGAGGCTATAGAGGATCCTCTACATCACAGTCCTCTTATGTGTGGGCTTATAGCAACATTCAACATTCTTGAAGAAGAATTATAAGACTTAAAGTTTCAGTCTACCCAAGCTCTTCAACTTAGTGGTAACAAGACCACATTCTCAGCATGGGGAGAAAGCAGAGTGAATACTGAGGTGTCCCCCCCCAAATCTTCTCTGCCTCCAGCACCTTCAAAAGCCCCTTTCCTCGCAATGCATCTAGTCCAGGTAGGAAAAGGGATTATCATTTTTTCATTTTCTCTTCTTCTATATCTGTACTATGCTTATGCCGACATAGCTGTCAGTCCCCTGACCTGAAAAGCTACCGCCTCCTTTCTCATCCTGCCAAGTTCAAGCCCCCTTTCTCCAAAGCCTTCTGGTTGCTCCAGTTTGCATCCCTCTCTCCTCTCTCTGTTCCTCCCAGGAACATACATTATGGCATTTGGAAGTATAAAATCCTAAATAATATTTTAATTAGACATTATTCTTTTAAGTGTTAAACTCTTTAGGACAGAAACTGTTTTATTATATCCCCTATAGACTTCATAATGTTTGGTTCAAGGATGTCCTAAATATTAATTAGTTGGTTGTATGTGGTACAGTTCAAGGCATTCAGTAAGTGTTCAATAGTTTTCGGACCAGTATATTATGTATGGAGCAAAAATAGCCAGATTGATCTGAGACACCAAGAACCCTTAATTCTAGGAGGTGTTATAGGAAGGGAAGGGACATATGGAAACTGATACTTTGACAGAATCTTTTGTTTACTTTTGTATGCAAAATACTTACATTGTTCAGGTTAATTATAACAGCCCTGAGTTATCTTGATATAATAGATGACAATTATATGGTATTAGAAAATGATTCAAATTCAAATATGACCTCAGGATATAGGTTTTCTCCTATAAGACACTGGTTCCCCAATTGGGCATGCCAAGGGATGATCTCTGATAACACATGTTCCAGTCCCAGGCCAGTATTTTAGAAGGGATGAGTAGAGGAACCTGGTGGAGGCTATTATTAGTTTTAAATTTTTTTAGATGTTTATATTTGAGAGAGAGAGAAAGAGAGAGAGAGGGAGGGAGGGAGAGAAGTGGGGGGAGGGAGGGAATGAGCAGGGGAGGTGTAGAGAGAGACAGACACAGAATCTGAAGCAGGTTGTCAGGCTCTGAGCTGTCAGCACATACAGCCGGACTTGGGACTTGAACCCATGAGCTGTGACATCATGACCTGAGGCAAAGACAGATGCTTAATGGACTGAACCACCCAGGCATCCATCTATGATTAGCTTTAGCAGACCCTCTCTTGAGACAGTGTCCTAAATCGAGGAGGAGGATGCTGTTAGATACAGTATGTAATTGTACTGTTCCCAAAGGATCAGCAATAGAGATAACTCAGATGAGCTGGTTTGCAGAGACACCCATCGGGTCTTTTTTCCATCTGTACTATTTCAGTATTTTATTATTTTTTTAGGTTTTTTTTTTTTTTTTTTTTTTTTTTGTTTTTTTTTTTTGAGAGAGAGAAAGTGAGTGTGAGTGAGCATGAGCAGGGGAGGAGCAGATGTGGGAGAAGAGAGGGAGGGAGGGAGGGAGGGAGAGGGGGGGAGGGAGGGAGGGAGAGGGAGTATCCCAAGCAGGCTCCATACTGTTAGTGCAGAGCCTGATGTGGGGCTTGAACCTAGGAACCATGAGATCATGACCTGAGCCAAAAAAAGTCAGACGCTCAACTAACTGAGCCACCCAGGTGACCTTGGACTATTTCAGTATTTTCATAACTAATGTTGACCTAAATGGCTTGGAATCTCTTCCATTTTGGCTTTTCTTTTATAAACAGGTAAGTGATGAGAATACATTCATTTATAATTAGGAGGAAAAAATATATTAGAAAGAATGTGGGAAAAACCACAATTGCAAAAAGTATGTAGGAATGTCAGGTTTTATCTTGAAGGCTTCAGCTGACCAACATGAAAGCTGCTGTTTGCAAGCAGCTCAGTAAAGCAGATCAACGGTCAGGAAGTGAAAAGATCTAATTTCCAAAACCATAGACTGTTTTCAGTGACTTTGAACAAGTCACTTCACCTTTGGGCTTTAGTTTCTGAATTTGTTAAAAGTAGAGGCTGGATACAGTAAAACCCAAGCTCTTTATCATAGCCTAAGAGGCCATATATGATCTAGCCTTTGCTCTGTTCTCTCCTTTCTGCCCCTCTTTCCTCCTTACCCACTGTGTTCCAGCCATACTCTCCTGGACTTTTGACAGGATTGTACCAGGGCCTTTGTGTTTGCTCCTATCTCTTATGAAATGCTTTTCCATCCTTTTCCCTTCAAGATGAGTGCATTCCTTTTTGACATTCAGATTTCAGCTCAGGCAGGCTTATCCTGACACTCCTAGCCAAAATAGTCCTAACTAAGTATTTCTCCATTACCTTATTTTATATATAGTATTCGCCACTTTCTGAAATCTTCCTTATTTGATTAATTTTTTTTAACATTTATTTATTTTTGAGACAGGGAGAGACAGAGCATGAACAGGGGAGGGTCAGAGAGAGGGAGACACAGAATCTGAAACAGGCTTCAGGCTCTGAGCTGTCAGCGCAGAGCCCTACGCAGGGCTTGAACTCACAGACCGCGAGATCATGACCTGAGCTGAAGTCGGCCGCTTAACCGACTGAGCCACCCAGGCGCCCCTGAAATCTTCCTTATTTGTGTGCATATTTTTGATCTCTTCACAGTAGAATGAAAACTCCATGAGAGCAGAATCTTTAATGTTTTTCAATGCTCTATTCCCTATATGGAAAACAAGGTCTGGTACAGAGTATATGCTCAGTAAATGCTCAACTGATTGAATAATAATGAGTACTTATATGGGTCTTTTTAGTTTTCAAAATACCCAATATTTAGTCTCATTCAGGCTTCAGCATCCTATAAATTAAGCAAGAATTATTACATTTTAGTACCAAAATCAATTTTTTTTTTGGTGGGAGATAATCTAGTAATTTTTAGAAGGGTTAAAGGGGAAGAGGAAAAAACACTACTCTGAATGAGCTTATAATTTATAAAGGGTGAATCTGCTTAAGAAATGTTGATGACAAAAAAGTGTGTGACTTAGAATGAAGGAAATAGTATTATAACTTAAAAAATGGCGAAGAAACCAAATCCTGAAACTAGCCAGTGGAAGAGGCTGGTTTTCAAACTACTTTTTCTTCAGAGGTCTTCTGCATTCCAGATTTAACATCCATGACTAGCATCATCTCCTTTACTCACCTTTTCAAGGCTCAGAAGGCAAAGGAGATATAACTCAAAACTCTCCTGCTGCTTCTTGAAAACTCTTAAAATTCTGCAAATGTTCTGTCATTCCCACTTCTACATGCCCCAGCTTTAAAACCATGGCTAAGCACTAAAAAAGAGGAATCTGAGTTTGGACTGACCTAGAAGGAATTGGAGAGAGAAAAGAATGAATAGAAATGAATCACAAAAGAAGATTGAGGCTTCCCTTCACCTAATGTGGCCAGGATGCTTAAGTACAGAGCCAGTTAGAAACAGGAGGCTGAACTAGATGCTCTCAAGGTCATTTCTGACTTTAGCAGATGGTTTTTGGTAGGCAGAGGAGGGCACATGCTAAGATAAAGTGAAGCTTTACTCAAAGTAGGTGAGAGTCTGAGGCACTGATAGCCTGTAATGTTGGCCAAACAGTTAAGTGTTAAAAACACACTATGGGAGATGGTCTTCTTTTAACAGAACTTAATACAGAAATGTTTCTCTTCAGGAAGTCTGAGAGGGGAACATTTCAAAGGATATACTCTCAGGGATGAAATTCACCTCAAAGGACCATCTAACCCAGCTTGCTTTCTTTAGACACAGAAAATATGGTAGTATTTCCACATACCCTATGAGGAAACAGCAACCTCCTTGCTAAATATGATGCATATAGAGTTCTCAGTCCAGTGTCTAGTAAATAGTAAGCGTGAAGACATTGTGATTATCATGACTATTAATCTATTCTAGTTGACAAATATTTAGTTCAACATACTATGTGTAAAGACCCAAGAGCAAGACAAAAAAAAAAAAAAAAGTAAGCACTGCCAAGGAGTTTGTACCCCAGAAGGGAGAGAGATTACTTCCACTGGTGTTGAAAGGGGCTGTGTGAGCACTGGCCAGAGATGGAAACAGGTAAGGCAGAGCCTGTGTACTCAACATAACAATTGAATGCAAGTTCTCACAGGGTAGATTGGGATAAAACAAAACAAGCAAATATAAGGGATACAATAATGAAGAATAAATTACCTAAGAAAACACTGGACTTTCATGAGACAGGGATAATTCTTTGTCATTTTTTTTAAAGATTCTAGATGGTATTGAGTAACTGTGCTTTCCCTATCTCTTGAGACCCTAAGGATACCAGGTGAGGTGGTTCAGTGGCATCCCACACTTCCCTGTGCTCTGTGTGACCTTAAAGAATAGGATTGGCATAATTCAGAAGGTGCGTTTTCCTGCTTCTTTGATAAATAGGTTTTTTAAAAAGGTAGTACTTCAGATGAGGGGGAATAGCTATTGAGGCCACTGGCTCAGTGGGGGCAAGAGAACAAGATGGGCCATGACTCAATTCCAGGGCAACATCCTAATGTCCCTCATACAATAGATATTCTGCAGATTATAAAACAATTCTAGATTTGATTGAAATATTTAGCTTTGTTAAAGGCAGCGAAGCCAAGGTACAGAAGCAACATAAGGTTCTATTGATGGATCAATGGATAAAAAAAATGTGTTTGTATGTTTGTACACACATATACACAATGGCATCTTATTCAGGTATAAAAAAGGAAATCCTACCATTTCCTACAACATGGGTAGATCTTGACATCATTATGTTAACTGAAATAAGTTAAAGAAAGATAGATACCTTATGATCTCACATTTGAAATAAAAAAACCCAAGCTCATAGATACAGAGAATAGATATTGGTGGTTGCCAGAAGTGGGGTAGAGACGAGCAAAATGGGTGGACAGGATCAAAAGGTATGAACTTCTTGTTATAAAATAAGTGAGTCACGGATTTGCAATATACATCATAGTGGCTATAATTAACACTGCATTATATATTTGAAAGATGCTAAGAGAATAGATCTTAAAAGTTGTCATCATTTGGGTGCCTGGGTGGCTAGTTGATTAAGCATCTGCCTCTTAGTTTTGGCTCAGGTTATGATATCACAATTTCATGAGTTTGAGCCCTGCATTGGGATCTGTGCTCAGAGCACAGAGCCTGCTTGGGATTCTCTCCCCTTCTCTCTGCCTTTCCCCAATTCACACTGCCTTTATCTCTCTCAAAATAAACTTAAAAAAAAAGTTGTCATCACAATTAGAAAATGGTTTTATGAGGGGGTGCTTGGGTGGCCCAGTTGATTAAGGAACTGACTTCAGCTCAGGTCATGAGCTCACAGTTTGTGGGTTCAAGCCCCGCGTTGGGCTCTGTGCTGACAGCTCAGAGCTTGGAGCCTGCTTCAGATTCTGTCTCTCTCTCTCTCTTTGTCCCTCCCCTGCTTGAGCTCTCTCTCTCAAAAATAAACAAACATTAAAAAAAAATTTTTTTTAAGTTATGTATGCTGATGAATGTTAACTAGACTTATTCTGGTGGTGATCACTTTATAATATATACATATCAAGTCATTATGTTGTACCCCTAAAATAAATATAATACTTCATGTCAATTATACCTCAATTGCAGACAAACGCGTGCGCGCACACACACACACACACCCCACACACCATGGATAACTCCTTCAAATAAGTCTCCAAATAGATAAGCAGATAAGTGATCTCTTGATCATCTTCCTATAACACCAGCACCAGGATGGGAATTAGGAGATCAAAGTTCCAGCCCCAGGTCCATGCTTTTTGCACCCTGAGGCAAGACTTTAACCACCGTATACAACTCCATGGGACCTGCTGCTCCCTGGAAATCTACTTCTAAAGTTTAAGGAGCTAAGGTTGATGGAAAAATGGGAGGCTAGAGGAATTCCCTTCTGGCTTTTTTTATTTCCTTCCCTCTCTCAGAACTTCATTGGATCCCAGAGGCAGAGTGGGCACCAGACTTTAGCCATGGGACTACAGCCTTATAAAACTGGCTCCCAGAAAATGAAAGCTGCATACACCTAGTGGTTCACTGGCTACTCTGAGCTCTTTATCCCAGTCTGTCCATTATCTCCTTTACTTTAGTCCACTTGGCCCAAATCGCACATTCTAATTTGGTTGTACAACTCATTTCTTTCATTTCCTTTAGCTAAAGTCCTACAAAGAGAGTGCTAGCAAAAAAAAAAAAAAAAAAAAAAAAAAAGGTTGAAGAAATGTAAAGAACCTGAATGTTCTATCTCCTTTATGTATTCTTTATGCTTTTCACCTTTTATAGGGTTAGAAGCTTTGTACTGATAATAATGAGTTATTCAGGGCATGCAGTGTTACCAGGCCTGGGTGTAATGTAAATGGAATTATTTGCCATAGAAATACCCAGTCAATCTCTTGCAAATTGCAATCCCTAAAACTAGGTCCCTTTGAAAGGTGCTTACATAAATGTATACCTTGTTTGAAAGATTTGCAGCAATTTGAGACATATTGAGTTCTTTCTAAGATGAACATAGATCAGCTCTGCTCCGTCATAAGATTTAATTAGCAATCATTTATTAGTACCTATTAATTGCCTGATTTTTTAGTTTTACTGATTGACTTGCCAACATATTTCTACAAAAATGCAAGCTATGTGCCACTTAAGTGTGTGTGTGTGTATTTATTTATAAAAGAAAATTAACCAGGCCTTTGTGTTTTACTTGGTTACGTTAAAAAAGTAAGTTCTTAAACTAAGCCTTCTTCTATGTTCAGAAATCTGTGAGACCCAATGGCAAAAAGGTTATAAAACACCACCTTCTTCTCAAGACACTGACAAGTCTAACTGGGGAGATAAGACTTATAAACGTGAACTAGGTAGATGAAAAATATGAGGTTATATGTAGCCATGACTGTATGTCCAGATACTAACTATACAGCTGTTCAGGGAAAGAAGTCACCAACATGGGATCAATGAGGTAGACTTTCCACAACATTAATAAAAAGCTGGTGAAGTTGTCCAGTTCTCTTTTTAAAGGGTCACGAGGAAAATTCCTCTCAGGATTTAGAACTAGGAAATAGCTGTCTTGTCTTCTCTTCTTGGAGAGAGTATGGGGATTGATCTCAGGGAAGCCTAGTCATAGGAGTTTCTTAAAGCCTAGAAGAGAGCTCTGTTGAGGCTGGGGCTCAAATACAAGCTGGAGACCAACGTATATCCTAGGAGTGAGATACTGTAGGACCACCATGACTGCTATAACAAAGGAAGGGTCTTGATTCAGAATCAAGAGACCTGGCTCTTGTGCCAGCCTCACAAGTCCCTCCTTGAACAAGTCACTAGACCTTCTTCAGATCATATCGTCTTTTGTTTTATATTTTTAATGTTTATTTTTTGAGAGAGAGAGAGAGAGAGAGAGAGAGAGAGAGAGAGAGAGAGAACACGAGAGGGAGGCAGGCAAAGAGAGAGAGGGAGACACAGAATCCGAAGCAGGCTCCAGGCTCTGAGCTGTCAGCACAGCCTGACATGAAGCTCCAACTCATTAAACATGAGATCATAACCTGAGACAAAATCAGATGCTTAGCCAACTGAGCCACGCAGGCACCTCAAATTGTGTCTTCTTAAAATTATTTTAGAGAGAGAGCTTACAAGTTGGGGAGAGGGACAGAAAGAGAATCTTAAGCAGGCTCTATGCTCCATGTGGAGCCTGACATGGGGCTCAATCCCACAACTATGGGATCTTGACCTGAGGTGAAATCAAGAGTAAGATGCTCAACTGATTGAATCACCTAGGCACCCCTAAATTATGTCTTTAAAAGCTTTAAAAAATTTTTTTAACATTTACTTATTTTTGAGAGAGTGTGAGCAGGGGAGGGGCAGAGAGAGAGGGAGACAGAATCAGAAGCAGGCTGCAGGCCCTGAGCTGTCAGCACAGAGCCCAACATGGGGCTCGAACTCACAAGCTGTGAGATAATGACCTGAGCCGAAGTCGGACACTCAACCGACTGAGCCACCCAAGCACCCCTAAAAGATTCTCAAAGTATGATGAGGTAACATTCAAAGGTGGGGATTTCCTTGTTTGGATGTGGTATCTCTGAGAGCGCCAATCTCTGGATATCCAGGCAAGGGAAATCACAAAAATAGAATGAAGCGTTTCTTTCCCCCCACTCTTTGGCTCAAGGCTATCCATCAAGTATACCAACTTATTTTCTAGGATTATGATATGTTTTGGAGAGGAAACCCTTTCCATTCCATTAGTCTGCCTTTTGTGTAGAAGAAAGTGTTGACTTCCCAGAAGCAGAGACAGGGGGTCAGAGGGTGGGGTGAGTAGCCCACTTAATCTGTGTTCCCTCTGAGGTGGGAACTTTACAACCACTCAGGAAGTACAGTATATCCCTATTCTACAGAGAAGCAAACTGGGGCTCAGAGATGTTCAGAAACTTGCTGAGGTCATACCATTAGTAGGGGGAAAAGCAGGGATGGAATGCAAGTCTTTGTGGGGCTCTTACTATGTCTGCATTTGGGGAGGAAGAGTGTGTGCATGGAAAAGAACACCAGGCTGGGAACTGGAAACCCACACTCTAGTTCTTGCTTTACTTCTACTTCATTACGTGATCTTGGGCCAAGCCTTTCCCTCTTTCAGGCCTCAGGGCCCCATTGAAGACAATGAGCTAACTGCTCTCTGAATTAAATGCACAGGAATTTTCAGCATATAGCTTTCCAAGTAAAGAGCCCATAGCTTTAATAGATTTACAAAGGGATGCATAATCCCCTAAAAGGTTTATAAAAAACATTAAAAATGCTAAACAATACAGTAACTTCCAATACTTACAAATTTTTTTTTTAGCATTCTATGTATTTTACCTATTTAACTCATTTAATCCTCAAAGTAACTCTATGAGATATATACTCCTTTATACCCATTTTAGAAATGGGGAAATGAAAACAAAGAAATGTTAAATAACTTCCCTAAGGACACACAGTATGTGGCAGAAGCCAGACTCAAGCCCACGAAGGCTGGTTCCATAGCCCACAGTCTTTACTATGGTCTTGTTACTTTCTGACACACATCTGAGACAGGACTACGCATTCCAGTATTACAGCTGGAGTGTCAGGGGACTGATAGAGTTCAGAGTTTATCTGGTTTAGTGGCTTCTAAATCTTTTCATGCTCTACTGGGTCCTATCTCTTTATCACCTACAGTGCTATATACCCTTCACAGCACACCAGTACATGAAGCAGATGAAACCTTCTCTAAGAAGATAGTATACGTCATCATTTCAAGGATACATGTGAGCATGTGTGTGTGCACGTGGTTCAGACATAGGGATAAATATTTGGGAGGACTGCTTCAA
Organism: Panthera leo; assembly: GCF_018350215.1. Taxonomy (NCBI): domain Eukaryota; kingdom Metazoa; phylum Chordata; class Mammalia; order Carnivora; family Felidae; genus Panthera; species Panthera leo. The sequence continues at coordinate 186,940,376 of NC_056679.1, read as the reverse complement.
GGACCTACCTCCTGCCCTGCATGGTGGCTTCAAATCATCCCTTTCAACACCTCTATGTACCCACAGAAAACATAATGAGAAAACCACTCCAATTGTTCTTTCCCTTTGTTTGCAGGGGCACAAACAGCATGTACCCAAGTGTGGGGCCCAGGCTTCTGAGCTCAGTGAACTTCTCTCCTTCTGCTTAATTTCCTTGCTACAACCAGGCCACTGCCCAACCCATGGCCATAGAGCTGTTACCAGTCAAGGACAAAGACATTCACATACATACCTTCCAATCCTCTCCCTGGGGTACCTAAAGGTTTGGAGGCTTCTAACCTTTAAGCTACCTGGGGGCAGTCACCAGAAGGCTTTCTAGGACAAGCCAATAGGAAGAAAACTTTGTGGTGGTTTGGCCGTGTCAGGAATGTCAATGTCCTATCAATGTTAATGACAGGGAAATGTTCAGCTTCATGTGGTATAATTGGGTGGGGAGGAGGGTTGTCATCTGGAAGGCTATTATACTTCTCAAGTCTAATCACAACATGGGTCTGCCATGTGAGGGGCAGTGAGAGGAGGAAGAGTAGCAGCTCTCCCATCGCCAGCCCCCAGAATCTGTTAAAGCTCATTCTTCCAGATGGAGCATGTCTGAGGATGTCATACCTACTTACAAGACACAACTTTGCTTTCCTCCCTGCCACCTGCCTCCCCTTCTGGGTTTGCCACCCTGCACTTCTGCTGCCTCAGCAGTTGGCAGCTGGACCTTGCTGAGTGTTCCAAAGAACAGGCTCTCAGACAACTGTGGCCTGATTTGAGCAGGGAGGAGAACACCAAGGGGCAGGGTAGGACCAGCAGCCACAATGCTTCCCTGCAAATGCCTGCCCTGCTGAATGACAGGGGATGGGGGGAAGGTGTGGGGGGTTTCTATGCATAACGAGTTGAGGAACATGCTCACAGGACCAGAGTAAGAAAGGGAAACTAGGCATTCTTATCTGCCTATTTTCTCTTTTCATACTTGGGAAGTAATAAGGGCTGCAGATGATCAATTATTCATTCCAGGGCGTACCTACATGGTGCCAGGCACTATGTTATATGCCGGGGGAGAAAATGAAGATAAAGTCAGTCCTCTTGAAGCTGCCAGCATAATGGGAGAGGCAAATGAAATTAAGAATACAGTTTGTACTTGGAAACGATAATCTGCTTTGTAAAGGAACATAAGAAGTTAGAATATATAGAGTGAGTTTGATGGAATCTATGGTTGGGACAAAAAAACTTCCATGTGGCAGTGATATAACTAAAACTGAAGTCTGAAGGATAATAAAATGACCAGGGTAAGAGATGGGAAGCAAACCCAGATGGAAGAAACTGGTGTTAGTCCAAAAGCATCGAGCTTGTAAATCATACTTCTTTATTCCTCATGAAATATCAGTGACCTATTTTTTTTCTCTCTCACACACATACCCTATCTACTCATTACCCACCATGCCACACATACTTGGCATTATCTCATTGCTTCTTTCCCAAGGTGTTAAAAAGACTGACACAAACTTGGAATAGACTTAAATGAAAAATTGTATATGGCATGCAACAGGGACATAAAGCAGGGCTATAATCACTGAAACACCTAGAAGGTTGGGGAGTCCAGGGAAATTTATTGGAAAAAAATCCCTGGGTAAGAGTAAGATTTCCTAGGCAAAGTGAGTAAGGAATAAAATGATAATCTTGAGCAGTCAAACAAAAGCTCTAAGGTAGAAAACAGCCTGGTACCTGTATAGGCAACTTACAAGATTTCAATGTTACTAGGAGACATACTGCAAAGCAGGGGGTGGTAAATTAGGCAGGAACTCCCTGTATCACATCCTTGCATGTGTTTATTCCTACCATGAATATTTATCAAGCATCTGCTACAAACTAGGCCCTAACGCTATGAGACTGCACAAAATCAGACTTGGTCTAGGACCTAGGAAGCAGGACTCAAACAAAGCAAGAACTCAATCGAGGGAGGAAAATGCCCAGTGATCAAAGCGAGACTTTGTAGATGCCATTAGGCAAGCTAGTCTTCACTTTCAAAGTACTAAGAAACTCTCATAGGGTTTTAGGCCAAGGTTTAAACATGTTCAGATTTGCATTTTGAAAAGATGATTCTGGGTGCTGTGGGGGAGAACATCTATCTCTGACTTGGATACCCTATCCCTCTCCTCCAACTGGTGCCTGTCACAACAGTAGAAGGGAAGCATGGCGTCCACCCTACACCATCAATCAATGCAGAAGCCTAGCAGCTTCCAACAGCTCTCTGCACTTGGCAGCCATCTCAGGGCACTGACAATGACGCCTTCCTGCCTGCCTCTGAGGCCAAATGCAGTGTCTCAGCAACAATTATATTAATATCAGAGCTAGGAATGAGCTGATGGAAAGCTGTTCATCCATGTAATGAGGTTTCGCTTGTATTTTAGAAATGTGTCAGATAATTTGGTAAGAGACAGCAGAGTTTTTTTGTTGTTTGTCAAGAGACCGGGGAGGTAGAAGGCGAGTTCCTTGGCTTCTATTGTAATGTGAGAAATGTCATCTGTACTAAAGATGCTCAAGGCAGATAAGCAAATGTGAAGGGAGAAGTGACAGCAAGAGAACCCCAGGACAAGATGCAGCAGGGAGGGGACAGTGGACATAAACATCCAGTTGTCACCTCACAGTAAGCAAACCCTTATGATGGATCAAGCATTATCTATACCATCTCATTGAAGCAACATAGTTCTATGGGGTTAGATGTTAACCCCATTGGGCATGGGGCTCAGAGAGGTAAATTCAAATGCAGGTCTTTCCAACTCCAAAGTCTGATTTTGTGATGATCTGATATTATGCCATATTCCTAGATAAAAAAAAATTAATCGGTATGTGTTTGGTGTAAACTGTGAAGTCTGTTATATGGGGGGGGGGGGGGGGCGTGAAGTACTCAAAGCTAGTAAAGAAGAACATTTTCCCCATCAAGCTCAGGTGAATCTCAATGTTACACGTTCCTGTGATGTTTGTGAGATCTGAGGCTGGTGCTCTCAAGTGTGGCATGTGTAATGATTTTTAAGAGACATACAGGGACCATACCCAATAAAATGGAATCCCTTAATAGGGAAATTCAAGCTCTTCATTTTCCCCAGTTGTGTTGTCAGGGACTCTCAGCATCCGCTGCCCTGTGGAATCACCTGGAGTGCTTTAATCAACTCCAGGCTCAAGCCCCACCTCAAGAGATTCTGATTTAATTAGTCCTATGCCATGCTTCTCCCTCTTTAATGTCCTGCAAACCACCTAGTGATTTTGGGCCAAGGCATACTCTGATTCCATGGGTGTGGGTGGGGCTGGAAAGCCTCATTTCCAACCAGGTGATGCTGATGCCACTCTTGGGGGAGCTTACTTGGAGCAGCTATGGTCTAGGGTGCAGGCAAGGTTGAGAACAACTGCTTCAGGGTGACAGTTTCATTGTGGTGCTAGTCAATCTTTTATTAGGGCTTAAAAAATTATCATCAACTAGAATGAGTTATAGGTGCACAGGGAACACAAATCACACAGCCAACAATGATGCTCCCTCCCTCTTTGTTCCCAACGACAGGGCCCCTTCTACAGATTCAGATACCATCATTCTTTCAGAGGGATCCTTACATATGAAAGCATAGAGGTGTGTGTGTCTTTTTTTTTTTTTAATCTAGAAGTTACACATTTTAATCACCCCGTTCAGCACTTTGTTTTCACTTAGGATATCTTAGATTGTTTTATAAGTGTACAAAAAGCCTTGCCTCATTCCCTTCCCCCCCTCCATGGTGATAAAATATATTAACAACTTACTGCATTAACTATTTTTAAAAATCTTTTTTAAAGTTTATTTTGAGAGGGCCAGGAAAAAGGGGGGTGGGGGGGAGAGAGAGAGAGCACACATGAGCATGCACAAGCACAGGAGCAGGGGAGGGACGGGGCGGGGAGCATCTCAAGCAGGCTCTGCACTGTCAGTGCTGAGCTCAACTTGGGGCTCAAACCCACAAACAGATTGTGACCTGAGCAGAAACCAAGAGTCGGAGGCTTAACTGACTGAGCACCCAGCCGCCCCCTGTATTAACCATTTAAGCCCAGAGTTCAGTGGCATTAAATACACTCACACTGTTGTAGCTGCCACCATCTCCAGAACTTCCCAAACTGAAACTTCATACCCACAAAACTGTGCCAGTTAATATTTAACTCTCTTTTTGAAACAAAGGGAGAGCCAGTCTCAGGGCAAGAACTCTCCACAGACAGCACTGTGTGGATAGAGTTTACTCATGGTGCTCTGTGATCACTGAATTTTACAGTTGCTCTGTTTGTGGTAATACTAATTTCCCATTTAAAGTAGTTTCCTTTTTAAACAAAACTATTTCTGTTGAAATGATGTCTGTTAAATGCTAGTGCAGGCTGCCTCTGACAGAGGAGCCACAAGATGTGACAATTGTACATCATGAGGAAGTGAAGAATAGGACCCCCCCCCCCCCCCCCCGCCCCCATCCCCTTTCTGAGCTCCTAGCTGACTTTCATCTCCACACACTGGGCAGTGGAAATGGCTTTCCCTTAGGGCCTCATTACTTGTACCCAAAGGCAGATTTTTTCTGAGGTCTGGGGCTGTTTTCTCTCAGACCACACAAAAGCCCCTCCTCCTCCATCATCCTCAACAGAATGGCAACCAAGAGTGAAGGCACAGGCCCCTTATGGGATTTTGGGTTTCTTAGTAGATACAGGGAACTCAGTCCCATGCACCTCACAGTAGGTGACATCAGAAATGGCCCTTCTAGAAACATCACACGTTTCATGTGGTGGAGATCTGGCTTGAGAAAGGTCAGAAAAGACCAGTGTTCCTCTCACATGGGAGGTTCCATAACAGGCCTCCCCTTAAGTCAAGGGGAGGCTGCTGTGCAGCCCATGGTGGAAAGAGCTTGGGGTTGGGAGCCCACAGACCTGACATGGAGGCCTGGGTTCACCATCAATCAGCTCAGGGACCTGTAGCAAGTCACTTTACCTTTCCAATTGTCAGGGTTTTTAAAATCTGCAAAATGCTAAGGTGGAGGTCTTGGGATGGTTAAATGTAGTAGTATATGGAGGTATTTAGCACTATGCCTGGTTCATTGCTAGTGCTAACTGGAAATCTTACAGTCCTAGAAGCAAGGAAAAAAGGAGAATGTGGGCAAAAAATGGGGTCCAGGGATGCTCAGTTGGTTACTGCTCAGCCATGGTTCCACCTGGGATGGAAAGAGGTGGAATGTGTGGGACAGGCCTCTCCATGTGAGCCATGACAAAAAAGATGCTGCTAGTGTATGGGAGGGAAATGACCTCCATCCTAAGGGTCCAAACTCAAAGTGTGGCTGGGCAGAGACACTGTGATAAGAGAAGCTCTTTGCAAATATAAAGATTTAAATGACCCAACACTTACCCCCTCAGCCCCTCGTTTTTTGTTTACTCTTAAGCCAAACAGAAAATCTAGAAAACAAGCATGTAATACACATACTTTTTAAAAAAAATTTTTCCGTTTTAGGTGCTAATATACTGATTCAGCGAATAACATGTGAGCCTGTCCTAGGTGCCTGGTACTGACCAGGGTGTTGGGGAATAGAGATGAATGAGATGGAGAAGACTTTTGTACTCTTAGTCTTAAGTCCTCATGGGTCCCCTCCAAGCCCCTGACTCCATGGCTCATTCGGCTTACCCACACACAACCCCTGCTTTTGTCCTGGTATGTTCTGGAAACGCAGCAGTGTCTAGTGATGCTTCTGCCATGCAGAGCAAGAAGAAATAAATGGCTGTATTTTCAGAAGTAAGTGTAAGTATTTGTTGAGAAGATCAACTGTTAGAAACAAAGATCTACTCTCATCGATGAGGGGTCTTTTTCTGTGACAGGGAGAACAGACGAAAAGGAAGGGATAATGAGTGATGATCTGGGCATGGGCTGGAGCTGCTCTGGTCATCAATTGGAAGTCTGGAAAATGAGGAACAGTGCAGTCTGACAGGGCTTGGGAAAGTGTCCACAGCATGAGCTGCTCAAGAGAAAGACTTGTGCATGTTCGTGTGGTAAAAAGGGAAGAATTTAACACTGAACTAACAGCCAGTGCATTACGCTGGTCCAGGGAATGGATTTTGACTTTGAAAGAACTGGCTTGAAATTGCATCTCTACCACTTAATAGGTGCTTAACTTTACCTTAAGTTTTCTAACCTGTGAAGTGAAGATCACAGGACTTACTTCATTAGGTTGGTGGGAGACTTAAGTCAAATGTATACGTATAGGGGTCAGTGCTTGGGACACTGTAGAAATGTTGTCAGTAAATATATGCAGAGCTAAACAAAATGAAAGCAGTGTTATGCTACTGTGGAAAATGAGTAATTCGTGCAAGATCACATAGGCATTAAGAGGCACGCTATCTAAGATTTAACTAGATTTTTCCAAGTCCTTTCTGGTCCTTTTCAAGTCCTTTCAGGTCCTTCCAAGTACTTACTGGTAATAGTCTAGTTGCATAAGCAACATTTGATAGACAGCTACAATGAAGACCACCATTTTGTCTGCTTTTTGTAAAAGACACTTCACAGGCCAGCGCTCAGGCTCAGATGCCAATTACTGAATTGTCTCACAGCATTGAAAATATGCTTTATGATCTGTGATCAAATCTGCCTTGTTCTTAAACCATGTTGAAAAGAGAACAAGAAAGAAATTTGAAAAACTCAAAAGGGTTACTTTTCCAAAGGGTAAGAAATGGGCTGAGGGTGCTTTGGGGAGACAAATTCCGTTCTCAAGCTTATCTACTGTGATAATCCAGTGGCTGAAGGGTTAGGGAAGGAAGGCCAAGTTATTAAGGAGATCAACTGTGTCTGGATAAGATGGGGCAAAGGGAAAAACAAACTCACCACCCAGATCAGAGCGGGAAGTACCAGGGAAACCAGGTGAGGCAGGTTGGTGAGCCAGTCTAACGAGTTTTTCCACAGCTAATCAGTAATGTGTTATCAAGCCATCTAGGTGAGGGTGATTCAGGCAGGAGGAGTTTGGAGAAGCACAGAGTTGAAGAACAGGTATTTAGTCACACAGGTTTGGGTTTATGTCCTCATGGCACCACTTTCAGCTGGGGTCTCCTGGTCATGTGTATGAGCTCTCCACATGTCATCTTCCTCTTCACTAGAGAGGCTAATACTGGAACCTACTTGAGAGGATTGTTGTGTTAGGATTACATCAAGTAATTAAGTAAACTCACACATAGCAAGTACTCAATAGAAGGAAGCTGTTGTTAATTATTAATTACTGCCATTATTTGGGAGGCATTTAGGAGGCATGCATTCTCAGATCAGGCAGAGGAAGATGGCTGCTTTTTACGAGTCATAGAGCTCTTACATTGCGTGCTGGGATACTGGCAGAGGCAGGTCCCCACTCAGGGGGAGAAGGAATTTGTAAAATAACTCCACTACCCAATTGGGTGCAAGACAAAAGAGTACAAGTGCTGGCCTCTGTGTTTGACTAGCCCAGGAGAGATATATGGACAATTTATTCTGGTTACTTATCCCAACATTTGTATGAACTCAAGTTTCGATAAACAGATTTAAGCCAGTATAGGGTGGTGTTCTCTTAGAGCTAAAAGAAGCCTCCTAACTAGTCAGGTCAGCCCTTGGTCTTGGGGAACAGTAGTGCCACTGATTGCTTTTAATGAGCAAACTACACCTCACGGCCAGTGTGGTTGCCTGCCCACAGAAAGAATCCTGAATAGGGGAAAAAGTTCTGGCTGGTTGAGGATACCCTGGGGACACAACTTAGTCATTTTCAAGAGGACATTGGACTCACCAACCTGAAGGTAACAGGAGACCAATAAATACCTTTAGGTACATGCCTGGGGACAAAGTATGTTTGGTCTTAGAGTATAAACCCAATCAAACTGTGAGTTTCTAGACATATTTTTGTTTCCCTGAGAGTTTGAGGAAACAAAACATAGGGAGGGAAAGCTCTAGATGAACATAGTTGGAAGTTCAAATGCTGATTCTAGCTGTCCTGATTCTTCATCCATGTCTACGTTTATAGGATGGGGGAACGAGGACTTATAGAAGGGCTGAGGGAAAAGTAACAGTAGCAGCCAATATTTGAGAGTCCATTATATACCAAGAACTGTTCCCAGCACTTCTGTGTATCCATTTCTATAACATGCCTACCACTAGAGGCAAAGTTCAGTAATATCCCCATAGACTGGGAACCTGAAAAGCAGAGGCTGAGAAATTTGTCGAAGGTCACAAGACTAGCGGCTGACAGAGCCACGCACTCTCAACCACAAGGCCACACCCTTCACCACTGTGATGCATGGCCTCTCACACAGGAAAATAATGAGGAAACTGCTTCTCTCAGTGCTGAATATGAGGAGGTGGTTAGTCAATATTGGCTGTCAGTCCTTAGAACAACATATAATATTTGTACATTCTCCTAAACATTTTAAGAATTTAAAAATGTTTGGGTCCAGCCTAGTATCCAATGTATGCTTAAAGGTGATGATTTTTCTATTTCCTGACAAGACAAACTATTTTTTGAATGTTTGACTATTTTATGAAAATATTTGTCATTTTCTTCAAAGGCCACTTGAAGTCCTTACAGAACATTTCTCTAAATCTTGGCAAACAAGAAATAAGAACAATGGTGAAATAAAACTGCACAATTCTAATGAATCTTCATAGGCATCATCTCATCAGATGACAGACTGTGAGGAGGGCAGGCCTTGTGATGTCAAATTGTCAATAAATAAAGATCCCAGCATAGTGTATCTGAGTAAATGGAAAGAAACCTGGTAGGTAAGAACATGCACTCTCAAGTCAACAAGCATGCATTCAAATCCGAGTTCCATCCCTCACTACCTGATAACCTCATACCCTCCACCTCTCACATGCCCTATTTCTAAACACAGAGATCATCAGGACAAACATCACGGGACATTTTTCAAGGAATTCTCTAAGCACTTAGTAAGTCCTCAATAAAAGTCCACTGCTCATATTGTTATTATCCCCACCAAGGCCCCAGAAATTGGACAAGGGTTATTAAGAAGCAGAGCCAGGATTCTAGCCCAGGTCTCCACTTATTGTAATGCTCTTTCCATGGTACAACTTGGCTTATGGGCCCCTTCTTCCCCAGAAAATCATTAGGACTCTGGCATGACTCCTGATTCGTAGATATTTTCTTTCAAAAAGGACATTTTTAAAAATCTGCAAGTCAAGAGTAGTACAAGGAAATAGAACAAGCTAAGGAATGCCTTGAATTATAAAACAACCTGAGGATCAGATATAAAATCAGATGTCTCTTAAATCAAATAGGGCCAGGGCCAGAGCTGATGCCAGGAAGGCTTAACATACATTACAACGAAGAACACAGAAATGTAAGAAGGGACCCATAAAAACCACCAGCATGTGAAATACTGCCAAATGCTGTGTGCTTGCCAATGAGGCAGCATCACTAGGCTGGATTCTAATGTTCCTTGCTGCAAAGCAAATAGGCTGGGTGTTAATTAAAGTGTGTAAGTTGATTCGTGAGGTAGCTGCCTGGGAAAAGGAATCCTGCAGAGGAGTTTCTTCCTTTCATAGACTTCTTTTCTGCAAGTGAAATTATCCCAAATAAACACACCTGTGTACTCTCTGCTCCCTATCACTTACAGGGCTGGGTGCTTGTGAGTCAGAGACTTATTGTTGCTAGTTTCTAGATCACTCTCACGTGGAGTACCCAAAGAGCTGGCCTGTCTGCACTTCACAACAGCCTCACAGGCTCTAGAGGGAAGCTGGAATCATTCCATTTTACAGAGGAGAAACATGACAGGTGGAGGCACTAAGGGACTTGCCCACAATTGCAGAGTGGTAGAGCCCATAGAAAAATCTTGATTCCCCTGGTCCCTAATATAAGCCTCTTTCTACCTTATAAGTGAATGACACCCACAATAGCAAAAGACAGGCAAAGCATGGTGAGAATTTAAATGAATAGCCTGAGGAAGCAGGGCTGGAAGGGTGCAAGCTCAGCTTTCTGAAATCCTATTGGTATGGCAAGTACCCAGTCATGACTCTCATCAATACCACATTTGGTCCAGAAGAGCATGCTCGGCTGAATCATAGGCAGTGCTGTTTATCCACACTGGTCAAGCAGAGCCAGCCTTATTGTACCTTGCCAATTTTCAGGGAACTAAATCCTTTTGATGCCATTTGGCTTTTTTTTTTTTTTTTTCTCTAGGTTACTCCAGGAATGAAATCAGTTGCCTCTTAGGCACTTAAAAACAAACAAACAAAAACAAACAACTCTGACTTTTCAAGTTTATTTGAGAGAGAAAGAGCGAGCAGGAGAGTGGCAGAGAGAAAGGGAGAGAGAGAATCCCAAGCAGGCGCCATGCTGTCATCTGCAGAGTCCAATGTGGGGCTCAATCCCACCAACTATGAGATCATGACCCAAGCCAAAAATCCAGAGTCTGGCGCTTAACCGACTGAGCCACCCAGGCATGCCAAACATTCAGGCACTTTTCACTTCCATTTCTAGACTAAGGGTTTTGCCTGGTCAAGGGAGATTGAAGGGCAATATTGAATGAGGAGGTATCCTCATGGTCAAGTTATTTCCTGATCCTTTCTATTATTCATTTACCCTGTTAACACAGCCTGTTATTATTGGGAAATCTGCTAAGCCCTGGGTACTCAGGAATGTCCAGTAGGCAGAAGACACAGAGGATTCCTTCCTGCAGGGAACTTGTGTTCTAGTGGCAAGATATACAATAAGAAGAGAGAACTTCAGATGATCATTGGCATTGAAAAAATAATCAATGCTGTGAGGGAGTGTCATTGGGGAGGATAGTGTTGATGGTGGGCCCATTTTAGATTCTGTGGGCATTTTAGGAAGCCCTCTTGAACAAGCAACTTTTTTTTTTAAATTTATTTACTTTGAGAGATACAGACAGCACAAGTGGGGATGGGCAGAGGGAGAGAATCCCAAGCAGGCTCCACACTGGGAGCACAGAGCCTGATGTGGGGCTTGAACCCACAAAGGTGTGAGATTATGACTTGATCCAAAACCAAGAGTCAGAGGTTTAACCAACTGAGCCAACAAAGCTCCCTGAACAGGCAACATTTGAGCTGCCATTTCATTGAAGAGAGAAAGACAAATACAGGAAAAGTCTAGGGGAACATGTTCCCAGGGGAGGCAAATCTAGGTACATAGGTCCCAAGGAAGAAAAGAACATAGGCAGCCAGTGTTGCTGGCCCACCATGAACTGAGGGATTGGATATTAGCTGAGATTGGGAATGGGCAAGAGTTGAGGTTGTGAGAGGTCTGGTAAACCATTTTGGAGGCATTGGGTTTAATTCTAAGTGGCCACAGTGTACTCGCCTGAGGTTGGCCTCTGAGTGCATTCCCTTTCTCCTTCCACTGTGGGCTCTGGTGTTTTAAAGACCAGCTTCATTGCTCAGCTGCACAGTCTCTGAATTCTTAATGGCACAGATCATGTGGACTACATATTGCAGACAGTGGGCATCAAACAGTTTCCAAATTCATGGAAAGGGGGTATCGAGGCATGAGAAGTAGAGACAAAGTCTCAATTATTTCCTAAATATGGCAACAGGAGATGGAGGCTGTCAGCTTTGTTCTGCTTGGAGAAAAGCTTCTTTACAGGTGGTTGTTCCTTACCGCCCCTGGACATTTTGAATCTGAAAGACCCCAGAGCAAATATGACCTCATTGATTAAATGCAGAGCATGGACTGGAACCTGCAAATGTTGGGTTGGCTCAGTTAACTTCCCTGACCCTCAGCATCCTTGTCAGTAATTGTAGCTAATACCAACACCTGCCTCAGGGGCTTGCAACAAAATGAAAGGTGGTTCAACCTCACGCTTTGCACGTTGTAAGCTTGCAATAAGCTCTCATCATTACTATTTTTAGTCTCCATCATCAAAATCCCAGCTCTTTCCCATTCTCTCTACCTCACACATGTGTACTTGTATCAAAATCCTGCGAAATGGTTTTATAAGCTTTTGGAAGAGGCCCTGGAATAGTATAGGTAACGACCAATGCCTGTACATTATGACTCTACACAGGTAATTCATTTCAAACTATAGGCAACAAAGGCAGAGGCTGCCCTCTCCTGAGCATGTAGAAAAGCCAAAATCACATGCAGTAATCATCATGCATCATCATCTGCAACCGCCCTCGTATCCCAGCCAACTATACAGGTAAAGCTTTCCAGCATGGGCAAAGAGGTCCCCCAAATAGAGTCACTTGGAGCCTGGAGCTGCTGGTAGCTAACGGGGTACACAGCTGCAGCCCCCAGGACCCAGGGTACTGAGAATGAGGCCAGCGACAACCTCAAAGGCTCCCTCTGAAGTAACATCCCTGTCCCACGCCAGCAAGAGGTGGGGAGAGCTGAGGAGAAAAAAACCGCCCCCCAGTCTTAGCATTAAGTAGGACACTTACCTTCTCCTTCCTTGGTAAAGGCTCCACAGCTATGACGGGGGGGTCAGGGCTCCTAAGGTGTTTTTATTCTGATGGGGCGGTGGAGACAGAGGCTGGGTTGCTACCCCCTCCAGTTATCCCATCCAAGGGGAGCAAGTGCCAGTAAGAGCTTTCTTCTCATCTCTGGCTGGAAAAGGTAGCTCCAACCCCTTTTAGAAGCCCAGCCCAGGTGTCACACACCTGAACACAATTCCTCCACCCCATTTCCTCCTCTCCTGGCCTGCTGCAGAAACCCGCTTAGCCCCTCCCTCTCCAAGGCTTCTAGGCTCTTCTTCCAAGCCCTGCATCTCCACCCTTCTCCTCAGCTCCCTGGCAGGGCTGGTCTAACCACCTCAGGTACCCAGACCTAACCCCAGGGAGGCCTGTGCTGTTACCTGGTGGGTGGTTGGCCTGGTCTCTACCCATCTGGCTCTGGCCTCTCCATTTTGCTTGTTTGTTTATTTATTCTTTAAAATGTTTGTTTATTTTTGAGTGAGGGAGGAGCAGAGAGGGGGGAGACAGAGGATCCCAAGCAGGCTCTTCCCTGTCAGCCCAGAGCCCAATGTGGGGCTCGAACTCATGACCTGAGCAGAATTCGGACACTTAATTGAGCCACCCAGGTGCCCTTCCAAATTACTTTGAGAGGGAGGCCCTGAGTTAGAGCCAGAACTTGGACACTTGGCCCAGCTATGCGAAACCAGAGAGTATCCATTTTCTGGTGATTGATTTAAAAACTTACAGGAATTCAAAGGCCAAGTGTCGGGAGATGGGGCTCTGTCTAGCTACTTCACAGGGTAACTTCATTCCAAGCCAAAAGCTGTATCTCTATGCCAGAGACTTGGCTATATTGCACCCCTATTTTAGTGACCCCAGCTTTTCTCATGACAGATGTAGCAGCTGCCTTTATTCTCAGTAAAAAGATGAGGAGGAGAACTTGAAAGATAGGTTGAAATCTGACCACCAGGCCCAAAGGAGATTCTACTTTTTCCTCTCTGTTGGGGAGATCAGCAAAGAAGTTACAGCAATATACTCCATATCTATTATTAAAAAGCACTTAGTCATGCCAATTAATGGCTGCTTCACTGAATCCACAGGTGGTCTTAAAATAAGGAGTTAAATTATCCTTGAAAAAAGATAATCATTGCTCAGGTCCCACATCTAAGCATTGGGGATTTTATTTTCCTACCCCAGCAAGGTAGTATTCCCTCTCTCCAGATCAGAGATTTACAGATCTGCTGACTCATCGGAATTATCTGGGGTTTTAAAAGTGCAATTTCTGCCTGAAACTCTCATATTCTAAGAGGGCTCAGGAATCTGCATTTAAAAAATTTCCCCTACAGGATTCTCGTTTGAGTGGTCTGGCTACTGTGCTTCAAAGAACACTGCCAGAGAATAGTGTGTTACATTCTCTCTTTCCAGACCCCAGCCTGCATTTCTTGTTGCCTTTTAAATTCAGCTAAGGACCAAGTTGTTTCCATTGTTTTCAATTCATGCTTCCACCCCTGCCTTCAGGAATTTCCCAGCTGGCTCCAGCTTGTTCCTCCTCCCTTTCACTGACAAATAGCTTTGTCAGAGGACAGAGTGTTAGACTCACAGATATTCCAGCCTTAAGAGACCTTAGAAATGATGTCATTGAACCCTTTCTTATCTCACCAGAAAAGATATTGAGCCCTACTTCTGCCCTTTCTCCCTTCTGACACCCAGACCTTACATTATTGCCACCACTACCCTGCCTGTCCCAAAGCTGACTCCTCTCACGCCCACACCTCCCCAGGCTCACTGCCTGTGGCACCAGTACTTCTGGAAAAGAAGCCAGGTGCATGGGCCTCACCCATCAATTCCTCTTCCTGCTCCATGGCTAAGGCAATGTGTTCAAGTTTCTTATTTCTTGACTCAGGTTTAGTTTTAGAATAAGATTCTCACATCCCACCTGCTCCCTCAAATAGACTTATCTTACAGGCAACCAGATCTCATATGACTGTCTGTCCATCCCAATCATTTAAATCATAAGGCAAGAGTACAGGACCCATTTGATTCTAAATGCATTTACTAAACACCTAATATGTGCAGGGCATTGTGCTAGAAACAGCAAGGATTGTGAAGAGAACCAAAAGGTATTGATAATGATGCCATTATTGTTATAGGCATTGCTGTACCAGTGAATTGGAGAGATGAGAGAGAACACTGAGTAGGAACCAAGTAATGAGAGAGATGTTGGAAAATGTGTGAGTCTTATTTGCCCCAGGGGAAATGCTCTCCTGGAGCTGCCCATGCCACCTTATCAGTAGCTCAGGTGATCCCATGTGATATAATAGGGAATTAAAATTAAATGTTTTTGGGGTGCCTGGGTAGTTAAGCATCTGACTCTTGATCTTGGCTTAGGTTATGATCTTGCAGACTGGGTTCAAGCCCCACATCAGGCTCTGCACTGATGGCTTGGAGCCTGCTGGGAATTCTGCCTCTCCTTCTCTGCGCCCCTTCCCCACTTGTGTGTGTTGTGTGTGTGTGCGTTCTCTCTCTCTCTCTCTCTCCCTCTCTCTCAAAATAAATAAACTTAAAAAAATTGAAAAATAAGTAAATAAAATTAAATGTTTTCTTGCCTTGCCAGTACAGTTACACAAGTCTTTCCCAGTACTCATAACCTTCAGATGAAATGAATGACAGCATAATCTAGTTACAAACAGACTTTGGCACTAGAATGCTGGGATTCAAACCTTTACTCCACCAGCTTCCAGTTGTGTGGTTTTGGGTAAAGTACCAAACTTCCCTGGGGATGGGGTGGGGGGGCGGTGAGGGTAGATTGTCGTGTTTACATCACAAAGTGGTCATCAGGATAGTATCAACTAATATGTATAATCTACTTTAAAAGTGAGAGTGCTTACATATTATTATTCAGGAGATCCTGAACATTGTTACCATGTATTTATTTACACTAAAAAAAGATACAATGTTTTCTCATCCAAGGACCAAAAATATCTTCCAAATATTTGCTCCATTTGATTTATGCATCTCATTTCTATGTTTAAGATCCTTTCTTAGTTTATCCATGCTTTCCTTCCTATATCCATTTAAATATATATATATATTTTGGAGGGCACCTGGATGGCTCAGTTGGGTAAGCGTCCAATTTCAGTTCAGGTCATGATCTCACTGATTGTGGGTTCCAGCCCCATGTCAGTCTCTGTGCTGACAGCTCAGAGCCTGGAGACTGCTTCGGACTGTAACTCCCTCTCTCTCTGCCCCTCCTCTGCTTTGCTCTGTCTCTCTCTCTCTCTCTCTCTCAAAAATAAATAAACATTAAAAAAACTATATATATATAGTTTTCATTGGGGATATACTGTGTGCCAAGCATTGTGCTAAGTCCTGGGAGTCCAATGGGTGAACAAACAGCCACTATCCCTGCTCTGAAGGAGTTCACAGTCCACTGGCATACTAGATATTGATTGAACAATCACACACAAGCTGTGACATTATGATCATGTTAAGAAGGAGCAGTACCCAGTGCTGAGAAAGCCTGTGAGAAGAATATGACCTGGTCAGGGATAGAGTGGAACTGAGATGTAAACAAAGAGATGGCGTTAACTGTACAGAGTGGAAGTGGCTGAAGGAGAGATGGGTGGGGGGATGGGCTAAATGGGTGATGGGCATTAAGGAGGGCACTTGTTGGGATGAGCACTGGGTGTTGTCTGTAAGTGATGAATCACTGGATTTGACTCCTGAAACCAATACTACGCTGTATGTTAACTAACTTGAATATAAATAAATACATTTACAAAAGGAATATTCTAGATAAACAAATGCCATGTGCCATTTTAGTGCTGTTATAAGTGACCTCCACAACTCAGTGGCTTATACTGGAAAGGTTTGTTACTCACTTATTACTCACATGTAGGCTGTAGCTCTGATCAGGCTGTGACTCTGCTTCTCATTCAAGGACTGAAACTGAAGGAGCATCCCCAGTGTGGGACATGCTATCCCTGTAGCAGAACAGAAGGTCAAGAGCACTGTTGAAAACCTTGCCGTAACACTGAAGGCTTCTGCTTAGATGTAGCCTTGTTGTGTTTGCTTAAATTCCTTTTGATGACAGTGAACTTTTAAGAGTCTCAAAATCCACAAGAAAGGGCCACTGAGACCTGAGAAGTAGAGACCAAGGTCAAACTCAAAGCCAATGGGACAGGGATGTATAATCAACAATGGGGCCATAGCAAAGTATATTGCAGTGAGCAGGAGCATAAGCCTCTTGGGGGAGGACATGGGGATATATAATGGCAAAACTAATATAATCCTCTGTGGTAGAAAGTAAATGGCAAAAAACCTAGAGGCCTTTGTGGCTAAGGCTGAGAGGGTTGATGGGAATGTAACGAGATGAGACGAGTGGTAGTTACAGGCAAGCCATGTAAGGGCATCTGACCTTTATACACTGACCTTTTACTCATTCAACCCCTTTCCTTAGTTGTTAAAAGAATGCTTTTCATGTTTTTCTGGTTTCTATTTTATTTATTTATTCATTTATCTATTTATTAAAGTTTATTTATTTTGAATTTTTTTCAATGTTTATTTATTTTTGAGACAGAGAGAGACAGAGCATGAGCAGGGAAGGGGCAGAGAGAGAGGGAGACACAGAATGTGAAGCAGGCTTCAGGCTCTGAGCTGTCAGCACAGAGCCCGATGTGGGGCTCTAACTCATGAACTGTGAGATCATGACCTGAGCTGAAGTCGGACGCTTAACCGACTCAGCCACCCAGGCGCCCCAAAGTTTATTTATTTTGAGAAAGCATGCGTACAAGCAGGGGAGAAGCAGAGAGAGGGAGAGAAGGAAAATTCCAAGCAGGCCCCACGCTGTCCACGTAGAGCCTGATATAGGGCTGGAACTCACAAACCGTGAGATCATGACCTGAGCTGAAACCAAGAATCAGACACTTAATCAATTGAGCCACCCAGGTGCCCCTGGTTTCTAAAGCATACATGTTCATTATAGGAAATGTAGAAATGACAGATAAAAAAAAAAAAAAAGAAAGAAAAAAATACAAATCAAATTTACTTGTAAATTTACAAGTCAGAGAGAATCATCATTGAGTGATATTTTGGTGAATGATTTAGACTTTTAGATGCTTTTTAATGTATGGGAAATACTTTTAAAATCAAAATTGGATCACATTCTTTATCAGTTGTTACGAATATTTTTCAAGTTATTAAATATTCTACTCCTCATCATCATATGGATGCATCATAATTTAATTCCCACCTATTGGACATACACATTTTTGTAATTTTTCCATTTTACAAAAATCCAACCCTGATTTCATTTCATAGACGTGGCATTTTTATCATAAAATGTATGACCAATTTTCAAGCCATTGATATACATTGCTAGTTGACCTTCAAGATAAGTTGTAGCAAATCACATACAACTCCAGAGCAAGATTTAACAACTCCTTGATAATTATTATTTTATATTGCCAATTTAATCAGTGGAAAATATTGTCTTATTTTTATTTTGCATTTATTTGATAATTAAGGACAGACTTTAGTTTATATAATTCCCAGTGCTTTCATCAGGGAAAGATTTACTTGATTGAAACTCTAGGCCTTTCAGATCTTCTGCTTGGAATACACTCTTATTTCCTCTTCAGAAAATTGTAACTATTTTAACTCATTATAAGACATTCTTCTGCTTCCTATCAAATGCATTCTCTGATCATCTCTGCCCCTGATTATCTCCTTACTGTGGGAGCCAGAGGAGGATATGAACAGTTGGTTCAATATATATGGTGGGATGATATGGTTTGCATGTACTCTGTCTTCCCAGATGGAGAGGGTGCCTTCTTGTGACTGAATTTGTGTCCTTCTGAAGTGTCTCACCCTGTGCTCGGCATGGGTTCTGATCCATAAATATTTTGAGTGAATACTAAGAAAAGGCATAATGGCACATGGGTGGGTAAATTCTGACTTGATGAATGACTCAGTTGTAGAGAATTGCACTAGCTATATTAATAAGTCATCTGGACCAAAGTAATTTCGAATGCCACCCAGGATCTCTTTTGGGATTGTAATCTAACACCAATTTTATTTTCAACTTTCATAATGTAGGTTAGTAACACAGGACATTCTGATTTGACAGACGTGCAATCGCTTTATGTCTCTGAAATTTCTTCCCCCCGCCCCAAAGAACTTCTGTCCATTTGATATGTGGTATGTTATTTTTATTAATTTGGGGTGTTTTTCTTCATCTTCCTGTTACATGTTGTGCTAATGTCTTGTCAAGCTAGTCTGACAATGTACATTGTATCTTCATGCTCCCCTTCTCATGTTACAGGGAGAGGACAAATGAAACGACCATTAACAGAGCATTTCAGTGTGTCATTGGGGGGAACATGGGGAAAAGAGCAACCCCTGCTGACATGGTCTTGCTTCCTGTGGTTGTACAGTAAGTGCTTGAAAGTCTCTCAGAGGCCTCAGGCTAATTGGCTTTATGATGATGTCTATCTACATTGGCATCATTCTCAAACTGGCTCGCTTTATCTGTGGCCTGTTGCTCACCTGCACACTTGTCTTGAGGGAACAGGAACCAGAGCCTGTCAAGCACTTGTCCTACCATGTGACATCTTCTACATTTATTCTGGGCCACTGAAAACTACCCACAAGTAATTTTAGGAGTATTCTGCTGCATAGCTCCCTGTGGCCTCCTTCAGTGACTAGAACCCTTACATGAGATGAGACCTATTTGCATCAATACTATCAGGTGGTGCTTGAATCTAGTCTATAGTTGAACATACATTGTCACTGCTCTTTTCCATTTTACAAATATTATCTATTCTTCAAGCAAATAGATGCCTGTCTCCTTCCAGGAATAGTGAGGTTTTGATTTATAATTATTGTTTTCCAAATAAAGCCAAGGCATACCTAAACAGGTGTTCTCTCCATGAATTACTTAATTAAAATAACTCCCTGAAGGCCGTCGAAATACCAGAGAAAGAGAGTGAAGCACAGAGATTTAATTTTAAGTAACTCCTTTATTAAAATGGAAGGAAATACAATCTGGCCTACTTCAATTTAGGAGACTGCATTAAAAATCTATCAGCAGGGGTGCCTGGGTGGCTCAGTCGGTTGAGCGTCCAACTTCGGCTCAGGTCATGATCACACAGCTCGTGAGTTCGAGCCCCGCGTCAGGCTCTGTGCTGACAGCTCAGAGCCTGGAGCCTGCTTCGGATTCTGTGTCTCCCTCTCTCTCTGCCCCTAACCCACTCGCATTCTGTCTCTGTCTCTCTCAAAAATAAATAACCAGTAAAAAAAAATCTACCAGCCAAGAATGATGTCCTTTAATAAAGCCATGTTTCCAGAGTGTGGGGGAAAGACCACCTACATCAGAATGATTTGGGGAACTTCTAACACATTCATGTTCTTGGCTTCACCCCAGACCTACTGAACTCTCTGAGAGCAGACCCTGGGACCTGCATTTTAATACCCACCACCCCAGATAATTTCTACGTACAGTGAAGTTTGAGAATCAATCAGGGATTGATGATACATTGGAGGAGGGGAGACTCTGAATGTTACATGGTCTTCTGAAAACTCCATGTGTGAGAACATTGTTTAATGTCTGCCTCCCCCACTAAATTGTGAAGTCTGTGAAGACAGTGACCAGTGAGCCCACTCCCATAGCCCCAGAACCCAGCATAGTGCCTGGTTCAACCCATACCTACTGGATCAGAAACTCAGGGAGTCAGGCTTATTGACCTTTACTTTAACAAGTCCTGCAGATTTCCCTGATGCATGCTATAGTTGCAATAGCATAAAAGGATCTTTCTGGAAAAAAAATATACTTCTAAAGAGTAGCAACATTTTTTTCCCCTTTCGACTTCAAATTGGATATTCTTAGGTCTATATGCTACCATGTATCTTTTAAGATCAGGGTATATTAAATCCCTGGCATGATTTCAAGAAAAGGAAACATTATCCCCATTTTACAGCAGAAGAAAGTGAGGTTCATGGGATGCAAGTGCCTTGTGAGGTCATGCAGCTGATAAGGGACAGACCTAGAGTTGAATTCAAGATCTCTTAGATACTAATGCCCATGTTATTCTTTGTTCTTCTACCAGTTCCTCAGGTCCTGGCTTTTGTTTCCCTGGGATGCATGAGGACTCTTCTGAGAGTTAAGGGAGGAAGTTACATAGTCTTGATCTCTTCATGCATCACTAGCGATAGCATCTGGAGGACATCTGCCTCGTGGGGTCTTGAGTCTAATTAGTTCCCTGAACATACCATCTAGAAGTGGCTTAGGGAGATTCACCAGGACTTACAGGCTGGAGAGGCAACCTGATTATTGTGGGACTGTCTCCATTTGTATCCACCAAATAGTTTAAAAACCATGCTTTTTCCTTATTCTATTCCAATAACCAAAATAAGTCATATTTCATGGACTGGAGGGAACCAGAGTAGGTTTAATGGGAGAATACTCATTGGGACTAAATCAATATTTATGCTGAAGGCAAATATGTGCTTTTTAAAAAAAAATCAGATTTATGTGGGAGGTCATGCTTGTTTGGTCTGGAGCAAAGTAGACAATATCATTCATTCATTCATTCATTCACCTTCTATGCCCAGTTGGAACTCAAAGCTGTATGAATCCAAATGAACAACAGACAATGAAAATATAGCAAGATGAGTGCCATGGCAAGGAAAGGTAGATGATGTAGAAACACGTAAGAGGGCAAGCCAACTATGTTTGGGAGTTGAGGAAGGTTTCCCACAGGAAGCGGTATCTAGCTAGGACCTAAAGATTTTTATAGGCACTATCAGCCATGGAATGAGCAACCAGAGAAATATAGGGAAGAAGAAAATGTTTCTCAGCCTAATGAATTACATGTGAGGAGTGTTCAAGCAGAGTCAGGCCATCTAGGTCTCTTAACTGTTCCCCAACCCATCCCTTCTCTTGGGGAAATCCAAGCCAAGACAGAGATAGAATACAGACTTTAGTCCAGGAATTCAGAGTCTTGGTATTCTCATTATTCTGATTCATTACCATCATCAATATCATCACCATTATTACATTAATATGAGAACCATTGGGATCACAAGCTACATTAATGTAACTTTGTATTCAGAATAGGGAGAATGGAAAATACTGTTCCCCTGTTCTTAAATATACCTGGGGTTCACATCTGATGGCTCAACCTAAAGAGGATAAAGTATAGGGTGTTGGGGGTAAGAGATGAAAAGTACCTCACTTGAGGAATATTTAAAAGGATCCGAAATCGTATTCAATTCTCAATTATTGTTATCGAAGGAGGGCTTCCATGACAGCCAATTGAAAGCAGCCCATGAAACTGTCACAGCACCTTTGAAGCTGTGACTTTCACTGGGGTAAGGAGAAAGTTTGTGCTGCTTACTACTTCTTCCCCAGTACCTCACCACAGTGCCTTGTTCATACTAGGAACTTAACAGATATTTATCGAATGAATGAATGGCTGGGACACAGATGTTAATTGCACGGCTTTTCCAGTCTCTGTATTATGCCCACCCTTTCCAAATGTGGTTTTTCTCCCTCTCAACTGGAGATACGGCTCCTTTTTAAAATATTAAATATAATTTATTGTCAAATTGGTTTCCATACCACACCCAGTGTCATCCCAACAGGTGCCCTCCTCAATGCCCATCACACACGTTCCTCTAGATATGGCTCTTTTGAAATGTTCAAAGCACATCACATCATTGTGACTGGCTTCAAGGTATATGTGTAGACAAATCCTTTAAGAAACTTTACCTTCAGAGAAGATGCAGTGACTAATGGTTCTGCTGTATAGGTTGGGGACTTTATCTTTCACAAGCTGTTTTATGCATCTTGAACCAAAATATATCATTGGAATCAAAAATGAGAAGATACACTACATTTTTTCAGATCCAAAGACCTGGGAATTGACCCCGCTGCCTAATCTACTGTTAAGTACCCTGAGCTTGTACAAGAGGAAGGTGGGTATAAGTGAAGATTGTAATCATAGGGTTCAATGCGCCCCAAGCAGTTTTCTGAATTCCTTGAGCATAAGAGCATTGTACCAAGGGATTTTGGAGACCATTTGGTTCAACATCTTCATTTTTTTATATAGGTCAACTTGAATCTCAAAAAGTAAAGTGTCTTTTTCCCATTGAAGCATCCTATTAGTGGCAGAGCAGGTATCTTTACTCAAAGACCTGCTTTTTTTTTCACCATGCTCTGCTATTTTTCTGCTATTCTTTCTTCTCCACCTTTGTTAAGCTACGTATTCATCTTCCTCTAAAAATCAAAGATGGGCAAAAACATTAGGCTGTTTTTCTTCAATTTCCCCTTCCAGAATCATGTCCTTTGCAGTCACTTCTTTTCATACACAGCCTAGAGCAGATATTCCCCCCATTATCTCCCCTTTGGGTTTTCTTTTTAGCCAAAATGACTTATTTAACTTATAATGATCATTTACATCTTGGCACTCTGGAAGCCTATAGTAAAATAACAGATGTAGGAAAATCAAGTGGAGGAAGGCATTCTGAAGATCTGGACTTACAAAGAATAAGAAAACACTCAGCTTCCATGACTTCTTGTTCATTTTTCTAATTAATGCACTTAAATACATAAAATACAATGCTCATCTCAAGCAGCTGCTCATTTATGAGGTTTCTGGCACCAGCCACCAAAACTTGAGTTATTGAAAATCAAATGATTGATGCTTTTCTTTTTAATCTGAATTTTTCATATTCATCATATGAATGCTTATTTATAACTAGGTCTAGGTTGCAGGTTGAATGATTTGAAGACTAGAAGGCTTCTCCACATCATATTATTTTTCCATTAGCTTATTAAACAATCTAGAATAAGACACATAATCTTTTTTCATGAAGCCATTTGTCCCAGGAACCTCCCACAAAATCTAGTTAGGACTAGCACACTTAAGATGCTGGAAGTCATCAGCTATTGAATGAACAGTTTAGTTTACCAGGAAACCGTTTTTTCCTTGAAAATTTGAAAATATAATTCCTTTCATAAATGGAAAGCAAGACAAGTAAGTTTTGATACATGGATTTTTGAAACATAAATCATATGTACAGTAAAGGAAGTGGGCGCTATGAGGAACAGTGGTGGGAGAGTGAGTAATAAAAGGATACTTATTAGAGTACTTTAATAAGACATACATTCCTTATCACTTTGCATAGGGACAGACTAGATAGAAAAAAACTTAATCTTTGAAACTTTCATTTCAATAATGTATTTTATTTTTTCAGCAAACACTTCATGAACACTTACTGTGTACAGTCTTGGTGGGCAAGGTGTGTAAAGAAGAAAGAGAGGCAGTGTTTGGTTGCTACCTTGTTAAATTCATAATAAAGACATGGGGGAAACATACAACTAAAGGATGCAAAGTAAGGCAGAGTTAGATGTAGCTTGCAATAGGGGAGCATGTTTAAAGTGAAGGCATGAAGAGGAACAATTGATAAATTCCAACAGTGGCAGCTCTGTTTCAGAGGCATCTCTTGTGTTACCTCTTGGACTCTATTTTCAAGGTTAGGGAGAACCTTGAAAGACACATTGTGTCTTCCTTTAGACACAATGTAGACTGAGAAGTTAATTGCCCGCAAACAATCTTCAGGATTGAGGACAAATAGTTGTTTTTGTGTCAGTCCTGCTAAGAGAGGTGGTCTCTTGGATGTGAAAACATTCTCAACTCCTGTTCTTTGTACTATCTCATCACTGACTCCCTTTATAGGATACCCCAAAGAAGGTTTTGTGATCTCCATCTTTCCCTGTCTCCTCAAGTCGTTGCTCTCTCCTTTGATTTCAACCTGTTGGTAGGAAGGGAAACTATGGCTTTTCTGTATTAGCCTAAAATGCAAACAGTGGGCAAATAAACAATTCTAGCATAACTAAAATTAAGATAGACTCCAGAATCCAGGTTTTTAACTGTTTTACTATACTCTCTTCCAAAGGAGTCCCAGAAATCTTCAGCTGGGTTTTAATGAATGGCAATGTACTCTGAAAAAATAAACACCTCCCCTCCACACACCATTAACCCTTACCTTGACTGCTTTAGCTTTATTTTAGCCTTTTGAGTCCTCATGCAAGTGTTGAGATCAAGCAGAGTTGAAAGGGAGCCTTTATCTTAGCTTTCTAAGGTCCAGTATTAGGATGAGAACTCCTCATTTGGATTAACGGTTCTCTAGCAAAGTGTGTTTCTAAGAAAAAATAGTTGCTTATACTGAATTACGACAGTGTGGGGCAGGGTACAAACACTGTCTCTGTCGATTAACACTTAATGTTTCCTCTTGTTTTCCCTTTCAGGTTATCTTTTGACTTCTTGTCTCATTTGGGTGTTTTCTTTTGTCCAGATATATCTAAGGAATTGACATTGATTTTCTGAGCATTGGGCCCACAGTTTCTAGAGTGTGGTTTTCTATCTCATAGGTAGTTCCAGATATCACACTTGGAGATTAACACATTGGCCCCTGTTCTATTCATTAGTGGGAAAATGTGTTTCAATTTAGGAAAAGAGAACTTTAACTCTGGTACATCCAAGGATGATAGGTGAGAAGGGCTTTCCTGAGAGTTGAGAATGTTGTTGTGCTTTATAAAAGATGAGACATAAAAAATAAATCTTGCTGTAATGCCATGGAAATGCTTGTTTCTCATATTTGCTTTGGAATAGAGCTCTGGTCTCTTTTTAACACAATTCAACCTTGATGTTTGAAATATTAACATTTTATACTCAAATATGCTTACAAATCACAAATCATACTGGTAAATATTCATGGATCATGCTCTTTTGCTTCCTAGAAAAGTATGAAGACTAGAAAAAAAATCTTATGGGGTCAGAGCTTGGGATGTGGTGGGGGATAAGATTGAATATCAGCAGAGTTAAGCTGGCAATAAATTTGAATTTCCATTTGTGGAGCTTGGTTACAAAATAACTTTAAGCAATTTCAGAGGTGAATGATGCTGGGAAAAGGTGAAACCAAACTTGCTGGCTCTAATCCAAGCACATATAGGCTGGGATGCTGGAGAATCAGTAGTAGTGGTGCCTCACGTAATACCTTGCCTTGCACTTTGTAGAATGCTTTAGAATTTTTGAATTACTTGCCCATTTTTTTTGTTACCAGATCCTATGAAATGTATTATGATCCCCATTTCCAAAATAAAGAGACTGATGTTCTTTGATGTTTAAAAGTTTTGCCCATGCTTATAAGGCTAATAACTCAAAAAATGAAACCCAGATCTTAGAACCATTGACTACTTACTGGTCTAGGATTCATTTAGGATTTGGATTAAGACACCTTTTCCTCTGGCAGGACTTTCTGTCCACCTAAGTGTGGATAAGGTAAACATCTCTGGGCTACAAAAAGTACCTTATAACAGCCTCGCTCTCATCACATTGACTTGTGATGAATTATTTCCTTGACTATATTTTCTACTGGAGTAGGAGCTCCATGAGAGAAGTGGCTTGTTTACCATTGTAACATCAACACATGGGGCCTGGCACATGGTAAATGTTCTTTAAATCTTTGTGAAGAGAACTGAATTCCAATACTTATTTTTCCAAAACAAGGAAGTCAGTAAAATCTTGGCTTCTAGATTGACATACTCCAAACCTGGATAGAATGGGTGTCTTCCAAGAAGAGCAAGTTACTGGTGCTGTTCTCTTAAGTATCCTATAGCAAATGCCCAAGAAAGAAGACTGAAAAATTCTTTTTAACACTGACAATTGTTCTGCTTTGGGAACTGGCCTTGTTTCATTTTCATTTGAAGGGCATTTCTGCCAAGTTGCTAATTAAAGCTGGTAAAGAAATGAGAGATCGCCAAAGTTCTCTGAACACATAGAACCCTTTCCTGCTTTTCACTCATCAATGCCCACAAGTTTGCAGAAGAGGAATGTGTATATTTAACTCACTAGAAAAGCTATATCTGTTCCCCAAACCACCCATTCTCTGCCAGGCAGATAATTGTTATGATGAGGTTGGCAGAAGCGCCAGATGATGTCTTATCATCCCCCATGGAAAAAGAGTGAACATTAAGTGAAGATAAACAATGAAAATATCCATTTAAAACCCATAACCTGTGCAATTCAAAATTGGAAGTGGGACTTAGGACCTCACTCCCCTTTGGAAATTTGTAAATTCTACCTCCACTTCTGTGAGATTCTCCACTGCGACCAGCACAGCCAGAGTTGGCTGGACTCCTAGGTGCAATGCATAGTCCATCTGTTTGGTGTGAGCTTGGATAATGAGTTGTGTGCATGGGACAGATTCCAGTTGAATTTGAATTGCCTAAATACTTTGAAGATGTGGTTGTAAGTCCTGAATTCAATGAGCCCTAAGAGTTAAGGAGTCCCACTGTAGGCCATTCCAACCCCAACTTTTTCAGTCCACACACAACAGTGGTTCAGAAAGATATACTCTGCTATAAGACTGGAAAATCTAGTTTAGCATGATTCCTGGATTATAGTAGGTATTTAATAACCATTTCTTTAATAATAGTAGCATGTCTTTAGTACTTCTATGCATCAGGTGATAGACTAAGTACTTGCCTTCCTTTCCTTCCTCACTTTTCCCTTTTCTTCCTCCCATCCAGTCCTCCCTTCTTTCCTTCCTCCCTCCTTCTTTACTTATTTCCCACAAATGTTCATTGAGTTTCCTCTACTATCAGGTACTTTTCTAAGAGCTCTGGCTATAGTAGTGAACAAGTAACATTATGCACCTTGAATTCTAGTTGTATAATTCTATATTAATAATAATCAGGTAAACAAACAACTTCAGATAGTGACGCAAGAAGGAAGGACTACGTTCTTTGAGCGTACGGGGAAAACTTCTCTATGGGAGATGTATTTGAACTGACATTCTTTTAATGGGGGCAGTTTTCCAGGAAGATGATTATTCCAATATAAATGTCCCATATGAACCAGACTTGTTTGTGAAATTAAAAAAAAAAAAAGACAGCATCTCTGGAGCAAGATGCATAATGGGAGAGAGTATTTCATGCATGAGGTTGGAGAGGAAAGCAGATGGCAGATCATACAGAGATGTAGGCCCTGGTGAATAAGACTTCAGTGTATTATCAATTTCTTTAGCCAACACAATAACCCTGGGATGTAGGTGTTATTTGTAAGCCCTATTCTCAGACAAGAAAAGTGATATTGACAGAGGTGGCATCAGAGTCACATCACTGGCTAGTCACAAAGTCCATATTTGAACCCAGGCAGCCTGACTCCAGAAATCACTCCACTATATATTGGGTATATATTACCCAATATAAATCCAGACATCATCAACAGCACCTTAGAATTACTTCCTTTCACACATCTGACCACTCGTCCTCTCATGTTCCCATCCCCAACACAGAACAGCAGGTAGTAGCAGGGATATGGGAGTTGGAATCAAAAAGCCTTAGTTTAAAATAGCTTTGACTGGCTATTGACCTGATAAAGTCATCTAATTCCTTAGGGCTTCAGTTTTCTCATCTGTAAAACGACACTAATACTACTACTTTCTTCCCACATGTTAGGGTGTTGTGAGACTAAAGTAATACATTTGCTCATGGTAAGTGTCAATGAATTCTTAACTACAAACCAAACCAAAGCAATCTCCTAATATATAGCCCCAATTGCCACAACCAGTCTCTCCTTTCTCCATCCTCCCACACTGCTATCTGGGCTGTAGACCACTATTATTACCACCCAAACTTTCTGAATCAGGCTCTGGGGATGAAGTCATAAAGGTGCATTTTAACACGCTCCCTGACTCTGATGCAAACCAAGAGTTTAGGACCACTGAAATGGACCATAAACCAAGATTCAAGAGGATCTTGGTAGATGTCTCTATCAAATTTGGAAATTGAAACTATATTTGCAAATATACACAGTGTTGGGGTTAAGTGGCATTTTGGATCTTTTCATTGCTATTTTAACGGTATTATAGCCAGAGTTTTTATAGTACATGAATCCTTCCCTGCTACTGCCCATCTTTCATATTTTCCTGCCCTCACAATGTTCCTGTGTAAACTATATGTGAAGAATAACAGCCAAATGGTATTTAAAGTACAATGTGTAATAACTCTCAGTGCACAACCATGGTAAAGGCTAATCTGATTCACCTGTTTACATACATTCAAGTCCTAACATTTAATTCAGATGTTGACATCTCAATTTGATTCTTCAATAGGCATTTCAAATTTAATATGTGTAAAACCAAAATCATTACCATTCCTCTAAATCTGCTCCTTCAATAACATTTCTCATTTGGGAAATAAGCATATCTATCCTTCCAACTGTTCAGACTTGCAGGGATCAATTTCTCTTCTATTTCCCTCATGGCTGGTAGCAGCAAATCATGTTGATTTTATCTTCAGAACATATCCAAGGTGTGAGTTCTCAACAACCCTGCTGCCACCACCATGAACTAAACCATTATCATTTTTTGTCTGAGATTTTGCAAGAGCCACCTGATTGGTTCCTTTGTTTCTGCCTTTGCAATTCCAAAAGTCTATTCTCAACAGAGCAGCCAGAGAACCCTTTAGAAACCCAAGTCAGTATATAGGCTCCCCCACTATCTAGAAGTAGAGAATTCCTACAAAACCTTTAATAAGGCAAAAACATAAAGCAAAGGTTATATCCCACTTTCCAAATGTTCACACTAACTAGGTGGCTTTGCTTTTAGGAAAGACCTACATTCATACAATAACAGCTTTTCTCATAAAAGCAAAAATTATCTTCGGATTTCCTTCAGTTAGCTAAAATCAGATGCTAAGGTAGGTCTTTCCTAAAAGAGAACTGGTGTAAACCAAACTTTCAGAAAGCAGGAATACCTGTTTCTATGGTAGGCTGTATAATACCCCCCAATATGCCCATGTCCTAATCATCAGAACCTATGACCATTATCATATATAGTAAAAAGAGATGTTGCAGATATGAATTCATTAAGGATTTTGAGCTGAGGAGATACTCTTGGATTTTGCGGGGGGGATCTGATGTAACTACAATCATCTTTATAAGAGAGTACTGGAATAATCAGAGTCAGGGAAGAAGGCAATATGATAATGCAAACAGAGACTGGAGCCACGAGCTTTGAAAATGAAGGAAGGGGCCACAAACAAAGGCATACAGGGGACTACTAACCCTTGAAAAACTACTCACAAACTACAAAAGGAACCATCGTTGCCAATACCTTGACCGTAGTCCAGTAAAACTGATTTTGGAATTCTGACTTCCAAAGTTGCAAAAGAATAAATTTGTTGTTTAAAGCTATTGAATTAATATTAATTTGTAACAGCACTAATAGGAAACTAATATACCTCTTCTTTATTCCTCCTAATCCTGAGTAAAATCAAAAGTCAATACAATGACCTACAAGCCCTCAAGCAATCTGCTCCCCACCATCCACCTCATAACTCTGAATTCATCTCCTATCATTCTTCCTTCTGCTCACTCAGTTCCAGTCACTTGGTCACCTTACTGCTCCTCAGACACCCAGGCATGCCCCCTGTTCTTTGCCTTTGCTCCTTTCCTTACCTGGAGTGCCTCATCCCACCCACCCCCACCCCCAAAGAATCACATGATTGAATTTTTGCTTTCTTGGGTGTTATTCAGCTGTCACCTTCTCATTGAGGGCTTTCTGACCATTCTATTTGAAATTAGAACAGTTATTTTCACCCCTCCATTCCCTATTCCACTTGGGTGTTTTAATGGTATCCAAAGTGCTTATCATCATCTGAATAGCTTTAGGTTTTACTTATTAAAAGAAGGTAAGATCTGGGCACCTGGGTGGCTCAGTTGGTTAAGCATCTGACTTTGGCTCAGGTCATGATCTCACGGTTTGTGGATTTGAGCCCCGCATTGGGCTCTGTGCTGACAGCTCAGAGCCTGAAGCCTGCTTCAAATTCTGTCTCCCTCTCTTTCTGCCCCTTCCCTGCTTGCACTCGGTCTCTCTCATTCAAAAATAAATAAACATAAAAATTTTTTAAAAAGGAAGGTAAGATCTATTTTTCTGTGCTTTGTACATGGCTAATGCCCACCACCCACCATGATGCTTGCACATAGTAGGTGCTCAAAATAATTTTGTTAATGAGAAGGAACTGAAATGAATAAAATTCTAAGCCAGCACAATGTCCAGCATGATTTGACATGCAGGCAGAGAGTGATGGCTAGGCTCCAAGGAGAACTCTGACTCAGCTAAGTGAAAGTTTCCTGAAGTTTAGGAAGAGGAGAGGCAGCTGACAAGTCCTGCCGAGGAAAGTCCTCATTTGACTTACTAACCAAGCTGTGTGTAGTGGAAAGCATGGAGAGAGGGATAGAACACAGGTTAAGATCTCTAATCCATTAATATTCATGGCACAATTACTTCTTGATTTCTGACCAATCATATTAGCAGTTTTCCCCCTTCCCTTGAAAGGAGACCTGGAAAATGGTGCATAGAAAAGGGAGTTAAATTTTCTTTTCCCTGTATTGGGTTATTTTAAAACTCTTCAGAAAGTCTCAAGGAAATGATTTAATGAGGAACCCACAAACTTCCAGACTTTTAATGACAAAAGATGATCTTTGAGCAAAGTTTAGCTTCCTTTTCAGCATAAGGATGTATTCTATGCAAATTAAAATATCCTCAGCAGTCATCCATTAGTAATGGCATGATAAACTCCATTACACACACACATCACACTGTACAGTGCAAGGGAAATTGATACCTTTGGGACCTAAACCATGGATAGGATCCAAAGAAAAAGCCTGGCCAGAGCAGCTGCAGGGATGTTAAACAGTCTAGCTTATCTGTCAGTTCTAAAGTAGTTGCCTGAAGCTCTGAGTCCTCATCAAGGAGGGGTAGGAGAAAGTGCTGTTATGCTAAATTAGCGATGCTGGCTGAGGGCATAGGAAAGCCCCACAAGTCACAATCTTGCTTGCTTTGTGTTAGAGAAGACATTTGAGGGATCAGGATTTGCAAAACAAACTAATGGGAACCACTGTGTGTTTTGCATCCCTTTCTCTTCCATGGATTGCCACTCTTGACTAATACCCTGTTAAGAAGAGAGAAAGCAAGTTAGAGTGAAGTTAAGGGATGTGGTTGAACCTATACATTAACGTATGAAAGGGCAAAAGGACCCAAGGCTTACAGCAACTCTTGTTATCATTAGTGACTGCATGTGACATATTGAAGGATGGGCACTTACAGAACAGTACTTTGTGTGGAGCTTCCATGAATGAACAAAAACCTATTCTCCTCATCCTGATCTATCATTTCTCACCACATGTGCTATTTATCAGAAAATTGGTTCACTAGTCACCAAATATGTGATGGTTATTGATAAGACAAGAAGACAAAACTAAAAGGAAAAAGGAAATCAGGCATCTAGAAAATTACCCTGCCACTAATCTTCATTATTGTAGTGGATTGCCCAATCCATTCTGCTCTTGAAGTTGGCTTTGAGTCAGCCTCCTTTGGAGACCTGCTGATTGTGTTTCAAATATGGATTTGACATGTAACAGATGAGGATTTTTCAAACACATGTTCAGTTAAGAGGGAGGTCACAGCTTAAGTGAAATCAACACAGGTTCTTGGCCTGGCTTAGATTGGAGGACCCAGTGCATAAAATCTACCTGGAGGGTCATGCAGATACACCTGGGGAACAACCTTATATCTTTCCATCAACCTCTAGATCTTAAGAGGTCTCTTGTCATGGGGACCTTTCCTCAGGTGCTCCCATGATCTGTCAGGGTTTTGGTCTTTTCTGGCAATTTTCAAGGATGTTTCTATCATCCTCTCTCATCATTTCCCTTCCCTGAAATTATCTTGTGGATAATCCTGGCAGCTGATCTCACACAATGTTGCTCTGGTAGTTGCTTTTGGTGGTAGAATCTTTTCCTGCAGCTTTTACTCCTGATGGTGGGGAGAGTGTATGCCAGGTGACCAGGCAGAGCAGATGGCCTCACTTGTCATCTGGTTCCTATTTAAAATCAGGTTCTTCTCTTCTTATAGCATGTATGTCAAAAGTTACTCCTCTTAAGCAATATTTACTAACATTAATTATTCCTAGATTCAGATTTACCCTGAAAGAAACTTTAGATGCTATAAAAATTGTTAACCATATATTTATTTTATAAATGAAAAATATACATGGTGTAGTAAATTCTAAAAACATACAAGAAGCATAAAATAGAAGATAAAGGTGTCTTCTCTCTCTATTTCTCCTAAAGAACACTGATAAGCTTTCTTATGTATCTATCCAGAAATGCATCTCTATTTATTTCTATATCCTTCTATCCTTTTTCTGATTCTGAGAATTGGAGTAATACTCTGTGTACTTGTCTACAATCAGCCTTTTATTTTTAATAATAATTAATCTTTGCTGTGCAGAAGCTTTTTATTTTGATGAAGTCTCAAAAGTTTATTTTTGCTTTTGTTTGTCTTGCCTCAGGAGACATATCTAGAAAGAAGTTGCTGTAGTAGATGTCAAAGAGGTTACTGTCTGCATTCTCCTCTAGGATATTTATGGTTTCAGGTCTCACATTTAGCTCTTTAATCCATTTTGAATTTATTTTTGTGTATGGTATAAGAAAGTGGTCCAGTTTCATCCTGTTGCAAGTTGCCGTCTAGTTTTCCCAATATCATTTGTTGAAGAGACTGTCTTTTTCCTGTTGGATATTCTTTCCCGCTTTGTTGAAGATTAATTGACCAGATAGTTGTGGGTTCATTTCTGGCTTTTCTATTCTGTTCTATTGATCTATGCGTCTATTTTTGTGCCAGTACCATAATGTTTTGATCACTACAGGTTTGAAATATAACTTGAAGCCTGGAATTGTGATGCCTCCAGCTTTGTTTTTCCTTTTTGAGGTTGTTTTGGCTATTCAGAGTCCTTTGTGGTTCTATATAAATTTTAGGATTGTTTGTTCTAGCTCTGTGAAAATGCTGTTGATACTTTGATAGAGATTGCATTAAATGTGTAGATTGCTTTGAGTGGTATAAATATTTTAACAACATTTGCTCTTCTACTCATGAGCATGGAATGTTTTTCCATTTCTTTGTGTCATCTTCTATTTTTTTCATTAGTGCTTTATAGTTTTCAGAGTATAAGTCTTTCACTTCTTTGGTTAAGTTTATTCCTAAGTATCTTATTATTTTTGGTGCAATGGTAAGTGGTATTCATTCCTCAATTTCTCTTTCTACTGCTTAATTATTGTATAGCTTCTGCACAGTAAAGGACACAATCAACAAAATTAAAAGTCAACCTATGGAATGGAAGAAGATATTTGCAAATGACATATCTGATAAAGGGCTAGTCAAAATATATAAAGAACTTATAAAACTTAACAACCATAAAATGAGTAATCCAATTAAAAGTGAGCAGAAGATATGAATAGACATTTCTGTAAAGAAGACATACAGATGGACACCAGACATGAAAAGATGCTCAACATCATTGATTATCAGGAAAATACAAATCAAAACTACAATAAGATATTATCTACTAACTGTCAGAATGGCTAAAATTAACAACACAGGAAACAACAGACATTGGTGAGGACTCAAAGAAAGGGGAACCCTCTTACACTGTTGGTGGGAATGAAAACCGGTGCAGCCACTCTGGAAAACAGTATAGAAGTTAAAAAAGTTTTAACTCAAAAAGTTAAAAATAAAAATACCCTATGATCTAGAAATCTTACTATGAGGTATTTATCTAAAGAACATAACAATGCTAATTCAAAGCAATAAATGCCCCCCAATGTTTATAGCAGCATTATCTACAAGAGCCAAATTATGGAAATAGCCCAACTGTCCATTGGTTCATAATTGGATAAAAAATATGTGGTATATATATGCAATGGAATGTTACTCCACTATAAAGAAGAATGAAATTTGCCATTTGCAATGATATGGATAGAGCTAGAAAGTATTATGCTAAGCTAAATAAGTCAGAGAAAGACAAATACCATATGACTCCATCACATGTGGAATTTAAGAAAGAAAACAAATGAGCAAAGGGAAAATAAAAAGGGTGGGGATCAAGAAACAAACTCATAACTACAGAGAATAAACTGATGGTTAGCAGAGGGGAGATAGGTAGAGGGATGGGTAAAATTGATGATGGGGATTAAGGAGTGCCCTTGTGATGAGCACTGGGTATTGTATGGAATTGTTGAATCACTATATTGTATACACAAAACTAATATTACACTATATGTTAACTAACTGGAATTTAAATAAAACTTAAAAAAAGTTCTAGGAACTCTAGCATGTACAATTACACATCATTTTGTAGTGCACTAATATAATATTTTTATGTTATTAAATACTCTTAAAAATAAAATAATAATAATCAAAAATAATTTATCTCAGAGATAGTGTTATATAAGCATTCTAATCTCATATTCTAGTCATTTTATTAACAACATGGTATTCCATCACATAAATGTACCAAAATTTAATTCTTTAGGCTCTTAGATGTGCACATCTGGGCTATTTTAGTAACTATCATTATTTTTTTGCTACTAAAAACATTTGAGGTATGAACATCTCTGTAATTGGCTCACTTCTGCACATATGTAATAATTTTTAAATGACTTTGCTCTCCTATAATTCTTTAGTATCTTACCCTGTTTTATTTTCTTCATAGCATTTGTTTTCTAAGCTAACTCATTTATTTCTACTTACATCCTCTTCCCTCAAATTAGAATATTGACGTATCATAAGATGAGGCAGCACTGTCTTATTCATCTCTTTATTACTAGTACCCAGAATCGTGCATGGGACACAGTGGGTGCTCAATAAATATCTGTCGAATTAAAAAGCAATGAGCCACAACATCTCCTATAGAATGAATTTGGCTGCATGTGACAGAAAACTACAATGCAAATTGGCTTAAACAAAAAGGAAATTGGCTTAAACAAAAAAGAAATTGGCTTTCTCACAAAACTGGAAGTCTAGCAATTTGACAGGTTCCAGGCATTTTTGATCAGTGCCTTAATACAGTCATTGAAGACTCAAATTCTTCCCATCTTTCTATTTTGTCATTTTCAACATGAGCTTTATTTTATGGATGGTTGTGTGATCAAAGATGGTTGCAGGACTTGTGGACCCCATCTCCAGATGTGATAATGTCCAAAGGAAAAAGGTGGACTATCTCTTTCTGTATTTCTTTCCTAGAAATAATAAATCCTTTAGAAATTCCCACAGGCTGTCCTCCAGTATTTTATTAGCCAGATTGGTCATGCGCACATTTCAGAGTCAGTCATAAGCACAGGATGTGGCATTACCTGGCTTGGCCTAGACTAATCACCTGGAGTGGAACTGAGATAGTGGAGTAATCCATAAAAGTCCATAATACTTGAGTTCTGGAGTCAAGCTAACAGTCCTGGCATTCTGGGGTTCTAAACCTGACCGTGGGTAAGGTAGCAGTTAGTTATACAATATAAATGGGACCAAACTAGGAGGTAGAAGGTTGGAACTACTAGGGATTTAAGGAACTAAACTGTTCTGTAATCACAGAATACGTTTTCTGTGATGGAGACAGAGATACATATTTTCAGACTAGGTTTCTTCAGGGGATAACTTTCTATGTCTGGGTTTAGACATAGCTGTGACTAAAGTTGGTGGCTAGTTTTAAGGTGATGTGTGCATTTTTATTTGAACAGTCACCCACAGATGTCAGAGCTGCAATAGAATACTTTACAAAGGTGTGGGCATGGTTTTCTCTGTAGACCATGGCAGCTCACCCAAAAACCAAGATAGTATTGATTCAAAACATATTGCAGAAACAAACCATGCTCATCATTTCCACTCCTACAAATTTAGTTGAAGCCCCCTTCATCTCTTGCCTGGACTACTGCTGCCTGGTGTTGTGCCTTCCATAAGTTATCAGTTTTCACACAGCAGCCAAGCAGGCTTTTAAAAACAAAATCAGGGATCCTGGGAAGATGGCTGCGTAGGAGGACGCTGGGCTCACCATGTGTCCTGCTGATCACTTAGATTCCACCCACACCTGCTGAAATAACCCAGAAAACCGCCAGAAGACTAGCAGAATGGAGTCTCTGGAGCCAAGCGCAGAGGAGAGGCCCACGGAAGAGGGTAGGAAGGGCGGCTAGTCGGTGTGCGCTCCACGGACTGGCGGGAGGGAGCCGGGGTGGAGGGGTGGCCTGCTGGCCAAGCAGAGCCCCCGAGTCTGGCTTGCAAAAGCAGAGTGGCCGGACAGAGTGTGTTCCGACAGCAAGAGGGACTTGACATCTGGAAGGTTATAAGCTAACAGCTCTGCTCTGAGAACAGAGGACTGGAGGACAACGGGAGGGAGAGTGGTTGAGCCCCCGGACGACAGAGCTCAGCTTGGCAGGGAACAAAGGCGCTCACCAGCTCCATCTCCCTCACCCATCCTCCAGCCAAAATCCCAAAGGGAACCAGTTCCTGCCAGGGAACTTGCTTGCTCCGCACAAACACCCAATGCTGTGCTTCTGCGGATCCATCCCTCCAGCGGGTCTGACTCCCTCCCGGTGCTGCAGGATCCCTCCCAAAGCAGATCTCTGAAGGAAAAGCAAGCTGAGCCTGCCCCTCCGGCCCCTGTGCACCTTGCCGATCCACCCTGGCTAATATGCCAGGTCCCCAGCACCACAAGCCTGGCAGTGTGCAAGTAGCCCAGACGGGCCACGCCACCCCACAGTGAATCCCGCCTCTAGGAGAGGGGAAGAGAAGGCACACACCAGTCTGACTGTGGCCCCAGCGGTGGGCTGGAGGCAGACATCAGGTCTGACTGTGGCCCCGCCCACCAACGCAAGTTATTCAAGACAACACAGGGGAAGTGCCCCACAGTCCCACACCACTCCAGGCACTATCCAAAATGATGAAACGGAAGAATTCCCCTCAGAAAAACGTCCAGGAAATAACAACAGCTAATGAACTGATCAAAAATGTTTTAAACAATATAACAGAAAGTGAATTTAGTATAATAGTCATAAAATTAATCGCTGGGCTTGAAAACAGTATAAAGGACAGCAGAGAATCTCTTGCTACAGAGATCAAGGGACTAAGGAACAGTCAGGAGAAGCTAAAAAATGCTATCAATGAGCTGTAAAATAAAATGGAGACAACTACAGCTAGGATTGAAGAGGCAGAGGAGAGAATAGGTGAACTAGAAGATAAAATTATGGAAAAAGAAGAAGCTGAGAAAAAGAGAGATAAAAAAAATCCAGGAGTATGAGGGGAAACTTAGAGGACTAAGTGATGCATTGAAGAGAAATAATCTACGCATAATTCGTAATCCAGAGGAGGAAGAGAGAGGGAAAGTGCTGAAGGTGTACTTGAAGAAATAATAGCTGACAACTTCCCAGATCTGGGGAAGGAAAAAGGCTTTGAAATCCAAGAGGCACAGAGAACTCCCTTCAGACGTAACTTGAATGGATCTTCTGCACGACATATCATAGTGAAACTGGCAAAATGCAAGGATAAAGAGAAAATTCTGAAAGCAGCTAGAGATAAACGTGCTCTAACATATAAAGGGAGACCTATAAGACTCGTGACCGATCTCTCTACTGAAACTTGGCAGGCCAGAAAGGAATGGCAGGAGATCTTCAATGTGATGAACAAAAAAAATATGCAGCCGAGAATCCTTTATCCAGCAAGTCTGTCATTTAGAATAGAAGGAGAGATAAAGGTCTTCCCAAACAAACAAAAACTGAAGGAATTCGTCACCACTAAACCAGCCCTACAAGAGATCCTAAGGTGGATCCTGTGAGACAAAGTACCAGAGACATCACTACAAGCATGAAACCTACAGACATCACAATGACTCTAAACCCATATCTTTCTATAATAACACTGAATGTAAATGGATTAAATGCACCAACCAAAAGACATAGGGTATCAGAATGGATAAAAAAAAAAAAAAAGACCATTCTATTTGCTGTCTACAAGAGACTCAGTTTAGACCTGAGGACACCTTCAGATTGAGAGTGAGGGGATGGAGAACTATTTATCATGCCACTGGAAGTCAAAAGAAAGCTGGAGTAGCCATACTTCTATCAGACAAACTAGACTTTAAATTAAAAGCTGTAACAAGAGATGAAGAAGGACATTATATAATAATCACAGGGTCTATCCATCAGGAAGAGCTAACAATTATAAATGTCTATGCGCCGAATACAGGAGCCCCCAAATATATAAAACAATTACTCACAAACATAAGCAACCTTATTGATAAGAATGTGGTAATTGCAGGGGACTTTAACACTCCACTTACAGAAATGGATAGATCATCTAGACACACGGTCAATAAAGAAACAAGGGCCCTGAATGATACATTGGATCAGATGGACTTGACAGATATATTTAGAACTCTGCATCCCAAAGCAACAGAATAGACTTTCTTCTCGAGTGCACATAGAACATTCTCCAAGATAGATCACATCCTGGGTCACAAAACAGCCCGTCATAAGTATACAAGAATCGAAATCATACCATGCATACTTTCAGACCACAATGCTATGAAGCTTGAAATCAACCACAGGAAAAAGTCTGGAAAACCTCCAAAAGCATGCAGGTTAAAGAACACCCTACTAAAGAATGAATGGGTCAACCAGGCAATTAGAGAAGAAATTAAAAAATATATGGAAACAAACGAAAATGAAAATACAACAATCCAAACGCTTTGGGATTCAACGAAGGCAGTCCTGAGAGGAAAATACATTGCAATCCAGGCCTATCTCAAGAAACAAGAAAAATCCCCAATACAAAATCTAACAGCACACCTAAAGGAAATAGAAGCAGAACAGCAAAGACAGCCTAAATCCAGCAGAAGAAGAGAAATAATAAAGATCAGAGCAGAAATAAACAATATAGAATCTAAAAAAACTGTAGAGCAGATCAACGAAACCAAGAGTTGGTTTTTTGAAAAAATAAACAAAATTGATAAACCTCTAGCCAGGCTTCTCAAAAAGAAAAGGGAGATGACCCAAAGAGATAAAATCATGAATGAAAATGGAATGATTACAACCAATCCCTCAGATACAAGCAATTATCAGGGAATACTATGAAAAATTATATGCCAGCAAACTGGACAACCTGGAAGAAATGGACAAATTCCTAAACACCCACACTCTTCCAAAATTCAATCTGGAGGAAATAGAAAGCTTGAACAGACCCATAACCAGCGAAGAAATTGAATCAGTCATCAAAAATCTCCCAACAAATAAGAGTCCAGGACCAGATGGCTTCCCAGGGGAGTTCTACCAGACGTTTAAAGCAGAGATAATACCTATACTTCTCAAGCTATTCCAAGAAATAGAAAGGGAAGGAAAACTTCCAGGCTCATTCTATGAAGCCAGTATTACTTTGATTCCTAAACCAGACAGAGACCCAGTAAAAAAAGAGAACTACAGGCCAATATCCCTGATGAATATAGATGCGAAAATTCTCAATAAGATACTAGCAAATCGAATTCAACAGCATATAAAAAGAATTATTCACCATGATCAAGTGGGATTCATTCCTGGGATGCAGGGCTGGTTCAACGTTCGCAAAACAATCAATGTGATACATCACATTAAGAAAAGAAAAGATAAGAACCATATGATCCTGTCAATCGATGCAGAAAAGGCCTTTGACAAAATCCAGCACCCTTTCTTTTTTTTTTTTTTTTTTTTTTTTTTCCAGCACCCTTTCTTAATAAAAACCCTCGAGAAAGTCGGGATAGAAGGAACATACTTAAACATCATAAAAGCCATTTATGAAAAGCTCACAGCTAACATCATAGTCAATGGGGAAAAACTGAGAGCTTTTTCCTTGAGATCAGGAACACGACAGGGATGCCCACTCTTACCGCTGTTGTTTAACATAGTGTTGGAAGTGCTAGCATCAGCAATCAGACAACAAAAGGAAATCAAAGGCATCAAAATTGGCAAAGATGAAGTTAAGTTTTCATTTTTTGCAGATGACATGATATTATACATGGAAAATATGATAGACTCCACCAGAAGTCTGCTAGAACTGATACGTGAATTTAGCAAAGTTGCAGGATACAAAATCAATGTACAGAAATCAGTTGCATTCTTATACACTAGTAATGAAGCAACAGAAAGACAAACTGATCCCATTCACAACTGCACCAAGAAGCATAAAATACCTAGGAATAAATCTAACCAAAGATGTAAAAGATCTGTATGCTAAAAACTATAGAAAGCTTATGAAGGAAATTGAAGAAGATATAAAGAAATGGAAAAACATTCTGTGCTCATGGATTGGAAGAAGAAATATTGTCAAAATGTCAATACTACCCAAAGCTATCTACACATTCAATGCAATCCCAATCAAAATTGCACCACATTCTTCTCGAAACTAGATCAAGCAATCCTAAAATTCATATGGAACCACAAAAGGCCCCGAATAGCCAAAGTAATTTTGAAGAAGAAGACCAAAGCAGGAGGCATCACAATCCCAGACTTTAGCCTCTACTACAAAGCTGTAATCATCAAGACAGCATGGTATTGGCACAAAAACAGACACATAGACCAATGGAATAGAAGAGAAACCCCAGAATTAGACCCACAAACGTATGACTAACTAATCTTTGACAAAGCAGGAAAGAACATCCAATGGAAAAAAGACCGTCTCTTTAACAAATGGTGCTGGGAGAACTGGACAGCAACATGCAGAAGGTTGAAACTAGACCACTTTCTCACACCATTCACAAAAATAAACTCAAAATGGATAAAGGACCTGAATGTGAGACAGGAAACCATCAAAACCTTAGAGGAGAAAGCAGGAAAAGACCTCTCTGACCTCAGCTGTAACAATTTCTTACTTGACACATCCCCAAAGGCAAGGGAATTAAAAGCAAAAATGAACTACTGGGACCTTATGAAGATAAAAAGCTTCTGCACAGCAAAGGAAACAACGAACAAAACTAAAAGGCAACCAACGGAATGGGAAAAGATATTTGCTAATGACATATCGGACAAAGGGCTAGTATCCAAAATCTATAAAGAGCTCACCAAACTCCACACCCAAAAAACAAATAACCCAGTGAAGAAATGGGCAGAAAACATGAATAGACACTTCTCTAAAGAAGACATCCGGATGGCCAACAGGCACATGAAAAGATGCTCAACGTCGCTCCTCATCAGGGAAATACAAATCAAAACCACACTCAGATATCACCTCACGCCAGTCAGAGTGGCCAAAATGAACAAATCAGGAGACTATAGATGCTGGAGAGGATGTGGAGAAACGGGAACCCTCTTGCACTGTTGGTGGGAATGCAAATTGGTGCAGCCACTCTGGAAAACAGTGTGGAGGTTCCTCAAAAAATTAAAAATAGACCTTCCCTATGACCCAGTAATAGCACCACTAGGAATTTACCCAAGGGATACAGGAGTACTGATATAGGG
The DNA here is from genome assembly GCF_018350215.1 of Panthera leo. Lineage (NCBI taxonomy): Eukaryota > Metazoa > Chordata > Mammalia > Carnivora > Felidae > Panthera > Panthera leo. The sequence goes on along the minus strand of NC_056679.1, from coordinate 186,898,568 downwards.
GCACTTGTACCCCAATGTTTATAGCAGCACTCTCAACAATAGCCAAATTATGGAAAGAGCCTAAATGTCCATCAACTGATGAATGGATAAAGAAATTGTGGTTTATATACACAAGGGAATACTACATGGCAATGAGAAAGAATGAAATATGGCCTTTTGTAGCAACGTGGATGGAACTGGAGAGTGTGATGCTAAGTGAAATAAGCCATACAGAGAAAGACAGATACTATATGTGTTCACTCATATGGATCCTGAGAAACTTAACAGAAACCCATGGGGGAGGGGAAGGAAAAAAAAAAGAGGTTAGAGGGGAAGAGAGCCAAAGCATAAGAGACACTTAAAAACTGAGAACAAACTGAGGGTTGATGGGGGGTGGAAGGTAGGGAAGGGTGGGTGATGGGTATTGAGGAGGACACATTTTGGGATGAGCACTGGGTGTTGTATGGAAACCAATTTGACAATAAACTTCATATATTGAAAAAAAACCAAAAAACAAAATCAGTCAAGACACCTGGATGGCTCAGTCAATTAAAGGTCTCACTCTTGGTTTTCAGCTCAGGTCATGATCTCATGGTTTTTGAAATCAATCCCCACTTCTGGCTCTGTGCCAACAGTATGAAACCTGCTTGTGATTGTCTCTCCCCCTCTCTCTTTGCACCTTCCCCTGCATACATGGGCATGCTCCCTCTCTCAATCAAAATAAATAAAGTTAAAAAAAATTAAATACAAAATAAGTCATCATTCCTTGGCTCAAATCCTCACATAACTTTTCACCTGTCTAAGAGTAAAATGCTCTCCCCTTCCTTATGACCTGGACCTCTCCACGATGAGGTGATATGTCACTGCAATCCCTTCACGGTAGCACTCCAACCCCATGGATGCTGGTCTTTTCCCTTGAACATGCCAAGCCATTTTATCATCTGAAGGTCTTTGGGCAGGATTTCTACTTTGTCATATGATTGCCACCTTCAGATTATTCTGGTCGCACCTCTGACATCACATGCTCCATAGGTCATCCCTGAACACTATAGTTAAAGTATAGTTTAACTATAGTTACTATACGCCCATCCCTAGGCCTAGTAACTCTATCCCATGCTTTATTTTAATTTCTTCAACATTTTATCACTAAATAATATCTTACATATTAATTTATTTACTAATTAATTTTCAGTCTCTCCCAATAAGAAGGTGTACTTCTGGAGGGTGGTGTTTTGTTTGGCATTTTATTCTCAGCACCTAGAACAATGGCTGGCTTAATTCATATTTGAATGTTTAATTAATATTTGTTAATAACAATGCCAACATTTGTTCTTTTAACTCCATCTATGTAGCACTTTCATATCACATGTCCCATATGAAGGCCCAGAGAAGAAAAAACTTCATAGCAGCCGTGTTTGGTTTGGAGAACAGAAAAGAGTGTGGGTATAGGCTTAATGACCTTTTGTCAAATATTTAAAGCACTGTCATGTGGAAGAGTGGCTCTGAGGTCAAGTCACTTCACCAGGACCAGTAGGTAGGAATTAGCAGACATTGACTTAGACTTCTACAACCCACAGAAGTTAATCCCCAAATTGCCAGATCAATTTCTTCCTCTTGTGAAAGGAATAATTTTTTTGCGGAGAGAGACGCTAAATCATTCTGTTAATAAAGGGCTGGGAGAGAGAGGGCAATGGAAGGAAGAAGGAGAGGAGCCTTAGGGGGAGCAGAGGAGGAATTTTGGGAGGGGGGGATGATGTGATGGAATCATCACATAGAAAGAAGGATGGGAGAAGGAAGGATTTTGTGATGTGTTTGTGTAGCTGAGTGAAGACTAGAATTCCTTTCTCATTATTTTTGGATATTGACTACACTTTTTGAATATAAACTCCCTCTGAGACAGCACCAACTGGGTCCCTGAGTTATAATGGCTATGTTTAAAAAAATACAACTTTAAAACAATTGACTAAAAGTAGGAAAAGCTGCCTGATAAATAAGTTAGTAGCTTGCCATTTGAAATTTAAGGACCTCAAAGACAATTTGCAGGAGATGGAATTCTAGATTATCAATTCCCCAGACTCTGACTTTAGTCTAGTGGCAGGTAGGAAGAGCTTCTCAGAGTAGAGCAGAGGGACCATTGCATTTGCTCACAGTGGCTCCTGGATGAAATTTGGCCAGTGCGGGACTAGAAACGGGTATAGTGATGGGACATTGATTGTTTCTGCTTTCCTTCTAAACTTTCATGCTGAATCACTTGCAGGATGGAGAAAATGGAGGTGTCAGGGGACTGTGGGGAAATGAGGAGCTGGGACCAGTTCTGGCCAACGTTGGGTATGTGACATCATGTTAGCCGCCAACCTCTGTGTGCAATCTCTCCTGTTAATTGCATGCAGGAGAATGGTATTCTGTGTAGAGAAAAGATGATCTGGTTGGGGAGCCACTTTGACCTCAGCAAAAACTGGGCCCAGGCGAGCAAGTAAACAGGTGGTGGGCCAGGCACAATAGACTGGGAAGATGGGCATTGGACTGAGGTGTGCATGTGTGATCTTGGGAGGTCCCTTCCCTCTCCAGGCCTCACTCTGTTTATTGCGAATAAAGGGGGCTAGACAAGTCACCCTGAAAGCCTCCTCTGACACTCTATTTTGCAAAGTTTCAGGTCAGAATATTTTTGTCACTGCATAATCCTTAAAAACTAAGGTTTAGAATAAAACTAGGATATAAAAATAAGGTAGAGGATGGCATCGATAAGAAATAAAAAGAATTGAACTAGAAAGGCACCAATTAGAGAATGGAAAATCATAAACATGGTTGGACAAAGTAATTTTACAAGTGGCCAGCAAAGTAAATTCTCAGCAGACTCTTCTACTACAAGTATTTCTGAGATATGGAGAACTACAGACAAAAAAAATCTCCTTTTTCCTTGTTCTTCTTTACTCTTCATAGTTGGTTTTGAAAATTTGATTTTAACATACACATGGTTCTCCATAATATATCTTTTCTACTTTATCTCTCTACAATCACTCCTGATCTTTTATGGAGGAGGCCACTTTGGTCTCTTCTTCACAAAGACTTTGTACTTTGCTCAGGCTGCCATAAGAAAACACCACAGACTGGGTGGCTTTATCAACAGAATTTTTTCTCTCACAGTTCTTAAGTCCACAAGTCCAAGATCAAGATTCTGGCAAGTTTGGTTTCTCCTGAGGCCTGTTTCCTTGGCTTGCAGATGCTCACCTTTTCACTGGGCCCTCACATGGCCTTTCCACTGGTGCCTCTTCTTTCTGTAAGGACACCACTCATATCTGATCAGGGCCCTACCTTAATGACCTCATTTTAACTTAATCCTCTCTTTAAAGTCCCTAAATACAGTATCCCTAAATACAGTAACATTTCAAGGTACTGGGGGTTAAGACTTCAACATAGGAATTTTGGGGACACAGCTCAGCTCATAACACTATCTCACAGACTTTGTTCAAATGATTTCTTGGAATGCCATCTCTCCTTACCTATCTTTCAAAATCCTATGCATCCTTTAATTCCATCTTAAAAGCCCCTTCCTCCTTCCCTTTCCTTTATCACCAGTCCCTATGTAACTGGCTTTTCTTTTAATTGAAGAAGTAACATTTGCATATTGTATAATAATAAAAGCACAAAAGTGCTATTGTGTAAATGATAATATTGTTTAATACCCACAACCCTGTTCAGAGTGCTCCTGTGCAAGCAAAGAATTAATACTAGTTTTGAAGACTCTTGTCTGACCCACAACACCATTAAGCCACATTGTCTAGAGAGAGGCAGTAATTCTGAACAAGAGATGGACAAAGACATCCTAGCCTGTTGCAAATACTCTCATGCAAGGACTTTTCCCATTCCTGATGACTAGGAGGGCTCCCTGCCTAGGCAGTGGTCCACAGAGAAGCCTTAGGCTTTATGAATCACATAGCCTTGGATTTCAATCACAACACTAGAATGAACTAATTGTGTACTTTGGAAAAATTGTTTCACCACTTTGGGTCTCTGTTTACTTGCCTATGAAATAGAGACAATAATTATACTTTCTCCAGAGAGCCATAAGATGAAAGAGGTTGCTTGTGAAATGCCATGAGAATGGCACCCAATAGTGCTGAGGATAGGTTTTTCCTTTTTGTTGCCCTCTGGGTCTCTTCACAACTCTGCAACTATTTCCTCACTCATGGAGCTACTTTGATCTCAGCCTGTCCTGAGGCTCCTTTGAGGTCGGAGTAGGCAGGGGGTGGAGGCCCATGTGGGTGCAGCTCTATATATCTCTGAAGATCCACTAATTCTAACTCAATGCCTATTTAGGCGATTAATAAACATTAACTGAAATTTAAAACAGGAACTGTCTGGCACACAAAAGGCAAAGCATCATGTTTTGCTGTAGAAAGACTCGGTGAGTAACCCAGTTCTGTCACCTAATTGAAGTGTGGCCTCCAGCAAGTCATTTAAGCCTCTCTCTTCCTCAGGTTCCTTATCTGTAGAATGTGGGTGGCCATCTCTACCTTAAGGGGCTGATGAGAGGAAAACTGAGGGAAGCACCGAGCTGTTGCAGGAAGCAGAGTTAAATAGAACTATGATGATCTTTCTTAGTTTTTGTTTTCCCTTTCACATGAAATTCTCCCTTTCAGTACACAGTGTCTCTGTTCCTTCTGATTGTATCCCCTTCCTCATATTGATAGCTCACAATAATCAAGGGCAGGGGGAGGGGGGAAGATAAGAAACTAAGGTCTGTGCAAATGTTCTAAGAGTCATTCTTTTCCTAAATTCTGACAGTTTCAAACTGCATTGCTGCAATTTTCTTTTCCACTGTCAGACTGACGTGAATGAATCATCTCTATGGTAATCATTAGAGAAACTGTTACCTGATAATTTACTTAATGATAGAATCCACACTGTTCTGCACATGCCTGTCCTCCTAAAATACAGTCAGCCAGTGAGCAGCAGGACATCCGTCACTTAGTGACCCATTTGGTGTTACTCAGCATCTTCTGTGCAAGTTCTAACTTCAGCATCCTGTTCTCTGGTACCTCATTTGATATTCAGGAACCTTCCATCTGACCTCCCTGAGGGACAAAGCAAAGTCTCTGATCTGATCCCATATCCCCATCTCAAGATCATAGCCTGAGTAGATCTTAATTTAAAGCAGACAGCAGCCTTGAAGTAGAAGTCAGGGAAGGCCATCAGGCAGGCTTATGGTTGGAATGGGGGTAGGCAGAGATTTAGAAAGAGGGGACTAAATTTGTTCAGGACAATGGTTCTCAAACATTTTAATCTCAGGACTCCTTTGCACTTATAGAAATTACTGAGGACCCTAAAAAGATTTTGTTTATGTGCATTATGGCTATCAATAGTTATCCTGACTAGAAATTAGAAGTTAAATTTTGTAAATTAAAAAAATAGCAATAATAACATGTTAACATCAGAGAGAATACCAATCTATGTCATGTAGCCTCTGGAAAACTCCATTTTACTCTCAAAAACGAGTGAAAGTAAAAAAGGCAATGATGTTTTAGTACTACTATAAAAATAATTTTGATCTCATAGACCTCCAAAAAGGGTCTTGGGTAAACTTTCAAAGCTATTGGACTAGGCAAGGACATTTGAGATTAGAACCTGAATGTGTATGTGTGTATAATATACATGAATATATATACAAATACATGCATATATATTTGCATATATATGCATATATATGCATATATATATGCATGAATATCCATACTCTCTTTTTTCTTTCTTTTTTGGTAATAATAGCACATTAAATGTTTAATGTGAATTAGATATTATGCTAGCTCACAGTTTCTACTTTATTTAATCCCTATAGTACTCATGAGAGAAGATACTATTATTATACCCATTTTATAGATTAAGAAATGAGGCACAGGGAGGTTAAAACTCAAAGTGAGGCCTGATTTCTAAGATGAATATCAGAAAAGGACAAATTATATTTCTAATGCAAATCACCGTGAGAGTATTCTAAAGCATGTAGATAGAAAACAAAGAGACTTAAGTAACACTCTTCTGCAAGCAAACTTCAGGTATGGGTTATTTGGCCTTGAAGGATGACAAGAGTAACTTGCTGGTTGGGTTCTGGAAAGACAGGGAGAGAATGCTGTACTACAGGCTGTCTTGTGCTGTCCACAGCCTTCTCAGAGCTGTGGGACTCCTGTACATACTGCTGAGTACTCTCAGTGAGTTCGTCTCTAGGAATTATTCTCAAAGACAGCATCTAACTCAACATCACACCTCCTCCCCTGGGGCAGCCCAAAGCCAGGACTGGTTAGCAGGTATAGACAAGCCCTTGCCTTAAGGCAGGACAACTCTGCAAAACCATCTAATTCCAGACCTCCCATGGGATCTGAGGAGACCTTTCTTGCTAGAGCATTATTGCTCATTACCTCCCTTTGCCAGCCCCTCTTCTCTCACTTGCCTGCAGGTATTGATCCTGAGGGCACTTCTCAATCAACATCTTGCAGCCAAGTCTCCCTATCTGTTTCCCAGGGGAACCAACCTAACACAGATTCCAAAACCTCCACCATTCAATACAGTTCACTCCAATTTCTCTTAAATATTAGGGCTCCATATATTTAATATTAAGTCTCTTTAAGCTCAACAACAAGTGGGACCAGTCCTGGCTTATGTTTATCCTGTCTTCCAGTATTCCATGTTGATCTCTTCCCATTTTGAGAGTTCTTCCTCCTACTGAATTGAAATCAGCCTGCCTGGTGTCCATCCATCTTCTTGTTTTCCACGTGGAATTTCCAAGTTTGATTCATTCATTCTTCCATGATGGCTGTCTACATTACTTTATGGGTGGAGTTTTTAAAACTGGATCCATGAGGACCTCACCATAAGTCAGAGAACTAGACCAGATGACATTTTAGGTGTTTTCTGGTTCTGAGGTTTTCTGATTCCAGAAAGTTTTTTTCTGGTAGGGGGTTCGTGATAAAATGTCTCCCCTTTCTAACCTCCACTTTCCATGTAGACTTAGATGCCCCAGACTATAAAAAGGAGTAGCAAAACAAACTTCCTTCTAATTCTTCTTTTGTTTTACATTATAGTAAAATGAGAGTGAAGATTTGGGTCCCCTTAGCTCCATGGTTTTCAATTTGACCCCATGTATATTCTTTTTTATGAACTTAGTTTTGCACAATCTCATCTTCCTTGCTGTGCTCTGGAGGTAGGACAATTGTCAGTGTTATTTTTAATCATGTAGCACTCACAGAGATAATGATATTGATTAAAATGTGAGCCTAAGGTAATTCTCTTGGAGAGGAATACATGGAAGAAGTGTGTTTTGCCTCCAAGTTTCCACCAGGTGGCATTTTATTAAAGTAGTATTGCTATTGTGCTTATTAGTGGTAATTGCTCAAGCTATTATTCTTAAAGGGATGGTAGTAAGTTCCTTGAAAATTTAAATGACAATTTTCCATGAGTAATTATAGTGAGGATTCTAAAACAAAAGCTTGTCATATTTTTAAAGATAAAATATCCATGTGCATGCTTACTAAATCTAGCTTAATCTGAAAAGAGACAAAATGTCTAAAGAGGTGAAGGGGATTAAGAGGTACAAACTTCTAGTTATAAAATAAATGTGACAGAGATGGAGAATATAGTTAATAGTATTGTTATGTTGCATGGTGACAGACTACACTTATCTTGGTGAGCATTGCATAATGTATAAAATTATAGAATTGTCAATTCACTGTTGTACAAGTGAAACTAATATAACATTGTATGTAAACTATACTTCAATGAAAAAAAAGGCAAAGCAAAACAAAAAGATTTCTAACGTGGGCTTTGACGCTAATTTATCGTATGGCTTTGTGAAGTCACTTTCCCTCTCTGGGCTAATTTCTTTTTTGAAATGAGAAAGCAAAAACAAATAGACAGACAGTCTTCTAAGATCTCTTTACTTCTAATACTTATAATTCTATTTCTTTTAATAATGTATTTAAATTATAAGTTTCCTAATACCCTCATTGCTGACTTTGTAATAAAGACAAAATTTAACCACTGATTTGTTCATAAGATAACTTTATATGAAATTTTATTGTGATTTTGGACTATACTGACTTTTATTGTTTTAGAGGGTCTGTGAAAGGCATTTCTTCTCATACTAAGTCTCAGAATCTTTTATTTCAAGCCAAACAACTTCAGTGGCTGACAACCTCTTTTCTATCCGTTCAAGGTATTATTGTGGAATCAGTTTCTTTGAAACCTAGAGGAACTCATCTGGAGAGCAAGAGAGGTCTTCACAGATAATTATCAACATTAGACAGGTGACAAGCCCTCAATTCTCCTGTCCAGTTCTGCCAAAATAAAATAAAATAAAATAACTTCTTTAAATTTTCTATTTTCCAGATTGTTTTTACTGAACTACAAAAGATCCTACTGAACAGAGGGTTATACTACTTTACAATGTCACAGAATTTTTTCCTATCTTTCAATCTTGAAGCCTTCAAAAAACCACACAAAAACAAAAACAAAAAACCCAGGAGGAATTGTGCCTTCAGAGCCCAAGCTCCTCTGGGCATAGGGATTTGGGCTCAGGGGAAGGCAGCATTAACTCTTGAGGGCCGTTATTACTCTAATGTGACATTCAATGAGGCTGGATTAATTAATTCTGTGGTTTGAAATCTCCCTCACCTTCACTGCTCTCCTCACCCCAAATTCACAGAACCTACGTCTACCTGGCTCCATGTTCTTCAAAGGTTGTTTCATGAATAAGAGCCACTGTATGAAAAAGAAATGGCTCTTTCATCAAAGAAGTTTTAGAAAGGCTGCAAAGAATACTTCTCTGAAATCGCCACAGTGCACATTAGCATTCTCTGGGAATTGCTACAGGAAGAGAATCTATTTGTATAACCCATTGTCTTGCACACCTATGGAATGCTTTGGGGGATATAGCTCTAACTTAATCATTTTATTTTTTTAGGTAATGAAGAAACAGAGTTTAGTCAAGAATAAAGTCAGGAATTTAGTCACAATAAAAATGTAGGGGGATAATTGGGCTCAAAACCCTGTATTTATTAGGTTAAGCCCTGTTTTCCCCCCATACATTCTAATTGCAGATCCAAATTGAGAACACCTTCTATAATTTTACTAAGTGTAATATGGATTATACACATTTTAAAACAAAAATGGACCTCGTCAATGCTGCTTAATATATTGCTAATGAGCAAAGCGAGTATCAGTGATATTGTGATCTTCTCAAGGCCATACAACTAAGTAGGAATGGAACTAGGGATGAGATGAATTTGCTCCATGTCTGGCATGGGATAGTATCTATGATCATGCCATCTGTCTACTTTAACCCATACCTTTGAATTAAGAATGAAGATTACATCTTAGTTATTCTATACATATGTCATTGTCAGCAATTAACAACTTCAGCTAAAAAGGATTGCTGTTTTTCCTTCAGCAGAGGAATGTGACAACAGGACAGACAAGTTTTGACTAGGAAGAACCAATAAAAACAAGGATAAAAAATGCCAAATAGACAACTGTGAACACAATCTCCCCTTCTTTAAAGTTTGACTTAGACTAGTTTTGTAAGAAATGTGTTATTAATAGATTTTTAAAATCCAATTCCAGCTGTGAGTAGTAGTGACAAAAAGCCCCAATATTAAAGATACTAACAATCATAGAAATACAGATAGATACCAGTTACTACGTGTTTATGCAGTGCCAGGCACTGTGCTAAGGACTTATATACACTGAACCTCCCAGTGCCTCTACGAGGTAAGTATGGACATTTTATGGATGATCAAACTGAAGGTCAAAGAGGTTAAGAGATTAGCAAAAGGTCACACAGTAGCAAGTGGTAGAATAAAGATTTGACCCTATGAAGTTAGTTTTTATAGCCAGTGTTCTTAAATATTTTACAATATTTGAAAATAAAATCTGAAAAGTATGGTATTAGACATGTCTTCCTCCTCTGAATGTCCCCTTGCCAAGCAGGAATCATGAAGTCCCTTTTCTTACACACATTTCTGATAGTGAGTTCATTGCTGGCCCCTCCCTAGCTAAGGCTCTGCTGCCTTATCCTCTGACGGCTCTTATAGCATAAACACAGACACTTCTAATTTCATGTGTAATGGAATTACGTGATTTGGAGAAGGAACTGGGATATAGGCAACCTTCCAAACTCTGGAAAGTTTGCCAAAGAAAATGATGATGTGAATAGGATGACCTTAAGTGTAGTCTGAGTAAGAAAACTAGTCTAAAATAAGTTGGCAGATTTCCAAAATGCGCTTATTGACAAGATGCCAGTCCATCTAAACATACTCTGTAATAACCTTTGTTTGCTTTCCCTTATAACCAAGTTTATAGTAGTGACATCCTTGGTTTTGGAGAATGAACAACCTTCATTGAATGGCTGCTTCCACGACTCTGGGAAGGCTGAATTATCATCTAGACTTCCAGGAGTTCCAAGGGCTGGCTTCCTCTTGCTGACTTATCTCTTGCTCCTGCAGCTCTGGTGGTGTTGGCCCATTTTCTTGTTTCCAGGGAAATAAAGCTACTTCCTTTTTGTAAGTCAGATCACTTTACTGAAAATTTGAAGTGTCACAGAGAAAGCGTACATGTGTCCTGCAAAGTTTTCTGCCATCTTTGCCCTCCCCTTCTCTCCCTTCCTATGCTTCTCCCTATTCCCTTTTACCCTGTTCAGAACAAATTCCCCTTCATGTCACTAGCAGGAGGCTCTGCCCTTCTCTGAAGGCTCCTTGTAGGCTGAAATGCAATTCCCACAGCCACTCAATGACCTCAAGAGAGGCACTAAGGAGACTCTTCCAAGAAATGTGCTTTTTTCCTTAGGAGAAATTCTGTAACATACTATTAAGAATAGAGTTTTCTCCACTTGTTATAACCAACCACTTGTGCTTGAAAATAGCAAAACTGTGTCTCTTCTTTCAAATGCAGTCAACCTTTCTTCCTGGTTATTTAATACTTACAGTTCACTAAGAATACAGTTCTACCTGTTGAAAATACTATGCCTCTAAATCATCTATTAAATCATGTCTCCTCATCCTCTTTGTATAAGCCAAGTAGGGACAATGTGGTTAAATGTGCTCTAAAAATAAACAAAATTGAGGTGTAGGAAGGTGAAATGATCAGTCAAAACTCAACCTCTACATAGCTACACCAACACCCCTGTTCTTCCTTGATGTACTCTGATACACATCCTCCAAAATATAGTTTAGAGGATCACCAGTTAAACCAGTATGCACACACTATGCAAGCTCTGTAGTTCAGTTCTGGGGCTGGAGGCCACCACAAAGAGAAAGAAAAAAAAACAGGGACAAAGAAAATTTCCACTATCATTGGTCTTCCAAGAGCTTTGGTGAAATCATCTGGGAGCAGCTTTTGTCTACCCTGAAGAAGGAATGTGCTTTTATATTTAATTAGATCGTTATTAAAGTTTAAACAGCTTCCTTTTGCTCTTGGGTCAAAAATCCAAGCTCCTGAACAAGTTCCTGAGTGATCTGCCCCGTCTCTCTTTTATCCTCAGCTTATTTACCTTTTTCCTCCTTCATTCTGCTTCAGCCACCTAGCCTCTTTGTAGTTCTTCAAATGAGCCATGCCATCTTCCGTCCCAGAGTTCTCCCATGCTTTTCTCCCTGCCTAAAATTATCCACCCCCCACTTCCCACCTGCTACCTTTCCACCTGGTCCATGTTTTCTGGTTCTATAATTTCTGCTTATTTCCTCTTTTGAAAATCCCTTCCACTACCCTGTATTGAAGAGCCCGCCCTCATTTTCCCCTATATATTGACATTATTTCTTATGGTCTGTAGTCCCCACAAACCTTATTAGGCTCTGAGGGCTATGCTTTGTGTAGTTCCAGGCACATAATAAGCTTTCAATAAATAATGAATGAATGAATGAATGAGCAAGACAGGATGGTTGAGTGTTCTTTTCTGTCTGTGCGCCACTCATGTATTTGCCCATTTTACAAATGCTTATGGGGCCTCCCCCACCTTGTGTGCGTATGAAAGGGACCAAGGATTCAATGTGTCATAGGCCCTGCCATCTGACACGACTGAGTAGGAAGCTCTCTGGGAGGCAGTTGTGGAACACAGTAACAGAGCAAAGACTTTGTTTCTGCCAAACCTTCTTATCTACAACCTTCCAGAATCTCCTTAAGGCTGCCCAACATGTTCCATGCCCAATACATCATGATGGCCCTTTAAGCTGCCAGGTCAGCTGTATTAAAATAAGCATGACTCCTCAGTCCTGCTGCAGTTCCAGGGATTTCTAGGCTTTGGTTTTGCAATTGCTGAAAGAACTGCAAGGACTCTTGGGATTAGTAGCTGTATTTAATCTGTTTGTTGATCATGAATTGAGAAAGGAAGTTTTGCTACTTCCTCCTAAAAGGGAAAACGTTTTAAAATTACACATTAGAGTGCTTATCCCAATTCCCCTCAACTTCCAGAGCTCACACAGGCCTAACTCCTTCCTGAGCTAACCTGGCCTACTGTTCATATTCTGTATTCATTCTCTTTATCTCTCATTCTGTCACCTAATCATGTCAACTTACATAGTATTACATAAATAGTGTTGTATTATTATTTAGCTATTTGAGGGATGTGTGTATTTTCTGTCCCCCTATGAAGTCTCTTGGGGACAAGAACATGTGTTCTTCCTTTATAAATGCCATAGCACTTAGCATGGTCATAGGTAATTCTCAGGAGGTCAAGGATGGATATCCCATAACAGTATGTCACATATTGGGTTCTCCAGAAGCAGACACTAAGATGAAATTTGGCTTGCGGGATATTTATCAGGTATCAAAACATGTGGAAGGAAGTTAGGAGAAGAAGGACTGAGAAGATGGAGAAGTCCAACTGGGAGGCCAACCCAACACAGCCTCAGCTCACACCACAGAATTCTTCCACAAAACACCAAAATGACAAGGTCTTTATAGCCTCCAGCCCCTACCTTGATCAGTCATCATATGTGAGGCTCCCCCATAGTGGCATGCCCTTGGGTGGCTTTCTCCCATAGAAACAAGGCTTGGAGAAGCTGACAGCTGAGGCTGCCTGATGACAAGTGAGGTAACAAGTCCTTCCATGAATAGGAAGCTGGGTGACACATCTTGTCCACCATAAAGTAGGTGGCACTACTCAACAAAAGCCTTGTGAGATTAAAATTTGATAAATACCTATGGGACTGAATTCCATTGGCCAGACCTGTGGTTAAGCTAAAAGACCAACATATGAATCCAGACTCTACCTGTTAAGGGAAAAATAGTGATGACATCTTGGTGTGGGGATGATATGGGACAGCTGATGCATCCCCCAGAAGTTAAAAGGGTGCTAGACACATAGAAAGACTGACATGTCTCAAATTCATCCAGGACCAGTCCTTTCTATAGACAGTTCCCATGCAGTGAGTTCCGAAGTGCTCCCCACCCAACCATATTTCCCTAACAATGCCTGAAATCTCTCCCATTTTACTGCACATGACAACATGATATCATCTGCCTTATATAAAAGCCTATGAATTAGCAACAGCTGCTCCTTATTGAAAGCCAACAATGTACTAGGTATTTTACATATCTATTTCTTAATGTGTGTGGGATTATAAACCAGGTCCTGTGCTAAGCACTTTTTTTGGATCATCTCATTTAATCATAATATTATAATATTGATTCTATTTACATTGTATATTCTTTTATCCTTATTTTGCAGATAGGGAAATTGAAGTTTAACCAGGAGAAACAACTTGCCCAAGGTCACAAGCTAGTAGGTTGAAGAACTAGAATTTAATCCAAGCAGTCTGATTCTAGGGAGATTTTAAGTTTTCCTTACAAGGACACCACTTTCCACTAAAGATTCTTGCTTATTTTTTGAAGTTTCTCTTCATAAGTCCCTTAAGGTTACAGGACCACAGGGAGTTGCCTCCAAGGCTTTAGAGGATAGAAACTATTCTACTTAATAATAGCAAGGTAAGAAATTCAAGTTCCCCAGGAAGTAAATGAGAGAGGCCAGGCAGATTGGTCCCTGTGTGGAGGAAGAATCAGAAAGTACCCCTGCCCCCATCATACCTATAGCAGCTCAGTAGAAAGTCTTTAGGGGAAAAAAAGGAGGAATGAAAGTAAAAAAAAAAAAAAAAAAAAAAAAACATGTACATAATATAAAGTTCTTCCTCATTCTTATAAAAGCTGGAGTAAAGGGGCACCTGGGTGGCTCAGTCACTTGAGCCTCCAACTTTGGTTTCAGCTCTGGTATCTCATGGTTTGTGAGATCCAGCCCCAACTCAGGCTCCACATTGAGCATGGAAACTGCTTGGGATTCTCTCTCTCTTCCTCACTCTCTGCCCCTTCCCCAACATGTGCGTGTACACATGTGTGTGTGCATGCATGAGTGTGCTCTCCCTCTGTCCCCCTCTCAAAATAAATAAATAAACTTAAAAAAAAAAAGCTGCAGTCAATTCGGCAAGACACTTGTGTGAGTGGGTTCTTTACAGAACTTGAAGAGGTGTTGAGATCAGCATTCAAGTGGGTACTGGGTGATTATGGAGACAATCTCTTGAGACAAAGGATCCCCAGGACAAGAAGGTCAAGAGGATAACTGATAAGTGAGTTTCCCTTTCATTTAAAACATCTCATCAGACAAGTTGATGTTTCCATCTTAGGGCTGGAGAGATAGTGACTGTAAGACATTAGCTTGCTGAATGTCATACAGAGAATAATGACAAACCAGGGGTCATGACAAACCAGGTTCTATAGTCTGAATTTTTTTTCTATTACCTTAAACTATCATCAGAAGAGGTCAGGAGACATACTAAACCAAACAAAAACCTGTTAATATTTTGATTCTTCTCTTAGTCTTTAATTTTAATCTCTTTGAACTGAGTAGAAGAAGCCAAATGAAAAGTGAAAGGCACAAATAAGAATCCTTCTGAGTGACTATGTGCATAATGAGAGAGAGTTCTGATCCCCTATCTTTCCCCATGAGTGACAGTCATCACTGCATAATGAGGTTATAGCTCTTGGAGGAGATTCAAGGAACCAAGGGATTTTCAGCCTCAGAGAGCTACAGAAGTTATATATCATAACCTCTCAAAGTTGGGGACCCTGTTCCTACCCATGACATCTCTGCAAAGCAGTCATGAAATTTAAAACCACAGAGACTTGAGTGTTGATTCAGCATGTAAGTGCCTAGCCCTCCAAGGAGCAACAGTGTTTATGTAAAAAAAGAAGCTGAAACATGAAAGCTTGCTATCAGCATCACATCAGAAACCCAGCCAGAGCACTCTCCTCTAGTTTTTCCATTTTCGCTGAAATAGGCATGCCCGCCGGAGGGATTGCAGACCTAGATGTCCTCATCTGACCCATAGATGGGTGGGTGGAAAGAAGCAGACCAGCTCAGGCAAATGTTTCAGCTTTGAACATTTACTCCATGCTAGGCTATGTTTCCTCTATTCTCAGGGTATCTAGCACATTAGAGAATAAGAGAAATGAGATCCTTGCCCTCATGGGACTCAGTTAAATGGACAAGATGGGTAGGAAGATCTGGAATACAAGACAGAGGAGCAAGGGGGGATTCTCAAACTCGGAAGACAAGACTCTTAGTGACTTAAATTGAGATGCAAGGAGGCTTTGAGGATAAGAAATGGGCAAACTTTTAGAAATTAGAACCAGTCCTTTCCAAACTCATGATTCAGCAGGTAAAGCAGAGAACAGGTATTGGGGTTGGGGCTAGGAGAACCACATTGCCCCTGCCTCATCCACTCATCTAGACATGAAAAACAACAGTGGTATATCAGGGACTCCTGGGACTTCTTTTGCCACACTATTCATGAGGATTTTCCACAAAACTTCTGCCCATTTCTTTGGTGCCCCACACTCTTTAAAATCTTTGCCAGCAGTCATCACATTAAACTTCTCAATGCTTTGTCACATTGTACATTATTGGGTAAATTGACAAGAAATGTAGCCAGTAGATTAAAGTTCTATATTACTGTTCAATTCACTGAAGCTGAGAACTGTACTCTGGGTGTATAGAAGAAAATATCCGTCTTAGGAAATACACACTGAAATAGTTAGGGATAAAGGGCAAAAATGAATGTAATTTACTTTCCAACATTCAGAAAAAAGAGTAGTCATGTATATATGTTAAAGTGAGGTGAATGTGGGTAAATAATATGCTTGTCACTATTCATGCGACTTCTAAGTTTGAAAATGTTTTCAAATGAAAAGTATTATAAACTGGTCCATGACCCTGTCCCCTAAATTTTGTCCTCACTTTGAGACTCTAACTTTTGCTTTTCACACTGCCAGCATCATACAAGCCCTCCAGAGATGTGGTAATCCATCTGTAAATCCTTTGTACAAGGTTCTGTCTCAGGCAAATGTCCTGGGATACACTTATTACAACAGAGGTTTGAACATTTCAAGCAGGGTTTTATAGAATACTGGAAAAGAGAGAAAGACAAATGGAATAATAAACCTATACACATACCAAAATACAAAATAAATACAAGAAAACAAGGAGGAGGCTGACATACCTGGGATCCAATCCTTGCTGACACACACCCAGGGCAGGACATTGCCTCTCTTTTTCTTCTGTTTTCTGATCTAGAGTGTGGAGATAAATACAGTAGTTTAAGTGGGAAAAAATAGATAAGTCATAGGAAAAAGATTAATGGGAAAGAAGTATATAAAGGGAAAACTATCCCTATCAGACAAGTATAACATCAAGCAACTATAGTTGAAGCAGAGTGGTACCAATACAGTGCTGGACAGAAAAACAGTGAAGCAGAATCACAGTCCAGAAATCAACTCAACTACCGAAGAAATGTTATGTTTGAAACAGAATGCATTTCAGATTTTGGGAGAAAGTTAGTCAACATGTTCTGTTGAGAAAAAGGACTGAAGAGAGAAATGGATTTTCAGAATGATGGAAAACAGGAAACTGAGATGCTCAGGAACATCTGGGTCCTGCCGTCACTTTTCTATCTCGTATGCTAATTTGAAGAGTAGCAAAGAGCTTATACAAGAGAAAATCGAGGATTGCTAGACATAAGATAGTCAAGTAAAGAGCTGAAGTTCTATTTTTGTTTGAGTAAACAGAAACAGCCCACATTTTGTTTAGGAATACACCTCCTCCCATGCACACACTTTCAGTCTACAAGAATCAGAATGGGCATATGCAGCTGACATCATGTATTGAAGAAATTAACTAGAGCAAGAGTAGGCAAATTTTGTTTGTAAAGGGCCAGATAGTAAATACTTTAGACTTTATGGAACAAGAGACAAAATTAAGGACCCCATGTAGGAGGCAGGCAGAATAGCCAAAGTTTCTCACCTCTGGAATAAAACCAACAGGTAGCAAAACAGCCAGAGGGAATCTGCAAAGGACCACAGAAGAGAATTCACAAACAAGTGTTCCTTTATCATTCCTTTTGTAAAATCTGAAGATTCAGCAACAGTAAGCCCACATGACAATATTCCCATATGGCAATAATTGGCTGCTTTAGATAGGCCATGTCTTCTCCACCTGGCCTATTTCCCTCATTTATGCATTTGAAGTTCATCTACATTGTTGCATATATCAACAGTTCATCCCCTTTCATTTCTGGATAGTATCCCATTGTAGGATACACGACAATTATTCATTCACCAGGTGATGGTCATTCAGATTTTTTTTTTTTTTTACTACCATGAGTAAGTCTACTATAAACATTCACATACAAGACTTTGCATAGATATATGTTTTCATTTCTCATGGGTAGATACTGAGAGCTGACTTGCTGGATCATATGGTAAATCTATGTTTAGCATTTTGAGAAACTGTTTTTCAAGCTGGCTTTTCAAAAAATTGGCTTATCATATTGAGTTGTTTCTTATATGTTCTGGATATGTCCTTTATCAGATATATGATTTGAAAATATTTTCTTTCAATTTGTAACTTATTTTTTCATTAATTTTTTTTGAAATATAAAAGTTTTTAATTTAAGGCCAATTTATTTCTCTTATTGATGTTCTTTCTCTCCTTTCTTTCTTTCTTCTTCTTCTTTCTGTTTTTTTGTAACCTAAGAGATGTTTGGTTAACCTGCAGTCACAATGATTTTTCTGTCATGATTTGCTCTGGAAGTTTTATTATTTTTGTGATTGCATTTAGTTCTATGATCCATTTTGAGTTAATTTTGCATGTGGTATGAGACTAAGATCTAAATACATTTTTTTCAAGTCAATATCTAATTGTTCCATTACCAACTGTTGAAAAGCATCCTTTCTCCCAAAGAATTACCTTGGCCCTTTTGTTGAAATTACTAGACTACAAATGTAAGAGTATATTTCTAAATTCTCAATTCTGTTCTGTTGATCTATATAACTATTTTTATGTCAATACCACACTACCTTGATTCTTATACCTTTCTTTTTTGTTTTGAAGTTGGGAAATACAAGTCCTCTAATTTTGTTCTTTTTCTTTAAAATTGTTCTGCTATTTTAGTCATTTGCCCTTCCATATAAATTTTAGGTTAGCTTGTCAATTTCTGCAAAAAAAAAAAAAAGCCTGCTGAGTTACTGATAAAGATTACATTTAATCCATACATCAATTTTGGGGAAAATTCCATCTTAATAACATTGAATCTTTCAATTCATGAATATAGAATCTCTCTATATTTATTTAGGTCTTCTAAATCTATGTCCATAGTGTTTTGTAAATTTTGCCCTTCTTTCATTAAACTTATTCCTATATATTTTTACTCTTACAGTGCTATCATAAATGGAATTACATTATTTATTCCAGGGGGCACCTGGCTGGCCTAATTGATAGAGAATGTGACTCTTAATCTCAGGGTCATGAGTTTGAGTCCCGTGATGGGTGCAGAGATTACTTAAATAATTTTTAAAAATTTTTGGATTGTTCAGTGTTTGCATATAGAAATATAACTGATTTTGTATGTTCATCTTCTATCCTGTGATATTGCTGAAATCATTCATTTGTTCTAGTAGTATGTGGGTGTATTCCTTAGATTTTCTACATACAGATGATGTATCTATGAATGTGTATAGTGTTCTTTCTTTTTCCAATCTGGATGCCCTTTAGCCTGTCTTGTTGCCTGATTCCAATAGCTACAATTTTTATTACTGAGTAGAAATTACAAAGGCAGACATCTTTACCTTGTTCTTGATGTTGAGGGAAAGAATTAAGGCTTTCATTATTTCATTTAATGTCGTTTTTTGGGTGTTTTTTGTAAATGCTTTTTATTTTGCTGGGAGAAATTTCATTCTATGCTTAGTTTGTTGAGAGACTTATTTTTCCTTTGAAATCATGAAAGGGATTTGGATATTTTAAATTCTTTTTCTGCATTTGTTAAGACGATCATGTGGTTTTTGCTCTTTTTTAAAAATTAATATGGTATATTACATTAACTGATTTTTGGAGGATAATTTAACTTTGCATTCCTAGGATACATCCTACTTGGACAATATGTATAAACCTTTTTATTTGTTCTTGATTTGGCTTGCTAGTACTTGTTGAAAAATTTTTGTATCTGTATATATTGAAAAATATTGGTCTGCAGTTTTTAGGCTTGTTCGTTTTTGGTGAGTGATGTCTTTGTCTTTGGTTATCGAGGCCTTACAGGATTAGTTGTGTTCCCTCTTCCCCTGTTTGCTGAAGACTTTGTGGAGGATTGCTATTATCTCTTGTCTAAATATTAAAAAAATTCACCAGTGAAACCATTTGGCCATTGACTTTATTTTGTGGGTCTCCTTATGTATTATAGGTCTATTAGATTTTCAATCTGTTCTTGAGTCAGTTTTGCTAATTTATATCTATTAATTTTTCCTTTTCATCTAAGCTGTAGAATTTGTTGGCATGAAGTCAATTATAGTACTTTTGAAAATTCTTTTAACTTTATCAATTTGGTAACATCCACACTTTTTGGGTTTTTTTTTGTTTTTGTTTTTGTTTTGTTTTGTTTTTTTTTTTTGGTAACCTGTGTCTTTGTGTGTGTGTGTGTGTGTGTGTGTGTGCATGTTTTTTATTCTTTGTCAGTTTAGACAAAACTAAACTGTTCTATTGTTTGCATTCAGGTAAAAATATTTTCTAATTTTCTTGGTGATTTCTTCTTTGACTTCTGTGTTTTTATATTTTAAAATACTTATGAATTTTGCATATTTCCTTTTGTCATCAATTTATAATTTAATTCCATTGTGAGAACATCCTTTGTATAATTGAATACTTTCAATGCATTGCTACTGCTTTATGTCCTTGCATATGACCAATACTAGAGAATGTTCCATATGCACTTAAAAAGAATGCGTATTTCTCAGTTGTTGGATGGATTGTTCCCTAGCTGTCAATTATGTCATGTTGATTGATAGTTGATGTTGTTTAAATTTAATGGTTGTTAACTTTTTGTCTAGTTTTATGTCAATTTTTTTGAGAAGAGATTTTAAGTTTCCAATTATTTTTGTTCTATGTATTTCTTTTCAGTTCTGTCAGTTTTTGTTTCATGTATTTTGGGATTCTGCTGTTACGTACAAATATGTTTATAATTGTTACATATTCCTATTAATCATTTTACTATTATAAAATACTCCCATGTCTCTAACATTTTTAATCTATTTTTTTAAATATTTATTTTTGGGAGAGTGAAAGTGGGGGGGGGCAGAAAGAGGGGGACAAATGATCAGAAGAAGGCTCTGCATTGACAGGCTGACAGCAGAGAGCCTCATGTGGAGCTTGAACTCACAAAGAGTTTTTTGTTTTGAGCTGAAGTCAGGCACTCAACGAACTGAGCTACTCAGGTGCCCCAACATTTTTTATCTTAAAGTCCATTTTGTCAGATATTAGTATAGCTCCTCTAGATCTCTCATTTTTACTGTTTGCATGGTATAACTTTCTCTATCCTTTTGCTTTAATTTTGTCTTAAAATTTGTATGTATGTATGTAAAGCTCTTTCAGGTAGCATATTGTTGAGTCTTATGTTTGTTTTAGTCAGTGTGATAGCCTCTGCCTTTTGTTTGGAGTTTTTAATCTATATTTAGTGTTTAATATGGTTGAATTTATTTCCACCATTTTGCTAGTTATGTTTTATGTGTTTTATTCCTTTTTGTGTTTGTATGTTCATTTTTTACTGTCTTTTACACATTTATTGCCTTTTACACACATTTGTGTGTGTGTACCATTTACATTCCTTTGTTGATATTTTTCTCATATATTTAAAGTTTGTTCATTATTTTTTTAAAGCTGCTTTAGGGATTACAATATGCATTTATCACAACTGACTTCAGATTTATATAAACTTAAATCTAGTAAAAAATAGAAACCTTTTTTCCATTATAGCTCCATTCTCTTCCCCTACTTTGTGCATTTATTTCCAAATATATGTTCATATGTTATAAACTCAATAACACAGTTTAGGAATGTTTATAGTACAGTTGTCTTGAAGTTGAGATAAGAAAGAGAAAATTTGTATATTTTTAAAGCATATCTTTGCAATTACCTTTACCAGTGTATTTCTTTACATAAATTCATGTTATCATCCAGTGTCGTTTCCTCTTAACCTGAAGGATTTCCTTTGGGATTTATTTTAAGGCATATCTGTTAGAAATTAATAAATGCTATATTTTAGTATTTCACCTTCAGTTTTTAAATGTTCACCTTCATTTTTTAAGGATAATTTTGGTGGATATAGAATTATTTTTCAATGTTTTTTCAGCATGTTAAATATGTTATCTCATTGCTTTATGGCTTCTATTTTTTCTGATGAGAAGTAAGCTATTACTATTATTATGGTTCCTTTTAAGATATTCTGTTTTTGAATTTATCAGGTTATGATGTGACTAGAAGTTGATCTTCTTGTCTTTATCACACGTAGAACTTGTTGTGCTTTTTCGATGTATAGCTTAATGTTTTTCAAACATTTTGGAAGTTTGCAGCCATTATTTCTTTATTTTCTCTGGCCATTTCTTTCTCTTTTTCTGGGACTGTACATTTAGTTCTGTACATTTAGTTCAGAATTTCAGTTTTGTTCTCCTTTATATTTTCTATCTCTATAGACATTCTTTATTAGTGATTTTCTGTCATATTTTCCTTTAATTCTTTAAACATAATTTCCTTATGCCTTTGAATGCATTTATTACCCTTCATATTCTCCCTTTGTAGCTGCTTTGTAGTCTGTCTGTTAAATCTCTGGCTCATCTCAGCAATAATTTCTATTTATGCTTTCTTTGTGTGTGTATTGGACAAACTTTCCTGTTACTCTGCATTTTTCTCTTTTGCTGTTGTTGAAATGGGCATTTTAGATGTATTGTAGCACTCTGGATTTTGATTTCCCCCATCCCAAGGGATGTTGTTGCTTTAGTTGTTTGTTTGTTTAGTGACTTGGCTACACCAATTCTGTCAAACCTTTCTATCCTGTATTATGCAATCAGTGGTGTCTCTACTCAGGTTATTTTTCTGATTTTTTTTAACCTTTAAGACTGGCTTTCTTAGGTTTGCCTCTGTCAGCATAGCTTAGTGGTCAGCCAAAGATTGGTCAGAAGTTGTGTTTGAACACTTTGAGACTTTCCTTTTTTGCTGATGGCTCTGTGTGTAGATTACAGAATACTTCAAAGCTCAAGCACTTATCAAATATGCTCCAGCTTTTATTTTCTGCTGTACAAGGCCTCACATTCATCCAGTGATGAGTAGATAGCCAGGACTTTCTCTTGTCTCTTCTGGGCAGGGACACAGCTTTCTAGACCATCAGAAACATTTGAGTTATTATAAAAACTTATCATGTCTACCCTGTTCCTTGTATATCCTTATTATATCTCTGGCTAATCTGTTGTCTGGCCCAGTCAGCATCACAATCTCTGAAAGATGTGATGTTAGCCCTCCCAGATTGGCAGAGAGATCACTATTATTTTGAAAAAGCCCTAGGGCATGTGGCTTCTCTCTACTCTGTCTCAAATCAAGTAAGCCCTTTATGGTGGTAGAACTGTCTCTTATACCCAGCCTAGCTATGGCAGAGCCATCATGCCATGAGCTGGATGGAAGGATGGGAGCAGGCTATAAAGTCACAAACTTTTACTGTCCTTAGAGATGGTTAGTAGTTTTTCTTGAATAAACACTTCTCAACTTATTGTATGCCTTTGTTCAATTTTCAGAGTTCTACAATGATTGCTTTAAACAATTCTGACCAGTTTTATCATTGTTTTTTTAGAGTATCTGCGAAACCTCTTCTCTGACGTTTTGTGGTTCCTTCTATAAGCATATAAATTTTATAAAGCATATTCTCCCATACATTTATACACTACGTATAAATGTTATCAATCTTCAAAGCTGAATCCCAAAACCATCATGAGGTACTGTCCAGCACCCCACAACTCATAACAAAATTTTAATCTCCTTCTTACTCCCTCTGAAATTTCATGAAAAAGATATAATTTTAATAATATCAAGATTAAAAACCACACAGCTTTTCTTTCTTTGATCACTGGTAACAATAGAAATGAGGAAGATGTCTTAGACTCATTCTATTTCCCATGTACCATCATTCCTGATGTAAATAAGAACCTAGAAGGAATAGGATGGTAGTAACCATAGATATAAACATTATTTACTTGACACTCTCATTTTACAGATGAACAGACTGAGTCCCAGGGAGATTGGCTCTGGGAGTACATTTTGGATTGTTGCTTGTTAGAGAGTCAGTTATATGTATGTAGCCATTATTTTTTTTTAGAGCAACAGATAGAGTTGGAGGAGTTGAAAAGCTGTGTGGAAGACTGATGTTGGCTGTTTGGCAGGATAAAAGTACTCCCAGTAATTACTTTTATTTTCTTTCTAAGGAAAAGAATATGCTGTGTTGTGACAGCAAAGGACTCTTTCCACAGAAAAAGAAAAATCAATTTCTACAGATGCCAGCTCTGCATTCTCTAGCTATATGGCTAGAAACATGAAATTGAAATATAATGGTCAGGGATTTGTATGAGGATTCACTTGGGGTTGTGTGCTGGGAAGAGGATGTGACAAACTCACAGTGCCTTGCTTCCACACTCAGTTTAGAGACCAGACATCTACTTGAGTCACTGACATCAACACTCAGAGTATCACCATTCCCTAGTGTCTCTCATAAGATTCTGGGCTGATGTAGGACACCTGCTTCCAGAAATGGGCTAGACATTAAACAAGTAGATATCTTTAAAAGAGGTAGCAATTTCCTGTGGTTTGGCTAAAGTCTTTATCATCCCTCATACCTAATGGCAGTGATTTATACTTAATACCTGTCCCATTGTATTCGATGTGTGGTTTGGATTTTGCTATACTTGGGCTTTGCTTCACACTTCCTGTACCAAACACCCAGCATAGGAGTACATATACACATCTCTGTAATTGTGGAGGTAATTTATATGTCAGACACTAGGACAAGGGATATTTTTTAGATAAAATAACAGGTAGCTTTTAAAGATTGTGGAGGGAGGATTAAGGGAATGATATTTTGAGGTCCTTAGATGTTAGAATTTGAAATCATCTGATATTGAATAGCATAGGCCTGATGGTCAGAACTGTTTTCATATGGGGATAAATCTTGTTGTCTTGAATAACACCTGACCACAAGTTATGAAGTTAGAAAAGACTGATGGCGTGAGGAGGAAGAGAGACAGCAGGAGTGATAAGTAAAGGATAGAGAAAAAGAGGAAAAAGGGAAAAGAAATAAGGGGACTCGGAGGGGGAGGTAGCAGAAAAAGAAAGGAAAAAAGGAAGTTTGAGTAAGAAACGAAAAATAGAGGAAGAGCAAGCAGAAAACAAGGAAAGATGACAATGAAAGCTCTATTATACATCATAGGACCTGGGCATTAGTCTCCTACTTTGGAGATGTCTGTTAACCTCTGTGGTCTTCTGTTTTCCCACTTGTTTGAATGAATAGACTGGATTGAGTGATTACTTAGGTTCTTGGTGGCTTAACATTCTATATGAATAGTACGCCATCAAAGACTATTTTTCAACATGTTTCCATCTGTGTTATCTTATTTTCTTCTACCACTTTCCTTACTTGGCCACTCTGCTCCAGTCAAGCATCTCTTCTTGCTATTCTCCATCATGTAGATTCCACTCATCCTACTGGCCCACCTAAGCCTTTTGCATTGCCATTCCTTCTCCATGGAGTTTTCTCCCACTAGATCTTCCTGCAGCATGCTCTTTCACGTCACTTAGATTTATTCCTAAATATCACCCCCTTGGAGAGTTCTTCAAGAACTTCCTATGTAATAGGAGACCTCACCTGCACCCTCCCTCCCCTTCCTCACTCTCAATCCCATTACTCAGTTCTACTTAACTTCTGAGTAGTATAATATGGTATAATTTAAATGTATGTATTTACATTTTTAAAAATCTCTCTATGAGGCAAGGATTTAGTCTTGTTCTGTGATGTATCCTTAGCACCAAGGACATTACCTGTTACGTCATAGACACTCAATAAATATTTATAGAATAAATCTTACACCTGGCTGTGGTGGTAGATCAGCCAAGTTTTAATATCCCCTTTTTATAGATCAGGACACCACAGTATAAAACAAGAATCAGTTTAAAACACCCTGTGATTTGGTAGTTATTTTTGCCTTATTCCCCTGTCAGTCTGTACACTTGCCTTGCATTTATGCTAGACTTCAGTGCTGTGCTACCCCACCCCCAAACTCTGTAACATCCTGCTCTGATTAATAAATTGCAATCAATTGCAATGCCTAATTATCTCCTTAGGAGGTCTGAAAAGAATGTAATAGATGGAGCATACTTACCTCTCAGCATGGGAGGGGAGTTATGGCTGGGTAACCCAGAAAAAAAAATGCTTCAAGGAGAAAAAAATAACAAGAGAGCAAATGAAAAGTTGTTATAAGTAGAAATAACTGCAATATGTTTGCTACTTCCAAATATCAAATTTAATAAAAGTTGTTTGATTTGATGTCTAGAGTGCTTAAAGCAGTATTTCTCTAAGTATGATTAACAGACCACCTGATTCAGATATACCCATGATGCTTGATAAAAATGCAAATGCCCAGGGAAACTCCAGATTGATGGAATCAGAATCTCTGAAGATGTAGTCCAGAAATCTGCCTCTTTGCTAAATTGCCTATGATGTTTTCTGATGCACACTAGAATTTAGAATAACATTAGCTGAAAAATTATTCAGTTTTATTTGGCTTTTTAAAGAGTAATATGCTTTGATATAGATATTTTTTCATTTATTTATCATAAAAACTCTTGCTGAGTGAGTGCCTACTTCAGAGAGACACTGTGCTGGGTGGATGCAGAGATGAATTAGATGTGAGGTTTGTGGTACAAGACCTCTGTCTTTTAAAATTACTGAAGGTCAGAGAGAGAGAAGACAATACAGTGCAATGGAGGAGACCCATCCTGTAGTCTGTACTCTGTGTGGGAAATCTACTATCAGGAGATTTGAAGGGGTACCATGTGGAAGGGGCATAGGCCATGTTCAGTATGGTCCGGAGAACAGAAGTAAGGCCAACGGGTGGCTGTTTGAGGAAAGTTAATTTGGGCTCCATATGGAGAAGAATTTTCCTGTGACCAGAGCTTCCCAGTTGGGGAGCAAGTGCTCACTGGCCTCATCCAAGTGGGTATTGGAAGACCATCTGTTAGAAATTTGAAAGCAGGGAATCCCATACTTAGAAGTAGAGCTCCTTTGCTTTTGACTGAGATTCACTGATTCACCAAAAATACTGTATTAATGATATTCTACAACAATTTGTGGACCAGAATTCTTTTCTGCCTAGACTGTGTAAAGGGTATAAAATAGACAAGATAAGCTCATCATTGTTACAGAAGAAGAAGAAGAAGAAGAAGAAGAAGAAGAAGAAGAAGAAGAGGAGGAGGGTGAAGAGAAGGGGAGGAATAGGAGGAGGGGGAGGGGGAGGGGGAGGAGGAGGAAGAAGAAAAACAGTTACTAAGATTGACAGCCAGCATTTCTGGCATGCTTCCTGTGTGTTGGACCTTATGTTAAATACCACCCATGCATTACTTTCTTTGTCCTTAGAGCAATGCTTTAATGTGATTATTTAGAGAGTATTAGCTCTATTTTTCTGGTGAATTCAGTGATATTTAACCCAATGACGTCCTCATCCAAGGAAGAGGAATACCATCTTGAAATGATTCAGCTTTTCAGATTTTAAAATGTTAAGACAAAGTTTCTCACATGATTCTTTGATTATTTCCCTGGTTAATGTGTACTCAGCTTCAGATCATGCCTTTAATGTCACTTGTTTGGGACAACCTTCACAACTCCCCTAGATTAAACCAGGTCTCCTATCATCTGCTTTCTCAGTACCCTGTAACTCTTCTTAGCTATTGCCCTAGTTGCTATGAACTATTATAAAGGGAGGAAATAGCTGTAAATTGACTTAATAGAGATTCAATTTATTCAGTTGAAACTATACCTCATTTTATGCTATAATGGCATCATGGTCACTGAACCCTAAATGTTCTTGGAGGGTTTCTCAGCCTGGAAGAGAATCATAGAATTTCATTTTTAATACAGACTGTATCTGTTACATAAAAATCTCAAAGATTCCTAGGCCTACAGTCAGTGGCTTTAGGTTTGCATATGAAATCCTCCTGAGGTGGTCCGTGACCACCACTCCTTGCTGACCCTTCCTTCTCCACCTCTCACCCCTACCATAAATACTAGCTATGCTGAGCTACTGACAGTTTCCTCATGAGCCTTGTTGTTTCTTGTTTCCATTATTTACTCACACTATTACCTCTGCTTGCATTACTGTTCTCTGTCTCTCTGGTTATCGTTCAAGACAACATCTTCTGAGAAACCACCCCTGCTTCATTTGAGCCCACACAATATACCCCACACAGAATTCTATAACACCAGCACCACTTGATTTCACTTAGACATACTTTACTAGATCAAGGGTCAGCAAACTTTTTCTGTAAAGACTCAGAGAATAAATATTTTCAATTTTGTGGGGTGCACAGATTCTGTTAGTAACTACTCCACTCTGCTACTATAGCACAAAAGTAGCCACAGATAATATGTAAACAAATGGTCCTTTGTGTATTTCAATAAAACTTGATTTAGCAAATCGGGAATGGGGAAAATTTGGCCCACAGTCTGTAGTTTGTTTTCTGTGTCCTAGACTATAGACTATTCAGGGTATCAACCATGAATTATTCATCTATTATTTCTAGGTGTTAGTCTGGTACCTAGTCTATGGTAGGTGTTCAGAAATGTTTTTTGGCTGACCATATGATTCCAATCCTTATATAAAATTTTTTTAAATTTATTTTTGAAAGTGGGAGACACAGAGTGCGAGCAGGGAAGGGTCAGAGAGAGAGACACACACACAGAATCCAGACCAGGCTCCAGACTCTGAGCTGTCAGCACAGAGCTCGACATGGGGCTTGAACCCACGAACTGTGAGTCATGACCTGAACAGAAGTCAGACGCTTAACCGACTGAGCTACCCAGGAGCCCCCATCCTTATATAAACCATGCTATAAGCTGAGACAATTTTCCTTCCAAGAAATATCTTAAAATTTCAACATTCTTTCCATTTTAGCATCAATTTTATCCTCTGACAAATGAGGGAAATACCAATTACCTTGCATCACTTGGGGTTTTCAAGAGGATCAAAGTGGCACTGCACTTGAATGTGGACTTCTACAAAGAAGACCATGCACATGAGGGACTTTAACTTCTATCATATGTTAACTGGACCTGTAACCAGTGAGATTGTCCCAAAAATTTAGTGAAGAAGTAAGTATACAAGTGTAAGGTCTGATATGGCAAATGAAGCTGAAAAGAAGACCCTGTGTAATTGACAGCAAAATCTAAGGAGCACATGGAGGAGGTAGGAGAAGCATTTGCATCCAGAAACTGCACTTATTGCTCCATCTCAACCTCAGCATGTGCTGTTTTGCTGCCTCATTACTATCTTATCAGTTGTTCAGGGCAGGGGTGGCAAACTGGTTTGTCATGCTAAGCACTTGTGCCCAGTTGCTTCTCAAGGCCTGCCTACAACTGAGAAGGATTCTGAGTCTGTGCCCAGCCTCAGTGAGTTTTACCAAAGAGCAATGATTGTTCAATGGAACTCTGCCATTGAGGGGTAGACATATTATATAGATCAAGTTGCCCCAAGGACCTGAGTGTGTCCACTATAGTGGGAAGTGAAGGGAAACTTGTAGGTGCCAGGTACGTGGGAAAGGGCATACAGGGCAATTGAGAAAGTAAGGTAACAGGATGCCAAAATCAAACCTACACCATATCAAATTTTTTGTTAGAATTAGACCAGGAAAGGGGAGCCTGGGTGGCTCAGTCGGTTGAGCATCCGACTTCAGCTCAGATCATGGTCTCACAGTTTGTGAGTTCAAGCCCTGCGTCAGGCTCTGTACTAACAAACAGCTCAGAGCTTGGAGCCTGCTTCTGATTCTGTATCTCTCTCTCTCTCTCCCCCTCCCCTGCCCATGCTCTGCCTCTCTCTGTCTCTCAAAAATGAATAAACGTTAAAAAAAAAAAAAAAGAATTAAACCAGTAAAGATGGAGGAATCTTCATGTCTTCCTTTTCCCTCTTACTCTGAAGGGCCTAAAGGTAACCCTGTGTTATTGGTTCTTGAGATTGCTTATTTTATGGTCAGTTAAGCCCCTTGGTACTACTGGGATATTGTGGTAATCTTTCTCCATTTAGAACATTGCCTTTGTCAGTAAATTAGTTCTAAGGTTTTCCCAATTGATCTAAAAGCATGAATATACTCTTAGGCCAGTTTTACCCTATTTGGCTTCTGTCTGATTGGTCTGTTGTTTTGCTTTCTTGTTCTTCATGAATATTCTGAATCCAGCTCATCCTTCTGCTTCTGATTTTAACCCCTTAACACTGGCTGTATGAAAGAATCATGTGGAGAGTTTTTAAGATGGTTTGGTGCTTGGGACTCCATTAATATGGGCAGGACCTCTCCCAGAGGAGATTCTAATTTTTTACTGAAGTTGAACACAGTTGGTTAGAGGTCAGGCTCTTGGGACAGATAGGGATGGTTTTGTGTCCTACTTCCTCCGCTTACCATGTGACCATGGGAAGGTGGCATAACTTCTCTGTTCCTTAGTTATTTCATGTTGTTTAATGGGGCAAATAATTGTACCCTTCTTATAGAATTATTATAAAGAAGGTAAACATAACAGTCTCCAGCACATGATAGAGGAATAATAAATATTAACTATTATCCATATTGTAGTTTCTGTTCTTCTTACTGTGATTGTTATGATGATGATGATTAGGAGCATGATATACGTACTTTATTTGCCTAAGCCTAGAACCCTGTGGTTACTCCCAAGCACAACAGCATGCTAATTTCCTATTTTTGGTTTTTTACATTCTATACCCAGGTATGTAAATAACTATAGAACAGGGGTCTAGAACTAGAATCAGGAGTCCTAGGTTGTAGAGCCCACTTATGCCACATACTAACTATGTGGTCTTGGGTAGTCATCTAGTTTTCTCAGTTACAAATAGGACATACCAATATATATTCACAAAAGAACACCAGCAATTCCTGAGAGGGAAAATATTTATACTTTTTTTTTGTGCATGCTGTTCCACAAGCAGGATGTGGAATATCTTCTCTTTTGATTCTTCTTCCAGTGTACTCCTTTTAATGATTTAAGAACAAGCCAAAATTCTACCTTCCTGCTTAAAAATGTATGGATGGATTACATTAATTTTTATGTCCCTGCAGCATATTATTGGCACTTATTTTGGCACTCTTATTTTGTCTTGAGTTATAATTAGTTATTTCTCTTCTCTCTTACTATAAGGTCACTAAAGGTAGAGATTCCTGTTTACTCATTTGTAGACAGACGTTTTCTAGAATAGAATCTAATGTATTATATTAATCAACTATAGCTGCATAACAAACCTCAAAATCTTAGAGGCATACAAAATAGGCATTGATTTCCTGATCATGCTTTGTTGGTCAGCTGGGGAACTCCTGCTTCAGGCTGCTGGTCTATAGGTTCGCTGGGGCTGCTGTGATCCCTATGTCTCTCTTCCTCCTTCTGGGATCATTGGGTTAGCTGGAACATGTTCTCATGATCACTGCAGAAGCTTAAGAGGACAAGCTCAACTATGCAAATCCAATTTAAGCCATTGCTCATATTGTGTGTTTTATACCATTGGCCAAAGCAAACTACATGATTAAAGACTGAATGAATTTTTCATTGGAAGAACTGAAAAGTTACATGACAAAGGTTATGATCCTAGGAAGTGATAAAAAATCGTAACCAATAATTCATTCTAGCATGTACACAGTAAAATTGGAAAAGGAAAGAAAAAGCAAATAAGTATTTATATCTACTAAACCATATCGTGGTGCTAGGAAAACATTTTATAAAATATTCATCATGGAACACTAATTACAGAAGTCATGACTAAGTGTTTCATGATAAAGGAGGGGTGGAATGGGGTTCTATAGAAGGATAAGTATGGGAAATACAGAATTATATTTAAATGGTTTTTGTTTTCTTAACTGTAGCATTTTCAGAAATTTTTATTTGTTAACTTGTATCATAAATATGTTAAAGAACTATGTAGTAGTAGCTTTAGCAAAATTTACAGGACCATGGAACTTCCTTTTAGGAACTTCTTGTTGAACTAGTATTATATGGGACTCATTTTCGGACAAAGTGTGTTAGAATAACAAGAACACATTTTTCTTGGTCTTTCACTTAGAAGAGTTGCTTGGGGAGCTGAAAAAGGATTATTAAGGCAGTAAGTACAGAAGAATGGCCAATTAGAAAGCTGAGTGAAGATTCCAATTGATAATAGGAAGTATATATAGTGAGGTAACTATTTAAGAAAATATGCCCTTGAGAAATCCAGATAATAAATTTAGAAATTGAGAATTCTATGAAGACCTTCCCTGCTGCAAATCACTATAATGTCAAAGCAGAACCTTGCTGATGAATCAGAGTTATGCCTTTGAATTGAAATTGCAAGTAATTAAGTGTGATGAGATTGGTCAGGCCAGGCACTCCCCATCCTCTGAAGTTCCATGCTTCAGGCTGCAAAGCTGGGGTTGGTTTTCAAGGTTAGGGGACACCCACAGAGGGGATGAGTTATTGGCCCATGCTGTGCTCTCCAATCTGTCCATCTCCTCCCCCTCCACCCCCTACCTCAGTCCTTTGTCCTCTGCTTTTACACTTTACTGAACTCTAATCTTGAAAACAGGGAGTCAAAACTCTCTGGGCTCTGTTGACAAATAGCTGATGCATTGATTAGATGGGTGAGACTGATAGAAGCAAGGCTATTGCTGGGAGTGGAATGAGAAGTGTAGATAAGTGCAGAGAGGGAGAGGACTAGGAAAAGAGACAGAAAACCAATCGTGCAGAGTAGGAGGGCTCTTCTGTACTGATCAGGGCCAGGCTGCAGGGAAATTTATTTAGATGGCCTTGTGAATCAGGATTGAGCAATAAATGTCGGGTGAGAAATAGGGGTGGGAAGCACAAAATTTGAAGAGACACAGAAAGTGTTAAATAGTCTCTTATAGTTTCAAAAAGAAACATTTCTTTGTTTTCCTCATGACTATTCCAAGTTTTGAGAGCACAATGTTGACTCTCCCTGTCAAGAAAATAATAAAGATAGCTCTTACAGCAAAGGTTCATATGACTAGAAAGTCTAGGGAAATGATGTTAATGGGTGGAATTGGACAGAGATAAACTGGGGAGAGAGGGGATAGTGGTCAGTAGACCAGAAGGCACATGTCCCATCAAACACAACAAAAGCTAGAGTTAATCTTCAGACAATTGTTGCCTTGCTAGGATGGGGATCCAGAGTTGCCAAATGTTCTGATTTATAAAGAAAGGGTATAAATACACATTTTGTGTGTGTAAATTGATACCTGTGGGGGCATCCTGTGGGGTCCATCCAACCCATCATTCAGCAGTCTACGAACTCTGTCTTACAAGATTTCAGGGAGGCAAGATTGGGAATGCTAGCCTTGGAGTCCAACACCTAGACTTAGATCCTGGTGACCTGGAGCTTACTTAATAACTGACTCAAAATTTCCTTATTAGTAGGATGGGGGGTGATAATACCTACCTCACAGATTTAAGTGGCTTCACATAGCAGAGTAAGCTTTTGCTCTTCTTCTTTGGGGTATAATCATTTTTGGGTAGTGGTTTCCCAACAGTGACTACATTTCCTAGCTCCTGCTTACAACCAGACATGGCCTGGTGAATAGTTATCAATGATGGACTCAGGGCAGAAATGATACATATCACTTCTGGACCAAGGCTTTCAGTAAGCAGGCATGCCTTCTTCCTCATTCTGTCAGCTGAATGCATGTGATGCTGAGGGTGGCTGAGCCACTAGATGAAAGAAGACTGGGTCTTAGAATTACCTTGTGGAGGAAAACCAGCTGCTAACCAGGAACATCCACTTTCACTGTAGATGAGTGATAAATGAATTTCTATTTGTTTTGAATTTCTATACACTTTGAGATCAATTTGTTACTATAGCCTGGCATAGCCTCGTAATACTATCCTTAATACATACTGGGTGCTTTGTGAATGTGAGTTCTTTTTCCTTGAATTATACTCATAATTATTCTCAGTTACCTTCTCTTCTGTATCTATTGCGTGTGTTGCACTCCCTTAGGCTCTTTACCTGCAGTGTCATTCCTCACTACAGTCCTGCTAGGTAAATATTACCACTTAAACTTTATAGATGGAGAATCAGCAACTTTGAGAGGTTAAGTTACACACTCAAGGTGACCCAGCTAGTAAGTAGTAGAGCTATGTAAACTATGTCCATCTAATTCCATACCTGGGGTCTTCATTGTGAACCATGCTATTTTCCTGTGGCATTGGAGATGAATGGCCCTGGAGATGAATGGACTATAATGGGAGAAAGATTCCACATGACTTTGAATACTATGCTCAGAGCTTTTAGTTCTTTTTCTTTCTTTACCAATAAATAGAACATAGACAGCTTCAGGAAACATTTCAGTAATTTAGACAGATTTGTGTGACTCCTTCCTGGGACCTAAAAAGTACTTTTGCTTATCCAAATTAGATAAAGGATGTGACTTTCCAAAGAAAATTCACACTGAATTACTCTATGACAATAGTATCAGATTGGACTTGCCCAGCTGCGTTTAAGATAAGTGAAGAGAAAAGACTTTTCAATGTACAAGAGACAGTATGGTCTCATCTCAAGTTTATCTGTGTATCCCTGGGGTCTATGTAGTCTCGAGCACACAACAAGCACCCAATTATGGTTTGGAAGAGAGAGAAGTGGGGGATGGGGGGAGAGGGGTCAGAGAGATTAGGGAAGGAGGGAGAGAAAGTAAGAGCAGGAGAGAAAGAGGAGGAAGAGGCATCATAGTGCTAAGCTGCAGTCCTGTGTTCTATTTTTGGTTGAAGTCTCAGTGCTTGCAGTAACCAGTTCTATAAACTCCTAACATAAATTTAGTATTGAAAGTCACCTTGGGTATCTTGTCTGAGCCTATCTTTGAAGACGAGGAATTTGAGATTCAGAGGTTAGAAGACTTTACAAGATTTCTCAGCTAGTTAATTACAGAACCACGATTTGAACCTAGTTCTTTTGACTCCCATTTATGCCAATTAAAAATTTTTTTTTCACCACACATTTGCTGATGATAAATGAAGCTGGGATGAAAGAACAGGGGCTTTTGGGCAGAGAAATCAGCAAGAAAAAGTACATATGTGTATTTATGTAGCTTCATTATTCTGAGTCAGTGATTTATGATAAGCAACCTGGCTAAATTTCACAGGTAAGTCCAGTGAAGTCCCCACAAACATTTAATTTTGGCAATTTTTAACTCCAGAAGCTCAGCAGTGAAAGAGAGAATCAAAGAGGGAGGGGGATTTAAATTATGCAGGTGACTTGCCAATTATGCCACTCAAACATTCAGTCCAGGCAGCCTGACACTGGAGCTGTGGACCTGCTGTTATTCCCTTGATGCTAAGTTCTCTCACGCTTTCCCGTGGAGTGAGCATCTCACTCTGCTGAGTGTTTAGTGTTTAAAGATACATATTTTTCATACAACATTGCCCCTGAATGCAAGCCAACTCACCACTTCATCTGGTGTTCAACTGAAGAAAGAGCAATCTGTTTCAAAATAGGAGCAAATGTAGTCTGTGTTGGATATGCTTTGAGTTAGTATTACGATCGCCAATGTAGTGCCTTTTGAGGGGTGTTGAAGGATGATTTGGACTATTTGTGGTATTCGCTTTAGAAGCTGATCCTCTGTTGAGATGTGGGGTCTTTGTATTGATTTCTACAATGGAGGTTCACTGTCCATTTGCTTGCTACTCTGACTTCAGGTAAAGCATCATACATTTTAATTGCAAAATTAGTGACTTTTTGGCCTTGACTCAAACTGTATTATCAGGACACATGTCTGGATGATGGGAAATATTTAAGGTTCCTAGAACACTGGGGACCCATAACATAAAACTGGCAGGTCCTTTTTTATGGTAATATTTAAGATTTCTCTAATTATGATGACCAAGAACACATATTCCCCTGAAGACAGGAATTGTATAGACTTCAAAGAGCAGTGGATAAGAGGGCTAAAGTCCTGAATTTGAATCTTAGTCTGCCATTGATAGATGGGTGGCACCAGGCATGCCATTTACACTATCTGGGATTTGATTTCATCACCTAAAACATGTGCAGGTTGTACTAATAATCTCAAAAGCTGTTTCCAGATTGTATATTGCTTCAGTATATTAAACGAGTTTCCCTTTCTTGTGTGCACAAGAAGAAGATAAAATACCTCTCTAGACTGTTTGCCCACCTGTTACTTGGTAGATAAGAAGGCGAGGACCAAATTGAGTCTATAATTTGACTCATTCTCAAATTAGAAATTTGAAGCTGTCTTACATTTCTTACAGGGTTTCTTTTTCTGCTGTTGTAGACAGAGTCACTGGTTGAATTCAGCTTCGTTCTTTACGTCCAACATTCAAAATCTAAGAAACCAACTCCCAGAGTGTATCTCACTGCCCTGCCAATGCAGTCTCATTCCAGTGAATCTTTGAATTACTGACTGGTCAGGGGGCTCTTACAAACTCTGGTGTTAAGGCTACTAATGTTGTCTTATTTTAATGCCACCAAAGGTTTATTCCCTGAGAGATCCTGCCCACTTCCACCTGGTTCTTCTAATACATAGTGACCAAGAAGAGTTGGTGGCTCTTCAAAGTCAAAGAAAAGAACACTATGATCTTAGGCTTCTCTTTTCTTCCCATCAGACAAGAATACTAATGCAAACCTTCTATCCCAGCCAAAGCACAACACAGAGCCATAACATCATACCACCTTTTGAGTTAAACAAGGAAAAAATCAGCAAGGAAAGGGCTAAGATGAAAGGATACACAAACACTAATGTATGGGGAGGAGAAATACGATACCAATAGTGGAATGTTTCAAAAAGGAGAACAAATATTCAGATGAATGACATGGCCTCCCTTTTTTTAGAAGTCCTCCAGAGACATGAGCGATCACCAAATGAAAGAGAATGTATGCTCATGAAGGGAAAAAACTGAAGATAGTGGATTCTCATGAGAAGATACATTCACAGATCTTTGAACCTTGTTTGAGCCATTAATACAGTGGATGCTTCCCTTTAGGGCCAAGACATGGACATGCCTTCTCATGTCACAGTGGAGTATATTCTTCATGTTTGTTTGTCTTCTTTACCTAACTATGAGGACTTGAGGCCTAAGACCAGGTACATAGAACATGTTTTCCTTTATTAAACAGTCTTCTAGAATATGTCTGCTTTCACTGCCCTCATCGTGAAAAAGTAAACTAGTTTTTCTTTTGTAAGGATCAGGATAGAGGAGAAGGTGATGTTTAAGGTCCTCTGTTAGGAGTATATTTATATAAGAGTAATTTGTAAGTGAAGAATTCAATACAGACAAGGGTGAAAATTACAGGGGCAGCTGAGCAAACTAAACAGAAGGATACTAAGTTAAAATACAAGCAAGATTTAAACAATTCCAAGTTAGAAGAGGAGCATAATAAGAATTCAGAGACAGGGATGAGGACTGTGGGCTGAAGCCTCATGTGGCATTCAGCTGCCAGAGTCCTGTTGAGATGAGAACATCCTACATAACAGTAGCTGCAGTGTGGGAAGCTGGGAGGATCTTATATTTGCATTGTCCAGGTCTTTGGCTCAAAGAGCCAAAAGGGCCCAAATCTCCTTCTTCCAGCAGGGGGAGCCATGTGGCCTGAACATCTCTGGCCATTGGAGCATGGAGGAAAAAATACAAGATCTTCAGAGATTAAGGTACCCACCTGCCATATTTAAGAGACTTGCTTCATAATAATTAATTTATGAGAAGTACTTCCACCACTTGTTTTGTAACAATCAAGTGCAAGCAATATCCCAATGATGAAGGAGGGTATGGTGATTAAAAAAAAATGATAGGTGTAACATAATCGTTAATTTAATTTTTTAACATTTTATTTATTTTTGAGAGACAGAGAGTGAGCAGGGGAGGGGCAGAGAGAGGGAGACACAGAATCTGAAGCAGGCTCCAGGCTCTGAGCTGTCAGCACAGAGCCCTATGCGGGGCTTGAACCCATGAACCATATTATGACCTGAACTGAAGCTGGATGCTTAACTGACTGAGCCACCCAGGTGCCCTATAATAATTTTTAAAAAACCAAAAAACTTTTCTGAAAGACTGAGAAGATTTAGACAATATGTATTCTTTTAGCTGTATAAATTTTGCCTCTGATGAGAAGGCAATGGAGAATTTTACTGAAGTTTACTATGGGCCAGATAGATATTTTGCTAAGCACTTTTTATGGCTTGTCTCCCTCAACCCTCACAACACTATATATTATAGACTGGGCTATGATTGGACTCGCTTTTAAAGATGCAGAAATGATACAAAATGAAGTTATAAGAAAATGCTGATAAGTACTGGAGCCAACACACAAAAAAAACCTGGACAGCCTGAGTTCAGTGTCCACATTTTCAGGAACTGTGCGTGATAGGAGCCAACTTTTATTATGGCAAGTATTTATTATGGTGGCTGCTTTAAAAGTATCTTGTTTAGGGGCACCTGGGTGGTTCAGCCGGTTGAGCATTCGACTCTTGATTTTGGCTCGGGTCCTTATCCCAGGGGTCATAGGATTGAACACCACATTGGGCTCTGTGCTGAACATGGAACCTGTTTAAGATGCTCTCTCTCCCTCTCTCACTGCCCCTCCCCCACTTGTGTTCTCTAAAAAAAAATAAAAAAATAAAAATAAAGTATCTTCTTTAAATAGCTCCTTCCAAAACACTAAAACTGAGGGAAGTGATTTGCCTAATACCACATAGCTAGTAAGCAGCTGAGAAAGGTTATTTATTTCAAAGACACATTTTTGACGTAGGAACTGGGAAGATATAGAAGAACAGATAGGGGTGCCTGGGTGGCTTGGTCGGTTCATCCTCTGACTTTGGCTCAGGTCATGGTCTCATAGTTTGTTTGAGCCCCACATTGGGCTCTGTGCTGTCAGCAAAGAGCCTGCTTTGGATCCTCTGTCTCCCTCTTTTTGTGCCCCTCCCCCCTTCAAAAATAAACAAACATTTAAAAAATCATTAAAAAAAGAAAAAGAGCAGATATTGATTCCTCCCCTCTAGAACCTTACAGTATCATAAAAGGTACAGAAAGCAATGGACAGAAAGCAGCACAAGTTGGATTAAAACTCTAGTTCAAAATACAAGGGTTAGCAATTGACTGTGAGTCCCAGAAGGAATGGGGGACAATCGGGGCCTGAAAGCTCCTAGAGGGGAAAGGTCGGTTCTAGGATTTATAGAAAGCCTTGTCAGTCTCATTCTAATCATCTCTACATCTATCTGTTTCTTCCCTATGGATCTTGAAATAAACCTCTTGTCTATTTTCAGCTGAATGATGCCATGGAGACAGGCCTGGTGTCCAGGAAGTAGAGATCTAAGCAGTCTGTCCTGGAATGCCTCCTGACTCCCGATCTGGGGTCAGAGGCAGAGCGGCCTGTGCTGCGGGGAGCCAGCCTGTGTGTGGTTGGAGGTGGCTGTGCAGCTGTGTGGGATGCTGGGAAAGGTCTCAGGTGGGGGTATTGGAAATTGGAAATACAGGCTACCAATTACTACCATTTCATTTGAAGAGACTTTTGCAACAAACAGCAGCAAAATATGTTCAGTGCAATTGTGTACAGAAAGATGGGCCAAGGACATGTTCATAAGAGAGAAGAATAAGGCATGTTGATTACATATTTTCACAAATTTTTTTAGTTTTACAGAAAACACTAAGAACTACTTTGTGTTGAGTATGTACTATGTGCGGGTGCTCTAATTACTTGATCTCTATTAATAGAATTCCTATTCAACGGAAGATAGAAATGGAGAATTTAAAGAAATTAAAGTAAAATTACACATCTTTGAGCCTAGATTTGCCTGAATCCAAAGCCCATGCTTTTTGACTTGACATTCAAATGTCCTACAAGTGTTTACAGAATCCATGCCACAGATAAAGCATAATCCCAGAACTTCCTCTCACATCCAGGAGCAGTTTTGTGTTATAGTTTTTATATTTATATGTGGGGAATGTCTTGCAGACACAATGGTGGAGGCTCTCCTGGAGCAGCTGGGTGAAACTTCTTTACCTCCATCATTGTTGGTCCCAGTTGTGGGTAACATCTGCAATAGAGCTACCATAGAACAGCAGGTGGGATGACTGGACATTTCTCCTAATTGCACTTGATCTTGATTAAGTAGCATCCCAGTACGGTTTCCAGAAATCATGTAAGCTTATAATAAATAAACCATTTTCTGTTTGAACTACTCAGAGCAAATTCTGTGGTTTGCAAAAGTTCTCACAATTTATTTTATTACTCTATTTGACAACTAGGGAAAT
Organism: Panthera leo; assembly: GCF_018350215.1. Taxonomy (NCBI): domain Eukaryota; kingdom Metazoa; phylum Chordata; class Mammalia; order Carnivora; family Felidae; genus Panthera; species Panthera leo. The sequence continues at coordinate 186,858,699 of NC_056679.1, read as the reverse complement.
GGAGGCTTAGATGATGTGACTTGCTTATGCATTCTTTCCATCATATTCTTTTTGCTTTGTAAACATAATTTATCATAAAATTCCTCTTTGGACAGAGTTTATCTGTAAGAAACAGGAGCTTAGCCTGTTTAGGTGACTTTCACCCTCAGTGACTGTTATCATGTGACATTATTTTAGGTAACATGGAATTCTCTTTTTGACTTAACTTTAAAGGAATAAGAGTCCTCCAAAACATCATACAATAAGAGGCAATATATGTTGCACTAAAAATAAAGAATATATGGATATGTGTTGTTTTGCCAATTCAGCAGACTTCTCCTTTTTTTGTTAAGAGCTGCCTGTTTTTCCTTTAGATAACAGTTTTTCCTCCCTCCAAGTGATTCTGATGAGGCTGAATCAAAAGGCCTCTGCTAAAGGGCTGGCATGTTGCTCAGATTGGCCAATCAGAGTACCAGCATGGTACTCATGTGAGGGTACATGGCCCAAGTAAGGTCAACCAGAGCCAGTTTTGTGTTTTGCTTTGACTCTTGAGAGAGAGGGAGAGAGGAGGTTATTTGCAATATACTCTATGTTTTCATAAGCACAGAAGCTTGAAACTTCAAGGGACCATCTTGCTACCATATGGAACAAACCAATTTGAGAATGAAGTTTAAAAAGATGAAAGCAGAACTGATAACAGAGAGAGGAGACCTAGATGGGGAGAAACATCTTGAGAAAGAGAGGCAAAGACTGAAAGAAAAAGGCAGAAGGAGCCAAAGGGAAGGCAGACAAAAACAGAGAAAGAGGAATTACCTTAGGCACATATACATAGAGATCACACAGATACATACACACATACACACAAAGACAGGGAACACACACACACACGCACACACACACACAATCAGAGGACTACATGGCACTGCCACTTGATATCATTTGAAGTCCTGCAACCATCCGTGCCTAAGACAATATCTGCTCATTGTACTTCTTGGTTTTAAGAGCCAACATTTCTTAAGTACACTGGGGTTGGAGTCCTAAAGAATTCTAAGAATCTGGTGGTTCTGGCCCCATTTTGGTCATTCAACCAGCTCTGTGCCTCTCTGTATTTCAGATTCCTTAGTTTTCTCATCTTTAAAATGTAGCAGTGATACCTGCTTCACCTGTCTCCAATGTTGTGAGAGCTGATATGATGAGGCCATGAAAGGGGCTTGAAAGCAAAAAACAATGTTATACCAATATATGAACGCCACTATGGAACATCTCTCATGAAAATTGCCATGGTAGGAGTTTGGATATTGTTTTTTAAATGCTGTGGTTTTCCCAGTGGACAAGGCTGGAGAAAAAGCTAATCCACACAGGTGATGCTTTTTGAGGTAACAGAAAGCAGCTATTAAAGGTGTCAAACATTTGGGGAGCTGATGTATCAAATGGGAGGGAACTGCTCTGAACAGAGATGATTGCTACTTTTAAGGACACTTTGAGGAAATGACCCAGAAAATTAGCATGATCACCTGCTGCAAAGTGGTTCTCGCATCTCCATTTGCTTTCAGATGAAAGGAAACTGGAGGAAGGACACATAATCCTAATATTTCAAATCCTTTTTCTTTTTTTTTTGCAGAGTTAAATCTTTGGTTAAAAAGAAGAAAAATATTTCTCTGACTTTATCCTCATGCCTCTCCGATGAGACATGTTTTGCTTGTAATTTGTTGGGTTCCCTAAGTAGCAGTATTGCTGTACTATTTTTTGTGATAAAGAAACAATAGATATACGGCAGTTATTTTAAACAGGTTGCCTTCTAAAAGCAAGCTGAAATTTTATGTAGAAAATCATCTCCAAATTTAGTCCAATCACTATATTGTATACCTGAAACTAATAAAAATTTGTATGTTAAAAAGTAATAAAATTATTAACTCAAAGAGAATATTTGACATGTATTGAGTGCAGGACAGCAAAATAGATGTTTCATGTTCTTTATCTCCTTTAACACTCACAGGTATGGGATCACATCTTATAGATAAGGACACTGAGGTGTAGAGAATCTAGGGCAGAGGCTCTCAAAACTGGTGGCCCATTTGTATCACTCAAAGTGCTTGTTTAAAAATCATACTCTTGTGGCCCCTGGGTGGCTCAGTTAGGTAAGCTGACTCTTGATTTCAGCTCAGGTCATGACCTCAAGGTTTGTGGGATCAGGATGGAGCCCCATGTTGGGCTCTTGCTAAGCATGGAGACTGCTTGAGATTCTCTCCCTCCCTCTTTCCATGCCCCACGCATATGCACACACACCCTCTCTTTCTCTCTCTAAAAATAAATAAATAAACCTTAAAAAATACCCAAAAAAACCAACAACAACCAGATTCTTTGGCTGAATCCCAAGTGACTCCGATGTGTATGATCAGGTTTGGAAAAAATTGTTTTCAGTAACTTGGCTAAGATTATACTGCTAGTTGATGGGACCAGTATTTGGTCTAAGTCATTCTGACTCCAAATTCCACATTCCTTTTGTTTCATCATCTTTGTTGATGATCCTTCAAGGTAGCTTAAAAAAACAAGTAAACATACTCGACCACACACATCCTTTGTGTTGCTCCCTATACCTAAAACATTCCATCAAGAGACAGGAAGTCACAAATCCTATTGAGTCTACACTTCCGGAAAACAATTTTTCCTCCAGTGTCTATTTTAGACTAAACACAGGGCTAATTAAGTGCTCACTGTCTTTTGCCAGGTTTGGCAAGTGGCATTGGAGTGGTTTTCTGCTTACTGGTGAAATTAAGAGAACAAAACACATTCACTAGAGTGTGGAAGGTCAGCTCTCCTTAATAAAGCATTTGCAGCTTTGTGAAATTGGAAAAGAAATGATGTATTCTGAAGCTATTTTCATCCCATTAACTTAAGTCAAGAAGAATAAAGGCAAATGTAGTTTCAAAGATTAGCCTCCAAATCTGATGTGCATTTAAGAGGCATAATGGACTTTTTTTTTTTTTTTCTACCACCTCTACTTTCCTCTTTCCCTTTCCCCTCAGCTTAGAAACTTGGAACTGGAACATTCACAAATGCTGTAAGTATACTTGTACTTTTCATGTTTTTCTTTGACAAGACATACATTTTATGAGCTCAGGGTCTGTAATTCTGCTGATCCTTAGGGAAGGAATGAATTCTGTTTCCTTCTCTAAGGCCAGACACCCCCTCCACCATCTGTCTTCTTTATGACAGAAACCAAATAAATATGGGACCCCAATGTTTTCTAAAATTTAATTTGGAGCTGGTGGAAAACTTGCTTTAATTTAGTGTAATCAGGTTTCTCCAAGTGGTCTGTGTTCTGATTTGAGACATTCCCCCCTAGCGGTTCTGGCTTTCTGAGAGTACCAACATAGAGAAAGGGATTTGAACTATAGGAAGCATGACCACAGCTCAAGCCCTTCTCAAAAGAGTAGAGACTGTTTGTGGTTTATAAACCACAGAAATACTCAAAGCACAACGGAGGAGAGGCATTTCCAGAGTGTGATCTTTTCCAACATGACCTATATATACTTGATGTATACACAATCTTTCTAGTATTCACAGTAAACTGGAATTCAAGATTTTTACAACTCTCTGATATTCTGAGTCAAAGACTAGCATTTCACTTTTAAGGATCTTGAGTTGTCTAGTTTATATATATATATATATATATATATATATATAGAGAGAGAGAGAGAGAGAGAGAGAGAGAGAAAGAGATGTATATATATTATATACATATATATATATGTATATAATATATATTTAAAATAAATCTGGGTTCTCATCAGAGCTACAAAAAGTTCAAGGTAAAAGGATGAGAGAGGGAAAAGGAAGGCCTCAAAATGCACAGATGGGATTTTGAACCAACTGCCTTTAGCAGTGTAATTCCTAGTGGTAGACAAGACCTGGGTGAGTGGGGAGAATGTAGCATTATGAAGTATGCTGTCTGTCTTAATAAATTATTCCACTTAATTTTGGTAGTGTGCCTTCATTATTTTAAGACACATCACTCCTTTGAAGAGAAATCCAAAGCTATGTCTACTACAGAGTGGCTCCTTCCTTCCTTCCTTCCTTCCTTCCTTCCTTCCTTCCTTCCTTCCTTCCTTCCAGAGTGAGCAGGGGGGAAGGGCAGAGGGAGAGAGAAAGAATCTTAACCAGGCTCCACACTCAGCATAAGCCCAATGTGGGACGCGATCTAATGACCCTGGGATCATGACCTGAGTGAAAATCAAGAGTTGGATGCTCAACAGATGGAGCCACCCAGCTGCCCCCAAAGTGGGGCGTTTATTTTTTTTTTTAATTTTTTTAAATATGAAATTTATTGTCAAATTGGATTCCATACAACACCCAGTGCTCATCCCAACAGGTGCCCTCCTCAATACTCATTACCCACCCTCCCTTCCCTCCCAGCCCCCATCAACTCTCACTTTGTTCTCAGTTTTTAAGAGTCTCTTATGTTTTGGCTCTCTCCCTCTCTAACCTCCTTTTTTTTCCCTTCCCCTCCCCCATGGTCTTCTGTTAAGTTTCTCAGGATCCACATAAGAGTGAAAACATATGGTATCTGTCTTTCTCTGTATGACTTATTTCACTTAGTATAACACTCTCCAGTTCCATTCACGTTGCTACAAAAGGCCATATTTCATTCTTTCTCATTGCCATGTAGTATTCCATTGTGTATACAAACCACAGTTTCTTTACCCATTCATCAGTTGATGGACATTTAGGTTGTTTCCATCATTTGGCTATTGTTGAAAGTGCTGCTATAAACATCAGGTTACAAGTGCCCCTATGCATCAGCACTCTTGTATCCCTTGGGTAAATTCCTAGCAGTGCTATTGCTGGGTCATAGGGTAGGCCTGTTTTTAATTTTTTGAGGAACCTCCACACTGTTTTCCAGATCAGCTGCATCAGTTTGCATTCCCACCAACAGTGCAAGAGGGTTCCCGTTTCTCCACATCCTCGCCAGCATCTGTAGTCTCCTCATTTGCTCAATGTCACTCCTCATCAGGGAAATACAAATCAAAACCACACTGAGATACCACCTCACGCCAGTCAGAGTGGCTAAAATGATCATAGTGGGGCTTTTAAACCAGCTCAGTGAATCCACCTTCTAGGTTGTTCATACAATGAACTCCAATGGTATGGTCATGAAAACTCTTCCCTACTGTGTCTTTGTCTGGCTTCTCACTTTGTTCCAGACCTCATGGGAATTTTTTTCCATCTTCAACCACCTAAGTAAGGCAGAGTTGATTTTCCCAGTTTGCTCCTCTTTTTTATACAACCTACACTTGATCTTCGACTTTTTTTACACTAGGCCATTCTGAGAAACCACTTGGTTCACTCCAAATGCAGCTTCCAGGATCCTTCTAGCTTCTGGCTGTATCAGCTGATTTAGTTGGCATCCATTCATTCTTGCTGAAATTTTTGTGAGAGGCATCATTTCACTCCATTTTTTGCCCGTCAACCAGATAACCAGATCTCAAACTCCATCTGACTAATTTGCTTTTGTGGCAAATGCCTCTTAGAAATCAATCAGAGACAAAAGTTAATCATATAAGGTTTGTGATATCAAGATCCCAAATCACGAAAAGCGTGACCATCTTTTAAGTATAGTTCCTACTAATCTTGTCAGCCCATCTCTCATTCATAGAGGAAGACTTACAGAAGCTAATAGTCTTTAGTACTTTTCAGGCTCTGGTTCCAACTCCTTTATATTTTACATAACTGTTGAACTGGCCTAAAACCAACCTATGAACATATTTTTTACTGACATCAGTGGCTGGCCTGAGTGTTTCCTTCAGTAGCACCCTGTTTCCTTCAGGTTCAGAGGAAGAAGTCCTTTAGGCTTCTAAAAGGAGGAAACAGGTGTTTAACCTCATAGGACCAAAAAGAATTAAACAATACCATGAGAAAAGGGCCCAGAGAGAATTCCATTCACCCTTTAGTTCCATTCACAATATATTACCCCCATTTTCTCCATTTTGTTTTTAAACCTTATTATGGTACCACCTTTACCTTGATGGTGAAGTGAAATGAGGTGTGGCGGGCAGTGTGTGTGTGTGTGTGTGTGTGTGTGTGTGTGTATCAGGGGTTAGAATGTATGCCAATAATGACCTTGAGGTCATTTGGTGAAAAGGAGAGCTGCATAGTGAAGGTGTGGGGAAACCAGTCATTCTCAAACTATGCTGGTTGAAGGCAAATTGATAAAACTTTGCTTGAGAAAAATCTGTTAATATGTATCAATTATCTTGAGTGCCTGGGTGGCTCAGTCAGTTGAGCATCTGACTCTTGAGTTTGGCTCAGGACATGATCTTACAGTTCTTGAGATCGAGCCTTGTGTCCCGCTCTGTGCAGACAGCACAGGATCTGTTTGAGATTCTCTCCCTCTCTCTCTGCCCGTTTCCCACTTGCTCTCTCTCAAAATAAATAAATGAGCATTTAAAATATATGTATCAATTATCTTTAAAATATGTATTTCTTGGGGAGCCTGGGTGGCTCAGGAGGTTAACTCTCTAACTCTTGGTTTCCACTCAGGTAATGATCTCACAGTTCGATGGATGGATCCCCATATTGGACTATTGACTCAGAGCCCACTTGGCATTCTGTCTCTCCCTCTCCCTATGCCCTTCCCCTTCCAGTGCTGTCTCTCTCAAAATAAATAAATAGACTTAAAAATAAAATGTATATTCCCTTCTTTAGGAATCTATTTTTAAAGAATTAAGAAATGCAGAAAAGGATTTGTGTACAAAGATCTGGATCTCAGCATCACTTATACCAATTAAAAAACTCAGGGATTTATTAGATAAGTTATGAAAATATCCACACAGTGGAAATCTGTCATTAAAAACACTGTTCCTGAAGAATACTTAATGGTGAGGAAATGATTACACTACATGATAAGAATAAGTATAAAACTATGTGACTATAATAGTTTTGCTATTGGAAAATACTCTCTACAAAATGTTACTTGAATTTTAAGTGATTTTCCTTTCTTTGTATTTTCTGTATTTAAACACACACACACACACACACACACACACACACACACGTATGCACACACGCATGCCCACACCTCCAAACAACAACCACTACATAACGAAAGAAAAAAGTAAGACTTAAAAGTTTATTAGATGAAGTGAAGGCAAAATTTCAATGCCAGGTGTGTCTGGGAGGTTCCCATTTGCAAATGATAAAAGCTGATCCTGATGCAATAAGTAAAAAGATTGCTGAAAAGCTATCTGGGACGTAGAGAATTGATGAGAAAACTAAAGATAAAGCTAGAGAAAGGCAAGTAAGCTATCCAGAACGTAGAGATGTCAGGGCAAGAGTACAAATGGAGGCCCATATACTTTATGTTTAAATATTTATGAGTTATAAATCAAACTAACAAACTATTACATGAAATATGGTCTCTCCTTTGCTCCTGACAAATAGATCTTCTTAAAAGAATATATGTGCAAAGCAACAGTTACTTCCAAGTAACTGTGGCTGGCTTGTGCATTTGCTATGAGGATATGCAGACACAGCAGAAGCCAGGCAGGAATGGGGAGAGACAACAGAGAAAAACTTTTCCCTGGCTTGCTGGCTCCATCCTCAGTTTCCACTTCTGATGTTTCAGGAAATCCCTGAGAAAAGCTCCCACAGTTTTCTTCCTCTTTGGACAGTTCTTGGAGGTAGGGGAGTATTTTATGCTCGAGCTTAGCTCTTTGCCCACTGACACCCCCTCACTCCCCACTCTAAGCATTTCATAAGCTACAAGGTTTCTCTTCACCCTACTTAGTCCAAACTGGGCAACCTCTGCCCACAAAGTGCCCCAGCACCCTTGGCCCCTGATTGCTCTTAGAGGTTTCTCAGAAGAACCTCCTATTCTTCTCTTCTTACTCATTCTCAGGCCCCAGTAGGGCCTTGTCAGTGCATACATGGATACCCTACATCAACTTATATTCACATCCTACTCTTCTTTACAAAAGCCATCCCATGGCCAATCTTAGGTCCCAGGAGTGTGTGCGCAAGTGGCAGCATGGTCCTCCCTCAGAAGTAAAAATGTGGGGAAGCAATGAATGCAGGCTGTGACCATGTGAGTAGGGACTTTTGGAAACTGGGCATCCAAAATGGGGTGGGTAAGCTCCGAGTGAGGATATCTCTTTAGCTCCACTGGAAATAGGAAAAGGGAAACCCTGAAAGAAAAAGAAAAGGAAGCAGGAAACCAAGGGTGTCTAGTCACCACCAGAAGAACCTGGTCAGGAATAACTGGTTATGGTCACTGCCACTTGGTGCTAGGTCAGGATTCAAAATCCAGGGAGAGATCTTCTGACTGGGGACACTTGGTTTCTTGACAGCCCCTAACTGAACTAGGTAGCAGGTGGAAGAAATATGCTACTGGGCTCCTGGGTAGCTCAGTTGATTAAGCATCTGACCTTGTCTGAGGTCACGAACTCTCAGTCTGTGAGTTCAAGCCCTGCGTCGGGCTCTGGGCTGACAGTGCAGAGCCTGGAGCCTGCTTCAGATTCTGTGTCTCCCTCTCTCTCTGCCCCTCCCCCACTCATACTCTGTCTCTGTCTGTCTCTCTCAAAAGTAAACATTAAAAATAATTAAAAAATAAAAAAGAAATATGCTACCATAGTTGGAGGGGGCAGGTACTGGAAAATGTCCTTCTGCCAAGACAATATACAATGGAAGAGGAATCTTCCAAATAGATATAAGGAGGCCACTGAAAAGGGGAGTGGATTCTGGGGTCATCACAAAGAAAACAGATCATTTATCTATAAAATTACTAACATAAGAGAAGGGCACAGCTGGAGCTTTTTTTCTGAGAAGATTAATTCGGTTATAGTACACACTATGGTCTAAAAGTTTGTGTCCTCCCAAATTCATTTGTTGACATCTTAACCCTCAAAATGATAGTAGTAGGGCCTTTGGGAATTTAAGTTATGCAAATGGAATTCTCATGATTGAGATTAGTGCCTTATAGAAGAGATCCAGAGAGATCTCTTGCTCCTTTCACCATGAGAGGACACAGAGAGAGTGCTGGATAAGAACCAGGAAGAGGATCCACACCAGAAAGTGACTATGTTGGTGCCTAAATCTTGGACTTTTCAGCCTCCCGAACTATGAGCAATGCAATTCTAAGCTACCCATTCTATGGGATTTTGATATAGCAGCTTGAATGGACTAAGGCAGTGCAGAAGATAAATGGAGATAGGAAGATAAGTTAGGAATGCTCTCTGCCTTGGAGTAAGTGTTCATGGTTATTTAAAACTATGACCCTCCTGGGACATGTGAATGGCTAAACATCTGACTCTTGATTTCAGCTCAGGTCATGATCTCGTGATTCATGAGTTCAAGCCCTGCCCCAGCCTCTGTGCTGACAGTGTAGAGCATGCTTGGGATTCTCTCTCTCCCTCTCTCTTTGCCCCTCCTCTGTTCGCACTCTTACTCTCTCTCAAAATAAATAAAAATAAAATTAAACAAATAAAACTATGACCCTCACATTGCATTTGGGGACATGGGCTCTAGGTAGTTACTTCTAATCCTCTGGAATTATGGACTGACTGTCTTGCCCATCTGGTTGGACTGTAAATGATGGTGGGTGAATTAGCTTTCTGCTTTCTCCCAGCTCAGAAATACATTTAGAACACAGAGACAGACAGGCAGTTTTGTGTATGGAAGAACTACCCATGAATAGGAGAAGTAACACAAATCCCCACTGTGTCTGGGAGCACTGGAGCACTTGCCTATCAAGGACTCAGTGGGCCCCTTTGAGAGTAGGTCTGTCTAACACACACATACACACACATGCACAGAGAGAGAGAGAGAGAGAGAGAAAGAGAGAGAGAGAGAGAGAATATATACTGAGGGGACCTGGTAACACATAGCTGCAATAAGAGAATTTATGTGTCAAACTCCTTTCAACTGACCTCAACATTTGTATGTGACTAAATGTAGGGAAATTCATGGGGGAAGAACCCTTTATTTCATACCTAAACTTGTGAGTATAAGGCCTAGCTTCTGGTTCAGACCTTCTGAAAATTGAGAGAGAAGATCTCTGGGATTAGGAATTACAAATTTTCTCCTTCAGGATCAATTATTTCAAAAACTGTAACTCTGGTGTGTAAATGCCTGTGCTTCTGGGCTGAATGAACCATGGACTCTAAAGGTTGAAGCAACGATGATGTTTCATACCTTATTGACTTCTATTTTCTCATTCTTTCTTTGTCCTTCCACCCGAGGCTTCTTTCTTTTTACTTTCAGTTTCCCTCTTGCTCCAAATTAGCCACCTTCTCAGACTTTGCCATTTCTGTCAATAGGGCAATTATTGTCTTATTCAGAATCAATGCCTGGTTGACATAATCAATGCCTCCATTTTCTTCACATCTAATCCATCACAATTTCTGCCAGTCCTGTCAGTGTTGCCTGTATGGCATCTCTGACATGCTGCCATTTATCCATTCCCTGCTATCATCATATGGTCTCCATAACTCCTCATCCTGAAAACCTCAGGCACATTTTTTACCTGATTATCTTTGCTTCTGCTCTTCTACCTGCCTGAAATTCTCTCCCTAATGTTACTGCACCATTTAAAGACAATCTCAAATCTGACCTTTGCTTTGGAACATTTTCTGGTTCCCTAACTTAGAATATTTTCTTCTCCTCTAAATACCTATATGAACTTGCTCTCTTTAGCACTCTATCATTTTAATTTAATGCTAACTAGTTGTAATGTTATTTCTCTATTAATAGAAATACCCAGTCTTCCAGCTATGTTGTATATTCCTTGAGTGTATAACCTTTCTTTTATATTGTTTTGACTTAAAACTCTAACAACAATTAATAAAAAGAATAAGAGCAACTATCATTAGGTGTTTGCTATATGCCTGATACTGGGCTAAGAGTTTTATACTTATGATATCACTTGACCCCTTATATCACTAAACGAGGTAGGCACTGATAATCTTTCCGTTCATGCACAAGGAAGCTGAAGCTTAGAGAAGGAAAGTCATTTATTTGAGGTCACAAAACCAGTAAGTTATAAAGTTAGTATTTGAACCTTGATCTTTCTTGCAGCAGAGCCTAAACTTATAAACTTGTTTTCTATACTGAACCTCTACTTTTAAATTCAGTGTGCTACATTCAAGGAATTTTCAAGGACCAACCAAATACCAAGTATTTGTTTTATAAGTTATTCGTTGATATGATAACTACAAATAGCTAAATGTAGCCTGCCGAAATGGGCTGCTTTCTGTGAAGGCACACAACATTCAGAATCCCAAGTACTTCCAGCTACCATGCAGGATTAAGGATAGCTTCCAATTCCTTTCTACTCTTTTCATCAGAAGTCTAATTCTCCACCTCTTAAAATTAAACTGGATTTAATGAATTACTTCACTAGTAGATTTGGGGCAGAGGAGAATGTAGTTGCAGTTTCCAGCCTGGGACTTTAACACATTTGCAGCTTTCACTTCCTCTCTTAGAATACTTTCTGGGGGATCTTTCTTTCTTTCTTTCTTTCTTTCTTTCTTTCTTTCTTTTTTAATATGAAATTTATTCTCACATTCGTTTCCATACAACACCCAGTGCTCATCCCAACAGGTGCCCTCCCCAGTGTTCATCACCCACTTTCCCCTCCCTCCGACCCCCCATCAACCCTCAGTTTATTCTCAGTTTTTAAGAGTCTCTTATGTTTTGGCTCCCTCCCTCTCTAACTTTTTTTTCCCTTCCCCTCCCCCATGGTCTTCTGTTAAGTTTCTCAGGATCCACATAAGAGTGAAAACATATGATATCTGTCTTTCTCTGTATGACTTATTTCACTTAGCATGACAATCTCCAGTTCCATTCACATTGCTACAAAAGGCCACATTTCATTCTTTCTCATTGCCATGTAGTATTCCATTGTGTATATAAACCACAGTTTCTTTATCCATTCATCAGTTGATGGACATTAGCCTCTTTCCATAATTTGGCTATTGTTGAAAGCACTGCTGTAACGTTGGGGTACAAGTGCCCCTATGCACCAGCACTCTTGTATCCCTTGGGTAAATTCCTAGCAGTGCTATTGCTGGGTCATAGGTTAGACCTGTTTTTAATTTTTTGAGGAACCTCCACACTGTTTTCCAGAGTGGCTGCACCAATTTGCATTCCCACCAACAGTGCAAGAGGGTTCCCGTTTCTCCACACCCTCCCCAGCATCTATAGTCTCCTGATTTGTTCATTTTAGCCACTCTGACTGGTGTGAGGTGATATCTCAGTGTGGTTTTGATTTGTATTTCCCTGATGAGGAGTGATGTTGAGCATTTTTTCATGTGCCTGTGGGCCATCTGGATATCTTCTTTAGAGAAGTGTCTATTCATGTCTTCTGCCCATTTCTTCACTGGATTATTTGTTTTTTGAGTGTGGAGTTTGATGAGTTCTTTATAGATTTGGGATACTAGCTCTTTTTCCAATATGTCATTTGCAAGTATATTTTCCCTTTCCATCAGTTGCTTTCAGTTTTGTTGATTGTTTCCTTTGCAGTGCAGAAGATTTTTATCTTCATGAGGTACCAATAGTTCATTTTTGCTTTTAATTCCTTTGCCTTTAGAGATGTGTCAAGTAAGAAATTGCTGCGACTGATGTCAGAGAGGTTTTTTCCTGCTTTCTCCTCTAGGGTCTTGTTGGTTTCCTGTATCACATTCAGGTCCTTCACCCATTTTGAGTTTATTTTTGTGAATGGTGTAAGAAAGTGGTCTAGTTTCATTCTTCTGCATGTTGCTGTCCAGTTCTCCCAGCACCATTTGTTAAAGAGACTGTCTTTTTCCATTGGATATCCTTTCCTGCTTTGTCAAAGATTAGTTAGCCATACTTTTGTGGGTCTAATTCTGGACTCTCTGTTTTGTTCCATTGGTCTATGTGTCTGTTTTTGTGCCAATACCATGCTGTCTTGATGGTTACAGCTTTGTAGTAGAGGCTAAAGTCTGGGATTGTGATGCCTCCTGCTTTGGTCTTCTTCAATATTACTTTGGCTATTTGGGGTCTTTTGTGGTTCCATATAAATTTTAGGATTGCTTGTTCTAGCTTTGAGAAGAATGCTGGTGCAATTTTGATTAGGATTGCATTGAATGTGCAGATTACTTTGGGTAGTATTGATATTTTAACAATATTTATTCTTCAAATCCATGAGCACAGAATGTTTTTCCATTTCTTTATATCTTCTTCAATTTCCTTCATAAGCTTTCTATAGTTTTCAGCATACAGATCTTTTACATCTTTGGTTAAGTTTATTCCTAGGTATTTCACGATTCTTGGTGCAATTGTGAATGGGATCAGATTCTTTATTTGTCTTTATGTTGCTTCATTGTTAGTGTATAAGAATGCAACTGATTTCTGTACATTGATTTTGTATCCTGCGACATTGCTGAATTCATGTATCAGTTCTAGCAGACTTTTGGTGGAGTGTATCGGGTTTTCCATGTATAGTATCATGTCATCTGCAAAAAGTGAAAGTTTGACTTCATCTTTGCCAATTTTGATGCCTTTGATTTCCTTTTGTTGTCTGATTGCTGATGCTAGCACTTCCAACACTATGATAAACAACAGCGGTGAGAGTGAACATCCCTGTCGTGTTCCTGATCTCAGGGGGAAAGCTCTCAGTTTTTCCTCTGGGGGATTTCTGAGCCACTCTGAAACAAACCCAACTAATTAAAGACTGCCATACTGCAGAGGTCATATGTAGATAGTCAGGTTGACAGTTTCAGCTGACCCCGGACTTCCTCCAGTCTTACCAAGGCACTACATATATGAGCAGAGCTATCATGAACCCTCTAGACCAGTCCGCCTGCCAGCTGAAGTAACTTCAGTCAATGACATATGAAGGGAGACCCACCCACTTAAGTTCTGCCCTAATTTCTAACCCACAAAACCATGAGATATACTGAAATTGTTGTTTAAGACCCTAACTTCTGAGTTAATCTGTATGGCAAGTGGTAACTGAGATAACTAGAACCAGGGACTGTTAACCATAAACTGCTCTTTGGGCCTACAGGGCCTTCCATCCCTTTTCCTTATTAAGTGTCCACGTCATTCTTATCCCTTTCTATGGAATGATTTCCTGTTTTCCTGTGCATATAGCAGGAACTGGTCATAGCACAGTTCCCTAGTTTATGTATCCTTCTGGTTCAATAGATAATGGAAACTCAATAGTATCTCTTACTTTAATTCTAAATTTCCATAGGAGAGATTTTTAAATTGGGCTCAGCTTGAGTTGGTTTCCAACTCCTGCTACAATAAGCTGTAGCTAAGGGTAAGTGATCATATAATGCAAATATGGCTCCCAGCATCCACAACAGAGTGTGTGTGGTGGGGGGTGAAGCAATTATCAAAAATGCTCAGTTATGCTTCACTTAAAAGTCTACCTTCCTTAGTTCTGGATCCTTAAATGACGCTGCTCTCTGGTTGTAGCCTGAGAGGTGTATCAACCTTCTAAAATGCTTCACATGCTCATTAGCACAATATTGATCTCTTCAGTGGCCTCCATTACTCACTGTCCTCCAATAGTTCTTTAGGAAGCATAGGATTTGGCATGTAGACATAGTCAGCTTCCTCCCTCTCCTCTTCTTTCCTTTTCTCAATTAAACATTTGCCTAGAAGCAGTGGTTGGGATGCTGGTCCAGAGGAAGAGTAGCAGAGTGGTTAGGAAGGGGTTTAACATATTTATACACATTCCCTAACGCAATATTTTACACACATTAGTCATTCATTTCCACATGTTGGATTCAGGGCCATTCACATCTACTAATGATACTAATATTTACTTCATATTTTCTTTTAAATAAATTATTCATACACACACACACACACACACACACCACACATACATGCAATTATTTAAAAGGTAACTATTAATGGGCACTGGGCATTGTATATAAGTGATGAATCACAATTCTATACCTGGAACTAACATTACATTGCATGTTAACTAACTGGAATTTAAATAAAAACTTGGAGAAAAAATATAAAAGGTAATCATTAGGACTTCTGGCTTATGGGTCAGCCTGTAAGCAGCTTGGAAGTCACTACTCTGTACTAAGAAGTAAAAAACTGAGCAGACTGAAAAGTCCTCACACCTTCTTGGATCCATATCAGAGATGAGGACTCAGGGTAAACTGCTGCCCCCGAGACTTGAGAAACAGGTGAATACAGGGAATCACAGATTACTAGAGCAGAGACTCATGAGTAGAAACTGCCTTGGAAACTAGAGTCCTGCAAATGACAAACTGCTAAGAAAACCTGACTTGCAATTGACAAACTGCTGAAAGCTCAATGTGGCCAACTCTGAGAGTTAAAAACACCAGATGACTAAGTCATGGTAGGAGTCACCTTTTTGCGAGTTTTATCTCTTGGAGTCCTACCATATTCTCACAGCAAATATCAAAGAAAAATCTCCTCAAGATTCCTACAGGGGGAAGGGAAAGGGAATCAAATACCCCAGAGCACTCCATTCTTTTTTAAGTAATTATTTTTTTTTGAGAGAGAATGAGCAAGAGCATGAGCAGGGGAGGGGCAGATGGAAATGGAGAAAGAATCTTAAGCAGCTCCTTGCTCAGTGTGGAGCCCCATATGGGGCTTGACCTCACAACCACAAGATCATGACCTGAGCCAAAATCAAGAGTTGGACACTTAACTGACTGAGCCACCCAGGCACCGTCAGAGCACTCCCTCCTCCTCCTCCTCCTTTTTTTTAAATTTTTAAAATGTTTATTTTTGAGAGAGAGAGAGAGACAGAGACAGAGTGCGTCAGCAGGAGAGGGGCAGAAAAAGAAAGGGAGACATAGAATCTGAAGCAGGCTCCAGGCTCTAAGCTATCAGCAGAGTCCAATGGGGGGGGGGGGGGGGCTTGAACCTACAAGGTGAGACATCATGACCTAAGCCGAAGTCAGATGCTTAACCAACTGAGCCAACCATGTACTCCAGAGCACTCCCTTCTTAACAAGGTTCCTACCCTTAGAGAAAACGAGTCAATCCAGGGCCTAACCTGCTCAAGTATTATCAGAACGTACCTGACCTAGGGAAAGGAAAATAACCAACTCCAGTCAGCTCTAATTTCCATGTATGTTAAAGGAAACATTCAATTCCTGTCTAGGCTAGCAATCCATGTGTGAGGAGGGAAATACCCAACTCCAGCTCACTGTAGTCATCCTGTGCCAACTAAGGGGGGGAGAGAATGTAAAAATACATGTGAAGTTCACAGTCCAGAGGCACAGGCTTACTAGAAGACTAAGACCTATTCATAGGACTATGGAACACTTCTCTTCCATACATATACCTCACCACTACATTATTAAAGGCCTAGTCATAGTACTTTCTTTTACCTGATACATCATATCTGATTATCAAGAAAATGATGTTACAAGTCATACTAAAAGGCAATGAAACAAAACAAAACATAGTTTGAAACAACAGAGAAACTATCAGAACTAGCTATGGCAGGGATATTGGAATTATCAGACTAGGAAGTTTAGTGACTACAATTAATGTAGTAGGGCTTTGATAAAATAGAAATGCAAGAACAAATGGTAAATGTTAAGCAGAGACTTGAAAATCCTAAGAAAGAAAAAACTGTTAGAGAACAAAAACACTGACAAAATGAGGACTGCTTTTGATTGGCTTACTAGAAGACTGGACATACCTGAGGAAAGAATCTCTGAGTTTACGGATTTTTTTTTTTTTTTATTGTTATGTCCAAACTGAAAAGCAAAGAGAATAAACACTGGAAAACAAAAACAAAAACAGAATATCCAAGGACAACGTGACAACTACAAAAGGTGTAACGTTTGCATAATAGGAATACCAGAAGGAGAAGAGAGAAAAGAACTATTTGAAACAATAATGACAGAATTTTACCCAAATTAATGTCAGACATGAAACCAGAGGAAGCTCAGGTTCCTCTGCTTATGTTCCTTAAGCAACATAAATACCAAACAAAAACACAAGACAACAAAAAGGTTATACCTAGCTATATCATTTTCAGACTACAGGAAATAAAAGATAAACAAAGAAGCCAAAGGGGGAAAACACCTTAACTAAAGAAAAACAAAAAATTGTACTCAACTTCTCAGAAACTGTGCAAACAGTAAGTGGAATGAAATATTTAAAATGTTAAGAGAAAAAGACCCTTCAACCTAAAATCCTGTACTATGTAAAATTATCCTTCAAAAGTGAAGAAGAAAAAAGACTTTGTCAAAAAATACAAAAATGGAAAGAATTTCTTGCTAGTCAACCTGCCTTGCAGAAATGTTAAAAGAAGTTCTATAGGGAGAAGGAAAATAATATAGGTCAGAAACTTGGATCTACATAAGAAAGGAGAGCATAAAAGAATAAGTGAAGATAAAACACTTATTTTTCTTTTTAAAAATTATATATTATATATATACATAGACTGATATACACTAATTTATACATATGCATATATATGCTTATATATAAGTGAAATGAATGACAACAATGATACAAGGGATGAAAGGGAGGAATTAGATTT
The DNA here is from genome assembly GCF_018350215.1 of Panthera leo. Classification (NCBI taxonomy): domain Eukaryota; kingdom Metazoa; phylum Chordata; class Mammalia; order Carnivora; family Felidae; genus Panthera; species Panthera leo. The sequence goes on along the minus strand of NC_056679.1, from coordinate 186,841,205 downwards.
TTTTACTATAGCATACCCATACTGCCTGTGAAGACTTATAATTTTATTTGAAAGTGGAATTGAATTAGTTGTCAATGCATATTACTAACTCTATGTTAACCACGTAATTTTTTAAAAAGGTATAATTAATACAATAATAAACTAGAAAGTGGAGTCATGTAAATACTCAATTAAAATCACAAAAGGCAGCAAAAGCAGTTCTAAGAGGGAAGTTGATAGTGATACAGGCCTACATCAAGAAACAAGAAAAATCTCAATCTAACCTTATACTTAAAGGAACTAGAAAAAGAATAATAAACCAAGTCTAAAGTTAGAAGGAAGAAAATAATAAAGATTAGAGAAAAATTAAAGAGACTGAAAAACAATAGGAAAAAAGCAATGAAATCAAGAGTTGTTTCTTTTAAAGGAAACAAAACTAATAAACCTTTATCCAGACTCCTCAAGAATAAGGGAGACTCAAAATTAGAAATGAAGGAGAAATAACAACCCATACCACAGACAGAAGTCCATGGTTTCACTCTACCAAACATGTAAAGAAAAGTTAGTATCACATCTTTTCCATGAGCACACGATGATGTCCTCATGGATAGTGTTGAATTACTATATTGTACACTTGAAACCAATATAACGTTTTATGTTAACTAACTGAAGTTAAAATAAAAACTTTAAAAAAAGAAGAGTTAATACCTATTTTTCTTAAACTATTCCAAAAAACAGAAGAGGAAGAAAAACTTCCAAATTTATTCTATGTATCCAGCATTATCTTGATACCAAAACCAAACACTGCAATACAAATGATCAAACAAAATACAGACCTATATTCCTGATGAACATAGATGCAAAATTCAACAAAATATTAATAAACCAAATTCAATAATACACTAAAAGGATCATTCACCATGATTAAGTGGGATTTATTTCAGAGATACAAGGGTGATTCAATATTCACAAATCAATGAAAGAGGAAGGATATGACTATATGATCATCTCAGCAGATACAGAAAAAGCATTTGTCAAAATATAGCATCTGTTTATGATAAAAACTCTCAACAAAGTGAATTTAGAGGAAACATACCTCAACATAGTGTATGAAAAACTCACAGCTAACATCATACTCAATGGTGAAAAACAAAAGCTTTTTCTCTAAGATAAGGAACAAGACAAGGATGCCCAATCTCAACACTTTCATTCAGGAGTAGAATTCCTAGCTGCAGCAATCAGACAATAAAAAGAAATAAAAGTCATCCAAATTGGCAAAAAAGAAAGTAAAACTGCCACTATTTGTAGATGGCATGATGCTATATATAGAAAACCCTAAAGATTATACCAAAAAAACTATCATAATACATGATTTTACTAAAGTTGCAGGACACAAAATTAATATTTAGAAATCTGTTTCTATACACTAATAACAAAATAGTGGTACTGGAAAGAGAAATTTAAAAAAATAATCTGACTTAGAATTACACCTAAAGGAGTATCTTCTGGATTAGGTGGAAGATGGCAGCATAGGAGAGTGCTGGGCTCACCGCGTCCTGCTGATCACTTAGATTCCACACACATCTGCCTAAATAACCCAGAAAACCATCAGAAGACTAGCAGAAAGCAGAGAGGCTGGATTCCATGAGTTCTAACAGCCAGAGGGAATTAACATCTGGAATGTTATTAGTCAACAGCTTTGCTCAGTGAGCTGGAGGGCAAGAGCACACTGGGAGGGAGAGGTGTTGAGCCCTGGAAGACAGAGCTCAGCTCAGCAGGGAGCAAAGGCTCTGGGAAGCGCCATCTCCCTTGCCCATTCCCCAGCCAAAATCCCAAAAGGAACCAGTTCCCCTCACCAAAATTGCTTGCACTGTGCAAACACCCAGTGCTGTGCTTCTGTGGATCCATTCTTCCAACGGGTCTGCCTGCCTCCCTCCCCATGCTGCAGGGCCCCTCCCGCAGGGGACCACCCATGGCAAAGCGAGCTTAGCCTCCCCCTCCTGGCCCTGTGCACCTTGCGGATCCACCCCGGCTAATATACCAGATCCCATCGAAGCAGCACCACAAGCCTGGCAGGGTGCAAGTAGCCCAGAAACAGGGGCCACACCACTCCACAGTGAGTCCTGCTCCTGGGAGAGGGGAAGATAAGGTACACACCAGTCTGTGGCCCCAGCAGTGGGTTGGGGACAGACATCAGGTCTGGCTGCGGCCCCACCCACCAATGCAAGTTACTCCAGACAGCACAGGGGAAGTGCCCTGCAGTTCTAAGCCACCCCAGGAACTATCCAAAATGATGAAACGGAAGAATTCTCCTCAAAAGAAACTCCAGGGAGTAGCGACAGGTAATGAATTGATAAAAAAAACGATTTAAGCAATATAATGGAACAAGAATTTAGAATAATAGTCATAAAATTAATCGCTGGGCTTGAAAAAGTATAGAGGACAGCAGAGAATCTATTGCTACAGAAATCAAGGGAATAAGAAATAGTCATGAGGAGCTAAAAAATGGTATAAATGAGGTGCAAAATAAAATGGAGGTGACCACAGCTCGGATTGAAGAGGCAGAGGAGAGAATAGATGAATTAGAAGATAAAATTATGGAAAAAGAGGAAGCTGAGAAAAAGAGAGATAAAAAAAATCCAGGAGTATGAGGGGAGAATTAGATAACTAAGTGATGCAATGAAAGGGAACAATATCCATATAATAGGAATTCCAGAAGAAGAAGAGAGAGAAAAAGGGGCTGAAGGTGTACTTGAACAAATCATAGCTGAGAACTTCCTGGATCTGGGGAAGGAAAACGGCATTGAAATCCAAGAGGCACAGAAAACTCCCTTCAGACCTAACTTGAATCTATCTTCTGCACGACATATCATAGTAAAACTGGCAAAATATAAGGATAAAGAGAAAATTCTGAAAGCAGCTAGGGATAAACACGCTCTAACATATAAAGGGAGAACGATAAGACTAGTGGCAGACCTATCTACTGAAACGAGGCAAGCCAGAAAGGAATGGCAGGAAATCTTCAATGTGATGAACAGAAAAAAATATGCAGCCGAGAATCCTTTATCCAGCAAGTTTGTCATTCAGAATAGAAGGAGAGATAAAGATCTTCCAAAAAACCAAAAACTGAAGGAATTCATCACCACTAGACCAACCTACAAAAGATCCTAAGGGGGATTCTGTGAGTGAAACGTTGCAAGGACCACAAAGTACCAGAGATATCACTACAAGCATGAAACCTACAGATAACACAATGACTCTAAATCCATATCTTTCTATAATAACACTGAATGTAAATGGACTAAATGCTCCAACCAAAAGACATAGGGTATCAGAATGGATAAGAAAACAAGACCCATCTATTTGCTGTCTACAAGAGACTCATTTTAGACCTTAGGACACCTTCAGATTGAAAGTGAGGGGATGGAGAACTATCATGCTACTGGAAGTCAAAAGAAAGCTGGAGTAGTCATATCAGACAAACTAGACTTTAAAGTAAAGCTGTAACAAGAGACGAAGAAGGGCATTATACAATAATTACAGGGTCTATCCATCAGGAGGACCTAACAATTATAAATGTCTATGTGCCAAATACGGGAGCCCCCAAATATATAAAACAATTACTCACAAACATAAGCAACCTTATTGATAAGAATGTGGTAATTGCAGGGGACTTTAATACTCCACTTACAACAATTGATAGATCATCTAGATGCGGGATCAATAAAGAAACAAGGGCCCTGAATGAAACATTAGATCAGATGGACTTGATAGATATATATAGAACTCTGCATCCCAAAGCAACAGAATAGACTTTCTTGTCGAGTGCACATGGAACATTCTCCAAGATAGATCACATACTGGGTCACAAAACAGCCCTTCATAAGTATAAAAGAATTGAGATCATACCACGCACACTTTCAGACCACAATGCTATGAAACTTGAAATCAACCACAGGAAAAAGTCTGAAAAACCTCCAAAACCATGGAGGTTAAAGAACACCCTACTAAAGAATGAATGAGTCAACCAGGCAATTAGCAAAGAAATTAAAAAAATATATGGAAACAAATGAAGATGAAAATACAACAATCCAATTGCTTTGGGATCCAGTAAAGGCAGTCCTGAGAGCAAAATACATTGCAATCCAGGCCTATCTCAAGAAACAAGAAAAATCCCAATATGAAATCTAACAGCACACATAAAGGAAATAGAAGCAGAACAGCAAAGACATCCCAAACCCAGCAGAAGAAGAGAAATAATAAAGATCAGAGCAGAAATAAACAATATAGAATCTAAAAAAAAACTGTTGAGCAGATCAATGAAACCAAGAATTGGTTTTTTGAAAAAATAAACAAAATTGATAAACCTCTAGCCAGGCTTCTCAAAAAGAAAAGGGAGATGACCCAAAGAGATAAAATCATGAATGAAAATGGAATGATTACAACCAATCCCTCAAAAATACAAACAATTATCAGGGAATGCTATGAAAAATTATATGCCAACAAACTGGACAACCTAGAAGAAATGGACAAATTCCTAAACACCCACACACTTCCAAAACTCAAACAGGAAGAAATAGAAAACTTGAACAGACCCATAACCAGTGAAGAAATTGAATCAGTTATCAAAAATCTCCCAACAAATAAGAGTCCAGGACCAGATGGCTTCCCTGGGGAATTCCACCAGACATTTAAAGCAGAGATAATACCTATCCTTCTCAAGCAGTTCCAAGAAATAGAAAGGGAAGGAAAACTTCCAGACTCATTCTATGAAGCCAGCATTACTTTGATTCCTAAACCAGACAGAGACCCAGTAAAAAAAGAGAACTACAGGCCAATATCCCTGATGAATATGGATGCAAAAATTCTCAATAAGATACTAGCAAATCAAATTCAACAGCATATGAAAAGAATTTTTCACCATGATCAAGTGGGATTCATTCCTGGGATGCAGGGCTGGTTCAACATTCACAAATCAATCAATGTGATACATCACATTAATAAAAGAAAAGATAAGAACCATATGATCCTGTCAATTGAGGCAGAAAAAGCATTTGACAAAATTCAGCATCCTTTCTTAATAAAAACCCTCGAGAAATTGGGAATAGAAGGAACATACTTAAACATAATAAAATCCATTTATGAAAACCCCACAGCTAGTATCATCCTCATTGGGGAAAAACTGAGCTTTCCACCTGAGATCAAGAACACGACAGGCATATCCACTCTTATCGCTGTTGTTTAACATAGTATTGGAAGTTCTAGCATCAGCAATCAGACAACAAAAGGAAATCAAAGGCATCAAAATTGGCAAAGATGAAGTCAAGCTTTCACTTTTTGCAGATGACATGATATTATACATGGAAACCTCGATAGATTCCACCAAAAGTCCGCTAGAACTGATACATGAATTCAGCAAAGTTGCAGGATACAAAATCAATGTACAGAAATCAGTTGCATTCTTATACACTAACAATGAAGCAACATAAAGACAAATAAAGAAACTGATACCATTCACAATTGCACCAAGAAGCATGAAATACCTAGGAATAAACCTAACCAAAGATGTAAAAGATCTGTATGCTGAAGACTATAGAAAGCTTATGAAGGAAATTGAAGAAGATATAAAGAAATGGAAAAACATTCTGTGCTCATGGATTTGAAGAATAAATATTGTTAAAATATCAATACTACAAAGCTATCTACACATTCAATGCAATCCCAATCAAAATTGCACCAGCATTCTTCTCGAAGCTAGAACCAGCAATCCTAAAATTTGTATGGAACCACAAAAGTCCCCGAATAGCCAAAGTAATTTTGAAGAAGAAGACCAAAGTGGGAGGCAACAAGATCTCAGACTTTAGTCTCTACTACAAAGCTGTAATCATCAAGACAGCATGGTATTGGCACAAAAACAGATACATAGACCAATGGAATAGAATAGAAACCCCAGAATTAGACCCACAAAAGTATGGCCAACTCATCTTTGACAAAGCAGGAAAGAACATCCAATGGAAAAAAGACAGTCTCTTTAACAAATGGTTCTGGAAGAACTGGACAGCAACATGCAGAAGAATGAAACTAGACCACTTTCTTACACCATTCACAAAAATAAACTCAAAATGGATGAAAGGCCTAAATGTGAGACAGGAAACCAACAAAACCCCAGAGGAGAAAGCAGGCAACAATATCTTTGACCTCAGCTGCAACAATACCTTACTAGACACATCACCAAAGGCAAGGGAATTAAAAGCAAAAATGGCTTATTTCACTTAGCATCACCCTCTCCAGTTCATCAAAGACAGATACCATATGGTTTCACTCTTATGTGGATCCTGAGAAACATAACAGAAACCCATGGGGGAGGGGAAGGAAAAAAAAAAAAAAGAGGTTAGAGTGGGAGAGAGCCAAAGCATAAGAGACTGTTAAAAACTGAGAACAAACTGAGGGTTGATGGGGGGTGGGAGGGAGGGCAGGGTGGGTGATGGGTATTGAGGAGGGCACCTTTTGGGATGAGCACTGGGTGTTGTATGGAAACCAATTTGACAGTAAATTTCATATATTAAAAAATAAATAAAAATAAAAAAAAAAAGCAAAAATGAACTATTGGGACCTCATGAAGATAAAAATCTTCTGTACTACAAAGGAAACAATCAACAAAACAAAAGGCAACCAACGGAATGGGAAACGATATTTGCAAATGACATATCGGACAAAGGGCTTGTATCCAAAATCTATAAAGAGCTCACCAAACTCAATACCCGAAAAACAAATAATCCAGTGAAGAAATGGGCAGAAAACATGAATAGACATTTCTCTAAAGAAGACATTCAGATGGCCAACAGGCACATGAAAAGATGCTCAACGTTGCTCATCAGGGAAATACAAATCAAAACCACACTGAGATACCACCTCATGCCAGTCAGAGTGGCTAAAATGAACAAATCAGGAGACTATAGATGCTGGTGAGGATGTGGAGAAATGGGAACCCTCTTGCCCCGTTAGTGGGAGTGCAAACTGATGCAGCTGCTCTGGAAAACAGTGTGGAGGTTCCTCAAAAAATTAAAAGTAGATCCACCCTATGACCCAGCAATAACACTGTTAGGAATTAACCCAAGGGGTACAGGAGTGCTGATGCATAAGGGCACTTGTACCCCAATATTCAAGCAGTGCTTTCAACAATAGCCAAATTATGGAAAGAGCCTAATGTCCATCAACTGATGAATGGATAAAGAAACTGTGGTTTATATACACAATGGAATACATGGCAATGAGAAAGAATGAAATATGGCCTTTTGTAGCAATGTGAATGGAACTGGAGAGTGTCATGCTAAGTGAAATAAGTCATACAGAGAAAGACAGATATCATATGTTTTCACTCTTATGTGGATTCTGAGAAACTTAACAGAAGACCATGGGGGAGGGGAAGAAAACAAAAGGAGGTTAGAGAGGGAGGGAGCCAAAACATAAGAGACTTAAAAATTGAGAACAAACTGAGGGTTGGTGGGGGTAGGAAGGCAGGGAGGTCGGCTGATGGGAATTGAGGAGGGCACCTGTTGGGATGAGCACTGGGTGTTGTATGGAATCCAATTTGGCAATGAATTTCATATTAAAAAAATAAAAAATAAACATTAAAAAATAAAAAAAAGAATTACACCTAAAAGAATAAGATAAGTAAAAATTAATTTAACAAAGGAGGTGAAAGATCTATATTTGAAAACTTTAAGACATTGATAAAAGAAATTGAAGATAACACAAACGTAAAGATATAACATGCTTATAAATTAGATATTTTTTTAAAAGTGTCCATACTGCCTGAAGCAATTTACAAACTCAATGTAATTCCTATCAAAATACAATTTTTGGGGGGCACCTGGGTGGCTCAGTCAGTTGGGTGTTCCACTTTGCTCAGGTAGTGATTTCACGGTTTGTGATTTCAAGCCCTGCATCAGGCTCTGTGCTGACAGCTAGCAGCCTGGAGCCTACTTCAGATTCTGTGTCTTCCTCTGTCTCTGCCCCTACCCTGCTTGCACTCTGTCTCTCTGTCTCTCTCTTTCTCTCAAAAGTAAATAACCATAAAAAATTTTTAAAGAAAATATTTTAATAGAACTGGAACAAACAACGTTAAGATTTTCATGAAACCATAAAAGATGTCAAATAGACAAAAAAATCTTGACAAAAAACAAAGCTGAAGGTATCACAATCCCAGATTTCAATCTAAACTACAAAACTATGGTATTCTACATGGTAAGTTACTGGCACAAAAATAGACATACAGATCAATGCAACATGATAGAGAGCCCAAAAATGTATTCATGTTTATATGATCAATTAATCTACCACAGAGGAAGTAAGAATATACAATGGAGAAAAGACAGTATTTTCGATAAATGGTACTAGGAAAACTGGACAGTTATGTGCATAAGAATGAAACTAGACCACTTTCTGACACCACAAAAAATAATCTTAAAATGGATTAAGGACATAAATGAGGGACCTGAAACCATAAAACTGCTAAAATAAAACATAGGTAGTAATCTCTGGGTCACTGGTATTAGTAACGTATTTATGGATATGCCTCTGTAGGCAAGGAAAACAAAAGAAGAAAAACTATAAGGACTACACCAAAATAATAAGCTTTTGCACAGCAAAACAAAAAAAAAATCATCAACAAAATGGAAAAGCAAATGGGAGAAGGAAATTGAGAGAAGATATTTGCCAATGATATATTCAATATCTAAAAATATATAAAGAACTTATATAACTCAATACCAAAAGGGGAAAAAAAAGCCAAGTAATCCAATTTAAAAATGGCAGTATGGTCATGTTTCTAAAGAAGACATACATATGGCCAACAGACACATTAAAAGATGCTCAGCACCACTAGTCATCAGGGAACTGCAAGTCAAAGCCATAATGAGCTATTACCTTACACCTATCAGAATGGCTGTTATTAAAAAGACAAGAAATAATAAGCAGTGGTGAGGATGTAAAAAAAGAAAACCCTTATGCACTGTTGGTGGGAATGTAAATTGGTGCACCACTGTGGAAAACGATATGGAGATTCCTCAAAAATATTAAAACTAGAAATACCATACAATTCAATAATTCTACTACTGGGTATTTATCCAAAGAAAACAAAAACACTAGTTAGAAAAGATATATGTAATTTCATATATTGAAAAAAAAAGAAAAGATATATGTAACCCTATGTTTATTGCAGCATTATTTACAATAGCCAAGATATGTAAGCAGCCTAAGTGTCCATCAAAAGATGGATGGATAAGGAAAATGTAATGTGTACATGTGTGTGTGTGTGTGTGTGTGTGCGTGTGTGAGTGTGTGTACACACACAAGGGAATATTACTCAGCCATAAAGAGCGATATCTTGCCATTTGTAATGACATGGATGGACTTAGAGAGTATTATGCTAAGTGAGGTAAGTCAGACAGAAAAAGACAAATACTATATGATTTCACTTATATGTGGAATCTGAAAAACAAAACAAATAGACAAAAAAAATAAAAGACAGACCCATAAATACAAAGAACTGGTGGTTGCCAGAGGGGAGGAAGGGCGAAATGGGTGAAGGGGAGTGGGAAGTATTGGCTTCTGGTTATGGAATGAATAAATCACAAAAATGAAAAGTATATCATAGGGAATATAGTCAGTGGTATTGTAATATTATGGTGGCAGATGGTAGCAACACTTGCGGCTAGCATAGCATAATATATAGAGTTGTTGAATCACTATGTTGTACATGTGAAACTCATGAAACATTGTGTGTCAGCCACAAGTTAGAAAGTAAAATTAAACACAAAAATTCAAGGAACAAAACATTTTTAAAAACCTTTTTTTTTTTAACAAGAAAGTTGCTCGTTGTCAAATCGTATGAAGGATAAACAGAATAGTCTCTGGGAGAAATGATTATTTCAAGCCAAAAAGTCAAATGCTGTTTAAAATAGCTTATATTTGAATTTCTGCTGATATTCCTATATGAAATAACATTCTGCTGAAAAATTGGTGGAGATTTTTTCCACTGGAAACAAAAAATTCCAAACCAAAGGTTGGCTTTCTGGTTAAAAATAAAGAGGGAAATAACTAATTTTAAAAATAAAATGTCCAGTTTAACAATTTATGAGATATGCAAAGAAATAAAAATGTATGAACCATACTCAGGAAAAAAGCAGTTATTACAGTCAATGGAAAATATATTCCCAGACACTCAATTTAGTAAAGATTTCAAAGCAGTTATTACAAATATTTTCAAAGAAGAAAATAATTTTTAAGAATTAAATAAAAGTATGTTAATCATAAATAAAAATAAAATTTTCTTTTTTTTTTTTTTTTTTTTTTTTTTTACGTTTATTTTTGAGACAGAGAGAGACAGAGCATGAACAGGGGAGGGGCAGACAGAGAGGGAGACACAGAATCGGAAGCAGGCTCCTGGCTCTGAGCCATCAGCCCAGAGCCTGACGCGGGGCTCGAACTCACGGTCTGTGAGATCATGACCTGAGCTGAAGTCAGACGCTTAACCGACCAAGCCACCCAGGCGCCCCAAAAATAAAATTTTCAATAAGAAAGCAAATTATAAAAAAGAACCAAATAGAAAGTCTGGATTTAAGAACAGTAACAGAAGTGAGAAATTCACTAGAACATTCAATAGAACATTTGAACTGGCAGAAGAATCAGTTGTATTTGAAGCTAGATCAACAAAAATTAAAGGATAGAGAAAAACATATTGAAGAGAAATGGACAGAACCTCAGACTTCTGAGATAATATCGTGAATTAACTAACATATCTGTATTCAGAGTGCAAAGAGAAAAGAGAATGGATCAGATTATTTGAAGAAATCATGGGCAAGTTTCCCTAATTTGATGAAAATCACTCATTTACATACCTAGGATGCTAAATGAATTCCAAGTAGAAGAAATACAAAGAGATTCATATCCAGACACAACATAGTCAAATTGATGAAAATGAAAGACAAACAAAAAAGAGGTCATTGCTACCTGAGGGCCTCATAATGTTTATCAAAACCCTGCACAAAACAACATCTGTGATTTCTACTCTTTAGTGGGCATATGATTAGGTCTCTTATCCAAGGGATTAGAATTGCAACAACTCTCTGTGCAGAAGAACCCTTGTGAGCACTTGTACAACGTATTTTGTCTCCGACTGTGGAACAGAGTAATCATAACTGAAACACACTTTAATTATGAAAACGACACAAGTTGGCCATATTCAGAGCAGCTTCTTTGGCCTGATAGACTTGTCTAGAATGAACCTTTTGTCTCAGAGGAAGAGGTCAGTTGCCTCTTGACTTTTTAGGCATATTAGGTTCCCCAGAGAAGTGAGGAGGATTTTCTAGTATTTCTGAAAATAGGGACAGAGACATTCACACCTGGAGCCTATGAAAAGATTTAAACTAACAAGAGCTCATCGAGACCTGGCTGTTGATACCTAGTTTATTTTTTCCAGACTCCCCAGACATTCCCATTCTTTCTCCCCAGACAGTCCCTAGAATCAGACTGACTTCTTTAGGCAGGAATTCCTAATAGCACCTTTGAGAACTGAATATTCAGATCAAAGCATGGAGTGTTCAGGAACAATACAACTCCAACTTCAATGACATCTGTTCTGTCCCATGGCCCTCATCTTTTGGAACAGTAAATCTTTTTTTCATTGTGAATCTACAGTCCACATGATAATTTCTTGGAAATTATGAAGCCTCAAGTCAGCTCATCTGCCAATATCTCATCAATGGTAGGTCTTACTCTGCCTGAAATAGGTCATAAGTTTGGTGGATCAAGATAATAAAAATTTTTCTCCTCTAATCTTTTTGCTCCCTTTATCCTCAAAGGGTATTTCATTAGCAGGATTACAAGGGCCTCTTACTGCCCACCAGGCTCTGGGATGTAGAAAGAAAAATAAGTAGCTCATAGGAGAAATAATTCAGCTCATAGGAGAAATTTAAACCATCTAACTTCCAGCAGTGATATTGCAACATCCTTACTAGATTTAAGGAGTCACTTAAAGATAGGAATCAGATCTTACTAGTCTTTTGATCATAATACGTTATAGGTTCTCAATCTCAGTGTTGAAAGTTGCAGATTATCTGTTTTGAAATATAATAATTGGGCATAATCTTTTTTGCAGGAGGAGGGGCTTGTGATTTAAACCAGTTCACTGGTCTCTTGGCAGTAATGGTTAGAGTTGTGGAGCTTCCTAAAATACATATTTACTTAACCTCAGTGAATGTTCATTAATGTTTAGAGTCTATCTTCTTTCTTCTTTATGATTCCCTAATGAAGCATCTATTTGTAGTGCACTCAGAACATTTCATGGTGCATTAACATATACTGGTGTATTTTTCAACACTACCCTATTTATAAAAGTACTGCATAAATAGTGCAATTTAAGTGTACACATTAACAATTATATTCACTTTGCCAAAGGGAGAATTTTAATAAACACTTAGTTTAATGCCTGATAAACCAAATTCATTAAAATGTCCATGTTTTGCCCTTTCCTGTTTTCTTTCCCATTGTATGTTTAACCTTTGTAGCTGGTTTCTCTCTTCCAATGGGAAGGCGGGAGGATAGGGAGAGATCACTCTTTCACACACAATTTCTTTTCTTGCCAGATTCTTTGGTAGTGATAGTCTCTGGTCCCAGAATTTATCTTAGCTTTTGCTATCAACCTGAGCTGTAAGAGTATTTGTAATTTTTATTTTCCTCTAGTCTTTTGCAGATACTTGTTAGGGTCTTTATTCCACAAGCCATGGATAGGCAATATTGGTGTCGTCTGGGAACTTGTTCAAACTGCAGCAGGTCAGGTGCCATTGCAGAGTCTTCATTTTATCAAGATCAAAAGTGATCTGTATGAACATTAAGAAAAAAGAAAAGCACTGCTCTAACCCACTGGCTCTCAAACTTGGCTGCCTATTGGAAAGATCTAAGGGCTTACCAAAAATACTGATATTAGATCTAATCCTCAGAATTCTGGTTAAATTGGTATGGATATTGTTATTTAAAGAAATCCCCAGATGATTATAGTATACAGCAACATTTGAGAACTACTGCTATCCACACACTTGTTACATTTACAGATATACCGTGATGCTGTAAATAAACTTTAAGTAAGATGCCTAGGTCTTCTTCTCAGTACAACTGGTACATCAGAAGGTAGGTTATTAATATGCCCATTTTACAACTGGAAACAATTATATTCAAGATGAATAAGTTACATAGGAGAGATAATTATGATTTAATATACCATATAATTTGCTCTTCTGATGCTTTTTTCTATATTGCCACATTGTCTTTTATGTAAGACACAAAATACTATTTTCAAAACTTAGGCAATGTGTACTTCAACTGTAACTGTTTCAGACCCTAGCACCAAAAACCAATTTTATTAAAATAACTTGCTTTTTTTGTATAGGTTATTCTAGAAAGCTTGTTAAGTTGAAATAAAAGGAGTATCAATATGATCTCATCATTATTTAAGCAATTTAATTTAAAAAAAAATTTTTTTAATGTTTATTTATTTTCGAGAGAGCGAGAGAGAGACAGATCATGAGCACGAAAGGGGCAGAGAGAGAGAGTGAGGGAGACACAGAATCCGAAGCAGGCTCCAGGCTCTGAGCTGTCAGCACAGAGCCCAATCGGGGCTTGAACCCACAGACTGTGAGATCATGACCTGAGCTGAAGTCAGACGCTTAAACCGACTGAGTCACTCAGGTGCCCCAATTTACTTGTTATTTTTAAAATTAGAGATCAAAGTTATTTAAGTCCACTAGCCAAAAGTCACTAGGAATACCCAGCAAAAAAGTTTGGCTTATCTCACTTGTTGCAGCACAAAACACCTTCCAGAGAAACCATGGGGCATGTTAGGGAGAAGGAAGCTATGATGGCTTGTATAGGCTTGTGCTGGATGATTCTCAGGAGAGATTACAGAAGCAGGTACTGGTTCTAGACTGGAAGCTTTCAAGAGACAGTGATTATGTACCTTTTATCTAGGAGGTAGAAGGATTATAGGGAGCTTGAGTTGTCACTGGTAAAGAATCATCAGGATCATGTATGTCAGTCAGAAGACATGGTATGTAGTGTCTGTTGTGGCAGAATGGACCTATTTCTGTTGTGTTTCGAATATAGTCCTAAGGTGGTCATGTCTGAGCTTTATTCATATTCTGTGAAATGTCACAGTCTGGCTAAAAGACTTTTTTTTTTTTTTTTTTTTTTTTTTTTTTTTTACTTTGTAAAAGTATCCTTTCATATGCCTTTAAGTTCTAATTACTCTTGAAAATTCTAAAAAGGAAAAAGAAAAGGAAGGAATACAAATACCTGCTTTTTTATTACTATTGAAAACTTTGAAAATTGATATAGTAGGGATTTCCTTTGGAAGTAGATTCTAAAATATTATTAATAAATCAAAAATTTAATCAGTTATAACCCAACAGCATTTTAAAGAGTGGATTTTGGTAGTTGAGAAATACCCAAAACAAGTAAAAGAGGGGAAATGGAGTAAGAAAAGAAATGTCTATCTCAATAAAAAAAAAAAAGTGAACAAGATAGAATAAAAAGCAGAGAAAAAATATAAAGCATCACAAAAATAGTAGAAATCAGTTCAAACATATTAGTAATCAGAATGAATTAAAATGGATTATGCCTATCAATGAGGGAACAGACTACCAGATAATTTTTTTAAAAATCCGTGTCTATAATATTTAAAAGGCACCAGACTATGGGAAGACTGAAGGAAAAAGGAAGGAAATAGGCATAACGGCCAAGTACTAACCAAGAGAAAGCTAAGTGATAAGATGAATCATACTTTAAGATCAAAAAAGAACATGATTAGCTGTAAGGCAAATTACCAGTAAATGCTGATAGGATGGGTCCAACTTACCAGAAAGGCATAATAATTGTAAAATTATATGTCTGTGTATATAATGTAATTATATAATATATTTATATATATTTGTGTGCATATATATATAATACAAAAATATATAATTGTAAAATATATGTGTGTATATATAGCATAAGAACTACATGGGCACACTGACAGATCCACCTGGTAGAAATTTCCAATATATGTTTCTCACTTTTAAGACAAACAGATGGGAAATTAGTTGGAGAAAGACATTTGAATACGCATGTAGCCAGCCGGATAAATGGACAGAACACTGCCTCTAACCACTAGAGAATATATATTTTTAAGCACATATAGAATATTTATAAAACAGACAAAATACCATCCCCCAAAACAATTTTCAATAAATTTCAGAACATGTGTATCATTAGAACATATTTTATAATCACAATGCATTTAGAAATACTTTTTTAAAGATAAATTGAAAGAACACTGAAACAAAGTTAAAAAAACTCTAAAGTTTTCGTCTTGAGACACAAAAGAAAATTGTAACAGAAATAAAAACTACAACTGAGTGATAATTAAAATACTAAATATACTGTGGTATAGGCACATAACAGTATGCCATAGAGTAGTGAAAACTGACAAATTACTGCTGTATGGAACCACATGGATGAATCTCAGCAACGTCAAAGTGAGTAAAGAAGCCACATAGAAAAGTTTACACAATCAATGATTTCTTTTTCATAAAGATAAGAAAAGAGGCAAAACTAATGGATGGTAACAAATGTCAGGATCAGACTCCCTTTCATGAAAGGACAGTGGGGAAGAGCAGGAGGGTGTACTCTGAGGTCCCGATGACGTCTTTACTGTGATGTGGGTAGTGATCTCATGGGGATACCTCTGCCATCACCACAACTACTACCACTACTAATAACTACTTTCATTCTGTCAACACTCCACACACTGCAGACTTATGGTTTATGCATTTCTGTGTCCCTCACATGACACTATTAATACATAATTAATTAACACACAATTAATATGAATACATTAAGATACTATTAATACATATGTGCTGAAACTTTTCTCTTTAAATAAGATAATTGTATACCCAAAATTGAGAATAGCAGTTACCTCTGAGGAGCAGTGGGAGGCTGGCATGTGACTGGGGAGGAACATAGGACATCATTAGAAGTGGTGATGTTCAGGGTGTCTGGGTGGCTCAGTCGGTTAAGTGTCCAGCTTCAGCTTAGGTCATGATCTCGTGGTTTGTGGGTTTGAGCCCCAGGCCGGGCTCTGTGCTGACAGCTCAGAGTCTGGAGCCTGCTTCAGATTCTGTGTGTCTCTCTCTCTCTCTTTGCCCCTGCCCTGCTCATGCTCTATCTGCCTGTCTGTCTCTCCCAAAAATAAACAAACAAAAAAAAACTCGTGATGTTCTAGGCCAGGAGTTGGCAAACTCTTTCTGTCAAGAGACAAATAGCAAATGTTTTCTCTTTTGTTGGACATAAAGTCACTGTTGCAACTATTCGTGGAGGTAGCTATAGACAACACATAAATGAATGGGCTTGATGGTGTTTTAATAACGTTATTTACAAGAATAGGGGGTGGACTGGATTTGGTCTGCAGGTCAAAGTTTGCAGATACCTGTTCTCATTCTTCACAGAAGATCATATGGCCTCATTGACAGTTGTTCACATTATTCTCTGCATTTTTATGCTTTATGATTTTTATCTGTTTTACTTACATGATTTTGCACATTTCAGAAAATAGGCATCCATGAAACTCACATGGGGTAGTATAAGGGAATTTAATGTGAAAATGCTTTAAGGATGGAGTTGCTACTTTAGATTTCAGTTGTATACACAGTGCAAATAGGTTAGTGAGTGTCATTACTTTTTGCCTAGCTGACCTTGAGCAAATTATCCAACTTGTTTCTTCACCTATAAAATGAGGATAAAAAGTCTGTGTTTTTCAAAGCTATGAAACCTAAAGGAAATAGTGTAAATAAAATGCATAGTACTCTATCCAGTTCCTAGGGAGCATCTTGCACTGCTGCTATAACCACCACCATGGCCACCGCCACAGCCATCGACATGGCTATTGCCACTACTGTATTGCTATTATTAACCTCTAAGGTCCTAGTTCTGTTTGGTAGAAAATGAAAGCAAATTCTAACCGCATTTCTCATTCCGTGTCACAGACAGATATGAACTGAGGATTGACATGTGTTTGTCCTGTTGAGGTGACCTGACTTAACGAATAAATAAAAACAAGGATATTCAGTCTATGTGTATGACTATTTTCTAATGCCCTTGGGGATGCCCGAGGACAGTTTGCTTCCTTAAGTAGTTCAAACACATTCATAGCACCGTTCATTTACACTGGATATGAAGAAAGTATTTGCTGGATAATATGTATTGTTAACCTCAACATCAGAATGTTGATAAATCCCTAATGAGTTAGGCTTTACTGTAGAAAAGATACTGAAAAGAGGTCAGGAAGTGGGGTGGGGAGGCATAAGGATACATGGAGCTATACAGCCAAAAATTTAGTGTTGCTGAAAAGTGCAGCCATGGAGTATATTGGCTCTCCTGGTAGACTTGAATTCCATTCTGATTCTTCCACTTCCTAACTAACTCACTGGTGGAGTTACTTCAAGCTGGAGTCTCAGTTTCTTAATCTGTAAAGTACCTCTTAATGTTGAATACATGACAATCACTTTGCTTCATAACTGCATTAGTAAATGTTCAACAAAGGTCTTAGTATCAATAAACTATCGTCTGAGTGTTTGTTTCAAAAATGGAAGACAGAGATCAAATTTTAAACAACACTTTGAAAGAATGGTTTTTTCCTCACAAGGATTCAAGAATGAAAGAAGATACCATGCATTTGTTCATGCTATATGCAAAAAATCAGTCTAGGGAGATATATATATATATATATATATATATATATATATATATATATATATATATCACTTAATCCTTAGCATATTCCCATGGAGGTGGACATTAGTATCCCCTTTTACAGAAAAATAAACTCATGCTGAGAAAGGATGGATAATTTATTCCACGTCACATAGCTAGGAGCTTAATCAAGGTCTCTGACTTGAAACACAGTACTTTTTTCAGCTCATCACACTTCTCTTTTTCAGCAGATCCCTTTGTTCTGCAACACTGTTTCAGCGGTTCAAGTTGTACATACATTATTGCATCTCTCATTGGGATATTGGCCTCTGACCTACTAGACTCTCTTGTGCCAGGAATCTGAAGTTACTACATTCCTCTCAGCCCAGAAGTTAACTTCGAGAGTAAGAAATATGCTGGTTTCTAGTTCCCTCATATGTGCAGATATCTCCTGGAGGAAATAGTTGTCCATGTGTTTATTCAAGATAGACTTCTTAGTGCTACAGAAAGACTAAGAGCATGTGTTCTGCAAATTTGAGCCCCCTTCTCCCAAGGGCCATTTTTATATAAACCCAGCATGGAAACATTTTCTGATACTTCCCAAGAATAACAATTACCTATTACCAATTGAAGAATTATGTCAGATAGCTTTGCACTTAAAGGAGAATAAAAGAACTGAAAATAGTGGGAAATACTTTGTCAACTATAGGACCTTGAGGTCCTGGTACAAGAGCTCTAATTTGGGAAGGGTAGACACAGCAGGACACTACCTGCTTCCAGCAAATGTCCCATCTCCTTAGAGTAGACTTGGCTTTGATGGAACTTTACTTCAGCCAAATAAAATCAGGAGAAAAAGAACACTACTCTTCATACACAGAATCAACACGTTGTGATGACATCCTCTTGTCAGCATTCATGAGTTGTTTTTGTGACTGCGGGTTGATACCTTTTCACTGCACCATTTTGGTCAGTCCCACTTCTGACCCGTATGTATTTGTGTGGCTGAACTCCATAGCATCTAACTGTAAGAGTTGGGAGAAACCAACTGGTCTGCAAAGATAACACACTCACCTAAGTGATGTGTCTAAGTGACGTTCATCTTTATCAACCTAATAAATGAATAGTCCCTTTCTCTACTGACTTGGTAAAGTCATCTAGTTTATATGTGAGCAAAAAAATTAAAAAGTTAAAAAGAATGCATGTAAACAGAGGAAACCATACTAAGTATTTTGTGCCAGGTGTTACATGAGGTGTTGTATATATATTATGTCATTTAGTTCTTAACACAACCTAGCATTCTGGGTGAAGTAAATTTCCAAGTGATTTCATCAAACCTTGCCCTAGCAGGGCTATTATTCCTGTTTATGGGCAAAGAACATAACCCCACAGACACTGACTGAATTTTTCCAATGTCTTGAAGTCTCAGAAACCAGATTCAAATGCAAATACATTTTCATAATCCCATGCTTCCTCTCTCTCCCAAATTTTAAATTTCCATCTTCATATGAGGTAAGTACTATTATTATCTTCATTTTACAGATGAGATACTCATGCTGAGAAAGCGAGCAAATTGCCTGAGATGACAGATTTTGTATTTGCAAAAAATAAAATTCCCAATCAGGTACATCTCACTCCAACAAATTATAAGTATTAGCAGTGGGACTTGGTTTTTACTGTTTTAGTTTTTTTTTAATAAAATACTATGTCCAACTAAACAAGTTGACCATTGACTTGCTAATTTCAGATAGAAAGACCGGGACTGAATCAAACTACAAGGACAGAGAAGGAGATAGTAGTTTCAAAAGTCTGCTCTGATTAGCCACTCAGCAAACCTCTTTTTCCTATTTTGCCTAATCAAAGAGTCACTGACAACTGTGTCTTCACAGCTTAGTTAAGAACCACTGTTCTTTAACTGAGCAGTGGAATTACATAACTGCAAAGAAAACGTACAGCAGAAAGTGTTTTGCTTGCTAACTCATTACTACCTTCCAGAAAGCATAGTGATGCCTGGAGTGTGGAGAACGGGACAGTGGGAAGGGTTTGTGAGACCTGATGGTAAATTCTCAGGTTGAGCTGTGATTTGAACAAGTAAATCCAATTCTGCTATATTACTCACCTACTAGATGACCCACCACCGGGGGCAGGTGTGTGTACTGGGGAGGGGTGGGGGAGGGGAAGGAGTTAAACTCCTGTGATGTTGAAAAGATTAAGTGAGTTTGGGCAGGTGAAGTATTTGGCACAGATCCTGGTACATAGCAATAAGAATGTCATAATTGTTCATTATTATCACTACAGCATTAACCGAGGCAAAGGCTTAACAGTATCGGTCCAGACTGAAGTTTATCTTGGTTCATTCGTGTGCTACCCTGGTCTCTTGTTACTGCAAAGCAGAGGGGTGGTGAGTGACATGAGGAGGCCACATGCTTGATGCTGTCTGCAGCTTTGCTGCTTAGCCTGCTCTGCAGACCAGGTGTTCCAGTCACCAAATCTTTTGCAGGTACTTAGCAAATCAAAGCTGACAGCAGGAGGCTGTCAGCCTGACATATGATAAACACCCTCTGTAATTTAGCACTTTAACACAGCGAGTGTGCTAGCAGGATGAGTTAATTGCCAAGCTATCAACAAGGAGCACCCTGGAAGCCAGCTGAGAATGGTCTAAGAAACTTGGGGCTCTGGGGTAGTGGGAAGTTGTCAGGCCTGAAGAGAAAATTGGGCGGAGATGGCCAGTGAGGGGATTGGCTGGTGATACTACAAGCTACGTTAACCAACACTTGACAATATGATTACCTACCAGCAGATGAAAAACAAAAACCAGAAAGAACAGAAATCAGAAGGACCCCTGGAAATAACGTAATAGAAACCTTTCATTTTACAGGTAGAAAGTGAGGCCAGGGATGAGGCAGCGGTAGAGGGGACAAGAATAGACTGAAGGCTAGAGAGTCAGTGACAAAGCCAGCACTGATATAGTCCTGATCTTTTGAGTCTGAATTCAGTTTTCATGAAACTATATGGCCTTGTTTTCTATGCTTTATTAAAATGGTGTTCTGAAATTCACAATTCACAGCAAAGTATAGACTCTGGCAGATCTTGACCTTGCCAATTACTAGTTCTGTGAACTCAGGCAAATTATTTAGTCTTACTGTGCCTCTTTCCTTAACTCTAAAATGGGTTAATATTAGTATCTATCCCAACGGTAATATTATTATGACAATTATTTATTAATTTTTTCCTGTTTATTCTTTTGAGAGAGAGACAGAGGGCAAGCAGGAGAGGGACTGAGAGAGAGGGAGACACAGAATCTGAGGCAGGCTCCAGGCTCTGGACTGTTAGCACCGAACTCGACATGGGGCTCGAACCCATGGACCTTGAGATCATGACCTGAGCCAAAGTTGGATACTTAACTGACTGAGCCACCCAGGTGCCCAAATAACTAAATGAGATCATACATGTTAAAGATTTCAAAGTCTGTGAAGGGGTCAATAAAATTCATTTAATGCTATTATTATTATTGCCCCCAGATTGTTAGCTTTAACTTATTGGTGATGGGTTTGGTTGCAATTTTTGTTGTGACTGAGGACATGGTAGACACATCAACTCTCTGATAAACTGCCACAAGAGTCTTCTCTTGTATTTCTCAAATTCACATTGAGGGAATAAACCTATAAACAGAAAAAAGCCCTGGACCAGTATCGTAGAATTTGATTCTGGTCTCAGGTGTGGAGTAATTACTGACTCAACAACAGACCATCCACTTGATTCTTTTGAGCCTTCTTTTCCTTATCTGCAAAGGGAATAATAAGGTCAATCCTATTGTGTTTACTGTGACAATCAAATCATATAATGCATGGGAAGTATTTCATAAAATCCGTATCAACAAAGTATAAACTTTATATATAGATTTAATTTTTTAACACTTATTTTTGAGAAATAGAGCATGAGTGGGGGAGGGGCAGAGAGAGAGGGGGACACAGAATCTGAAACAGGCTCCAGGCGCCGAGCTGTCAGCACAGAGCCCCATGTGGGGCTTGAACTCTGGAACTGTGAGTTCCAGAACTGAACCCAGATGCTTAACCGACAGAGCCACCCAGGACCCACTAAGCTTTATATTTTTGAAGCCAAAACTTCTGTTACCTCCTTTTCTCTTATTTTCCTATTTGTTCCACCATCAAGTCTTAACCAATTCTACCTTTAAAATAGATCTCCAATCCAATAGGTATCCACCTCCACAGCCACCATCATACTCCAAATACTTGTCGTTTTTCACATGGTCACTTTCAATAGCTTCCTAATCCATTTCCTTGTGTTCGGTTTTCCTTTCTTCTAAGTCATCTCCACAGAGCGAATTGGCACTTAACTGACTATGATTATTCAAAGGCTAGGATACAGAATCTTAACGTGATTACAAAGCTTTGTGCAACCTGGCCTCCTCTGCTAGCCTCCTCCTTGTCACTCAGGCTTACATGTTTTCAAATACTTGATAAAAACACTATCTTTCTGTATTGGAAAGTCTCCGTGTTCTATCTCCTGTGTCTCTCTTCCTACTCACACAAAACACTTCTGGTCACCAAATAGGTGGGTTTTTTCCCCCAACACCAAGCAGTACTTCATGACACCAGCTAGGTGTCCTACAATTTAACTTAGTGCTGACACTATCTACCTGGAGGTAGCATCAAGTCCCCACAATGTAAGGACTCGGTCGTACAAGACCCCCACCCCCCACCCCCTTCAGATGCCAGTCATAAGCTCAGTTTATCACCCGTCCTTCTGTTCAACCAGCCCTAGTTTAGAGGTTCCACAAAACTCAGAGAAACACTGTACTTACTAGATTACTTGTTATGAAGGTATGTAACTCAAGGATAGGCAGATGGAAGAAACACCTAGAGCCAAGTATGGGAAAGGAAATGAATCAACCATGCCTCTCAGAGCGCACCACTCTCCCCAAACTCCATGTATTCACTAACCTGGAAATTCTCTGACCCGTCTCCTTTTGAGTTTTTATGGAGGCTTTATTTACACAGGCACGGTTGATTAACTTGTTGGCCATTGATGATTGAACTCAGTTGCCAGCTCCTCTCCCCTCCCTGGAGGTCAAGGGGTGGGGCAGAGAGTTGCAACCTCTAATTTTTTGTTGGTTCTCCTGTTATCCAGCCCCCATCCTTAGGTGCCTTCCATAAATCACCTCATTCATGCAACAAAAAACACTTTTAATGCTCCCATAACTTAGGAAATTCCAAGGTTCTTGGTAGCTCTGTTCCAGAAAAAGGAAGATCAAAAGAATATATGTATCTTACTACAAATCACAATGTCATACTTTCCCACCTCACAATATTGAACATAATGTTTCTTCACCTTGAAATGATCTTGTTTCCACTCTCCTATGAAATAATTTCTTGTTTTTGATGTCTCAATTTAATTGTTGCCTCAAGGAGGATTGACCTGACCCTGCAATCCAAATTGGCAGCTTTTTTTTTGTACACACTTTTTTTTACCTCACGCTCTTTCTTCGTAGCACTTACCTTTTAAATTGTGTGCTTATTTTTTTTTTAAATGTTAATTCTCCCACTCAATTGTAAGTTCTATAATGGCAAGGGCCATATATGTATTGCACATGTTTGTATCACTTGAAGCTATTTCCAAATAGGATAAAGTAAGTAGCAAAAAGCTCTTGCTTCTACATAGCAACCACACCTAACAGAATCAATATTTAGAACTATTTTTAAAAATATACTGGATGGGGCGCCTGGGTGGCGCAGTCGGTTAAGCGTCCGACTTCAGCCAGGTCACGATCTCGCGGTCCGTGGGTTCGAGCCCCGCGTCAGGCTCTGGGCTGATGGCTCGGAGCCTGGAGCCTGTTTCCGATTCTGTGTCTCCCTCTCTCTCTGCCCCTCCCCCGTTCATGCTCTGTCTCTCTCTGTCCCAAAAATAAATAAAAAAAAAAAAAAAAAAAAAAAACGTTGAAAAATATACTGGAAAGGTATGGTAGCAAAGATGGATAGGAAAAATTCCTAAGAGGGAAAAGCCTCTTCCAGGTGGGCTTGAGATCAAGGTCCTCTTCCTTTCTCATGGAGATGTTTGCCAAGTCTGGGAGTAGGCTCTCCGTCTGGCTTGCTATTGCCAGAGGGTCATTTTTAGGAGAAAGAAACACGTGGAGCTTCAGAAGGTTATGGTTTCCTGCTGTGGCAATATGAAATCTAAAAGATTTCCAGTTCCATGCTTGGCATGCTTGGTATGGACACCAGGACATTTGCCTTACCCCCTGTTCCCCTCCCACCCCCACTCCCCACTCCCCAGCTTTCTTGATATAATTAACAAATAAAAATCTTATGTATGTATGTACGTATGTATTTATTTGTTTATTTAACATTTTTTAAATGTTTATTTATTTTGAGAGAGAAAGCACACATGTGAGCAGGAGAGGGGTAGGGAGAGAGGGAGAGAGAGAATCCCAAGCAGGCTCCATGTTGTCAGCACAGAGCTCAGTGTGGGCCTTGATCTCACCAACTGTGAGATCATGACCTGAGCCAACATCAAGAGATGGATGCTCAACTGACTGAGCCACTGAGGGACCCCCCAAAATGTTATGTATTTAAAGGATGCAATGTAATGTTTTGCTATACATTTACATTGTGAAGTGATTATCATAATCAGGCTAATTAACATACCCATCACTGCACAAAGTTACTTTTTTTCTTCATTTTTTTTGTGGTGAGGATACTTGAGACCTACTCTTTCAGAAAATTTCAAGTATATAATACAGTATTATTAACTATAGTCACCATGCTTTACTTGGGTCTCTAGGACTTATTATAACCAAAAGTTTGTACCACTTGACCAGCTTCTCTCTATTCTTCCCTCTTCCCCAGCTACTGGTAACACTATTCTAATCTGTTATGTTGACATTTGTAGATTCCACATATAGGAGAGATCATGCAGTATTTGTCTTTCTGTGCCTGGCTTATTTCACTAAGCATAATGTCCTCCAGGTTCATCCAAATTGTTGCAAATGGAAGGATTTCCTCCTTTTTTTTTTTTTTTTTTTAAGGTTGAATAATATTCTAGCATGTCTGCGTATTTCACATGTTTTTAATCCGTTCATCCAGCTAGGGACACTAAAATTGTTTTCACATCTTGGCTACTGTTAATAATGACTTCATCAACATAGGAATGCAGATAACTCTTCAAAATACTGATTTCACTTTCTCTGGATATATACCCAAAAGTGGGATTGCTGGATCATACAAGATTTTTATTTTCAATTCTTTGAGGATACTCTGCATTGTTTTCCATCCTGGCTGTGCCAATTTACATTTCCACAACAGTAATCATAGTTCCATCTGTTCTACCCTGTCAGCAACATTTTTTATCTCTTTTTGAGGATAGCCATTCTAACAAGTGTGAGCTCGTATCTATCTCATTGTGGTTTTGATTTGTATTTCCCTGATAATTAGTGATATTGAGCATCTTTTTCATATACCTGTTAGCCATTTGTACACATTCTTTGGAAAAATTTCTATTCACTTTCTCTGCTTATTTTTAATTGGGTTTTTATTTTTTTCTATTGATTTTTATGAGAACTTTATATATTTTAAACATTATTCCCTTTTCAAATATATGATTTGAAAACAGTTTTTCCCACTCCATATGTTGACTTTTTATTTTGTTGATGTTTTCTTTTGCTGTGCAAAAGCTATTTAGATTGACACAGTCCCACTTATTAATATTTGCTTTTGTTGATTGTACTTTTGGTGTCATATTCAAAAAATCATTGCCAAAACTAGTGTCGAGGAGCTTTCTCCCTATGATTTCTTCTAGGAGGTTTATGATTTCAGGTCTTATGTTGAAGTCTGTAATTCATTTTGACTTAATTTTTATGAGTAGTATAAGATGGAGGTCCAGTTTTATTTTTTTTTGCATGTGATATTTAGTTTTCACAGCTCCATTTACTTAAGAGACTATTCTTTCCCCATTGTATATTATTAGTGCCCTTGAAAAGATTAGTTGACCATATATGCGTGGCTTATTTGGGGGTTCAATTCTGTTCCATTAGTCAGTGTGTATGTTTATACCAGTACCATACTGTTTTGATAACTATAGCTTCATAATATAATTTGAAATTAGGAAGTGTGATACCTCAAGCTTAGTTCTTGCTTAATATCGCTTTGGCTACTCAGGGTTGTTTGCAGTTCCATACAGATTTCAGAATTGTCTGTTCTGTTGCTATGAAAAATACCACAAGAATTTTGATAGTGACTGCATTGAATCTGTAGATAGCTTTTGGGTTGTATGTACATTTTAACAGTATTAATTATTCTAATCCATAAATATGGCATGTCTTTCCATTTATATCTTCGATTTCTTTCATATTTTATAGTTGTCAGTGTAGAGATCTTTCACCTTTTTGGTTAAATTTATTTCTGTTTTATTCTATTTGATGTTATTGTAAATGGGATTGTTTTTTTAAATTTTTTTGATAATTTATTGTTAATGTATAGAAATAACATGGATTTTTGTATGTTGATTTTTTATCCCACAACTTTACTGAATTTGTATATTAGTTCTATCAGTTTTTTGGTGGGGTCTTTAGGGATTTCTATATATATATACATATAATCATGTCATCTGCAAATATAATTTTACTTCTTCCTTTCTTATAGATGCCTTTTACTTTTTTTTCCTGCCCTATTGCTCTGGCTTGGACTTCCAGGACTATGTTGAATACGAGTGGTGAGAGTGGAAACATTTGTCTTTTTCCTAAACTTAGAGGAAAAGCTTTCAATCATTCACCATTGAATATAATGTTATCTGTAGGCCTGTCACTTATGGTCTATACTATGTTGAGGTAACTTTCTTCTATACCAAATTTGGTAAGAGTTTTAAATCATGCTGAATTGTGTCAGATACTTTTTTTGAATCTGTTGAGATGATCATGTGATTTTCATCTTTCTATTAACATGGTGTATCATATTTATTGATTTGTGTATGTTGAATCATGCTTGCATCCCAGGGATAAATCCCTCTTGATCATGGTGTAAGATCTTTTTAACGTGCTGTTGAATTCAGTTTGCTATTATTTTGTTAAGGATTTTTGTATCTATGTTCATCAGAAATATGGGGTGCAATTTTCTTTTCTTATAGTGTCCTTGTCTCACTTAGGGTAATGCTGGTGTCCTAAAATGAGTTTGGAAGTGTTTCCTTCTCTTTTGTTTTTTGAAAGAGTTTGAGAGGGATTGGTGTTCGTTCTATTTTAAACATTTGTTAGAATTCATCACTGGGGATGGCTGGGTGGCTCACTAGGTTGAGCATCTGACTTCGTCTCAGGTCATGATCTCATGGTTCTTGAGTTCAAGCCCCACATAGGACTCTACACTAACAGCTGGGAACCTGGAGCTTGCGTCAGATTCTCTCTCTCTCTCTCTCTCTCTCTCTCTCTCTCTCCTCCTCCTCCTCCTCCTCCCTCACTTGTGCACTCTCTATCTCTCAGAAATGAATAAACCTTAAAAAAAAGAATTCATCAGTGAAGTCATCTGTTCCTGGCCTTTTTTTTACTGGGAAAATTTATTACTGATTCAATTTTCCTACTTGTTATTGGTCTGTTCAGGTTTTCTTTTTCTTTGTGATTCAGACTTGGTAGGTTGTTTGTTTACAGACATTTATCCATTTCATCTAGGTTATCCAATTCGTTGGTCTATAATTGTTCATAGCATTCTCTTGTGATTCTTAGTATTTTTGCAGGATTAGTGGTAATGTCTCCTCTTTCATTTCTGATTTTATTTGAATTTTCTCTTTTATTTTTCTTGGTTAGTCTAGCCAAAATTTGTTAATTTTGCTTATATTTTCAAAATCCAGCTCGGTTTCATTGATCTTCTGTATCGTTTTATTCTCTGGTATCTATTTTATTTAAGGTCTTGTCTTTGTTATTCTCTTCATTCTGCTAACTTTGAGTTTAGTTTGTTCTTTTTCTAGTTCTTTGAGGTGTTTACTTGAGATAGGTTGTTTATTTGAGATATTTTTTTTTCTTAATATAGGTAGTTATCACTATAAACTGTCCTCTTACAAATGCTTTGCTGCATCTCATAAGAGGCTCAGGAAAACAAAGTCTTGTTGCATCTTGTATATTGTGTTTCCATTTTCATTTGTCTCAAGATATTTTTAAGTTTCCTATTTAACTTCTTTTTTGATTGATTGTTCAGGAATGTGATGTTTAATTGCCACCCATTTGTGAATTTTCCAGTTTTTCTTCGGTTACTGATTTCTAGTTTTATATTATTGTGGTTAAAAAGATATTGATATGATTTCAATCTTCTTCAATTTGTCAATATTTGTTTTCTTACCTAGCATATGATCTATTCCTTAGAATGTTCCACATGCATTTGAAAAGAATGTGTATTCTATTGCTTAGATGGAATCCTCTGTATATCTTAGGTCCTTCTGGTCTAAAACATAGTTCAAATCCAATGATTTGTAATTAATTTTGTCTAGATAATCTATCCATTGTTGAAAGTGTGGTATTAAAATTCTCTACTATTACTGTATTTTAATATATTTCTCCATTAAAGTTTGTTAATATTGGCTTTATATACTTAGGTACTCTAATGTTGGGTGCATATATACTTACAATTTTTATAACCTCTTGATGAATTTACTCCTTTATCATTATACAGTGATTTTCTTTGTCACTTAGTATAGCTTTTTACTATAAACTGGTTTTGTCTGATATAAAATAGTTACTTCTGTTCTCTCTTTGTTTCCATTCATGGAATATCTTTTTTCATCCCTTCACTCATCCTATATGTGTTGTTAAATCTAAAGTGAGTCTTGTATGGGCAACATATAGTTGGCTTTTGCTTTTTATTCATTCAACCATTCTGTGTGTTTTGACTGGAAAATTTAATTCATTTAAATTTAAAGTAATTGTTTGGTGAGCTCTTTATAGATTTTGGATACTAGCCCTTTGTCCGATATGTCATTTGCAAATATCTTTTCCCATTCCGTTGGTTGCCTTTTAGTTTTGTTGGTTGTTTCCTTTGCTGTGCAGAAGCTTTTTATCTTCATAAGGTCCCAGTAATTCATTTTTGCTTTTAATTCCCTTGCCTTTGGGGATGTGTCGAGTAAGAGATTGCTACGGCTGAGGTCAGAGAGGTCTTTTCCTGCTTTCTCCTCTAGGATAAAGAAATTGTGGTTTATATACACAATGGAGTACTACATGGCAATGAGAAAGAACGAAATATGGCCCTTTGTAGCAACGTGGATGGAACTGGAGAGGGTGATGCTAAGTGAAATGAGCCATACAGAGAAAGACAGATACCATATGTTTTCGCTCTTATATGGATCCTGAGAAACTTAACAGAAACCCATGGAGGAGGGGAAGAAAAAAAAAAAGAGGTTAGAGTGGAAGAGAACCAAAGCATAAGAGACTCTCAAAAACTGAGAACAAACTGAGGGTTGATGGGGGGTGGGAGGGAGGGGAGGGTGGGTGATGGGTATTGAGGAGGGCACATTTTGGGATGAGCACTGGGTGTTGTATGGAAACCAATTTGACAATAAATTTCATATATTGAAAAAAAATAAAAATAAACATCTGACCCATAGGGTTTCAGAATTTTTTGGACCAGTAAACAAAAAAAAATTTAAAGTAATTGTTAATAAGTAGGTACTTACTGACATTTTGTTAGTTGTTCCTGGTGTTTTGTAGTTCCTTTATTCATTTTATTTTCTCTCTTGTTGTCTTATTTTGTGCTTTGATGATTATAATGGTATGCTTTAAGTCCTCTTTCTTTGCTTTTGTATATTCAACAGGACATTTGTAGTAGGCTGCAGTGATATGGGGATCCAGAAAACTTGGGGAAAAAAGAAATAATACAGTCTTGGATATTTTGCAATGCATAGAAGACAAAATTCCACTAACATGAGGTATCTAGAATGAGCACAAAATGGAGCATTAAACTAGACTCTGAACGTAACTAAAGTTATACCCAGTCCTGGCCTTGCTCAATTCTTAATTTATTTGAGGTAATCAGCCCTTCAATCTGTACCTAAAAGAGGAAAAGAAAAACACTCTTTGGAAATGAAATAACAGCAATCTCAGTGTTCTATAACTCTTTTATATGAAATATCTGGTATGCAATAAAAAATTACTAGACACCTGAACTGTTAGGAGAAAGTGACAGAAAATTGAGAGAGAAAGGTACTAACAGAAGCAGCACCTTAGATAAAGCCAGAGGTTGGAGAAGGCAGACAAATAAAATAACTATGACCGATAAGTCAAATAGAATATGGATAATATAAATCAAGAGAGAAAAAAAACATTCAATAGACATTTCAATATATAAAAAAGTAGATATTCTAGAATGAAAACATACAACACTTGAAACTAAGAATTCATTGGATGTGTTAAACAGCAGGTGGTAAGCACCAGAAGACTTTTAGTTTCCTATTAGTAAACTCAGAACAGGTCAATAGATAATATATAACTGAAGGTTGGAGATAAAAATGGTGAACAGAGCAGAGGAGACACTTGGGACAAGTTTAACTTTTAACACTTATGTCTGAGTCCTAGAAAAATGAGCAGAGAGAAATAAATATTTAGAAGCAATACATGAGGGACACCTGGGTGGCTCAGTCGGTTAATTGTCTGACTTTGGCTCAGGTCATGATCTCACTGTTTGTGAGTTTGAGCCCCATATGGGACTCTGTGCTGACAGCTCAGAGCTTGAAGCCTGCTTCGGATTCTGTGTCTCCCTCTCTCTCTGCCCCTCCCCTGCTAATGCTCTGTCTCTCTCTCAAAAACAAATAAACATTAAATATATATATATATATATATTTAGAAGCAATATGTGAAAAGATAATGACTGAAGAATCTCCACAACCCGTTGAGGACTTCAATCTACACATTCAAAAAGCAAATTTCAAATAAGATGAAATAAATCACACCTTGGTACAAAACATTTGAATGCTTAAAACCAAAGACAAAGGAACAAGAGACAAAAACAAAGCAAAGCAAAACAAAACAATAGTAATTTCATAATGAGGACTATGGAGGCCATAAAAGACAGATTTAGTTTACACTGCATAAAGAAAAAAAAACTTTACCAAAAAGCCCTTCAAAAATGAATGCAAAATTAAGATATATTTCTAAAAAACAAAAGCTGAGAGAATTTGTTACTAGCTCATGGCACTACATGAGATACTAAAGGAAATGCTTCAGGATGAAGGGAAATTATCCTAAAGGAAGCACAAAACTCTGAAAGAACTAAAAGAACCAGAAAAGATAAATTTAAATGAATATTGGTGATTTTTAGCAACAATAATTGTGTTGTGGAGTTTATACCATGTAGAAGTAAAATACATACAAATAATAGCTCAGAGGTTGAAAAGGGGTTAACAAAATTGAACTGTGGTAAGGTTTTTACAATATTTGAGAAGTACTAATGATTTAAGTTTGAATATTTATGTTCAGGACACCTACTGTAATCTCTAGGGTGACCACTAACATAATAAGGCAAAACAGTATAACCAAAAAGCTAATGGAAGAGATAAAATAATATGGATTTTTAAAATAATATGTAATCATTAAAAAACAATTAATAAAAAAGAATGTAAAACAAAAGGGATAAATAAATAACAAATGGAAGAGAAAAAATGAATAAAAGAAAACAAATGTCAAGATAGTAGGCTTAACCCCAAATTATAGCAATAATTATGTTATATGTAAATGGATTTAGCATTCCAAGTAAAAGACAAAAGATTGTTGACTTACTAAAATAAAAAAAAAAAACAACAAAAAAACAAAGACACAAAACCAACAAGTATATCTGTATACAGGAGCCACATTCTACAAGACCAGTGCTCTAACCCCTGAGCTATGGAGCCAGGAGCTACATTCTAAATATAAGGTCATTGAATGCTTGGCATTAAACATGTAGAAAAGATATACCATGCAAACACTAACCAAAGAAATTGTGTGTGACTATATTATTATCAGATAAACATAATTTTAAGGCTAGAGGTATTATTAAACATAAAAAAGAATATTTAATAATAAAAACTTAATTAAACAGGCAGATATAATTATGCATGTTTTCTATGCACTTAATATGGCTTTAAAATATATAACACAAATGTTGATAGAAGAGGAGAAATAGGTAAATACATAATTTTACTTGGAAGTTTTAGCATACCTCTTTTAGCAACTGATAAAAAAGCAGACAAAAAATCAGTTAGAATATAGAATTAATGTTTATAAAAAATAACACTCAACAAGTATAGAATATAAATTCTTTTTTAGTACATATGGGTCAATTACAAAAATAGAGCTTCATTAGGCTAAAAACAATACATTTCAAAATATTGAAGTTACACAGTGTATGTTCTCTTAACATAGAATTATAGAAATCAACAACAGAAAAATAACTAGATTATTCCCAAATGCCCAGAGATTAAGAAGCATACTACTTAAGAGACTCTTGGTCAAAGAAATCACAATGAAAATTAGAAAGTATTTTGAAACTGAATAAAAATAGAAAAATGACATAAATTCATTTAAAATTACTTTGTAGCCAGTGTGTTTGAATTTGAAGATTTTTAGAAGTAAAGTAAGATTGAAAAGTCCTATGGTGACATGGTAAATTTATTTCCTAGGGCTGCCATAAAAAAGTACTACAGATGGGGTAGCTTAATGATTTATTTTCTCACAGTTCTGGAGGCTAGACATCCAAGATCAAGGGTTCAGCAGGTTTGGTTCTTCTGAGGCACCCCTCCTTGGCTTACAGATGGCCACTTTCTTGCTGTGTCTCCATTTGGCCTTTCCTCTATGCAGGTACATCCCTGATGTCTCTTCTTATAGGGACACCAGACATGTCAGATGAGGGCTCAGTTGTATGACCTCATTTAATCTTGATCAGCTCTTTAAGGGCCTTGCCTCTAAACATAGGCACATTGGAGGTTAATAGTTCAACATATGTCCTTTGAGGGACGACTTAACTCAGTCCATAACAGATGAAAAGATCTTGGCCTGGCTTCTCTACATCTTTAAGGTTGGGCAAAGAAAAGAGGCAGAGATGAAGAATAAAAAGAAATTTCTTAGAAAAATAGGTGCTCAAGAAAAGAGAAAACTCCAAAAACTGGGCTATTGTCAGTAGTTAAAAGGCCACAAAGAGTAGCAACAATAATATTGCTAGCCATTAACATTTGTTACCTGCTTATTGTTAAGATTTTCTTGATGATTAAATGAAATAGTCACATAACACTACAGCAAAATTCAGAGCACATACCAAGCATTTAATAAATGCCACACTTTTGTTACTATTTCCGAGAGCTTTGTTCTTGCTTGTGGAAGAAAGGGGCAAGCAGTGTCTCAGGAGCTGAATTTTGTTTAAAATGTAGCTATTAAAAATGTATGGTGCTGTGTTATCAAGTTTTTTTTTCAAGAAGTATAATGGCAAATGGAGGTTAGAAGGAGTCTGCTGATGTATGATAGAAAGTATTGGTTGTCATGGTGAATCAAACCTTGAAGTAAGCAGAACATGTTTCATTTTATTTTAACTCTTATCCAAATGTCTCTAAAAGTATTCTCTCATTTGGAAAAGAATACAAGTAAGCTATGAAAAATTGATTTCTCACTAACAGGATATTTGGAAAATATAATGTAAATATGTATAAGTAGGAAAGCAAAAAATGGTTTTGTTTCATTTTAGTTGAAGTAAAAGGACATAGGATGGAATTGTACCATGGACAAATTTCTTTATATTGTCCTCCAAGGTCTCTACCACCCATTACATTTGAAGGGAAAACCTGTGATACAGATAACAACAACAATGGCCCTTTATTGAATACTTACTATATGCCACACACTGTAAATCATTTTCTTCCTAAAGAAAGTCTGCTAAAATAAGAATGAAACATTAAAATAGAAAACGAAGTCTCAGAGGGATTATGTGAGTTGCCCAGGTTCACATAACTATAAATGGGTGAACTAAGATATAAACCCAAGTTTGATGGATTGAAATTTCATCCTCTTTCCACTAAAGAAATGTTTATTTATTGAGTAGTTACTGGGAAAAGAGGCTGGAGTAATGAAATGCTGCAGCATTATTTGATACAGACTCTGAGATTTCAGAACTGGCCCTTTTTCCTCTGAGGGAGGAAGCCAGCTGGGTAGCCTACCCTTGACCCTCCCGTGACTTCATCTTTCCCTTCCCTCCTCTGTGCCCTCTCCCAGGCCTTCAGTAACAACTTCTTAAGTAATGTAACTATCTCTGGTCAGTCCCCAGTCAAAGCTATCCTCTATATACACTGCTGCCATACTTAGGTTTTCTGAAACACAGCCTGGAATTTGTCACTTCTTTGCTAAAACTGCAGCAACAAAATCACTACCCTGCATCATATTCAGAACAAAATTTCAATTCACCCCAAGCTGCCTTTCCTACTCCCAGACCTATTGGTGTCTAACCACCCTGAGATTACTACTTTACATTATATGTGTGTCCTGTAATTCCTCACTTCCATGCCTTGGCTTATGATATTCTGTGGACTGTCCTCCCATATGATATATCCCCATAGATCAAAATTCCTCTATATATTTTACGGTCAACATCAATGCAGCTTTTCTTTCCAGAAGTCTGGAAATATTTCCAGAAACACAGAGTCCCATTTCTCCCAGAGCACTATCTATCCTTACTTTCACATTTGACATGACTACCTTATTGGTTTCCTGAAGGATAAGCCATTTAAAGACATGGCCTGTCTCTATTTCCACTGTAGCCTTTCCTCAATAAGTGTTTGCTTTGGTTGAAGAGAGAATTCGTAATACTTGTATATTTAGTGTTTACTAAATATAGTTGCTATAAAATTTGGGCAGAAAGGGACACAGTAGCTTGTTTTTAAAATCTTATTTGGTCTAAGTTTGTGTATCTTTAGAGTCAGAATTCCTTTTTCCTATTGGAAGGATATTGAAACGATTTATTTAGAAAGTTTGTGTTGTGAAAATCAAGTGAAGATTACAGAGTCATTTTTTTTCTAATAGAAAACCACTTCACAAATGATAGCTGAAACAAACAAAAAAAATGGGGGGAGGGCAGGCCAAGTGTGGGAAACAGAGAATGTTAGAACTCTCATTCATTTTACACATAGAGAAACTGAGGCGTGTGAAGTGATTGACCTAAAATGATTCTATTATCAAATGCCTGACTATTTATAATCTAGTGGAGCATGTAGAGCTTGGCCTGCCACCCAAGTCTTCAGTCTTCAACTTTTGTCCATAATTATTAGTTGTTGTGGTGGTGGTGGTGGTTGAGAGAAATGGCTCTGAAGTCAGGTAAAACACGTTTGACTATTCACTAGTGATGGCCTTTGATGAATTAATGAATTTGTCTAAGGATCATTTTATCATCTATATATAGAGAAAAGTATCAGTGTCTACTTCATACAGATGTTGTAAGGATACAGCTGAATGATGTTTGTAAAGGGAGCAGCTCAGAGTACAATGGAGTACTCAGTGAATATTACTGTCACCATCATCAAGAGCATTATGTTTTTATTGTCATTATTGCTAATCACACTTCTTTAACAAAATTTGTTCTTAACGTTTATTTATTATTGAGAGACAGAGAGAGACAGAGCATAAGCATGGGAAGGGCAAAGAGAGAGGGAGACACAGAATCCGAAGCAGGCTCCAGGCTCCCAGCTGTCAGCAAAGAGCCCTACATGGGGCTTGAACTCACAAACCACAAGATCATGACCTGAGCTGAAGTTAGAACTTAACCAACTGAGCCACCCAGGTGCCCCACTAATCACACTTCTTTACTGTTTCCTTTCGTGGGGTCCTGTATATACATATATATTATTACACACACTTATATTTCCTTGCTTAGTCAGCTGAGAGGGCCTACATGCAAGGAACCCCCATAGAAACCAGAATACATAATGCTAAAAAGAAATGGGAGCTCCATGGAGAAATGGCTGATTTTAGAATTGTGACAGGAAATATACAAGATGGGCCTAGAGCGTTTTGTGCCAGAAAGTTAGTGCTAAAAACAAACAAACAAAAAACCCCAAACAATCCCACAATGATGGGATTATGTCAAAGGGACATAGGAACCAACTGAAAGGACCCCTAATAGCCAAAGCCAGAACAATTTCAACAACAGAATAAATAAGTATTTGATATATAACTCAAAGTAAATATCCATAAGTCCATAAATAATGATTTAAGTGATAAATAAGTAAATAAATGCTTAAATAAATAACTGAAGGTTAAGAGACAAATCTTGCCAGAAGAATTTCAGCAAATTTATTTAGATAATTCTATCCTCAACATATCAATATTGGTTCATCAGTTGTAACAGATATAACATACTAATTAATGTAAGATGTTTATAATGGGGCAACTAGGTGTAGAGTATATGGATACTCTCTGTACTATTTTTGCAATTTTCTGTAAATCTAAAACTACTGTAAAATTAAAAGCTTATTTAAAATAGGATGGGAAAAATATTCCTAACTAAAGTGAAAATCTGGTTTTATAATGCTCTTGCTTTAGAGACATCTGTTAGCATATTTGGACTTGCATGTTCAGATATGCTTTGGGTGACAAGAAAATGCTTCCAAAATAACGGCCCCTGAACAAAAAGTCAGCTTTAGTAAAACAGCTTTGTGGCTTGTAGTTCAATGGGCTGGAGCCAGATTGTGTATTTGGTAACTAGAACCCCTCTCCTATTTGGATTGTCCAATCATAGCAAAAACAGCCCACCAATGTTAGAGACCATTTTGTAAGAAAAGAAAAAAAGGATGATTGTGTAACTTAGTACCTGTCTCAGCTGAATTGTTTTTAAGGCTTTTTTTTCCACTGAGGAGAGAGGAAAAAACACTTTGGAATAGTGAGCTGTTTGCATATTTTTGCACCTACTACATCACCTTTCTCCTATGTTTCACTATAGGAAATTTGTATTTATTGGAAAGAGAACACACCAACTATGTGTTTAGAGATCTGATTTTAGAGTCCGTTTCATATGAAGTGTATTATTCAAGACAGTCCCCATTAATTCCTTTAGCTTATGGGTTTTTGAATATCTAGAAAAACACCTTTTCTGTTTCTAAAATTTAAACTTGAAATGACTGTTTCTAATAAATACTAAACACATCTAATACTTCATTAAAATATTGAAAGACTGAGATTTGGAGCTTCAATATAATAAGTAAACATTTAACACAGGATTATTGGGATACTTGTCTTTGTAATTAATGTATTGATTGAATCAGTAATTACAATCTCTCAGCAAATTAGTATATTAACATATGCATTTAAACAGAAAAATTATATGCTTTAAAATAACTAAATATGTACTTAGCTTATCAGAATTATTTGAATAATTTAAAATTGGTGTTTTCTCCCATGAATTTAGACAGGAAATTCAGACAATCTGTTAAAGTGTTCTATTTTACTTTAAATAGAAGGGGTGGGGCAAGAAAAAAAAGTATGAAAATTATAAAATAAAATTTAAGTTTTTGTTCAGTACTGGAATTTTATCCTTTTTGGAATTAACATTCTCAATTATGCATGTCAAAGTCTTACTCATCTTTAAGGTCCAGCCTCTTAACTGTATATCCTTGAAGGGCTTCTATTTGTTCACATATATGTAATGTCTCCCTCTTCAGAAACCCTATAGGGATGCCTGGGTGGCTCAGTCAGTTAGGCATCCATCTGACTTTGGCTCAGGTCATGATCTCACAGTTCATGAGCCCTGTGTCTGTCTCTGTGCTGACAGCTCAAAGCCTGGAGCCTGCTTCAGGTTTTGTGCCTCCCTCTCTCTCTGCCCCTCCCGTGCTTGTGCTCTCTCTCTTAAAAATATATAAATATTAAAAAAAAAGAAATCCTGTTAACTTCATAGATAAACATAAACAGACTACAAACAGATTACAAACATGTGAAGAAGACTTGTGTCTATCTAGTCTCAAGGGAAGCGATTCCAGATAAAACGAACTCAAATATTTTTCTCTTGATGGTCACATATAGAAAATAATGTAAAGGAATGTCCAGTTAAAGATTATTATGCAAATCACAAGTCTGATTCAATGACATCATTGTATCTTTAAAGATCTGGTTTGAGACTGTAGTACAGAGGGAGTGAGTAGCGTTCACTTCCCTTAGGCAGTTATTAATTAGATCATTGTTCAAGAATTTTATCAATAATTCTAGTTTTTTAGGAAGGGTTATAGATTTTTGTCATGAAAAAAGTTCTCAGATGAGGTTTAGGAAAATTTCCTTTCTCTGCACTGGATGACTCATCTCAAACCAGACTACATAAAACAGGAAGCAGAGAAATAAACATGGAAGGCTTTCCTACAATGTAAGTTTTATTAGAAGAGTTTTTAGAGGGAACAAAATTTCTTTTTCCCTCTTAAAGGGATTTGCCACAGATATGGACAGATAAATCAACAAAATATCTGTTTTCTTCACTGACCAATATTATGTTTTCACCCTTGGGTTCCAAGCAAGCCCAAGGAACAGAACACTTATATACATGAGTAAGTAGAGAATTTTATACTTGTGTGCTTTCACAAACATTGTGCTGTTTGTGCTACATTAAATCAAAGTGAGAGAATGAAGGAGCTCATAATTCCAAACATAAAATAGCATGCTAATACTATAACCAGCTGCAATAGATGAAGAAAGACTTCTGTTTTTATAAACTTTCCTTGCTATCTTAGAAATTTCTATTGCTTTTTGCCCCCCTACCCCCCATAATAATTACAAATACAAAAAGAAAACCACAGGCATTCACAAATCAATGCAATGACCTGTTTATACATTCAAATGTTTCATTCAAAAACAAGGGGCGATACTCAATTTCAGTTCTTATGTAACAAAAGAACCCCCTAATTCCTGGATATTGAGATTTTTATTTCTTTTGCCCTTATCTGAAACGAAGATAATTTCACTTGCAACAAGGAACACAAATTATTCATTAAGAGAATGTTTGATTCATATGCTTATAGTCAGTGTAATTATGCAAGGCAATGAGGGAAATTCAGAATAATCTTGAGTCACTAATGCTTTTGATGAAAACAATATTGATGTTGAAGATATCACAATGAACTTAAAAGTGAAAAAGATGATAGCAATCCCAACTACAATTAGGATTTCATGCACTCCATTCTGAGTACTTGATATACTGAGCAAACAAAAAAGTCAGAAAGGATATTGAAGATTTAATAGCAAAAATAATGTTTGTATAATGGATAATTGTATTCCAAATTTGAGAATATGTATTTTTTTCTCAAGCACATAAAGAACATTTAAAATAAATATATGCTATACCATAAGTTAAGTCTCAACTAACTTCAAAGAATTGGTATCATCCATATCACATTATGTGAACATAATTCAGCTTGTTAAGAAATCAGTAGTAAGAAGAAAAATAAGAACAATCCCTTATGATTAGAAATTAAGAGCAAAATATATATACTTCTCAACAATGGATGGGTCACAAAAGAAATCTTAAAGGAAATAGAATACACGTATGATTTAGCTATAATAATAGTACTACATATCAAAACCTATAGAGTACAGGTAATTAATTGGCACAAATGAATGTTTACTTTTGAACAAAGGAAAGCCAAATATCAATAAATAACAATCTAACTAAAATATTAGAAAAAGAATAAAAAATAAACACAAAGAAATTTGATATCAACATTAATAATATAGAGGGAGCAAAATGTAGTGAAATAGAAAGACACACTAGAGATAACCTACAAAGCTAAAGTTTTGTTGTTTGGAAAATTTAAAAAATTGACACATTTCTGCTTGGACTCTTCCAAACAGAGAGAGAAGAGGAACAAATAGACAAAATAAAAAAATGGGAAACTGGACATAACTCTAAATGCTACAGATATTAAAAATATAATTACAAAATTTTTGTAAGTTTATTTATTTATTTTTTGACAGGAAGATATTAATATCTGACAGATATTAAAGATATAATTAAAAAATTTTTAAGTTTATTTATTTATTTTTTGACAGGGAGAGAGAGAGAGAGAGACAGAGCATGAGTTGGGGAGGGGCAGAGAGAGGGAGACACAGAATCTGAAGCAGGCTCCAGTCTCTGAGCTGTTAGCACAGAGCCCGATGGGGGACTTGAACTCACGGACCGCGAGATCATGACCTGAGCCGAAGTCAGATGCTCAACCGACTGAGCCACCCAGGCGCCCTAAAAATATAATTTTAAAATGGAAAAATTGCTAGAAAAAGATTATTTAGTAAAACTGAGTAAATAAAGAGGATATTTGTTTAGTTCTGTGACCACCAAATAAATTACAGATGTAGTAAAAAAATCTTCCCTCAAAAAAAAAAAAACCTCACTAATACTCAGGTGATTTTCTAGGCAAGTTCTAATAATTATCCAAGGAACAGATGATCCCATCCCATGCAACTAACTCTAGGTTAATAAAAAAAAGGACTACAACTCCAGTTCCATTTATATAACCTAATATATTCTTGATACCAAAAGCTGATGAGGAAATAAGAGAAAGGAAACTTATAGTTCAATTTCACTCATAAACACTGATGCAAACATCCTAAACTAAATATTAGTAATGGAATCCATCAGAGCAAAAAACAAGATAACACAACATTAAAAAGTTAAGTCAAGCCAAAGATATAAGATTGGTTTAATAAATTTAAAATCCAATCAAATATAATTAACCAAATCAAAATATTAAAGAGAAAAAGATATTGTTATCTTATTAAAAAATATGTTCAATAAAATGTAACCTCCATAGATAAGAAAAAAAAATTAATGACTAAAAGTACAAAAGAACTTTTTAACTTGATAAGGTCATCTACACAAATATTTATAACAAGCATTATTAGTAATAATGAGACACTTAAAGCACTGCTTTATGATTAGAGAAAAATACAAAGATACTGCAAAATTTTGTGTTCAACATTATATTGGTAGTTCAAGCTCTAGAAGTAAGGCAAAGATATACGCAGATGATAAAATTATCTACATAACCCAAAAGAATATACAGATATATTATTAGAACTTATAAAAGCATTTAGCAGTTCTTCTGCTGGATTAAAAAAAATGATGGAGTGCCTGGGTGGCCCAGTCGGTTAAGCAACAGGTTTCATCTCAGGTCGTGATCTCTCAGTCTGTGAGTTCAAGCCCTGTTTCGGGCTCTGTGCTGACAGCCCAGAGCCTGGAGCCTGCTTTGGATTCTGTGTCTCCCTCTCTCTCTGCCACTCCCTGGCTTGTGCTGTTTCTCTCTGTCTCTAAAAAATGAATAAATGTTTAAAAAAATTTTTTTAATCAAAAACTGATAAAACTTCAAATAAATTTCTATACATCTCAAACAAACAGAAAACATAATTTAAAAATCTATCACTTACCTGGATATTACCTGGAGATAATAAACTTAAGTTATAAATCTGAAAAGATGTAAAGTCCATTATGGGGGAAAAAGTAAAAACTTCATTCAAAGACATTTAAAAAGACATAATTAAATGGGGAGGTATACCATGTCCATGAATTAGAAACTAAATATCATGAAGACGTTAATGCTTCTCGAATTGACCTAATGCAATGTAATATCTTTTTTTAAAGTTTATTTATTTGAGAGAGAGAGAGAGAGAGAGAGAGAAAGAAAACGCATGAGCGCTAGTGGGGGAGGGACAGAGAAAGAGGGAGAGAGAATCCCAAGCAAGCTCTGTCTGCACTGTCAGTGCAGAGCCCGAAATGGGGCTGAAACTCATGAACCATGAGATATGACCTGAGCTGAAATCAAGAGTTGGACACTTAACCAATTGAGCCACCCAGGCACCCCAATGTAATTTTAATCAAAATCCCAACAGCATGTTTTGTTGAACTGGATAAGTTGATTATGAGATTTATATATAAGAATAAAGGATCAGAAGACTGCCAAAGTATTTCTGAAGATGAATGAAGTGGGACAACGATGCTTGTAGAAATGAAGACTTATAACTAAACTTTAAGTCTTCACATAACGCTATTGTAGTGGAGCATGAGAAATAGATCAATCAAACATAACAAAAGTCCAGACATAGGATTTCATATAAGGAAATTTGAGTATGACAAAAATGGAGTTTACACATCATGGGGAAAGAATGAAGTACTCAAAAAACAATGGTGGAACAGTTTGTTATCCAAAAGGAAAGAGTTGAACTCTCAAATCACATCATACAAAAATTCAACTTTAAAGGCAAATGTTAAAGCTTATAGGAGAAAATACAGAAGAATATCTTAAAAAATTTTTTAACATTTGTTCATTATTCATTCATTTTGATAGAGAGAGAGACAGAATGCAAGTGGGGGAAGGGCAAAGAGAGAGAGATAACAGAATCTGAGGCAGGTTCCAGTCTCTGAGCTGTAAGCACAGAGCCCAGTGTGGGGCTCCAACCCACAAACCCTGAAATAATGACCTGAGCCAAAGTTGGACACTTAACTAACTGAACCACCCAGGCGCCCACAGAATATCTTATAATCTAGGGCTAAGTAAGGATGTTAACAAAACAAAAAATGCAATTGTAAAAGATTGATGAGTTTAACTTCATCAACAATAAAATGCATATTCATCAAAGATATGATAAGGAATGCTAAAATACAAATTAGCTGGTGTAAGGAGATTTATAATAAAGTAATTTTTTCCCTGAATATGTTATGAAGTTCTACAAATTAACAAGAAAAAAGCAAATAACCCAACCAAATTGACAAAGGACTTAAGAGACCCTTTATAGAAGAAACAAAAATGGCTGATAAATACATGAAAATATGTTCAACATCTTAGCAGTCTTCAAAATACAAATGGAAATGACAATGAACTTCTGTTTTACACCTATCAGACAGGCAAATTGGCAAGTTGGGCATCACAAGTATTGGCAAGATTGTGGAGCAGTGGGATTGCTCATACTCTGATGGCATTATTAATAATATAAATTAGCACAACTATTTTGGAAACAATTTGGCAATGTTTTGTGAAACTGAAATAGCTATTCACCACAAACCAGTAATTTTTGGAGAAATCTTGCATATACGTTAAGGAATTATGCTCAAGTATGTTCATTGCAATAGCAGAAAAAGGTGGAACAATCCACACACTGAGTGAAAAGAAAATGGAAAACTTAAGTGGTGTCTATTAAATTAATTCTAGACAGGATTGAAAACAAGTGAGTTAAAGTTGTATCCATCAACATGGATAAATCTCAAGAATATACTATTGAGATAAAAGAATGAGTTACTAAAGAATTCCTACAGTATTATTCCATACACATCAATTTCAAAAACATGAAAAATTAATCTGTTGTTTGGTGATGTACATACAGGGAAACATTTTAAAACATTTTAAAACATAAAGTCATGGAATAATAGAAGTGAAATCCAGGACAATGATTAACTTAGGTGGTTGTGACGGGAAAATAAGGTAAGACTTATATGCAGTTGTAATGTTTTGACTCTTAAATGGGTGGTGGGTATATAGGTGTTTGAATTATTATTATTCCATATAATTTGCAACATATTATAAATATTATTTTGTATATATATTCAATCTGTAACATAAAAAAAAACAAAGAAAATCCATTCATATAACATTAGATCTTACCAGAAATGTCTTGCCTGAAAACAGTTAAACTAAAAGTAACTCAAAATTAAACAAAAATACATATTATACATTTATTTCATAATCATTTAAAAATGTGATGGTGACTACATAGGACAAAATTTGTCAATGTTCTGCTTGGTAGAAGTTTGGGTTGAAAGGTAGTAGCTAATCTTGGAAAGATTCACTTACTTCAACTATTAAATGGCACATTCCAACATACACACAATATATAATATACTTCATCAACGGTTTGGGAGGCCGAAGTTTACCTAATTCTTTCCTTAACTATTACTTACAATAAGAAAATAAGTGTCTTCATAATTTTGTCATTTTGTCATTTTATAAAGGTGTCATAAGTAGTCTTAGAGTGATGAAGTCTGAAATTATGTTAATTTGCAAAGTGATTCATGATAAGATAATTATTGAAAATATTTCAGCCTGAAATATAAACATTTTAGTGCATATGTGATTGACTGGGAAAGCTGACTAGACATGAGTAAATGAGGCCAAGCTGTTAACAGGCTACACAATTAGAGTGGGTAACTTGATCATGGTTTCTAGGCTTTCTGAATTCACCCATAGACTTCACTGCTTGAGTTTCCTTTTTAAATATTTTAGTGTGTACAATGGGCTACTTTGAAATAATTTTAAC
The DNA here is from genome assembly GCF_018350215.1 of Panthera leo. NCBI lineage: Eukaryota > Metazoa > Chordata > Mammalia > Carnivora > Felidae > Panthera > Panthera leo. Next base: position 186,797,170 of record NC_056679.1, on the reverse strand, counting down.
CATATTTTGAATACAAGTCTTTTTAGAAAAATTATAACCAAAGACTTCATCTTTCCACAATTATTTTCTGCCTAGGCCAGCAGAAGGAGCTAGTGAGTGTAAACATAGGGATTGAATTTGCTTTTCTTTAGAAGAAATAAAATGGATCACAAAACAAAGAGAAAGGAACAGGAGTGGGTAATTTTTTTCAGTTTAATAATCAAGAGAACCTTGCAGAATTGGTTTATGAAGTAGATGGTTTCTCAAGTCTATACACTTTAAATCAACAATTGCAAGCAAAAGGTGTAAATGTTTTTACTAAGCATTAAATGATTGCCGAAATGTAAAACAAGTTAGAGCAGTGGAAAAGCAAACTGACCATGGAGACTCTGAGTCATTTGAGTCTCTTGATTCATTAAGATGTGATGAAAGTAAACTTGCAAACAAGAAACTTCATCAGTAACTTTTAACCTCTCTTTCTCTCTCTCTTTCACACACACACACACACACACACACACCCCTTTTGGTGGCTGTTCCGCTGAGAAAATAAGATCAACTACTTCAGCCTAAGATATGGTATCATTTTGGGTCTGTGAAAAAAGAAGGTTCTTTTGGTTCTTCATAAAATTTTACTAATTCTTTTTTTAATGTTTATTTATTCTTCTTTTGTTCTCTGGGTAGTGTCATTTTTATCTGTATTTGCATATATCTATATATCTATATCTATATCTATCTATATATATATCTATATATATCATAGATATATACTTTTTTTTAAAATATAATTTACTGTCAAGTTAGCTAACATACAGTGTATAAATTGTGCTCTTGGCTTAGGGAGTTGATTCCCATGATTCATTGTTTACATACAATACCCAGTGCTCATCCCAATAAGTGCCCTCCTCAATGTCCATCACTCATTTTTCCCCTCCCCTCTGCTCCCCCATCAACCCTCAGTTTGTTCTTTGTATTTAAGAGTCTCTTATGGTTTGCCTCCCTCTCTGTTTGAAACTAATTTTCTCCCCTTCCCTTCCCCGATTGTCTTCTGTTCAGTTTCTCAAATTCCACGTATGAGTGAAAACATATGATATTTGTCTTTTTCTGAGTGACTTATTTCACTTAGCATAATACCCTCCAGTTCCATCCATGTTGTTGTAAATGGCAAGATTTCATTCTTTCTCATTGCCAAGTAGTATTCCAGTGTATGTATAAACCACATCTTCTTTATCCATTCATCAGTTGATAGACATTTGGGCTCTTTCCATAATTTGGCTGTTGTTGATAGTGCAGCTATAAACATTGGGGTGTATTCGCCCCAGTGAATCAGCACTCCTGTATCCTTTGGATAAATTCCTAGTAGTGCTATTGCTGGGTCGTAGGGTAATTCTATTTTCAGTTTTTTGAGGAACTTCCACACTGTTTTCCAGAGTGGCTGCACCAGTTTGCACTCCCACCAACAGTGCAAGAGAGTTCCCATTTCTCCACATCCTTACCAATATCTGTTGTTTCCTGAGTTGTTAATTTTAGCCACTCTTACTGGCGTGAGGTGGTATCTCAATGTGGTTTTGATTTCTATTTCCTTGATGATGAGTGATATTGAGCATCTTTTCAAGTGTATGTTGGCCATCTGGATGTCTTCTTTGAAAAAGTGTTTACTCATGTATTCTTCCCATTTCTCCACTGGATTATTTGTTTTTCAAGTGTTGAGTTTGGTAAGTTCTTTATAGATTTTGGATACTAACCCCTTATTTGATATATCATTTGCAAATATCTTCTCCCATTCCCTCAGTTGCCTTTTAGTTTTGTTGATTGTTTCTTTTGCTGTGCAGAAGTTTTTATCTTGATGAGGTTCCAACAGTTCTTTATTCTTGAGAGAGAGAGAGAAAGAGAGAGAGAGAGAAGCAAGGAGAGAGGGAAAGAGAGAATCCCTAGCAGACTTTGTGCTGTCATCATAGGGCCCAACATGGGGGCTTGATCTCATGACCAAAATCAAGAGTCAGATGCTTAACAGGCTGAGCCACCCAGGCACCCCAAATCTTACTGATTCTTTAGCAGCATTCTGATCACATTGGCATAACTCCTGAAAGAGTAAAAGTACTGTTTTGATTTAAACCCACAGGCTTAGTTTTGCTTCTGCTAAAATGTTTGCTCAAGTTTACCTGTTACACCATCTAGTCTCAAACATTTCAGAGAGTAGAGCATATAATTTTGAACCAACTTTAACAATTATCTTTGGAGAATGTTAGAAATGAAAGAGAATTTGGGAGGCAGTCCAGCACTTCCCTTCATCTTTCATTCTATATAAGTGGGAGGTCCAGAGAAGTGAAGATGAGCTCAAAGCAACACACTCTTATTTCTGATTCAATGATTGGTTTATCAATTATCTTTGCACAGAGGCAGCCGGGGGGTGAGAAGAAGTTTTATAGAGCAGAAACAGGATATCAAAATAACTCAAAACCTTAGAATATTCTGAAACCTGGGGATTTGTATATGATGAGGAAAAGTCAGGAGAAACCACCAGATGAAAACCACCCTGCTTCCTTACATCTTCTGCATATAGTTTCCTGCCCTGATGTCAGCACAAGGGACATTTATTTATACTATATACTCTCTTATAGTTCTCTGTAATGTCTGAATATGCCAATCATCACCCATTCCTATGGTTTCTATCCCTTGGATAGCTTACATACATTCATGATTAAGAAAGAAAGAGGGGCGTCTGGTGGCTCATTCAGTTAAGTGTCTGACTCTTGGCTTTGGCTCAAGTCATGATCTCACAGTTTCGTGGGTACACAGAGAGACTACTTGGGATTCTCTCTCTTTCCCTTTCTCTCTGCCCCTCCCCTGATAGTGCGCTGTCTCTGTCCCTCTCAAAATGAATGGATACACTTAGAAAAATAAAAAAATAAAAAAAAAAAAACAAAAGAAAGAGGGAGAGAGGTAGGAAGGAAGGAAGATCTATTTGAAAGATATTGGGAAATTCACTATATGTATTTAGTTCCTGGAAAAATCCAACAATTAGGGTGCAAATCACTTAACTTAGTTAAATTTCAAGAAACATAGCCACAGCTATATGTTCTCTGGAGCTGCTTTAAGTGACCCCCTTATTCACAATACACTGACACAGCTCCAGCTACTTGCTGCCTTACTCACTGGGCAGGGATAAAACAGGAACCTAACTAACTTTGGAATGGAAATGATAATAAGGCACTTTTCAGATCATGGCAGCTTTTCAATTGTTGGGGATTCCCTTACATGGAAACCACCACAGCTGTTGCAGATATTTTGACAATAGATAGCATGTGTCGACATAAGTAGAATCAAATAAAAAAAAATCTGACATAGAACACATTAACTATTTTGGTAATTTGCAAGAATAAAGTTTTAAAATGTATAATAAATATTTTGAAATATAAATAAAATAATTCAGATTTTTGCAAAAAAATCTAACAAATTAGAGATCTCACATTTTTCTATAGTTACACCATTAATTTTAATAACATTTTATCCATGTTTCAATGAGCCCTTAATTGCAATTATTTGGTTTCAAAAGATAGGGGATTTTTTTAAACAAGTGACAATAGTAGTGAACATCTTTATGAAGATATCTCATTTTACCGTATTTGTAGATTGTAATAGATTATTTGATAATCAATTACTTGGGTACTGAAAAGGACATTTTGCTATATCCATGGTATATATACTAAAATTCTATTTCAAGGGTTCATTTTTGATGGCAGGCTGTCAGGGTGATGAATAGACATGCTTGATGTGGTTTTCCAATTTTGTGATAATGAGGACGTGTGAAGATCTTCATGTTCATTGTGGAACATTCTTTATATCATAAAATTCTGCCATAAAGTACGGAGCTAGCAAGTCTCCAGATGGTAATTATAACTTTGTTGGAATGAAACAGATATGGTATTGAGAGGCTTTCAAGATGGACCAAACGTCACCAAAATGTGTCTTAAGTTTAAAACCAAGTTTCTCTTCCTTTGGAAGTTACACATAGGATTTTTGATTAGTAGTTACTGCAGTAATGTTTTCTCATATTGTATAGCACTTTATACAACACTTATGTTGTACATTAGGTTATATTAATTTTACTGACTTGCCCAAACCAAAGCACAAGAGAAAATGTAGCTCAGTCTTCCCTTCCATCATTAAGCATTTGCACTAAAGGGAGAAGGAGGCAAGAGAAATAAATTTGCTTTTTCTTTCCTCTCAGGTCTTTTATGCCTCTGTGTATAAGTCCTCACCTCACTGAGTGTGATTCTGCTACTTAAAGGTGAAATTTTTTATACAATCTGGCTCTTGGCCAATTTCCTCCACCTGGTTCTCCAGTGAAGAAACAGTTCCAAGACTGGAGGAAAGCCACCTATATTGGACTAGAGATGATTGCATTAGCTCTCTTATGGCGTGTGAGGGTGGACATGAATTAGGGTTGCCAAATAAAATATAAGATACCTGATTTAAGTTGAATTGCAGATTAACAAAAAAAAATTTAGTGTATGTTTGTTTTGCTAATTTTGGCAAAGCTACTGTAAATCCTATATTTTAAGGAATATTTCAAGGACATTTTTTCCCCACAGGTAATTTTGACTTTAACTGATTTTCATTTCCTGTATTGATTTTAGAATTTGACCCTCATACAAGAGAAGACCATGCTGAACTTTTATAAAATACTTTACAGCTATTGTCTCATTTATATCTCTATGATGATGCTCATGGGGACTTTAAGCCTGTTTCATGCATGCCCATTTTCCAGATGAGAATGTTGATATTCAGAATCATCCTGTTACTCAAGGCCATTGGGAGAGTTAAGAGGCAGAGTTTGAATTCTCTTCTAGCCCAATTTTCTCTCAGAAACTCACTCTTACATGGGAGTGGATAATAACTGATTAATCTTATGAATATATTCCAGTTGGTTCATAATAATTCCTTCTGTCCCTCTTTCCTTCTCTTTGTATAAAGTACTATAGTACATTAATACAATACTATATAATAAAATTACATAATACTGCCTCTTTGATGGCATTGTGTTCTAGCCTAACAAAAATGTTTGTTTTCCTTCAAGATCCTAGGTATAGGTGACTTGGGACAATATAGCCTTCTATTGAGAGATTCAGCATGCCTAGTAACACCTTAACATTTTACAACATAGATTACCATCTCCTGAAATTGTTCAATGGCATAAAGCATGTTGGTGCATGAATTATAGAAATAATATTTTTAAAAGAATAGTTATTTAAATGATGAAGTCTTTTGAGGCACTCTTGCCCCTGTGCTCACACATATAAGCATATGCCTTTGATTGAAGCAGATCTCTAAACTTTCTTTCTTGAAATCACTTTCAGATGGCCTATTCAATTGTGTTTCATGGTTTTGATGGTATCAACCTGCTTTCTTTCGTGGTCTGTTTCCATTTCTGGAACTAACAGAAGTTACAAAGTGACAATATGATGTGATAGTTATGTTATCTATTTACTAAAATGTTCTAGATGTTTAATAGCACATACCAGGACATGTGGTCATGACCAGGCCAATTTTCAATTTTGCTACTTCTCTGGTATAATTTCCTCCCTCAATCATTTTAAATCTTCTTGGTAGAAGTGGAGAGTTAACAGTAGTATCAGGAGGAGTAAATTTTGAGTGAATAGTTTCTTCAGTGTTTAAAATGCCCTGAGCATTATCTTCACAGTATTGTCAATTACTGGCTTCTCAAAATGCCACATTTTCAGAGTGTAACAAACATGTGCCAACTTAAATGTGGTTTATCATGGCACAGTGGAGTGAGAAGATTAGTAAGGGATTAATATAAATGAAAAATATGGCTGAAGTTTTCCTATCCCCATGCATTTGTTAGTGGGTGAACTCATTTTCTGGATTCTTTATTTTTCTCAAGGTCATCTCATCAGATCCATTTTCAGTTAAGTCCTCAGTACTTTATCAGTAGACAAATTTATCTTCTTCTTTGGGGATAGATGGTAACATACAGGTGCAGAGTGACTTTAATGAAGAAATCTAAGGAATTCGGAAATAGAAAAAAACATAAAGAAAGAGAGGAGAAGGTGGGTGGGGGGAAACAGTCAAAGCAGAGGAGAGTGTGAAGAAAATATGGAAATTGAGACTTTAAATCCTTTCTGAGAGTAGAAAATCATGCCCTTCTTTTCTCAAAGGAAACTGAAGGCTTTATGAGTTCCTTGGACATCAAATATAATTTTGATACTTGATACTTCAATGAGGGAGAAATGTTCTGCTTAGATTTCCTTTGAAATTCACATTTGATATAAAACTCAAGTCTAAAAATGTTTTTAACATAAATAAATTTATAGCCAGCCAGCTCTGGAAGAACATGCAAATATATCAAAATACAACCCTATGGCTCCCCAGTTTTCTCTTTCTCTGGTACTGGCATGGAGAAGATATTTTGATTTTTTATTTAAATAAAGGAGCAGTGGCTAAAAAGAGGCATTGAGTACAGATTCAAATGAACAGAACTGATGAAGTGGAAATGAATATGCTTGAATTAATCATAATGCTTTAATCAGGGTTTTCTAATGCTAGTTAATTGCATCCACAAAATATAGAAGCAAATGAGCTTGGTGAGTGTAAAAGGGAGACTCAGAGACTTTGAATAGGATCCTGTTCTGAACAAGAGTGGTGTGGAAAAATTGACCAATTGCCACTGAAGCTGTTGTGTGCCCAAGTGGCTGAATAAGCTTGGTAACAGTCGACTCAATTAAATTATAGGTCTAAATTAAACTTATATGATAAGGCTACCATATTAAATTTCATTTGTTTTTCTAAGTAATTCCATTCCCAAGAGACACTAGACATCTCTCATGACTGAAAATAAATTATCTTTCTTTTCCAGTGTGGTTTCCATTAATTTAATTCTACTGCATAATAATTAAAACAGTTAGGCCTCTGTGGCATTGAAATATCTATGTGTTCAATGTGATTGTTGTCCCCAAGAACATCAGAGTAGGGGATTCTATGAACTCGCTCCTCCTTCAGAAACATCACTCTGGTCTCTTTGACAGGACCAAAAGTTTTTATCACTGATCTTCCTCTTTGGTTAGCACATAAATGATCTTAATTTCACCCTGCCTGTGTGACATAAAGGGCCATATCTTAAAACACTGTATTTGTTATTGACAACAAACCATTTGAATAATGAAAAACAATCTTCTTTTTTTTTTTCCAGCAACATACTTATTCAACTCCATGGCAAAGACTCTGGTGAAAATATGTTATTAGCATTTATAAGCTCCAATATCTCTGCAACTTCTGTTTCCACACTGACTTGCCTTAACATCTGAGTCCTTGAGAGCAAGCTTGTTCTGAGAAAAGCCAACTCTTAATTAGAACATGAAGTTTTTAATCAACAAACGTCTAATCTTTCTGAATCCCTTATGAATCTTAAGCCTTCTGATCTTTGAGGCTGATAGCAATGGTTTTATAACCCCAATTTTTAATATTGGGTTTCCTCCCAATCAATACCTCTTTATGCTAAAAAACAGAGTGTATTCTAGGGAAGAATTCTGGGAAGACTGTTTCCTTAATCACCCATGTGCTTGCTCTTGTCCCTCTAATAAGCTTTTTTTGGTCATCTTAATTCTAAACAACTAAGACCCTCTTAGTAATAGGCACTAACTTAGTGCCCTACAGTTTAAGACAGAATTCTATGAAGGAGTATTTTCTATTAAGTGGCAAGGAGTGATAACAGGAGTGATAACAGTGATAACAGGTGATAACAGTGATAACTTCTCTAAACCTGTTTCCTCATCTGTAAATCTACACTTAATGTTATCTCTTCAGAGAAAAGTCATAAGATCAAAATAAAAATAAAATTTTCATAATACATGAAAAAGAACTGAGAAAAGTAACTTCCTTTTTCCCATTTCACTCATTTACAATATTAGTAATAACATCAGGTAATGAGACACCATTTTCAAACATAGCTGCAACAATTCCTCCCATGTTTTGCAACATAACTCTGAAGCTAATCCCATCAATTTGTGGACCCTAGTTTTCCCAACTTTACATAGCTGGCCTTGTGACTTACTTTGATCAAAAGAATGTTGCAGATGACTTCTAAAGCTGGATCATATGAAGCTTTGCAGGTTTTGTTTTCACACTCTCAGAATGATGTCCTGAGGCCATCATTCCATGATGAAAGTTGGGAGGATGGCCACATGGAGATATCCAGATGTCCCAGTTATCTCAACAGAGTCCAGCCCTCAGTTAATTCTCTAACAGATTGCACTCATGAGTGATCCCAGGTGAGACTGCTCAACCAATAGCCAGGATTATGGAAAATAATAAACTGTTTTTTAAAAGCTATGAAGCTTTAGGATAGTTTGTTTTATGGAAATAGATAATCAATAGAATTATTTGTGGTAAGCATTAGCAGTGAACAATACAGAAGACCCTTGCTTCATAAGTGTATATTGTAGTATCAAAGGTTACTAAAATTGTATTGTAATTGAAATATATCTTATGCACTTTGTATTTATGCTATATAAAGGGATGACATGTAAAAGCATGAGTGAAATAATTTGCTGATTGTTGTCTGTGATGTGTAGTAAGAAACATACTGGAGTTAATGGCTAAATTTTTGAATGCTTACTACATAACAGGTTTACAGGTATTTGTACATGTATTAATTCATTAAATATGTACAGTAATCAGTAAATGTGATATATACTATTCTTACTCCCAATTTGCTTAAAAGGAACTTGAGGCACAGAGAGGATGCTAGCTTTAGCTAAATTCACATAGATAGTAAACATTGAGTTGGATTTCCAACTCAAGCAGTCTAGCTCCAGAGTCTACACCCTTAACTGCTGCACACTGTTAGAATAGGGAAACTACTGTAATTACACAGAAATTCTCACACTTAAAATTATTAGGTAATTTGGGGGAAAATTAATCTTTATTATAATGTATGAGATAAAAAAAATAAGGCAGATTAGGCCAGTAAATCTCTTAACACTTCCCATTGAATTTTCAAGGATGGATATAGAGATTTTTAGTTTTTTTTAAGCATCAATCAGACTTTCCTCAAGGTAGTAAATATAGTAGAAATTATATTTATTTGAACCAGGCAAATGGCACTGGACATCATTACACCAGATATTAAATTAATTAAATTATTGTTCTAAATAGAGAAATATTTAATGCATTTATTTTTATCACTAATATTTGGTTACCTATAAACCTATAAAATGTTCACACTTATTTTATCTACACTGTAACCTATTGATTATTTTGATTAGAGCACAGTACTTACTTGTATTTTAACATGAGTTGGAATTTAGCTCCCCTGAATTTTTCAGGACCATGGAGAGAAACCACCCCATCTGTGCTGATGATTTGCCTGCACAACCTGACGGCGAGCTACTAAATAACTGGACTTAACTATGGCCCTGCTAGGGAGGAAAAATCTGCTGAATTATAACCTTCAGAAATGGGAATCAGGAACACTGAGTATGTGAATACCTTCCTTAGGTAATTCTGAACATCAGCCAAGTATGGACCACCTGACCTGGCTATTTGCTATTTGTTTTATGGAAATAGATAATCAATAGAATTATTTGTGGTGTGTGTATATATATATACACATATATATGTATATATATGTGTGTGTGTGTGTGTGTGTGTGTGTGTGTGTGTATATATATATATATATATATATATATATATATGTAAAATATTGGAATACTACCTTACCTGTACAGCCCCTCTTAACTATCCAAGGTTGTGGAGTTGCTCAAGAAAATTATTATTATTTTTTAATCTAATTATGAACTTTAAAAAGGAAGTTCTTGAGGTTTATATTCAGGGTATTGCCTTCTAGTTTATGGTTCTACCTGTTTGGTTATCCTTTTCCCTTAACTCAGGGACTTATTCCATGTTATACTCATCTATTTTAACCTACTCCTGAATATACTAAGATAAGCGATTCATGAACAATTGACATAAACTGGAAATTTACAGAAGAGGATTAAAAAAGGCCAAAACTCTAGAAAACATTAAAAGATGTTCAACCTCATAGATTATTAGATAAATGAAAAAGTTAAAAGTTTTGTAACCCATCAGCTGGGTAAGAAGCTTGAGTTTTCTAATGTTAGCAAGGATGAAATAAAATTGACATTTTCAGTCACTTCTGGGCATCAAACAAACACTGATATTTTTCTGACCTATACCCATCTCCTATCACTTTCTGTTGCCTACCTCAATTTAGAGACTAGAAATGTAAATTCTAATTTTCCCAGCATTCTTTGCAGCTATTGTGATTATATAACACAGTCTAGTCAATAAACATATAAAAAATTTTGCTGTGGAGGTATCTGGGAAATTGAGTATTTATTGATAAGAAAGCAGAACTGTAGTAAATGTCTCCTGTCTCTGCTTTGTTATGTTTTGAACATAGACATGATACTTGGAGGAATGGCTTTCATCTTGTCATCATAAAGGAAAGACCAAGGAACTTGCAGATATGCAGCTATAATATTTTTAGGTTATTGAACAAATGCCAGCAACTACCCGCACACTATTTTCTGAGACAAATAAACCATCATTTATTTAGATTACTTTTAATTTGAACTTTTTGTTACTTAAAGAATTCCTAACAGATACAATGGGATTATAAATTTATGCAATGTTTTTGGAAGGTAATTTGACATAATCTATCAAATTTAAAATGCACTAAGTATTATTAGTGCAGTTTTATGTCTGCAGTATGAGTTTGTCCTAAGGATATATTAATCCTTGTATACAAAAAATATATACGCATATAGATATGCATAAATATATAATGAATAAACATCATTTAAACATTCTTACAAAAGTAAATAATTATAAATTGTAAATAAGTTGTATGTTCACCGTTAAGAAGAATGGTTAAATAAAACATGGGTACTATGCAGCTATTAAAATAAGAGTAACCCCACACACAAAGAAAGGTCATCAAAATTCAGTGCTATTTTTAAAAATACATTTGAGAACAATATGTATAATATAGCCCCATTTATAAAGGAGGAAATATATGTGCGTGGATATGAGCTTACATATGAAACTTTGAGAATGGTTATTTTTTACATGGGAGAAGAGTAAGATTTTCAGTGTTCTTTCTAATTCTCAGTACAATTTGTATCTTGGGTTAATGAATATACAATAACATATTAACATGCTAATAAACTCATATAAACACTTGATAATAGCTTGAATGTTCACCTTTCCCATGAGAATTTGGGTTTCAAATAGTAACTAAAGGAATTGACTGAAGGTCCAGGTAAGCAAGGGAGAAATATGATATGTGTCTCTAAAACCATGCAGTATAGGTGGCCACTTTTTATCTGGTTGTAAATTAGTCTTTCTCCCATAGTGTTTGGTATTAAATGGATGAAAGATAGATCTTCAAAAAAAAGTACAGTTTTTATGAATACATAATAAAATATGTTTACAATTAACAAATCCATGAAGTTAGTATAGAAATCTGTAAGTGAATAGTGGATTTTTACAATTGTCACAATGTTTATCATAATATCAAACATATATTGAGCACTTGCTAGGCCCCTGACATGATGTAATCATTTTATATGCACTACCTCATTTAATTCTTTAAACAAGATATGAGATAGGTTCTATTATTTCTCCATTTTAAAATAGTTAGTTGCTCTTAGAGAACTTAAGTAATTTAGCCAATTAAGTAATATAACTAGCATGGAATTCTCTCCTAGGTCTCTATGACTCTGGAATTCAAATTGTTAATTATTCTTCTATACAGATTCCAAAAGCATTAAACATTGTATATGACATAGAGGGTGGGCTTTTATATAAGTCCCATGTTGACAAGTATATTGTTTCTGTTCAATGTTATATCACTAGGACTAGGGATAAAGTATGTATTTGGTTTATATTTGCCAAACATTTATGTGTTTTATATACACATAAATGCAAGGCTAATGATCTGCATGTAAAATTAACTCCTTTGTCTTCACAAAACCAGATCACCTCTCAGGATGCTATTAAGTGGTTTCCTTCTTTGAGTATTTGGCTGGAAAGATCTCTTAAGATACTTCCTGTTTAATAATTTTAACATTCTAGGAAATGTTGTTTATTAGTTCTAGAGAAATAGCCCATAACAAAAGATAACTAAATTTTTCCAAAACTAAAGACTAACTGGATTTTCCACTCATGAATGGAGAAAGTCCAAGTGGAACAGTGCTGAAAAACAGCCTCAAAACAGTATGTTCCCCTTTGCATCCTTCTTTGGGTCATAAAGAAACATGCTGAGAGTGCTGACTTTGAAGAGTTCCCAAGATAGCTTTCCAGATGACCTCTTGGTCACAAGGACCTGTTATTTTGAAAGGCATAAGTACATTGGAGATCAAAGGGAGTGACTGGAATTTCCTTTCTTGATTGGTGCATTATTCTGAGAAGAGCTGGATACAGATCATTCAGCCTCAGAGGGAGGGAGCACAACTCCTGGTGTTGCCTAATTTACAAATCCTAAATCTAATTAATCTTTCAGAACTCTAATGAACTTCCCAAACTGAAGAAAATAAGAATTTCTATATTTGTGACAAGAAAATAATAAAGGAAAATCTGGAATTTATGTGTCAGTGCACACTGAGATTATGCACAGTGCCTGCTACTAACAGATTAATTTTTCTAATGCATAGTTGGGGGAAAATTAAACCATTTCTCTGCTTAAGCACACTGCTTATGTGTCTCACTTCTTAAACTCATTAGCATTGAATTCTGAGCCCTCTACTTGGCTCTGTCTAGCATTATCTCTTACCACTATGTTATATCAATTCTTTGGTCCAGACAAAACAAGTTATTAGCTTCTATTCTAACGTGAATTTCAAGGCACAACATTAACACCTAGCATTTATCAAGCATTTACTATGTGCTAAATATTCTGCTAAATGCTTTATGTAGGTTATCTCACTTAACCTCATGACTCTATGAGGTAAATCCCATTTTATAGATAAAGATATTGAGGTATACAGAGGGTAAGTACCCTGCCCAAGTTCACACAGCTGTTAGTGGTAAACTGGAACTTAAACTTCAGCAGTTTAACTCCCCATTGCTTTAACTATTACCTTCCTCTCATAGAAATAAAATGGTCTAGACCCTTAGTTTTATTCTTTGGCCAACATATGGCATTGCAATAATAAGTTGAGTAGACTATCTTTTTCCTATCTCAAGAAGTTGGAAGATCTATAGATATCATGTGAATTTAGTTCAGTCATTTGGCAAGTGTTTAATGAGTACCTCCTATGTGTAGGTACTGTTTTAGGCACTGAAGATACATTAGTGAAGAAAATAGAAATCCTTGACTTCATGTAACCTATATTTTAGTACATTGTAGTTCCTCATATTTTACCAAAGGGACCCAAGTCAGTCTGGGTGGCATAGAAAAGCTTTTGTCCTTGGCAAGGGACAAGCAGACATATAGCTAACTTTTCTCTTTCTTGGAGTCTGATCACTCAGACAAAGAGACATAGTTTATGGAGGTGAAAATGAGGTTTAATAACCAAGAGCTACCAATCTTTCATATTACAGGGGCCATCTGGGAAAGGTAGCAGAAAGTGGGTGAGGAGGTGACTGTGGTACACTAAAGAGTACTTATGCATTCTATAAAGGCAAGCCCTTCTCAGCTGTCATGGGCTGTCACCATCCTGGAATGTAGACTAGTGTTGTAAAGCTACCAGTATTTCAAGAGAAGACAGAGATCTCATTTTTTTGGTGAGTAAAATATTTAATTTTTTTTTTAATTTTGGAAAATTAATTCGAAGTAAAAACAACAAAATACAAACCCCAAAACTCTGTGTCAATTTAAAATGACCATCTATTTTAAGGCTCAATAATGTGTCACAAATACTGCAAGATTTCACTTATATTGGGTATTTAAACTAGTCAAACTCATAGAATCCAAATTTAGAATTATAGTTGCCAGGGACTAAGGGGAAAAGAGAATGGGGTATTACTAATCAATGGGAATGAAGTCTCAATTATGCAAGGAGAATGATTTCTAGAGCTCTGTTGTACAACATTACTCTAAAGTTAACAATATTGTATCATACACTTAAAAATTTGTTAAGAGGGTAGAAATCATAGTGTTTTTACCACAATAGAAAGTTGTATCTTACTGTGTGTGTGTGTGTGTGTGCGTGTGTGTGTTTGTGTGTGTGTGTGTATGTGTGTGTTGAGGTGGGGCAATTAGAAAGGTTCTAGCAGTTAGCACTGTGATTGTTCTAGAAGAATGTATCACGAGAGGCTTCTATCTAAACCTAGTAGAATATAGAATGTAGGAGGCCAGGGACCTTGCAAAAGATCCTAAAAAAAAAAAAAAAAAAAAAAGGACAGAAGAAATGAAATCACTACAAAAAGAGGTGCAAGGAAAATTTGACAAAAGAATCAGGCAATGTCAAAATCAGCATGTATCTTTTTGCAATAACATCACACAAAATTTGTTTCAGCCAATGCCACTTCCCTTCAGGCTCTCTGCAGCTTGCTGACTTGCTCTGAGATAGAGAACAAGCAGGTCATTTCTTCTTTGTCCTGGAGCTTTAGTGGGGACAAACTTTTCCTCTGAAACTTCAGAGACAGGAATAAAGAAAGCCTAAGCCGGCAAAGGAGAAGTTCTACTTCACCTGTCCATTGGTCAGGATCTTGGGCGCTGCTGTTCTCTTGGCAAGGTTTATTGTATCTATTATCTATCTATCTATCTATCTATCTAACTATCTATCATCTATCATCTATCTCTACCACCTGTGTATTTATGTGGCAACAACATTTAACATGAGATCTACCAACTTAACAAAATTTTTAAATGTTTTTATTTATTTATTTTGAAAGAGAGAGAGCACAAGTGGGAGAGAGGGGAAGAGAGAGAGGAGATGATTTGTCATCTATTGCAATTGTAGTTAGCATAAGTTTTGGTCATTAATTTAACTGAAAAATTTATTTTTTTTATTTTTTAAAAGTGTATTTATTTATTTTGAGACAGAAAGAGATCACGAGCTGGGAAGGTACAGAGAGGGAGAGAGAATTCCAAGCAGGCTCTGGGCTTGTCAGTACAGAACCTGATGTGAGGCTTGATCCCATGAACCATGAAATCATGACCTGAGTCAAAATCAAGAGTCAGACACTTACTGTCTCAGCTACCCAGGCACCCCTGAAACATTTATTTTTATAAAACCTTCAAAAATAAAGTCATATGCATATTTTAATGAGAAAAAAAAAGGTCTTGTTCAAGACACATCGCTAACTATTTCCTTGGCCAAAAATGTTAATGTTCTCAAGTAGCAAGATCATTGACCAATACCCTACTGAAATATAAGTAGTAATCACTATCATACAGAGTCTTAACAGATTCCCTGGTAGTTTATTAGGTTCAGTGTTTTTAGGCTCTTGAATTTTGATAGAATGTATCAGTTTTGATAGAATGCATCATTTTTTATTTTTGATAGAAAAAAATTAGTTAATTGTATTCAAAGTTACCATAAGACACAATCAAAAAATCTAAATAGTTTTATGGAAACATAATCCATATACTATATAATTCACTCACTTAAAGAGTACAAATTGGGGCGCATGGGTGGCTCAGTCGGTTAAGCGACCGACTTCAGCTCAGGTCACCATCTCGCGGTCCGTGAGTTCGAGCCCCGCGTCGGGCTCTGGGCTGATGGCTCAGAGCCTGGAGCCTGCTTCTGATTCTGTGTCTCCCTCTCTCTCTGCCCCTTCCCCGTTCATGCTCTGTCTCTCTCTGTCTCAAAAATAAATAAATGTTAAAAAAAATTAAAAAAAGAGTACAAATTAATGGTTTTTTATTATATTCACAGAGGTTTGAAACCATCCCTACAATCTAAGATTAGAACATTTTCATCACCATCAAAAGAAACTCTGTACCTAGCAGAACAATCACTTCCCCACCCCCTGCCTTCACCTAGCCCCCAGAAACCATGAATCAGTTTTCTGTCTTTGTGGATTTGCCTATTCTGGATATTTCATATAGAAAGGAACATACATTATGTGGTCTTTTGAGTCCGGCTTCTTTCAATTAGCATAAGTTTTCAAGTTTTATTCATGTATTAGTATTTTATTCCTTTTTATAGTTGAATAATATCCCATTGTATGCACATACCACATTTTGCTTATCTATTCATCCACTTATGGACATTTTATTTGTTTCCACTTTTTGGCTATTATGGTGCTGTGAACATTCATGTAAAAGTTTTTGTGTGAACATATGTTTTTAATTTTTTTGAGTATATACTTAAGAGTAGAATAGTAATAGTATAGTAGAATGAATATAGTAATATAGGAGAATATAGTAAGATAGTAAATAGTAATATAGTAGAACAAGTAGCCAAGATATGGAAGCAACACAAGTGTCCATTCATAGATGAATGGATAAAGAAAATGTGATATGTATATATACAATGGAATACTACTCAACCATAAGGCATATTTGATATCAGCTCAGCCACTCGTATAACACCCAGATGCAAAAGACTTCCATCCTGCTAATTATCCCTTACATTTATATTACATTTAAGATTTACTGAATGTTCTCAAGTATATGATCTCATCCAAACCTAATGATAATCTGGCAGGTATAATGCACCTCATCGTGATTGATTTTTGATAGAAAATCAATCTGACTTTGAGAGGCTAAAGGACTTGCCTTGGGCCACATGGGTGTTGGAGTTAGACCTTGAACTCATGACTTCTGACTCTAGATTCAGCGTTATTCTCATTGCCCCAGGCTACTGTGAGACCTTATTTATCTTTTCATCCTGACACTGCCTTTTGCTTGTCATCATATATAAAGCCATGGTACATTCTGCCATAGAAATCACTTTAAAATGTATCAATGTGCTTTTAAATACTACTTGGATCATTTTTCTACCACCTAGAAGCTAAGTAATGAAAATTAAAAAACCCACAAGGACTTTGTAAAGACTCCAGCATATTTATTGGTTATAATTTAGTTTGGATATATACTATTCTCCAGTCATCTAATCAATAAAAAGTGATTAAAATAACTGATTAATAGATAAACATATTTATCTATTTTCAACCTAGTTACTGACTGGCCTAGATTGAGTATTTGGCCTAGTTATAGTGTAGTAGTCATTAAAGTGCTCACAAAAATTCTACCAGAGAATGTATTCAATGATCCATCTGTGTTTGGTAAAGAGGAAATTATACAAACTTAGGAAAGTACATGAAGTAAAGGTTTAAGAGCATGAACTCTAGGGTCAGGGAGACCTGGGTTTGAGTCCATACTAAGCTCTAAGCCATTTACTAGCTGTATGTCTTTAAGCAAATGCTTAGCCTCTCTAAATCTCAGTGTCCTCATCCATAAAATACAGATGACAATTTCTCCTACGTTGAATGTTTATTGTGGGTATTAAATGAGTCAATTCAAGTAATGGAATTATAGCATTAGCTAGTATATCAAAAATTTCAGGAAATAAGTGTTAATTACTGTTATGGTTATTATTATTTATTATCTCTAATTTAAGTTCCCTCATTATTTTCTTCAACCATAAAGAATGGTTAAAGAACCTATTCAGCTCCTTGTGTTGGTATCAATTTTTTTTTGAAAAATTTTTTAAAAGTTTATTTATTTTTGAGAGGAAGAGATAGTGTGAGCAGGAGAGGGGCAGAGAGAGAGAGAGAGGGAGACACAGAATGCGAAACAGGCTCTGGACTCTGAGCTGTCAGCACAGAGCCCAACGCAGGGCTCAAACTCATCAGCGGTGACACAATGACCCCGGCTGAAGACGGACGCCCAGCTGACTGAGCCACCCAGGCGCTCCATGTTGGTACCAAAGTTAATGGGATAATTCAGAGAAAGCATTTATCACTCAGTGATTTGCAGAGCCTAAACACTAAATAAATATCCCCTACTATATTAGACACCTCCTGTGCCCCATCTCATATCTTCTTGGCTTGTCTTCTACTCCAGTCATTGCTAGGCAACTTACTTCATGTTGAAGCAGCCTCATAGCACCTCACCCACCTTAACCACAGCTGCGTTGTGTTTCTCACTTTCTGAGCCTTGATTTTTTTTTTTTTTGAGCCTTGATTTACTATGTGGCAGAGTTGAGGGATATGTATATATATGTATGTGTGTGTGTATATATACACACACACACACACACACATACATATACATATGTATATGTATATATATATATATATATATATATATATATATATATATATGTATGAATCTTTTAGCACTGGTGTATGTGCAAATATGGAAATTTAAGAGAGTTAACACCCCCCAGGGAGCTTCCCAATGAAGGATTGAAGGTGGTAGACAACCCTGTCTTCTTCCATCCCTCAGGTGGACAGTGTAGTTGCATTTTATATAGCTCTTCAGAGGTCTTTGCAGGATTGAGCCAAGTTTCCCACAGCAGTGGCAGCTAGATAACACATCTTTCCTCTCGTACCCAATTTTAATCCTTCCAATCCCCAACTGCTGTTTCCTGGGATCACTTTCTAAATAAGCTACTTGCACAGAAGTGCTTGTCTCCAGTTGTGCTTTCAGGGGAACACAGAATTTTATAATATGTGGCATGAACCCTACTGAAGTAAATAAACCTTGTCTTTTAGGTTCTTTCTTCTAATAATTATATTAAGGGCTTTTCATAGTATAAGGAGAAGTCTGTTAAAATGGATCTTGAAGTTAATTTACACTAATCTGTTAAATGTTTCTAGACTCTCTTTCAATGATCGTAAGTAGTATTTTAGCCCAGGGGTTGGCAAACTTTTTCTTCAAAGGGACTGATAGTAAATATTTTTGGCTTTGCAGGCCTGGTGTTCTCTGTTGAAACTACTTGACTCCATTGTTATAGCACAAAAGCAGTCAAAGATGATAAGGAAATGAATGGGTATGGCTGTGTTTCAACAAATCTTTATTTACATGTGGCAGGTCTAGATTTGCAATATAGAGATGGTATAATTTCAACATTTTTAGGCAGATATGTTAAAAAGTTGTTAAGTTTTTTAAATTTAATTTTTTATGTTTACTTATTTTTGAGAGAGATAGAGCGTGAGTGGGGGACGGGCAGAGAAAGAGGGAGACACAGAATCTGAAGCTGGCTCCAGACTCTCAGCTTGTCAGCATAGAGCCCCACGTGGGATCTGAACTGGAACCATGAGATCATGACCTGACCTGAAGTCAGATCCTTAACCAACTGAGCCACCCATTCTCCCCTAATAAATTATTAAGTTTTTTAAGTGCTAAAGATGTTTGTCTCAAAACATTTACTTTTTGAGTAAACAAAACAATAACTGTAAATGTCTTCATATATTTCTATTCCTTCTTCCCCCTCCTTCACCACCCCCGGCCCCTCATGCAGGTAAACTGACTCTCGGAAAGGTCCAAGTTGAAGTCTGGGAATTATTCACTGATAATAATTGCATTCATGAGTGCCTACTCTGTCTCAGGCTTGTAGTAAGTCCTTTTATGCCTTAGTTCATTTATTTTGAAAAGAAACTGAGGTTAAAGAGGCTGTAGGCAATCTGCCTATCTCCTCACAGCAAGTAACTGACAAAGTGAGAGTCAGACCCAACTCCATCTCTAAAGTACACCCTCTTAGGACCACAGGATGGTTTATAATATATTTGTAAAGCTAATAGTACTATTTGATGGTGTAGCAAGTTATATCTAGATATATGAAGTCTAAACCAGGAGTGGAGACAAAAATGAGCATGGTTGTCTAAGAAAACTATATCTACCATTCTCTGTCAAAATATTTAACATGTTTTAGCAGTAAATAGCCAATTGCACAACTTTAAAAATATCTAAAATATGTTAGTGTTGTCATGTAGAACACAGTCTTAGTTATGCTGTAGTAATTTTTTAAATTGGATTTTCATTGTTAGCTCCTTGGGATTAGTCCAAGAATGAAGCAAAGCATGAAATTTTATATACGGACATTTACATCATTCATATCCATACTAAGAATGTATTTACAGCAGTTGACAACTGTCACTGCATTAGCAGCTAATTAGAAGGGCAATAAATTAAAAAAAAAAAAAAGAACAATCTGCTCTATAATTTACGAGGACTTAGCTTATATACTAGTTTTTTTTTTTTTTTATGATATACTAGTTCTTTACTTGTATAAATAATATAGACTTTCTGGCTAAACAACAAGCAACTATTTTTATGGCATTTAAAATATTCAACTTATTTAAACTAAAACAACAACAACAACATTTCATCCATGTCTCCCATCACCCACCCTCTGCTCTGGCAATCACGTCTGTTCTCTGTCTATGAGCTATGAGCTTGGTATTGTTTTTGTTGGTGTTTTTCTTTCTCCCCTCCCCCTCCCTGCCTTTTTAAAGATTCCACATATAAGAAGAATAGGTCATACAGTATTTGTCTTTGTTTGGCTTATCTCACTTAGCAAAAGGCCCTCAAGTTCTATCCATATTGTTGCAAATAGCAAGATTTCATTCTTTTTTATGGCTAAATACTATTCCATGTATATATACCACATCTTCTTTATACATTCATCCATAGATGGACCCTTAGGTTGTTGGCATACCTTGACCATTGTAAATAATGCTGCAATGAATGGGGGAGGGCATATATATCTTTTTAAGTTAGTGTTTTCATTTTCTTTGGATAAATACCCAGAAACTGAAGTGTTGGATCATATGGTAGTTCTATTTTCAATTTTTTTTTAAATCTCCATACTGGACCAATCTACATTCCTACCAACAGTGTATAAGGGTTCCCTTTTCTCTACATCTTTGCCAACACTTGTTATTTCCTGTCTTTTTAAAAACTTTTTTTTAAGTTTATTTATTTTTGAGACAGAGAGAGAGTGCAGGAGGGGCAGAGAGAGACAGACAGAGAGAAAGTTCCAAGCAGGTTTCACACCAACAGCATAGAGCCTGACATGGAGCTTCAACTCACAAACCATGAGATAATTACCTGAGCCAAAACCAAGAGTCAGATACTCAACCCAGTCAGACAAGAAGTTACCACCCCTTGTCTTTTTGATAGTAGCCAGTATAACAGGTATCAGGTGATATCTCATTGTGGCTTTGGTTTTTATTTTCCTGGTGATTAATAATGTTGAGCATCTTTCCATGTACCTGTTGGCTATCCATATGTCTTCTTAGAAAAAATGTCTATTCATATCTGCCTATTTTTTAATTGGATTGCTTGTTTTATTATTATTATATTATTATTATTATTATTATTATTATTATTATTATTATTTTCTATTGAATTATAGAGTTCTTTATATATTTTGGATATTAACCCCTTATCAAATATGACTTACAAATAATTTCTCCCATTCAGTAGTTTGCTTTGTCATTTTGTTGATGTTTGCTGTGCAGAAGCTTTTTAGTTTGATGTAAACACACTTTTTCTTCTTACTTTTGTTACTTTTTTTGTTTTATGGGTCAGATACAAAAAAACATTGTCAAGACCTATGTCCAGGAGCTCATTGCCTGTGAAGGAAGCTGTTTTTGAACATTGTAAATGATCGCAGGTTTTAATCACTGTTTAAATAAAAGAAAGACGGGGGTTCCGGAAGATGGCGGCGTAGGAGGACGCGGGGCTCACAGCGCGTCCTGCCGATCACTTAGATTCCACCTACACCTGCCTAAAGAACCCAGAAAACCGCCAGAGGATTAGCAGAAGGGAGTCTCCGGAGTCAAGCGCAGACGAGAGGCCCACGGAAGAGGGTAGGAAGGGCGGCGAGGCGGTGCGCGCTCCACAGACTGGCGGGAGGGAGCCGGGGCGGAGGGGCGGCTCGCCGGCCAAGCAGAGCCCCCGAGTCTGGCTGGCAAAAGCGGAGGGGCCGGACAGACTGTGTTCCGACAGCAAGCGCGACTTAGCGTCTGGGAGGTCATAAGTTAACAGCTCTGCTCGGAAAGCGGGAAGGCTGGAGGACAAAGGGAGGGAGAGCTGCTGAGCCCCCGGAAGGCAGAGCTCAGCTTGGCGGGAACAAAGGCGCCAGCGCCATCTCCCCCGCCCATCCCCCAGCCAAAATCCCAAAGGGAACCAGTTCCTGCCAGGGAACTTGCTCGCTCCGCGCAAACACCCAACTCTGTGCTTCTGCGGAGCCAAACCTCCCGCAGCGGATCTGACTCCCTCCCGCTGCCACAGGGCTCCTCCTGAAGTGGATCACCTAAGGAGAAGCGAGCTAAGCCTGCCCCTCCAGCCCCCGTGCACCTTGCCTACCCACCCCAGCTAATACGCCAGATCCCCAGCAACACAAGCCTGGCAGTGTGCAAGTAGCCCAGACGGGACACGCCACCCCACAGTGAATCCCGCCCCTAGGAGAGGGGAAGAGAAGGCACACACCAGTCTGACTGTGGCCCCAGCAGTGGGCTGGGGGCAGACATCGGGTCGGACTGCGGCCCCGCCCACTAACTCCAGTTATACACCACAGCACAGGGGAAGTGCACTGCAGGTCCTCACCACGCCAGGGACTCTCCAAAATGACCAAACGGAAGAATTCCCCTCAGAAGAATCTCCAGGAAATAACAACAGCTAATGAACTGATCAAAAAGGATTTAAATAATATAACAGAAAGTGAATTTAGAATAATAGTCATAAAATTAATCGCTGGGCTTGAAAACAGTATACAGGACAGCAGAGAATCTCTTGCCACAAAGATCGAGGGACTAAGGAACAGTCACGAGGAGTTGAAAAACGCTTTAAACGAAATGCAAAACAAAATGGAATCCACGATGGCTCGGCTTGAAGAGGCAGAGGAGAGAATAGGTGAACTAGAAGATAAAGTTATGGAGAAAGAGGAAGCTGAAAGAAAGAGAGATAAAAAAATCCAGGAGTATGAGGGGAAAATTAGAGTACTAAGTGATACACTAAAAAAAAATAATATACGCATAATTGGTATCCCAGAGGAGGAAGAGAGAGGGAAAGGTGCTGAAGGGGTACTTGAACAAATTATAGCTGAGAACTTCCCTGAACTGGGGAAGGAAAAAGGCATTGAAATCCAAGAGGCACAGAGAACTCCCTTCAGACGTAACTTGAATCGATCTTCTGCACGACATATCATAGTGAAACTGGCAAAATACAAGGATAAAGAGAAAATTCTGAAAGCAGCAAGGGATAAACGTGCCCTCACATATAAAGGGACACCTATAAGACTCGTGACTGATCTCTCCTTTGAAACTTGGCAGGCCAGAAAGGCTTGGCACGATATCTACAGTGTGCTAAACAGAAAAAATATGCAGCCGAGAATCCTTTATCCAGCAAGTCTGTCATTGAGAATAGAAGGAGAGATAAAGGTCTTCCCAAACAAACAAAAACTGAAGGAATTTGTCACCACGAAACCAGCCCTACAAGAGATCCTAAGGGGGATCCTGTGAGACAAAGTACCAGAGACATCACTACAAGCATAAAACATACAGACATCACAATGACTCTAAACCCATATCTTTCTATAATAACACTGAATGTAAATGGATTAAATGCGCCAACTAAAAGACATAGGGTATCAGAATGGATAAAAAAACAAGACCCATCTATTTGCTGTCTACAAGAGACTCATTTTAGATCTGAGGACACCTTTAGATTGAGAGTGAGGGGATGGAGAACTATTTATCATGCTCCTGGAAGCCAAAAGAAAGCTGGAGTAGCCATACTTCTATCAGACAAACTAGACTTTAAATTAAAGGCTGTAACAAGAGATGAAGAAGGGCATTATATAATAATCACAGGGTCTATCCACCAGGAAGAGCTAACTATTATAAATGTCTATGCGCCAAATACCCGAGCCCCCAGATATATAAAACAATTACTCATAAACATAAGCAACCTTATTGATAAGAATGTGGTCATTGCAGGGGACTTTAACACCCCACTTACAGAAATGGATAGATCATCTAGACACACAGTCAATAAAGAAACAAGGGCCCTGAATGATACATTGGATCAGATGGACTTGACAGATATATTTAGAACTCTGCATCCCAAAGCAACAGAATATACTTTCTTCTCGAGTGCACATGGAACATTCTCCAAGATAGATCATATACTGGGTCACAAAACAGCCCTTCATAAGTTTACAAGAATTGAAATTATACCATGCATACTTTCAGACCACAATGCTATGAAGCTTGAAATCAACCACAGGAAAAAGTCTGGAAAACCTCCAAAAGCATGGAGGTTAAAGAACACCCTACTAACGAATGAGTGGGTCAACCAGGCAATTAGAGAAGAAATTAAAACATATATGGAAACAAACGAAAATGAAAATACAACAATCCAAACGCTTTGGGACGCAGCGAAGGCAGTCCTGAGAGGAAAATACATTGCAATCCAGGCCTATCTCAAGAAACAAGAAAAATCCCAAATACAAAATCTAACAGCACACCTAAAGGAAATAGAAGCAGAACAGCAAAGGCAGCCTAAACCCAGCAGAAGAAGAGAAATCATAAAGATCAGAGCAGAAATAAACAATATAGAATCTAAAAAAACTGTAGAGCAGATCAACGAAACCAAGAGTTGGTTTTTTGAAAAAATAAACAAAATTGACAAACCTCTAGCCAGGCTTCTCAAAAAGAAAAGGGAGATGACCCAAATAGATAAAATCATGAATGAAAATGGAATGATTACAACCAATCCCTCAGAGATACAAACAATTATCAGGGAATACTATGAAAAATTATATGCCAGCAAATTGGACAACCTGGAAGAAATGGACAAATTTCTAAACACCCACACTCTTCCAAAACTCAATCAGGAGGAAATAGAAAGCTTGAACAGACCCATAACCAGCGAAGAAATTGAATCGGTTATCAAAAATCTCCCAACAAATAAGAGTCCAGGACCAGATGGCTTCCCAGGGGAGTTCTACCAGACATTTAAAGCAGAGATAATACCTATCCTTCTCAAGCTATTCCAAGAAATAGAAAGGGAAGGAAAACTTCCAGACTCATTCTATGAAGCCAGTATTACTTTGATTCCTAAACCAGACAGAGACCCAGTAAAAAAAGAGAACTACAGGCCAATATCCCTGATGAATATAGATGCGAAAATTCTCAATAAGATACTAGCAAATCGAATTCAACAGCATATAAAAAGAATTATTCACCATGATCAAGTGGGATTCATTCCTGGGATGCAGGGCTGGTTCAACATTCGCAAATCGATCAACGTGATACATCACATTAACAAAAAAAAAGAGAAGAACCATATGATCCTGTCAATCGATGCAGAAAAGGCCTTTGACAAAATCCAGCACCCTTTCTTAATAAAAACCCTTGAGAAAGTCGGGATAGAAGGAACATACTTAAAGATCATAAAGGCCATTTATGAAAAGCCCACAGCTAACATCATCCTCAACGGGGAAAAACTGAGAGCTTTTTCCCTGAGATCAGGAACACGACAGGGATGCCCACTGTCACCGCTGCTGTTTAATATAGTGCTGGAAGTTCTAGCATCAGCAATCAGACAACAAAAGGAAATCAAAGGCATCAAAATTGGCAAAGATGAAGTCAAGCTTTCGCTTTTTGCAGATGACATGATATTATACATGGAAAATCCGATAGACTCCACCAAAAGTCTGCTAGAACTGATACATGAATTCAGCAAAGTTGCAGGATATAAAATCAATGTGCAGAAATCAGTTGCATTCTTATACACTAACAATGAAGCAACAGAAAGACAAATGAAGAAACTGATCCCATTCACAATGGCACCAAGAAGCATAAAATACCTAGGAATAAATCTAACCAAAGATGTAAAAGATCTGTATGCTGAAAACTATAGAAAGCTTATGCAGGTAATTGAAGAAGATATAAAGAAATGGAAAGACATTCCCTGCTCATGGATTGGAAGAATAAATATTGTCAAAATGTCAATACTACCCAAAGCTATCTACACATTCAATGCAATCCCAATCAAAATTGCACCAGCATTCTTCTCGAAACTAGAACAAGCAATCCTAAAATTCGTATGGAACCACAAAAGGCCCCGAATAGCCAAAGTAATTTTGAAGAAGAAGACCAAAGCAGGAGGCATCACAATCCCAGACTTTAGCCTCTACTACAAAGCTGTCATCATCAAGACAGCATGGTATTGGCATAAAAACAGACACATAGACCAATGGAATAGAATAGAAACCCCAGAACTAGACCCACAAACGTATGGCCAACTCATCTTTGACAAAGCAGGAAAGAACATCCAATGGAAAAAAGACAGTCTCTTTAACAAATGGTGCTGGGAGAACTGGACAGCAACATGCAGAAGGTTGAAACTAGACCACTTTCTCACACCATTCACAAAAATAAACTCAAAATGGATAAAGGACCTGAATGTGAGACAGGAAACCATCAAAACCTTAGAGGAGAAAGCAGGAAAAGACCTCTCTGACCTCAGCCGTAGCAATCTCTTACTCGGCACATCCCCAAAGGCAAGGGAATTAAAAGCAAAAGTGAAATACTGGGACCTTATGAAGATAAAAAGCTTCTGCACAGCAAAGGAAACAACCAACAAAACTAAAAGGCAACCAACGGAATGGGAAAAGATATTTGCAAATGACACATCGGACAAAGGGCTAGTATCCAAAATCTATAAAGAGCTCATCAAACTCCACACCCGAAAAACAAATAACCCAGTGAAGAAATGGGCAGAAAACATGAATAGACACTTCTCTAAAGAAGACATCCGGATGGCCAACAGGCACATGAAAAGATGTTCAACGTCGCTCCTTATCAGGGAAATACAAATCAAAACCACACTCAGATACCACCTCACGCCAGTCAGAGTGGCCAAAATGAAGAAATCAGGAGACTATAGATGCTGGAGAGGATGTGGAGAAACAGGAACCCTCTTGCACTGTTGGTGGGAATGCAAATTGGTGCAGCCGCTCTGGAAAGCAGTGTGGAGGTTCCTCAGAAAATTAAAAATAGACCTACCCTATGACCCAGCAATAGCACTGCTAGGAATTTATCCAAGGGATACAGGAGTACTGATGCATAGGGGCACCTGTACCCCAATGTTTATAGCGGCACTCTCAACAATAGCCAAATTATGGAAAGAGCCTAAATGTCCATCAACTGATGAATGGATAAAGAAATTGTGGTTTATATACACAATGGAATACTACGTGGCAATGAGAAAAAATGAAATATGGCCTTTTGTAGCAACATGGATGGAACTGGAGAGTGTGATGCTAAGTGAAATAAGCCATACAGAGAAAGACAGATACCATATGGTTTCACTCTTATGTGGATCCTGAGAAACATAACAGAAACCCATGGGGGAGGGGAAGGAAAAAAAAAAAAAAAAGAGGTTAGAGTGGGAGAGAGCCAAAGCGTAAGAGACTGTTAAAAACTGAGAACAAACTGAGGGTTGATGGGGGGTGGGAGGGAGGGCAGGGTGGGTGATGGGTATTGAGGAGGGCACCTTTTGGGATGAGCACTGGGTGTTGTATGGAAACCAATTTGACAGTAAATTTCATATATTAAAAAATAAAAAAAAATAATAAAAAAAAATAAAAATAAATAAATAAATAAAAGAAAGATAGCAATAAAGATTAAGTGGACAAACCAAATCTAAGTGGACAAACCATTGTTATTGGATTTCTATAGACACTACCTTCAATCCACATTGAACTGATATACTGCCAGACCAAAGGGATGCACAGCTGGGGTGGGAGTCTATAGCTGATTCTAGATAAACATTAAGTTCAGCCATGGAACAGAGAATGTGAAGGCAAATGAAGAACAAGGCAGAGTGCTCCTTTGCCATTTTCCATTTGGTCTTTGAAGTGGAAGAAGGATAAGCTAACCATTACATAACATATGAGGTTTGGTTTGAACTGAAAATTTGAACAAACTTCAAATCTCAGAAAAACAGCAAAATGGGTAGCTGGATTCAGTCACATTGTGACCAGAACAACAACAACAATAGGGATGAGGGGATTAAATGTCTTCTTGAAAAAGGAGATCTGCACGTAAAGGGGAATATAGACTAGGAGAGGATAAATTGGTTTGAAGAAATATAGAAATATGGATAATTTTTTCTTGAACTACAAGATTTTCATATTGCTTTGCCCTCTTAGAAATTATCCAAGAAATAATCTTCACCATTTCTAGATCAGATTTTAAGACTTGGTCTGTGTTAAAGCATCTAAAATCAGTATGAACTGATGAAGTCAATTGTTCATTCATTTATTCAACAAACAGAAATCTTCAGTTTGTTGCCCTTCTCATCACAACTTTAAAATTTTGTTTTAGTATACATATCCTCTTTAGTGCACATACCCAGGTGACATGGGTGGGTTGCACCACTATCCCCTAACTTCAAGAGTGTCCCAGGTCAACTTAAGCCAATCAACATAATCCATATACCTTGACACCAAGGTTGATTCAGGAATGGGTAAGCATAGCCAGTTAAAACATAAGAAGATACTGGGCATCTTGGAAACGGGATTTTCCTCTCTCTTCCATGGCAGTAACTAGAAGAGATTCTTTGTCTCTCTGGTGGTGTTATATTAAGATGGGGACCCCGGAAACACTGAAGCCATTATGCTGCCAAGAGAAGACACATGGGTTCAATGGGTTTGAACCACTGAATCAGGCTCTTCCCCAGTCAGAACATTTTCTGGAGATTTTGGTTTTGTGACTTAATGAACTCTATTGCTTAAGCCTGTTTTATCTGGGTTTATTTTTGTCACTTACTTATAAGAATGTTTGTAGAGTAAAAGTACATTGTGTAAGGTTCTAAAGAACCAAGACAAGTAAGACTATGCTCTGTTTTCAGGAGAAATCCTATGTCATGGAAATACAACTTCTGAGCTGTTGTACTGATAAAGACCCAGATACTTTCAGGTAAGAGACTGGAGCACTAGAAGAAATTTCCAAATTAGTTTTTAAAAAGGGAAATTATAAGAGAAAAGAAAAGAAAGAAATATTTTCCAGGGTGGGGCAAGATACAGAAATGAATAACAAAAGCCTGTGCTACCCCCATGCATAGATAGAAAAATAAACCAAAAAAAAAATCACCTGAAAGTTTGAAAAGTTTATCTGATGCAAATCAAACCAGTTTCTATGGAAAATTCATCTGTGTTTACACACACACACACACACACACACACACACACACACACACACTGAAGGCTTATTGTGCAGAATTGAGGATATTTGGGTAATGTCCACAGCCTCTTAGAGCATAGAGCATGCTCCTTCCTCCTATGAATAATAGTGAATGGGATGTCTGTCCAGAATTAATCAGATTGGTGTCAAGGATGAGTTACAAACCCAGCAACATCTAAGATATCAACTGTGTTATCCTTATCCTTAAGAACAATTTAAGTCGTTAAAAATAGATTGACTGTATTTTGAGCTCATAGCTATATTCAATTACATCTGCTGTCACAGAAAAAGTAGCTGAGATTCTTAACCTTTCTTTTTCAAAAGAGTAAAAGCGCCTCCTGGCAAGACCAGGAATGGTTCTTTTTACTTAACACAGAATTGAGATTTATGGTGCTGGGTTATATAAAAGAAAAAGGAAAATAAATGTATTTGTCTTCTGGCTATAAAGAATGATCTCTTGTGGATTTAGCTTTGGACTTCTACATACAAAATAAGCATGTGTGTTACAGAACATAAAACTCAAACTCTAATGTGCATACACATCATGTGGGAATCATATTGAAATGCAGATTCAGATTCAGGAGATCTAAGTTGGGCCCTAGATCTGCATTTTTGACAAGATCCCCAATGATGCTGGTGCTTCCAGGTCCATGGACCATACTTTCAGAAGCAAAGATGTAGAGTGAAGAGCTGAGTTACATAGTGTGCAAGAAGTCTAGGTCTAGTTCCAGCTCCATCCTTAACCAGTTGTGAGACCTTGCTACTATCACTTAGACTTTGAATACTCCTCATATATAAAATGATGAAGTTGGATTTAGTCATTTCAAGATCCCTGACAAACCTAATCCAACAGGAAAAGGAGGTTTTATATATTATGTATGGTGTTTTAAAATCTTCTCTATATACATTTCTTTGCTCTTTTCCCTCATGGAAGGTGTCATCTACCACACCAGCAACATGACTATTGTCCTTGGCTCTTCTCTCTCTACCACCTCCCTATATTCAGTCAATCATCAAGTATCATCCAGTTCCTTACTAAATAATTGTAGGCTTTCATTTTGTTACTCCCACTGGTACAACTAAAATTCAAGTAACTATAATCTTCCATTTGACCACACTGTAAAAGTCTTCTAAAAAGTTTCTATATCCCTTATGTCTCCCTTCCAATCTATTGTTCATTTATTCAGGAAATGGATATTTTTTAATAGTCTGCCTAGTGATATTTCCTGTCTTCTGGGTGTAATTTTCTTACACTGCAGCACACCTCTCCTCCTGTCCTCTCAGCCATGTGGTTAGGTGGGTTCCACCTTTGTTCTCATTCCAATATTGAATTTATATATAATCATCTCCAGCCCCTGTATGAAATCTTTCAGAATCTAACTTCCCGCTTTTTGTTAGGATATGGACCGCAGTCTCTATCATGAAACAGGCCATGCATGAGCTCACTCTTGTCCTCTCTCTCTCCCTCTCTTCCCTCTTGCTCTCACATTTTAGTCACACTGGGTTCTAAGTTATTTAAAAGCATCATGCTCTTTCTCATCTCAGCTTCTTTGTGCTTGCTCTTCCTTCAGCCTGTATATTTACTCTCCTCCTCCCTGAATCACTGAATCCCCACTGGTGAATTATTTTGCTGAGCCCAGCTAAAATGTCACTTCCTGATTCCCAAGGTTAATTTAGGTCAGGACTCTGAGATTAAATGTGCCAGAATGTATGTGCACTCGACCTTCATAATGCTTAGTAACACACTTTTAAATATTTGTCTAATGTCTGTTTTCACCAGTCGACTACATGCTTGATGAGGACAGGTAACCCATCTTCCTTATACAGGGCTGGGTTTGAGAATATTTGCAACAATTACTAACAGAACTCAAATGGAGAAACTACAGATAACAGTTTGGCTTCCCAACTCTGTAAAGTCCAGGTTTTATAGAATATTGGCCAATTCTTGGCTACTTTGGTCTCCCTGCCTCCAATTTCTCTTTATGTCAATCTTTCCTTGCATTACTAGCACTTCAAACCAGAGCCCTAGTCATCTTAATACTCTGCTCAAAAGTTACTTTACGGTTCATTATTGCCTATGGAGTAATCCAAAAACTCATAGGCTTAATTCAAGTTTCTCCATAAACTGTCCTATGTACTGCCCAGGCAAATATTCTAATATCTAACCAAATGGAATAACTAGCTGTCTTCCAAACTCCTCTTACATTCCCAGATTCCATGATTTTCTTTCTAATATGCTCCTTTTCTAGAATATTTCTATACACATGGCTCAACATAAATTCCATTTCATTATTAGTCTTTTTTATACACCCTGGATTAAAAATAATCTCTTCCTCCTTTACATTATTTTAGTAGCTCATCTGTCCCTTCATGCTGGAGGTTTAATGGAGTCTAATCACCCTTATTCTTTTGTCCCAGTTCTAGCCTCTGAAATGTACACAGGAAGCTAAAAGGGGTAATTAGTAAATGAGGCTTAAAAGCTCATAAATAACAAATCTTTCTAGATAGTTAAATATGACTTAGACCTAAGGGCCGTGCTATTACTCCACACCTTCCCAAGTCTACATCCCATGTGGAAAAAGTTAAGTCTGCTGAGAAGATGCCTATATAGCCAGCTAATTGCAAAATTGTAACTTCCTTCATAAACTCATTCAGGAAAATGACTTAAAGGAGCACTGTGCAATAGAAATATAATGCAAATTTCCTATACAGTTTTAAAGTTTTTAGTAACTACATAAAAATTCCAAAGAACAAAATTAATTTTAATAACATATTTAATTTGATCTAATATACCCAAGGCATTATCATTTTAGCAGGTAATCAATATAAATATTACTGATAAGATAATTTGCTTTTTTTGTCAAAATGAATCTGGTATGTATTTTTTAAAAAAAATTTTTAAATATTTATTTTTGAAAGAGAGAGACAGAGACAGAGACAGAGACAGAGTGTGAGTGGGGGAGGGCAGAGAGAGAGGGAGATACAAAATCCGAAGCAGGCGCCAAGCTCTGAGCTGTCTTTACAGAGCCCGGGGTGGGGCCCTGGCTTACAGACCATGAGATCATGACCTGAAGTGGGACGCTTAACCAACTGAGCCACCCAGGTGCCCCATCTGGTGTGTATTTTACACTTAAAAGATATCTCAGTGCTCAGTAATCGATTTGAAGCTAGTGGCTATTAGCAAAGCCTGAGAGAAACACATAGGCCACCACTGCCTTTTAAAAAACAAATTTTATTTTGAACTAATTATAGACTCAGAAGACATTGCAAAGAAATAAAGAATAAGGTTCTAGGAACCCTTCACCCTGTCTTCCCTAATGTTGATATCTTTATAATTATAGTACAATAGCAAAACCAGGACATTATGCTGGTCCACCATTGCCTTTTAAAAGCAGTGGACCTTTCCACCCTGAATACCCAAATTCTGTGAGATCAGCACTGGATAGGTTCTTTTTCCCACAAGGAAAGATAAGTAATAAATGAAGAGATGGGATAAAGTTGTTCACTCCAATATTGCTCTCTTCTAGAGCGTGGATCAGAAGTCACCTTCCACCTGTAAAAGGGAGAATTTTTCCCTCTACCCACACTAGTATGTTACACTCTGCCTCATTTTAGAGTTAACATTTCTCATTATACTTTTAATGAAAAGGTGATAAGATCCTGGGATGTAGGGAAACTTATTCTTTTCAATATCTTCCACACATACAATGGCTTACATAGAGAAGATGCTCAGTGAGTATTTATTGAGGTGGTTTCTTTAATCCAATTGTTACGTGAAAGACATCCATTATTCACATTTTCAAGCTAGTCAACTGTTATATGCCTAAAAGGGAAATGACATGACCTTTGAATAGGTTTGAAGAATGGCTTTTCTCAGGCAAGAAAGATTTACAGGCCACACAGTAAATTAGCCAATAGGGAATAGTCTATCGATCTAGAGATACAAGCCATTTTCCTTACTTGGTTTTAATTAGAAATAAGTCTTTGAGGACTTGTCATCCATTCTAGGTTTTGTTTTTTTTTTTTTTTTTCTGAGTGTATCATCTCCATAATTCAAAAAGAGAAAAGCAGAGATGTAAAGACCTCCCAGCCATACTAGCCTACATGATTATTCAGCTAATAATTGGCGTACAGATACAAACCAATGTTTTCTTTGTCCAATTTTTTACAGTCTAGATGTGTTGAATGAGTTCCAAGAGTTACTGACTTCAAATAGATTAAAATACAAATACCTCATATGTGTGATTAGCTATATTTTTAGATCCAGACAAGGCTAGGAACATGGCAGAGATCAATAAACATATGTTGAATGAATGAACAAATGAATGAATGATATGCTCATTTGGGATCACTTTTGAGTAAGTGTAGGATCTAAGGGTAGGTTGTCTGAATTGGAAGGGTATTAAGTAATTTATAAAAGTGCTATTAGAACTCACCAGGAAATGCCACCAGTTTCTCAGTATCTCTTGTCAACAGCCCTCCAAGGGCTTATGGCAAAAAACTTGAGTATATCTAGAGCCAATCATTCTCACTTTCCCTGTTTTTATCCAGGAATATCTGTATGTTAGAGCTTCAAGTTCTGGTCATCACTGTCTTCTAGGAATGCTCAAAGTCTACACAATAAACAGCAGCATGCCTTTAGATCTTTGTTTACCATTTATTTAGATATATCTCCCACCTACCAACCAGCCCCTCCTCTACTCTTTGACAGAAACCAAAACATTACCTTTGATTTTCCCTTTTTACTTATGCCCCCATATCTAATTTAATAGAAAATCCTATTGATTTTGACTCTAAAATGTCACTGAAATCTGTGCATTTCTCTTTCATGAAGCCATAATCCATATCTTAGATTGTAACTCCAATAATGACCAGGGTAGCCCCCACATTTCCACTCCTGCAGCTGCCCATTTGAAAGGTGAAGGTGGGTCATGTTACTTCTCTATTCCGAATCCTTCAATGTCCTCTCACTCTTAATGAACTATATCTCTGATATGACTTCAAAGATCTTGAATGATTTTACCCAGTCTGCTTCTCTAGGCTCATCTCTGCCACTCTCTCCTCATGTACCATAACCGAGCCACACTGGGCTTCCTTCAGATGTCTAAAAGTAACAAGATTTTCCTCTTCATGTCCTTTACACATGGTGTTCCCTCTGATTGAAAGTGTCCACTGCCCCTCCCTCTTTCATCAGCTGATGCCCATTTATCCTTCAAAATTCCACTTAAATGTAACTTCTTCTGACTGCTTAATTCGGATTAGAATTCTTTTATGATTCCATCCACATGTCACATTTCTTCTTTAGGACATTCATTGTAACTATAACTTCTTGTTTAGTATCCTGTTCCCTTGTTCTACTGTAATTGCCATGAGGCCAGGTTCTGTAAATGTCTACCTAATGCCTACCTAATGCCTAACACAATGCCTACCTAATACAATACCTGGTCAATTTTGGATGCTCATTAATTATTTATCAAAGAAATGGTGTATGTTCTCATCATTTTCAGTGCTCATTTTACTTTTCCTTTCACAGACCCCAATTTGCTTCATCCCATGACTTTTCTATCTTCATGAATAAATTATTAACAATCTTTACCTTTACATGCAGTGAAGTGGGAAACATGCCATTGTTGGAAGCTGGAGGGTTTGCCTGGGAAAACATGTTTGTCTGGTGTAACAAAAAGAGTGCTGAACAGGGAGGTGCAATTCCAAGTTTTAATGCCAGAGTTTACCATTAAGTAGCTATATAAACTTCAGCTAGTTCCTTCCTTGCTCCAGGTCTTAATTTACTTTTGTGTAAACTGCACAGTAGGGAAACTTTAAATGACCACCCAGGGCTAATGTTCTATGTTTAAGGGCTTCCCCAAAGCAAACCATGATAGTTGGCCCTTCAATTATAAACAGTGAAATCCACAAAAGTTTTAAAAATAAAGTATAACTGCCTTTTGGTTAATCTAAGGAAAATATTGATCTTTCTGGAAAAAAGGAATATGTGTACATGGATGACCATGACAAGTTTGCTTAGAAGTTAAGCAAGCATTGCTTCAAACTAAATTTACAGATATTTCTAAGACTATCTCTCTAGGCAAATTTTCAAAGTCACTGAAGTTTGACGTTTCTTTCTTTTCACCCTTATATTTTGCTCTCTTTTTGCTCAGTCACTTATAGGTGTGTGGACTACTTTCCATTTTGGTGTAAAAATCTCATTTTTTTTTCAATTGACATGAAATAGTACTTATCCAGCATATAGGAAAATTCCAAAAGGAATTAACAGGTCTACTAATTATGTAATAATATTAATAATGGTTAACACATATTGAACACTTACTAGATGTCAGGCATTGCTGTCAATACTTTACTTCTTAATTTCACTGATCTCCTTGATTAGCTTCTACTCCAGACTGTTTTTCCTTATTTCTTAAACACCTATACACGTTCCTACAACTGAACCTTTTCTAGCATCATGTCTTCTCTCTGATTCATCTATGGACAAATAATTTGTTCCTTTTTTAAAAAAAATTATAAACTTTAATTTTTTTTAGAATAGTTTTGGGTTCACAGCAAAATTGAGTGGACAGTAAAGAGAGCTCCCATATACCCACTGCTGCCCACACATGCACAGGCTCTCCCGCTATCAACACCCCACACCGAGTGGTTCATTACCACTGATGAACCTACATTGACATATTATTATCATCTAAAGTACATAGCTTACATTACGGCTCACCTCTGGTGTTATACATTTTGTGGTTTTTGACAAAGGGCTAATGACATGTGTTCTGTAACATGCAGAATAGTTTTGCTGCCCTAAAACTCCTCTGTGTTCTGCTTATTCATCTCCCCCAACCTCTGGCAACCACTGATATATTTACAGTTTTGCCTTTTTCAGAAGATCATATGATTGGAATCATACAGAATGGGACCTTTTTCAGATCGGCTTCTTTAACTTAGTAATACACATCTAGGTTTCCTTCATGGATTTTGATGGTTTGGTTGCTCATTTCTCTTTAGCACTGAATAATATCCTACTGTTTAGATGTACTACGGTTTATTTATGCACTTACCTACTGATGGATATCTTGATTGCTTCCAAGTTTTGGTAATTATAAATAAAGTGATATAAATATTTATGTTTATTTATTGTTTCCTCATTAACTATTTTCTCCATGGATTGTAAACTTTCTGAGGGCAGGGACCTTTTCTGTCATGTCTTAAATTACATTCCCTGATGTGTAGACTAACTGGCCTATACCTTGTGTTCTTTTTGCTATTTGTTGAATGCATGCATTGATTAAATGGTTTCATTTTTTAACACACATATTCCAATTAACTATTTCTTTTTTATTTGACTCACTTTATTGTGATATTCATTTTAGTGCAATGGTCTGGAACTGATCCACAATTTTTCCGAGGTATGCTTGTATTTTGTTTGCTTGTTTTGTTTCGGTTGTCACAATGACTTGAGGGGTCTTCAGTAAGTTTTAAGTCCAGTGGCCAGTGGGACTAAATATTCTGCAATATGCAAAACAGCTTTACTGGTAAAAGAACCATCCTCTCCAAAATGCTACCTCCCC
The DNA here is from genome assembly GCF_018350215.1 of Panthera leo. Lineage (NCBI taxonomy): Eukaryota > Metazoa > Chordata > Mammalia > Carnivora > Felidae > Panthera > Panthera leo. Next base: position 186,760,475 of record NC_056679.1, on the reverse strand, counting down.
CCTCCCATAGTAGGGAGGTACAAATGAAATTTATGATCTGATTCCTGACCTTTAAGGATATAGGAAAAATATAATGTATATAATTAATTCAATTATGTGAATATGTTTGCCAAATAACTAAGAGAATGTAAAAAATGTGACTTTTTAAAATTTTCAAATTTTTTATTTTTTAAAATTTACATCAAAATTAGTTAGCATATAGTGCAACAATGATTTCAGGAATAGATTCCTTAGTGCCCCTTACCCATTTAGCCTATCCCCCCCTCCCACAACCCCTCCAGTAACCCTCAGTTTGTTCTACATATTTAGGAGTCTCTTCTGTTTTGTACCCCTCCCTGTTTTTATGTTATTTTTGTTTCCCTTCCCTTAGGTTCATCTGTTTTGTGTCTTAAAGTCCTCATATGAGTGAAGTCATATGACTTTTGTCTTTATCTGACTAATTTCACTTAGCATAATACCCTCCAATTCCATCCATGTAGCTGCAAATGGCAAGATTTCTTTCTTTTTGATTGCCGAGTAATACTCCATTGTATATATATACCACATTTTCTTTATCCATTCATCCATCGATGGACATTTGGGCTCTTTCCATACTTTGGCTATTGTTGATAGTGCTGCTATAAACATGTGGGTGCATGTGTCCCTTCAAAACAGCACACCTGTATCCCATGGATAAATGCCTAGTAGTGCAATTACGGAGTCATAGAACTACCGGAATAGATTTCAGGAATCATTGAATGAGGGGGTAGTCATTAGAACTACCGTTCTAATTTTAGTTTTTTGAGGAACCTCCATACTGTTTTCCAGAGTGGCTGAACCAGCTTGCACCCCCCAAAAATGTGACTTTTAATTTTCTTTACGATCAGGTAGTCAACTGAATGCTTTTGGTTTAAAACTCTTATTTTCTTGCTTCTCCTTTATCAAGCTGTTAGCACAGCTCAAAATGAGCATTAGATTTTCAGAGGTGAAGTTTGATTTTAGTTTCTTTCCCCAGCCTGGGAACAGTGGACTAATTATAAATGCTTATAGATTTATTTTTCTTCTTTTTTTTCTAATCCAGCCAATTCATTAGCATATGTTTAAGTACTGTTCTCTTTTTATTATATATTTATTGATACTCAGTGAATCCTTTCAATGTAGAGTTGAGTCTTCTTTCAGAATAGGAAAACAGTACTGATTTATACTTTGATAACTGTTTTCATTCCTTTTTCTAATCTCTGTTTCAGAAATGACAGTAATACTGTGAATCCATAGTCTCCAAAATCAGTACATTCTACTTCATTGTTTTCATTTTTTCTTCTGCTTCTGTGAAAGCTAGTTGAGATATTTTTCTGGGGTCCTTATTCAGTTTTGTATCATGTACCATATCTGTTTCTTTACTTTGACACTAATTTTATTTTACCTATTCATTTTTTTCTCCATGCTTTTAATTTAAAATTTTTCAAACCACGGAAAAGTATGACATAAATCATAGTACCACCATCCAGATGTAACAAATATTAACACTTGGGCTTAAATAGTTTGAATCTATTCTAAATGTTACATTTGCACCTGGAAATTGATCTGGACCCTTCCCTGATGCTGTTTCCTGATCCTGTTTCATGCGTGTAACTACACGCATGAAATTTGTGTTTAACTTTTAAATCTATTGTTTTACATTTTTACTACATATATATGTATCCGTAAACAGTATTTGGCATTGTTTTGAGGGTGTTTTTTTTAAATTTGTTTTAATGTTTATTTTTGAGAAGAGAGAGACAGAGTGTGAGCAGGGGAGGGGCAGAGAGAGAGGAAGACACAGAATCCAAAGCAGGCTCCAAGTTCTGAGCTGTCGGAACGGAGTCCAACGTGGAGCCCGAACTTATGAACTGTGAGATCATGACCTGAACCAAAGTCAGATGCTTAACCGACTGAGCAAGCCAGCCGCCCCTGTTTGAGGATGTTTTTAAAATCTTCATAAAATCGGGGCACCTGGCTGGCTCAGTTGGTAGAGCATGTGACTCTTGAACTTGGGGTCATAGCTCGAGCCCCAAGTTGGGCATGGAGCCTACTCAATAAAGAGAAAAAAATACTCTTATTTATTTTTCCTAACAGCATGGGTATTCTAACGCCAAACAATTTAAACACTGGTGTTTTGCTGTTTGTTTAATTTCATCCAATTGGCTTTCAACACACCACCATAACCACCTACACTTTGTAAGAATGAGGTGAGACAACATTGTCAGAGCATTCCTGGGGTGGGGCGATGTGTCTGTGCCACCAATTCAGAGTTGTTTTTTTTTCTAGTTTTCCATTTTGCCCTTAGCATCTTCTAATTTTTAGCACTTATAGGTAAACCCTGAAGGATTGGGCTTGCCTACACATCTTGATGCTCACATCATAGTTTGGATCCTTCTTTATGTTTAGCTTTAACATGTCATCTAAATACCAACATTATATAGATCCTATATGTCGGGCAGGGGTAAGGCTAAAAGCATTCTAAGATGACAATGGAGGGCAGACTATCACTAGATAGTTCAGACAAGTCTAACTGATAAGATAGAAAATTAAAGCATCACTTACAGCAATATCTTGGTCCTGACGAACAAAGAGAAGAAAATTTTCATCAGGGTAGACTTGTCTTCACTTAAAAAGGGAGTCTATTATAGTAATCCCAATACCAATAGAGCCTTTTCTGTTTATTATCTCAACTCTCCCAAAACTCTTCTCTGGCTTCTGTTTCTAAATCATGGTGGCTGAATTAAGTATCTCTTGATTTTACTAACATTCTATGAATTTTCCATTCAGGCCAAAGAATCAGTAGTTCTTGATTGTCCCAACCTTTCCTGCACAGTATATTTATTATAGTAGTTTATTTACTTTTACATCACTAGTCTATGAGCTTCCTAAGGGCAGGTACCAGCCTTTTTTTCCATTAATGAATCCCTGGCATTAATTATAGTGACTATATAGACACTATAGTGACTGGCATATAGACAGAAATCAGTAGAGATTTGTTGAATTATTGAAACACCTAATTCTATGGAGCCTCTAGTCTCCATAGCTCATACATACAAGTGATCAATTGTTAGGGCCACAGGACATTACCACAAAAAGGATTTCTCAAGATTTTCTAGTTGAAATCCTTAACTATATACATGAAGAAATTGAGGCACAGCTAAGAATAGTCTCACACACCCAGAAAGTGGTTAATTTGGCCTACAGTGCTGGTTTTCTGTTCAGAAACACCAAAACTTAAGAGAATATATTTAACACAACAGTAATAGTGAATATAGTAGGATCTTTTCATAGTAATTCTCTAAGCTTTCAAATTCTTGCTGTTTTCCTGGGTCCTTCATAGGCATGATAATTCTTATGGAGAGATGTGCCAGTAAATACAGGTCTCTATTTTTTTCCAGTGTCGGATCATGGGGAGCTTGATTTGTTTCTATGGGTCCCCCCCCCCTAAAAGAAAAGAAAAGAAAAGAAAAGAAAAGAAAAGAAAAGAAAAGAAAAGAAAAGAAAAGAAAAAAGATGCCTCTGGTTCGAGATGTGGCCAGGACCTCTGAGTTAATACATTTAATAGCTGCTAGTATTTATTTTGTACTTACTTTGTGCCAGACACTTCTCAATGTGCTTTATGTGAATTAAACTCATGGAATCTACACTGTAAAGTAGATTCTATTAATATCATTTTCATTCTGCAGGTGAAGCCACTGAGTCACAGAGAAGTTAGGTTACTTCCCCAAGGTTACACAGCTAGGTAGCTGAAGTGTCAAGATATGAAACCAGGCAAAGGTGTTTAAAGATGGTAGAGAAAACAAAGTATTATCATTCCAGATGAAGGGTATATCTGGCTCCCTTCCTCAATTGCTCGCAAAAGTGAGAGTTAGCTTTTTCATACTCGAGATACACCTTTGGACTACTAAGTTACATGAGTCCATTAGTTCTCTATTGTAATTAAGTCTCCCAGGGATGGATTTTCTGTTACTTGCCACCTAACTATTCCTAACTGATACAGTTTGCAAGTCAATTAAATGAGTCAATGTGTACCTGGAGCGATGTATTCAACATTGTTCTAGCCAGGAGCTTCTCTCTAGTTTTTGGCATATTCTGATGCTCTTTCTCAGGTTCTTAGAGCCTCTTGACCTATTTGAAATATCACCTACATTTTAGAGCTCACCTCAATACCAGATCCTTGGTATCTGTCTATAGCCAGCCTAGATGAGATGCTCAGGGCCTTGCTCTCCATGTTCACAGAGAATCTTCTTCCTCCATCATTTAACACAGAGCATTGTAATTAACTCTTTGCCTCTGCACCTTGAAGTTAAAGACTGTTTTCTATGGCTGTATTCCTTATAGCCTGACAGATAGTAGGTGCTCAATAAGAATGAATGATCAAATGCAGTTTCCTCAAACAAGTTCATCTCAGCAGTGATGCCCCTGGAGGAGGAGCAGGAAGAGTGTCAGGAACCCCCTTAGTATATCAGAGTCACATTAATAATTTATCACCAACAAGCAGATGAACAACAAAGCAGAGAAAGTTTTCCTAACTATATATTCCTGAAAACCAAGAGGGATTAGTTGACTGGGAGCTACTTATAAATGTATAGTTTGTTGGACTCTCTGGTAATGGTTTGTAAATATCCTTGACTTTTTTTTGTCAGAAAAATATTTCTTCATTCCTTCATCCTAATGCACCATATTTAAAACTCATTTTCCAAATATTGTCAAACTGAAAATTAAGCAGAGGCTCCCAATCCACTTATGAAGTCTTTTTTCTTATCATTTCTGCCAGTAATCAGGCAAAAAGCTTTAGGTAAGGAAGAGGGAGGCGCAGGGAACTCATTGCCTTGGCTGCCTCAGTGGGGAAAACTTTAGGTCAAACTTTTCCTTTTAAATTCTCAAGTTGAAAGTAATTTCCACATTCTATGAAAGGACTTGAGATGAGATTGAAGCAAGGTAACTGAGGGGGAGGTAGCCTCCCCCAACAGAGCTTTCCAAGGAGACTGATTGGGTCTCTTATTGTTCAAGAGGAGAAAAGAGAGCAGAAAGCATTTGATGCAGAACTTGAGCTGAGTCTCTCTGGGAACGAAAATGCTTCTATCTGTCTATTCTGGCTCTTGAGGTCAACTTCAAAACTCTGCTCCCCAACAGAGAATCTTAAGTAAAGAAGGCGCCTCTCCCCTGTTTCCTGCCTCAAAGCTGGACAGCTTGGACCTGCCTTGTTTCAATGAATACATACATTTTCTGCATTAAGCTGGGATCAGGGTTAAGACGCCAGGGCAATGCCACTTTCCAAATTCAAGGAGTATGAGAAGGTCATAAAATATAGATATTTTCGTCTCAAACAATAATCATTTAGTTATGAACCTGTAAGTCAATGCTCCTGACCACTGTATGGTATTGCTAGTCTTAGTAAGTCAGCGTTTTTGTTTGTTTGTTCCTATAATGGTGGTTACTCTTTTGTTTTTTAACCATATTATTCTGTCTCTCTCTTCCTCTGAGTGTGTGTGTCCTCTCCAATACATGAATTCTTGTCATGTAAGTACCAGGAGGGACAAACGCAAATACCCTATATCCTCAAGAAGCAAGGAAATATAGTATAACAGTAAGGAGTTTCAACTCCAGAGTCATCATCTAGACCAGAATTTGAACTCTGGTTCTGTGTCAAAGTCTATATGGCCTTGGTCAATTTACTACAAAGATCAAATGACATAATATTTTGTATATGTTATTGTATATAAAATTATACATTTATGTTGTACATAAAATTATACTGTTGTGTGTCAGAAACTGCTTATTTGATATACATTATTGTATATATTATATACATTATTGTATATTAAAAAATTAAATTGTATATTTAATATGCATTATTGTATATTAAAAAAAAAGTTTCTGACACATAATAGTTGCTCACAGGTAAATGGTGGTCCTACTGCTGACTTCCATCTAATGAAGTTTTAGACTACATTCTTTCTAGAAAAAAAATCTCGTTACACTTATTACTTGGGCACCATAATGTTACCATACTTTATCCCTCAATTATCCTGAACTTAATAGTAATTCCTACCAAATAACATTGTTCTTTCCATTGTGGAGGCAGTTAACTGTGTACGTATGTGGTAGGGATAATGGGGAGTGGTTTGTTTAGTGAGTGAGAATGCAAAAGAGAAAAAAGTGAAAAGTTAAGTCCAGATCCCTTTTACTAGGCTCAGCTGCTATGTTTGTTGGCTGCTGATGGCTAGTAGCTGCAAAGTTTTCTTCAAAAATTTGCCCTAGGCCAGTAGAAGCCACCTTCTTCAGGGACCCCTAGGAGGATAAGTCAGCATCCCCAGTCCCAACCACAGGTATATCTCTCAGTCATGTAATGACTAACTTATATGGAGGATTAAAAGCTTGTTCTCTTGCTCCAAGGTGGGATGTTTGGGTGGTGCCATTGTGGCGGTGGAGTGCCCTGTAGGATCAGGCTGAGTCTTTGACTAGCATCTTCTCTGTCTGATCTTGTTTTCTAACTCTTAAATTGGTTTCCCCTGAGAACCCTCCCTCAATGGTTCACTTGTATACAAATTACCATCTTAGACTCTGCTTCCAAGGGATCTGACCTAAGATAACAACCATTCATTAAAAATTCCACAGAACAATGCCCTCTCTATGCCCTGCCTCCTGGCTAAGAGGGGTAGTCCAAAATGAACCATTTGTTTTGGCTTCTAGCTGGCAGATGGGAGAATGAATTGCCAAGAAAGCAGAAGTGAGCTTGGAGAAGCACACCTGTGATGTCCTCGTGCTATGAGAGTTGGCAGATAGAAAGAGAGGGCACAAATCATTATTCGGTCACAAACACTGTGTTCAAACCTATGTCTACTTTATCTTTTTAAAATTCTAATAAGCTTAGTGTAATGTCCTCTGGGTTCACCCATGTCATTGCATATGGAAGGATTTTCTTCTTTTTAAAGGCTGAATAATATTCCATTGCATGTATATACCACATTTTCTTTATCCATTCATCTGTTAATGGACACCTAGGTTGTTTTAATATCTTAGCTGTTATGAATAATGCTGGGTGAACTTGAATGACATTATGTTAAGTGAAACAAGCCAGGAACAGAAGGAAAAGTATTGCATGATTCCATTTACATGAGGTATCTAAAACAGTCAAACTCATAGAAACAGAAAGTAGAATGGTGGTTGCCAGGGACAGCAGGGAAGGAAAAATGGGGAATTGTGTTTCAATGTGTAGAAAGTTTCAATTATGCTAAATTAGTAAATTCTAGAGATCTGCTATACATCATCGTACCTATAGTTAACGATGCTGTATTGTACACTTAAATTTTTTTAAAAGGGTAGATTTAATATTAAATATTCTTACCATAATAAAGAATAAATACATTATAATAAGCCTAAAAGGTGGCTTAATATTTTCACTCCCATTTTGTAGATAAGCAAACTAATGCATGGCAAGTGATTTATTTGCCCAGGGTTGTATAAGTTTGTATATGGCAGATGGAGAAATAAATCTATCTTATGTTTAGATAATAGGATTCTTTCTAATATCGATGTATCTCTTTTTCTGTGAGCAGGGTTCATTTTTTATACTGTTTGTTATCACTCAAAACCAAGAACTTGATGGTAAGTTAAGGGGAAAAAATTAGGACAGTAAACCTAGTTAAGAGTCTCTGCTTATCTGGAACTTTCTTATCTGAAATGCAGGGTTTTCAGCAGTTATTTTCAAATTCAGCATGCATGGTTTCACGGAAGCCTTGTGATTTGAAATAATTTTATAATATTACCATAGCAATTTATGTGATTGTGCACATACTGTAAACCCACAACAAAATTATTAGGAAGGTAATTTTTTAAAAACATATATATTTAGAACTAAATAAAAACATAATGATGGTGTTTTTGTGTGGTGATGGTGTAGAAAGTGTTAAAAGTGAATCTTTTTTTTTTTTTTTTAATATGGGGAACTCTGTAAGGAAAATTCAATGTGATATGACAGGTATTAAAAAATCCTGAAGAAAATAGTGCTTGTGTAGCAATGTAAAACAGAGGGCTGCAGGAAGAGTTTTTATATTAGTAGAAGGTTTAAAATGTATTGAATAGGAGTAGCTGGAGAATATTTTAGAGGATTGGTGAAAATCATCAGTACAGTGATTGTTCATTCATTCCCTTCCCCAGCCACATGTGCCCAGTATGGGAGTTTCAAAACTAGGGAATTACAGACTATTCGAATGGAAAGAGTACTTAGAGGTCATTTATGATGTTTGATGCCACCGTCCTGCAAATTTTCCAGTAAATGATATACCAATAATATGCAGTGGTGGATGTCGGCAGTTTTGCTTGCATAATCTCTATTCCTCCTTTATATGTTAACATGTACTATGATTTTCTTTGAGATGTCACCCTTCCCCATTACATCCTTGTGTTTGAATGAGGCTGAATCTCCCCTAACCCCCTGGCTCCCGGGAGGACACATGGCTCAGCTAATCAGAGCACAGCATCTCCCCAACCACAGCAAGGAGATCAAGCCTAAGTAAGCACTGAAGTCCAGCAGATGAGAATTCACTTAGAATATTACTGGAACTCTTGGGAAAGAGGATATTTCTTTCCATTGGATTTGCTAAGGTGATGAGATGCAAGCTAAGAGAAGCAGGTATCCATCTGGGCACAAAGAGGATTAAGGCAGAGAACGAAGGCAAAATACAGAAATATCACCATAAACCTCAAATGGGCCCTTGGCAATACCTGACAATTCACAAATATTTTCCTGGTCAGTGTACTTTATCATTTTGCAAGAGAACCACTTCAAATCTTTCTCCTCAACCTTCCAGTACACTCCTCTCACCATTCATTCACGTCTGATGATCCTGCTTTTTATTTCAGGGAGAAAATGGAAGCTATCAGAAGAGAATTTCCACCGGAAAATCCATCAGCCTTCAAGCTTTTGTAGCCATGTAGTTTTCCTCCTCATATTACAATTGTGAAATCACTCTTGCCCTGTCCTCACCTGTCCTCACCAATGTCTCAGTAGCATTCTGCACTGTTACATAACTTCCACCTATTGACATACCAGCTTCAGTTGACTTTGAGAATATTTGCTTTTCCCTTGTCATTTGCTGTTCCTTTCTCATTTCTGTGACTTGATCTTCTTCCTCTTTTAGAATAGAGCTCAGTCTTAGATCTTCTTCTCATCTCTATGTACACTTACTGTCTATGGCTTTAAATATTATCTTTTCACTCATGGATAACTCCCATGTTTTCACCTTCGGCTCTCATTTCTCCCTTGAGTTGGTCTAATATGCAACTCTGAATCTCATAATATACATGTATAATTATTTTTCTGCTTAGGCCCTAAAATATCAGAGTTGATCTTCACTCCTCTCTTTCTCTTACACCACACATCTGGTTCACCATTAAGTCTTGTCTATCACAAACCTGACCTCTTCTCTCCACCATGACAGCTTTGTCTTAGTATAAACCACCACTATCTCTCACTAATGATGGCATTTAAAGAAGTGAGAAGGAATGGTGTAGAACTGATTGAAGAAGGATCTGGGTCTCTAGAATCAGACAAATGGGACAACAAGTCCTTTAAGAGAGTTGTAGTGGAGGCACAAGAGTAATTCACTGAGCATTAGAACACATTTTTACCCCTGTGAGTAATCCCAGGCATTCTCTCTAAACACGCACAAAGAAGTCTTCAATTTTTTATTTTTTATGTGAATTCTTTAGTCTGATTTCTAAATTTCTTCCCAGCTCTTCACTTGTTTGATTTACAGCCACATTTGCCTCTCCACAGCCCAACACTCTTATAGGCTCCTGTTTTCCCACAGAAAAAGAAGTTCTGGTTCCCAAAGTCAGAGGTGGATGTTGCATTCTTTGTCCTTCTACTTTAATTTAATTATTTTGCATTTTCCAGCCTTTTCCAGGCAACAGGCCAAATAACAGCTCATATGTATTAAATTCATGCCTTTCAAGCTACTTAAATTCATCTCTTTAAAACACAGACTTGAAATAGCTTGCTCTATTTAAGTTGGGTCTCACAACTGGAGTAGGTTAGGGGTACACATATATGTATGAGTGAGTCATACATATTTCTTATTGTATATCCCTCTCTACTGAAGGGTATTTTCCTGTGGTCAAATTCATCCAAATTAAAGATCTCTCAGAAATGGCATAGGTAGCCATTTATAAAGAAGAAGGAGGGTAAAAGTAAACAAAGGAAGAAAGATTAATGTGCCCACCTTTAGGAATAATGTGCTGCCTTGCCTGAAAAGGAATCAGGCACTGTTGTTTCCAATAATGCTTCCATTAATCAAAACCTGGATGTAACTGCATAATGAGGCAAAGAAGTTAATTGATATTAGAATATTGCTGTACTTTCTCCTTTACTGGCATGAGTGGCAAGCTTGAGGTCTGTACCAGTACCATTTTCTCTGTCTCAAAATATTATAGCTGGAAAGAAAGAAAGGACTAGAGCAATTCCCAATGATGGTTCTGCAGATCACTCCCCAGCTCTGAAAGATGCTCCAAAGATAAAAACAGCTTCTCTGTTTGTACATGTAGAAAACTTTGCATACTGTAAAATTATCTTGGATATTTATAAAACCTATTACAAAGGCTCACAGTAAAGAAACCTGTTTACTTTTGTTGAATGCAAAGATTCTCAAACTACTCTGCTAACAATTATAACAATCTACAATAGACTTTGAGGAGGGTGGAGTTACTCTGTTTTATAGTTTCTAGAGTTTCGTTTACTTAATTACTAGAAGTGTCCAACTCAAACTCCACAAGGGTCAATACCATGGCTTATGTGCTGTCTCTACCTGAGCATAGTGCCTGGTACAGAACTTGTGCTAAGTCGATCTCAATTGAATATTAATTCAATTTTGATTGAACATTTTGCCTGTTGGTGATGTGTTCCTCTCAGTTTCTGTCAAACTATGAAGCCATTTCTCAAAAGCTTAACTGATCTCCATGTGGAGTCTCTCTTCTAGAACATGTTTGGAACTTATGCAGAGATTCAGCTTCAAGAAAATTCCACATATTTAATTCCCAGTTTAAAACCCAGAATTGCCTTTTAATAATTCAAAATCTACTGTTTTTAAGCTTCATGGAATTCTCTCTGGACTTAATTATTACAGTGTTTATTCGGTATAAAAGAAGATTCACCACATTAAAGTTTCCAGCTATTTTAAGATAACAAAGCTTCTTGGAGAAGTCTTCTTTGTTCTGAGAAGAATCTGTTTCCTTTCAGGAAAGGCTAGATTCAGAAGCCCACAGTACTTGCAGGAACTGTTTAATATGTTGACAGCACCTGAGCTAAGCTAGAGGTGCAAGCTGGTTGATTTATGAAGCTTTAAACGATCCTTTTGGAAGGAAAGGGATGGAAACCAACCGCTTTCCTTTTGGAGAAGTTATTAGAAATTCTCTGATAAATTAGAACAGTTCTAAAAAAGATTTTATATCAAAAATGGGGCCTCTAAAAGGAATTCATCATGACAAAAGAAAAATCCAACAGTCATGATGAAAAAGCTAGTCTGGGCAGAGAATAGGTGGCCTGTGTGACCAGCATGCCAGTGCTTAGGGCAAGTTTAGCGACAGGGACTGAACTGGTCAGTATTATCTAAAGGGCCCACACAGCATAGGGAACTGCAGGAATATTAGCACAGCACAGAATTCAAGCATATTATACTATGTGGGGCTAATTTTTAGTAGTCATACTGTGTATCAAAAATAGAAGCACCTATGAGTCAAAATCTCAAATCTTTTAGGAGAAAAATAATATGTTCTAATTCTTTCTGTATGGGAATGGACTGATCCATTTGGTTTGAGTAAGCCTCTAGAGAGCTGTAAATTTGAAGCAAGGGATTTAGGTGATTAAATGGCTTTAGCAAGATATGTGATTTTATTTTGCATCTGTTCATCTTTTGTTTCCAGAATTGTTCTCATAGCTTCCAAATACTAACCACTTAGCTCTGTACTCATGGACCCTGTGAATTTTTTTTTAATTTTTTTATGTTTATTTATTTTTGAGAGAGACAGACAGAACTGGAGCAGGGGACGGGCAGAGAGAGAGGGAGACACAGAATCTGAAGCAGGCTCCAGGCTCTGTCAGCACCGTGCCCAACGCAGGGCTCGAACCCATGGACTGTGGGATCATGACCTGAGCTGAAGTCGGACGCTCAATCAACTGAGCCACCCAGGCGCCCCTGTCTTTGAATTCTTTTAATTAAACACTTAAACATTTTCCATTAAAAGAATGTTTGTCTTTTGATGGGGTGAAGGGGTCTAGTGAGGGAGGTACCTGCTGAGAAAATGTGGCATACCACAAAAAGGAAGATAAACTTTCTACTGAAAAGTTTCCTTATCTGATAAAAATGGGGAAAATATTCACACTTCTCCCTGGTTTACTATATATAAAAACTTTTTTACGTACCAAAGAAATAATCTAATTTCTTTGTTAATTTCTCCAACATTGAATAAAAATCTGTGCATGTGTTAGATATTTTAAAAAAACACCTGCTGGTTGATAGGAGGCAAGGAAATAGGGCAGTAACAGGATAATATTCACAAAGAAGACCAGACAACAAAAGCAGAGCGGGTATAACAGAATGGAGGGACATACAACCACACATAGGTTTACTTTGTGCCAGGAATTATGCTAAGTGTTTTCTCGTGTATCTGTTCAAGAATTCACCCAACCAAGTTATGACAAAGTGCTGCTATTATGCCCAATGTAAGCACTAGTGAGGTTACATTCACAAAGTAGCAGAGCTGGGAATTTGACCACAGGATGATTTAAATTTAGAACTCAAGTTCTCTGTCTCTCTGCCTGTCTCTCTCTCTCTTTTTCAGAAAGAGAGAGAGAGGAAGAGCATGCAAGAGGGAGAGGGGCAGAGGAAGAGGAAGAGAGAAAATCTTAAGCAGATGCCATGCTCAGTGTGGAGCCTGACATGGGGCTTAATTTCATGACCTTGAGATTATGACTTGAGCCAAAATTGCGAGTTGGATGCTTAACCAACTGAGCCACCCAGGTGTCACTAGAACTCAAGTTCTTAACAGCTTTACTATAATACATCTCTTATAAAAATTGACATCATCCCGAAGTGTCTAAATAAAAAAATACTTTATATTATAGATGTAGATAGAGACACGTAGATATAGATAGTGTCATATTTTTTAAATCAAATGACCAAATTCATAGGTTCAGCAGTGAGATGAGTAGTCTATTCTGTCCCTCTCCCATGACTCGGCATGCATATCTTCTGTTCATTTTCCAACAGCGATGGTAGAAAATGCAGATTTTGTATATTACTCTTGGTATATGAACAGAGGAAAGCACAGTTCCGAGCCTGGTGAATCAACACTATCTGAAGACGACACTTTCTTTTCAAACAAGTTGGTATCTATTCCAAGGGGGAAACATTCATCTTCTTCAAATGCTAACACAATTTGGCACACTGTCCTGGGGCCACAATGAATCTAGCACCTGGAACCCCAGCTAAGTTATTCAGCTGTTCATGGCCTCAGTTTCCCTTCCTGTATCATGAAGGTTAGAACCAAATTTTGAAAAACCATCTAGCCCTGACATTTTGAAGACCTAGGTTAAGTTCAACATCATTTATAAGATTTATATTTATCTTATATCTCAACCAGTTTCCCTGCTATCACCAGATGATATATTCTAAGTAAAGAAGCAGTGCTTACTTTTTAGAAACTTTGTTTTGTTTATTTTTACTGAATTCCATTACAGAGAACATGATTTGTATGATTTTACTTTAAAAAATTTATTGAGATTTAAGGTCCAGAATATGGTCTATGTGCACCTGAAAAAAATGTGAGTAAGTGTTAGCAGAGCATTCTATACATGCCAATTCAGTCAAATTAGTTGATAGTATTGTTCTGGTCTTCTATATCTTTATTGATTTTTCTGTCTACTTAATCTATCAATGACTGAGAAAGGAGAAGTGAAGCCTCCAACTATAATTATGGTTTGCCCATTTTTCCCTTCAATTTTATCAGCATTTGCTTCATTTTTCTTGACATTTTATTGTTAGGTATATAACATTTAGCATAGTTGTGACTTCTTGGTGAACTGACCCCTGTATATAATAATGTCTTTATGTAATGCCTTCTTTCTTTCTGATAATATTTCTTGTTCTGAAGTCTACTTTTCTTATATTGAGATAAACATTCCAGATTTTGTTTTGGTAATTATTTGCATGGAAAATACTTTTCCCATTCTTTTATTTTTAGGTAGAAGTATTTACATTTAAGCTGTGTTTCTTGTTCACAACATACAATTGGGTCTTGCTTTTTTATCCGATTGACAATCTCTGTCTTGTAACTGATGTGTTAGAACAACTATAATTATTGATATTGTTGGATTTAAATCTATCATCTTCCTAGTTGCCTTCTATTTGTTCCCATCTATTCTCTGTTCCTTTTTCTCTTTTCTGTCTGCTCTAAAATTAAATATCTTTACTATTCTATTTTATCTCTACTACTAGCTTATTATTTAGTGTTTGTCTTAGTGCTTATGATGTGTATCCTTAATTTAATATAGTATACATTCAAATAATAGTATATGATTTCACACATAGAATAAGAAACTTAGAAGAGATTACTTTCTGTTTCACTATCCTATGCTTTGTGTTTTTGTTTTCATATTTTACTTTTATGTATGTTATAAAACAAAATACATTTTCTTTCTAATATGCTAACCTGATTCTATTACTTATGTGCTTAAACCCCTTCAGTGGATCCTCACTGCCTCAGAAAAAAAGTAACAAACTCCTTATGACATGCTCTGGTTGTACTGATGCATAAGAAATCACCCAAGGTTAGGATTTCAGATATAGCACAATGAGGATAGCTTATCTCTGTTCCACAATGTCTGTTATTTCATCTGGGAATACTTGAAGACCAGGAGTATCCTGACAAATGAGGACTGGTATCATCTGGAGGATAATTCACTCATGTGTCTGGTGGCTAATGTTAGCCGCTGACTGGGCATTAGTCAGCGATTGTCCAAAATACTTATGTGTAGCGTCTCTTGTGGGTTTTGTTTTGTTTTGTTTTGTTTTGTTTTGTTTATACATGGGCTAGTTAGGGCTTCCTCACTTATTGTGACTGAGTTTCAAAAGCAAATGTTTCTAGAGAATAATACAGAAGTGCATGGCACTATATAAGCTAGTCTCAGAAATCAAAGTATCCATCCAGGTTCAAGGGAAGAAAGCACAGAGCTTTCATGATTTGATCCCTGCTTACATCTCTCTGGTATTACCATCACCTGTCTTGAACTCTGCTCTCCAGACATACTAACTTCTTTCCTTTAAATATACCATATTTACTTGCCTCTTGTAAACAAGACTACCTCTCTCTCTGAAATACTTTCCTATATCATTCTTCCACCCCTCCTCACAATTCCTGGCTAACTTCATCCTAGATGTTTTTCCTTACCTCTGATTTCCCTCCAAATCAGGGTTGTGCCTCTCTTCTTTTATTTCCATATCACCCAGGATAGTACTTGGAACATGATAAATGCTCAATAAATATTTGTTGAATGAATAGATATCTCTTCCAAATTAGACATTAGTGTCCAGCTCACCATGATATTCCCCCGAGAGTAGTATAGGGCTGACCCACAGCAGTTGCTCAAAAATATTTGCTGAAAGAATAAAGTACTGTGTTTTCTTGGTGATCGGTATGGGACTTTTTGTTTTGAGAATTGATGGAGCTAGTCAGAGATCCTTGAAAGAAGGCATCATACTGAGCCATTCCTACACCCACTGTTGCTAACAGCACTCTGCAGAGATAAGCCATAAGTCTATTGTGTTGGCATCCAAAGCTTCTTCCAGGTTGATTCTCTCTACCTCTCACTCAAATCAACCCAGTCTCTGCTCAAAGGAAAGAAGCTAAATTGGTCACATAAGAACTCACCAAGCAAAGAGCATTCTAAGATTGCTTCCAGCAACTTGGGTAGGGATTGAAAAGAAAAAATTATGCAGGTTTTCCTCTCTCAAGCTGGGCAACAGGGCTATGTGAGCTCCTTAGTCTTCCTGTAAACATTGCTATGGTAACTGACAGGTAATTAGCTATTTATCACACATGCACACATGCATACTCACATAGTTTCAAGCTGGAGTCCTCAGGCTGTAACAGACTGTAACATAAGGAAAGGAAATCGATTTTCACGTGGCACCTAAAATTAAATTTTTGGAAAGTCTTCCCATTGTGAACCTTCTCAGTAAAAAAATATTTATGGATGGACAAGCATAATAAAAATTATAATATTCTCAACTGTTCCCTAAACATTCTTCCTGTCACTCGTCTCTTAAAAATAGAGTTGGAGTTTAGAGATACATCTTCAAGTTGAGCTAAGGAGCTGACAGAAGAGACTGAAAAGCAAAGAAATGGAGATAATAATAGTAACACTAATGGTGAACTCACCTGTTAAGGAAATGTGCAAAGAAACCAAGTCCTTTTAGCTAGAGGTCAAAATGACTAATAATTTTCTTTCTATTCTCCAACGTGCCCCATAGTGCTACTATAAAGAAGGAATAAACAAGGTGGATACTAAAAGAAAGAAAATTGCTTATTTTGGTCCTAAGCTATATCATTTTATGAGAGGAATACTAAAGCCTATTGTGAATTTTATTCACATAATTTCTGAACATATTTGTATATAATAACCTTCCACCCATATATAATTACATCCTATTTATTCACAATCAAAAGAGGCATTTGGAAGAAAAACCAAGTTCATAATAAGATCTGCAATAGAGATTAAGAAGGGCCTAATTAAAATTTTTAAGGAGGAATGAATTCTTTCTCAATGCACACTTTATAATTATGCCATTTAAGTTTCTTGAAACACAACTTTCTTTTGAAAAAGACAAACAACTCCCCCCCCCACCAACAACAACTAAAAACTATGAAGCAATTACCAGAGTATATATTTATCTTGCTTAAAGGAGCATAGCAACAAATACTTCTGGCACATGTAGATAGAACCTAAGCTAGCCCAATATTTATTAAATCATAATGTGCTATCACAGATCAAATGAGCATAAAGAACACGTTTCAGAAATTGTGCTAATGTGTTTCTTAGCAAAAGGCCAGTGCTCCTTGATCATTTCTCTCCAGGAAGCCACGTCTGGTGTCATACACTAGTAAGGAGTGAGTTTGAAGAAGACAAATCATCAAGATAGAGGCAGGAAAGCTATTTTGTAAACTCTTAAAAGGAGTCATGACTGAAAACCTCAATGGGTGATGTGCCTCTCAGTAAATTCTAACATCATGGCTTATTATAGTTTTCCAGAGGTGTATTAACAGCAAACAAGCAGGGGTGTGGCTTCTGCCTCCTGAATATTGCACTGGAGAATCATCTTGGTGGTTAAAGTAAGAAACTAGGGCCACTGCCTCTCCTTCCATCATTTTAGCTTCATATTTCCTGGTTGCAGCCTTTGCCTTCAATAAGATGGGACTGTTCATTTGGGCTTTCTAGATTCAAAAAGCTGTACGGAGGGGAAATAATGGGGTCCCACAGCAAGTCGTGTGGCTTACGGTTTGGTAGGAAGAGGACACACATATATACACCCCTATTAAGCTGACCTTGACACAACTCCCATTGGGAAGAGAAGATGCCATATGACTCAGTATCACTTCCTTGGGTCTCTGCTAGGGACTCAATTGTGTGCCCCCCAAATTCATATAATGAAGCCCTCATGCCCCAATGTGACTTATAACAGTGCCATAAGGAGGCAATTAAGGTTAGATAAGGTCCCATAAGGGTAGGTCCCTGATCCAATGGAAATAGTGTCCTTATGAGAAGAGACACCAAGGAGTTAACTCTTTCCCCTTCCACTCCCCAGCCAAGTCCATACACCTAGGAAAGGTCACACAAGTACATAGGGAGAAGGTGGTCAGGAAGAGGACTCTCACAAGATACTGAATTGACTGATACCTTGGTCTTGGGCTAACCAGCTTTCAGAACTGTGAGAAATAAATTTCTGCTGTTTAAGTCACCTAGTCTTTAGTATTTTGTTATAGGAGCCCAAGCAGAATAATGTAGCCCCAAATATTTCTGATAAAGCCACAGCTGACAATGACATTACCCATGCATATGGGACCTTGCTGGATATAAAAGCTCCAGTCCTGCCACATCACCACCCTGTACTTAGGGTTCCATCACTTGCCACTTATGATTTAAGAGAAAAATTACGAACATATAGCACTCCTTCTTCTCTAGCATCAATACAATTCTTGATTGTGGTAGGACTTGGGAAGTATGAGGGTAGAAAGCATTGTCAGTGTCCAGAATCCCCAGAATCTGCATAGCTCTGCCTCTAGAGTTTTCACCTCCAGAAACACCCTTTTCTAGTACTACCATTCCCTCAATGAAAGTTCATCACTTTCCACTGTGATAGCTAAAATAAGAATCATTTTTTATCCTTGTTATAAGTCTCACAACACTGTGTAATGTTATTAACCTCATTCTTTCAGATAAAGCATCTGAGAAGCTTTGTCATTTGCTCAAGATCACAAATCTAGATTCAGAATTTGAAACCAGGTTTGGCTGATTTCAAAGCTCATAATTCTAAAACAATAAATTCAAAGTGTTCTGTGGAGTGGATGAAACTAAATATGGAACTAACCTCATCAACAAACCAAGACTCAAAGATTAGCTATTGACTTAATAAAGTATTCCTCACTGGCAATATACTTAAATATTAACAAACACCATTTACCTATAGAGATATTCTCAAATTGGGGGTGAGTCTGAGTTATGGGCATTTATAGCTTGATGTGTAAGAAACTATTCTGTAAGAGAAAAGTATAAAAAACGAATGGTCACATTTCTGGTTTCTCCAAACCATTGAAAGAATCCAGAAGACAAAATTCTACTTTCAAAAGTTAGCGTATTAAAATGAAAAATACCAGACATAGGTTAGGGTGTTAGAATGATGAGTGCATTTTTCTTTATTTTTCATAATTTTTGCAATGTTGTTAATTGCCTTTGTTATAAAAAAATACAAAAGTGCTTATTGAAAACTTACTATTAAGATCTGAATACTCAATATATAATTAGCTCATTTAATCCTTATAACCATCATGTGAGTTAATTACTATCATCATTTTACAGACGAGGAACCAGTGTCTGGGAGATTTAATACTAGTAAGTGACAGAACCAGGATTTAAAGCCAGGCATTCTTTCTCTAGAGACCATGCACTGAAATTCTCCAATAAGCTGCTGTTTGAATGGTTGAATCTAGTGAAGGTGAGAGGGCCAGAGAACTAGAATTTGAAGGTCTAAGATAGAAAAGACAAAGAAGAGGTGGGACAGGGCAGCCTAAGAGCTGGACAAAGAGCCCTACTTTGAAACAGGTGGCAGAAAGAGCTTTACTCTGCATTAGTTTTCTTTCTGAAGTTAACATATCATGCTAAATTAATTCCAAGCCCTGAAATGAATGAGTGGCTTTATATTCTTATATCCTCAGCCCCAATAATCATATTCCATGCTTTATTTCACTCTCACTCTCATCGCAAATTACAAGGTAAATGCCTTTAATGGGTATGCTTTAGCCTCATAATTAGCAACCTTACATAACAAATTATTTTTTAGGTAATCCCATCTAGAGAGGGCAACAGCTGTAGTATTACAATGGTTTGTAAATAATAGAAACAAGATGTATTGTCTAGAAGCCAGGCATTAAATACTCAAGCAAAATAACTTCTTGATATTTTATTTTTTAAAACATTTTTATTTATTTATTTTGAGATGGAGAGAGAGGAAGAGAGAAAGAGAATGAGCTGGGGAGGGGCAGAGAGAGAGGGACAGAGAATCCCAAGCAGGCTCTGCACTGTCAGCGCAGAGGCAGATATGGGGCTTGATCTCACTAACTGTGAGATCATGACCTGAGCTGAACTCAAGAGTCGGAGGGTTAATCAACTAAGCCACCCAGGCCTGCTACTTCTTGATATTTCACATTACACCATTACCACCTCAAAAATAATTGTGTAAGTAATATTAGTTCTACTAAATACATAACAACAACAATACAAATCAGTCTAGAAGAACAAATATCCACCTATTATGTATTCTAATGGTTTCACAAGGATAATGAATTTCACCTTATCTGAGGAAACAGTTTTGTTGATGGTGGGAAAGTCACCATTTAGTTCGTCTACAAAGAAAAAAGAAAGCAAGAACCTTCATCTATGTACCCCCACATTTATCCATCATTCTATTTTATCTGCCCATCATCCACCCACTCACCCACCCACCTACCCACCCATCCATCCATCCACTCATCCATCCTTTAATTCGTCCATTCATCCATCTACCTTCCTAGCCACCTACTGATCTAGTGAATATTTGTTGAACACCTACACTATAGTTCATTCAGAAACTGCACTTTTGTTAACCGTGGATATTGTTTGGGCGCATTCTCCTCCTTTGCTCTTACTTTATTATTTTTTTGTAAGTGTAGTCTATGGACCACCTGCTTCAGAATCTCCTAGGATATTATTAAAAATAATCTCCTAGGTCTTATTTAAAGCACATACTCCACACACCTATCTAACTTTACCTACTTTTAGGTAGGTAATCAGAATTACCTAATTTTTATCAGAATTACCTACTTTTATCAGAATTACTGGCAGGAATCTTTTTTTTTTTAAGTTTTATAATGTTTATTTTTGAGACAGAGAGACAGAGTGCAAGTGGGGGAAGGGCAGAGAAAGAGGGAGACAGAATCTAAAGCAGGCTTCAGGCTGTGAGCTGTCAGCACAGAGTCTGATGTGAGGCTTGAACTCATGAATCATGAGATCATGACCTGAGCAAAAGTGGGTTGTTTAACTGACTGAGCCACCCAGATGCCCCTAGAATCTCTTTTTTTTTAAATATATATATATCCTGGAGCACCTGAGTGGCTCAGTAGGTTAAGTGTATGACTTCGGCTCAGGTCATGATCTCATGGTTCAATCGTTCAAGCCCTACTTTGGGCTCTGTGCTGACAGCTCAGAGCCTGGAGCCTGCCTCGGATTCTGTGTCTTCCTCTCTCTCTGCCCCTCCCCTACTCATGTTCTGTCTCTCTCAAAAATAAATGAAACATTAAAAAAATTATATATATATGTGTATATATATATGTATACACACACACATATATATATATGTATATGTATATGTGTATATATATATATATATATATATATCTCCTAAAGATATACTTAATCTATTAAGATATGTTAACCTGGACTGACTCTGCTACATAAGGATTCTTCTAAAGAGAGTTCAGAGAACAGCAACAACTACAGCCATTCATTCAAAGGTATTTATTAATCTCTAGACACAAAGAGCTACTGATCTAGAGAGAAGGAAATGTGAATAGGATACTGAAGACCTTGAAGGGACATTTGCAGGAGCTGACCTTCCTCAGGTTGGACTCCAGAGGTAAGAAACTAGATTGAGAGAGGGTAAAATCAAAGATTTCTAAGCATTCTCAGACAATCATAGCTGTCCACTTATTTATACATATATGATGACCTTTGTTTTAGGCTTCTGACCACTGACATTTCACTTCAGAAGACTGCATAGCTGACTGTTCTTGAATTGGGAATCAGAATCACCAAAAACTTGTATGATCATGGACAAGTCATCTGCCTTCTCTCATCTTTAGATTATTTAACTGTAAAATGAGAAGGATTGCACCATGTAACTCTCAGGCTGTTCTGAAACAAATGTTGACATTACATTCCTTTTAGTTCTGTAGCTTTGCTCACCACTGGATTATAGTGTGCATGATTTTAGCTACCTCTAGCTCCTTAACCATGCTAGACCTGTTTGTTTTTTAATCCTTCTTTTTATTGAATTCCTCTCCCTTTAACTATCTACTCCAAATAGCCCAAACCTCCCCTTTACATTTAAATTTGTGGTAAAAAAATAACAACTCAGGCAACAGCAGATGTTAGAGAGGATGCGGAGGAAGAGAATCTTTTTTGCACTGCTGGTGGGAATGCAAACTGGTGCAGCCACTCTGGAAAACACTATGGAGGTTTCCCTAAATTTTTCCCTAAATTTCCCTAAAATTTAAAAATAGATCTACCCTATGACCCAGCAATTGCACTACTAGGTATTTATCCAAGGGATACAGGAGTGCTGTTTCGAAGGGGCACATGCACTCCAATATTTAGAGCAGCACTATCAACAATAGCCAAAGTATGGAAAGAGCCCAAATGTCCATCAATGGATGAATGGGTAAAGAAGATGTGGTATGTATATACAATGGAGTATTACTCAGCAATCAAAAAGAATGAAATATTGCCATTTGCAACTATATGGATGGAACTAGAGGGTATTATGCTAAGTGAAACTAGTCAGAGAAAGACGAATATCATGTGACTTCATTCATATGAGGACTTTAAGACAGAACAGATGAACATAAGGAAAGATAAGTAAAAATAATATAAAACAGGGAGGGGGATGAAACCTAAGAGACTTAAATATGGAGAACAAACAGAGGGTTACTGGAGGGGTTGTGGGAGGGGCGATGGGCTAAATGGGTAAGGGGCATTAAGGAATCTACTCCTGAAATCATTGTTATACTATATGTTAACTAATTTGGATGTAAATTTTTAAAAAATGTGAATATGGAGAGGTATCTATCCATATATCTGCATGCTCAGAGCTAACAATCCAGTTGTGCTCAAGAAGTTGAATTTCAAAAAATTCAGAACAGGATTTTATGTATAAGACAATGAAGTAGCATCCAATGTAGAATTTCATAGTAGCTGTATTTCAAAAAGATGAGTAGAAACCTACACCACATATGAATGATAAATGCCAGAAATACTTCCTATACAAATTTCATCATCAGCACATCACTCAGTCACTCATTTATTCATTCACTTATCCATTTAGTTAATTATTTATTGAATTTCTACATGTCATACAGTATGTTGGGGGTTGGGGTTTCAACAATGTATAAAAGAGTTTGGACACCTGATCTCACAGAGCTGATAGTCTAGTGATAGAGTAGAACCATGTTATTTTATGCATGTAGACAGAAATAATAAACCCTTGAAAATGAGGGTTAGTGATATTCCAGCAAGTCAGTTTTGTCTGTAGGTGGAAATTAAACCTGAATCACTAAGTAGACTTATGGGGATGGAAAAGGGATCAGAAAGGGAAAAATTGGAAAGAGGGGTTTATATTTTCATAAGAGTAAAGGTAATAATTTTTAGGACTGTTTTTTCTTTAGATCTACAATGATTATCTTTTATGGAGTTAGCCCAGCAGTGCCCATTGTCATGTCCAAAATTCCTCCCACTCAGATAGCTTTGATACATCAATTAAAGTGGTGGGTAGACCCTCAGAGGTAAAGTTATGTATATGTGTATATATGTATTGGAATGGAGTGGTCTGAAAACTAGGGTTGAACTTTCTGTTCGGAAACTAAATTGACAAATAGCCTACTGTGAGGCTTAGGGGGACTAGATAAGGGGAAACCACACCTATAAACATGCCCTCGTTCTAACAGGAGCTGGTTCCCAGTAGTACTAGGGTACACAAAGCTGACAACTGTCACTTCCAAGATTAGCAAGTTGTCATGTCCAAAAAAGGGAAGAACCTTATCCAAGGTCATTAAGCAAATTGTCAACAGAGCCAAGGTGGGAGCACAGGTCTCTTAATTTCTAGTCTAGCGTTCTTTCAACCACATCTCACCGCATCCATATACTGAAGCTTTATGCTGCTGTCTGAGAGGATACTCATCTTTCTCTAGAAGCTGCTGACAAAGAACCCGTTTTCCACTGAGAATGTAACATGCAAGTGAGAGACTCATGCCAGATGGCCCATCACCTTAGTAACCAGCATATCAGTCCATTTTGCCTCCCATACTGCGGAGGCACTGTATAGAGCAAGACACTTGGAGTCTTAGGCTGCAGCTCACATCAAGTAAAGCTCCACTCAGAAGGCCTTATGCCATGAAGCTGACACCTATTATCCTCCTCATTGGTGTTAGTGTTAAAGACATCAGCACTGCCCACACAACTAACATTAATGTGTGCCAGACACTTCATATGGTAAAAAATTCAAATTATATAATAGCATATACATATATTCTTGCTTAACATGCACGAATTCAATTTTGCACACTTCTCATTCCCTATCCCCCTAACATTGTGTAGGGGGAGAGATAGAGACAGAAGAGGAAGGAACAGAGAGAGAACAAAAATATGTTAAATAAAACTGGCAATTTTGTCCCCTGGATAACATTTGCGAATACCAAATATCTTTGCCACTTGGCAGAAATAATAACTAATCCTAACCATTAGATTCTTCTCTTCAGGTAAAACTTTTGGCAAATTGTACATTACCTGGCATAAGTGAGAAATACTGACATTGGGTGCTGACTTCATGCCAGGCATTCTGTGAAAAGCTCTCATACAAATTGTCCCATTTAATCTTCTAACAGCCTTATGAGCTAACTCATACCTTTCATAGCAAAAGTTCTGGAATCATGAAACAGAGAAAATGTTTATATGACAATATTAGCTTTTACTTGTGCTAGGATTTATGTTTTCAAAGCATATCCATATCCATAACCTTACTCAATACAATTATTTTACAGATGAGAAAATAGAAACAGGGGCTAATTTTTTTTAAGTATCCTTTTCTTTGATGATTATCTCCTCCCCCTTTTCATGTGGTCTTGGGGAAATCAGTCATAGTGCTCACGAACAGCTATTCTGGTGTGCCACCTGTCCAATACACAGGGTTGAGCAGTCTGACTTCTCAGATGGTTGTATCCCCCCTGGTTCCTTGAGTTTTGATACCCAGATAAAGGAGAGATGGAGAGGTCTTTCTTCCTTTTGGACAAAAGTTAAGACAAAAATCTTGGAGCTACTAATGGCCATATTTGTTACCACAAAGAAAGAGTCTGTACGAGAAGAATGTCTAATTAAAAATGGTTAGAGCTGAATTTTTTTTTTAATATATGAAATTTATTGTCAAATTGGTTTCCATACAACACCCAGTGCTCATCCCAAAAGGTGCCCTCCTCAATACCTATCACCCACCCTCCCCTCCCTCCCACCCCCCCATCAGCCCTCAGTTTGTTCTCAGTTTTTAAGAGTCTCTTATGCTTTGGCTCTCTCCCACTCTAACCTCTTTTTTTTTCCTTCCCCTCCCCCATGGGTTCCTGTTAAGTTTCTCAGGATCCACATAAGAGTGAACACATATAGTATCTGTCTTTCTCTGTATGGCTTATTTCACTTAGCATAACACTATCCAGTTCCATCCACATTGCTACAAAGGGCCATATTTCACTCTTTCTCATTGCCATGTAGTACTCCATTGTGTATATAAACCACAATTTCTTTATCCATTCATCAGTTGATGGACATTTAGGCTCTTTTCATAATTTGGCTATTGTTGAGAGTGCTGCTATAAACATGGGGTACAAGTGCCCCTATGCATCAGTACTCCTGTATCCCTTGGGTAAATTCCTAGCAGTGCTACTGCTGGGGCATAGGGTAGGTTAGAGCTGAATTTGATCAAAAGAAGGGTTTGAGAACTGGAGGGGACACTGAAGTTTGCTGTTATTGCTAAGCCCTTGGGTGATTGATTTCTTTCTTAAGCTAGTTTAACTTGGGTTTCTGTAGCTTCCAACAAAAGAAGTCACAACTAGTGGACCCATAGAACAGGGACCAGAATCAGAATCTTGGTCTTTTCTCATGTCTAGTCCAGGCTTCTTTCTCTAGGGAAATCTGGTGTTTGAGAAATCATCTTGAGAAGGCAAATTAGATGAGAAAGGAAAGATGAAAACTCTCTTCTTTTAAAGGGAAGAGGAAGAATAAGGGTGGAACTGATCACTCAAATTTAAAAAGGACAAAATGAATAGGACCAGGAAATGAACACAATGAATACAAGTATACTTCTTTCCCAATTCTTTCAGTAGCCACCCCTAGAAATTAAATTTTATCTGCCATTCACTGCTGACTCCAAGACAATGATCCTTGTCAAGGAATTCACAGCTTCATTACTTAGGCATGGTAACTAAAACAGGAGTGGTTTCACCTTTCTTTCCATCTTTGCCACTGTTTTCTACAACTGGGCCTTCTGACCTGCTTAGAATATGTTAATTTACAGAATGTAGTCATTTCCCTTATCAGCCCCTCCAGGCATTTGGCAAGAAGTATTTTCAGCTACAGACCTTGCAATCAGCCACTCAGACCTGCTGGCTTCCTGTGCCCTGACAGATAGAGCTAATTAGCACTCAGCAGCTTTTAGGCATTATCTCTGGCTCCAGAACATCCCCATAAATGAGGGGCAGGCCTGTCTCCACCCCTAGGGGACAAGAAGAAAATCTCAAATATTTGGAGGTTAAACAACTTCCTAAAAGTTCTCCCTAGACTACATTTCAATTTCTTTTTTAATGGTCAGCTAATATCCCATCTTATTGACACAGCCTTAGGAGACTACATCAACCTTTTTGTGATGTTTTCTTTGTCATGTAGATTCATATATAATTTTCCTACCATGCCATTATCATACACAGTGCAACAACTGGTGACACAATCTTTATTTATCCATCCTTCCATCCATCCATCCAGTCCACCAGCATTTCTTGAATCTGTAGCATATGTCAAGAAGAGTGGAGATTCATAGGACCATGCAGAAAATATAGCTTAGTTATACCATACTTGGGAGAGAGAGATAATGGATAAGAAAACAAAATACCAAGATACTTGCATATCATGATGAGAACTGAGTTAATAATCAAATAATGATATGCAGAATGAAGGGAGGATTGAGTGGTTAGAGAAAGCCTCTCTGAGGAGGTGATGTACAAGTCCAGATAAGAGTTAGCCAAGCAAAGATGCAGGGATACATCTTGCAGGAAGAAGGAAGCAGTGAGGCCAAGGCCTTGGTGTGGAAATGAGGCCTGTGCAGAAACAGAAGGAAAACAATGTGGCCGAAATAAAATGAGAGAGGGAGAGGGTGGCTTGAGGAGAGGTCAAAGATTCACCCCTTCTTTGAATTTTCTTCTAACTGCCTTGGAAGGTCATTGGAAGGCTTTTATACCATCATGTATCAGGTAATTGATTCAAGTTTTCAAAAACTCACTCTGGATGCTAAGTGGGGAATGGACGGACTGCAGGGGGCAGAAGACAAGTGCAGTAGCAGCAGAACAGCTTTACTACCAGTTCTGGTGCTTGGTATGTGCTTGGCTCTGTGCTAAGTGCTCCACTTATATTCCTCCTGAAGAAGTGCTGATAATTTTTGTATTTTATAGATGAAGAACAAGTTGGGAATTTCCCCCAAATCATAAATAGTAAGAGGTTGAGCTGGGATTTGGGGCTATATCCAAAAAACTCTGAAGCCTTTGTGCTTAAATGCTTTATTTATTGCATCATGCTGTGCCATAGACCCTTGACCTTCCGAGATTTAACAATCAAGGTTTTGATTAATTTTGAAAAATCCTAACGTCCCATGACATATTAATTTTAATTTTGTGGAAGTACCCACCTGTGTGCAATATAAAGGTGGTATACAGCAGGGAGGCACTTAACGGGTGAGTGGCTCTTCAGCCAAGAATATGCAGTAACTCTTATGGAATGTCTCTCTAGAGGCTAAGCATAAAAGACATAATTCTCCAGGGAACTGTGATTCAAGAACAATTTTTTCTGATATATAGAATTAATAATGTGAAAAGAACACTTACATTTTTTTCAAATATTACTGCTTTTTTAAGAGAATTTATTTGCTATGGAAGTATTTGCAACCGAAGTCTTCTAGACATCTGTGGATATACTTCTCAGATTGTCAAGGGTCTATAGCATATCTATAAGTAAAGGCTTGGGAATATCCATCACTAGTCCCCTTCAGTGAGGCAGCCAAACTTTGTTCTGTCAATCTCACTTCTCTCATAATGTATACATAAAAACATAAATTTGATTACGGAATTTAATAGTCACAAACTCAATGACAAAATTAAATAAAATAAGCCATGCAAACTTTTGTAATTACTTTCAAAGCTGGTACCAAGACATTGGAATTATCAAAATACCTGGGTGATTTTCTTTTTAAATGGAAGAACAGCAAGATGAGGTAAGACCCAACTCAGAGGTCATTGGGTAGAAAGGAATTCTTCTTCTGGATTTCCAAGGGAAATAGCAAAATACCAGTCCATAGCCACTCGCTTGAGTTGGAACTAGTTGTGGGAATAGACAATATTCACATAGTCTCCAGCACCAACAATAAGTCCTGTCTAAATTGGGGAGAGTACCATCCCACTACGTGCCCTTTATAGCTGTCCAAGCCTCTGCCCCTCTCCTTAGAACCCACCTTTTCTTTCTGGAGGCCAAGGACTCATATAATTATTTGCTTGTACATCTTAGAGTATAATCACTACAGCTAAGGCAATGACATTGTACCAGCGATTTTATAGGGACAAGGCCTATCCCAAAGACCCAGATGCTCAGGCAGCTTTGTGGGTAATGTCTGGAGAGCCAGGCCTCATGTTTTGTCTAACTACCCTATTTATTCAAGGACTCCAGTTATTTATTAAGGACCATGACAATTATTTATGAAGTACCATGCCATATTAAGAGATTCTTCAAACATAAGGTATTGTCTAAATGATGGAAAAGTTATCTGGAAAGTTCTAGTATTAGCAAATAACCTTCACTTTGCTCCCTTTATTTTATGTATCCAAGAAATTCTTATTAAGCCTCTGCTATGCAACAGGAGCTCTTCCTGGTGCTTAGGGCACATCAATGAACTAAACAGGCAAGAATCCCTGCCTCTTATTTAATAGCCAAGAGGTGAAAACAACCAAAATGTTTATGAACAGATGAATGGATTAGAAATGTGGTCTATACATATAATGGAATACTATGAAGCCTTAAAAAGGAAGGTCCAATATGGATGGATCTTGAGAACATTATGCTAAATGAAATAAACTAGTTACAAAAGGACAAGCGCTGTATCATTCTACTTACCTAAAATAGTCAAATTCATGGAAATAAAAAGTAAAATGGTAGTTATCAGGGGCTGGACAGAAGGAGAAAAGGGGAATTATTTAATGGGTATAGAGTTTCAGTTCTGCAAGATACAAAAAAAATCTGGAGATATGTTTCACAATCAGTATAAATATTCTTTTTTTGTCTGTGTGCTAAAATCTGAGGTTGAGCAGTGTAAATATTCTTGTTTTTTTTTATTTTTTTAATGTTTATTTTTATTTTTGAGGGAGAGAGAGAGAGAGAGAGAGAGAGAGAGAGAAGGAGAGAGAGAGAGATGAAGCAGAGAGGGGCAGAGAGAGAGACACAGAATCTGAAGCAGGCTCCATGCTGTCAGCACAGAACCTGACTGGGGGTCTGAACTCACAAACTATGAGGTCATGACCTGAGCCAAAGTTGATGCTTAACCAACTGAGCCATCTAGGTGCCCCAACAGTGTAAATATTCTTAACACTACTGAACTGTATACTTAAAAAAATAGTTAGGATGGTAAATTTTATACATGGTTTTATACACAATTAAAAAAAAAGTCCCTGCCTTGTGGAGCTTATATTCTAGTGAGACTAGAGGTGTGATAGTGTTAAGTGACAATATATAATAAACATAGTAAATATAGAATATGTTTAAAAAAGATAAGATAAGTACTATTAAAAAAGTAAAATGCAGGGGTGCCTGGGTAGCTCAGTTGGTTTAGCATCCAACTCTTGGTTTTGGTTCAGGTCATGATATCACAGTTCGTGGGTTTGAGCCCTGTGTCAGACTCTTTGTTGACAGCATGGGGCCTGCTTGGGAATATCTCTCTCCCTCTCTCTCTCTGCCCCTCCCTGCTTGTGTGTGCTCTATATGAATGAATGAATGAATGAATGAATGAGTGAATGAATGAACAGATAAATAGATAAATAAATAAATACATAAATAAATAAAGTAATGGGTAACAGAGGACTCGAAGGGCTAATTGTGGAGGGAAGTTCAGTATTAATAGCATATAAAACCTCGATTAAAGGTAATATTTAGGAAAAACCTTGAAGCAATTGAGTGAATTAGCTAAAGAGATAACTGAGGAAAAGGCAAACATTTCAGGCAAAGGGGACAGGTAGAGTAAACCTAATGGTGGGAACATGCCTGTTACATTAGAGGAACAGCAAGATATTTAGTATATTTTCTGGGCGCCTGGATGGCTCAGTTGGTTAAGCGTCCAACTTCAGCTCACATCATGATCCTGCAGTACACGGGTTCAGGCCCCTTATTGGGCTCTGTGCTGACAGCTCAGAGCCTGGTGCCTGCTTTGGATTCTGTGTCTCCCTCTCTCTCTACCCATCGTCTGCTCACACTCTATCTCTCTCTATCTCAAAAATAAATAAACATAAAAAAAAGAAATTTAGTATATTTGCCCTTTTGAAATATGCATAATGTCTGGGGGCCATTCAACAAAGTGAAGGCCTGTGTCTTTGTGGGGAAGGTGATTAAAGTTTTACTCTAATGCGTACCATTCATTCATTCAATCATTCATTGCAAGTTTTGTTCTTTGTCAGGTTCTCAATATTGTGCCAGGGCCTAAAGATAAACTGGTAAGACTAGCATGTCTTTGTTGCTGGTAAGGGAGAGAAGTGACTCCCCAGGTAATAGCAGTAACTGTGGTCAGTGTTTTATAGGGATGTATGAGGACTTACTTGACCTGGGAGGTCAGAGAAGGCCTCTCTGAGGATAAAATGGACATTCTAGCCAAGATGTCAAGGAGTGGAAGTTAGCCAGAAAATGAGCAAGAGGAGCAGTGCTCTGGGTGGTGGGGTAGCATGTTGAAGGGCCTGGAGGCAATATGACAACATATGAGGAACTAAAACAAGGTTGGCATGAATAGAGTGTAAAGGGAAATGGTACCTAGTGGGCACAATGAGATAGAAAGATGCAGGGAACTTGAAAGCTATTTTAAGGATTTTTTAAATTAAAAAAAATAGAGTTACAAATTATTTTATTTATTTTTTTAAGTGTTTATTTTTAAGAAACATAGAGTGCTAGCGGGGAGGGGCAGAAAGAGAGGGAGACACAGAATCTGAAGCAGATTCCGGGTTCTGAGCTGTCAGCACAGAGCCACACACAGGGCTCAAACTCACAGACCATGAGATCATGACCTAAGCCGAAGTTGGATGCTTAACTCAGGTGCCTGTAGTTATAAAGTATTTTAAAGTGGAAAATGATGTAACCAAATTTTGCCCATATTCTTTTTTTTTTTTCCTGTACAAAATTGGTCTCTTCAGAATCTTTGGCTCATGACCATATTCTCATCATTGACCCATGTATGGCTCTGATTACTTAGTTATTTTCAATATAATAGTAATAACCTTTGGACTCACCACCCGTTATAAAAACTCTGAGGTTTTGACAGTATCATTCAAGTATTTATATGGTTTCCTCCAACCGCCCAGTCCCATACCCCTGTCCTTCCCAGTTCAAGGGGTTCTGAGTTTATCCTTCTCTTATTTCCCTTTCCTTTTTTGTTTAAAGTTTGACAATGAAAATTGTGGCAAAAAAACCACAACATAAAATTTACCATTTTAATCACTGTTATGTATATAGTTTAGTAGGTGTATACTCACATTGTTGTGAAACAGATCTCTAGAATTATTTTATATTGCAAGACTGAAATCATATCCATGTGACAACAGCCCTCAATGTTGTCCTCCCTGTTGCCCCTGATGACCACCCTTCTACTTTCTTTTTCTATGATTCTGACTACTTTATATACCTTATATAAGTGGAATCCTACAGTATTTATCTTTTTTGTTACTAGCTTATTTCATATAGTATAATGTCCTCAAGGCTCATCCATGTTATAGCATGTGATAGAATTTCGTTCTTTTTTAAGCTGAATAGTATTCTTTTATAGTGCATTTCTTCAAGTATTCTTAAAAGGTATACTTTTAGTTTGGCATGAGCACTCTGGCTGCTATTGAGTTCTCCCATGGGAGGTGAAGTAGCCCACGGGACCCTGTGATGTTCAAATTGTACTAGTGACATTGAGCCTTATATTCTAGGTGTTCCCATGTCAAAAAGCCAGTTAACCAGAGTTCCCCAGGCTAGCACACCACATATTGATGGCATGATGCTTTGTGCCTAGAAATTATCCTCTCTTTGGTGAATTTGCCATAATTTCTGGAAATCTACTCATTTCTCACTGTATGAGATCAGATACCCATACCAGCTAAAATCTGGAGGGTTCTAAAGGCCAATAATGGGCAGAAAGACCCCTACATTTCCTCAAGTGACCAGGATTTTCTTCCATTTTCTTTTTAGATGAAAAATCCTTAAATTCAGTACCAGTCACAGAAATGAGAATTTTTAATAGTGTCTTCCTTTCCTTCTCATTATTTCATACATGACCTCTTTCTGGAATGCTTGTGAGTAAACAGGCATTCAATGGGGTCAGAAAGGATCAAGATGAAGCTGTTACAGACAAAAATACTTGAGAGGGGAGGGGTGGGCAAGGAAAGGGACAAAATGAAGGAGGGAGAGAAAGAATTATGTGTGGCCAAAAAGTAGTCAGTCATTGAGATGCAGAAAGAAATGTGCAGGGGAGAGTATTTATTGGGGCACAGAGCATTACAAAAGCAACAAAAACAAGTAGAAGAGGTGGGAGAGGGAAAGAGAGGGCAGAGAAAATGAAATTGTGCCAACTCCCAGGGAGATTGCTGAGGCGTTCCAACCTGCAGATCCATCTGTCTCCTCGGATTCTAGGGCAAACCTCATTAGTGTGAGGAGGCACCCCACGGCTCAGTCCCTACCCCCGGGACCTCAGATCCCCATCTGGCAAGCTAAGGGAACAAGTGTATTTGCTCTGCCATGGGGTTTGGATTCTCTTGCATACTCTTTTTCAGATAAGAAAAATGTACCTTTTCCACTATTTGTTAGCTTTTTTTTTTTTTTTTTTTTTTTTTTTACCTGTTCCATGCATTGTTATTTTAGCTTTAGGAGTCACCGTAACATGATTTGAAGTTGATTGCTGAAGAAGGCTAATAACTTAACTCTTTGTGCAATTAAACTCTGAATAGCAAATCTTCATTTTCAGTCATCCTACCTGGCAGGTGGTCAGAGACATCCACCAGACTTCCAAATGGTGGTTCCTTGGATGTGGGCCAGATGATGCAGGGCTGGGGTTACTCAGAAGGCCAAAGGGTCACAGGCTTGAAGACATGTTCTATTTCTTCCTGGAAAGAAATGGGAGCAGTTAGAGGACCACTACAAATCTAGAAATTTACATTTCTAGAAGTGAAAAATGCTATACATAAGAACCATAAAGAAGGTAAAAATATAACTGAAACTTATTTAAGAAGCATTCAGGCACATAACTGGGGCTTACTTGAGGATGGTTAAAAGCTCTCAAAGGTAAGCCTTCCTCTGCCATAGTAGCATGTTAATTCTTATTAGGGATTCCAGGGCTTGGCACTCTCTTTGCCTTTACTTAATTCATGTATTTATTCAACAAGCATGCATCAACTGCTTACCCAATGCCAGTATTGTGATAAGTATTGGGGCCATAGTCATATAAAAGATTTTTTTTTCCTTGCTCTCATGGAGCTTACAATTTCTTATGATAATTGAGATTGCATAAAGAGAGGGAAATTGTCAAGTACCCTTTCAGAAGATATAATCACTCTTCCTCTTTGGGATGGTTGCACACATTGCTCCAGATTCCTCTCTCTCCTCCATTAACTTCACATTGAAGCAAGGGAGAGAGAGTGCAATGGGAACCCCAATGCCTCACCTTGTATTCCCACCTCCTATACTTTGTTGACCTTGAGCATGTCATGCAGTCTTTCTGAGACTCCATTTCCCTCATCTCTAAAATCCAACCTGCCAGATTTACATACCTCACAAAACTGTAAAGTTGAAATAAAACCAAATTTGGGAAGCACTTTGTAAATTGTAAAGCATTACACAATGAGGTGTTCTCAACTGCCCCTATTCCCTTAGAGTTTTGGGTCAAGTCATGCGGTGGGCAAATCCTCACTTTCTCACATCGAATTCTGTGGTCTTGGGTATTTCTGTGAGACTTTCTGAGGCCTTGTTTCCTAATCTGTGAAGTGGATATTATAGCATTTACCACACACATTAGAAAAGATTTTTAAAAGTCCTACTCTGTTAGGCAAAAAGTGTGTCTCTTATAAACACTGATTCAGGGCTTCCCCTTTTTGTTCCTGTTCTGCCTGCTGTCTCCTACTCTTTCACTTTACCTCTAAAGACCACTAAGGAAAAAAGCTCAAAGTTATTGTTGGCAGAAGGGAAACTGTATAAGTTAGTTTTCCTCTACAATAACAATTCTTAAGCACTTAGCCTCTTTCTTCTCTGGCAAAGCCAGAATCACTTGAATGGCAGTAATAATCAATGTTATAATAACAATAGCAGATAACAGTTAAAACTAAATGTGGAATTATGACTAAGCACTTTATAAGAAAATCTCATTTAATCCTCCACTATCTGAATCAGGCACTAATACTATAAGGAAAATGAGCCACAGAGAGATTAAATAACCTGACCAAGGTTATGCTTTTGGAGCCAGAACTTGAGCTCAGGAACTCTGACAGCGTCTGTGTTCTTAAGCACTTGGCATGCTGGGCTCCTGGTAACCATGTTCTATAAAGCCAGAGCAAGTCAAGGAAAATTGACATCATTTCTGGATTTCTATTCCATGTACTGCAATTAAGTTTTTTTAAAGGGTTACAGATAAATATGGAATAAAAGGATGAATGAAAGGATGGATGGATGGATGGATGGATGGATGGATAGATGGATGGATGGGTAGTTGGATGAATGGAAGGATGAATAGTCCCTGAAGGCTTCAAAGAGTATGTGGTTCTTCCAGATTCTATGCGATTTTCAGATTTCTAAGGAAAAATCTGTCATGTTCCAGCATTTCCTTTGTCCAGATCTTTTTTTTTTCTTAGTCTTTTTGTACTTTTGTTTCAGAGAAGAATTGCCACATCTCTTCTCCTTATAAGAAAGTTACTAGCTGCTGCCATTGTAGTCTCAGCTGTTTTAACCTCAGTTAGTTCATTTAGTTCTTTTGATCTTAATCAGTCTGGCTCAAGTACTACAAATTACAGTTGCTTTCTTTTTATCTCTAATGAACTGGATGGGAATAGCAGAGAAGCTGCAGTTAATCGATTTGTTACTAATGAAATTGATAACATAATAATCTGAGAGTCCTTTGGAAGCCAGGAATTGTGATTGATAGTTGTATCATTGTATTTTATCTGCAATAATTTTTCCTGCTTAGGTGTTATTCTGTCCATTTTATATACAAGAACATCAAGTTCAGAGCCCGTGGCCACAGGTAATATGTAGGGCAATCAGGTTATCAGGTTATAAGTCTAGGACTGGCCTGTGCTCTTTCTCTTATGCTAAACAACTTCCCACTTTCCTCTCAGTTTCAACTTCCTGATCAGTGAAATGTTGAATGGATCACTAACTCCCTTTCAGAGCTCAAGATTATCATTTTTGAAAGGGTGCAAAATTGCTTTTTATCTGTTTCTATTCTCAAAATTACTCTTTCCTTTCTTATTAAAATAGGAAGAACCACTTCTTGATTCCAGCATTCTGTCTAAACCTATGACACCCAACAGCTTTGCCTCATTCTTACATTTTTATTCATATCACTTTTACCCTTGCATAATGGTTATATACCTCTTTTAGTGTAGAAATGAAAAAAAATAGCATAAAATTCTCTTCTTTACCATGAATGATGTGTTGTGACAATAAGTATAAATAGCTTGAATTTATTCCATGTATCAGGTCTATTTCAGCGAATACCTGATGTGAATATTTATTATAAATGTTTGAATACTGGTGTCACCTCTCTACTGGGCAGGGAAAGACAGGATCAAAGATGTGACCTTTACTTTGGCAACTATAGCATGTAGACATGCTTCTCTACCATGGCAGTACTTCTTGAGGGAAGGACATGTACATGAGAATGTGGCAAAAATATCCTTCCTCATAATCTTTGGGCAAAAGTGATGCTTCATTCTCTGTCCTCTCCCTGCTTCAGATAAATTAAAGGTGTCTGAAAACTATCAGATATCATGAATGTGGCCCCTGCTTTGGAATGAGAGCTGTTTTAATTGGGTCCTCTGGAAGCAGATACTGAGGTGGAATTAGGAGCATAAGCGGTTTGTTGTGTGAGAAAGATAAAAGGAAAATAAGCAATATTAGGCACAGAAAGCTTCCAACCAAGTCTCTTTCAACCTAATGGAGAATCTCATTCAGTAATGGGAACTCAAACAGTTCCCATTAGAGGAGTCTGGTCTTATACAGAAATGTCCAGGTGCTAGTATCCTACCTGGAGCTGCCCAGGAAGAGCATGACATCAGTTTGAAAGCTGAAGCAGGTCCTGAAGGTGTTAGCGGTTGGAAGTTCTCAGTTTATTGTACTTCTTGCCACTAAATGACAAGTTCTTTCTTGAAAGGGGATTCAAGCAGTGCACCTCCCTGGCTGCTGCAGTGGCTCATTAGAGGTCTTTTAATCCTGTCCTCCAATGCTACTGTGTAGTCCTAAAATCTCCTAAAAAATTCTTTAGCATCCTGCAGCCTCTTCAAAGGCTCTTTATACTTGATTTGCATTTTTGTAAAGTTGTTGTCTTAGGGAGAACATTCTTATTTTATATATATATTCTTATTTTTTATAGTCCACTTAGAGATAATATAATACTTCTTCATACAAAATATAGAAACTTTGCAATTGCATACATCTCTATACTCCCTGATCCTTTATGTTACAGGAATCATTATGTATTTCTATAGATGCTATAAATCCCACAAGGCCATGTTAAAGTTTGCTTTAAACAGTTATATAATTTACAAAGAAATTATGACAAAAAGTAAGAAAGAATAAAATAATTTTTTGAACTATCTAGATATTCACCATTTGCAATGTTCTTCACTGTATTTGAGGATCTGAATTTCCATCTGGTGTCATTTCTTTTCAGCCTATAGAATGTCCTTAACCAAATTTACCACTAAAGAATCTTCTAAAATTTTTTTGACTATTATTTTTGAAATACTTCTGTTGCCATAAGTTTTCTTTCTTCTCCTTTTGGGATTCCAATTGCATGCATGTTCAGCCCATTATTATTTCACAGGTTCTCAAGGCTCTATCCATTTAATTTAATTTTATTTCTATTTCTCTTATATTCTTTCTTGTGTTTTTTCTTTCTCTCCTTCCTTCAAATTAGATAATTTCTACTAGTTACTAATCTGCTTTCAATTTAGCTTACCTAATTTCTGCCACTACTCTATATATATTTAAATGTTTATTTTTGAGAGAAAAAGAGCGCCAGTGGGTGGGGGGGATGCAGAGAGGGGGACAGAGGATCTGAAGCAGACTCTGTGCTAGCAGCAGATAGTCCAATGCAGGGCTTGAACTCATGAACCATGAGATCATGACCTGAGCTAAAGTCGGATGCTTAACTGACTGAGCCATCCAGGCACCCCTGTCATCACCATATATTAGATCTTTAGTTAAGCAGTTCTGAATCTGGCCATGGATGTGTGGTTCAGGGAATAATCAGAGATAAGGGTAGAAAGAATTTGGGGATCCTCTCTTTTTTCTTTAAGAAAATCTCTCCATTGACCTCAGCAGCTACTGTTTCCTAAGCAAGAAAAAAAAATGCATTTTTTCCCCCAGTAGCACCCTTGCCACCTAACCTGAACCATACTAACTGCACCAGCCCTAAGTTAAAAGCTGTGAAAACAGAACTTACTTTGTAGGGCTCTCCTGTCCCCTGCTCTGAAAGAATCATTCCCACCAATCTGCCTTCTTCTGCTCAGTCTCTAGTCTCAGATACTTACTCTTTTTATTATATCAAGGTTTTATAGGACTTTTTTGCAGAAAGGTCATCAAGTAGGGTATTACTCTGCCATTACTACATGCTGCTAATCAAAGGTTTTTAAAAACATCTCAGCTATGATTCAATTACATATGACTGAGTCAGCTCTGCTCCCTGAATACCTCTTAAACCTGGTCACAACCCTTCAGATTAGTGGCCACCTCAGTGGTATATTTCTGTCTTGTTCCACTAGTTTCTTTGAATACACTGCTAAAAGATTTCCACTGGCAGATAACCCACACAATTGCCAGAGAGATCCCATTACAGTACAATCTAAGTTGCATTGTTATTTAAAATCTTTAAATGTATCCCCAATACATTTAGAATAAAATTTTAAATCCATACATAAGCAAGACACTACACAGAATGGCTCTTGCGTATTTGTCTCAACCAGATCCCTATTTCTTGTGAGCTCCAGCCACATGGTCATCTTTCAGTGACATGAATTTTCATGGTCATGCCTATATATACAGGGGATATTTTCTTTATAGGAATACTCCTCGACTGTTCTTTGCTGAATAACTTCCATTCCTTCTTGGGATGTTATTTCAAATAGAGCTTCACCAAGGAAGGCCTTTTGCCCTTCAGATTAGCAGAGAGCCCCTTGTGATAGGCTTTCATTGCACATGGTTCTTTGGTCATCACAAGTAATTGTCTTCAGATTTTTCCATTTGAAATACCATCTTCCAATACTATGCAGTTTGATTTTATGTTTAGGATTTTGAGCCAAAGTTATTTCTGAGTAGATTCTGGGAACTTTATTATAGTTTCTGTAGATTAAGGCTATCTTTTATGGGCTGCAGTTTTACTGAAGCACTGAAGGAATCATGAATTATAATAATTAGAGAACTGAACATTTTTTGGCACTCAAGACATCAGTGTGTTGGCTATCAATGTTGTACTCTTGGAAATTTAGACCTTGTTCTTGTATATTCATTCTTGGCTGCTTTCAAATATGATCATCATTTGAGTTTTATGACTGAATACTTTTACATTCTTCAGGCCTGGGGCTAAATTATTTTTATTTTGCATATTTATTTTTGAAACAAAGTTGAAGCATCTGGAGTGTCAGAAAAATTTAGTTTGAAAAGATGGCAGGATTTCACCACTGGAGCCATGGACACATAAACCTGTGGGATAAAGCTCTCTGCAAGATGTAGGTGAGGTGGTAGAATTGGGTTTGTTGGAAAACTTTGCATCTCTCTTCACACTTAGGAAAAAGTACATTTTTACATCCCATGAAGATACCTGTTTCCAACTTGGATTTATACTGAGGAGATCTAAATGTTTTGGATTCTTTTTTTGTTTTTCAGATTTACTTTATAAATGGAAATGGGCAGTATTATAGTAAAATTGGGCGCAATGCAATCTTATCCTTTTTTACTAGTTTGTCCTTGTTTTATAGTGACTAGAGAAAAAAAGGAAAAGGCATGCTGTAAACATGTCAGCATGAGGATCTAAAACTCTACATAGTGCAGCACCTTCTTTTATTGAAGCAAAATTCACATGACATAAAATTAACCATTTTAGGCATATAATTCAGTGAAATTTGAGTATACTCATAATGGTATGCCACTATCACCTCTATCTAATTCCAAAAAATTGTTGTCACCACAAAAGGAAGCCTCAGACTCATTAAGCAGTCATTTCTACTCATCTCCTCCCCTCCCCCAACCCCTCATTAGCTTTGTGTCTATAGATTTACCTATTTGGTATATTTCATATAAATGTATATATATATTTCATTATATATGTGACCTTTTGTGTTTGCCTTCTTTTACGTTATGATATGTAATAGTACTTCATTCTTTTTAATGGCCAAATAATTATCCATCATATGTATATATCACAATTTGTTTACCTATTCATCTGTTACCACTTTGTGGCTACTGGGAATAGTACTATTGTGAACATTTGTGTAGAAGTTTTTGTTTAAATACCTATTTTCAATTATCTTGGGGTATATACCTAGAAGCTGAATTGCTGATCTCATGGTAATTATGTTCATTTCGGCAACCACCAAATTGTTTTTCACAGGGGCTATATACCATTTTATGTTCCCACAGGTAGTGTGTAGAGACTCCATTATCTCCACATCATCGCCATAACTTGTTACTTTTCAATTTATTGTTTTTTTTTTTTAAATAAAGCCTAGTAGGGAGTATGAAGTAGTATTTCACTGTAGTTTTATTTTCATTCCCTTAATGACTAGTGATATTGAATAACAGTTCATGTGCATGTTGGCTACTTATACATCTCCTTGGAAGAGATATCTAGTCAATCACTTCACCTACTTTTTTTTGTTACTACGAAATTTCTTGTCAAATTGGTTTCCCTACAACACTCAGTGCTCATCCCAACAGGTGTCCTCCTCAAAACCCCTCACCCACCCTCCCCGCCCTCCCACCCCCCATCAATCCAGAGTTTGTTCTTAGTTTTTAAGAGTCTCTTATGTTTTGGCTCCCTCCCTCTCTAACCTTGTTTTTTTTTTTTCCTTCCCCTTCCCCATGGTCTTCTGTTAAGTTTCTCAGGATCCAAATAGGAGTGAAAACATATGGTATCTGTCTTTCTCTGTATGACTTATTTCACTTAGCATCACACTCTCCAGTTCCATCCACGTTGCTACAAAAGGCCATATTTCATTCTTTCTCATTGCCACGTAGTACTCCACTGTGTATATAAGCCACAATTTCTTTATCCATTCATCAGTTGATGGACATTTAGGCTGTTTCCATCATTTGGCTATTGTCGAAAGTGCTGCTATAAACATTGCGGTACAAGTGCCCCTATGCATCAGCACTCCTGTATCCCTTGGGTAAATTCCTAGCAGTGCTATTGCTGGGTCATAGGGTAGGTCTATTTTTAATTTTTTGAGGAACCTCCACACTGTTTTCCAGAGTGGCTGCACCAATTTGCATTCCCACCAACAGTGCAAGAGGATTTCCATTTCTCCACATCCTCAGCAGCATCTACAATCTCCTGATTTGTTCATTTTGGCCACTCTGACTGGCATGAGGTGGTATCTCAGTGTGGTTTTGATTTGTATTTCCCTGATAAGGAGCGATGTTGAGCATCTTTTCATGTGCCTGTGGGCCATCTGGATGTCTTCTTTAGAGAACTGTCTATTCATGTTTCCTGCCCATTTCTTCACTGGATTATTTGCTTTTTGGGTGTGGAGTTTGGTGAGCTCTTTATAGATTTCGGATACTAGCCCTTTGTCCGGTATGTCATTTGCAGATACCTTTTCCCATTCCGTTTGTTGCCTTTTAGTTTTGATTGTTTCCTTTGCAGTGCAGAAACTTTTTATCTTCATGAGGTCCCAATAGTTCATTTTGCTTTTAATTCCCTTGCCTTTGGGGATGTGTCAAGTAAGAAATTGCTACGGCTGAGGTCACAGAGGTTTTTTTTCCTGCTTTCTCCTCTAGGGTTTTGATGATTTCCTGTATCACATTCAGGTCCTTTATCCATTTGGAGTTTATTTTTGTGAATGGTGTAAGAAAGTGGTCTAGTTTCAATCTTCTGCATGTTGCTGTCCAGTTCTCCCAGCACCATTTGTTAAAGAGACTGTCTTTTTTCCATTGGATGTTCTTTTCTGCTTTGTCAAAGATTAGTTGGCCATACTTTTGTGGGTCTAGTTCTGGGGTTTCTATTCTATTCCATTGGTCTATGTGTCTGTTTTTGTGCCAATACATGCTGTCTTAATGGTTACAGCTTTGTAGTAGAGGCTAAAGTCTGGGATTGTGATGCCTCCTGCTTTGGTCTTCTTCTTCAAAATTACTTTGGCTATTCGGGGCCTTTTGTGGTTTCATACAAATTTTAGGATTGCTGGTTCTAGCTTTAAGAAGAATGCTAGTGCAACTTTGATTGGAATTGCATTGAATGTGTAGATAGCTTTGGGTAGTGTTGACATTTTAACAATATTTATTCTTCCAATCCATGAGCACGGAATGCTTTTCCATTTCTTTATATCTTCAATTTCCTTCATAAGCTTTCTATAGTTTTCAGCATACAGATCTTTTACATCTTTGGTTAGGTTTATTCCTAGGTATTTCATGATTCTTGATGCAATTGTGAATGGAATCAGTTTCTTTATTTGTCTTTCTGTTGCTTCATTATTAGTGTATAAGAATGCAACTGATTTCTGTACATTGATTTTGTATCCTGCGACTTTGCTGAATTCACGTATCAGTTCTAGCAGACTTCTGGTGGAGTCTATCGGGGTATCCATGTATAATATCATGTCATCTGCAAAAAGTGAAAGTTTGACTTCATCTTTGCCAATTTTGATGCCTTTGATTTCCTTTTGTTGTCCGATTGCTGATGCTAGCACTTCCAACACTATGTTAAACAACAACAGTGAGAGTGGACATGCCTATCGTGTTCTTGATCTCAGGTGGAAAGCTCTCAGTTTTTCCCCAATGAGGATGATACTAGCTGTGGGCTTTTCATAAATGACTTTTATGATGTTTAAGTATGTTCCTTATATTCCCAGTTTCTCGAGGGTTTTTATTAAGAAAGGATGCTGAATTTTGTCAAATGCTTTTTCTGCATCAATTGACAGGATCATATGGTTCTTACCTTTTCTTTTATTAATGTGATGTATCACATTGATTGATTTGTGAATGTTGAACCAGCCTGGCATCCCAGGAATGAATCCCACTTGATCATTGTGAATAATTCTTTTTATATGCTGTTTAATTTGATTTGCTAGTATCTTATTGAGAATTTTTGCATCTATATTCATCAGGGATATTGGCCTGTAGTTCTCTTTTTTTGCTGGGTCTCTGTCTGGTTTAGGAATCAAAATAATGCTGGCTTCATGGAATGAGTCTGGAAGTTTTCCTTCCCTTTCTATTTCTTGGAATAGCTTGAGAAGGATAGGTATTATCTCTGCTTTAAACGTCTGGTAGAACTCCCCTGGGAAGCCATCTGGTCCTGGACTCTTATTTGTTGGGAGATTTTTGATAACTGATTCAATTTCTTCACTGGTTATGGGTCTGTTCAAGTTTTCTATTTCTTTCTGTTTGAGTTTTGGAAGAGTGTGGGTGCTTAGGAATTTGTCCGTTTTGATGGCATATAATTTTTCATAGTATTCCCTGATAATTGCTTGTATTTCTGAGGGATTGGTTGTAATCATTCCATTTTCATTCATGATTTTATCTCTGGGTCATCTCCCTTTTCTTTTTGAGAAGCCTGGCTAGAGGTTTATCAATTTTGTTTATTTTTTCAAAAAAACAACTCTTGGTTTTGTTGATCTGCTCTACAGTTTTTTTAGATTCTATATTGTTTATTTCTGCTCTGATCTTTATTATTTCTCTTCTGCTGGGTTTGGGGTGTCTTTGCTGTTCTGCTTCTATTTCCTTTAGGTGTGCTATTAGATTTCGTATTGGGATTTTTCTTGTTTCTTGAGATAGGCCTGGATTGCAATATATTTTGCTATCAGGACTGCCTTCGCTGCATCCCAAAGCATTTGGATTGTTGTGTTTTCATCTCCATTCGTTTCCATATATTTTTTAATTTTTCACTAATTGCCTGGTTGACCCATTCATTCTTTAGTAGAGTGTTCTTTAACCTCCATGCTTTTGGAGGTTTTCCAGACTTTTTCCTGTGGTTGATTTCAAGCTTCATAGCATTGTGGTCTGAAAGTGTGATGGTATGATCTCAATTCTTGTATACTTATGAAGGACGTTTTGTGGCCCAGTATGTGATCTATCTTGGAGAATGTTCCATGTGCACTCGACAAGAAAGTCTATTCTGTTGCTTTGGGATGCAGAGTTCTAAATATACCTGTTAAGTCTATGTGATCCAATGTATCATTCAGGGCCCTTGTTTCTTTATCGATCCTGTGTCTAGAGGATCTATCCATTGCTGTAAGTTTTTTTTTCAAATACCTGTTTTCAATTATCTTGACGTATATACCTAGAAGCAGAATTGCTGATCTCATAGTAATTATGTTTGTTTTGGCAACCACCAAACTGTTTTTCACAGGGGCTATATACCATTTTATATTCCCACAGGCAGTGTGTAAAGACTCCATTATATCCACATCATTACCATAACTTGTTACTTTTCAATTTATTGTTTATTTTTAAATAAAGCCTAGTAGGGAGTATGAAGGAGCATTTCACTGTAGTTTTATTTTCATTCCCTTAATGACTAGTGATATTGAATAACAGTTCATGTGCATGTTGGCTACTTATACATCTCCTTGGAAGAGATATCTAGTCAATCAGTTCACCTACTTTTTAAAGTTATGCTATTTTGTTTTGTTATTGAGTTATAAGTTTTCTTTATATATCCTGGATATGAGACCTTTATTATATATAGGATTTGCAAATATTATCCCCCTTTCTTTGTGTTGTCTTTTCACTTGCTTGACAGTGTCCTTTGATGCACAAAAGTTTTAATTTTGATGAAGTCCAACCTATGTTTTTTTCTTGTTGATTGTGCTTTTGGTGTCATATTCAAGTATCTACTGCCAAAACAAAGTTCATGTAGATCTACCCATATGTCTTTTTCTAAAAGTTTGAGGTTTAGCTGATTTGTTTTGGTGTTTGTTGCATTTGGAGTTATTACTTATATATGGAATGAGGTATGTGTCTAACTTCATGCAAAAGCATGAAATTGTTGAGACACCATTTATTATAGAGACTTATTTTACCCATTGAATGGCCTTAGCATGCTTGCCAAAAATCAACTGACCATAAATGTATAAGGTATTGCATTCTTGTTCACCAGTGGTTTTACACTCATAAACATTATCTTGCTCTTAGGTAATGGAATCAAGATATATTTATTTTAATACTTTATTTTTGGA
Organism: Panthera leo; assembly: GCF_018350215.1. NCBI lineage: Eukaryota > Metazoa > Chordata > Mammalia > Carnivora > Felidae > Panthera > Panthera leo. The sequence goes on along the minus strand of NC_056679.1, from coordinate 186,715,763 downwards.
AATCAACCTCTGCATTTTGCTTGTTAGAGTAAATATTGACATTCTGTACTATAATACATTACACTGTTCCTTTGTTCTAGCACTTACTATTTTGATTATAGAATTGTGGCTTTTCCTGTAGAATCCAAAGTTATTAATGGGCTTAGGTCCACACTTGCTATATTGGTTCTTACAATTTATTAAAGGTCAAAAGAAGTACTTACAACATCTATATTGAATGTTAGTCTATTATAAAGCAGTTATTACAATGGATCTAGGAAATACCATGAATATTGGACATTTTGAATACATTGAATATCTAATATTTTCTTTATTGTCAGTTTTTAAACCTAATGCTGAAACTGATGTCTTTTGATTACACTTTATATACATTATTTTTACTCAGTTCCATTATTTTAAGATAAAATGGATTTTTTTACTTAAAATCTCATAATAAGCACAAATAAATGCCTATTTAATTTATATTTTATGAAATGTGGCCTGTAGATTCTTAATTCTGACTCTAGTGAAGAAAATAGTTCTAAATATATGAAGATTTACAATTTAAATGTATTGTAAAAACATGTATGGGTATTAATATAAAATGTAAGTTTTTGTAAATGTAAATTTTTCTGCATTATTTCAATTTTTGTTAATATGATTGGCTACATATTGGATCATAGACTTCTGTTATGTGTATATGTATATGTGTATACATATATACATATTATGTATAAACATAGACTAATGAAGACTAACGAAGACACAAAAATTTATCAGCCAAAACTCTAAGTTAGAGGTTTGCAAACTATAGCCTGTGAGACAAATCTGAACTGCTGCCTATTTTTATATGGTCCTTAAACTAAGAGTGGTTTTTATAGTTTTAAATGGTTAGGGGGAAAATATCACATGAAAATTATGGTAGACTCAAATTTCAATTTACATAAATAAAGTTTTATTGAAACACTGTCTGCTCATTCATTTACCGATTATTCACAACTGCTTTGTGCTAAAATGGTTGGGTTGAGTAGTTATAGAAATACTATGACTTACAATTAATGCCTAAAATATTTATTATAAGACCCTTTACAAAAAAATGCTTGCTCACCTCTGGTTTTTTTTATAATTTATTTATTTATTTTTTCAATATATGAAATTTATTGTCAAATTGGTTTCCATACAACACCCAGTGCTCATCCCAAAAGGTGCCCTCCTCAATACCCATCACCCACCCTCCCCTCCCTCCCACCCCCCATTAACCCTCAGTTTGTTCTATTTTTAAGAGTCTCTTATGCTTTGGCTCTCTCCCACTCTAACCTCTTTTTTTTTTTCCTTCCCCTCCCCCACGGGTTTCTGTTAAGTTTTTCGGGATCCACATAAGAGTGAAAACATATGGTATCTGTCTTTCTCTGTATGGCTTATTTCACTTAGCATCACACTCTCCAGTTCCATCCACGTTGCTACAAAGGGCCGTATTTCATTTTTTCTCATTGCCATGTAGTACTCCATTGTGTATATAAGCCACAATTTCTTTATCCATTCATCAGCTGATGGACATTTAGGCTCTTTCCATAATTTGGCTATTGTTGAGAGTGCTGATATAAGCATTGGGGTACAAGTGCCCCTATGCATCAGTACTCCTGTATCCCTTGGGTAAATTACTAGCAGTGCTATTGCTGGGTCATAGGGTAGGTCTATTTTTAATTTTCTGAGGAACCTCCACACTGTTTTCCAGAGTGGCTGCACGAGTTTGCATTCCCACCAACAGTGCAAGAGTGTTCCTGTTTCTCCACATCCTCTCCAGCATCTATAGTCTCCTGATTTGTTCATTTTGGCCACTCTGACCGGCATGAGGTGATATCTGAGTGTGGTTTTGATTTGTATTTCCCTGATGAGGAACGACGTTGAGCATCTTTTCATGTGCCTTTTGGCCATCCGGATGTCTTCTTTAGAGAAGTATCTATTCATGTTTTCTGCCCATTTCTTCACTGGGTTATTTGTTTTTCGGGTGTGGAGTTTGGTGAGCTCTTTATAGATTTTGGATACTAGCCCTTTGTCCGATATGTCATTTGCAAATATCTTTTCCCATTCCGTTGGTTGCCTTTTAGTTTTGTTCGTTGTTTCCTTTGCTGTGCAGAAGCTTTTTATCTTCATAAGGTCCCAGTAATTCATTTTTGCTTTTAATTCCCTTGCCTTTGGGGATGTGTCGAGTAAGAGATTGATACGGCTGAGGTCAGAGAGGTCTTTTCCTGCTTTCTCCTCTAGGGTTTTGATGGTTTCCTGTCTCACATTCAGGTCTTTTATCCATTTGGAGTTTATTTTTGTGAATGGTGTGAGAAAGTGGTCTAGTTTCAACCTTCTGCATGTTGCTGTCCAGTTCTCCCAGCACCATTTGTTAAAGAGACTGTCTTTTTTCCATTGGATGTTCTTTCCTGCTTTGTCAAAGATGAGTTGGCCATATGTTTGTGGGTCTAGTTCTGGGGTTTCTATTCTATTCCATTGGTCTATGTGTCTGTTTTTGTGCCAATACCATGCTGTGTGATGATGACAGCTTTGTAGTAGAGGCTAAAGTCTGGGATTGTGATGCCTCCTGCTTTGGTCTTCTTCTTCAAAATTACTTTGGCTATTCGGGGCCTTTTGTGGTTCCATATGAATTTTAGGATTGCTTGTTCTAGTTTCGAGAAGAATGTGGTGCAATTTTGATTTGGATTGCATTGAATGTGTAGATAGCTTTGGGTAGTATTGACATTTTGACAATATTTCTTCTTCCAATCCATGAGCACAGAATGTCTTTCCATTTCTTTATATCTTCTTCAATTACCTTCATAAGCTTTCTATAGTTTTCAGCATACAGATCTTTTACATCTTTGGTTAGATTTATTCCTAGGTATTTTATGCTTCTTGGTGCAATTGTGAATGGGATCAGTTTCTTTATTTGTCTTTCTGTTGCTTCATTGTTAGTGTATAAGAATGCAACTGATTTCTGTACATTGATTTTGTATCCTGCAACTTTGCTGAATTCATGTATCAGTTCTAGCAGACTTTTGGTGGAATCTATCGAGGTTTCAATGTATAATATCATGTCATCTGCAAAAAGTGAAAGCTTGACTTCATCTTTGCCAATTTTGATGCCTTTGATTTCCTTTTGTTGTCTGATTGCTGAAGCTAGAACTTCCAGCACTATGTTAAACAACAGCGGTGAGAGTGGGCATCCCGGTCGTGTTCCTGATCTCAGGGAAAAAGCTCTCAGTTTTTCCCCATTGACAATGATGTTAGCTGTGGGCTTTTCATAAATGGCTCTTATGATCTTTAAGTATGTTCCTTCTATCCCGACTTTCTCAAAGGTTTTTATTACGAAAGGGTGCTGGATTTTGTCAAAGGCCTTTTCTGCAACGATTGACAGGATCATATGGTTCTTATCTTTTCTTTTATTAATGTGATGTATCACGTTGATTGATTTGTGAATGTTGAACCAGCCCTGCATCACAGGAATGAATCCCACTTGATCATGGTGAATAATTCTTTTTATATGCTGTTGAATTCGATTTGCTAGTATCTGATTGAGAATTTTTGCATCTATATTCATCAGGGATATTGGCCTGTAGTTCTCTTTTTTTACTGGGTTTCTGTTTGGTTTAGGAATCAAAGTAATACTGGCTTCATAGAATGAGTCTGGAAGTTTTCCTTCCCTTTCTATTTCTTGGAACAGCTTGAGAAGCATAGGTATTATCTCTGCTTTAAACGTCTGGTAGAACTCCCCTGGGAAGCCATCTGGTCCTGGACTCTTATTTGTTGGGAGATTTTTGATAACTGATTCAATTTCTTCGCTGGTTATGGGTCTGTTCAAGGTTTCTATTTCCTCCTGATTGAGTTTTGGAAGAGTGTGGGTGTTTAGGAATTTGTCCATTTCTTCCAGGTTGTCCAATTGTTGGCATATAATTTTTCATAGTATTCCCTGATAATTGTTTGTATCTCTGAGGGATTGGTTGTAATCATTCCATTTTCATTCATGATTTTATCTCTTTGGGTCATCTCCCTTTTCTTTTTGAGAAGCCTGGCTAGAGGTTTGTCAATTTTGTTTATTTTTTCAAAAAACCAACTCTTGGTTTTGTTGATCTGCTCTACAGTTTTTTTAGATTCTATATTGTTTATTTCTGCTCTGATCTTTATTATTTCTCTTCTTCTGCTGGGTTTAGGCTGCCTTTGCTGTTCTGCTTCTATTTCCTTTAGGTGTGCTGTTAGATTTTGTATTTGGGATTTTTCTTGTTTCTTGAGATCGGCCTGGATTGCAATGTATTATCCTCTCAGGACTGCCTTCGCTGCGTCCCAAAGCGTTTGGATTGTTGTATTTTCATTTTTGTTTGTTTCCATATATTTTTAAATGTCTTCTCTAATTCCCTGGTTGATCCACTCATTCTTTAGTAGGGTGTTCTTTAACCTCCACGCTTTTGGAGGTTTTTCAGACTTTTTCCTGTGGTTGATTTCAAGCTTCATGGCATTGTGGTCTGAAAGTATGCATGGTATAATTTCAATTCTTGTATACTTATGAAGAGCTGTTTTGTGACCCAGTATATGATCTATCTTGGAGAATGTTCCATGTGCACTCGAGAAGAAGGTATATTCTGTTGCTTTGGGATGCAGAGTTCTAAATATATCTGTCAAGTCCATCTGATCCAATGTGTCATTCAGGGCCCTTGTTTCTTTATTGACCATGTGTCTAGATGATCTATCCATTTCTGTAAGTGGAGTGTTAAAGTCCCCTGCAATTACCACATTCTTATCAATAAGGTTGCTTATGTTTGTGAGTAATTGTTTTATATATTTGGGGGCTCTTGTACTCGGCGCATAGACATTTATAATTGTTAGCTCTTCCTGATGGATAGACCCTGTAATTATTATATAATGCCCTTCTTCATCTCTTGTTACAGCCTTTAATTTAAAGTCTAGTTTGTCTGATATACGTATGGCTACTCCAGCTTTCTTTTGGCTTCCAGTGGCATGATAAATAGTTCTCCATTCCCTCACTCTTAATCTAAAGGTGTCCTCAGATCTAAAATGAGTCTCTTGTAGACAGCAAATAGATGGGTCTTGTTTTTTATTTATCCATTCTGATACCCTATGTCTTTTGGTTGGTGCATTTAATCCATTTACATTCAGTGTTATTATAGAAAGATACGGGTTTAGAGTCATTGTGATGTGTGTATGTTTTATGCTTGTAGCGATGTCTCTGGTACTTTGTCTCACAGGATCCCCCTTAGGATCTCTTGTAGGGCTGGTTTAATGGTGACAAATTCCTTCAGTTTTTGTTTGTTTGGGAAGACCTTTATCTCTCCTTCTATTCTAAATGACAGACTTGCTGGATAAAGGATTCTCGGCTGCATATTTTTTCCATTCAGTACATTGAAGATCTCGTGCCAATCCTTTCTGGCCTACCAAGTTTCAAAAGAGAGATCAGTCCTGAGTCTTATAGTTTATAAGTTAGGGCACGTTTATCCCTTGCTGCTTTCAGAATTTTCTCTTTATCCTTGTATTTTGCCAGTTTGACTATGATATGTCGTGCAGAAGATCGATTCAAGTTACGTCTGAAGGGAGTTCTCTGTGCCTCTTGGATTTCAATGCCTTTTTCCTTCCCCAGTTGAGGGAAGTTCTCAGCTATTATTTCTTCAAGTACACCTTCACCACCTTTCCCTCTCTCTTCCTCCTCTGGGATACCAATTATACATATATTATTTTTTTTTAGTGTATCACTTAGTTCTCTAATTTTCCCCTCATACTCCTGGATTTTTTTATCTCTCTTTTTCTCAGCTTCCTCTTTTTCCATAACTTTATCTTCTAGTTCACCTATTCTCTCCTCTGCCTCTTCAATCCGAGCCGTCGTTGTTTCTGTTTTGTTTTGCATTTCGTTTAAAGCGTTTTTCAGCTCCTCCTGACTGTTCCTTAGTCCCTTGATCTCTGTAGCAAGAGATTGTCTGCTGTCCTCTATACTGTTTTCAAGCCCAGCGATTAATTTTATGACTATTATTCTAAATTCACTTTCTGTTATATTATTTAAATCCTTTTTGATCAGTTTTTAGCTGTTGTTATTTCCTGGAGATTCTTCTAAGGGGAATTCTTCTGTTTGGTCATTTTGGATAGTCCCTGGAGTGGTGTGGACCTGCAGGGCACTTCCCCTGTGCTGTGGTGTATAACTGGAGCTGGTGGGCGGAGTCCCAGTCAAACCTGACGTCTGCCCACAGCCCACCGCTGGGGCCACAGTCAGACTGGTGTGTGCCTTCTCTTCCCCTCTCCTAGGGGCGGGATTCACTGTGGGGTGGCATGGGCCGTCTGGGCTACTTGCACACTGCCAGGCTTGTGGAGCTGGGGATCTGGCGTATTAGCTGGGGTGGGTAGGCAAGGGGCATGGGGGCAGGAGGGGCAGGCTTAGCTCGCTTCCCCTTAGGTGATCCACTTCAGGAGGGGCCCTGTGGCAGCGGGAGGGAGTCAGACCCGCTGCTGGAGGGGTGGCTCCGCAGAAGCACAGAGTTTGGTGTTTGTGCAGAGCAAGCAAGTTCCCTGGCAGGAACTGGTTCCCTTTGGGATTTTGGCTGGGGGATGGGCGAGGGAGATGGCGCTGGCGAGCGCCTTTTTTCCCCGCCAAACTGAGCTCTGTTGTCCCCGGGCTCAGCAACTCTCCCTCCCTTTGTCCTCCAGTCTTCTGGCTTTCCAAGCAGACCTGTTAACTTATGACCTCCCAGATGCTAAGCAAGTCCCGCTTGCTGTCGGAACACACTCAGTCTGGCCCCTCCACTCTTGCAAGCCAGACTTGGTGGCTCTCCTTGGCCGGCAGGCTGCCCCTCCGCCCCGGCTCCCTCCCGCCAGTCCGTGCAGCTCTCACCGCCTTGCCGCCCTTCCTACCCTCTTCCGTGGGCCTCTTGTCTGCGCTTGGCTCCAGAGACTCCGTTCTGCTAGTTTTTGGTGGTTTTCTGGGTTAGCTAGGCAGGTGTAGGTGGAATCTAAGTGATCAGTAGGATGCGCGGTGAGCCCAGTGTCCTCCTAAGCCGCCATCTTCCGCAGGAAGCTCACCTCTGTTTTCAGTAAAGACTAGAACCCAGTTGGTAGGCAAAACAATGAAACTGCTTTTGACCTAAGGGTATTTAAAACTGTGTGTTTGGGTTTCAGTTCTCCAGGGCAAAACTGAAAATGGAGCTCCAATAGAAAATTTTCATTTTTAAATATGGCAGATCAAAGGGAAATGCCTTTAGCATAAGTAATGAATCAGAAATAAATGGCTTCTCCAATCTCTAGGAACCATATTGAATGTTGTCTTGGTACTAAGCAGATTACAGGAATCCCTGAACTGTTTAACAATAAACATTGCTTGGAGACCTTTGAAGCACAAATTAATATTACTTGGGCAGTTCAAAGAGCCTCAAGTTGTGAATTTATTTTAAAATTTCCCCTAAATACTTCTAGATGTCTGGGAAAACCAAGTTAATATGTTACTTTTTTTTTTATCTTTTACTTCACCTATTTTCTCTTATTTTAATGGGTAAATAAAAAGTAGAATTAGAAAGCTGCCTTGTCTCTGCTAATTTTCTATTTGAAAAATAAAACTGTGTACATTTAAAAGGTGCAACACATTGATGTGATACATTTATATATTGTAATATGGATAGCAATAATTGTAGCAATAGCATCTCTGTCATGTCACATGATCATCCATTTTATTAATTTTTGTTCTTATATTTAAGTTTTCCTTGCTTCTATTTCCTTTCAGTTGAATTTATTCTTCTTCTAACTTTATGAGTTAGACATTTCAATCATTGATTTTAACTCTTCATTTGTTCTATAAATACTGAACTCATAAATTGCTATTGCTACAAATTTTCCTCTAAATCCTGCTTCAGATGCACTCCACATTTTTTTAACTTCTTACTTTGACCTAATTTTAAATTTAAGAAATAAAATTTTTCAATAGAATACAGAGCTCATGTATAGCTTTCCTCAGCTTCCCCTAATGTTAATATCTTGTATAACCAAAGGGCAACTACTAAAATTAGTAAGTTAATATTGGTATAATACTATTAGCCAAACGATAGACTTCTCCTGAATTTCCCATTTCCCAATTCTCTTTCTGTTACTTTTTCTTTTCTCCTCAAATCTGTGACAATTTCTCCAACTTGTTGAAGATGGAGAACACAATAATTGTGTATAATGTCCCTCAGATTGGGTTTTCTAATATTCTCTCATGATTATCCATTTTGTTTTGTTTTGTTTTGTTTTTTTTGCAAGAGTGCCACAAAATAATGTCTTGTACATTTTAGTGAAACATATCAAGAGATTCATATCATTATGTCTTATGATTTTTTATGTTAACATGAATCATTTCACTTGATATGCTGTACATTTGTTCTTTCAGATGGAAATATTTTCTTTTTTTTAACGTTTGTTTATTTTTGAGAGAGAGACAGAGCATGAACAGGGGAGGGGCAGAGAAAGAGGGAGCCACAGAATCCAAAGCAAGCAAGCTCCAGACTCTGAGCTGTCAGCACAGAGCCCAATGTCAGCTGGACACGGGGCTCGAACTCATGGACCCTGAGATCATGACCTGAATTGAAGTCCAACACTTAACCAACTGAGCTACCCAGGCACTCCCAGATGGAAATAATTTTTCTAACACTTTTTGACATTTCTTCTTTAATTCATATATTATTTAGAAGTATGCTTTTTTATTTAAAATACTTGGGACTTTTTTGAACATCTTATTTTTCTTGATTTCTAATGTATACCATTTTAACCAGAAAATATATTTTGTAAAATTTCAAGTTGTTTGAAATCTACTGAAACCTATTAGCTTAGAATATGGGTTCAAAAATAATGTGCATTCCATAGTTTAGGTGAAGTCTATAAATGTCAATTATATCAGAGTGTTAAAATCTCAAACTATAATTGGGGATTTATCTTTTTCTTGCTTTAATTTTGTGAGTATTCCTTAATATATTTTAAAACTTTGTTATTTAGTTTATATGCATTTATGATTGTTATATTTTTCTGGTAAATTTACCTATGTATCATTATGAAATGTTTCTCTTTATCTCTAATAATACTGTTTGTCTTTAAATCCATATTTTCTTTTGTTAATATAGCCCTCCACCTTTCTATTGTAAACGGTTGTCTTTTGTTGACATGACATTTCTTTTTCTATCCTCTTAGTTTCAACATATCTATGTCATTATACTTAAAGTGTGCTTCTTGTAGAGTTGGGTCCTTTATTAAGTCCAATCTAACAATCACTCACTTTTAATTGGGATATATTATCCATTAAAGTTTAGCTATCAATATTGTGGGGCTTAACTATCATTCTGTAATTTGTTTTCTATTTTCCTTTCCAGTTTTGTTGTTATTGTTCTTTTCCTGTTTTCTTACTTTCCTGCTTTCCCACAACTCTGGGATCATGACCTGAGATGAAATCAGAATCAGCTCTTCTAACAACTGAGCTACCCAGATACCCCTGTTTTAAAATTTGTTTTTATTTTAGAGAATATTTTTAGTGTTCCATTTTAATGCCTCTGTTGACTTTAACTAACATATTAGCATTATTTTAGTGGCTGCTCCAGAATGATAATATGTATCCTTAACTTATTAGTGTTCTTAGAATTAATTTGCACTACATATAGCAAAATATAAAAATGTTGCAATTGCAATTACTCTCTGGATTTTGTGCTGTTACATAGGCATATAATAATACATCACATAATACATGTTATGATGTTTTTCTAATAGTCATATATCCTTTAAAGAAATTATGAAAATAAAAAATCATGTATTTAACATTTTCAGTGTACTTTCTTTCTGTAGATACAAGTTCCCATCTTATATTTCCTTGGTTTTATTCTAGCCTAAAGAACTTTCTATAGTATTTCGTGTCATTCAGGTCAGATAGTAATGAATTATTTAAGTTTTTGTTTACCGAAACTTTCATCTCTCAAGTTGCCATCAAATCTATCCAGCAAATTGTCATTTTAGGTATTATACTTTATAGTTCCAAATGCCAATTTGGTTCTTATAGTTTCCATTTACATTCTGGGATTTCACATAATGCCTCTAATTATCAATACAGTTTCTTTTAAGTCTTTGAATGTATTTGGAATAGGACTCAAAATCCAAACTCTGGTTTGCGTGTGGTGGGCAGCAAATGAAACTGCTCAACTCCTTCAGTTTTCCATCTGTTGCTTTACACTGAGAACTCTGGAGCTGCCTGGATTCATTTACAGTTTAGGGATGACTGAAGAATTTGAGGAGAGTTTTGTGGCACCTTTCTTTCCCAAACTTCCACCTTTATTTTCCAGGTTCTATGAGTGACATGAATTTCCTTGTCTGATTCCTTAAGCTTGTGAGTCTGAGACTAGCTGTGTCTTTTTAAATTTGAAGTGTTCAGTTAGATGAAGTAATAAATCCCTCATACACTTCTTCTTTGTCTTAAACTAGTTTAATTTGACTTTTCATCTATTGCAACTGAAGAAGAGCTTATTAATATAAAGGGTTTTGTTCATTAGCAGACCCTCTGGAAAAAAAATGGAGATTTTTCAGTGGAAAGTCACAGATTCCAATCTTATGGTTCACGTTAAATTCAAATTAGGTAGAAACACTTTACCTTTATCAGGTTAAGGTAAAAAATATAACGATTATTTGTTTAATTTCTGTGTTTTGGGGTGTGCGTTTTTTTATTTTTATTTTTTGCCAGTCTGTGGTGACAGTCTTGATGGTGACAGAAACATCTTATTTGCCTCTGTCTTTCCATTGACTAGCATGGAGTGCTTGACTTTATTTGTTGAATAAACAAATTTTGACGTTTGAATTTTGCAAATAAGTTGCAAATTACTACCTAACCAAGGAATTATTAAGTCAGAGATTTATTGATCAACCCATTGTCTACACTAATGCTAAAATAATCAATTTAAGAATTAAAGTAAAACATTTCATAGATGACTTAAAACCACCTGGTTTCCTAGTGCACTCAAGATAAAATGTAATCTCGTGTCCAAGGTCTAGAAAATGTACCATGTTCTGGCCCTTTCCTCTCTCTCTAGTCTCATTTGTTACTACTCTCTCACTTTTTCATCATGCTCCAGCTCATTGACCTTTCTGTTTCAAGAATTTATTGTCTCTATTTTCCAGAGTGGCTGCACCAGTTTGCATTCCCACCAACAGTGCAAGAGGATTCCCGTTTCTCCACATCCTCGCCAGCATCTATAGTCTCCTGGTTTGTTCATTTTAGCCACTCTGACTGGTGTGAGGTGGTATCTCAGTGTGGTTTTGATTTGTATTTCCTTGATGAGGAGTGATGTTGAGCATCTTTTCATGTGCCTGTGGGCCATCTGGATGTCTTCTTTAGAGAACTGTCTATTCATGTTTTCTGCCCATTTCTTCACCGGATTATTTGTTTTTCAGGTGTGGAGTTTGGTGAGTTCTTTATAGATTTTGGATACTAGCTCTTTGTCTGATATGTCATTTGCAAATATCTTTTCCCATTCCGTTGGTTGCCTTTTAGTTTTGTTGATTGTTTCCTTTGCAGTGCAGAAGCTTTTTATCTTCATGAGGTCCCAATAGTTCATTTTTGCTTTTAATTCCCTTGCCTTTGGGGAAAACAGTGTGGATATTCCTCAAAAAAATTAAAAATAGATCTACCCTATTACCCAGCAATAGCACTGCTAGGAATTTACCCAAGGGATACAGGAGTGCTGATGCATAGGGGCACTTGTACCCCAATGTTTATAGCAGCACTTTCGACAATAGCCAAATGATGGAAACAGCCTAAATGTCCATCAACTGATGACATAACTGATGACATCAACTGACGGATAAGGAAATTGTGGTTTATATACACAATGGAATACTACGTGGCAATGAGAAAGAATGATATATGGCCTTTTGTAGCAACGTGGATGGAACTGGAGAGTGTTATGCTAAGCGAAATAAGTCATACAGAAAAAGACAGATACCATATGTTTTCATTCCTATGTGGATCCTGAGAAACTTAACAGAAGAACATGGGGGAGGGGAAGGAAAAAAAAAGGTTAGAGAGGGAGGGAGCCAAAACATAGGAGACTCATAAGAACCGACAACAAACTGAGGGTTGATGGGGGTGGGAGGGCGAGGAGGGTGGGTGAGGGATACTGAGGAGGGCACCTGTTGGGATGAGCACTGGATGTTGTATGGAAGCCAACTTGACAATAAATTTCATATTAAAAAAAAGAATTTATTGTCTCTAAATTTATTTTGGACTCAGAGCTTTTTACTTGCCATTTGCACTTGCTAGAATATTCTTCCCACATCTTTTCATCTAGCTGGTTCCTCACCCTTCACATCTCAAAAGCTGACCTTTTCAGAGAACTTTTCCTGGATCTCCCTACTTCATATAGTACATATGCATGAGCACCCTTCTACCATACATAAACTCTACTTAGTGCATTACTTTATTTTTGTTATTTATAGAATTATTATTTATTAGGTCATCTTGATTATTATTTGCCTTCTTCTTTATGACCTTTCTCATCTCGTAACATATAGTATCCATAAGAATGGGGAACTTACCTTCCTTAGTTCACTCCTGTATCTTCAGTGCCTATAACAGTGCCTATAATAGTACATAGAAAGAATAAATTAAGTATTTGATGAATATATGAATTTAATTATAACAACAAAACCAAGGCTGATTGTAAATAATCTAATTTTAAAATGGCCAATTCACCAGAAAAATAAATGAAAGCAGTTTTTTGGAATCATGGAATAAAACTATTGTTTTTCTGGTTCTATGTGGCCAGGAATTAGGTTGAACCATAAAAATATAGCCATCATGTAAGAAAAAATAGCAAAGGACCAGCCTAACTTGTTTTATTGCTCTTTTTGAAGTAGAATTTGTACATAAAAATGAGAACCATTAAAGTTAATGCTCTCACACAGCCTGGTCATATTGATTTTTCTCCACAATTGATCTCATTCATTTTCGGGCATTTACTATTTACTAGATATTCATGTAGGGGCAGACATTAACCTCTATGTTCACTGTGATCATTGTTATTGTTTTTTTTTTTTTTTTGTACTGTTGTTCCAAACATACCCACATGACTACATTTTGTGATTTTTACTCTAAACCTGCCATTTCTTTCAACAGAGGTCTCTTTTCAGCACATTTGTTTATAAGCAGGAGAGCCAGGGTATACCACTGTTTTCACATTTATTCTACTTATCATACTAGCATGTATGGAGACGGTGTGCACCATTAGTAGTGTTGTGCAGGAATCAAGACAAGTACAGTTTCTACCTGCTTTACAGACTTTCCACTTCTAGAGAGATGTTCTTTATACAGAGGTCACTTGTGAAAAGTTTGGTCAGTTATCACAAAAAGAGCACTATGTTTTCTCCACTTGTTCTGGTCCCCTTCTAGGGAATGTCCTATGTTTGCCTCTTCACGTCTTCTGGAAACACAGCTATTGCTATATGCTCCACTGCTTGCTTTCTCTGAACATTACCATGTACTACCTCCATTGTCACTCTAGTTACCTATAGGTGCCATGACCCACTATGTCCCCAAGATGATGGAGCTATGCTGTTTCAGACAGAGGCAGGATTGATTTTATCCTTTTTTGTAGCCTACTTTGCTACATGACCTCCAACAAAGAAGTCAGTGTCTCCCAAAATTCCTGGTGAGTTAGCTGCTTTTGATTTCACTCAAGGTTCCAGATCCTCACCTTTATTCACTGTTGCACAAACCCATGATGGGGATTTGTATTCAAGTAGCAATTATGTAATAATTGTACTCTTTACTGAACCATGCATATCTGCCTGACTCAGTACCAACTACTGACACAGAGCACTAGCCACATGCTTGGCACTATGTTAAATGCTTTTTGTCTTTTAATCTGGGCTAAATCCCATACGGCAGATATATCATCTCCAGGAGAGCAGAGAGTTTTGTCTGTTTTGTCCCTTGCTGTATCCCTAACACCTAGAACAGAGTCTGGAACAGGGCCATTATTCAATAAATATTTGATAGTTGAGTGAATCTTTATTTCATTTATGAAAAATTTGAGGTTTAGCAAGGTAGAGTAATTTGGTCAAGGATGCGGCAGCACCAAGATTTGAGTCTATCTGACATTGAAATCCTCAGAACCTTCTGAAGATTCCTTGGTTGCAGTCAGAGGTTTCTGTCAGACCCACATCAACGTCACCAGACATACCCATGTCTAAATCTCAGCTTAGAGCGTGGGTTAGGCTCCAGTGAGAACCATGCTATGTTCATTCTGTAAGGAAAATTGAGAAGTTGATGTGGAGTTCAGTATTTTTAAAAAATGAAATATTAAAACCTAACAATAGTAAACAGACTGTTTAACTCCTAAGCACATTCTCCCTCCTCCCAGTCTAAATTCCTGTACTGTTGGTCTGGGCTCAAAAGCTGTCATCAGTATCATCAGTCACTAATCCCTCACCTGGAAAGCCCTTCTTTCCTCCTACCCAACTTTGCCCATCCTCAATCATCAACTCTAAAAGAATCATACTAGTACAATTTTGACTACTTTGGTGTGAAGCTTGTTTTCTAATTGAGCTTAGTCTTTATTTGTTCAAGGTTACTGTTAACGTTTCTAAATAAACAGTAGCTATTTATATTAATTGAGTCAACTGGGAAGCTCAAATTGACTAGAATTTATGGCATTGCCTGTTTGTTACTTGCAAGATACTCAGAATTTCATTTGTGCACGTGTCTTCTCTCTAAAGCTGAATCTCAAGAACCTTGAGGACAAGATGTGTGTCCTTTTTTTGCTTCATGCTGCATACAGTGCAGAGACTATTGTCAGACCTTAGCCTTTTGCCAATGTCTGGGCTGATCAGCAGATCTGGTGATTACAGCTGGGTTGGGGGTTGGAAATCTTGGAAAATGTTGCATCACTATGTTCACCTTAAGCTCCATTGTGTTGATCCTCAAGGTTTATATAACTCAAAGACAGAGTATAAGATCCTCAGTTAGAGAGATATGCAAGTAAGTGGCTTTACTCCCTGGAGATTTTCATTGCTGATGAAAACGTCAGTTTTTCAGTTGTCCTTAGACTTTCCAAAGTACCTGAGAAGTTCATAAATGACTATGGTTACGCTTTTGGGAGTATAGAAAATATGTAGGCAGAGATTTTGTACAGGGAAATCCAGACACTTATTGTTTTCTTCCCTGGACGAGGATTTGGCCTGATTTAGTTGATCTAGAAGAGCCTAGAAATGTGTCAATATTCCCTTAAATGGAAGTAGCAGACAGTTAATTTAAGTTCTTCCTGAATGGTGATAAAACTCACCACAAATTGGGTTTTTCTCAAGTCCAACATGGCCTTATCCTAAAAGAACTGCCATCGACATCTAAGTCTTCCACAAGGGACCCATGTGCCCAGTGAAAGCTAGGATGAAATATGCTGCAGCTCTATGTGATGCTGAGGTTTTACAACCTTTTATGGACTAAACATAAGTTAAGGTATTTGTGCATTTCCATAGACTTTACCAATGAACCAATAACATATCTTAAATACTCAGGGATGCCATTTACATGTCTAAATATGAGAAGGAAAATATTATCTGTTAACTTTTCATCAACTATATGCTTCATTTAAATCAACTTAAGATCCATTGCATATTTTCAATAAAAGTATGACGTTCTTTGGTTATAGATTATCTGGGTAATTCCCTACTTTCTAAACTGTTTTCTGTTTTGAGTACAGTCAAATATGAGAAAAAGATATCCCCCCCCCCCCAATTCCTACAGGATGTTACCTTAACTGGGGTTTTGTATTTATGAAGACATTTTGAAATTGCAATTCTTCACTGCTAGAAAAGACCTTAATCTCAAATTTCATCCTCTCAAGACATTCTAAAAAGCTGCCAGCTCATCAATGACAGCTCTGAAATAACAGATTTGGAGGCAGACAAAAACAAGTTATCCCAAGAAGATCACCTTAGACAGGACACAGGAGAAGAAACCCAGATTAAAAAATAAATGACATTTGCAAAAGTACACAGAGATACTAAAGAAAAAGCATACTTTCAGAACTCAGCAGTAGGGTACTGGACACTCAGATTCATAAGCATTCAGTTCATGACCACCTTATAGAATAAAATACGCAGGGGTTGTAACCTTTCTTAAACCTCATGTATTTGTCAAAATGTACCACAGTATACAAATACCTTCTACATATGCTATTTAAATTGATCTTTCCAACAGACATGTAAATCTGGAAGCACCGTATCTGTGTCAAGATGTGGAAACTGAAATATGGAGAACTGAACTTGGTACTGAGAGCCTGGTTTGAGTTCTGGCTCTACCTAGAGACCCCTTCTAATTATTGAGTGGAGTCAAGTAACCTTATCTCATTGAGATATAGCTTCCTTTTGTATTAAATGAAGGCAAGTTCTACATGCCTGATTATTTCAAGGAGTAAATTAGGTAAAGTGTACAGAATGCTTTCTAAGCATAATGTTTGGCACATAGTAATGTGACCTGATATTATTGGCATTTTCAAGGTTACTAAGCTAATAAATCACAGAGCCATGCCCAAGATATCAATACTTATTGAGAAATGAATAGTCTAGATATTGAAACTCAGTATAATATGATCTGTCCATTTACTCCTGACAACTTTTTGAAAGTGATGTCAGTGACTTCCACTACTGGGATGATGCTACAGCTAACATCTTGGCATTTTCACTGCATTTGATATTTTCAGAAAGGCTTCCTAGCAGTGATTCTTTTTCTTCACAATAATCCTGTGTAGTCAAGGCAGATTGTATACCAACTTTCCAACAGATCAGGAAATTAAAATTCAGACCCGTAAGTTTCTCTCTCCATGGTACTCAGTGATTCAGTAATATGCCTGGATGATACTGTAGGGGAGATGGGGGAGGCTTTTTCTCAGTGCCTCTTTGATTTTGAGGTTTGGATTCAACAGGCTGGATTTCCTTATCTTCCCCTTCCATGCAGGTTAAGTATTTTGGATTCAACTTCTAAAGAGGATTTCACCCCCCTTTGTCCATCCTGATGAGAACCCTGGACCAAGCCACA
Organism: Panthera leo; assembly: GCF_018350215.1. Classification (NCBI taxonomy): domain Eukaryota; kingdom Metazoa; phylum Chordata; class Mammalia; order Carnivora; family Felidae; genus Panthera; species Panthera leo. The sequence continues at coordinate 186,698,710 of NC_056679.1, read as the reverse complement.
GTTCTCTTGGGCTCCTGAAGTAGACACCTAAGTGGACTTCCTTGCTTTCACTCTTGTTCCCCTCCAATTTGTCCATCATGTGCAAAGTGACTACTTCAAAGGTTACGTCACATAATATCTTCATCCTCTAATGAGTTCCCATGCTCTTAGGAGAGTTACAAATTCTCATTGTGACCTTAAGGGCCCCCAAGGGCACTTTCCCTTTATCTCAGGCCACTCTCCCACATGCCCATCAAGCTCCTGCCATACTGGATGACTTTCATTTTCTTAAACCCAGCAAGTTCTTTTCTATCTCAGTCTTTGAAAATGCTGTTCTTTCTCATAAAATCCATTTTCTCTTAGCACTACCTACACATCCATGTTGATGGGGCTAATTATTCACACTCTTTCAACTTTGTATAAATGTCCCCCTCCTAGAGTGGCTGTCTCTGACCTCCCTGACTGAGACCTCATATGGTTATTCTCACACCCTCCTTCTGTAACATTTATCATAATTATAGGACTTTATCTGTATTCCTTATTTGTTAGCATGCCTCCCCCAGTAGACTGAAAATCCCTTGAGAGCAAGGGTCAGGTTTGTTTTGTTCATCAATATATCTCCAACACCTATAAGAGTATTTCACTGTAGATCATCAAAATATATTTATTGCATGAATGAATAAATCAACATGCACTTGTTGTTTGCTAGGCCATATATTTTCAGGCCCCAAAGAGGGCTGAGAGACCACCTAGTGGTTTTGAAATGGTGCTCTTAGGAGCCCTTGGTTTGAGGTCTGTGTCTTGAGGCAGAGCCGATTTCTATCTAGGGTCCCACAAATTGGCTTCAGATGTGCCCAAATCTCCCCCATGTCAGCCCTGGAGTGGCCCTGAGTGGCAGCTAAAGTTCCTAAGCCATTAGTTTCAACCTGTTCTGCCAGCAGCCTTCCCATTTGCCTCAGCAAGTTACACAAATATTATCAATACCTGTGTGTGCCAGGAAGTAGAAAGGTTACCTTAAATTTGGGTCAGGCTGAAGGAAGAGGAAAGTAGGTGAGTACAATGGTTTGGTGCTGAGGTAATCTTCCTCCCAACCCCCAAATGCTGCCTGGTCCCCACATTCAACCTGAGAATTAGAGCAGTCATAATCTTATCAGCTTTATAAAGTGAAGCTTCTGGTTTAAATTCACTCCTTAGATTTTTTTTCTTACAAAGAAATCTGTTTCTTAAATGATGTTTGAAAAAATATTATTAAAAGGCCTCATTTTACAAATGAGGGAACTTAGACAAGATATCTTCTGTGAAGGCCTGTCTTTATTCTTTATTTCCTCTCAGAAAGGCTTTATAAGGCAAGGTTCTCAATCCAAAAGGCTAAATCTAAAATCTAAAGGTTTGTTGTAGAACTTAAAAAAAAAAAAAAATCCTATGCTCGGGCAACAGCTCAACACTAATGAAATCAGAATCTCTGGTAGTAGGACCTAGGCATGAAGATATGTTTAAAAATAAGAAACACTTATAGAGATTAGTTATGATAATAAATATACTGAATTTCTAACCCTTCATCTCATTAGTGATTAGTTTCAGAGACAATGTTAAAAATGACAATTAAACTAAAAAAAAAATAAATTGTATTTTAACTGGCTTAAAGACGTTTTAATATTGGAGAAATGTTTTTAAAATTTAGAAAAGTGGTAATTTTCTTTTGACAGTGGAAGAGCTCTGTAATTGAGAACAGATTTCTGGAAAAAGAAAGTACCTGCCAAGCTCACCAATTTGTTGCATAATTGGAGATGATTGCTAACTTCTTTCTTTGAAGGCAACATTAAGTTTTGTCATGTCTGGTAATGGGAAATTGGCATATTGCATAGGCTAGAGTACATGAGACCAATTTCAGATTCATGGGAAGCATTACTTAATCCTATTAGCGTAAGTTATATGTGGCTTTTTACAGGCTGAGTGATGTGATCCTCAGTGAGGCTATATCAGACGTGTGTCTCCTATACCATAGCAGGGTGATAAGCAGTATGGCAATTTCCTTCTAGAACTTTCCAGTTATATAGCAGGGACAAGAGTAGTCATTTGTGGGTTTGTTGTGAGGTTCAAATACGAAAATGTAAAAAGCTTTAAGCACAATGGTTGGCAAACAGCATGCTCCACCAGACGGTATCATTCTTATAGGTTCTTGTTCTTAAAATTGTGTTGATTCTCTTTTGTTACTAGTAATTTAGAGATCCAGAGGTCTGAAAATGCCTTTCAGCACATTGAGAATCACGGTGGCCTCTTGTCAGTGCCCAGTGCAGTGTTTGCTGTTCTTTATTATTACACACAATGTGGTACTGCACATTCAAGAATTTATTAAATGACTGATAAGAAAGCTAAATTCAAGATTCCACCTAATTTGCTAAGTGGTTGATATCCTGACCATCTCATGAAATTTTAAGATTCTTATGAGGAAAGGACTAGAAATTTTATAGACATTATTCCTCTTTCTGTCAACATTGAAAAATTTTTGTTGATCTCTCTTCAGTGACATAAAAGATTCCACTGAGGTAGGAAGGTAAGGAGCTAGGGGGTATATCAATACAGTTAGAAGAGATAATATTAGGACAATACAGGGCCCATTTTCAATTGCATATTGTTAAACACCATCATCACTCTGCTAAACTCAGGGCCTGGTATTAAACAGAAAACATAAGAGGTGGGGGATACAATGGTTAAGTTGTTTAACAGCTTTTAACTACTTTCACTACATGGACACATATGTAGAAAAGCATACATGTGAATGTATAAATAATTAAATAAAGTGTATTAAACAAATACACCAACAAAAGAGCAACAATTAAGTCATATCATTCTGTGCAGTGGTATAAGTATTAGGAAGATATAGTTACAATCAGTGGGGAAAATGTTTCCTTGAAATCGGACTGCTCTAAATTACATAATGTACTTTTGAATACTAAATTCACCACACTGAGTTTTCAATCAGGAGCTGAGTTGTGAGTTTTTTAGTCACCTGAACTCCACTCCCTCATGTCTAAGATCTACTTTCTTCCCCTCTCATCTTTGTCTTTCTTTCCTTCCAAATTATGAGATACATGGTTATGGAAAGAAGGACACACCAGTAGTCTTATAAGCAACAGGTTGTTTGCCCAGGCACAATAATCCCCTCAACTGCCCCTTTATCTAAGCAGGTTTCTTAGATGGTCAGGTTACATGATATGATTCCATCATTTCTCATTCAGAAGTGGACATTCACAGGAATTCAGGATGAGGTAAAGAGAAGGAGAGAAAGAAGTGTAGGGGAAGAGGTTAGGAGAGCGTGATGTTTCCTTCTCATCATTTAGGTTTCTGCTCACAGGTCCTTCCCTTGTAAAAATCTTTCCTGACCATCCAAGCTAGAGGAGCACCCTCATTCTGTATATGGCATCCCCCTCTTTTACCTCATTTGTGTCACTTATTAGTATGCAGAATAATCTGGTTCTTTTTTGTATGTTAATTACTGATCTCTCCCCCCTTAGGATAACTGTGTAGGCAGACACCTTGATTTCCTTGTTCCATATGCCTTTGGAGAATAATACCTGACACACGTCGACATTCAAATGTTGAATGAGCCCATGAAAAGGATGACAAACATGATTTTTTTTCAGTGTCAGAAGCTACAGACCAGTATTTCCTTACCCATATGGGATAACTGTACTTGATGCCATAGGGATAATTCAATTAAAAATGATAAAAGTTGGGGCACCTGGGTGTCTCAGTAGGTTAAGCGTCTGACTTTGGCTCAGGCCATGATCTCATGGTTCATGAGTTCGAGCCCCACGTTGAGCTCTGTGCTGGCAGCTCAGAGCCTGGAACCTGCTTCAGATTCTGTGTCTCCCTCTCTCTGCCCTGGCCCCTGCTTGAGCTCTGTCTCTGCCTCTCAAAAAATGAATAGACATTAAAAAAAATGACAAAAGTTAAGTTCATCCAAAGGTCTTCTCCCCTTTCCCCCCAATCATACTCCTCTTCTTTATTTTCTCTCTCAGTGAATCACAGCACTCAGGGTATAAAAAAAAATTTGTAGAACAATTTAACTCAAATCTCTAATGTCTATAAGGATTCTGCCATTTTCTTTTGCAAATATCATAGTTAAAAAGAAACATGACTTAATTCTCTAATTCTGAACAAGGAAAACAGTCTAGAGGAAAAGAAGGAAATCATGTCAACTTAAATTTTTCAGACGCTTGGCCTCCCTTACCAAGTAACATTGAGATTTAAAACAAACTGTCTCTTGTAAGATCCAAGCTAGTTACAGTGTAGCAGACTAATTCATTCATCATTAAAATAACCCTCTTTGAGGCCTATCCAGTGCAGGGAACTATTCCAAATAGGCTATGCAAAACAGAACTAAGACACGTTTTTCCTCCAGGAGATATTAATCTAATCATGCATTCTGGATTAGCACAAAACACTTACAAAAGAACACAGGGTTAAGTACATAAACATACAGAACATAAAAGGAGCTATGGACACCCATGGGTATAAGTGCTCAGTTTTGGTGGTAGGATGGCCCACATGTATTTCTGAACTGTTGTTTGCCTTTGAGCCATGATTATGTACTTGGCCCTGGATGGATAAAACAGAATTGGTTTCATGGACCTTATTTAAGAGAGGGGACTAAGAAGTAAAGAGACAAACAAGTACAGATTATAATAAATGCTATGGTAGAAATGAACAAGATAGTTTTAAAAAAATATCTTAGAAGACCTACCCTGGGAGGCAGGATAAAAGGGGTGTTAAAAGGCTTGTCTGAAGATATAATGCTTAAGCTTAGACCTGAAGCAAGGGAAAGGCACAGTCAGGAAGGGGAGGGGCATGATGCAGGCAGAAGGAACCAATCCTCTTGGCATGTTAGAGGAAATGAAAGAAAGTCATATGGCCAGAATAAGGAGTGGAGAATAAGCTGGGGTGAATTTGGAAATGTTCATTGATCAGGCAAAGGTTTGCAGGGTACTGTAAAGGGAGTTTGTCTAGTTGGATAACATTGAAAATTAACTAGGTGTATCATAGCTTCTCTTTTATTTAGATCTTAATCAATAACTACTTACTGAGCATGGTACTAGGCACTGCTTCCTGGCAAGCTGACATGAATTGTCTTCAGATTAATGCTGCCAAAACAGACTAGTGTTACCTATGATTACAGGAGACCCAGGACTTGGCTTAGAACACAACACCTTAACTCTTAAACCCAGTCCTCATCCTTGGTCTCATTAAAACTATTTGGAGATATGCATAGCCTCATCTATTCTCTGCTTACTATTATTAAGAGGAAATTACAAAACAGAAAAAAATACGTTCATCAAAAGAAACATCTTTAATCTAGTTATAACTACATAATGTTTTACATCTGTTTCTGAGGTATCCCAAATGGAGGCCTTTTATTATTAGCATCGCCAGAGTTGTGCTAAATCTGCTGTATGCCAAATGCTTTGGAAAATCCCACTGATGTCCATGGCTGTTGGGATGTTTCGAAATTTTAAGCATTGATAAGACGTCAGGAGTCCCACCTGCTCCAATGAGTAGGAAGAGGCTAAAATATACATCAAGGATAATAAGTTTATAGAAAACTGTGCAGCTTTTCCTTGATGCTTTGAGAGTGATGAGGGAACATTCTAAACATTTATAGTCAGCCATTATTTCTTTGGTCTGGGATGTTTTATTCTAAAGAGTTGGGAGAGCAAAACATTGTTTATATTTCTCTAGCCTGCTAGAATCTTTTTTTAAAAAATGTCACTTACTGGGGCGCCTGGGTGGCTCAGTCGGTTGAGAGTCCGACTTCGGCTCAGGTCACGATCTCGCGGTCCGTGAGTTCGAGCCCCGCATCAGGCTCTGTGCTGACAGCTCAGAGCCTGGAGCCCATTTCAGATTCTGTGTCTCCCTCTTTCTCTGACCCTCCCCCATTCATGCTCTGTCTCTCTCTGTCTCAAAAATAAATAAACGTTAAAAAAAAATTAAAAAAATTAAAAAAAAATGTCACTTACTTATTTTTTTTTAATTGAGGTATAATATAGTATAACATTCAGGTGTACAGTGTAATGATTTTATATTTATATATACTGTAAAATGTTCACCACAATAAGTCTAGTCAATATCTGTCAACATACATAGTTATAAGATTTTTGTTCTTGTGATGAGAACTTTTAAGATTTACTTTCTGAGCAACTTTCAAATATATAATACAGTGTTATTAACTACAGTTACCTTGCTGTACATTACATCCCATGACTTATTTATTTTATAACTGGAAATGTATACCTTTTGATGCCCTTTAGCCGTTTCCCCCCCACTTCCGATAAACCCCAATATGTTCTCTGTATCTATGAGCTCAATTATGTATGTATGTATGTATGTATGTATGTATGTATCTCTCACCTATAGATAGATATAAGTGAGATCATATGGTATTTATCTTTCTCTGTCTGACTTATTTCATTTGGCATGATGCCCTCAAAGTCTATGCATGTTGTCACGAATGGCAGCCTGCTAGAATCTTGGCAGAGCTTTTCCAATTTTCAAGTGCATGTGACTCATTTGGTCTTCCTTAAGGTGTAGATTTTTGCCTCAGGAAGTTACACGTGGGGACTTTCTAACAAGCTCCTAGGGATGCAGGAGGTGCTGGTCCATGACCCAAAATTTGTAAGGAGCTATATAATTAATTTTAAAATGAGGGTGATGCAGGGCTGTATAGAGATATTGGTAAGACAACTGTGTTCTAAATATATTTTTCTCTTAGGAGTCTTTGGCCCCTGAATGTCCCAGTGTGCGATTTCCTCCTGTGTGTTTTCACCTCTTCTTGTTTTCTCTTTCAAATGCAAACACTTTATGAACTGAAATATGTTAAATGTTACAAAATTCTGTTGAGTTTATTTCCTAATATCTCCATCACAGCCTCTTAAATGTCTATGTCCTTTTTTTCATGTCCTTAGCATGTTCCCTCCACCCCCTGCCCTGGATTTCCCCAAGAGCATCTTGTTTACGTATCTTGTCTCTTGTCTCCATTACAACTTTTCATACACAATGCAGAGCTTTTTTCTAAAATGTAAATCCTATGTAATGACCTATTCTCAAATCTTTCAATGGCCATCAGGATAAAATTTAAGGATATTGAGGATATCCTTATTCCTCAATATTCAGGATATTGAGAGAGATTTTTGCCTCTTACTCTGAAATAACAGTAAGGCCCAAAGTTGAGGATTATAGGCACTAAGTTTCTCACATCCTAAATTCAAATAGCTGCCAGGAGAGCTTAACCAGTTATGGATAGAAAGATCATGGGATTTAACAGGAAATTGGTCTTAAGCAATGTGGAAGCTGGTTAAACAATCTCTGTAAAGTTGCTGTCTCTTGTGTTTTGTGTTAAGGTTAGATATATATAAAGTGAGGGATCAAGAACAAGTTGGAAAACACAAGCTTGACCTGGAATCTACAAGACAGACTAAAATCTTGTCAGTCTTCATCTCTGACCTTGGTGACAACTGTTCCCTATAGAGGCCAAGGTCCTTTATCATAAACCTACACATGCACACCTTGCCCGGAAGTTGGACAAGCTGAAAAGGATCCAGGGGAACATAGAGCAGTTTCCATTCTAGCTACTGTTTCATGAAAACAAAGTAAGCAAGAAGATAGAAAATATGAGCAGGAGCTAAATAATGGAAGCCACTTCCAGATCAACCAGGAATCATCCCTGTAGCATACCCTAATTGGAGGCATACAGGAAAGTGAATACTGGAAAATGTAGTTCAGTTTAGTCAAGCTGACACATTACAAAGTCATCACAATGGGTTCATTTATTAAAAATAGGCTTATAGGACCATATTCCTTTTTCTTTCTCTCAGACTATTTATGTTAGAACTTGGAAATATATTTATTCTTCACTAGGAAATAAGCTTCAGGAGGGCAGAGGATGTATTTGGTTCTCTGCCACTAGTGTGAAGGCCTCACAAAGACACTCATATGTTTATAGAATAATGAGTGGATGAATGCATGAGTGAATAAAATGCAATAAAATTGAAGGGATAAAATATATTTGATTTATGTCAGATTTCTGAAATGTAGAGCTACTGGGGCCATGGGATGTTTGCAATAATGTTCAAAAAGAGTTATTTTCAGATGTAAACTGATTTCAGCCAGTAGGGTATAACAGATATCATATTTACCCTTCCTCCTAAAACATTTAAAAATAACCAATAAATATATTAAATGACAGTTTTCAGGACACTGAATATCAGGCAACAAGAAACAGTGATCCTTAAAAACAAGAAACAAGTGAGATAAATCCCATGATTGTCTCAGCTTATTTCCTTGAGAGAGTTTCTAGATCATGGCACAGTGGGAGGAAACACAGGCAGAACCCAACAGTATCCCTGAGTTGAAAGGACAGAGCTGAAAGTCCAAGGATACCAAGACAGAATTCACAGGACTGAATACAGGAGAGGAGAAAACTGTGCAGAGAGATAATTGCAGAGTTTCTGCTGAGTTTCTTCATAGAGTGTACAGCAGAGTACTGATCAGAGCATGAGAATGAGAAAATTACTTGATGAAAGGAAGAACCATCCAAAAGGATAAAAGATTAAAGTGCCTAGCATTCACACAGGCTGAAAGTAGTAACAGAACTGACAGATTTTATGTTTTTTTTTAATGTCTAATTTATTTTTGAGGTGAGGGGGGATGAGCTGGGAAGGGGCAGAGAGAAGGAGACAGAGGATCTGAAGCAGGCTCTGTGCTGACAGCAGAGAGCCTCATGAGGGGCTCAAACCCACAAACTGTGAGATCATGACCTGAGCTGAAGTCAGATGCTTAATTGACCGAGCCACCCAGGTGCCCTAGACTGAAAGATTTCAGAATTAGCAGACAAGAACTTTAAAACAGTAATTACAACGTATACTTTCAAAAAGTTAAGTGGAGACACAGAAGATGGAAAAACCAATCAAAGTAGACTTCTAGAAATGAAAACAAAAATGACTAAGATGAAAAATACTTTGAACTGATTTAATGGCAGGTAAATATTTCAATACAGGTAGGGGAACTTGAAGAGGCATCAATGGAACCTATCCACAATGAAACAGAGTAAGAATAAAGAAAACAGAAAAAACAAAAAGAGTATCATTAGGCAGTGGGACAATTTCAAGAAGCCTAATATATATGTAATTAGAGTATCTGAAGAAAGGGAAATGAAAAAATATATCAAGAGACAATGACAAAAGACCCTGAATAGCCAAAGCAATCCTAAAAAAACAAGGACAAAGCTGGAGACATCATGGTTCTGGACTTGACTTCAAACTATATATTACAAACCTGTAGTCATCAAGACAGTATGGTACTGGCACAAAAACAGATGCATAGATCATTCTGTGTCTATTTATAGAATAGAATAGAAAACCCAGAAATGGGCCCACAACTATATGGTCAACTAATATTTGACAAAACAGGAAAGAATATCCAGGAAAAAAGAACAATTTCTTCAAGAAATGGTGTTGGGAATATTGGACAGCCACATGCATAAAAATGAAACTGGACCACTTTCTTACACCAGACATACATAAAAATAAATTCAAGATAGATGAAAGGCTTAAATGTGAGAAAGGAAACCATCAAAATCTTAGAGGAGAACACAGGCAATAACCTCTTCGACCTTGGCCACAACAACTTCCTATTAGACACATTGCCAGATACAAGGGAAACAAAAATAAAAATGAAATACTGTGTCTTCAACAAGATAAAACGTTCTGCATAGAAAAGGAAACAATCAACAAAATGAAAAGTCAGCCTATGGAATGGTAGAAGATATTTGCAAATGACATATCTGATAAAGAGTTAGTGTCACAAATCTATAAAGAACTTATCAAACTGAACACCCCAAAAAACAAATAATCCAGTTAAGAAAAGGGCAGAAGACATGAACAGACATTTTTTCCAAAGAAGACATCCAGATAGCTAACAGACACATGAAACAATGCTCAACGTCACTCATCATTAGGAAAATACAAATGTAAACCACGATGAGATATCACCTCACACCTGTCAGAATAGCTGAAATTAACAACACAGGAAACAACAGATGTTGGTGAGGACTCAAAGAAAGGGGAACCCTCTTACACCATTGGTGGGAATGCAAACTGGTGCAGCCACTCTGGAGAACAGTATGGAGTTTCCTCAAAAAGTTAAAAGTAGAACTACCCTACAATCCAACAATTGCACTGCTCAGTATTTACTCAAAGGACACAAAAATACAGATTTGAAGGGGTACATGCACCCCAATAGTTATAGCACCATTATCAACAATAGTCTAAATATGGAAAGAGCCCAAGTGTCCATCTACTGATGAATGGATAAAGAAGATGTGGTATGTGTGTGTGTATAGACACACACACACACACACACACACACACACACACATATACATACAATGGAATATTACTTGGCAATCAAAAAGAATGAAATCTTGCCATTTGCAATGATGTGGATGAACCTAGAGTGTATTATGCTAAGCAAAATAAGTCAGTCAGTGAAAGACAAATACCATATGATTTCAGTCACATGTGGAATTTAAGAAACAAAACAGATGAACTTATGAGAAGGGGGGAAAAAGAGTGAGAGAGAAACAAACTATAAGAGACTCCTAACAATAGAGAACAAATTGAGGCTTGATGGAGGGATTTAGGGAATGGGTTATATGGGTGATGGGTATTAAGGAGGGCACTTGTGAGGAGCACTTGTTATATGTAAGTGATAAACCACTGATTCTACTCCTGAAACCAATATTACACAATATGTTAACTAGTTAACTATGTTAACTAGAATTTAAATTTGGAGGAAAGAAAAAACAAAAGAAACAATGACTGCAAACATTCCAAATTTGATGGAAACTATGAACTGATAGATCTAAGAAATTTAAAAATTTCACACAAGAAACACACACACAAAAATTACAGAGACACATTATAATCAAACTGTTCAAACCAGTAATAGACAAAATCTATGTACACAGGAGCAAAGTTGAAGACAATAGCATACTTCTTACCAGAAACAATGCGATCACACAGGGGAAAAGACATATTTAAAGTACTGGAAGTAAAAAATGTCAGCTGAGAAATGAAACTGTGTTTTAAAAATGAAGGTGAAATAAAAAGGATAATAAGGGGATACTAAGAATGATTATATATCAACAAATTAGGTAACAGAGAAAATGACAAATTCTTAGATAGAAACAGACTACTAAAATATACTAAAAATGAATTACCAATCAACCTATAATTAAAAAAAGAGATTTAATTACTAATTAATTTTTTTCCACAAGGAAAAGCCCAAGAGCACATGGCTTCAATGGTAAATTCTGCCAAATATTGAAAGATGAATTAACACCTGTCCTTCACAAACTCTTCCAAAAAGAATATATATATATATATATATATATACACACATATATATACATACATATATATATACATACACACACACATACATATGTGAATAAATATATAATATAATAATAAATATAAAAATAAATGAAGGGGAAACACTCACCCTCATTTTATGAGGACAATACTACTCTGATATCAAGACATTATAAGACAACTATAGACCAATACCCTTTATAAATATAGACTCAAAATCCTCAACCAATAATAGAGAAGAGAAAGCCCCCACACAAAAGAATATTGTATACCAAAAACAAAGTGAAATTTATCCAAGAAATTCAAGATTGGTTCAACATATGAAAATCAATCAATGTAATATAGATTATTCATAGAATAAAGGACAAAAACCACATGATCATTTCATTTGAAGCAGAATAAGCATTTGAAAAAATACAAACTCCTTTCCTGATGAAAACATTCAACAAGCTAGGAATAGGATGGAACTTCTCAACCTGACAGAAACATTTAAGGAATGACCCACAGACAGCATCATGCTTAAAAGTGCAAGACTAAAAGTTTCCACCTTTAAATAAGGGACATGACAAGGATGCCCACTCTTGCATCTTCTACTTAATATTGCAGTAGACATTCTTGTCAGCATAATTAGGAAAAATAAAGAAATGGAAGGCATCCAGATTGGAAAAAAAGAAGTATAATGATCTCCATTTGCAAATAGTCTTATATACATAAAATCCTAAGGAACACACACACACACACACACACACACACACACACAAAAACAATTAGAGGTAATAAACAAGCTCATCAAGTTTACAGAATACAAGATAAATATGCAATAATCAATTGTATATCTATACATTAGCAATAAGCATTCAGAAAATAAAATTATGAAATAATTCCATTTATATTATCATCAAAAAGCATAAAATACTTAGGAGTAAATTTAACTGAAGATGTGTAGGGTTGCACACTTAAAACTACAAAATGGCATTGAATGATATTTAAAAAACAAGCTACACAAATGGAAAGCTATCCCATGTTCATAGATTGGAAGACAATATTGTAACAATGCCAGTATTCCCCATAATAATTTATACATTCAACTCAATTGCTCTCAAAATATCAGCTGCCTTTTTTGCAGAAGTTGACAAACTGATCCTAAGATTTATATGGAAATTCAAGAGACCCACAATAGCAAACAACTCTGAAAAAGAAGAATGAAGGTAGAACATTCACACTTTCCAATTTCAAGACATACTACAAAGCTATAGTATTCAACACTGTGGAGGTACTGCCATAAAACTAGACATATAAATCAATGGAATAGAAATAAAAGTATAGAAATAACCCATTAATTTATTGCCAAATGATTTTTGAAAAGGGTGTCAAATCAATTCAATTGGGAAAGAATAGTTTTCTCAACAAATCATGCTGGGACAACTGGATGGTGGCATGTCAAATAGTTAATTTGGACCTCCCTACATCACACAACATTTAAAAATTATATAAAAATGGAACAAAGACCTAACAGTAAGTGGTAAAACTATAAAAGTCTTAGAATAAAACATAGGCATAAGTCTTCATGACTTTGGTGTAGGTTATGGTTTCTTAGATATGACACTAAAAGCACAGACAATCAAGAAAAAATAGATAAATTTGACTTCATCAAGATTCAAAACTTTTGTGCTCAGAGTGTACTATTAAGAAAATGAAAAAGCAACCCAAGGAATGGGAGGAAAAAACTTGCAAATCATGTATCTGATAAGAGTCAAATATCCATAATTCTTACAACTCAACAATAAAAGAGCAAAAAACCCAAGTTTTTAAATGGGCAAATACTTTGAATAGACATTACTCTAAAAACATATACAAATGTCCAAAAAGCACATCAAAAGATGTTCAATGTATACTGCAGGGAAGATGGCGGCGTAGGAGGACGCGGGGCTCACAGCGCGTCCTGCCGATCACTTAGATTCCACCTACACCTGCCTAAAGAACCCAGAAAACCGCCAGAGGATTAGCAGAAGGGAGTCTCCGGAGTCAAGCGCAGACTAGAGGCCCACGGAAGAGGGTAGGAAGGGCGGCGAGGCAGTGCGCGCTCCACGGACTGGCGGGAGGGAGCCGGGGCGGAGGGGCGGCTCGCCGGCCAAGCAGAGCCCCCGAGTCTGGCTGGCAAAAGCGGAGGGGCCGGACAGACTGTGTTCCGACAGCAAGCGCGACTTAGCGTCTGGGAGGTCATAAGTTAACAGCTCTGCTCTGAAAGCGGGAAGGCTGGAGGACAAAGGGAGGGAGAGCTGCTGAGCCCCCGGACGGCAGAGCTCAGCTTGGCGGGGAACAAAGGCGCCAGCGCCATCTCCCCCGCCCATCCCCCAGCCAAAATCCCAAAGGGAACCAGTTCCTGCCAGGGAACTTGCTCGCTCCGTGCAAACACCCAACTCTGTGCTTCTGCGGAGCCAAACCTCCCGCAGCGGATCTGACTCCCTCCCGCTGCCACAGGGCTCCTCCTGAAGTGGATCACCTAAGGAGAAGCGAGCTAAGCCTGCCCCTCCAGCCCCCGTGCACCTTGCCTACCCACCCCAGCTAATACGCCAGATCCCCAGCAACACAAGCCTGGCAGTGTGCAAGTAGCCCAGACGGGACACGCCACCCCACAGTGAATCCCGCCCCTAGGAGAGGGGAAGAGAAGGCACACACCAGTCTGACTGTGGCCCCAGCAGTGGGCTGGGGGCAGACATCGGGTCGGACTGCGGCCCCGCCCACTAACTCCAGTTATACACCACAGCACAGGGGAAGTGCACTGCAGGTCCTCACCACGCCAGGGACTCTCCAAAATGACCAAACGGAAGAATTCCCCTCAGAAGAATCTCCAGGAAATAACAACAGCTAATGAACTGATCAAAAAGGATTTAAATAATATAACAGAAAGTGAATTTAGAATAATAGTCATAAAATTAATCGCTGGGCTTGAAAACAGTATACAGGACAGCAGAGAATCTCTTGCCACAAAGATCGAGGGACTAAGGAACAGTCACGAGGAGTTGAAAAACGCTTTAAACGAATTGCAAAACAAAATGGAATCCACGATGGCTCGGCTTGAAGAGGCAGAGGAGAGAATAGGTGAACTAGAAGATAAAGTTATGGAGAAAGAGGAAGCTGAAAGAAAGAGAGATAAAAAAATCCAGGAGTATGAGGGGAAAATTAGAGAACTAAGTGATACACTAAAAAAAAATAATATACGCATAATTGGTATCCCAGAGGAGGAAGAGAGAGGGAAGGGTGCTGAAGGGGTACTTGAACAAATTATAGCTGAGAACTTCCCTGAACTGGGGAAGGAAAAAGGCATTGAAATCCAAGAGGCACAGAGAACTCCCTTCAGACGTAACTTGAATCGATCTTCTGCACGACATATCATAGTGAAACTGGCAAAATACAAGGATAAAGAGAAAATTCTGAAAGCAGCAAGGGATAAACGTGCCCTCACATATAAAGGGACACCTATAAGACTCGTGACTGATCTCTCCTTTGAAACTTGGCAGGCCAGAAAGGCTTGGCACGATATCTACAGTGTGCTAAACAGAAAAAATATGCAGCCGAGAATCCTTTATCCAGCAAGTCTGTCATTTAGAATAGAAGGAGAGATAAAGGTCTTCCCAAACAAACAAAAACTGAAGGAATTTGTCACCACGAAACCAGCCCTACAAGAGATCCTAAGGGGGATCCTGTGAGACAAAGTACCAGAGACATCACTACAAGCATAAAACATACAGACATCACAATGACTCTAAACCCATATCTTTCTATAATAACACTGAATGTAAATGGATTAAATGCGCCAACCAAAAGACATAGGGTATCAGAATGGATAAAAAAACAAGAGCCATCTATTTGCTGTCTACAAGAGACTCATTTTAGATCTGAGGACACCTTTAGATTGAGAGTGAGGGGATGGAGAACTATTTATCATGCTCCTGGAAGCCAAAAGAAAGCTGGAGTAGCCATACTTATATCAGACAAACTAGACTTTAAATTAAAGGCTGTAACAAGAGATGAAGAAGGGCATTATATAATAATCACAGGGTCTATCCACCAGGAAGAGCTAACTATTATAAATGTCTATGCGCCAAATACCCGAGCCCCCAGATATATAAAACAATTACTCATAAACATAAGCAACCTTATTGATAAGAATGTGGTCATTGCAGGGGACTTTAACACCCCACTTACAGAAATGGATAGATCATCTAGACACACAGTCAATAAAGAAACAAGGGCCCTGAATGATACATTGGATCAGATGGACTTGACAGATATATTTAGAACTCTGCATCCCAAAGCAACAGAATATACTTTCTTCTCGAGTGCACATGGAACATTCTCCAAGATAGATCATATACTGGGTCACAAAACAGCCCTTCATAAGTTTACAAGAATTGAAATTATACCATGCATACTTTCAGACCACAATGCTATGAAGCTTGAAATCAACCACAGGAAAAAGTCTGGAAAACCTCCAAAAGCATGGAGGTTAAAGAACACCCTCCTAACGAATGAGTGGGTCAACCAGGCAATTAGAGAAGAAATTAAAACATATATGGAAACAAACGAAAATGAAAATACAACAATCCAAACGCTTTGGGATGCAGCGAAGGCAGTCCTGAGAGGAAAATACATTGCAATCCAGGCCTATCTCAAGAAACAAGAAAAATCCCAAATACAAAATCTAACAGCACACCTAAAGGAAATAGAAGCAGAACAGCAAAGGCAGCCTAAACCCAGCAGAAGAAGAGAAATCATAAAGATCAGAGCAGAAATAAACAATATAGAATCTAAAAAAACTGTAGAGCAGATCAACGAAACCAAGAGTTGGTTTTTTGAAAAAATAAACAAAATTGACAAACCTCTAGCCAGGCTTCTCAAAAAGAAAAGGGAGATGACCCAAATAGATAAAATCATGAATGAAAATGGAATGATTACAACCAATCCCTCAGAGATACAAACAATTATCAGGGAATACTATGAAAAATTATATGCCAGCAAATTGGACAACCTGGAAGAAATGGACAAATTTCTAAACACCCACACTCTTCCAAAACTCAATCAGGAGGAAATAGAAAGCTTGAACAGACCCATAACCAGCGAAGAAATTGAATCGGTTATCAAAAATCTCCCAACAAATAAGAGTCCAGGACCAGATGGCTTCCCAGGGGAGTTCTACCAGACATTTAAAGCAGAGATAATACCTATCCTTCTCAAGCTATTCCAAGAAATAGAAAGGGAAGGAAAACTTCCAGACTCATTCTATGAAGCCAGTATTACTTTGATTCCTAAACCAGACAGAGACCCAGTAAAAAAAGAGAACTACAGGCCAATATCCCTGATGAATATGGATGCAAAAATTCTTAATAAGATACTAGCAAATCGAATTCAACAGCATATAAAAAGAATTATTCACCATGATCAAGTGGGATTCATTCCTGGGATGCAGGGCTGGTTCAACATTCGCAAATCGATCAACGTGATACATCACATTAACAAAAAAAAAGAGAAGAACCATATGATCCTGTCAATCGATGCAGAAAAGGCCTTTGACAAAATCCAGCACCCTTTCTTAATAAAAACCCTTGAGAAAGTCGGGATAGAAGGAACATACTTAAAGATCATAAAGGCCATTTATGAAAAGCCCACAGCTAACATCATCCTCAACGGGGAAAAACTGAGAGCTTTTTCCCTGAGATCAGGAACACGACAGGGATGCCCACTGTCACCGCTGCTGTTTAATATAGTGCTGGAAGTTCTAGCATCAGCAATCAGACAACAAAAGGAAATCAAAGGCATCAAAATTGGCAAAGATGAAGTCAAGCTTTCGCTTTTTGCAGATGACATGATATTATACATGGAAAATCCGATAGACTCCACCAAAAGTCTGCTAGAACTGATACATGAATTCAGCAAAGTTGCAGGATACAAAATCAACGTGCAGAAATCAGTTGCTTTCTTATACACTAACAATGAAGCAACAGAAAGACAAATGAAGAAACTGATCCCATTCACAATTGCACCAAGAAGCATAAAATACCTAGGAATAAATCTAACCAAAGATGTAAAAGATCTGTATGCTGAAAACTATAGAAAGCTTATGCAGGTAATTGAAGAAGATATAAAGAAATGGAAAGACATTCCCTGCTCATGGATTGGAAGAATAAATATTGTCAAAATGTCAATACTACCCAAAGCTATCTACACATTCAATGCAATCTCAATCAAAATTGCACCAGCATTCTTCTCGAAACTAGAACAAGCAATCCTAAAATTCATATGGAACCACAAAAGTCCCCGAATAGCCAAAGTAATTTTGAAGAAGAAGACCAAAGCAGGAGGCATCACAATCCCAGACTTTAGCCTCTACTACAAAGCTGTCATCATCAAGACAGCATGGTATTGGCATAAAAACAGACACATAGACCAATGGAATAGAATAGAAACCCCAGAACTAGACCCACAAACGTATGGCCAACTCATCTTTGACAAAGCAGGAAAGAACATCCAATGGAAAAAAGACAGTCTCTTTAACAAATGGTGCTGGGAGAACTGGACAGCAACATGCAGAAGGTTGAAACTAGACCACTTTCTCACACCATTCACAAAAATAAACTCAAAATGGATAAAGGACCTGAATGTGAGACAGGAAACCATCAAAACCTTAGAGGAGAAAGCAGGAAAAGACCTCTCTGACCTCAGCCGTAGCAATCTCTTACTCGGCACATCCCCAAAGGCAAGGGAATTAAAAGCAAAAGTGAATAACTGGGACCTTATGAAGATAAAAAGCTTCTGCACAGCAAAGGAAACAACCAACAAAACTAAAAGGCAACCAACGGAATGGGAAAAGATATTTGCAAATGACACATCGGACAAAGGGCTAGTATCCAAAATCTATAAAGAGCTCATCAAACTCCACACCCGAAAAACAAATAACCCAGTGAAGAAATGGGCAGAAAACATGAATAGACACTTCTCTAAAGAAGACATCCGGATGGCCAACAGGCACATGAAAAGATGTTCAACGTCGCTCCTTATCAGGGAAATACAAATCAAAACCACACTCAGATACCACCTCACGCCAGTCAGAGTGGCCAAAATGAAGAAATCAGGAGACTATAGATGCTGGAGAGGATGTGGAGAAACAGGAACCCTCTTGCACTGTTGGTGGGAATGCAAATTGGTGCAGCCGCTCTGGAAAGCAGTGTGGAGGTTCCTCAGAAAATTAAAAATAGACCTACCCTATGACCCAGCAATAGCACTGCTAGGAATTTATCCAAGGGATACAGGAGTACTGATGCATAGGGGCACCTGTACCCCAATGTTTATAGCGGCACTCTCAACAATAGCCAAATTATGGAAAGAGCCTAAATGTCCATCAACTGATGAATGGATAAAGAAATTGTGGTTTATATACACAATGGAATACTACGTGGCAATGAGAAAAAATGAAATATGGCCTTTTGTAGCAACATGGATGGAACTGGAGAGTGTGATGCTAAGTGAAATAAGCCATACAGAGAAAGACAGATACCATATGGTTTCACTCTTATGTGGATCCTGAGAAACATAACAGAAACCCATGGGGGAGGGGAAGGAAAAAAAAAAAAAAAAAAAAAGAGGTTAGAGTGGGAGAGAGCCAAAGCATTAGAGACTGTTAAAAACTGAGAACAAACTGAGGGTTGATGGGGGGTGGGAGGGAGGGCAGGGTGGGAGGGAGGGCAGGGTGGGTGATGGGTATTGAGGAGGGCACCTTTTGGGATGAGCACTGGGTGTTGTATGGAAACCAATTTGACAGTAAATTTCATATATTAAAAAAAAAAAAATAAAAAAAAAAAATAAATCCATACTGCAAAAAAAAAAAAAAAAAAAAAAAAAAAAGATGTTCAATGTCATTAACCTTTATGGAAATATAATTCCAAACCCCAATGAGATACTACATTATACTTGCTAGGCTGGCTATTAAGAAAGAGAGAGAGAATTGAGGAAAGGAAAGGAAAGGAAAGGAAAGGAAAGGAAAGGAAAGGAAAGGAAAGTGAAGGGAGGAAGGGGAGGGAAGGGAAAGGAAGGTAAGGTAAGGTAAGGGGAGGGGAGGGGAGGGGAGGGAAGGGAGGGAGGGAGGAAGGAAGGAAGAGAGGAAGGAAGGAAGGGAAGAAGGGAGGAAGGAAGGGAGGGAGGGAGGAATAAAACAAGCATTGGTAAGGATATAGAGAAATGAGAAACCTTATATACTGTAGTGGTTTTATATGATATGTGTTCTATGTTATATGATATGATGAAGCCACTGTGAAAAAAATTTTGATACTTCTTCATAATATCAAACATAGTTATACCTATAATGACCTAGCAATTCCACTCTTAGGTATATACTCAACAGAACTGAGAACATATGTTTACACAAAAGCTTATATATAAATATTTATATAAACATTATTCATAATAGCCTAAAAATGGAAAAAAAATGTCCATCAACTGGTGAATGAATAAACAAATGTAGTATATTAACACAATGATTTATTATTTAGTCATAAAAAGGAATTAAATGCTGATACATACTACAACACACATTA
Source organism: Panthera leo (assembly GCF_018350215.1). Taxonomy (NCBI): domain Eukaryota; kingdom Metazoa; phylum Chordata; class Mammalia; order Carnivora; family Felidae; genus Panthera; species Panthera leo. The sequence continues at coordinate 186,678,711 of NC_056679.1, read as the reverse complement.
AAGATGAGAACATTAAGTGAAAGAAGCCAGACATAAAATGCCACATATTATAAAATTCCATTTCTGTGAAATGTCCAGAATAAGCAAATGTACAAGAGTAAAAACTAGATTAGTAATTAGTAGCTTATAGATTACTGGTCTAGGGTTGGGAGAGGGTAGAATGGGCAGTAACTATCAATAGGAATGGATATGGTTTTTTTTGAGGTGATATAAATATACTGGCATGCAGTACCTCTACTCAGGGATCCATATAATTGGTGAGGTAGTCTGTGTATATATGAAAGTATATCAATGTGTGGACTTCAATATTTTATACAAATATTAACATACTATAAACATTGTATGCAAGGCAAAGGGGGAAAAACACCAGAGACTGGAAAAAATATTTGCTTAACATATGTCTGATAAAGGACTTACCTTTAGAATAGATATAGAACTCTCAAAGCTCAACAATAAGAAAGCAAACAACTCAAAAATACTGGCTTCAGCAGACATTTCATCAAAGATATATTGATGACAAAAAGGCACATGAAAAGATGTTAACATCATTAGTCATTAGGAAATTGCAAATTAAAACTATATCCATGTCTATTAGATGACAAAAATTAGAAAAGACTTGGCTATATCAGTTATAGGTGAGAATGAAGAGAAGCTGAAATGCATATGCATTGCCCTTGGGATTGTAATGGAGGGTGTACTCACCTTGGAAGAGAGTTTGGCAGTGTGTTAAAATGTTAAACAGACACTTACCATACATATTATACAACCATTTCACTCCCAGATAAGATACTGAGAAGAAAGAAAATATATATGTCCATGCAAAGATTTGTACAAGAATGCCCACAGTATTTTTATTTGCAATAGACAAAAACTCAATAAATTTTTTTTTTTAAATCAGGCAGAAAATTTGAGTCAATGAATACATGAAAAGATGCTCAACATCAGTGGTCATTAGAGAAATGCAAATTAAGAGCACAATGGGGAAGCACTACATACTTTTCAGAATTGCTAAAATTAAAAATACAGACCATTCTACATGTTGAGAAGAATGTGGAGGATTTGGAACTCATACATTGTTGCTGGGATTATAAAATGGTACAATCACTTTGGAAAGCAGTTTATAGTTTCTCTAAAACTTAAGCATCCTACTACTATACGATCTAGTCATTCAACTCCAAGGTGCTTATCCAACGGAAATCAAAGCATAGGTGCCTATACAGACTTGTACAATGATGTTCATAGCAACTTTATTTGTAATAGCCCCAAACTGGAAACATTTAAATATCTATGAATAGCTGATAAATTGTGGAATATCCACATAATGAATTCTCTTCAGGAATAAAAGGTAATGAACTATTAATATATGCAACATGAATGAATTTCGATTATGCTAAATGAAAGAAGGCAGGGAAAAAAGTATATAGTGTATGATACTATGATTATATTTAGAAATGCAAATTAATGTATAGTGACAGAAAAGAGATTGCCTGGGGGAGGAGTGCAGGAGTACAGGGATGGGCAGGAAGAAAGGTTTGCAAGGGAGCATGATGTACCTTTTGTGGTTATGAATATGTTCATTATCTGACCATGGTGATGGTTTCATGGGTATATAGAGATATTAAAACTTATGAAATTGTACACTTTAAGTATGTATAGTGAATTGTATAACAATTATATCTCAATAAAGCTATGATCTTTTTGATATCAATTTCATTCTTCCAGATACCACAAATTTTAAATGATTCTAACTCTGTCATTTGATTCAGTCATAAAACTTCTAAATCAGCGTTAGGACTGACACTAAAGGGAACAGAAATGTTCAAAGTGTTAGTGACGTCTTATTATACACTGCCTACAGAGTCCAATAGAGCAGCTCCCCCACAAGTTAGAAGTTTTTTATTCAGTAAAATTATTTTCCCTTTTTTTTTTTTCACTGAAATGAGAAGTGAAAACCGGCCAGGATTTGAAAAGTTGTTAAATGTAGTTCTGCAACTCCATTTTCAGTCTTCATGCCAATATGAAGTTCTTTCCCAATTTAAATTTAAATCCAAAGCTTTTAATATCAAATTTTGCAAAATACCTATTAATTTCTCATATCCTATTATTTGAATGATTGGAGCATTACAAATATCATTAAAATAATGGAAAACGTTATTACAGCATCACTGCACAAGATTTGTATTTATATATATTTCAAAAGTGGGTTTTTCATATTCTAAGTCAGTCTCAAACTTTTGTGATTTTAAAAAAATAAAGCAAGAACACAACAAAAGCCAAAATGATTCTGTTTTCTGTAATGGCATATAATCAGCAAAATATAGACTGATTCGTCCTCATGGAAATAACTGCGATGGAGCCATTAGTCAATATGCTAGCCTTTTAGTTGATCTACGTTTATTACTTCCATATCTGGCTAAAATGATTTATGGCAAAATCACCAGTTTTTATTATCTTGTCTCATACATTTTTCAATAAGGGACTGGCTGTAATTCCTTATAGTGGTATTAACAATTAAAAAAAAGGCTATTAGGACAGTTTTCTCTGGAGACCATTTAAAGTTAATAATACCTACACTACTTCAGTGATCTGTGGATTTCAAGTTATGAAGGAAATTCTGAAGATAAGTTCCAGTTGAAAATTTCAGATTTGGGTGAGGTTGTTTTGTTATCACACCTTAGTATCAGCTAATTCACTAAGACTTTGAAACATGGATTGAAAATAAGTTTGAAACACAGAAAGAGATGTTCAATTTCTGGTTGTACCAGTCTTATTGATCAAAGGTTTATCTATTCCTTTATCTTCATATGATTTAAATAAAAATAAGTCAGGGACACCTGGGTGGCTCTGTCAGTTAAGCTTATGACTTTGGCTCAGGTCATGATCTCATGGTTTGTCTAATGTGAGCCCTGTGTTGGGCTCTATGCTGACAGCTCAGAGCCTAGAGTCTGCTTTAGATTCTGTGTTTTCCCTCTCTGCCCCTTCCCTGCCCGTGCTGTCTCTCTCTCTCTCAAAAATAAACATTAACATTTTATTTTTAAAAATAAAAACAAGTCAGTAATTCTTTTGTTGGTATAATTTTTATGATGTATTCCATTAATTAATTCACCAAATATTTACAAAGGACCTAAATTGTACTAAGTGCTAAAGATATAGCAATGAAAAAATTAAAGTCCCTGTCAAGAAGTCGCCAGCATACCAGAGAGTAAGACTTCTCAGGTATTTGGGTCTTAGAGAACAATTAAGAGTGTTACAGAGTAGTATAATTTTTAATATCTATCCTTCCTTCTTTCCTTCCTTCCTTCCTTCCTTCCTTCCTTCCTTCCTTCCTTCCTTTCTTCCTTCTCTCTCTCCCTCTCCTGTTTTTCCTTTATCCTATGTGTCCTCTCTCTCCCTCGCTTCTCTTCCCCTTCCTTCCCTTCCAGACAAATAGGGATTTCTTCTCAACTCACTTTCCCAATTAGATGCTATTTTTTTCCACAATAAATAGTGGAAATTATTATATTTTTTTTTTCTGGGAGAATCACAACACAGTCACTAGTTCTTCAGATCTCCAGGACAGAGTTGCAACATCAACAAGGAGTCTTTTCTGGGAAAGAAGAAAATAAAACAAAGGATTTTGCAGAAGAGATGAATAGGGGAAATATATATAAAACAATATTTGTCTTATGCATTATAAAGACTGTTACCTAAAGAGATTTAGAACAATGTCATGAACATATAAATGAAATGTGGAGTGATTTAGAGTTGGATTCCAGTACTAGTTTTGGAAGACCCACCCATCATGCCCATCCCCCCAGAGTGGGCTATGAGCAATTACTTTAACCTCTTAAAGTTTTGGTTTCCTTTCTTTAATTTCATAGAATTATTGTGTTATTGAATCCAATGATCCATCCAGAGTGCTTAACACTGTGGTTAATACTTGGTAAGACTGAATAAATATTTACTAATGAATGGTCAGTATTTGTTAGAACGATCATAAAAGAATGAGTAACAAATATAGAAAATCTGAACATTAAGACATTTGATTCTCACTCTTTCTACATATAATCTATATAGGCATATAAATAAATAGATCTAATATATCTCACATATCTATAAATATCTACATTTGTATATAAATACTGCTAGTATACAAAATATACAGTCTTTTCAAATGCATTTACAAAAATTAACTCTATAGTGAGCAATATGATAAATCACATCACACATTAAAAGATTAAAATTATTGCAATGGATTCAATGTAATTATTCTGGATGACTAGAAAACATGAGTTGAAAATATACATATAAGTAGAATGCAAGAAATATGCTTCTAAATAACTTCTGGGTTAAATATTAAATGTTAATAGAAATTAGAAAGTGCTTTTAATAGAATAATATTTATCAAAATGTGCGCAATGTACCTATGAAATACACAAAGGGAAATTTGAGGTTTAAATTCATGTAGGACAAAAGAAAGGTGAAAATTAATGAACCAAGAATCCATATTAGGAATTTTAAAAGATAATACCAAATTAAATCCAAAATATATAGTAAGAAGGACAGTGTAGAGATATGAGCAGTAATTCAATGGAAAATAAACCATACCATATAAAGAGCAACAGAGTAAAACTTGATTCTTTGAAAAGAATGCAAAATTGATAAACCTGTAGGTGAGAGCCATTGATATGTGCATACGTGCACACACACACCACAATAACCATCAATAATGGAGGGAGACCTCACTATAGATTCTATAGATGTTTAAAAATCAAAGGAGATATTATATAGGACAAAATCTAGATGAAAGAGAGAAATTCTTAGAAAATCATAATTTATCAAAACTGATACAAGAACACAGTGGCATGAATACAAGGAAGACAGGCAGGTAATCTATCCAGTAAATTTTCTCCTCATTATTGAATAATCATAATTTTTCAACTATTTGAAATTGCAAACAATGGTAGAGGGCATGAGGTTCTTTTTTTTAATACAAAGGGAGACTACTTTTAGAAGACTGAAGACCACTGACATATATGTCAAAAAGACAATTTATAATGGGACTATTTATGAAGCTGACTTAAAAACATCTGTAAGGTACACACATCTTCTGTATCTCAGGTAACAGCTGGTATCCTATACCAGATGGGTGTCCTATAATTTAACTGAATTCTGACACCAACTGCCTGAAGATAGCATCCAATCCCACAGGTTAAGGCCTTATTACCTAGGACTGACTCTCCTCACTCACCATCCCCCACTTCAGATGCCAATTTCAAGCCCAGGTTGTTACTTGTGCTTCTGACAGGTTATAGATCAGAGGTTCCCATAACCCCATTCTTGGGTGTTGGAGAAAGTGACCAAAAAGATGTGACTGCAGATTGACGCTTGAGCTGGACCTGTGCACTAAGAGACTCATACCCGCTCCCCCGTCCTTACAACGTGGATTTGGCTTGCCCTTCCCACTCCCAGAGGGCTGCTCCAAGGATATAAGCCTTGAGATGGTGATGTGGTATTGAAAAACTTGTACGGTATATATGACTATGCTCAGTTAGGGCCTCTGTATACACTTTTAAGATCTGATACAAGGAAGGGTCCGTTCATCTGGCTGCCACCCAAGACAAGCCTCACAGGTAAGCTCCCTTTGCTTATTTAAATTGCCATCTATGAACCAAGAATGGCCTGCCTTTCTTCAGTCTCTTCCTATCTGAGCACAGAAGCCGGTTTCAGATTCTACCTGGGAAGCTCCTAGGAGGGTTTTGAGCCAACACTGGGTTTGATTAATTTGCTAAAGCAGAATTCAGATCAGAAAAACATTTTTACTTACTAGATTGTCAGTTTGTTATAAAAGGATGTAACTCAGAAATAGCCAGAGGAAAGAGATGTTTAGGTCAAGGTGCTGGGAAAGGGTGTAGAACTTCCAGTCCCTCTCTAGGTTCGTCACTTTCTCTGAATCGCCATATGTTCACCAGCTTGGAAGCTCTCTGAACCCTCTCCTTCTGGGTTTTTCTAGCAGCTTCATTACATAGAAATGATTGGTTAAATCAATGATCATTTATCATTGATGACTGATGCAAGCTCCAGTTCCTCTTTCCTCTCCAGAGGCCAGGGGGTGGGACTAAAATTTCTTATCCTCTAGTCCTGTGGTTTGTTCACCTGGCAACCAGCCAGCATCTTTAGGAAAGGTCCAGAAGTCACATCATTAACATAACAAGAGACATCTTTATGGATCTCAATACCTAGAAAATTCCATGGGTTTTAGGGGCCCTGAGCCAGAAGCAGTAGATGAAGAATATATATTTATTATAAATCACAATACTACAATAACATAACCTGATTCTTCTGTAGCTATTTCATGTTTCTTTTTTGCAATTCAAGGTTTATGAGAACTGAGGCTCAGAGCAGCCAGAAATCTTGCCCAAGGCCACACACCTACTATTTGAAGGAGGCCACATCTCAAACAGGTTTCTCTGCTTATAAATCCAGTATTCTCTTTTGTTGTAGCTGTTGCTAAAATCTACTCACCCCATTGATGTGTAACTATGGCCCTTATGTTGGTTTTAGATTAGGGAATTGAAAGAAATTAATTTGTGACATTAATTTGTGTTTTGTAATTTAGCTTTAAGTTTCTTATTTTCAAACAATATATAGGCATATATAGGAGTCCTATTCAAGACCTGTCTTGCCTCAGTTTTGGTTCAGCTTTCAGATTTTTTCCATTTTTGGGTAAACCACCAAAGAGAGTCATGTCTCGGGAAGACAACTGGAAGGAGCACTAATTTTATTCTAGTTCCTTCTAGCTAGTATAGGAATGAGGACAAGTAAACAGATTTAATGGTCTTTCTCATACTTCTAGACAAAATGACTGAATAGTATTACATGTTTTCTCTTCCCTTTTCTTGTCTCATCTCTTTTCTTTTCCTTTCTTTTCTTTTCTTTTCTTTTCTTTTCTTTTCTTTTCTTTTCTTTTCTTTTCTTCCTCTTTCTTTTCTCTTCCTTCCCCTCCTCCTTTTCCTCCCCTTCCTCCCCTTCCTATTCACATCTAAGCTTCATAAAATTGTGTATTTTTAAAATATACAGGATTCTACTTGATAACATTCAAAGTAATTTATGGCAAGGACCAAAAATCACAGTGTAAGGTCAAGGAATATAAGAAAGGAGCAATTAATTTATATGATCAGGAATAGAAGAGTGCTCAGCATGGAAATGGTAAAAACACTAAAAATGACCAACAGAACTCAACTCTTCTATTCAGGGAAGAGGACGATTTTTCAAAAAGACAGAATAAACACTCAACCATAAATTCAGTCATAGGCTTACATAAGACCAAACAAACTTCTTTCACTAAACAAGTATTTGTTGGCTAATAGCTATATGTTCAGCACTGACTTAGCGGTTGGGAATTCTGCAGTAACCAAACAGAACAGGATTTGTTTTTGAAGCTTGTATTTTAGTGGGAAAGGAAAGTAATTCATAATTAAACACACACACACACACACACACACACACACACACATACCCCACACCTATATGTATATATTTATATATTAGGTCAAATACAAGTGCAATAGAGAAGAATAAAGAGGGGTTAAGGGCAGTGGGTGAACATGGAATGTTCACATTTACATAGAATGCTTTTCTGATACACCCTGAAGCAGCTCTGACATTTGAATGAAAGTACCCCTGAATGTGGATATCAGGGGAAATACTGCAAGGCAAAGGAAAGAGAAAGTGCAAAGACTGAGGTACAAGCCTGGCTGCCATGTTTAAGGAACACTGGGAAAGCCCTTGTGGCTGGATTGGATAAACCTGGTGAGGGGGCGCCTGGGTTGCTCAGTCGCCTTAAAGCATTCGACTTTGACTCAGGTCATGACCTCACCTTTCGTGAGTTTGAGTCCCATGTCGTGGGGCTCTGTGCTGACAGCTCAGAGCCTGGAGCCTCTTCAGATTCTGTCTCCCTCTCTCTCTGACCCTCCCAGCTCTCACTCTGTCTCTGTCTCTCTCAAAAATAAATAAACGTTAAAAAATTAAAAAAAAAAAAAAAAAAAACCTGGTGAAGAGTTGTGGGAAGTCTGCAGGAGAGGATTTGAGCTGACTCTCGGGTTCTGTGCCTGTTATCATATGGATTTGGATGGAAGATTCCCAAATGCCACTTAAACAAGTTAATGGTTTTAATAATAGCAAATGCAGATTATTAAAAAATGAATCAAAGTGAGGCTATTCTGGTTCATGTGGAAATTTTAAGTTATATGCAGTTTTTCACTATCATAAATTAATGGTTCCATGAACTTAGTCATAGAAACATCATTTCCTGTTAACGACTTAATATTCCATTTTTTTTCTTTTGTGGGAGTTAGCATTTTAGCCCTAAGTATTATTTTCTAATGGGGACAAAATAAAGGAGTATTTTACAAGGAAGGCAGGTTTCTATATATTAAAAAGCCAAAAAAAATCTATAAATATCAACAATATACCATAATTAAGGTTGAGGGATATGATATTCAATTCAGTTTATCACACTAACAGGTATTTAATGGAAGCCTGCTAGAATCACACATCCTTTAGGAATACAATCCTGCTTAAAAAATAGATGGCCCTGATTTCTCAGTGTTTTACAATATAGTTTCTGTTATTAAAGTGTTCACTGACTGACTACATATGGCAGCCAAATTATTTAGGATTTTACTAGTTTAATAAAACTTGAATCCCATTAGAGTCAGCAGATCTGAGTTCATTCCCAGTGTCCATCACCTACTATTTGCATGTGACCTTGAGCAACTCAGAGAACTCCTAAATTTTCTTACCTGTACTGGAAACATTATCAAAGCTGTAGGATAGCATAAGCTAAAGTGATTAATAGTTTGCTAAGGAGTGAGGGAGTAGAGTAATAATAACATGAACAATACTACTGCTATTAATGGAAACAATACAGTGTGGGGATTAAAAGGGTTTGAGTTCAGATCCTGGCTTTTGTGCCTAGATTTTTGGCCAAATTCTTTAACTTCTTCAAGCTTCAGTTTTGTCAAAAGTAAATTAAGGATAATTATGGTACCTACATCTCAGAATCATCAACAGACCATTTTTGCTGAAAGACTTGTTTGAGGTAGTGCTCATGAAGTGTTTAGCAAAGTGGCTGGCACATCTTAAGTGAATAATAACTTCTAGCTTTTAAGGCTGATAAAGATGATAATGAGGATAATGACTACACTGGTCATGAGCCATCATTGTAAACAACAGAAACCACTCCTGGCTGCTTTAAGCTGAAAAGAAATTTATTACAACAATATGAGTAGCTCACAAAGGTACAAGTTAAAGAACTGGAAAATCAGGTTCTGAAAACGGGCAAGAACAACCAGAATCCATGTAAACCAACATCATAGACAAAATCATGCTCGGAATCAGGTAGTGGGCACAGCACCGAACATAACAATGTCATGCCTAGCACAGCAGCCACAAAGCAGAGATAATGATAATTTTGCCTCCCGTGCCACTGGAAACCTGTAATTGCTAGTGTTCCCTTGTTTCCCTCCCCTTCTTTCTTTGAGTTTCTGTTTCAGGTTGCTCCTTTTGACAAGCAAAGTGTCTGAGCTTCAAGAAGCCTGGGAAAGCTCTCTTTTAAACCTTGTTTCTCCCACAAAGTCTTAAAAGATGAAAATTTCCTGCAACACAAGGAAGAGTTTTAATTATGGAAAGCTACCCCCCTCCACACCCGCCAAAAAAAAAAAAAAAAAGAAAAAAAAGAAAGAAATCCACTAAAATGCTGGTCATTAGAAAGAGTAAAGATGACAATATACCCATGAGATTTAGAGGCGGCCCTGAATGGCAGCAGAAATGAACCACTTGTCCTAGCCTGTCTGCAAGTGTTTCATCAACTGCCTGGTTGATGCTTCTTGCTCCCTGCTTTTCCCAGGACCATGTTGTAAATATTCAGTAGAGCAGCTTTTGGATACCCTGTGAACTTTTGGATACTCTGCTATTTTCTTGTGGCAGCAGGTGACATGAAAGGAGGTCCTCAATACAAATAAATCATAGTTTATGAAGAGTATTACCATTTTTTTTTAATTTTTTTAACGTTTTTTATTTATTTTTGAGACAGAGAGAGGCAGAGCATGAATGGGGGAGGGGCAGAGAGAGAGGGAGACACAGAATCGGAAGCAGGCTCCAGGCTCTGAGCCATCAGCCCAGAGCCCGACGCGGGGCTCGAACTCACGGACCGCGAGATCGTGACCTGAGCTGAAGGCGGCCGCTTAACCGACTGAGCCACCCAGGCGCCCCGAAGAGTATTACCATTTGACAAAATTCAGGAGCAGCAAATCAAGTAGTACATCTCTGTTTCATAGCTAATATTGATGGGAAATGATTTTAAATCAGTTACATAAAAAGTTTTTTAAAATGTTTATTTATGTATTTTGAGAGAGAGAGTCTGAGAGAGCAGGGGAGGGAGGGAGAGAGAGAGAGAGAGAGAGAGAGAGAGAGAAAGAGAATCCCATGGCCTCCATTCAGAAGTGGCCATGGAGACCTCTTAGCTTCTGAGTGAGTGAGTGAGTAGCAACCGAAGTCTATTGTTAAAAACAAAAATTACTGATATTCTACCAATATTTTATTTGTTTGGAGAGAGAAGGACAAACCCAAGCCACACTTGCCAAAAATATATCCTAAAAAAAAAAACAGACTCTGTACACCCCAATATAGATGGTATAAGTGATTAAAAGAATGTGAGAAGTGTTACTCTAAGTCACATTTTTTGCTACCAACATATGCTTCTTATTAATCAGTCTGTTTGGACCATTCTTCCTCTGGGATTATTTTTGGGGTTGGTTTGTTATATTTGTTGTTGCAATCCCTTGAGAGACTGAGAAACACTTTTTGACAGCCTGATGAGCAAGAATGAGATCTAGGGTCCAAATGTAGGTAACTATGGTGAAATGAAAAGAAAAATACCTAAAAGTCTTATTTTGAGTAGGGTCCCCAGAATACTGCAGAGTCACACAGCCCGCATAGATATTGCATCTTGGAATAGAATGATCTCAATTCCCGAAATTGAGTCCAATGCCCCCAGGCACCCTGGAGTTTTAATTCTTATAGGCCAAATTTAAGTCTTTCCTAAAGGAGGATAATATATTTCTAGAGCTCAATACAATGCCTCACAAACTTTGTAAGACAATGAGGCACACAGGGAGATCTTTCAACATTAATGACACTACAGGAAAATAGATAATAAAAACAGATCCACAGGGACTCCAGTTATGGGAGCCTTGATATATAGGCATTTAAGTAAATATGCTTTCTACATAAAAAGAAATAAGCAATGACAGTTTTTGCAGACAGAATAGAAACTATAAAAATAAAAATTCAAGAACTAAATAATAAATTATGTGAAATAAAGAGTACAAAGGTTAGTTAAATCAAATTTCAGACAACCAAAAACAAAATCAGTATACCAGAATATATGTAAAAATAAATAAATCAAATAACCAGAAAGAAACAGAATCAAAAAAATTAGTAACATTGAAAAGAGGTAAGAGAAGGTCAATCTTTTGTGCTATGAATTTCCCAGAAGAAGAGAAGAGAATAGAATAAAAACAATATTTGCAAAGGTAATGGTTGAAAACAAAGCCATAAAACAAAATAGAGTCCTAAAAGGTTTTCATCCAAAGTATTAACCCCAAAGAAATGCAGTAAATGTGTATACAAAGACTTGTACTCAAACATTCATGTGGCTTTGCTTGTAATAGCTCCAAAATGAAAAGAAAAATACCTAAAAGTCCATAAATAGGAGAATGAATAAATAATTTATGATACATCCTTACAATAGATTTCTACTTAGCAATAAAAAGAGTGAACTATATATACACGGGATAACATGAATTATATGTTATCATATATGCACATCATATTTTAAGTTACAAAATCTAGTAAAAAAAGAATATGAACCATTTGATTTTATTTATGTAACATTGTAGAAAATTGGACCATTTATACTGACATAAAGCAGATGTTTAGTGATTACTTATAGATAGGGGTGGAGGGAAGGGTGGATTATAGAGGGAAATGAGAACACTTTTGTGGGTGGTAGAAACATTCGTTATATTGATTATGATGATATATACTTTATGTATATTTTTGATATGTTAATTATACTTCCATAATATTCTGTCTCTCTCAGTAGGTAGGTAGATATCTATCTGTCTATCAGAATTAAAGTGTTAATATAGTTGTATTATATCAGAAAGTAAATTTTATTTTATTTTTTTTAAATTTTTTTTTCAACGTTTTTTATTTATTTTTGGGACAGAGAGAGACAGAGCATGAACGGGGGAGGGGCAGAGAGAGAGGGAGACACAGAATCGGAAACAGGCTCCAGGCTCCGAGCCATCAGCCCAGAGCCTGACGCGGGCTCGAACTCACGGACCGCGAGATCGTGACCTGGCTGAAGTCGGACGCTTAACCGACTGCGCCACCCAGGCGCCCCCAGAAAGTAAATTTTAGATGATAAAATTTAAATATCAGAAATGATAAAATTTTAAATTCAAGAAAATATTCAAAATTCAAAATTGTACTCAAAATCTGACAGAGATAAAAACAAGAAATAGCCAACTGCATAATTATTGTAGAAAAATGTTAATCATTTGTGTTAATAAAGTATAGAAAAAACAGATAAACAATCAGTAAGAACAGAGAATATTGGAATAGCACTATCAGCAAACTCAACCTAATAAATCTATATAGAACACGACAATGTACATAAATTCATTTCAAAAGCAAAAGTATAAATTTCAAAAACTGACCAAATGCTAAGTCATTAATAGGAAGTCTTAAAAATTTTTAAGGAATTGAAATTTATACTGTTTTTTGATTATACTGCCCTGCAAAATTATAAGTAGAAATACTTCATATATTGGACTTAAAAACATATTCTTCCTAATAACCCCAAGTGTTAACGCAGAAATAAAGGAAATTAAAATATATTTTAGGATGAATGAGAATGAATATACCACAAATTAAAACTTGTAGGGTACAGATAACACCATGCTTATATGTAACATTATGACTTCTAAAAAATTTTTTTTAGTGTTTATTTATTTCTGAGAGAGAGAGAGAGAGACAGAGCATGAGTGGGGGAGAAGAGAGAGGAGACACAGAATCTGAAGGAGGCTCCAGGCTCTAAGCTGTCAGCGTAGAGCCTGATGTGCGGTTCGAACTTACAAACCATGAGATCATGACCTGAGCCAAAGTTGGATGCCCAACTGACTGAGCCACCCAGGCGCCCCTAAAATTATGACCTCTAATGAATATATTCGTATATGAATATAAGATGAAATCATCAAGCTAAGCATCTATTCTAAGAAGAAGAAGAAAAAAAAACTCTGTAAATTAAAGCCAAACTAAGTAGAAAGAAGAAAATGATAAATACAAGAAGGGAAACTAATAAAATAGAAAACAAACATTACATAGAGCAGGTTAGCAGAGTTAAAACTGGTTATTTAAAGACTAACAACATTGGTAAATTCCAGGTGAGAGTAAATGAGAGGAAAAAAAAGTGGCGAGAAGTCTTATAATTTTATTTTAATTGTTCACTTTAACCCAGAGTTGTTTTAACAGAGATGTTTTATTTTTTGTTCTATGCTTGGTTCTTGTTGGACTGCTTGTTTTGATTCTAGATGGAAGTACTTTTTGTGATTTTCTTTGATTTTAATCCTGTATTAATTTCTAACTTTGTGATCATGGAAATATTGTTTGAATTACAATTTTGGGGGCAATGTACTGAGGTTAATTTAGGGTATAATGCACAATCAATTTTCACAAATATTCTACATGTATTTGTAAAGTTATAATTTCTGTTGTCAGGTTTACATTTTTATTTACATCTATTGTATACACTTACTAATTATGTTGTTCAGGTCTTCTATATTATTAATAATGGTCTTGGCTGCCTCAGATTGATGTATATGTTAAAGTAAATCATTACCAGTTTCTCTTGTTTATTTCTGTTTGCATTGTCTATAATATCTTTCCAAAATTTGTGGTTGTATTACTTGGGATAAACACATGAATAATTGTATCTTTTTTGTATATTGTGGTTTCCAGCTTTGTAAAATATTCTTTTATAATTTTTTTAATGTTTATTCATTTTTGAGAGGCAGAGAGAGACAGGCTGTAAGTGAGGGAGGGGCAGAGCGACACACACAGAATCCCAAGCAGGCTCCAGGCTCTGAGCTGTCAGCACAGACCCCCATGCGGGGCTCGAATTCACAAGCCGTGAGATCGTGACCTGAGCCAAAGTCAGACGCCCAACTGACTGAGCCACCCAGGCGCCCCTGTAAAATATTCTTTCTTGCCTGATTTTATTTTTGGCCTGATTTATCTCTTGTTTGATAACAAGATAATGACCTTTGCCTTCTTTTCTCGTGAACTTGTCTAGTAGATCTTTGCTGCCTTTTATTTTTATCTTCCTGGATTCATTTCAATATGCGTCTCATACACACTATCAAATTGTATTTTGTTTTGTTAATGAATTTGAAAATATTTTTATTTTAAAGGAGAAGTGAGTACATTAACTGTACTCACGTGACATAATATTTGTTCTTGGTTCCAAATTTATTTTATGATTTTTTTTAAGTATATGTAGCCTTTCACTGTGGCTAATTTTCCCTGTTTCATTTTTTTATTTTTTATTTTTTTAATGTTTATTTATTTTTGAGAGAGAGAGAGAGAGGATGAGCAGGGGAGGGGCAGAGAGAGAGGGAGACACAGAATCAGAAGCAGGCTCCAGGCTCTGAGCTGTCAGCACAGAGCCCGATGCGGGGCTTAAACTCACAGACCACGAGATCATGACCTGATCCGAAGTCTCACACTCAACTGACTGAGCCACCCAGGCTCCCCTTATTTTCCCTGTTTTAAAAAATATATTAATAGTTAGGAAAGTTTACATGTGTATTCTCTTCATTCCCTCAGTTTTCCTTTAATTTTAATACTTTATGTGGTTTTCTACTATAAGGAATAATGAAATTAATCGATAACCACTTCTTTCTTCTACTAGCTAAAGATAGGATAATTTGAGGATTAAAAAGAATGAGCACTGGGTATCATAGTGAGGAATCACTGGGTTCTACTCCTGAAACCAATATTACACTGTATGTTAACTAACTTGAATTTAACTAAATAAATTTAAGTATATATTAAAAAAAGAATGATGGCTGAATTTCTGTTTTGTAACTGTTTAATAGTAATCAAGTCAGCAAACTCCAAGATGTAGGAAAATCTACAGAGCTTAAAAGTTAGTTTTTGTAATAAAAAAATAGCAAAGAAAGGAAAGAGGCAAAGGGGGAAACTCAGAATTAAAAGAGAATTAGGAGACATATCAAATAATTCATTAACCTTATTTGGATTCTGACTCAAACGAACAAAATGCAAACATATAATATACATTTGTAAGAGAATTGGGGAAATATGAATACTGACTGGTTATCCAGTGATTTTGAGAAACTGTAATGATGGTTGTACAATGTTACTGTAGACATGATTTAATTTTCAAATGAGTCTCTTGTAATCAGAGAAACATAGTAAACACATATGGAACAAATATCTATCTAGATTTTACTTCTAAATAATGTGAATGGGGGGGCCCTATAGATAAAAAAATGATTTGCTCTAAATTGATCATTGTTAAAGCTGGTGGTGATGGATACATGAATTTATTATTTCCTATCATCTCAATCATGGTATGCATTTGAAGTTTTCAACATAAAACAGTTACATAAAAGAATAATGTAATTCATTAGAACATATTAAATATATTTTGCAATGTCATGAATTCATAAGAAAATGTACCCCTACCCACAAAAAATAAGAATATGTAAAAACAAAATACGACTAAAAAAAATACACATCATTGGGTACCATTAAAGATTGCTAAGATACTAACCTTTACTCAGAACACTTACGACAAACTTATTACAGATAAAGAAAATAAGTATCTTGCTTTTGACTTATGAATGCTACCTCAGGGGAATTCAACAGACTTGGTAAATGGGATGAATTTCTTTTATAAAGAATTCTAGAATAAGTGCGAAAGAGAAGACACAATTAGAAAAAGTACCATTGGGGGATCCCGGGAAGATGGCGGCATAGGAGGACGCTGGCCTCACTGCGCATCCTGCTGATCACTTAGATTCCACCTACACTTGCCTAAATAACCCAGAAAACTACCAGAAGACTAGCAGTATGGAGTCTCCGGAGCCAAGCGCAGATGAGAGGCCCACGGAAGAGGGTAGGAAGGGCGGAGAGGCAGTGCACGCTACACAGACTGGAGGAAGGGAGCCGGGGCTGAGGGGCGGCACGCCCGCCGAGCACAGACCCCGAGGCTGGCTGGCAAAAGCAGAGGGAATGGACAGAGTGTGTTCGGACAGCAAGCAGGACTTAACATCTGGAAGGTTGTTAAGTTAACAGCTCTGCTCGGAGAGCGGGGAAGCTGGAGGACAACGGGAGGCAGAGTTGTTGAGCCCCGGACGACAGAGCTCAGCTTGGCGGGGAACAAAGGCGGTCACCAATGCCATCACCCTCGCCCATCCCCCAGCCAAAATCCCAAAGGGAACCAGTTCCTGCCAGGGAACTTGCTTGCTCTGCGCAAACACCCAACGCTGTGCTTCTGTGGATCCAGTCCAGCGGGTCTGACTCCCTCCCGGTGCCATAGGACCCCTCCCGAAGCGGATCTCTGAAGGAAAAGCGAGCTGAGCCTGCCTGTCCTGCCCCTGTGCACCTTGCCGATCCACCCCAACTAATACGCCAGATCCCCAGCACCACAAGCCTGGGAGTGTGCAAGTAGCCCAGAAGGGCCACACCACCCCACAGTGAATCCCGCCCCTAGGAGAGGGGAAGAGAAGGCACACACCAGTCTGACTGTAGCCCCAGCAGTGGGATGGGGGCAGACATCAGGTCTGACTGTGGCCCCGTGCACCAACGCAAGTTATTCAAGACAGCACAGGGGAAGTGCCCCGCAGTCCCGCACCACTCCAGGGACTATCCAAAATGACGAAATGGAAGAATTCCCCTCAGAAAAACGTCCAGGAAATAACAACAGCTAACGAACTGATCAAAAATGTTTTAAACAATATAACAGAAAGTGAATTTAGAATAATAGTCATAAAATTAATCGCTGGGCTTGAAAACAGTATAAAGGACAACAGAGAATCTCTTGCTACAGAGATCAAGGGACTAAGGAACAGCCAAGAGGAGCTAAAAAATGCTATCAATGAGCTGCAAAATAAAATGGAGACAACTACGGCTCGGATTGAAGAGGCAGAGGAGAGAATAGGTGAACTAGAAGATAAAATTATGGAAAAAGAAGAAGCTGAGAAAAAGAGAGATAAAAAAATCCAGGAGTATGAGGGGAAACTTAGAGAACTAAGTGACGCACTAAAGAGAAATAATGTACGCATAATTTGTATTTAGAGGAGGAAGAGAGAGGGAAAGGTGGTGAAGGTGTACTTGAAGAAATAACAGTTGAGAACTTCCCGGATCTGGGGAAGGAAGAAGGCTTTGAAATCCAAGAGGCACAGAGAACTCCCTTCAGACGTAACTTGAATCGATCTTCTGCACGACATATCATAGTGAAACTGGCAAAATGCAAGGATAAAGAGAAAATTCTGAAAGCAGCTAGAGATAAACGTGCTCTAACATATAAAGGGAGACCTATAAGACTCGTGACCGATCTCTCTACTGAAACTTGGCAGGCCAGAAAGGAATGGCAGGAGATCTTCAATGTGATGAACAGGAAAAATATGCAGCCAAGAATCCTTTATCCAGCAAGTCTGTCATTCAGAATAGAAGAGATAAAGGTCTTTCCAAACAAACAAAAATTGAAGGAATTTGTCACCACTAAACCAGCCCTACAAGAGATCCTAAGGGGGATTCTGTGAGACAAAGTACCAGAGACATCACTACAAGCATGAAACCTACGGACATCACAATGACTCTAAACCCATATCTTTCTATAATAACACTGAATGTAAATGGACTAAATGCACCAACCAAAAGACATAGGGTATCAGAATGGAGAAAAAAACAAGACCCATCTATTTGCTGTCTACAAGAGACTCATTTTAGACCTGAGGACACCTTCAGATTGAGAGTGAGGGGATGGAGAACTATTTATCATGCCACTGGAAGCCAAAAGAAAGCTGGAGTAGCCATACTTCTATCAGACAAACTAGGCTTTAAATTAAAGGCTGTAACAAGAGATGAAGAAGGGCATTATATAATAATCACAGGGTCTATCCATCAGGAAGAGCTAACAATTATAAATGCCTATGTGCCGAATACAGGAGCCCCCAAATATATAAAACAATTACTCACAAACATAAGCAACCTTATTGATAAGAATGTGGTAATTGCAGGGGACTTTAACACTCCACTTACAGAAATGGATAGATCATCTAGACACATGGTCAATAAAGAAACAAGGGCCCTGAATGACACATTGGATCAGATGGACTTGACAGATATATTTAGAACTCTGCATCCCAAAGCAACAGAATAGACTTTCTTCTCGAGGGCACATGGAACATTCTCCAAGATAGATCACATCCTGGGTCACAAAACAGCCCTTCATAAGTATACAAGAATCGAAATCATACCATGCATACTTTCAGACCACAATGCTATGAAGCTTGAAATCAACCACAGGAAAAAGTCTGGAAAACCTCCAAAAGCATGGAGGTTAAAGAACACCCTACTAAAGAATGAATGGGTCAACCAGGCAATTAGAGAAGAAATTAAAAAATATATGGAAATAAACAAAAATGAAAATGCAGCAATCCAAACGCTTTGGGATGCAGCGAAGGCAGTCCTGAGAGGAAAATACATTGCAATCCAGGCTTATCTCAAGAAACAAGAAAAATCCCCAATACAAAATCTAACAGCACACCTAAAGGAAATAGAAGCAGAACAGCAAAGGCAGCCTAAACCCAGCAGAAGAAGAGAAATAATAAAGATCAGAGCCAAAATAAACAATATAGAACCTAAAAAAACTGTAGAGCAGATCAACGAAACCAAGAGTTGGTTTTTTGAAAAAAATAAACACAATTGATAAATCTCTAGCCAGGCTTCTCAAAAAGAAAGGGAGATGACCCAAAGAGATAAAATCATGAATGAAAATGGAATGATTACAACCAATCCCTCAGAGATACAAGCAATTATCAGGGTATACTATGAAAAATTATATACCAACAAACTGGACAACCTGGAAGAAATGGACAAATTTTTAAACACCCACATGCTTCCAAAACTCAATCAGGAGGAAATAGACAGTTTGAACAGACCCATAACCAGCGAAGAAATTGATCAGTCATCAAAAATCTCCCAACAAATAAGAGTCCAGGACCAGATGGCTTCCCAGGGGAGTTCTACCAGACGTTTAAAGCAGAGATAATACCTATCCTTCTCAAGCTATTCCAAGAAATAGAAAGGGAAGGAAAACTTCCAGACTCATTCTATGAAGCCAGTATTACTTTGATTCCTAAACCAGATGGAGACCCAGTAAAAAAAGAGAACTACAGGCCAATATGCTGATGAATATGGATGCAAAAATTCTCAATAAGATACTAGCAAATCGAATTCAACAGCATATAAAAAGAATTATTCACTATGATCAAGTGGGATTCATTCCTGGGCTAGAGGGCTGGTTCAACATTCGCAAATCAATCAATGTGATACATCACATTAATAAAAGAAAAGATAAGAACCATATGATCCTGTCAATCGATGCAGAAAAGGCCTTTGACAAAATCCAGCAATGTTTCTTAATAAAAACCCTTGAGAAAGTCGGGATAGAAGGAACATACTTAAAGATCATAAAAGCCATTTATGAAAAGCCCACAGCTAACATCCTCGTCAATGGGGAAAAATGAGAGCTTTTTCCCTGAGATCAGGAACACAACAGGGATGTCCACTCTCACCGCTGCTGTTTAACATAGTGTTGGAAGTTCTAGCATCAGCAATCAGACAACAAAAGGAAATCAAAGGCATCAAAATTGGCAAAGATGAAGTCAAGCTTTCACTTTTTGCAGATGACGTGATATTATACATGGAAAATCCGATAGACCCCACCAGAAGTCTGCTAGAACTGATACATGAATTCAGCAAAGTCGCAGGATACAAAATCAATGTACAGAAATCAGTTGCATTCTTATACACTAACAATGAAGCAACAGAAAGACAAATAAAGAAACAGATCCCATTCACAATTGCACCAAGAAGCATAAAATACCTAGGAATAAATCTAACCAAAGATGTAAAAGATCTGTATGCTGAAAACTATAGAAAGCTTATGAAGGTAATTGAGGAAGATATAAAGAAATGGAAAGACATTCCCTGCTCATGGATTGGAAGAAGAAATAGTGTCAAAATGTCAATACTACCCAAAGCTATCTACACATTCAATGCAATCTCAATCAAAATTGCACCAGCATTCTTCTCGAAACTAGAACAAGCAATCCTAAAATTCATATGGAACCACAAAAGTCCCCGAATAGCCAAAGTAATTTTGAAGAAGAAGACCAAAGCAGGAGGCATCACAATCCCAGACTTTAGCCACTACTACAAAGCTGTCATCATCAAGACAGCATGGTATTGGCACAAAAACAGACACATAGACCAACGGAATAGAATAGAAACCCCAGAACTAGACCCAACTAATCTTTGACAAAGCAGGAAAGAATATCCAATGGAAAAAAGACAGTCTCTTTAACAAATGGTGCTGGGAGAACTGGACAGCAACATGCAGAAGATTGAAACTAGACCACTTTCTCACACCATTCACAAAAATAAACTCCAAATGGATAAAGGACCTGAATGTGAGACAGGAAACCATCAAAACCCTAGAGGAGAAGCAGGAAAAAAAACCTCTGTGACCTCAGCCGTAGCAATTTCTTACTTGACACATCCCCAAAGGCAAGGGAATTAAAAGCAAAAATGAACTACTGGGACCTTATGAAGGTAAAAAGCTTCTGCACAGCAAAGGAAACAACCAACAAAACTAAAAGGCAACCAACAGAATGGGAAAAGATATTTGCAAATGACACATCGGACAAAGGGCTAGTATCCAAAATCTATAAAGAGCTTACCAAACTCCACACCCGAAAAACAAATAACTCAGTGAAGAAATGGGCAAAAAACATGAATAGGCACTTCTCTAAAGAAGACATCCGGATGGCCAACAGGCACATGAAAAGATGTTCAACGTCGCTCCTCATCAGGGAAATACAAATCAAAACCACACTCAGATATCACCTCACGCCAGTCAGAGTGGCCAAAATGAACAAATCAGGAGACCATAGATGCTGGAGAGGATGTGGAGAAACAGGAACCCTCTTGCACTGTTGGTGGGAATGCAAATTGGTCCAGCCACTCTGGAAAACAGTGTGGAGGTTCCTCAAAAAATTAAAAATAGACCTACCCTATGACCCAGCGGTAGCCCTGCTAGGAATTTACCCAAGGGATACAGGAGTACTGATGCATAGGGGCACTTGTACCCCAATGTTTATAGCAGTACTCTCAAAATAGCCAAATTATGGAAAGAGCCTAAATGTCCATCAACTGATGAATGGATAAAGAAATTGTGGTTTATATACACAATGGAGTACTACGTGGCAATGAGAAAGAATGAAATATGGCCCTTTGTAGCAACATGGATGGAACTGGAGAGTGTGATGCTAAGTGAAATAAGCCATACAGAGAAAGACGGATACCATATGGTTTCACTCTTATGTGGATCCTGAGAAACTTAACAGAAACCCATGGGGGAGGGGAAGGAAAAAAAAAGATGTTAGAGCAGAAGAGAGCCAAAGCATAAGAGACTCTTAAAAACTGAGAACAAACTGAGGGTTGATGGTGGGTGGGAGGGAGGGGAGGGTGGGTGATGGGTATTGAGGAGGGCACCTTTTGGGATGAGCACTGGGTGTTGTATGGAAACCGATTTGACAATAAACTTCATATATTGAAAAAAAAAACAGAGAAAAAAAAAAGAAAAAGTACCATTTTGTAATCCATAACAAAATAGCTGATTCAAGTAAATGGTCATCAAATAATGCAAACCATTAAGTGGAATTAATGAGGGACTTTATAATGAAAGAATCAGACTGCCATTACCTATAATCACCCATCAATCTTACCATCACTAAAAGTGACACATTGTCCCCCCACAGGATATAATACCATTATGAATTCTCAAAAACTGAAATTCTTCCTGAGTTTGATTAGCTCCACATTCCAGTCTATAGAAAGTACAGTCATGATGAATAAGTTCAACTACATCCTGAGGAAACAATGTGCCAAACCCAGAATGTAGAGTAGCAAACTTTATCTGAAAATTTTAACCAGATCAGTGGCATAAAGAATGGGAGTGGAGAAGGGACAGTATTCAGTCTTAAAAGGTACTTAAATGACAACTTCATTATTAGCAGCTTAATGCAATTAGTGACTCCTGCTTAAGTACTAATTTGAACAAACCATGTGTAAACAAATTTCATTAAAAAACTTGAATATGGATTTAATATTATACCAAAGGAATTGGAGTTGATTTTTTTTATTTTTTATAGTGGCTTGTGATGTGTAAGAAAATGTCATTTTTGAGACATACATTGAAATATCTTGGAGTTAACTGACAGTGCATCTGATATTTACTATAAAATATTCCAAAAAAAAAAAACCTGAGAGAGTTAGATGAAATAAGAATGCAAACATATTGATAGTTATTAGAGTTGGGTAACTGGTAGATGGAGGTGGCTTATACATTTTCTTTTGGGGTATGTTTAGAAATTTCTGTACTAAACAGTTTGAAAAATGAAATAGAAAATCTACCTGATATGATTTACAAACAAACCACAATAGCTGAGACATATATACAATCAGTCTACAACACTTTGCTAATGAAGCCATCACTCCTTACACCCAATCCTTAAAGCATATACACACACATGCAAATCCAGGGTTGTGTGTTCTTTTTGAAAGGTATTTATCACTTCCAATTTTACCAGCTGACACAAGCTGAGGGGGAGAGTAAATCACAACTGTCCGACGGCAAGCAATTTGAAACTTGATATTTGTGATGAAAAGAATAAGCAAGAAGTCAGGAGTTATATGCCCTAAAAGGCTTATATTTTCCTAAATAAGCTCAATTCATGCAGGCAAAAAGATGGAATTATTCAATAATTTAAAATATGCAACTGGAAACCAGGACATGCATGTATATACAGAATATGAGCAGCCCATGTAATGTCCTTGTAAGGCAAGTATTGCTTTTCAGTGGAGTCAAGACAGGTCTGAGTAATCAATTGACAAAATCCTTTTATTTCTTCTTTCTTTTTAAATAGAACAATTTTCTTTCTCTTTCCACTAAAGAGAATCTTATGACATAGAAGACTATGAAACAGCTCGGACTATGGATTCAGAAATGAGTTTAATACACTTCTCTGACTCTTAGTGGCTGGTTGAAACTTAAATGCTTAATCTATAAAATGGGTACAATAACTACTTCATTGTTTTGTGAGGATTAAGTAATAAGCTCAGAATATATTTAATGTAGTACCTGATACATCATAAATCTTCAGTGACAGGAAGCTCTTAATACTACTTCTTTAGCAGACGTCTCTTCAGATTTTGGCTGCCTGGAACACATTCCTACTTCCTCTGGCAGCAGCATTTTCTGATTTTCCTTTGGAAACCTACCCTGCTTCACTTTTTATTGTTAGATCCTCTTGTCCCATTACAAGGGTAGGCATGAGTTCCAGGCTTGATCAGTCAGCCTTCCATTGTGTTGGCTGTGGCAATAATAAATTTGGAGCTAAATCACTTTATTGTGAGGGTTTCACTTGTGCACTGTAGGATGTTTAGCAGCACCTCTGTCCTCTCCCCAGTAGATGCTATTTGCCTGCCCAAGGTGTGGCAACCAAAATTGTCTTAAAGTATTATCAAGTGTGCAAAACTGAAATCCATTGGACACTAGCCATTGGCTCAGGAATATGCCATGTAACTCAAGTTGGTCTAGTTGGAGTCAACTATTGGAATTTCAGGGTAAGAGCTGCACTCTTTCACTGGGTTTGCTCAACTCAGCGGTTGTAGGTTTGGCATGACAATGGATTTCTTGCTCCTATGTGACAAGGCCTCTCCTGAAACTTACCAAAAAAAAAAAAAAAAAAAAAAAAGAAGAAAGAAAGAAAAAAAAGAATAGAGTCAAGAGATAGAAAGGAAAAAGAATTGTTCTTGGTGATTTTGTTTAAAAGGTTGTATCCAGCCAGTTCTGAAGCAAGATATCACTGGACATTTTAAATAACATGCACCAATGCACTCTCCTTCTTCCTAAGTCAGTCTGAACAGGCTTTGAAGAATTTGCAGACTAGAGGCTTGCTGTATTTTGCAGCAGGGCTGGAGTGAGAGCTCAGATCTGTTCCATAGTTTGTGATGCAGGCTGAGATGAGCATTTCTTCACATTTTTGTGATACAGATTCCTAAAAAAATCTGAGAAAGGTTTTGGGACCTTCTTCCAAAAACTTGCAGGTAAAAGCGTAATTTTGTTCCTCCTTTTAGGGGACTCAGGGACAGCTCCCCAAAGTCCTAAAGATTTTAAATTTCACATGTGAATTAGAGAGCATTAGGTTCTAACATGGGTCCTGATGCCAGCACATGGCCTAAAAGATTCAGGCAAATTTAATTATATCTCTAATATTTCTTTCTTAAAGATACAGAACAAGAGCCCAGTGATATCTTTGGTAGTATCCAGGGTTCCCATTCTCAGTGTCAAAGCCAGAAGGTGATCAGGATGAAAGAGTGAGATCATTTGTTTCAGTTGTTACTAAAATGACAGAGATAGTCTTATGCCTGGCAATGGTATTTATTCCCTGCCACACAGAAAAAGCTTTAGCAGTCAGAACCTCATTGAGCAGTCTCTGGACTGTGCTGGCCGAGAGACCACACTGCATGACCCTGTGCAGTTGGGGAAAACACTTGCGAGTAAATACAGCTGCCTGGGAGCAGCACGTGCTGTGCCCTATTTCAGCTCACCTTGAGCAATGACGAAGCCTAGAGAGTTTCTTTTTTTCACTTACGAATTGGAACATCAAATAGGAGGCCTCCTCAGCTTCCCACTTTGAGAAGAGCTTGGGGATTTACCAAAACAGCTTGAAGTAACCTTCTGTTTCACCTTCCAAAGAGGTCGTTGTCCTCATGGCTCCAGCAGGCAGTCTTACCCTTTGGCTTTTTGGTAAACACAATTGTGGGTGTGACCACATACTCATGTTAGTGCTGAGCTTCTGAATTCCTTATTGTCACTGCAAATATTTCTGATACATGGCTTAGGTGGCCTCTTTGTGATGTAGGGTTAGAACACCTTGTTTAGAACTAGCTTGCTTGTAATATCCTATGTTACTTCTGAGCCTCGGTTTTTCCTATATGTATAGTGGGATCTGGTTGGATTAGATGAACTTCCACACATCCTCAATACCACAGTGCCCAGGGCAGAGTGGCAAAGCCATGGAGTTCTAACAACATGGACTTGCTAACAACTTCCTAAGTGTCTATACATTATCTCATTTGACTTTTACGGCAATTCAATGTGGTAGGTAAGGTTGTTATCCCATTTTAGGGGAAACTGAGGCAGAGTGAGGGTAAATGACTTGCTTCTAGCTACATAACTATGTAGCCAGGCCCTCAGACCCCTTTCTTCCTCTCTTCCCAATATCACCTGTGTACATCTAAAGCCTATTCTCTATAGCCATGTGTTCCTAACAACTGTCTTTGACTTTCAGCTTGAAAATCAGTCTGCCTTTAGGCAGCATCTTTAAGTCCTCCAAAGGAATGTTCTCTGTGAGGTGTACCTGTAACCCTAATGTCAGGCACTTGAAGTACAAAGACTTTCAGCCACTGAGATTATCTTGAATGCTGGCTTTTAAAACATGGCTGATTCTCAAATACTGTGGGAAATTCAGCATCTTCATTACTATCTCTGGCTTCCTGCAAGCATCATGATTCTCTTACTTATCCTTATTCAGAATCTCTGCTTCCATTGATCTTTATCTTTTGTGTGCCTCTTTCTCTGGTTATTTCCTTTTCTATAATTGTCATTAAATAAATTCAGAACATAGCCATTTTCCTAATTTATCCACGTGTCATTTCTCTATATAATAGACTTTATTTTTTAAGATTCAGGATAAACGTAGACTTGAAGCATCTAATTAGTTCTTTGGTCTTCAGTTTTAAGGGGCAATGATTTGGCAAGAGAGAGCATCATTTTCAAAGTAAAGACCGTTCTATAAGACTGATGTTGATAACTTGATATAGGAATATCTTGTTCTTTACTGCCGCTCTACTAAAACATCAGAATAACACAGCAGTGACAAAGCTAGGTAAATCCACACCTGTCCAACGGAAAGGAAAAAGTTATTCTAATTCCCTAAATTATGTCTACCCTCTCTAATATAATAGTTTTAGTGGTATTATCTGGACTAGAGTGGAGTTAAATAGAATACACAAAATCTACAGATTTTCTCTGGGGCAATAATGAATTTGCTAGTAATAATGCTTTAGAGAAATTCAGCTTAAATCCAAGGCAACAGCCTATATGTAGAATTTATGATTTATTTCTTGAACTTCCTAACCTGCCAAAAATATGACAGCCCCCTATATGTTGCTTTGTCAAATTTGGATCTCATCAGTACAATCAGTACTAGTATCATTTGTTTATATAAATGAAAGAGGTACATGTGGCATTATATAAGCAGTTGGAGGAGTATAGAGGGTGGTATTTTGGTCAAGGATCTTGGAATATTATAATTTTGCCCCAAAGTATAGCTTGCCACCCCCTCTTTGAAGTTCCAATAGAACTGCAAATGGCAAAAATGAAATACAGGTATCTTTTGTGATCGTGCTGAAGCTCCAGAAATGGAGCTTTCTGGTCAGCTTAGAGAGCACCTGCTTATGCTAAAAGCACAGGTATAGCTTAAGGTGCAAGGCGATACCACTCCTTCCTGGGGAATGATGTTCAACAAGCATTCCGGAATCTGTACCAAATTATCTTCTTTTATTGGTTTAGAAAAGGGTGTGAGGAAGGATTCATCTGAGGCAGAAGGAGAGGGAAATGTTTCTCCCCAGCTTCTCCACCTCTGCTGTTGCCCCGTCACAGTTCACAAATAAGGAATGTGGAACACATGTGTGACCTAAGATAAATGCATCTTAATTTATTCTCATCACCTTGTTTTTCATCTACTTCTCCTACTAGTGAAAAGGGAATTAGGTTGATAAGAACACAGCTATTATAAAATATTTCAGGCAATAAGATATAAATTTTGAAATCTCTTACTTATGTAATAGGTAAGCATGGAGGAATAATTTCTTATGCTATATTTTAATACTTAGTGTTCCCTGGGAAGCTGTGAAAAAGCCACTCTCTGGGAGGCAGTGTTATTTTGAGGCTCCATTCCCAATATTGTATGTGATTAATAAGCACAGAGAAATTCAATTTAAACAAAGTGCTTTGCATATTAAAAACGAGTCCTACACATATACCATGGAAATTAGTTTTAAATGAGACAGTTACCACCAATTAAGTTTGAATGTGAATTATTACCATCAATTTGAAGCCTTTAAAAGCTTTTATTGTTAGGTTGCTTGGCTTTAAAAGGTATATTAGGGATGTAAAATATGTTCATGCAACATAGCCATGACCAAAAGATGCTATTGAATTTTATTTCTACGTTATGCATACATTCTTGGAGATAAAAATTTCATTACCAAACTGGCCCAAAGCAGAGCAGAGAAGTGGAAGAAATTAAGTTTGGGAAGCTCTCACTCTCCTCTTCCTGAACTTTTTGCCCTCTTTCTGGCATTGACCTATAGCCTTTCTTCTTGCTGATCGCAATCTGCTCTTGGGAAAAGCTCTGAAATAAGTCATTTTCAGGTAGTGTAAAGTTTTGTTCCTATATTTCCTGTCCAAGGGGATTTTTTTTTGTCTTTTGACATTTTGACCTTTGTAGTTTATTAATAACGTCAAGCACCAAATAACAGATGGAAGAGATTTTCTTAGAAGACTCTCACTACCCAAGCTACTTAAAGTTAGGGGCACTCTACCTAGTTTTAGTCCTCTTGGTATAAATGAAGAATTATTATATTTCAACTCAAAATAACACATTATTGCAGTGATAAGATATTATCTTCCCATCTTATATCCTTATTTTAAAAAATACTAAGCAGACCAAACCCTAATACAAGAGATTATTTACAGGCCTTGAAAATACACTATGTACTCCAGAATCCTTGTGACAAATTATTTGATTCAGAGTTTAGGGGAATTAAATGGCAGGGGACAAACTGGGATATTGGAATGCATCAGTGAGTCCAACTAAGATTCATCTTCTTGATCCCGGTGAGATGGATTTCCATAGAAAGTCTTTTAGACCCAGATTCTAGATAGGATAAATGGGTTGTGTCATCTTGTCTTGATAATGATTTTTATCATCCTCAATTATCATGAATACACCCAGAAACAGGAATTTGTTTCCCTTTTATTTTGCCAAATTACAGCACACACCTAAGTTCCTAGGTTCCATAGTACCAGATAACAAATAATTGCTTGTGTTTAGTCACTGAAGCTCAAATAATTTGTGCTTTTGGATGCAGTTGTTAAACATGATTTTAATCAATGAAACCACTAAACTACTAAATAAGTTGTTGTAAATAAATAAACAGCCATTTCTATTGCTCCATTTTGTAATCCATTAGGCATATCCTATTCTTGACAATTCTGAGTTCCTAGAGAGGGAAAAATTGCACCTTCTGGATGCAATCAGCACTGAGCTTGAGGCTTGGGGCCTATTTTGCAAATGTTTCAGGTAATTAGTTTCCAACATAACGTCCCCATTATGACAATCCAGGAGGCAACATATATATGGAAGGCATTTTGTATGACAGCTGAAAAGTGGTTAAGAGTATATGCTTTGGGGCAAGACATGCCTTGATTCAAATCCTGTTTCTCTAGCTGCATGTATTGGTTAGGGTAACACTAACTGCTGTAATAAACCCCCAAATCTCAGTGTTTTTATATAAAAGATGTCAATGTTTCTCATGTGAGAAGACAAAAAACAAGTACTCCTGAGTTGTTAGTGGCTGTCCTCCAAGCAGTGATTCAAGTTCCCAGGCTCATCCATCTTGTAACTTTGCCATTCTCAAAGATGGCTTCCAAAATTTATGGTAAAAGGGGAAAGAAGCATAGAATATTGAGTAGGGGGTGTTACTATGAGTCAAGCCTGGAAGTTGAACTCCTCACTTCTCTCAAAGTGTACTGGTCTGGATTCAGTAACATGGAATGCTAGGGAATCTACTCTGAATGTGTTTCCGGAAAGATGAAAAAACAGATTGGGTTATAAGGTAGGCAGGTTCCTTCATTCTGAGTGACCTACACAAAACTTGATCTCTCTCTGCATGATTTTCCTCATCTACAAAGAGAGTTATAAATGCCTATCTCCTCTCAATCATTGTGAGAAGTGTATCACAGTATCCTTAAAATGGCAACAATGGCTATTGTAACTAATAACAACATTTCACTGAACATTTCCTCTATGTTAAGAGAGATTTTATTAATTCTCTCTTTTTTTTGGCTATTTAACATCAAATACTTATTCACAATTTAAAATGTATTATTTGAATGAATGGCTCATCCAAAACCACACCCTAGCTGGCCTCAAGAAAAGTAAGAAATCTGAATATAGAGTAGCAAAGAACATAGAATTCATGAATCTTCAAATTAAATGCACCAGAAGGAAGAGTTTTAAGATTGACTGAAGTGGTATATACTGTTTCTATGATTCTAAGAATGAAGAAGGCTTGAACAATCTTATTGGAATTCTCTATCACCTACTTATAATAGGCATAGTGAAGATGGTTCCTGGAGAAAATTATGCTTTTGTCAGAATTTCTTCCTTCACTTCTAACTTGCTTTGAATCCTTTAGATAAGATATAAGTTTGATTTTCCTAGTTCCTGATCTCAGATAAACTAAAATGCTAGACAATATTATTTTTAAAATTAAAATTGGGTCACGTTTACTCAATTAAGATCCTGTAATATATATATATATATACATATACACCAAACTTTGACATAATTTTGATTGGCAGAAATAACCCCATAATATCATCCTCTTAATTCAAACTAAATTTTTCAATGTCTACCAGTGAAACTGGTTTGCAAATCATGAAGGAAAATAATTGTAAATTCTTCTCTACTAGGGAAGAACTCTATACCCTGATGGTAATGAAAACAGTTAAGCTTTTGGCTTACCTCAGAGGTAAGCTTTTGGCTTACCTCAGAGAGTGTCAATTTTTGGCTTATTTTTATGGGTGATTTGCACTGGTTAGATTGACATATTTATGAGCTAGCAGTACTTTTCCAACATAAACTAAGTATGACAGAGCCAGGGAAGATTCGCTTAGCCCTATAGATCAAAGATGGAGAGTACTGGAAGTAGGACCATGTTGGCACACTTGAGAGAAAAAGTTCTTGGTTGGAGTATGGAAGTGCTAAGACAAATTGGTACTGCTAAGGAAGTTTGATAGTATGTCTCTGGGAAAGATGTGAGGATGGTTTTGTGAAATATATCTGAAACCTAAATACTTAGCTTAAATAACCCACAAGAGTACTAGGAGGCAGAGATTTAAATGTGTAGAATCATGTGAGCCCACCCTTAACAAAATTTTAGTAGGGGTACCAGACACTTAATGATAGGGTTATTATTCATCTCTTCAGACTTATCTTTTCTCTCTTCAATGAACTCTAAATTCCTGCTAAACTAAAGTACTTGGAGCTCAACAGTTCTTTCTTATTTCTATAATGTGCATTCTGTCCCTCTAAGCACAGACCCATTCTTCCCTCTTCCCCTGACTATCTCTACTTAGCCCTGAGATCTTGGCTCAACTGATACTTTTTACAGGTGGCTTTCCCTGACCCTCAAAGATGTGAATTACATTTTATTTTTACATATTCCTGCTTTATCCTGTGATCATTATAGCAATTATGAGTTGCCTTTATTAGCTTTTGTACTTCTGGAGTTTAGATAATAAGTTAACTTGTCACTGTGTTTTCTCAGTATCTTGCAAGGTGCTATGTACATAGTAGGTCTTAATTTTGTTGAATGAATAAATGACAAAAAAATGAGATCTTTCCTACTATCTGCCTTTGAAGGGTATTTCAGTCACTATACCTTGTTGAGGCTATGCTATGCATCAGATGCATTGTCTTTATTGAGGTCTGGCTTATTTCATATAAAACTGGAATTCTTTTGAGAACTCCCTAAAGGTGACAGATAAATTATTCGGAAATACCAGAAACTATGCAGTAGTTTGGTGGTTATTTGACTTGAGAAAAAGAGTCTTTCTCTCCCTGCCCATTGCTTAGAAGAGTTCTTTATTTTTATATATATATCTTATTTCTCAAAAGTGATCCTTTCTTACCCCAGTCATGCAGAGCATAAATAAATCATGTTATAAAAATATGCTGTAATCTAGAGATGAAAACATCCATGTAAATGGAAATCCTGAGCTATTATCTTCAATCACCTATGAAGTTTTGCGCCTGAAAAGCAGCAGTTTTTAAATCAAATTATGCTCCATTTCATGTTTCTAACTCATGATTAAAAAACAGCGTTTGGACCAGCAGGTTTTCCACTGACACCATACTTGTATACAAGATGCTGCCCTGTGTTCTGTCTAAATAATCCTTTACAGGGATGAAAGGTTAATTACCAGCTGTTCTAATGATTTGTTGTTATTGATTAAAATGCTCCATTTGTTTCAATCACATTTGTACCTTTTTACGCTACAAAAATTCCCATTAACCCCCTAAAGAAAGTACAGTTCCACTATTAAATAATGTTTTCTAAAAGTCTAAGGCAAAAGCAAAGATAAAGAAAGCAAAAATACTTTGGAAAACCCCTTAATAGCAACTTCCCCATGGTTTGTGAATGATTATCACTCTACGTGGGGAAAAAATAAGCATAAGCATATAATGCCTTTACATTATGTTTTCATTCTCAAACCAGACCATGCATATTTAAATCTCAACTCTACAATTGAGAAAAATGGGAAGTTAAGTGATTGTCCAGGTAAACAAAGAGAATTAAAGTCAAAGACAGGACTATAATTTAGATCTCTTAAGTAATTTTTTGTGTGTTATATTCTCATCTACAACATGCACACACACAGTGTAAACATTGAGAGATAAACATCATAAGTATTTTATATATAAATTTTATTTTTTGCTTATTACCAAAGTAGATAAACTTAGGAGGATAATTTTGGACAACTGTCTCATGAACAAAATTCCTCTTCCTTTTATTTTTTAAGATTTGAAGGAATCCATGAAACACTCAATAGTAGAACTTTTCAAGAAAAAGACTAAATCTCCCAGAGACCTTAAAAATTCATTAGTTTTTAATACCTAGATGTGGAATTTTAGGCTTTGAAATCGCCTTTTCTGACCATTTCTTTAAGATTTGCTATCAGATAGGGGCGCCTGGGTGGCTCAGTCGGTTAGGCATCCGACTTCTGCTCAGGTCATGATCTCGCGGTCCATGAGTTCGAGCCCCGCATCCGGCTCTGTGCTGACTGCTCAGAGCCTGGAGACTGTTTCAGATTCTGTGTCTCCCTCTCTCTCTGACCCTCCCCCATTCATGCTCTGTCTCTCTCTGTCTCAAAAATAAACGTTAAAATTTTTTTTAAAAAGATTTGCTGTTGGATATATAACCAAAAGCCATTTAAATATACCAGGTGGCATCTTATTTTTGGTCTTATATGCATTTTATATATTGTAAGGATTTGTTAAGAATGAAGACTGGTTTAAATCTACATGAGAAAATTTAAATATATACTTTCCAATCTATACACTTTATTTATTTTTTATTTTTTAATGTTTATTTATATATGAGAGAGAGACAGTGTGTGAGCAGGGGAAGAAGCAGAGAGAGAGGGACACCCAGAATCCGAAGCAGGCTCCAGTGTCTGAGCTGTCAGCACAGAGCCCGACACAATCTACAAACCATGAGATCATGACCTGAGCTGAAGTCGGACGCTTAACCAACTGAGCCACCCAGGTGCCCCTCTAATCTATACACTTAAGAAAAATATATGCCCATCACAGGGTTGTTCAATGGCTCAAGTGAACTGTCCATGCAGCCCTTTGCCCAGTGCCTAGCATACAAGAAATTCTACACAAATGGTAGTTGCTATTGTGTCTTTACCAGCATTAATGACTAACAGGTGGAGCTAAGAAAACCTCACAAGGAAAGGTCTAGGTTACAAGATTAGCTATAACATATTGCAGTTAGTTTATATCCTTTTAAACTTACAGCATGGTAGTTTACATACTTCTAAACTTATTCCAATGGTGCTACTATTACTCAAAATGTTACAAGAGTATTGAGACCAAGCTATATAACCAGCTAATAAACCAATTGAAAGAACCAGCCTTACCTCTTCACAATTAAGTTTTTTATGTCCACATGATATCAGAGTTTATTTCTGAGGGTACAAGTGTCTTCACACCTCATTTACTGCAAATCATTGTGTCTTCAATTGACTTTGGAGGCTAAAAAAAATTCTTTGTGACTCAAAACTAGTGAGTATTAAGCAGGAAAAGAGTGTTTGGGCCTGGAAGACAAGCACTTTTCTCAGTAATTTAGCCAATAAATAACTAGTAAGCAATTTGATTTTTCATGGAATTTAGAGCATTTTCTAATCACCTCCTGAGTTCTCAACAACGTGGAGGAACAAATACCAAGTCAGGCAGTGTGTGCCCTTTGATTCTCTTGCCTAGAGAAGCATTAAAAAAATCTCCATATTGGTCCCGGTGAACCCAACTTCAGCCCAACTTCCCCTTCTCTCACTTCCTTCTAGGTCTTGGTTTGTTTTGTTGTTTGTTTGTAAGGCACTTTTCAATACCATGAGATTCAGTATAAAATCCTTGCCTTGGTCAATTATTTCCGGTTTCAAGTAAGGGAAATCCACTCATATTAAGTTAAGAGCAACTTAAAAAGAAGCAAGAATATATCCCATGAAATGTGGGCAGCCCAACATCCAGTAGTAAAAGGTGGAAACAAGAAAACATGCCAGGCTCCAAGGCAGCTAACACATATCTTCACTTGTGTAACTGTGTATGTCACTCTGGACCCACATCATCTTTCATTACTGCTGTTCTCCTTTGTCTCTTTGAATCCTTCCTCTTGGCAAACTGGCTTTCTCTCCCTCCCTTGCTCATGACACATAATGGCTTCCCTGTCATCCCCCAGTTTGTATCTCCTCAAGTCAAGCAAGAAGCAAAGATTAACAACATCTGGAAATGCTAATTCCAAACTTCCAGGAGAGAAACTGTAATTAACTCACATGGGTCAAAAATGTACTTGACCCAATAACTTCTGTCTGGGAGAGGGAATTTATATAATTCATATATAATTTGTGTAATAGGATGTTATTTTATAAGATTATAACATTATATAATATCATATCAGCACCACTGTCCAGCTACCCCTGGTCTGCATGGGATTTTCCCACTTTTATTACCTCAGGGGGAATGTGAAGAGGATAACTCCTGTCAAGCAATGCCAAAGCTATTCACATTTTCAAAAACAAATGAAGACACCATAGATAATCTCTGGAAGGCATCCTGCACAGCTAGATGATGCCCAACAAAGAAATTAATTTGGTTAAAACAAAATCATCCAAGCTATCATCTTATAGACATGCTGAGCATCTCTTCTATTGCCTTTGTTTTTTTCTTTATACAGTTTGGCACCTTAGAAAACATCAAGAAAACATCCAAGTCAATATCAGCTTTCTTCTGACACAAACACACCCCACACTCACATGCACAGATGCATTCTTTAAAGTAGAATTTAGATTATTAAAAAAAAAAATTGGAATGCTAGCTAATAGCCACAGGATAGCACTGTACTCTATGGTTCAATCACTTGTAAATGAATAATTGTTGAGGTTCTGCTATTGCCAGATACTCTGCTCAGACCCAATGATAAAGGAGTACACAAAGTATGGCCCATAACCTTAAAGAGATCAGAATTTAGTGGAAGAGAATGTTAGGCAAACAGGAAGATGTTAAGATGCAGGAAATGAGTTTTGGAATGGGAGAAAGATTACTTTGAAAGAATGTTTTCTGTGACTGGACCTGAAGGGTGTTTGGGAGGCTAAAGTAGAGAGGAAA
Organism: Panthera leo; assembly: GCF_018350215.1. NCBI lineage: Eukaryota > Metazoa > Chordata > Mammalia > Carnivora > Felidae > Panthera > Panthera leo. The sequence goes on along the minus strand of NC_056679.1, from coordinate 186,643,483 downwards.
GAGTAGAGGAAGTAAAAACAGTTAATTGAGGGTATATATTTATTAAACAAATGGTTATATACAGGTTTTGTGATACACACTAGGGACATAAGGGTGACTAATTCACACAGTCTCTGAATTTTCAATTGAATGAGAAACCACATGAGTAATCAAAATATCAGATATTCAGTGATGACTGCCAGAAAGGAAAAGTATAAGGGAAAAGTATAAGGGACGACAGGGATGGCTCATTTTACTTCAGCTTATTTAGTTAAAGGAGTACTAGACCTAAGAGACAAAGCAGGAGGAAGAGAAGCACTTGAGATCAGTGTGAGTGAAAAGAGGGAGCTCCAGGAGTCATGGTACAAGATAAGGTGGAAAGGTGGGCAGCAACCTAACTTCACAGAACCCCAAGGTTCAGATGATTTTGACTCAAGCCTTAGTGCAATAAAATTCCACTGAGGTTGAGGCAGAGCAGCATTTTATTGCATTCGATTTTTTAAAAAGGTCACACTACCATAGACAGCATTTCAGTAGTCATGAGCGAGGAAGTATAGATTTAGGGACCTAAAAATAATTCAGTCTGATGGGAAGTCAAGAATGATATGAATGGAAAGGGGTAAGATGAGAGTCTGGAGAGGTAAACAGGAGGAGATCATAGAGTATATTATAATCATATGGGAAAATATATCATCGATGATTGATAATAATATCCTTCCTGGACTGCCATAACAAAATACCACAGACAATATTGTTTAAGCCACAGAAATTAATTTCCTCATTGTTCTGGAGGCTGGAAAGTCCAAGATCAAGGTCTATCAGGATTTAATTTCCCATGAGGAATCTCTTCCTGGCTTACAGATGACCACCATCTCACTGTTTGCTCATGTGGCCTTCCACAGTGTATGTAGATGGGGTGGTAAATGAGGCAAAAAGTGCTCTGATGTCTCTTCTTATAAGCACATGAGATTATGTGCATACACTTATGATGTCATTTAGCTTCAATTATCTTCTAAAGGTCCTACCTCCAAATATGGTCACTCTGGAGATTAAGACTTCAACATGTGACTGGGAGGCAGGGCAAAATTCAGATCCATAGCACCCAGGAAATTAATTTCTTTTGTATTTCCCAACTACTTTTTGTTTATGAGAATATCCATTTGACTATACATAATACCCTCTTTTCACCAAACCAATTAGTCCAAGAAAGGATTGCCTTATAAAAAAGCTAGAGCCTAAAACAATACCTTTGATTATAAATCTGATGAAATAGTTAACCTCAAGTGATTTGCCTAGACTCTACTGAGGGAAAAAAGGGAAGAATTTGTAAAAAGACTTTTCATCACTTTCTTTTAATGCCAAATCTTGCCATTGTAATTATTATTCATTTCACAAGATAAATGCTTACAGAAACTAATATCACATTTACTCTTACATTAATTATCCTGATTACACATTATCTTGGAAACATTCTACCAAAATGTTTAAGCCTTCCCTCCCCTTTATTTAAGCTTGTCAGGAGTCCAGAGACAGTACCAAATGAATACCACTTCTCAACTAAAATGAATTATTTAGGCATTATATTCTCAATGATTTACCATGGCAAAGAGTTGAGCTCACAATGCAAGAATTTTCCAAAAATTGTGTGTTCCACATTTCTGAACATGTTTAAGGAGAGCCTGGAAGATTACTTGAGGGCATGAAGGTGAAGTAGATGCACCAGAATAAATGACCTTAAAATGACCAACCATTGCTCTCCATTATTTATTGTCAGGCCACTACACCCAAATATCTATCTCTATTTTACTTGTTAGGCTTCATAAACCTCAAGAAACTGAAACTTACTTTTCTAATTATAGTTATTTATCTCCACTTGCAGAATCTTCCATGGCTATTGTGCTTATCTTGTTTATCCTGTTTGCTCAGGGTGGATTTTATTCACTGAGAATGAGATGACATTTCTTTTGAGTTATTATAATATATGCTTTGCCAAGGCAGATGTCAGAGGGTGTTAAGTTTATTGTCCAAAATTATGCTTCCAGATGAGACCTCAATCTCTTTGTTTTACAGAGGAGGAAACGGAGATTTTTGTTTTGGATATAGGCAGCAACTGATATAAATATTTTCAGCATTCTATATCCTTCCATAGTCATACCCCAGCAGAGCATGCAGAAAGTGAATAGATTTTAGAGATAGACAGATATGGGTTTAAATCTAAGCTCTGACATTTACTATTTAGCCTTGGGTAAGTTATTTGACTTCTTTGAGTCTCCAATTCCTCATCCCTAAAATATAGATGTTATACTCAACTTGTAGTAAATATTAGAAACAACTTATGAACAAGGCTTGGCATATGGTAGGCACTTAAAATGGGAGCCACTCTTATTGTCAATATCAGTCTCTCATCCCTGGGAGAACAGCCTCTGTCATCTCCATTTTCTTTTTTTCCCTTTCGCTCTCAGCCTCATATTGCCTTGGGTCATTCTTTTCATCTTTGTCTTTGCTTGTCATCTCTTCCCGAGTCTGGCCAGGACAAGATCTGTGGGGCCAGAATGGGAGTGGTAACAGGAGAGATAAAGGCTCCTTCCTGCTGATTGACTCCTGAAGCTGGGGAGGCACTGACCACTCCCACTCATTTTCTCCCTTTCCCTTGAACCTGGGCCCCAGTATTTATACTAGGAAGCCCAAGAACCAGCATCTTCCATTGCCTATGTATGAGTCAGTCCTCTTATGTTCTTTGGGTATAAAGACTATCAAGTGGTGGGGCGCCTGGGTGGCTCATTTGGTTTAGCTTCCAACTCTCGATTTCAGCTCAAGTCGTGATCTCACAGTTCGTGAGATCCAGCCCCATTTGCACTCTTCTCTGACAGCGTGGAGTCTGCTTGGGATTCTCTCTTTGTCTCTCTCTCAAAATAAGTAAATAAACATTTTTTTTTAAAAAAAGTATCTATGAAACAGTAATGTCTCCAAGAATTAAGAATACAATAATGTAAAATAAAATAAAGTAATATAAAGGTAGTGCCGGCAAGCAAGTCAGCTTATAAACATTCTGATCCACCCCCAACTCCACACCTCCCCAGCCCAGCCCCTCCCCACCTACACATACATTACCTTTGTACCAGAAATAAAACCCTGGTCATTCAACAAAGGAGAAACATGACTAGAAGCAAGCTGGACTAGAACCACGTTTTCTAAATCTTAGTCTTTGGCTCTTTTTACTGAAGCCTACCTTCCCAAATGATATTCTCATGTACATTTGAATTATCCCCTCCTTCTTTCCCACAATTTAAACTCAGTCAACATCCAATTTTTTGCACTAATGGAGAGAATAATTTATAGTTGATGTTGGAATACATTCTGTAATGGGTGTTAGTTTTCTAAAGATATGGTTTCCTAATTACATTCAGCTGAAGGTAGCATAGTGGCATGGAATGGGCAGCCGTTTAGGTCTCAGAATGTTGGAGTTATTATTTTGTACACATTGTCTACAGCGTCTACCATCTGATCTTGTGATGACAGTTTGTTTCTCCAGCATCCTCAGCATCCTTCCCTTTGAGTATATTCATGAATATTTAAAAAATTTTTAATGTTTGTTTATTTTTGAGAGACAGAGAGAGACAGAACATGAGTGGGGGAGGAGCAGAGAGAGAGGGAGACACAGAATCCGAAGCAGGCTCCAGACTCTGAACTGTCAACACAGAGCCTGAGGTGGGGCTTGAACGCATGAACTGTGAGATCATGACCTGAGCCGAAGTCGGACGCTTAACAGACTGAGCCACCAAGGCGCCCCTATATTCATGAATATTTAAAGAATATTTGACATTTGATATATGATCCTACTGCACATATTAATCTGAGTATCTCCAGCATGTATCGCAGAACCTGGAACATAGTAGATGCTCAATAAAGCTTACTGAGTGAAAGCGGCTTTTGTCTCTGCCACTGACGAGGTGTAAAGTTGTGGTAAGATGCCTCACTTCTGAATCTCAGTTTCTTCCCTTGCTAAATGGGAATTATGACCTGCCCTAATTAATAATAATGTCAACTAACACTTCTAGAGCACATACTTTATATCAGGCATAAGACTATGAACTTTTCTTGCTTCATCTCACTTGTACCACACAACAGTTGAATGCAATAGGCATTATAACCTGCTTTATTTGCAGATGAGAAAATGGAGGGCCAAAGGGTTTGGGTAAATTGTCCCATCTGGAGAACCACTGTATGAGAAGGAGTTCTGACGATATCCTTAGATTTTTGGATTTCAGGTCTACTAACAAGGCTGTTCACCTTGTGAGCACATCAGTGAAGATGAGAGATGGAAGATGATGAGAAGCCTGTCCAGTATCACCCAGAAGCTCTTCAGATTGAAAAGACCAGCAGGATAAAATTCAGGTATGGATAATTATGAATGTCCCCTGATTTAACCACTCGAGGGAGGCAGAGATATTTAAAAAAAATAATAAGAGTCACCTGAGATGAGTAAAAGCACATGCAGGGGAACTAAGAAAGAAAGAAACATAAGTAATAAAATTACAGATGAGGAGGAAGCAAGCAAGACAGCAGACAGCATGGAGGCACAGTGTTTAGCAGTACAGGTGGTAGCAAATCTCCATTCTTGACCGTATTATCTGGGACCTTGAACAAGTTTCGGAACTCCTTCAAACCTTAATTTTATGATTTAAAATATGGATAATTATAGCACTGACCTCCCTCAGTGTTCACAGGTAGGAAGGGATTATGCAGGCAAAGCACTTAGCCAAAGTCTGGATGCTTAGGAAGCATGCAGTACATCTTAGCTAATTATTAGACAGTGGAGCCATGGAGTTAAGATCATGTTGCTGTGCAGGAACTAGTGACTATGCTTACATGTGTGAAATGAAGGCACACTTCTGGGTACCTATTTGTGTGTGTCCTTCTTCATCTGACAGTGACATGACTTTTTGGAGTGATATTTTGAGTCAGTCTCTTGCTGTTTTCTGGATAATGATGCAGCCTAATATAAAGGTTCTCTCTTAGGATCACATCACTGTTATGTGACAGTTGGTGACAATGGGTTAAATTAGATGATGGTGATGTCTTTGCTCCAGAAGATTCTAAGAAAATCAGTGCTGCATAGCAATGCATAGTAATCGTTCAACCTACCACTTTCCTGCACCTTCCCAACCTCCATCTATCGCTTCCTTTTCATCCACCCCGCCCCCCGCCCCTTCTTTCTTCTGAATTTCTCCCTGAGGGATTTAACTGACTGGATCTTGAATCCAAATATGTATTATAGAAACAGAGACAGGAGCAGATAAAATTTCTGCTTAGAGGTAAGACTGCAAGAGAGTAAAGCAGATATGCAGGATTATCAGAAAAGTAAAGAAGGACAAATAATATTATCTCCAAATATCAAACTCTAAGAGTAAAGATCAGTGAAAGAAACCTACTGCCTTACACATGAAGGACTTTGTGGGTACAATCTAAAAGTCCTCATTTCTCCCCCATCAAGTGCATTTTTCAATAGTCAACTAACACAGCCTGCAGAAAATCAGTTGGTTTTTTTTTTTTTTTTTGTACATTCCTCACAAAGAATTCTGCAAATCCTCTGGCAATGACAATATATTGTTGAAACCCATTCTGAGTGTCTCTTGTTTTCTATCACTCTGTGCACTATTTCTCTCATGATTGTCTCTCTCTGCATTGTGGACTCCATTCCTAGCCTGCTTCTCTCCACGCATGAACCACACATCATTTTCTCCATGAGCATGGCTGAAAATAGGTTTTAGTGTTTAACCAAACTTCACTAAAGACTTATGTATAACATATAACAATTTAAATGGGAAATGTAGACCTTTTCAACTGGATATCAAATATCACTGTTCCTGGAGTCTATTGACTTCAGCTATTCTCAGGGCGGTCCAGCTGGGCCTCCTCCTCTACCTTGGCCTGCCATAATTTACAGACATATACATACAGCCCCCCTTTTTATCTTGGCCCTGCCCATGGTGCTCTGTAGACAGAGGGAAAAAAACCTAAAAATCAAAATAATTCATGTGGCGTTATACTCTCCAACTGGTGAAGACAGACTTCTAGCTCTTCATACCCCCACCTATTTCTTCTCAGTTTGGGCTCAAAGTCAGTGTGACTGGCATTTCTTCCCAGTGCAAAGTCAACCAACCAGTGGGAAGCTTATTTCAAGTCTGCAATTATGGTGATAGGTAGCAACGACATCAGAACTGAGATCTCTATCCCTGTTCAGAACAAACATTAAACGTCTCAGATTTATTTTTCTAAGAAATAATATATCACTACAACTCTGCCTATTTTTATTTTTGGGAGGGGATAATGAAGCCCTAATAAGAAATCATGAGAACACATTAAGGAGAACACTTAAATTACCCTTTCCTGATGTTCATTAGTTCCTTCACAAGGGCTTGAGGAGATAAATAAGAGATCTGAAAAGACAAGCACTTTTCCACATACAGCCCTGAGCCAAATGCTGCTGTGTTTTTTATGTAGATGCCATTCGACTTATTTTTATCTAGTGCCTCTTACACAAAGTGTTTCAAATGTTTTATAGTGAGAGAGATAAGAAATAAAATGAAGGTGGTTGACAAATTGGGAGTAGTTACTTCTGGGGAAACAGAATAAAAATGGCAAATTTATAGAGAGGGAGAGAAACAAAGACTAAATAATGGGGCAGGTTTGGAATGCTGTCATGGTATGAGCTTGCTCATATAATATTTAGGGGAGATAAAAGGGAAATGGCTAAGAAATGTCAGAAAAAAATACTTACAGTACTTATTGGGTGGGATTGAAAGTGATCAGAATATGACTTCACAAAATAAAGAGTAGAAGTTCCTAGGAGAAAGGTAATGGTCGAGTAGGAATAGAAATGTGTTCATGAAAGCGACTCCATTAAGGAGCAGAGTCAGTGAAAATGCCAGTGAAAAATTTGGACAGGCCAGGAGTAGAGTCATGCTTGGTCTTTTTGGACAGAATTTCATCGGGTACATGGGGTTAGACCAAATACATGCCATGTAAAATAAGCAGAATCAGAAACAAGAAATTGTGTATTTACCCCGCCAGGATCTCCCCCCAAAAGGGATCTGTGATGAACCTGAGTGGCTCAGTCAGTTAAATGTCAGGCTCCTGATTTTGGCTCAGGTCATTATCTCACAGTTTGTGTTTCCAGCCTTGTGTAGAGCTCACAGAGCCTGCTTGGGATTCTCCATCTCTCTCTGCCCTTTCCCCACTCACGTTCTCTGTCTCTCTGTCTCTCTGTCTGTCTGTCTGTCTCTCTCTCAATAAATAACACTTTAAAGAAAAAAATGAAGGATCTGTGAAAAGAAACACAGCTAAATGAGGTCTTAGAGGTAATACAATCAATTCCAGAGCTTGGGAAGGCACAAAACCCACTCACTAGGTAGAGAGCACTTTCTGAAGGCCTTAAGCACTTACCTGCTCTGCTGGTCAATCTGCTACTCCAAGACACTTGAGGGATGCAGAGAAAAAGACAGAGACTGCTGGATCCACCTCTGTCTTGCTTCATTTATCTGGAAAGAGTAGTTCTATACTGTAATGGGAGAGGACTGGGTAAAATGTTTTTGGATGCCAGTTACCATGCTAGGTCCTTTTCGTTTTTCTCTAACCTTCACCATGGTCATGCTTGCACCTTACAAGTGAGGACTAAGCCAGGGAGAACAAGTAACACCTGAATCCACATATGCTAGTGATTGGTTTAGCTGGGAACAGTTAGGGCATTGTTGGAGGATTTGATTAACAATTTTAACTAATAAGATACCAGCAACTGGAGTTTGGTCCTGGAACTTATTTTCACCTGGAGATAATATGCCATGAAAAGTGCAGGAGTATAGAAGTCAGAAGTCTAGTTCTAGTTTTTGTTACATATGATTTATGTAGTTTTGAACAAGTTATTTAATCTTTCTAAGCCTCCTTTTTCTTATCTGTAAAATGAGTTTTGCTTATATAGAACTGTACGGGAGGTTGAATTTTGCAGTGTCAGTGAAAACCTTGGTTCTCATTCAGTTTTGTGTGTAGTTACTGGCCTGACATAAATCTCCAGTTCATGTGTGTCAATCGAGATGCATAAATAGGAAATGTTTAAGCTAACAATAGCAAGAAACAGAAACTGACTTAATCTAACTTACTACAGTAAGGGGTATTGTGAGGATCCTGGGTATCTCATAAAATTTAATAAGTACAATCACACCACATGAGAACAGCTGCCAAGAATCTAGGAATTTTCCCTTTTTTCCTTTCCTCTCATCGCTTGTATCTTCTAGACACCTGCTTGATTCTTTTCTCTAAACGACCAACTTTTGTTCAATTATTCACATGAACAAAACTGTCCCTTGAGGCACCTGAAGCCCCTGACATCTACGGGACTTTCTATTTTGGCTTTCCTGGATTAACTACATCAATCTCTGTGTTTCATTTTCTAATTCCAAAGAGAAATCATGTGATGGACTCAGGTTAGTTCAGATGTGGACCTCAGTGTTCAGTCAACTCTAGATGGAGGCTTTGGGTGAAAAGTGGGTAAGCTGGCTTTTCTAGCCTGTGAGGGGACATTTTTTTAAAAGAGGGAAGTATGAGTGAGAAAGAAATGGTTGTCATCACTACTCTAGGTAAGCACAGTACATTACTTGATAGAAATTAAAAATATTTTATACTCAGTACCTGTCCACAAATACTCCTTTGAGATTCAAAATTAAGGAATAAGGTAAAGTAAATGACTTTTCCCAGTATTACTCAGATATAATTGGATCTAATTAAGCCATTGAGAAGAGACTTATCATCATAATAGGCCATAATAAGATATTTAGGATAATAGGTATTATCCTTTTACTGTATAGGACTTGCTACCTCCACGGCTCCAAAACATAACCTCTTTCCTGGTAACTTACACATTTATAATTATTCTATATTTTCCTTTTGAAAGGAACCTTCCAGGGTCACCTGGGTGACTCAGTTGGTTAAGTGTCTGACTTCAGCTCAGGTCATGAACTCACAGTTTGTAGGTTCGGACCCACTTTGGGCTCTGTGCTGACAGCTCAGAGCCTGGAGCCTCTGATTCTGTGTCTCCCCCTCTCTGCCCCTCCCCAACTTGTGTTCCGTCTCTGTCTCTCTCTCAAAAGTAATTAAACATAAAAAAATTTAAAAAATACTTTAAAAAAAGGAACCTCACAGACCAGAGGGTTTATAAGGCAGAAATGTGGTTTCACAATTTATTCTGACACCTGTAGAAAAATCACTGCTCTGACTTTGATTTAATCAATGAAAAGCATTAAACTCCTAACATTTAAAATAGGTAAGTGAATGATTCTTTAAGGATCATAAAATTCTTTTGCCTCCATTGGCAAAACCATTACTTAAAATAGGGCAATCACTACAGTGTTTAAAAGTTAAGTTCTGCTCCAGGATATGGGGTTCTAGCCAAAATTGAGTAAAGTGCAATAACTTAGAAAAGGCTAATAACTGTGAAATGTTATTACATTATTTGGACACTGCTCTGAGAGAGACTAATAGCAGTAACTTTAATGTGTGAACTACCATATTACAGAAGCAAATGGAACTGGATTTCAGTCCATCAGTAACTCATTCAATCACTCTGTGTATAAGACTCATCACAATCTGCAGGCTCTTGGATTGTCCCCCAAAACTGCTCCTGACTTTTTACCGTACCACGGCCTTCCTTGCCAGAAGTCTTGACTTTTTTTTTGTAATTGAAAGAGTTAAGACTGATGAGATTGATTCTTTGAAATGCTTAGAAAAAAAGAAAGTTTGGGCTACTATTCTGAAAAAGAAAGAGAAAGCATCACGGAGTGTGATAATAGACACCTTGGGTCGACAACTCAATCCCATTTTCTCAGACAATTATTGGAAATGGTTCCCTGACAGATTCTGTCTCATCTAGGAGAGAAACCTGACCAAGTTAAGCCCATCTTGAGAGATGTTTGGAATTGGTATTAAAAGATATTAGTTAGATTCTTTTAGTATTTGAACTTACAGGTTGGTGGTCCTTTTAAATATGTTTACAGAGCAGCAGAAAATGTACAGAAAAGAGAAAAATGTGGCAGAAATATACTATGAGAGGCAGAGAGGTGAGTTTGTAAGTGTACAGAAAAAGAGAAAGTGAGACTGGCCACACTGCTTCCTGATAGCTTTCCATGTTCTAATTCATTCTAAAGCACTTCTTGCCTGTGGGTTGTGAGACATACAGTAACAAACCTTAGGGGTATCTGGGTGGCTCAGACGGTTAACCATCCTACTTCAGCTCAGGTCATGATCTCGCTGTTTGTGGATTCGAGCCCTGCGTTGGGCTCTGTGCTGACAGCTCAGAGCCTGGAGTCTGCTTCAGATTCTGTGTCTTTCTCTCTTTCTGCCCCCAACCCCATGCTGCTCACACTCTGTCTCTCTCCCTCAAAAATAAATAAACATTAAAAAAAAACCCAGTAACAAACCCTAAAGTATTTACATGTGAGTTAATTTGAGTGGGTTTCTACTACTTGCAACCAAAGTCACTCTGAATAAGACGGTTGAGAGAAAATTTATAAACCAATGAGAATAGAGAAAGAATGAGAGCTAAGAGAATTTGTTGAAGAAACTTTCCCAAGGTTTCCAGATTTTAGTACTTCCATTTTTTTGTTTGTTTTTAAAGTACAAGTCTTAAAAATTCCTCTTTTAGAAGACAGAAAGTTGAATGAGATAGTTCTTTGAGTTTCCCTTTACTAATATGATCTAAGTCAAGATATTAATTTGGAAGGAAACCATTCTTAAACTGACATTTTTTTTCAAAATCAATTTTTGAATAGAGGAGACCTCTTCCTTGGCAACCATTGCAAGTCAGAATGTGAGAAACTACCTTAAAATAGAGCCTAAGCTCTTAACAACAGCAACCATGGTCCCAGGAAGGTATTCATTTCACATAATGTGACCACTTTTGCTAGAATATGGCCCTACTGGTCATTTTCTTTAATGAGTATGAAGAGATCAGTTATAAATCCAGTACTAACTAAGAGGAGAAACAGAATCAAAGGAGTATGCTTTGGAGCAGATACACTGAGATTGAGCCATTGTTCCTAAGAACAAAGAGAAAGAACATGGATGGATCGTGAGGTTTCTCATACAAAATCAGACAAATATCAGGTGTGGTGATAAATAGTCAAACGTTTCTCACACCCAAATGGAGGAGTGGTGTGACTGGAGAAGGCTATTGTTTCTAGCTTTTTATTTTTTGAAGACACAATTGATAAGCGTGCTTCACAATTAGTGGTGATGATTGTATAACTCTGAATTTGAAGAATCTACCAAATTATATACTTCAAAACGGTGAATTTTATGGTAAGTGAATTATATCTCAATAAATTTGTTTTAAAAAACTATGCAAAATAGCATAAATAGTTGAAAATGTCACTGATAATGACACAATTTAAATTACTGGTATGTTAAAATCAGCTTCTTTGGGCTATTGACAAGGATTTTTTATTAACAACTATTATATTTAATTTGGCCTGGAATTTATTTCAGATTTCCTTAAGCTACTGAGACCTTTTTTTTTTTTTTTGAGACCTAAGGGAGAGAACAGACCAGCTCATTCCTTCATGAAATGACTTCACGACATAAATCTTCCTGAAGTCAATATCCAACATACTATGAAGCAAATTGGGCACTATTTATGACCAAAGAAACAGTGCCCCATAGATTAAGTAGCATGAAGAAAGAGAAACTTAGTTTTTTTCTGTCTTCCTATAAAAATATTTCTGAGGGACTGGAAGCTGACTTTTGAAGGCAAGGTTTGTCTCTCTTTGGATGCAGTGATGGAGAAGATGAGAATATCCTTCAGGATGGGCAGGGACACTAGGAAATAGAGGAAATAGACTTAAACATAAATGTTAAAAATACACACGCAACTTCCTATTGTTCTGTTAAGGCATAGTTATTTCACCTTTCAAATGGGGTGGTTGTGTTTTCAGAAGGGCAATGACTTATCCATAATACATGGTCAAACTAGTCTTTGGTCCACACTAAAAGGCTTACTGAGAGGTGGTATACACTTACTCTATAAAGACCATGACCCTTTCTCTTGTTTCTGCTCAGTACTGTAGAAGCATGCTTTCAACCAAATGCAGGCTCATGAAAAAGACTGAAATATTCTCTACAGCCCATAGTAATATAATAACTAGAAATAATAGCTACTATGTACCAGGCTCTTTGCTGCAACACATTCTTTTTTCTCCCAGTTACAGATAATAAAATTGAGGCTTAAAATCCTTCAATGATTTTTTTTTTAAATCCTCCCACCTAATAAGTGAAAAAACCCGAGTCTGTGATACTAGAATAAATATTCTATGATTTTATTACTATCTCTCACAAATAATTGAAAATGGACTGCTAGTGTTGGATATGCCTTGAAACTCTCTAGTCTATTATTAATGGTAAATTTAGCAGTCCAGAAAGAGTAAATGCCTTGTCCATGTCCATGGTCATACAAGTCAATAACAGATCTGGAAGAATTATCATCTAACTTCCTTACAAGTATTATAGATTGAAGCATAAGATATCATTATTTTGATTTTGCTCTAGAAATTATTTTCATATGTGAGTTTTGAGGGCAGTATGACTTCTTAGACTTTGCCTTTCCCCCTTTTTTGGCCCCCGTCCCCTCCCACTGTATTTGGCTACTTCCAGATTCAATTAGAATAATAGTTGTTTTTCCACAGTACTTAAAGCACTTTGCAGAGGTTCTCAACCTTGAAATTTATGATATTTTGGTCTCAATCATTCTTTATTGGGGGTGGGGAGATGTCCTGTGCATTGTAGGATGTTTAGCAGCATCCCTGGCCTCTACCAGCTAGGTGCCAATAGCACCTCTCCACTTCCTTACCAGTTGTGACAACCAAATACATCTTCAAAAATTGTCAGACGTAAACATCCTAACCTTTCAGTTTCAAAGAACTGAAAAAAAGGAGGACAAACTAAAACCAAAGTTAATAGAAGGAAGAAAATAACAAAGATTAGAGTATGTAAATGAAATAAGGACCAAAAAGACAATAGAAAAAATCATTGAAACTAAGTGCTGGTTGCTTGAAGAGATTCAAAAAATTAGAAAAACTGTTAGCTAGACTCACCTAGAAAAAATGAGAGAGGACTCAAGCAAATAAGGTTGTAAACTAAAGGGGAGCCATTACAATGGATACCACACACATACAAAGTACTAAGAGACTAATATGAACAGGTATGTACCAACAAATTGGATGATCTGGAAGAAATAGATGAATTCTTAGAAATATACAACCTACCAAGACTGAATTATCAAGAAAAACAAAGTCTGAACAGACCAATTACTAGTAAAGAGATTAAATTAATAATCCAATTCTCCCAATGAAGAAAAATCCAAGACCAGATGGCTTCAGTAATGAATGCTGCCAAACATTTAAAAAAGACCTACTACAGTTAGAAGAGAGGTGGGGGGTGAGTAGAGGCCATGGGGAGGAGGTGGTGTTTGAGCCCTAGCCATTCTCTCAGATCTGCAGCACAGAAATCTGGCAAAGACAGAAGTCTCCCTGGAGGGTGGAGCCAGGGAGAAGTTGAATGTGCAAAGACAACATCATGTTTAGTAGGTAGGGGATGCAGGGGAGGTGGGAGAGGACAGGAGGAAGAATTTACGTATTAACAATTATGTCATGCAGACATGAATGAATTTCTGGAGACCAGAAATATACAATAGCACTAGGTCAAAATGTCACATCTTTCTTTCTCTGCTACTAGCATACCTGCCCTGTGCCAGGCACCATCACCAACATTCTAGATGGACCATCACATAGGTATCATTTGATATTTTTTTATCCAGCTGAGAGAGTGGGTTCAGAGAGGTTAGGTAACTTGTTAAAGGTCACACAGCTGGTGAGGAGCATGGTCAATCTTCCTACTCCTGAACCCACTGTATTTTCATTAAATTTGGCCACTAAGAAAAAAAAAAAAAAGACCTACTACAAATACTTTCCAAAAATAGAAGATGAGGAAGTACTTTCAAAATCATTTATGAGATCAGTATTACCTTGATACCAAAGCCATACAAGGACAATACAGGAAAAAAAATTGCATGCCAATATCCCTGATGAACAAAGATACAAAAATACTCAAAAAAATATTAGCAAACAAAATTCAGTTATACATTAAAAGTATTGTTTACCATGATCAAGTGGGATATATTCCAGAGTAAGAGTGGTTCAAAATCCACAAGTCAATAAATGTGATATACTACATTGACAAAATGAAGGATAGCAATCATGTGGTAATCTCAATAGATGCAAAAAAAGCATTTGACAAAATTTGACATTCTGTCAACAAACTAGGTGTAGAGGGACACATACTTCAACATAATAAAGACAATGTATGAAAATCCAACAGTTAATATTTACTCAATGGGAAAATGGATGAAGCCTTTTCCTATAAGAACAGGAGCAAGAGAGTGATGCTCACTCTCAACACTTTTGTTAAATACAGTACTGGAAGTCATTAGGCAATAAAAAGAATAAAAGACACCCAAATGTGAAAGGAAGAATTAAAATTGCCTTTCTTTGTCAATGACATATTATATACAGAAAATTGAGATACCATCAAAGAAACTGTTAGGAGTAATAAACAATTTCTGCAAAGTAGCAGAATACAAAATTAGTATATAAAAGCCAGTTGACTTTCTATGCACCTAAAACAAACTATCAGAAAGAGAAATTAAGAAAACTATCCGATTATAATAGAATCAAAAAGAATAAAATATTTAGGAATGAATTTAACCAAGAAGGTGAAAGATCTGTGCATTGAAAACTATAAGACAGTTTTGAAAGAAATTAAAGAGGATACTAATAAGTGGAAACACATTCTTTCTCATGGATTGGAAGAATTAATATTGTAAAATGTCCATACTACCCAAAATTATGTGCAGACTCAGTGCAATCCTTATCAATATTCCAACTGCATTTTTGAAAAAGAAAAATAAAAAAATCCTAAAATTTGTATGGAACCACAAAAGACCCCAAATAGCCAAAGCAATCTTGAGAAAGAAGAACAGAGATGGGGGGGCGGGGCATCATATTTCCCAACTTTATGTAGCAAAGCTATAATAATCAAGACAGTCTGGTATTGGCATAAAAACAAACACATAGATCAATGGAACAGAATAAAGAGCCCAGAAATAAAGCCTCTCACTTATGGTCAATTAACTTTTAACAAAGGAGCTAAGAATGTATGACATGGAAAGGATAGTCTTTTTCAATACATGGTGTTAGGAAATTAGCCATATGCAAAAGAATAAAACTGAACTCCTATCTTAGAAAATACATGAAAACAAGTGAAAATGGTTTAAAGACCTGAATGTAAGAACTGAAGCCAAAAAATTCCTAGAAGAAAACATAGAGGGTAAACTCTTTGATATTGGTCTCAGCAATGATTTTTTTTTAATATTACAAACAAAGGCAAACATAAGTAAGCAGGACTACATCATATTAAAAAGTTTCAGTACAACAAAGGACACCATCAATAACATTAAAATTCAACCTATGATATGAAAAAAAATATTTACAAACAACATATACAATAAGGGGTCAAAATCTAAAATATATAAAGAACTCATACAACTTAATTGTAAAAAGTTAAATAGCACAATTTAAAAATGGGCAAAGAACCTAAATAGATATTTTTCTAAAGAAGGTATACAAATGGGAATAGCCACATGAAAAGGTGCTCAACATCACTAATTGTCAGAGAATTATAAATCAAAACCAGACATCACCTCACACCTGTTAAAATGACTATTATCAAAAAGACGAGAAATAACAAATGTTGGTGAGAATGTGGAGAAAAGGGAACCCTTGTACTCTGTTGTAAACTGGTACAGACACTATGGAAAACAGTATGAAGTTTCTTCAAGAAATTAAAACAGAACTACAAAAAGATCCAGCAATTCCACTTCTGAGTATACAGCCAAAGGAAATGAGATATCAAGGAGATATCTGTATTCCCATGTTCATAGCAGCATTATTCACAAAAACCAAGGTATGGAAACAACCTAAGTTGTTCATTGACAAATGAGATTAAAAAAAAATGTAACACACACACGCACACACACACACACACACACACACACACACCACACAATGGAATATTATTCAGTTTTTATTTTTTTTATTTTTTTATTTTATTTTTTTTATTTATTTTTTTAGTATATGAAATTTACTGTCAAATTGGTTTCCATACAACACCCAGTGCTCGTCCCAAAAGGTGCCCTCCTCAATACCCATCACCCACCCTACCCTCCCTCCCACCCCCATCAACCTATTCAGTTTTTAAAAAGAAGAGAATCCTGTCATTTGTGACACCATGGATAAACCTGGAGGATACTGATAAGTGAAATAATGCCAGACAGAGAGAGGAAGACAAATACTGAATATTGCATGGTATCAGTTAGATATAGACTCTTAGGGAAAAAAAAGTCAAACTCATAAAAACAAAGAATAGGAAAGTTGTTGACAGGGGTAGGTAGTTGGGATAAATAGGAGAAAGCTGATAAAGATGTACAAACTTTCAACTACAAACAGAATAAATTATAATAATATAAACTGAGGATATCATGTATAACATGATGACTATAGATAACACTGTATTGTGTAATTTAAATTTGTTAAAAGACTAGAACTTAAACATTCTCACACAAAATGTACAAAAATAAATAAAATAAAAGGTGCTTTTTGAAAAGTTTATTTATTTTCGCAATACTACTTGGCAATGAGAAAGAATGAAATATGGCCTTTTGTAGCAACGTGGATGGAACTGGAAAGTGTTATGCTAAGTGAAATAAGTCATATAGAGAAAGACAGATACCATATGTGTTCACTCTTATGTGGATCCTGAGAAACTTAAAAGAAGACCATGGGGGAGGAGAAGGAAAAAAACAGTTAGAGAGGGAAGGAGCCAAACCATAAGATACTCTTAAAAACTGAGAATAAACTGAGGGTTGATGGGGGGTGGGAGGGAGGAGAATGTGGGTGATGGGAATTGAGGAGGGCACCTGTTAGGATGAGCACTGGGTGTTGTATGGAAACCAATTTGACAATAAATTTCATATTGAAAAAATAAAATAAATAAAAAGTTTATTTATTTTCAGAGAGAGAGAGAGAGAGAGAGAGAGCACGAACATAAACAGGGGAGGGGCAGGGAGGGAGAAGACAGAGAGAGAATGAGAATCCCAAGCAGGCTCCGCACTGTCAGCACAGAGCCAGTCTCAGGGCTTGAACTCACAAACCATGAGATCATGACCTGAGGTGAAATCAGGGGTTGGTCACTCAACTGACTAAGTTACCCAGGTGCCCCTAAAAGGTGTTTTTTAAAAGTTGCTAAATGTCTCCTGGGGGGTGGGGGAAGACGGCGGGAATTACCCCAAATCAAGAACCAATGCTTTCAGTTTGCAAAGGGTGCTTTAAATGTTTGCTCCCTCTCTCTCTCTTTTTAAAATAACTCACACAATTCTTGCATAGCCCTCTGAGGAGGTAGGGTGAATCTGACTGTCACCATTTTATAGAAGAGGCTCTGGGAGACTCAGAGCAGATGAGGTCCACTGACCATAGGTTCATAGTTTTTCTTCTATTTAGCTTCTCCTACCACAAAGTAAAAAACACAGGGGTTTCCAGATAATATTAACTAATTTTATTAATCTTTAAGACATACATCTTTTTTCACCTCTCGATTGTCCAGCTTCCAAGATTTCACATACCTGAAGTCTTCTTTAGTCATGCAAGGTAGGCATTTCTATATCCATGATACAGATGAGGAAACTGAGGCTACAACACAGGAAATGACTTGGCTCAAATAGGAAGTTACTTAAGGTGTTTACTCATTGAATGATCCTCTATTTCAGGAAAGAAGAGACTGTGTTTTCTTTTTGTTGCTGCTATTGTTTTTGTTTCTTGTTTTGTTTTTGTTTTTTGTTCATCTCTATATCTCTAGTATCTAATAGTGTCTGGCATAGAATAGGTACTCCATAAACAAGGAAGGAAGGAAAAGAGAGAGGGAAGGAGGGAAATTGAGATTGAAATCTGATTTCAAAAGTTATTCTGTCTTCATTCTGTCTTGCAATGCAAAACTCCCTGAGGATTATTGGCCAGATCCCAGTGATTTAGGAGGTCATTTCTGATTGAACAACGTTCAAGAATGGAGGGGATGAAGGCAAAAGGAAAGAAGCAACCTGGAAGCCCTCCACTTGGCCTAGCAGCCAAGAAGGTTGCACAGCCTGTTCAATGGAGGAGGTCCAACTACAGAGTGAATCATCATTTGAGTTTGGAATAAGATAAATTCCATTCAAATTGTAAATGTGATTAATAGCAAATTCTTGACTCCATTCCATTGGATGGATGGATGGATGGATGGAGACCTCTGTCTTGAGGATCCCATTTTAAATGCAGTGGGGATACACATAAAGTCTATGCCTTCTGGACCCTCTTGATCTCAAACTGTTGCTTGCAAACGTTTTTCTCCATCTTCTTTTCTGGTAAATTCTCACTGCTGCTGAGGCCAGCTGCTCACACAATATGCTTGTAGCAGCTTTTCTGGCAGGCTCCTTCTCAGAAAGCTGGTCTTGTTTGTGGACTTTCCAGCTGACTGCATGCTCTGAAGCTCACCCAGGCTTCAGAATCAGAAGAATACATATGCCTGCAGGTATGCATCTTCCAGGGTCCGGTCAAAATTAGTGGGATGAAAAGCAGAGTTATGACATTCATAGTTTCATGTTAACACAAGAATGACAACAATAGCAGCAATAATAACAACATCTTGGAAAATTTACTTAAAATGCTTAAAAACTGAAAACCATTGTTGAAGACCATAGAGTTAGTTGGCAGAATCAAGGGGTGTTTCAGGACACAGTTGTTTCCAGTTCTTTTGTAGCCCAGCCTCTCAGACCAATGAAATTAGACTCTTAAGAGATCAAGTCCAATCAGCCTAAGCACAGAAAGGGAATTTATTGACTCAGGTAACCAAAAAGTCCTGGGCTTTTGTAATAGTCGGATATAGGCACTAAACAATCTTATTAGGATTCTCTCTTTTTCTCTTTTCTCTATTAGAAAAGAAAGGTACTCTTTCTCAAATTCTTTCAGTCTCCCCTAAAGGACTCCACGTGGCCTGTGGGTGACATGCCTACTCTAGTACAAATCATTGAGTTGAAGCGGATTGGTTAATTGCTTCAAAAAGTGCATTCAGGAGACGGGGAATGTGGGGTACCTTGATTGGCAGTACCACCTGGATACATGAAATAGGGCTTCTGATTGGTCTATTCAGCTGCTTATTCAAAAGAAGAAAGTGAAGAAGTTGAGTTGGATTTCATTATTTTCCATGAATAGGATGTGCACTACATCGCTTCCATTCAGAACCAGGGCTCTATCTTTAATTATTTTCTTCTACTTCTGTCATGCAAAGCAAGGTATTTCTCTGTCCTCACCTGTGCTTGTTACATCAAAGGTAGAATTTTATTTCTTAATGTCTTATTTACTCCTGGAGTCAACTTGTTAGTAATAGAGGCTTCCTTTTTATTGGAGAAACTGAATTTATCTATCTCAGTGAAAGAAAGTTTTAGTAACAGAAAAATTAACATTATTTGAGGCTAAAAGCTTATTTCTTCTGTTTCTTATCATGTTATCTGACAGGAGGAAAAAGAATTGAGCTATGTTCTTTTTTTTTTTTTTTTTAATCTGTCAGGTCAATAAAACCATAAACAGTCCATTGCTATAGTCCCACAGTAAACAAATAAGAACTACCTGTGACAAAACCCAGCAACTTCATATAAGGCCACATTCTTTGGCATTGGTCATAGTCAACATTTTTGATTAATCATTTCCTATCTTGGTCCTTACAAAGTGTCTACTTAATGCTAGGAACTTTAAAATATTTACAAGTTTGTAAAGAAGAAATAGTATTAGCCTCATTTTATAGATCATGGAGCTAAGGGTTAGAATGTTTAAATTGTTTAAGCAGGGCCACAGAATTAATAAGGAGAGGAGCTGGGATTTATATGCAGATCTGTCTGGCTCCAAGCCCATCCACCCATCTCTCAGGACACCACATTGTTTATGCATGAGACACCGTGTTCTTTATTATTTGTTCAAAGATGTCTTTCAGTTGACTAGCTCTTATTAAAGCAGTTAAGTGAAGGCCCTCTTAAATAAGGGATTTTTTTTTTTTTTGAGACTGGGGACTACTGTTCATCCAAACCTTCTGGATCATTAATAGTTAATTTGTTTTGGCATTCTGAATCTCATATCATTTTTTTCCCTTTTCTTTCACTCTGCTCAAATTAATAAGTGAATTAAAATGATTAGTGCATAAAATACGACAACAAAATTTACGAGAAGCTGAAACTGAATTTAAGTCCATCCTAATGCCTTCCACAAAAAGAAAGAGAAGCACTAATTAATTATCTTAGCCGTATACAACAGAATAGCCTCTGGGTGCTTGTTTAAAAAGGGAGCTTTTTAAGGTACCAATCCCAGAGATTATACTTTTGTAGATATGGAATGGGACCAGCCCAGGCGATTTACCTACAAGTGGTTTTCCAGCAGGCAACATTCTAGAAAACCTTGGTCTAGCAACTCAAGAATTAACCTGATTCTTGTTAGATGTGGTCCCATCCCCAATGCCCCATTGCTAGATGATGTTTGATAATTATGATCTATAATTACTAGATCATATTGGAAAGGACACAATGATAGCAGGCTGGATTAAGTGCCAAGAGACCTGTGTTCTCTGCCTCTATAACAATTCCATGAGACAATTTTGGGAAGTTAAGACATTATACAAATTCAGAGATTTTCCTGAGGAATATCAGAGATGGTGGCTTCTAGAACTATACAGCTGCCAAAGGGGGTTGGAACATAACTTTTATTCGACATTTGTGAGCCTTGCAACTAATTTTCTTCAAGGGATGATGGAATTCCCAGGCTTACATGCATTTCTTATGAAAGAATTCTGACCATATCCTGGTCTATTTCCTGACCTTTTTCTATTAATTCAGGAACCCAAGATGGGGGTTTTAGTGTCTTGACACACATATCTGTAATATATATGTAATATCACTGGGAAAAGAACAATAAAAGACACACACTGACCAAAATAGGCATGCTGTATTCTTGGCCATTCTTTAGCAGGGAAGAAAAGCAAAGGATTTATTTATAATTAATTAGTAACAATACAAATTTTCTTACATCCTTCAGAAAAGACCACTTGGAAGTGTTGGTTTCATTGTAAGCTGCTTCCTATTTCACTGAGTTCAACTCTATTTAACCTGATAGCTCTGAAATGTGTCTATTTTCAAACTTGCCATTGCTAGGCAGCTCTCAAAAGAAAAATGGCCAACAAACATATGAAAATATTTGATCTTATTAACCACCAATGAGATGCAGAAACAAATGGTTGTCTTTTCATGAATAATAACTTATAAAATGTTTTAAGCAAAATTATAACAATGTTGGAGAGAATTGGGAATACAGGTACTCTCATTTATTGATGATAAGAAACACAAAAGATGATGCATATAATTTTCTCAAAAATGTTCACATAATTTGAATAGCAATTTCCCTTACAGTAAGGTATTGCAAATCAGGATAAGCATTAACTTGTGCAAGATTGATCTTCCAAAAACTAAAGTGCCATCAGGTAAGGAATTTGCAATCATGGAAAGCTCCATGGAAAGCAGTCTGGATCAGCAGTTAAAGTAATCAGTCCTGGACGGCTCCAAGGCTGGACCTTGGTCCCTTGATTATGTCACATGGGAGGAGTTTTTCCAATCAAAAACACTGCTATAACAAATTCTTTTACATCAGTTGCTGCATTACACCGCAACAAAATATGAAATTCTGAGATTCAACAGAAGAGGGTCTTTGATAAGAATATAACTAGTAATAATCTCCTTCTAGATCACAAGTCTCTCAAGGGCAGGGAAGAGAACTGAAACTGTTCACCTTGAAATTTGTAGATCCTAGCAGATTATTGGCAAATAATATAGACGACGAGAATGAAGATAGTATTAGTTAATATCTATTGATTACTTACTAGTACAGAAATTCCACATTTACTTGTGGCAATAAACTCTGAGCCTTTTTTCAGTATGTTACTTTTTATTTTTTCAGAAAAATAAATTATAATGGATATAAAAAGTCTATCCTCTTATTATCCATTTTTTATTGATATCAAATCCATAGAAGGTGATTTTAATAACATTATGACTATGGAAATAAAGTTATCCTTAAAGTCAAAACTTATATTTCATAATTTCTCACCAAAGCTATATTTATACTAAACTCTGCTTTTGAAATGTAATATTATACTGAGAATTAACAATACTGACCTGAGTAATACCATTTCATTTTAACATAATCACTGAATGATTTGGGGGCTCTACAATTACAGTAAACATTTATATAAAAAATTTCAATTTTATTTTCTTTGCTACAGACAATTAAGCTGCAGGTGCTCTACAAAAGATTCCACATTCTTTCATCTAACTCTTCCTAGTTTTTTAAAGGTTTTTATTTATGGGTGCTTGGGTGGCTCAGTCCGTTAAGTGTCCAACTTCGGCTGAAGTCATGATCTCGTGGTTTGTGAATTTGAGCCCCACACCTGATTCTGTGCCGACAGCTCAGAACCTGGAGCCTGCTTCAGATTCTGTGTCTCCCCCTCTCTCTGCCCTCCCTTGCTCACGCTGTCTCTCAATAAAAAAAAAAAAAAGTTAAAAAAAACAAACAAGAGAAGTTTTTTATTTAAATTCCAGTACATAAATTCTATATATCACCTGGTGGTCATCACAAGTACACTCCTTAATACCCACCACCTGTATGACCTATCCTCTCTACCCTCTCCCCTCTGATAACCATTAGTTTGTTCTCTACAGTTAAGTCTGTTTCTTAGTTTGCCTCTCACTCTTTTTTTCCCCCCTTCACTTGCTTGTTTTGTTTCTTAAATCCCACATATAACTCAGACTTTTTTAAAGGCAAAAAGGGGAATACTCTGTTCTAATTGAACTCTTTTTTTGTTTTGTTTTGTTTCCACTTAAATTTATTGGAATTTATTTTGGTCTCTGTTGAGTTAGCAAATAATTGGTTAACATCCTTTTAGCCATAAATTACATTCTATACAGAAGAAAAAAAAAGTGAGGAGTGATGAAGAAATTTGCCAAGAAACTCATATAATAGGAGCTAGAGCCAGGCTTCAATTCTAGGCCCTGTGACACTTAAAGCCCTTACTTTTAACCATGTTACTTTATTTCCATTGAAAATAGTTTATATCCTTTGCTTGCCTTTGCTATTGGGGCTGTGACAATTCCATAGAGCTCATCCCATTCCATTTGAAGAGCCAAACTTTTTAAGTGTACACATTTTTTTTCATTTATCTTCTAAGATGGACACTTTAAATATTTTCATGTATTTTCTGACTTAAATAACAGCAAAAACATACTCATTCTATCATTCACATATTTCTCTGTTGAATATTCTCTGAGTTCCTGCCTTGTACAAGGCATAGTGCTAGGTACTGAGGACACACAGAGAACCAGGACTTTTTCATTGTTGCTGTGGCTACTTTTGCCAAAGTTCTTATCCTTTGGGACAAAGGCATTTCAATGAAAAAAAAAAAAAAAAAACAAAACTTATGAGAAATTATCTCATGAGGCATGTTGGCATACAGCTTCAGGAAAAATTCTTTCCATTCTTCATGTCTGGAAGTGAGAGATTATGAACTATTTAAGTACAATATCTATAATAGGATGTTGAATCATTAGGCTAAAAGAAGTTGGCTAGCAGATAAAACTGCTTCTTCTGGGAAGATCAGAGGAAACTGAAAATAGATGGTTGGGGTGGGAAAAGAAGCTAAAAAGTAAGGGAATATACTAGGGCAATGTAATAGTTTAGTTGTTGTTGTTATTGTTGTTTAATCCAATAATGCAAGATAGCAAACAGCTCCCAAATCTCGGGGGCAACAACTTGATCTTTGCTCATGGCCCTGCTTGTCTGCTGAGGTAACTCTGCTGAAGGCAATGAGTTGATTTCAGACCTACTCTTTTTGTTCTTTTTTGGGAGACTGATGACTTCCAAGGGCTTCCTTTTCTCATGATGGATGGCAAAGTCACATTCTCTTTGCAGGCTTTAGGAGAGGGTCCGTTCTTCCTTCCTATCTTCTAGTGGTCGCCAGCAATCCTTGGCTTTCCTAAACTTGCAACATTATAATTCCAATTTCTGCCTCCATTTTAGCATGGCCATCTTCCTTGGCATGTTTGTGTCTAAATTTCTTCTTCTTATAAGAACATCAATCATTGGATTAGGACCCATCTTATCCCAGTATGACCTCATCTTCATTTGATTGCATTTCAAGCACAATCTGTCATAGTCAACCCTCCAGACTTCATAGTCACTCAGGCTATTCCTCTTGCATGAAATACACTTCCCTTTCTTTGCTAGTCATGTGCTAACTCATACATCTGTATCCTCCATTACATTTCGAATATATTGTGGAGAGGTTTGAAGACTTGCTTGCTTCCACATTTTTCTATACTACTTGGCACTTGGTGGGTAATCCAAATAGCTTGTTAGATTTATTTTAAGCAGAAAAACATGTTCAATGAGTTACCTAGTGTAGGATCAGATATGATGAATCCCGATCATAAGAATTTCACCCTCTGCCATAGTGTGCAGAAAACCATGTCCTTCCCTAGGAAAACAGTTAAAAGGAGATGACATTGAAACAAAGAGCTCCTATTTAGAATTCTAATAAATGATGCTATTAGGTGTGATTTTCTGAAGATATCTCTAATTGGAGTCATGCTTTATTCAGAATTGATTAAAGGTGTCATTTAGGCAAAAAAATCAAGCTTCTCCTTTTGAGTACATCTGCAATTATAATGCATTAACAGAACAACTGTAAATACAGAGGCCTCATGTGTTTTGACATCAAAATATAATGGTAAAAGCAATAAAAATGACTGAGATGGTGTGGCAGCCACAGTCATGTTCATTGCCTTAGGGTTTCCATGTCATCAGTCCAGTGTCATAATGTGTTGCAGAAAGAATGTCTTACATGACTTATTTGTGTTTTGGCAGGCGATTCACAGTCCTATTTTCAAATCTGGATCATTTTCCAAAATTTCCATCATGTACCAAGGTATGCCTGAGCTATGCTTAGAAAATCTTCTTATTAGAAGTTTGAATTATCCAGAAATCATGTCTCCTAACTTTCCCTCACTCACTTTGTAGGAAGTAAAATTGAGGCTCAGAAATGAGTTGGCACTAGAACCCAGGATTCTTTCATTGACTGGACCACACTACACACGTTACTTCTGACATGAGCTAACCCTCCACTCAATGTCTTCCAAGGTAAACCAAACTCAGTTAAAGAAAATAATATTTATTTTTGAAAGAGAAAGAGACAGGGCGTAAGCAGAGAAGGGGCAGAGAGAGAGGGAATCTGAATCAGGTTCCAGGTTCTGAGCTGTCAGCACAGAGCTCGATGTGGGGCTCAGACTCATAAACTGCAAGATCATGATCTGAGCCAAAGTCAGATGCTTAACTGACAGAGCCACCCAGGCACCCCTCAAACTCATTTTTATAAAGACCCTTGCCTTAGTGATCTTCAGGATGTAAGTGATAAAAACCCAAATCAAACTGGCATGGGCCTATCTGATTCTAGAGAGTGTAGGCATAAGTGTCTGTCTCCACATGATCCAATGATGCCATCTGGACATGGTCTCACTCTTATCTTGTCTCTGCTTTAAGTTATATTGGCTCAGTTTCCAGGCAGATTCTCTCCTTGTGCTGGCAGGGGGGCTGCTAGAAGTGCCACATGTATTCCCCACCCTGTTCTCAACTCCAGCTGAGATAAAGAAATATCTTACTCACTACACACAAGAATCCTAGCGTTGTTTGCTGTTGATTAGACTGACTTGGTCACTTATTTATCTTACAAAAATCAGTGTGGCCAAGTTGGATAGAATAAAACAACAGGTCAGGCCTGGGTTACGTGCCCACACTAGAGTCTGCAGGAGGGTGAGCCCTCGTAATCATAGGGATTATAAGTGGAGAATGGTAGCTCTTAAGGAAGAGTCAGAGCAATGGAAGGAATCTGAAGCGGGGTAGCATTTTATCTCTGACATTTTTAGCATTGTGGGTTTATGATGATAATTAAAAAAAAACAGAATAAATTTCTCCCAATTTTATTATTATTTCAAACTCTTTTCAGATAATGGATCTCCTTATTGCCTACACCCAGGAAGAAATGCCATCATGGCCAACTCTCCTTATATTGTGGTAAGACACTGTCTCTAATAACATAGAGACAGGAAAGGTAACAAGTTTCCATTATAAATGTAGATCAAGAAAATGAAGATGACTATGTAATAATACTAATAATATTTGAGCGCACACAGTATTACAGTACTTTATACTTTATAGAATGCTTTCACATTGATACTAAAATATTTTTCCTTCTGTGTCATAGATGACAAAACTGAGCTTTAGAGAGTTGAAATGCAGTTCCTAAGGTCATGTAGCAAGTTAAGGGCTGTTTATACAGTTTTTCTGCCTAAGTTCTAGGCTTTTCTATTTATACCCTAGATCAAACATCATAGTCTCATTTTCATTGTCAGCCCTTTGCTTCCATTAGGTGTTAGGGTCAGGGGAAATGAAAATCCTGAGTTAAAAATAAATATGATATACATGGAAAGGTGAGGCTTAGGATCAACAAGTATCAAGATAAAAGTCCCCATAATTAAAGAATCTCCATTTTCAAAGAGAAATTGGGAACATCCCTATTCTGCTAAATGCATACATATTTTCCCATTAAGTCCTGCACATTCCAAAACATAATTATTATTAATAATCATTATTATCATTATTATTATTATTATTTAAGAGAACAGAACAAGAATTTTTTGTCTTCTGTTAGAACATTCTTTGGATATGCTCATGATTTGTAGATGAAACAAAATCTTTAGCCAAAGCCTTAATGTGGCAACTCAGAACATTTTAAGGGGCGCTGACACTGTCAGGTCAAACCATAACCCTGAGAATTTTTCAGTAGTGTAAAAAAACTTTAATGATCATGACAGTACTTATTTCTTATGAAAAATATAGGTCACTGGGTCCAACCCCCAAACTTACTAAAATTAGAATCTTTGGCTATGACCAAGGCAATATTCTTTCAATAAACTCCCTAATAATGGGCTTGGAAAGGTATTTGACTTGAAATTAAATAAATTGGCAAGGATAGAACTCATTGAAAGACTTGAAGGGGGTGAGGCAATTAATCAAGTATGTCCTGGGGAGGATGGTTAGAAGCAGAGTGAACAGAATGAAAGCCCTGTGAGATAGAGCAAAGGGGCCAGTATGTTTGGAGCTCAGAGAGTCAGGGGAAGAGTAGTAAGATTCAGCATCAATTAGGCAAGTGCAGAGAACCAGGCTGTGTATGAACTTTCAGGACATTTTAAGAAAGTTGGCTTTTACTCTGATTGAAACAAAGAGGCATGTAGCATTTTGAGCAGAGCAAATCCATAATCTAACTTTCCTTTCAAAGTGACCATTCTGGCTGTTGAAAAGTCTGTAGGTTGGGAAAGGCTGCAGCGAAAAGACCAAGTAGGAGGCTGTTTAAACAGGCCAGGTTACAGACTGTAGTGACTGAGAGAAGGGTGGTAAGAGGTAGAAAGTGTGAGAAGTGGATAGCTTCTGGGTATATTTTGAACTTTTAGCCACCATAAGGTGAGAGGAGAAGAAAAAGAAGAAATGACTACAGTTGTCTTAGCCATAGTAGCTAAAGTCACCCTCAACTTTGGGAGAACAATCAATTTTGACTATTTGGGGTTTGAAAGACCCATTAGACATCCAAAATATAACGCCAAGCAACTGCCTGAGGTTTAAAAGAGAAGTATTGAATGAAGGTACAAATATGAGTTACTTCAACAGGAAGAAGTTGGGGAACCATTGAGAAACCAGCAAAGGACTCCGAGAAGGGGCAATCACTGAAGTACAAGCAAAACTCAGAGTGCCAAGAAGGTTGGTTCCAAGAGAAAATTGCCCCTTATAAAATAGTTTTTGCTGTCACCTAACACTATATGTAACCATACTCAGCATTACTCTTGGTTCTGCAGAACATGTGGATTTTATTCAGTTATTTTACAAATAGTTACAAGCATATGGTATGTGCTAGGCAGACTGTTGGGAATTAATTATCAATCTCTGGAGTCAGGAAAGCTTTCTCAGATGAAGTGATGTCTAAATTTTTACCTGGAAAAAATGAATAGGAATTAATGAGGGAGACCGTTTGGAGGATAAGGGGAAATGTTGCAGGAAGAATAAACTGTAAATTTCTAGAAACAAATAGTATCTCTGTGAAACTGAAAGTAATTCGGTCTGGTAGGATCTTGGGATTCAAGCAAGGGATGGGAGAACTGAGGTCTATAAATGAGCAACAGACAGATCACAAAGGACCTTGAGAACCAAGATAAATTGGGGCTTTTCCTAAGGATATCGTAGAAACTTTAAAGGTTTTTAAGATGGAAAGTGACATGATTGTATTTGCATTTTCACATTACCTTGGCTGCTTTATAGCATATGGGCCATGTGATGGCTAATTTTATGTGTCAAGTTGGTCACACCATTATGCCCAGATACATGGTCAAAAACTATTCTGGGTATTTCTGGTTTTTGGATGAGATTGACATTTAAATCTGTGGCTTTTGAGTAAAGAAGACTGCTTTCCAGATTGTGTGTGGGCCTTATACAATCAGTGGAAGGCCTGAATAGAACAAAAGATTGACCTTCCCTGAGCAAGAAGAAATTCTTCCAGCAGATGGCCTTTGGACTTGAACTACAAGTTTGGAACTTTCCTGGCCTCAGGCTGAGGGCCTTTGGACTTGAATTGCAATATCAGTTTTTCCCTGGGTCTCGAGCCTGCTGGTCCACCAGGCAGATTTTGAACATGCCAGCCTCCATAATTTCATGAGCAATTATGTGTGTATATACACACATTATATTGGCTCTTATTTCTCTGGGGAACCCTAATACTGCTGGGAAGGAGAGATTGAAAGCTGGGCCTCCCCAGGCTTTGCACTTGCTATGTGAGTTTGGGACGCTTCCTGAACATTTGCTTTTCCCGGGCTGCTCCAAACCAAGGATTTAAAGAGGCTGTCCCAAGTGCTTCAAGACGGTTCTTGGAACAAGAACAAGAGCCAGGAGCCAGTGTCCTTATTATCTGCCAAAGCTGAAATGGGAAAAGCTCATTTCAAACTGGCAAGATCACCCCTGTAATTTAATTTTAAATGAAGCTTCTAAAACATTTAAAAGTTTTTATTTATTAATCATCTTGTACTTTGTATGCATCAATAGTTTTGTCTTATACATACAGAGAGATTCTCTAAATGTTCAAATGAATTCCTGGCAAGTGGAATGAGAAATAAGTATGAATAAATAAAGATTTGGCAAGCTACTCTGAAAGATTTCCAACTCAAATGGTTCTTCGATCCCTCCAAGGGTGTTTTTAAGCAAGTAAAGAAAACTAGGTGAGGAAAGAATATTTCCATTTTATTCAGTCAGGGCTTAGGCCATTCGGAATGAGAAATGTAAGCTCTACCCGGGGCCACTCCTATATTGAGGTTCAAAGAACACTGATGGTTTCCTGCCACAAATCTCAGAACTCTCAGAAGCATTTATTAGCCTACACATTCAGAAACTCTTTTGATCTCTTTGAAAGTTTCAGGCTCCTAGCCTTCTTTCCTCATGTCCAGTTGACCAGTTGACCACAGCGGTGTGCCTTCTCTCTCTGTATTGTCTTACTTATAAAGGAAGGTTCAACCATTACTTTGGGGATTTAAAAAAATAACATCTTCCACATTGAGAAGTAAGTACTGCTTTTACAATTCAAAATTGTTCTAAATGATGTCTTAAAAAAAGATAACCTTATTTAAAGAGAAAGCAAGAAAGGAGATTTTCAAAATCCTTTCGAAGATGTGTCAAAGTTACTCATTTAATTTACATATACATCTCTCTTCTGTCACCCAAATAAATTAAAAGAAACATCAAAATATCTAGAATTTGACAATTCTCAGCTTCAAAAAAATAACACTGAATAAGTGTAAAACTATAAACATAAAATAGAAATTTAAAAGTAAACACTCCTCCCTTTCTTTTTCCCTAAATACTTTGACCTTGTTTCTGACTTCACTTTTAAAAGTACTGTATCTCCAGCAGCGAAACTGAAGCTCTGCAATGCATTTTGTAGCATGAAAGTAAAGGGGTGAAGTTCATGGGCCTTGGAGTCAGTCAGCTCTGGATGCAATACCAATTGTTCCATGTTACATTCTCTGTAACATAGGTATGCCAGTAGTTTATACTTCACACTGCTATTTTGAGAGTTAAATTCACATTACATACCTTAGAGGGATGGGTGAGGTGGTGTCAGGTGCTGAAAATGTTTCCAAAAGTCTTTGCTTTCTCTCTTTATTTTTTCCTCTCCCCTTCTCTTTCTTCCGTCTTCTGTCTTTCTGCAGCAGTATAATGGGTAATACCAGGCTCTTCAACTCACCACTGTGGGTTAGTGATTTTCAAATTATTTTGTTTATCGACCATGTCAATATTTTGTTATTGTAGTTAGAAGAAAATGTCTTCCTTTCCATGTATAGTTTCCCTCTTCTACTACTGCTGCTTCATCTCAGAAGTTTCTGGATGATTTTTTATTAGTTCTTCACTTCAGGTTCATTCACTAAGCTCCATTCTACATAGGGTCTTTGGGGAGGTGGAAATTTCTCCGTAACTTCTATTTCCCATTTAATTTGTGCCCCAGACTTCATCTCTGAAGTTGTTGACATCGTCAAGAACCTAAGTCCATGGCACACTCTGTAATGATGGAGCTCCCTTAAGCTTCCACCCTTGCCCTCCCCTTTCCTCTCTCCATTTCTCTCCCAAAAGTTCCTTGCCCCCTCATAACTCTTTGGTCCTCACTGAAATCCCTCCTTGGGTGGTTTTTGTGTTGTTCTTAGTCAAGTTCACTACTGCTGGATGGGTCCAGGAAGTGTTGGGAGATAAGGGACTTCTGAGTCACTGCATAGGGAAAAGAGACACTGAGCTTCAAAGAGAGTGACTTAAAAGTAGTCAATCATATGTTCACATTGTGAAAACCCCTGTTGCAATTCTGTATACTTTATAATATAAAAAAAAATTTATATATCTTTCTTGAGAGAGCATAAAAAATTTCATTTATAAGGTGTCAGCCTTCAGGAAAGTGAAGAAAAGTGATCTTGTAACAATTATAATAGCATAGAAGCTTGCTTCATATGAAAATACTCTCATAATCTTGTAATATGCTCTTTCCTGGGATTACAGATCTAGAACATCAGGATGGGATTTTTGGCATAGGAAAGATGAATGTTTCAGTGTCTCTCTGACCATACTGTAACTGTCCAGAAAATAAAAGATGCAGTGCTTTGGGTTTTCTTGAATTCTAAGACTCATCTGGCAACCCCAGGGTTGCAATCCCTCAAGGTAACCATTGGATGGGGCTTAATAGTAACTGCTTTTAGGTAGAGCTTGTCCTCCCTAGTTATCCACAGTCACCACCACTCCCTATTGTTTTGTGCCAAGTGTATATTACTATTTTACAATTCCTATTAAGCCCTGTATACACATTTGAGTTTCTAAAACATAGGGTGTGAGATATATTAATCCTCTAGCCAAACTTTAGATCTCTTGTTAGCTTTCTTTCAGAACAGAAACAAGTTATGCCCACTTCCTTTGCACATCTAATCCTAGAAATAGTATATTGCTGATCTAACATTAAATCCATCCTGTTGTCTCTCATACCACTTTGTGGGGTTGAGGGACCAAGTACCCACTAGGTCTCAGATGGGAATGTAGTGATGAATCTAACTTTTTAAATGAAGCTATCTAGCAGCATTATACTGCTGCAGAAAGACAGAAGCTTTTTTTTTTTTCTTTTCTACTGAGATGCTCCAGCCTGTGTGATGCTTTCACTGTGATCACAAGAGTCTGTCATTTGTAGCATGTCTGGGGCAATGCCAGGGGCAGGTTTCCCAAGTTTCATTACACCATTTGCTCTGAGGTCTACCATTTCCTCAGGTCACCACCACTGAATAGTGTGCAAATATCTACTTCCATGTAACCAGGTATCCTTCTTCCCAATCTGAGATAATTTTTTTTCCTCTCTCCTTACCCTCAAAGACATTCATTTTCCTCAGTATTAGTGGGACACTAAGCATTGTCTCTGAGTATATCCCAGGAGCTTTTCCTTGTGTTTCCAATAAAAATCTCTGAAGTGAAAAAGTAAATATATGAATGAATACTAATGTACTAGCTGGCCACTAGAACCAAACAAAAGAATGCATCAGAATATGCACAAATAAACACATTGATAAGGAGATCTACCAAAGAAGCCTAATCATTCTGGGCTTTTCTGGAATTGGCCATTTCATGATTATTCTTTGGTTCTAGTCCATATAGTAGGGTGATACTATGGTGGGTAGGGTGGAAGAGGGCTGCACATTTGGCTAATGCTGTCACATTACACATTGTATCACATGGGGATAAGAATGTATTTACATTATCTTGCTGCTGTCTGCCTTAGGAAATCAAAGATTATGGACTTATTATGCCTACTGATATCTCTGAGAGATTTTCTTACTAAGTTGTTATTATTCTAGGGGTGGAATGGCTCAGAGGGATATTCTGCGTGGAAAAAAATGATATATGATATTTCAGAATTAGAACAAATATCAGAAGAGAGTGAGGATATCTGAAGTGTTTTTAGAAGAAATTATACTAGTTGGAGTATGAGTAGGGGAATTTACCAATTATGAATTGATCAGCACATCTGAGGGAAGGTGTTTGGGGCTTTCCCATTCCAGAGCTAAGTTACTGGCCACGAATTGCACCTATGGTGTCATTTTCTATTGGCTCTCTCACCATCCCACCTACATGAGTTTCTGTGCATGCGCGCGTGTGCGTGCACACACACACACCCCACCAGTTATTTGAACGTGTTCCTGTACTGGAGCTGACTTCTGTTCTCTCTGCTGGACAGAATGCTAAAACTCAGCATGAAGGGCGTCAACTGCAAATGCACATATTTTGCATCTGTAGATTTACATAATTTGCAATTAAAAAAAATTTTTTTAACATTTATTTATTTTTGAGACAGAGAGAGACAGAGCATGAACGGGGGAGGGTCAGAGAGAGAGGGAGACACAGAATCTGAAACAGGCTCCAGGCTCTGAGCCATCAGCACAGAGCCCGACGCGGGGCTCGAACTCACGGACCGCAAGATCGTGACCTGAGCCGAAGTCGGACGCTTAGCCGACTGAGCCACCCAGCCGCCCCTACATAATTTGCAATTTATAGTGTAAGCTGAGAAGAACTGGTTCTTCACTCATCCCATAATTGGGTCTTTTCAGTGATGTTCATTCTTTGATGGCAATAGCTCCTTTTAATCCTGAATGCATTGGACAATAATGTCCTTGACAGGCTGCCTCCCTCACAGATAGTGTCTATCAGGTGCTGCTTGGACATTCTAAAGTCATGAGGGGTGAAAGTCACGAAGCTTATCACCAAATGAGTTGCTGGCCTTAAGAGAGTTCCCACATGTTTGAGTGGTGCCAAATATTCCCACAGGGCAGGGGCTTTGTGTGCTCAACCTGTACATTTCCAGTACTAGTGCTACATATGGCAGAAGGCAGACTGTCAGCAAATGTTTTTTGAGAAATGACCAAAATGAATGTGAATTAAGTAAGTCCAGTTGCTTTTAATGCTGAAGTGGAAAGAGCTTACAGGGATTTGAAGATGAGACCAACCTGGGTAGGAATCCAAGTTCTTCCAGTCTCACAGGCAAGGTACTCCCTCTTTCTGATCTTGAGTTTCTTTTACTTGAGGAATATGATAAGGACTAAATGAATATTAAATTCGCAAAGAGCTTAGCACAATGTCTTCATCAGATATACGTTCAATGTTAAATGAATGCATAATGTTTAGCATATTTTCATGACTAAAGCCAATTTTTAAATTAATTATCCTTGATATAAAATATCTAAACTAAGAGAACATTTAATAATTATTGTGAAGCTTTAGGCATAATACAACTTGTGATATATGTGCTATTATAGTAATGATGAAAATTAACAAAAGCAACAACAATAGTATCTACTGTTTACATACCACTTACCATGCAAGGTGTCAAGGACTTCTAATGGGTTATTATATTCCATCTTTACAACAGCCCTATGACGGAGGTGCAATTATATCTTTGCTTTACAGATAAGAAAACAGTTAGATGGATTAAGTAGCTGCATAGTCAAATGCCTAATATGTGACAAGTTTGAGCTCAAACTCAAATCTGCCCAACAGCAGGTCCCAAGTTTGAAGCTTTCCATTGCTTTTCACAAAGCCAAGATTCAACAATCTAACTCATACTAATAAACTATACACACACACACACACACACACACACACACACACACACACTCTGAACCCAATGAAACCACAACACATTCTTTTAAGTTTTATTTATATTTCTTAGTTCAAGAATTACACACTAGCCAACATTATTATATATTTACATGCTGAAACTGGCTGTAGTAAGTTTAAATTCAAGAAAATAATTCTTATGTGCTACTCATTTATAATCCTCATTTGTTACTATCTCATGTATCCCAGAGATTTTAGTAGTCCTGTTTTTTAGAAAGACATGAAAATAGATGCAATGATATCCACTTGTGTTTTGCATTTTCTAGCCATTGGAAAATGTGCATTATGTGCATATTAAGAAAGGCTACAAGGTAATTAGTAAGGCTGATAATCACTACATTGTGAAGAAACTAGAATATCACTTTGTATAAAAGGACAATTCAGAACTGTGCAGGGACAATATTCATAACAGAACTATTTAAACACCCATGCAAATAAAAATTTTTAAATGCTATGGAATTTAAATCATTTGCAACTTTGTTTGAAATAATTATGTTTAAAATGACCATGGTTTAACTCAAATTACTGAACTGAAAAGGAAAAAGATACAAGCTGATGGAACTGTCAGCTTGCTTCTGGTGGTACAAAGACACACAAATGGGCATCAGATTAGTGGACATTTGACAGGAGAGAGACATTTGGTTTTGAAAGTTAAAGAACACAAAGTTTTGTTTGTCATCATATTGGATCATATTTATCTTTATCACAAAAGAACTTTTCAAAGCAAATTAAAATCTGATGTTAGAATTTTTGCATATATCTACAGAAATGTTTCACTTCAATTTTTAAGTAATAAATTTTTAAGGGTGTTGCTGCTTTTTTTTTCTTAAATGATTTCTTTACGGCAGTATCTTAGTTAGCATTCTGTTGGCTCCTTACTAGTTTTTACAATGTTCCTAGTGTATTTGGAAAATATTTTTTAAACCTTTGGTGTGAAGCAGTCTTTTTTTTTTATTTTCCCCTATTTTTCCTTTTTTCTTTCCTTTTTTTTGTTTTTTAATAATTCTGGAGTCTTTGGTTAAAAGGAATGATACTATCTAAAGACAAAATGCTATTATTAAAAAAAAGTCTCATGTGTATTATGTGTAATAAATTTCTGGAACAGGTATGAATAATAAGCACTTTTATTTCCTGTAGTGCCATCAATATAAACTTTTACTCTTTTAAAATTGAGATTTAAGTTACAACCTTTGGTGTCTTGAACTCTGACATATAAAAAAATCTATCAAGTTATCAATGATCATTTCTGCTTTTCCCATTTCCATTTCTAAGGCTATCTCTTGGCTGTTACATTGACTACATAAACACTACAGCATTTCCCATAAAGGGGATGAGAGTGGAAGTGAGAGAGCGGAAAGTGAGAGTGTGTGTGTGTGTGTGTGTGTGTGTGTGTGTATGTGTGTGTGAGAGTGTGTTTGCGTGTGTATGTGTGTATGTCTGTGATAGCAAATTGAAACCCTTCTGTCTGGGATCCCAAACCATTTATGCAAAAGGGTGTTTAAATTACTCTGCTGGGGCACTGCAGTAACTGTACTTAGTAAAAAATAAATAAAAATTAAGAAAAAGAATTAAACAATTATTTGTATCTATTGACTATTCATTTACAGCATGTTGAATTATTTACATAATATTATAACACATGAACATAAGCCATAAACAGAATTAGCACATTGCCTTACCATAAAATACAAATTAGAAGTTAAAAATATTTAAGAAATCTGTTTTAATATTTACACACGCTCAGTGAAAGTTATGGTTGCTCACATTACATGGACTCTGTACACTTAGCAAAATGGCATGATTGCTACAGTTGAGAGTATTTGCCCTAACCAACATGGTGGGGTTATTATTTTTTTTTCCTCCTTCAAGGAGGATTTTTTTTTTCATTTTCTGTTTTAAGACTTGTTTAAGATTTGTTTTTAAATCACCAATAGACAATGTTATTTGTTTTCTTGAAAAAGAGAGCAAGTAGACAAGCAATGTGAGAACTAGTTAATTCCCGATGTTCTGAGGTACAGTACTATTGTAGTGTCAAACTGTGCAATGGTTCATAAGAACTGTAGGCATTGATCTGCTGATAGAGAAATGCTCAGTACCCTGTATTACTAGTTTCAATAGGTTGATTTGTTGGTTGCCAATTAAAAATACTCATACATTGGTTAAATGAAGGAAATAAAACATATTAGCTTATTCCTTTTGTTTTCCAACATATGAATGCATATATATGTATTTATGTTTACATGGATCTATATATACACATATATACATGTAGATATGTTGTAAGACCTGTTGTTGATTGTTTTGCTGTTTTTGTTGTTTCGTATGAACTTAATCATAAGACTGGAACACAGTTACCTATAGAAAATGGAAATTGTGTTAGTTGCCAATTTAATGCAGGTCTTGCTTAAAATGAACATGATTCATTTTCCCACTGCATTCCACTGAACTTTCTCTATGTGTTGTGCTTTTATAAGCTGACAGACTTTTTGTGTTCCTAATACTAGAATGTAAAGTCTTTTGGTTCATAAACCATTTTTATTATTATTATTATTATTTTTACTTAGCACTGCTTTTGAAGACATGAGAAGATAAAAGGTCTAGATGGCACTGCTTAAGTATTTTCCCCTGTTGTTAAATTGCAGTAGAAAGAATTGTAACATTCCTTATGCAAACACATGATTATGTTGCATGAGTTTTCAATTCTGAAAATGCATTTCATACCTACTAGCAGTCATGTACAATATATATATACAGATTGAGATCAAAGATTTCATTTAGACTGTGCATTTTAGAGTCAGAATTTGCCTATGAATTTCACAAAGATGAAAAACACCTTAATTGCTGGCTATCTGGCTGTTTCATAATCAAAAGGAAAACTATATATATATATATATATATATATATATATATATATATATATATATATATATATATGTATAATGTGATACTAATACCTTATCAGAATTGCCAAAACACATTTTTGTGGTCCTTAAATTTAACCACTGGATACCAAGCTGACTGGTTTTCATAGAGTTATGAGATCTAGCACCCCTCCCTAACCCACCCCCAGTTTGGTGACTACAGTCCAATTCAACTACAGTAAAAATATAGTTAAAAATAAAATCTACATCTACTGTTGTCTCTGGGCAGGATGAGTCAGTTGTTTCTACCTACGTGGTTATTGAATGCCAATATATGGATTTCGTTCTAGGGCATCTGTTTGAAGCTCCCATCTTTCTCCTTTTTCTGGTTTCTTCTTATCACTGTGAACAGAAATGAATCCTTGGTCATACGCTTTTGAGGCTCATGCTGCAAAGTTTCTTCTTTCACTTTGATCTAGATTACCATGTTGACTTCCCTGGACATTGAAATTTTGTTGTAACCATAAATGACAATATCAAGGATTTTTATGGCTTTTATGATAATTGCAAATAAGAGCCCACTGCTAGACTTGGGCTCTGAGTTGTCTCTAGAAAAACCTTTCTAGGATGGCATTTTGGAGTTGTGCACCTGAGTTATCGATATGCTCCTTCCTGATATATGCTACTCAAACTTTAACCCCTGGCGAAAAGGGACAGGCACTTTTATTAGTGTGTGCCCCAAAATGATTGCCTAGGTGAAAGCATGTACCTGGAGAAAATTGAGAAATTTCTACTCTGAGCCCATGGGCAGAAACTTGGTTGGATTCTGCCCAAAGATCATACTCAGAAGTGTTCAAGTGTATAATCAAAAAATAAAGGCCAGAGTTCCCTTTGCTGGTGAAGGAAAAAAAATACCTCCCATCTTGGAGCATAGAATTTAGAAAGCTGAATGCTAAACCTTTTTTTTCCCCCCCTCTGTCTGATAGTTGGAATAGGAGGGCAGCAGGACTCTGTCATATTCCAAGCTGCTGAATTATCAGGGGAAAAAAACATGCATTTTATCCACAGGCAAATACTGGCCTTGCCTACTATGCACAATTAGGGATGTTACTTTGAAAATAAGTGTTTCTTGTCTTTAAAATAGAAATAGCAAAGTCATCCTCTAAGAAAACATTCAGTCAAATCAAACTTTAAGGAGAAATTAGCAATTCACTATTTTCTCCAAGAAAAGCAAAATATGGACCTCACATTGATAGAAATAAAATATATTAGCTTATTCTCTTTACTGTCTCACATATGAATGCATATGTCCAATTATTATAGAAAGAAGCACACTGACATAATTTAAAAATTGAATAAAAACAATACATCATGCCTACTGATCAGTTATATATTTTTCTGTAATATCAATTGAGGCTCATAACATTCATCATGTTAATGTGGCTTTGTTGTTATCCTACTCTACACTACTTTTCATGTTTTCTTTGATCCAGCCGATTGCAACATATACTATGAAAGCACCCTTAAAAAGTCAAATCCAACAAACCCACAAACTAACTCTACTTGTGCACATAATCCTTTAAGTATTGTTTGCTATGAAAAATACAAAGGTGAATGTCATTGCACATAAGGAAATGTAGTTCAATCAATCTCTTCAAAGCCTTGCTTTGTCTCCTAAGAATATAATCAGGATTTCAGAAACAAGAAAAGCTGGCAAAGGACCATTAATCCTTTAAAGAAATGAACAAATCCTTCTTTTGAAATACCCTATTAAATTCAGAAATAAACTTAAGGGAAATGTTGTAGAGACAGCTGACATTGTCTGAGAAAATCAACCTGTCTCCTAGCTTTATCTGTGCTCTATATTAGTATATTTGAATGACTCCCAATCTAACCTGCATCTAAGATACTTCTAATTTTGCTAGCTTTTCTATTTTGTGGTTGTCTTTTGATTAGATAAACTATAAAAACCTATTTAGGTGTGCTGTCAAAAGCCTGTGAAGTGGGGGAAAAAAATCTCTCTCACTGACCTTTTGCCATGATACAAAATATGTATGGACCAGATGCTGTGTGGGGCTGGTAAGGGTCATGCTGCTCACTTGCTTTAATTTTGTTACAACATTTGTTTCTGGATTTTCCACTCTTCTCTGGATTATTAACTCTATTTTAACCAACAAGAAATAGCTTTTTAGAAACATTTCTTGGCCACCATGCATGATAATGTTTAGTAGTCCCCAGTTTCTAGAAATGTCAAAATGGAAGACATCAGAGTTGACTCCCTGTGCTCAAGCAGAGACTGGCCAAATTGGTTACCAAGTCTCTGTCTTCACTCTGCCTATCCTGTTTGAACTACATGAGACCCTTCTAGAATCCAGTGGGAACTATCTTCCCATGACACACCATTATCACCTTAAGACAGGCATAGGTCATCTCCAGTAAGCATGTTTGCATGGCATTGCAGATGTTTCATAAACACAGTGCCATCTCAACAGCATGCCAACCTTAGAAATGAAGATGGGGAGTATCTGGATATGACCACTTCTCAGCAAAATGACTGGCAATGCTACTGAGCCCTCTCAGAATATCTTCTAAATAATTGCCCTCTATATAGGCTGCATCAGCAGATAAAGTGGAACACTCAGACAGTCTTGCCAGCATGTATACAAATCACTTGCATTTTAACTGGAAAACCACAAGGACCTTAGTGTATTCATTACTTAGCAGAAGCAACCCAAATGGTATGAAATGGACCACAGGATAGGCCAGCAACTAAGGTATTTTAGCATCACTTTTGTCCTGGATTGATGTGTTTTCCAAGTCCTACGTCAGGCTGTACAACTGGTTTGAGGAGGAATCTAGTCCTTGCTTCCCATGGGAGGCTATGTTTTAGTTCACATAATAAAGCCAATAGACGATGTTGAAGAAGGAAAAAACCACTGGGAAGAATATGCGGGACCACCGATCTATGGCATTCACATCAGTCAAGTCGGGGATGGTGATTTTCAGTTGGGAGGCACGTCTCCGCAGGCGGCTTTTCTTTTGTGCCACATGTCGCTCAAGAGCATTTCGGCCAAAACTATGCCTGGGTAACCCGGCTTTCCGATATTGGATGCTGGAGGCATCATAGGCCAACATTGTGCTCCTGGGGTCTCCAAGTCCCATCACAGCCTCAGATGTGGCCATTTCGTTTTTTATCTCAAGAGTGCTCAGTAAGATGTTCTCATGTGGGTCCATCTGCAAGAGAGAAGAATCAAATAAGATAAAACAGTAAGCCTTTATTGCTCCTAATTATGCAAGGTGCTAGGATATGTGATCTAGGTAATATTAATCAGAGTGTTAAGAGAACCGGTTTTGAGGATACATTATCTAAGAAGGATAACAGACAAACAGATATCGCTCATCATCTGACTAAACCCAAATCAGTACATCATTTAGAGCCGTTTGAGATCACTGAGGATCATCAGGCTATGAACTGAGATGAGAATGTAGCTTGATCAAGGTTAGTGTCTCACATTTTAACTATATCACAAATATCTTCTAATGGGTTTATTTTTGATGCTCAAAAATCAGAGGCACTCTGACGTTTGCCATTCTAATGATCTTCTTTTAAAAAGCATTGCAATTACCAAGTTGTTTCAAAGTGGCCACTCAAGAGTTGAGGAAGAAAGAGGAACATACCAGCTGGGTATGTGGGTTTGGGATCCATGTGTCTGGGTGCATATCCTGGTTCTGCCACTTACTATCTAAGTGAACTTGGGTGAATTCCTAATGTGAATGGTGCCTCCATCACTATAAGCTATGCTAGTTTCAGTTTCTTCATCTATTAAATGGTATAATAATCCAACCTTAGAGCACTTCTTTAATGAGGTAATGATATAATAGATATAACAGACTGCTGCTACTACCACTTAGGGCATACAGAGAAATAGAAGGCGTGGCACTCTTTAAAGAATTTACAGCTCTGATATGAATAAATACAAAATTAAGCTGTGCTAGGTATGAAATAGTATTAAGAGATTAATTACTGAGTTATGCTCATGATAGTAGCCTCATTATAGATGAATTCATGCTAAAACTAGAACTAAAACCAGTAGATAACATTTGTTAAGCACTTGCTACATATACCAGAAACCTTTTCCTATAACTTCACTTAATTGTTTCTTAACACCCATGATTATGAGATATCACCCTAAATTTGCAATATCAATATAAATAGGATAAAATAAGAGTTTTGAACAATAGAAATTCAGGCATCATGTGACTTGCCAAAATACAACAGAATTCAGAACAAGGGACTTGAAAATTAACAGCTGGGCAAAACTGTGCATGGTGGAAGGGTCAGTGGGGTGAGGGATTGACCTGAGAAGGAATGGAAGGAGGCAGGATTCAAGAAGTGAGTTAGCCCAAAGTTGGCTGTATTAAGTTGAATTCTGAGCCCAGGGAGTAGGAGGGTGTCCTGTAGATATGGTGACCTCTTTTATCTCTTGGATGATTTTAGCTTCTTGGCAAAGCTAAAAGGAAAGAATGAATACTGACACCATGATACCCAAATATTAAATGACTGTGATAATGTTTTTTTGTTTTATTAAGAAGGGAAGATTTGTGTGTCTTATTTTTAAGAGCCTTCAATTGCTACAGATAATAAAACCTAGTTGCAACACATTATTATTAATAACAGAGTACATTTATTTTGATGGAGAATCATGATATACCAATTGTCAGTAAAATATATTGTTGAAATATAAAATAAAATAAAAATGATCAATAGTAGATACTGATGATATATGGAAGCAAGGGATATAACCAAACACTTAATTGGAAGATAAAATGGTCTGAGCTTCATGGATTATGCAGAAGGCAAAAAGAAGGTTGCTAAGATTATATAGTAACAATTAGCTTTCAAATGTGGTTTAATGACCCTGTATTTTAAATTCAAATCTAAAATATTTTGAGAAACAGAACCTATAAAATATGCTAGAACCTAGTAATTGACCAATTAATCTCTGCCCACTGATTAGATTTTCTGTAGGTTTGGTATATGGTAGTATTTTGCTTAGTGGACATATTAAACAAATATATTCTTAAGATTAATATTTAAAGTTTATAAGATTTGGAAATGAAACCCAATAAATTTAGAAACACTTCTCTCAAGGAAGGGCCAGGTAATGGCTTTAGTGATGGATTCAATGGCCCTAGGGAAGAAAACAAATGTTTAAAGTCATGTCTCATGTGCCAGGGCTTTGCAGAAACTGTCTAACTGAATGCTCACGACCATCTTTTTGAAAAAGGAATTCATTCCTAGGTTATAAAGTGAAGGCATCATCAAATGTCACAAAGTCACACAGTTACTAAGTGATGG
The DNA here is from genome assembly GCF_018350215.1 of Panthera leo. Classification (NCBI taxonomy): domain Eukaryota; kingdom Metazoa; phylum Chordata; class Mammalia; order Carnivora; family Felidae; genus Panthera; species Panthera leo. The sequence goes on along the minus strand of NC_056679.1, from coordinate 186,600,728 downwards.
AGTTTGATCATTAGAGCACAAAGCTTGGGGGAGAGAAGTGTGACTTTACAACACTCAAGGAAAGTAAAGCGGATAGAAGTGTGGGAACATATCACTCTTCATTATTTCAGAGAGTGTTGTTATTTCCCCTTCTGCTCTGGGTTGTTTGCTCTTTTAACTACCTAGAAAATAACTGCTTAGCAAAATTCCTTTGGCCGCTACACATGACAGTTCAGGAGTCTCCCCCTCTCTAAGCACCAGGATATTTGTTTTTCTATTGAGCAACTATGTTAAGAACGGTTATGAATATACATCAGACTTGGTTGAGGTAAGAATACAAATCAATAATAACAAGCATTATAAAAATAATGGGAACAGTGGACTCTTAGTATGGCAACTTGTTCTAAGTTGGATAATTCGTCTGATTTTAGTGGGTTTCTGTTGTGTTATTTATGAAACCCAAGATTTGTCAGATAATTCTTGAAACTTTATAATTTATTTTTAATCAAAAATTTACAAAATATACGTAACAGGCACTAGTGTGTGTCTGGAGCTGTGCCAGGTGTTGTAGCCACAGTGGTGAGGAAGACAGCACGGCTGCTGGTCCCCGTGGCAATAACAGCCTCCAGAAAACAAAATGAACTTGGAGTGAAAAGACTGGACTACTGGTTGCCCTGTTTCTTATTTCTGACCTTGGAACAGTGATTTAATCCATCCCAAGCTAGTTTTCTTCAACTGTTAAGAATAAAGTTTTGGGAGATCAACTGACTATGCAGGAAGAACTTGGGAAGCAGAAGTGCTATGCAAGGTGATTGTCATGACAGGCCACAAATGCAGTGGGAAACATAAAGGTGCTAGCGGGCTGAGAAAACACAGCAAATAGCCATGCCTAAAAAAAGTATCCTGCCCTCACAGTGGATGTGGAATAGATATGAGTGATGAACTTTCTGTAGGTAAGCTTAATCATCTTGCCACTGCTGAAGATCTAATCAGGCTGAGGCTGCGGTTGGTTGCGGTAGGTGAGGCAGGTTGGACATCTGCATCAGCTTATAAAGTGTGACTCCTCAGTGTTGTGCTATATTAGGATAGTTGAACCCCAAACTTTGACTGCCTGCAGAGTCTTAATTAAGGTCATTAATCGTCAAGGTATAAATTAACTTCAATTAAAATACAAAACAATGAAAAGAAAAACAACAATCTTTTTTTCCAGAAAACTCTTACCCTTAGCTATGGAGCTGTAAAGTGGAGAGGTATAAAGTACAACCGCCTTCATTTCCAATTTATTTCCCAATTAATGGTGACATGGAGGAGGCAGCTCAAGCGGGTTGCAGTTTATTAGGCTGCACATTCAAGGGAAGCCCTGAGACACTGCTCTGATTACCCCACCTTGTCCTTGAAGGGCCAGTTTTCTCACGTTCTCCATAAAGCCTCCCAGATAATGCCAACCTTGTTTACTCGCCTCCTCAGAAATTAGCTGCATCCCTCCCTTGACACTATGCCACAGCATCTGTTTGTTTACCCAACTTGCTGTGGAATCACCAGTTCTGAGAATTTTTTGTTTGTTTGTTTGTTTTGAATAGTAGCCTGATCAACACCTGGAAGCACGTCTGTTTTCTTTTAGAAGTGGAAATATAGTGCAGTGTTTCCGAGTTCTAATTCTGGACTCAGACAATCCACATTTTGACTCTTGGTTGAGCCATTCACTAGTTTTGATTCCATGGGCAAATCATTCAACCTCTCTGAGTTCATTTCTTATATGTAAAGTGGGAGAAACACCAGTCTCTAGAGTTGTTTGAGAGGATTAAATAAGACAGAACATGCAAACCACTTAGCCCAGCTTTGCACATAGCAAGCACTCAAAAAAATCATAATTGTTCTTGCTTTTAAAAAGCAATAAATATTCATTAAATGTGCACATTTGATCTTCCATGGCCATTTTTTTAAATGCCATCAACTATATAAACAAACCAGAGCTTTGAATTCATCAGATTATTTAAATTTTGCTTTGATTAGTGACTTCTGTAAAGTGCTGAGAACAATGCTTCATATAAAGTAAACACTATGTTTTTGTTATAATACATAATACACTTATTAAATATAATACATAAGTCTGGACTGAGCTACTTCTGAATGCTGAAGTGAGATGAGTAGAAGCTGCCTTTCATTTCACAGGTGGAGAGGGAGCACAGTATTCATGGGTTCACAGATCCACCAGCTATCCTCCTGACTGATAGGGAAAACAGCCCTCAAGCCAGTGTCAAAGAGGGAGATGTCTCCATTGCTAGTGTGGCAGAGCAAGGAAAGAGCCTGGCTTCTCTTTCCTCATGGCCCTACAACATTCCACCATAATGCTTGTCATTATGATCATCTGTTTAATATTTGGCTGACCCACCAGGCTATACTTCCTGGGAAAGGCAGAAGCAAGGTCTTTTTCTTTCACTGTTGTATCCCCAAGCACTTGGCATGGTGCCTGGCACATAGTAGGAGCTCAGTAAGAAGTGCTGATTAGATAGAATTAATTTTGTGACCTTAGTAATCCAATCTCTCAGGGAGTCATCAGTAAGGTGGATTTAATTTTGCAGCACCAGTCTGAAGATTGGAACTGCATGGGGTTACCCCCTGAAGTCCTTTCTCACTCTAGGTATTCTCCCTCTATTTATACAGCTCTCTTGCTGAAGCAGTATGCTCAGGTGCCTGAAATATGGAAGGAGCATTTTCGATAGGGCCCTGGCTATTTACATGACAGATGCCCCATTCTTGTCTCAGAGAAGGGAGCTTAGTGAGTAGCAACTAGAAGCCAGGACTAATCATTTTACATATTGACCTCTTTCAGTTATCCCAGTGGCCCTGTAGGGCAGGTACTAATCTCGTGCTCAGAAAATAAAGCACAGAGAAATTAAGAAACCTAACACAAGTTCTCATAGTGAATATGTGTTAGAGTAGGAATTAGAATCTGGTCTTTGTTCGCCGTGTCATGCTGAGGCACAGCAGCAGCCCCCAAGCCCTTGTGTACTCTACAGCTCATAAAAGAGGACCCTTTCAGTGAATGGTAGTCCTCTGGAGGCTTGCAAAATTTTCCTTAATAAGGAATGAATAAGAATTTCTGTCTTTAAATATGCCACTAAATATGACAGCTGATGTAAAATCCTATTAAATTCAAATGCTTTCACCTACGCATAGTAGACATCTGTGGTTTGATAGTTCACCAGCCCTACCAGGGACAAATTCTGTCTAGGAACCATCTCTCAGTATTTCCTTGGTTTGGCGGATGGTATAGTCTGTTTCAGTGGTTTCCAAACTTGAACATTCATCAGAATTCCTTAGAGGCTCTGTTAAAACATAGAGATCTTGGGACCCCACTTGCAGGGTTTCTGAATCAGTAAGGCTGGAATAAGGCTCAATGATCTGCATTTCTAACAAGCTCCCAGGTTAGAAATCACCAGCTTGCAGGTGATGCCAGGCTGCGAGGCTGGGGTTCACACTTGGAAAACTATCAGTCCATTGGACAGCAGCAGAAGGGCATGACTTCAAATAAAGAAGAAACAGAGGCCTTGAGACACAATGAAAAAGCTGAAGTTCTGACCACAGTCCACACCACCAAGCTGAAAAGCAACTTTCATAGAGAGAAAACATATGTGACCTCCATTTATTACTTTCTGGAGATAGGAACTATATTAAAGCCTTCACACAGTTTCAATATTTAATCTTGACAATAAACCTATGAGAAAGTTATTTCTAATATTCTCATTTTAAAAATGAGGAGATTGAGAATTCTGGATTATTGATCTGTCCAGAGTTGCACAGTTGGTATGTAATGTACTGGCACTAAATCTGTCTGTTCCAAGGTTCCTAATCCTCACACAACTGTCTATCTTGAGACTTCCTTCAATTATGAGTTCTGTCTTAAAATGCCATCTCTCTATCAGGGTGTACTTAGGCGAAGACATTCCAGAAAATGAAAGGAATAGCAGTTGTCATGTGGATTTAGCTAATCTTTGAAATCGGGTCTCCACCCCAACCTTACCAGGCTTGACCAGGTGGATTTCCTAATTGTCTTTTTCTTCACTTGAGCAGTGAGACACAGTAGAAAACACTAACCTGTCCTTTTTTTTTTTTTTTTTTTTTTGATTAAGATATTAACAAGACATAGTTTCCCTTTAACCAGAAAGATCATGTACCAATCTCTACTGCTCTGGGAAATATAACAAAATATTTTTCAAATTTTCATGTTTTGGCATTTTTACTTACTCAAACACCCATGAGAAATTTGTTGATAGTAGTTAAAACAAGAGAGAGAAGGAAGCAAAAGTAAATGAAGGGGAAGAGAAGTAAGAGGCAGACTAGTGAATAAACTGTCATTCTCTGCCGATAAATTGCCTTTGCAAGAACCAAGCCGAAGACCTTGCTTTAGTCCAAGCATCTACACTATTTGCTTTCTAGTCTTGAACTTTAACTTACAGGTGTCCATTCCTGACAATAAGGGTTTTTCAAGAGGCCCTATTAAACAGGCCAGTACGAATAAACAAAGTCTCATGTTTCTCATTCAACAATTCACCTTAAAATTATGCTTTACCTGGGGTTATTTTGCTTATCAATCAACAATTAAATGCTGAAATTTTGGGAAACAAGAGTGGTTTATTTACTCCAGCATTCCAGAGACTCTATGAATGATTCTCCGTGAATAACACAGTGTGCACACTGATTGAATCAGCTGTTCTGTTGGGTAGGAGGATGGACTTTTCTGCTGACCTAAGTTATTTCCCAGACTGACCTGTCTGTTGATGGTTCAAATAGGAGTAAATTCATGTTAAATATCTGGATTAAGAGCTTTTCTTTTCCTTCTTTCCATTCCTAATCCCAACATTTTTTTTTTCCATCAAGAAACAGAACATGCTTTGGTTAACAGAGTTCCATTTTGCTTAAAAGGTATCACATTAAACAATGATGAATGGATCTTATTTTTATATAATTTGTTAATTCCAGGTCTAGTTTCAGATTTCTTGCTTCCTTTCTGCACCTTTCTCAGTGACAGGTGTATGCTCTGGAGGAATGTCCTTGTCCAGAAAAACAAATCACATCCCTCAGTGACCCAGCAGCATCGCATGCTTATCTTGGGAAGTGAAAATGGGGCTATTTTAAATCCCAGTTTACCACTCATATCATCAAGAGAAGAGTGAGAAATTGCAAAAACTCAGGAAATCCTAACTCTGCAATTTCCCATTTCTGTGACTAGTATTGGGTAGGAGATCATGTTTTATCTTCCATGAAATGACACTGTGACCTGAGTAACTTGAAATGCTAAGGTAATGAACTGTTAACCACCTGGGAATATCCAAAGCACTTCTTTCCAAAGTAAAAACACTCAGAAATGACCTAACATGCATTCGGTATTTTAAGAGGTGAAAAAAAGTTCACCCAACCAGAACATGAAATGAAGATTCTAGGAGAGCAAGAAAAGGCCAATATCTTTGTGGAATGCCTCCACCAAAGTAAATGGGGAAATAGTAACCAAATATGGAGTTTAGATCTGGAACATAAATACAGAAGAATACTGCTGAAATACCCAGGTAGTTGTAGAAGGGTGGTCATTTTAAAATACAAACTAGTAGAAAAAAAAGGGCTGAGATTTCTACTCTGTCTTTTTTTAATTTTGTTATGCTATTATAAAGTGTTTGAAGACTTACAACCATATTATGAGGAATTAGTACTATCAGCATTTTGAAAACAACCCTTCCCATCAAAATGCAGAAATTTGTAAGTAGCTAAAATTTACTAAGTGGTAAAACAATCATTTAAATTTATGTTTGCAGATTGAAATCTTGTGCTTTTTCTACCAAATATTTTCATATGAGGTGAAATACTTATAGTAAGGACATAGGTGGCTCTACTTATTGCTGTTTTGATTTTCAATTTTTAAATTCTCATAGGTAGGTCACATGAGTGTGTATCTCAAGGTTTGTTTAGTGAACTGTTTCACTGTTAAGGAAATCCTACTCTATAGTCACCACAATGTGTAAAGATTCTGTTTCAAACACACACGTGCGCACACACACACACACACACACACACACACACACACACAAATCCATCTGGATAAATGGGTGAATCAAGTGAGTTCAGTGAGGTGTTAAGTTATTATTTCAAGTGATAGTGATTTTTTTAGAGGAAATAAGAAGTATATCTCAAGAGCAGAAAGAGAAGGATATGATTTTTCTCATAGCAAAGGCTAGAAGATAAAGCTTTCATAAAAATTATGATTAATACAAGATCACTAGTGAGAAGACCTTCAGCAAGCATGAGCCATCAAATGAACTATACCCCTCTCAATACCTATAAGAAGAGTGGAAAGAACACTGACCTCAGCAGTGAGAGCCAGTTCTAATTTTGGATTGTTCTGGGCCTCAGTGTTCTTGCTCAAGGAAGTCCAGGTGGATTTAGGACAGCCTTTGCTAACCCCCTCTACCAGGGGGTTAATCCTCTGGCTATTACCAACTGAGCCCTCATTTCCCCCATAATGGCAAACATGCAAGCAGCGACTGTATCCCATTGCTTATGTGTCCCTAAATGCTGACTGCTAGAGTTGGTACTAAGTATTCAAAATAAAACTTGCTAAATGGAATTACTAGAGGATTAGATTAAGTCTAGGATCACACATTCAAAACTGGCTAGAGAGATCATATAAAAGTATGAAGCAGGTGTCATGGAGAATAGGAAAAAGTTGGCCCTGTAGTGAACTAGACTAAGAAATAGAGGGCTGCCTGAAGGACATTTAAATCCAAAATTTTAAGCTTCACTATTGTGGTCAAAATCACATCTAAGGGTTCACCCCATGGGATGCTACATCAGTCATTTTAGATTTAATTTATAAAAACTTTGCCTTTAAGTTCCATTTAATCTATACTTATGAACTGCTTTATCGCCTTTAAAAATTATTAAATAACACAGGAATAATGCATAGAGAAATTCTGCCTAGCAAAAATCCTATAGTCCTGGAGTGTCCTTCAAAACTGTGATCTTGGGACACCTGGGTGGCTCAGTCGGTTAAGTGTGTGACTTTGGCTCAGGTCATGATCTCATGGTTGGTGAGTTCGAGCCCTGTGTCAGGCTCTGTGCTGACACCTCAGAGCCTGGAGCCTGCTTTGGATTCTGTGTCTCCCTCTGTCTCTGCTCCTCCCCCCACTCATGCTCTGTCTCTCTCTCAAAAATAAACAAACATTAAACAAATTTAAGAACTGTGATCTTGATCCAGTGCTAGTATTGTATTTGTTTTCCTAACCACATCGTAGTGCCTTGCTGTGAAATTCTGCAGTATCTCTCTTTGAACTTCATAAGTAGCCTTCCTAATTTTTGTGGCTTAATCTATTTCATTTCTTTTACTTTCACAGAATCAAATTTATTTATTGTGGAAAATGATTCCTTTCTATGTATGTATTAGTTTATGTGCAATTGATTAAGAATGGTATGAAATGACAGATGTGTTTTATTTATTTATTTTTTAATTAATTAATTAATTAATTTTTATTTTTTGAGGTAGGGAGGGGCAAAGGGAGAGGGAGAGAAAGAATACCAAGCAGGCTTGCAGAGTGGAGCCGGATGCGGGGCTTGATCTCACCACCGTGAGATCATGACCTGAGGCAAAATCAATAGACAGAGGCCTAACTGACTGAGCCACCCAGGCGCCCTAGAGATCATGTATTTTTATAAATAATATTTGGATTGAGATAGAAGGATGGATGCTAAATTTAGGGGAAATGAGGCTAAATTCAAATTGTTACATTTAATAATAATAAAGTACAATTAATAAAACATATGATGAATGGGACTAATTTGTTTTGGAAGGTTGACAGAATTCTTTCTGGGTTCTTTCTAATTTAATAAAGCTACTAGTTTCAACTAAAGTTGAAAGTCAGGAGTTGTTTTAATTGTATGGAAAAACATAAAAGATTGGAATCATACTGAAATTCTCTGAAGGAGGAAAAAGTGAAGGAAAGTGTATTCAAAATCTACTAATTCTAATGGACATTTCTTCCATCCAAAGGAGGGACTTGTCTTGAATTACTACAGTTCCTTAGGATGAGTAGAATAGAGGCAAGTTTTAAATGAGCTTCTATAAGCACAGAGTCTTATTTTGATACATTTCAGAGAGGCAGATGTGAGAATTTGTCCATTTAATTCTGATAACTCAAAGAACTTTTAACACCTGGAAACTCAGGTCCTGAGAGATAAAAGTTTGTTCCAGTTCAATTTCCATTTGAATAATTGACTGAGGTCCCAAGCTGGAGGTAAACAATTGATCTAATCTTTTTATTAGCTGGTTCATACAACTCAATGCATTATGGGTGATGACTTGGTAAGATTTTTATACACACCATGTAACTCGTAATTCACAATTTCCCAACCCATTTTTAACTAATACCACAGAGGACATTTGTTTTGGTTTCCTCCCACAAGGCTGCAAACATGCCAGTCAAGTGTTTCTAATGCACAGGGTAGGGGGAGGAGGAATGGGTAGCCTTTAGCAAAGAAGGAACTACATTTTCCCTGTAGGGCTTACACATGTTTTCAAGGGTGATGACAGTGCATGTCCCTAAGAGAGAAAAGGGGGGACTTTTCCAGCTAAATGCCCTTGCTCTTCATAATATTCCACAGCCCAGGACAGTGAGTGATAGATGCGGCAATTGATCAGGTTAAATTTCAAGACTTAATGGCAGGTTATGATTGGCTTAAAGGTTGTGTGATCCATAATTACCCTAGGTCATTGAGGACTCATGGTTTTCTCTTGTTATTGGGTTTTGAAACTCACCCAACCTTGTCCCATAAGCTAATGAGGATGGGGGTAGGGCATACAGAACCACCCATTGCCATTGCCTCATTTCTGTGTCAGAGGGAAATTACCGTCTGCTTCTATTTTTCATCTAAAAGCAAAGAATTCAAGGTTTAATTTCTGTCCTCCTTAGTGAAGGCACCAAAATTTTAATGTAGTTAAAAATCTGATAGTTCCCTCTCCCTGGAAGATATTGACTCAAAAAGAGAATTAGATTACTTGAGAAAAACAAAAATAAACAAACTATATCACCTCCACTCATATGTATTAGAGACACTTATTCCCTCCACAGAACCTTACCCACAACCTCTAATTGTCTTTCATTTAATTTAGCTAAGAAGCCAGAAAGCTGATCTAATGTGGACCAGATGGGCAGGATTCCAGGGAACATATAGCAAAACGGTAACAGAAAGGAGCAACATATTCAACTCCACAGAGATGCAAGGAACACAGCCGGTGACCTTGGCTTCTACGGATTTAGAGTTTAGTTTGGTTCTTGAATGGCAGGGGCCATGAAAGTGTTGCTGAAATGGGTCTCTGGAACAGAGGTAGGCTGGATGGGGAGGGTATGTGGATTCACAGTGATTACTGAATCCTACGAGTGGGAGTGGAGACACATGTTTAGCATTAACTAGCACTGGATGTAGTAGCTGTGCTTAAAAAAATTGCACCGGTAGAAACCAACTCAGCAGTACTTAAAAGGGGGTATAGACAAAATAACTTACAGTGTGTAGTTTTAAGCATGTACCCACTGTATACAACAAAGGAAAAATAACTGATGCTAAGAGAAGTCTGACTATAGAACAAATGTCTTCATAACAAATATGAATGGCGAATATCTAATTACAACAAAAGTATTTATAAGCTCCAGACCGTTTCTTAATAGAATATTACTATTACTGAATAATATGCAGCTGTTGGAATAGGACCAAGGAATTTCTAACATTTGTGTCATCAGATAATAGGGAGTAGGAGGATCCATACTCATCCTTCCTCACTCTTACATATCTTGCATCTTTCACAGTTCAGTTCAAATGTTCCTTCCATTGGGAGTCTTCCTTAACATACCCCACTCTGTCAGTTCCTCTGAGACATACTCTCATAGTAATATAGAAATTTCCTTCACTGCATTTATTATCACTTATGTATTATTTCCATAAATGTTTACTGAAAGTATATCCTCCCTTTAAGATGTGGTCCCTGTGAGGGCAAAGGGCATGTGTGGTAGGGACTCAAGAAGTATCTGTTGAATTAGCAGTTAATATTTTTAGTCAATATTTAGAATCGGGCGTATCTGTACACTCCATTCCAGGCAGTAAGTTATAAACATTCTATATGGATGACAGCATGTATTTCTTAGCACAGTCCTTTGCAGTTGGTGCTCTTATTAACTCTCATTTCATAGATAAGCCTGCTGAGGCTCTAAAATTTTAAGACGCTTGCAGAAAGTAACACAATGAGTAAATAAGGGATCCGAGATTTGAACCCAGACAGTCCTATTTCAGAGTCACCACATTTAAGGTTGATGGTACACGAGGACTTACACGTTCCCTGTAGAGAGTGAAATGCCCTATTGTTTTGAAGGGGGGACACTTAGGAAATATAAGTGTGCACCATTCATCTGAAGGAACAGTGACAAGAATAGGGCAGAAGCACTGGCCGAGTAAGAGATTAAGGCCTGAGCTCAGAGACGGGGAGGATAAATGTAGCAGTAGGCCTTTATAAAGGGAGAATCAGGCCTATCAGACATAGGAAGAGGAAGAAAGGGGAAAGATAGACAGGGGAGCCTCTTATGTCTACACAACATTACATTCAATAAGTGCCAAGTTAGCTTGAGGGATCTCATCTTTTCCTTTAGGACCTTTCCTCCTAACTTTGATGTCATTTTAGGAAGAATCACTATGTGAAATGAGAGGGATTCATGTTAGATTTTATTTTAAATGTTTTTATTTTTGAGAGAGAGATTGAGAGAGAGACAGAGCATGAGCAGGGGAGGGGTAGACAGAGAGAGACACAGAATCCAAAGCAGGTTCCAGACTCTGAGCTGTCAGCACAGAGCCTGATGCGGGGCTCGAACTCACAAACTGCGAGATCATGACCTGAGCTGAAGTGTTGGACACTCAACCGACTGAGCCACCCAGATGCCCCATGTTAGATTTTAAAACAGGCTAGCACAGGGGTGCCTCAGTCGGGTGAGTGTCTGACTTCAGCTCAAGTCATGATCTCACGGTCTGTGAGTTCGAGCCCCGCATTGGGACCTCTGCCGTCAGTGCAGAGCCTCCTTCAGATCCTCTGCCCCCCTCTATCTCTCTGCCCCTCCCCTGCTCATGCTCTCTCTCTCTCTCTCAAAAATGAATAAACATAATAAAATAAAGTAAAACAGACTAGCACAGATATCCAAACTCTTTACCCCTAGACTCTAAGAACTCTCAGGGTAAACCTGTAAGCATTCATCTTCTCTTGGGCTGAGGCATTAGTGGGCTCTGAAGCTATACTGCTTGAGATAGAAACACACTGGGCTAAAGACAAGGTCACAAAGATATTTAACCTTTCTGAGCCTCAGTTTTATCAACTGTAAAATGGTTGTTTATCAACTGTAAAATGTAAAATCATTCTATGACATATGCCTTTTGGGTGACTGCAAGGATTTAATGAGATGATTCACAGTGCCCTATATGATAAATTCACAGAACAGTAACTTTAATTATAGAGTAAGTGGGTAAAGGAATTGAACTTGTGTTATATCACAGTCAGAAACCGGTTTCTGACATAAAACAGCCTTGGAAGTGGTGACAGAGGATGACACACAGCATGTGCTCAATTACTCTTTAAGAAACAAATGAATGCATTCCCACCAATAGTGCAAAGGGGTTCCCTTTTCTCTGTGTCCTTGCCAACATATGTTGCTGCCTGAGTTGTTAATTTTTGCCATTCTGACAGGTAGGAGGTGGTATCTCATGGCGGTTTTGATTTGTATTTCCCTGATGATGAGTGATATTGAGCATCTTTTCATATATCTATTAGCCACCTGGATATATTCTTCAAAAAAGTTCTATTCATGTCTTCTTCCCATTTCTTCACTGGGTTCTTTTTTGGATATTTAGCTTGGTAAGTTCTTTGTAGATTTTGGATACTAACTCTTTATTGCAGCCACTCTGGAAAACAGTATAGAGGTTCCTTAAAAAATTAAAAATAGAAACTACCTTATGACCCAGCAATTGTACCACTGGGAATTTATCCAAAGGATACAAAAGAGCTGATTTGAAGGGGCACATGCATCCCAATGCTTATAGCAGCCTTATCAACAATAGCCAATTTATGGCAAGAGCCCAAATGTCCATCGACTGATGAATGGATAAAGAGGATGTGGTGTGTACACACACACACACACACACACACACACACACACGCTATGGAATGCTACTCAGTGACGAAAAAGAATGAAATCTTGCCATTTGCAACAATGTGGATGGAACTAGAGGGTATTATCCTAAGCGAAGTAAGTCAGTCCAAGAAAGACAGATATCATATGATTTTTTCACTCATATGCGAAATTTGAGAAACTCAACAGATAAGCGTAGGAGAAAGGTAGGAAAAATAAAATAAAAACAGAGAGGAAGGCAAACCTTAAAGGCTCTTAAATACAGAGAACAAACTGAGGGTTGCTGGAGGGGAGGTTGGAGGGGGGAGATGGGTTGAATGGGTGATGAGCATGAAGAAGGGGACTTTTCGGGATGAGCACTGGGTGTCATATGTAAGAGATGAATCATTGGATTCTACTTCCAAAGCTGAGAATACACTATATATTAATTACCTTGAATTTAAATTAAAAAAAAAGAAAGAAATGAATGTAGCAATATACATGTGCTACTCTCTGCTATAGTCCTTTGGCAGGGAGCTTCCTGTTGGTTTTGGGCTGTGTGAATCTTCTAGTTTCAGTCTTCCAGGAAAGTGTCTAATGTTGAGACCTCATTATTCACAGGACTAATAAAAGGAACTGTGAATAATATTTCTTCCTAATGCTTAATTTTGTTTGGTTCTTCATCCTTACAGTGGGCAGAGGCAAGAGGCAATGCAAAAGATACATTTTGTTGTTTGCCAACAAGATCAGTCAAATTTGGGGAATGGAGAGTTTGCACCCACACATATATGTGTGTGTGTGAGTGTGTGTGTGTGTGTGTGTGTGTGTACATATACACACATGTATATAATTAAGTCTTGAAAGCATGAATTTTGAAATCAGCTTTGTATTCTAGCTTCCCTGCTGATTAGCTGCTATGTCCTTAGTCAAGTTCAAAAGCTTAGTTGAGTGTCAGTTTTTTCATCTTTAAAATGAATTTATACCACATCATCTTTAAAATAAAGCTACATTATATGATAGCTTTCATTTAAGATTGAGGTAAGGTATTTAAGGAGCCCACTGTCATGTCTGGCATGCAATTAGGTGTGTAACAAAAGGTAACCGTTGCTACCATACTTACAACTTTAACATTCCTCAACTGGGAAAGAAAGTATAAATTCACTGTCTTACATAGGTAAAACTAATTATTTATCTTTCCCCATTAGCCCTCTGCAGTAGTTTGTAATTGAATCTATGCCACCCATTGTAACAACAGGAGAGACTGAGCCTGTGTTTCAGGTGTAGGCCTGACTGCTTTAAACCAGCCTTGGTATTTCCCCTCCCCTTGCCAGTGATTGGTTCAGGAATGGGAAGGCATTAAGTCAACTGAACCAATAAAAAGGAAAAGAAAGGTTTGGTGAGGTTTTTGGTGGGGGAAGTCTCCACCTTTCCTTGTGGATAAGAATGAAGAAACATGGAGCCTTGTTACATACTGGCAGCCCAGAACAAGGTATAACTGACAATATTTTGGCTGGCTTGCTTGATCTCTATCTCCATCTCTGTGTCTCTCTGTCTCTCTCTCACTTCCCCTACTTCTATGCCTGCTTTGCATAGACCAAATATATATTTTTTTATTTAAAAAAATTTTTTTAACATTTATTTTTGAGAGACAGAGACAGAGCATGAGTGGGGGAGGGGCAGAGAGAGAGGGAGACACAGAATCTGAAGCAGGCCCCAGGCTCCGAGCTGTCAGCACAGAGCCGGATGTGGGGCTTGAAGTCACAACTTGTAACATCATGACCTAAGCTGAAGTCAGATGCTTAACCGACTGAGCCACCCAGGTGCCCCATGCATAGACCAAATATATTAAAGGTGGGTAGAAAGTCAAAAAAGTCTCATTAATAAAATTAAAAATAATAATTTCAATACTGTGATAAAACTCAACCTAGGACAACAGTAACATCATGTATAATTCATCTGTATTTTTATATATGTAAATATATATAAGATACATGTTTATACCTCATATAAATATAGATATATAGAAGTATAGAGACACCTTTCCAAAATCAATAATCCTGTAAGAATAGTTTGTTATCCTACAGCAATTTTAATAAAAGTGGCCTCCATTTACTTAAGTCACTTATGTTTTATCAAATGGCTGGCATATCTTTTATTTCATCTCATTCTACAAGTCAGAATGAATTTGAAAGGCCAGGCAAGATCTTATGTTATGGATTAACAAAACTAAGGCACAGAGAAATTCTTTTCCCCAAGTTGCAGAACTTTCCAGAGGCTGAGCTAGGCTCAGTGTCCTGGTTTCTTGAATCCAAATTCTACTCTGTGGCTTTCTCTGCCAATGATAGAGCTGAGAAAAGATATTTTAAAACAGCTTCACATACAATCTGTGATCAAGTTGTGCAACTGAGAGAGAGAAACCTAGGTTTATGTTCCAGTTTTAGTTAGTCCGAGGTCTACCACTAACTAGCTTAGTTGACCCTGAGCAAGTCACTGACATTTCTGGATTTCAGTGTTTACATATAAAACAGAGACATCACAATAAAAAAAAATGTAAGTATGTATGGTGATGTATGTTAACTGGACTTATCTTGATAATCGTTTGCAATATATACAAATAACAATCATTACGTTGTATACCTGAAATTAGTATCATGTTAGGTCAATTACATGTCAACGAAAAAAAGGAACAAAAATGCAACTAAAAGTAAAAGGAAGCATTAATTAAAAACAGCAAAACATTATTTTGAGGTGGAGTTTCCTATTCTTAAGTCTGAGATAGGCACAAACCAGGCAAATTTGCCAACTGGTCCGAGTCATCTCTAGAACCTTCAGTCTAGTTCTTAAGGCAGCAGCCACTACTCCTTCAGGGTTGGAACTCATTTGCATTCTCTGGGCTAGGTCCTTGTTATTCAGTGTGGTCCAGAGATCAACAGCTTTGGCATTTCTAGGAAGTTTGTTAGAAATGCAGAATCTCAAGCCTCATCCTAGACCTATAGAATAAGAACCTGCACTTTAGCAAGATACCTAGATAGCTTTTGTGCACATTAAAGATTGAGAAGCACCCGGTTAGATCATCTCTAAGATCCCTTAAAATTCAAAGTCCATAAGTGAAGGATTAAAAAAAAAGAATCTTCTAAGGACGCTGGGTAACTCCCCAAGTCTGCTAAGCCAAATGTTCAAGGTCTCTATACAGTAAAGGGGTGGAGGAGTTAATTTGTAGTGTTCTTTGTGCTCTCCTTTCAGAATACTGAATTAATCACAATCAAGGCACCAGCTAGCACCCCTGCCAGGGGGAGACTGAACTGGAGAGGGAGTGATCTAAATCAACTTCAATCAGGGATCCCTATACAGTGGTGGCTGACAGCTTCTCTACATTTAGCCGATTACATGCTGAATTACCCCAGTGAGAATTTGCCAAATGCACCATCCACTCTCACAACCCAACCCTTGTTGGGAGACTGCTGTTAATCTGACACAGCCTTGTCGAACATCTCTCTGTTCCATTTTAATACCAAATGACCCATGGCTCTGAGATTTGCAGATGATGGTATATGTAGTTTAATCAGTAAATGATTAAACTTTACAAAACATAGGCTACAAGTCGAGTTAGGAAATAAGTTAGGAATTTAGGGAGATGGGAAAGAACATCAGATCTAAGCTCATGCTTTGCCAAAGAATAAAATACCAGCTAGGCTCTGTGTCAAATATTAAAAACCTTCAAACAACAACAACAACAACAACAATAACTACCTGGATTCAAATCCCAGGTTTGCAACTTACTAGCTGTGTGACTGAATGTTACTTCTCTGTGGACCTCAGCTTTTGTCATTGGTAAAATTTTAGGGGACTGTAAGAGTATCTAGCTACTCAACAAGCTTCGTGCTTTCATGAACATCAGAGTCATTTGGAGGATGTGATAAAATTTAAATTGTTAGGTCATCAGAAATTCTCATTCAGTAAATCCTGGAATGGGCTGGGGTTCTTTATTTCTTCAAGTTTTGCTTGATGTTGTGGTCTGAGGATAACCCCCTATAAAATGTTACTATGGGGCAGTGGGTAGTGAAAATTCAAGTAAAGCACTCGTAAACACTTGGTCAATATTAGCTTTTAAAAATATATTAGTTCAGAAATGTCTTGCTAAATATTATATAGTGGGTAGGAGCAGGAATGGAACACTTTCCATTGTACCAGAATGGTTTCCTGTTTACTAACACTTGTCAGAATACTTTGTTGAAAATGCAAGGGATCGAGGAAGGATGCAGATCAAATTGTTATGTATTATCAAGTCAAGGAGTGAAAGGCAGTGCTGCACAATGGGCAGGTTATGCCAGAGAACTGAGGTCTCTGTTATTTAATTGCTGTGTGTCCATGGACTAGTCAATCTACCTCTCTGGGTATCAGTTTCTTCATTTATAAAACGAGAAGATGTTTTAATGTTCTTTCGAGGGTTAAAATACTGTTGTTCTGTCATAGCCATGTATACCCTGGGTGAACAGTAGAGCTCCTTGCTCTTTTTCCTGAGATGGAATATGTCTTTTATTCTGTGAAGCTTTTCCTGAACATGAATTTAAAGGAACATTTACCTCCTCTGAAACTCAGTAGCATATGCCATGTGTACCATGCACTATCCATTCTGATCATGTCGCACAATTTAAAAGAATATTACAGAGACAGCTCCTCTGAGTTTAGAAACAAGACTTAAGGAACTGGGAAAAGTCAGAGTTCTGTCATGGTGATCCTTTTCATGAGGTTGCCGCTTAACTAATGCTTGCTTTCCACGTACTTTCTCCTGCAATCCTTAAAACTATTTTTTGAGGGTAGAACAGTAAGCCCTATTTTACAGATGAGGAAACTGAGGCTCAGAGAACTTTCTTAGACTGACATGTCTAATAAGTGAGAATTATGGGGCTTGAACTCGGGGCTGCCTCAAATTCAAAACTGAGTAGGTTTGCTGAAGCTAGGTATGCCTGTGCTCTTAACAGTGATGGTAACTCTCCAAGAGCAAGAGTTTGATAAACGTGCTGAATGATCAACACACTTGTGATGTTCCTTCTAAATCTGTGTCCCTTATGGCAAAGTTTAGGGTTATCCTGCAGTGGGCTGTGATGAGGGGAGCAACAAGAAAAGCCTTTCATAGGAATGCAGCCCATGTGTTTGGTGTCAGGGGACCAACAGTCCCAACTGCCGAAGTAAACTACCCTGCTCTTGGGTGAGGGAATGTGAAATGCTCCACAAAGCAGTATTCACCGCTGAGGACTCCTTATGGATGGGCACTCTCTGGGTGGCACCTGGGTCAGCAGGCTTGTGCTCTGGGATTCAGAGAGGCTTACCCCCCCTGTAGGGAGTCATGTATTTGTGCCTCTGCGAGAGAGACTGGCTGTGGGGTCTCTGAAGCTGGTCCAGCTTCCAGAAATTTTCTGCAGCAGAAGCTAGTAGCAGTATTGAGAGGCAAAGAGACGGCTTGCTTATTCCTGTAGGAGACTTCAAAATTATGTCAGGGTCCATTTTTGTTAGGTCTCCCTTGGTGCTCTTTGCCAAAATTAAACCAGCATCAAGCGATTCTGTAAACCTCTTCTCAGCAGAGGTCATAAAAAATTGCTAATTTGTTTAGGAACACAAGACTTGCTGGAGGAACTTTTTTTTTTTAAACAAAATAATTTAATCTAATGGAAAGATAGATAATAAAAATTTAATGCCAGTCCTTAATTCCCAAAGGTGCCCATGGAACACACAGTTTTCTTTCTTTTTTTCAACAGTTCATAATATTTTCAGAGTTTTTTCAGTAAGGATTGTACTCATGATACTAGGACTGTTACTACATTTCCTAAAATCTAAGATTTTAACAACTGCAAAATATACCATTAATTTATTGACACGTTTTTATAAAGGAGAAAAGGAAATAAATATTTGCAATGTAGGTAAGTATCATACTTCAGGAGCTTTTCAAAAGTGAATCTTTGTCTTCAAATTGAAAACTATTGCATGCTTTCCCTTAAAGACTATGCTAATAATCCACAGGGTGGGCTTGACTTCCAGTACTGATCTAACAACATGGTAACAGTATGAGCAGTATGTTAGTGGTGTTGTATTTCAATTTCTAGAATGGAATAGAGCACCTGAAGCGGCAAAGTATTACTGCTGCTTTGAAAACCCATGAAATGGTACATACACACTTTTTCTGTTGTTTACTAAACTTTACTGGCAACATGGGCACTCAGAACAAATATGTTTTCAAAATTTAACTCCTTGGTTGTGATTCTCATTCTAGAAAAAACCTAATCGAAGGGAAATGAATCCTAGTTAGTAAATCTTGGTCTCCAAGATTGAGAGAGACCTCATTTACATTTACCTCATTACATTTACCTTCTATTTATCAGGTTATTCTTGAGATAATTAAATGAGGTATCACAGGAAGCACATTGAAAAAGTATAAATACTACACCAGAACACAATATTATCAAAATCTAATGGACCTACTCACTTGGTTACTTACTACTTACTTTAGAGTGTACTATTTAATTTATGCTCCAATTTATCCAATATAAGAATTAGATCTTATTTAGATGCATTATATTTGGAATAGGAGTTGGATTCATAGTACTTTTAGTTGTTTCTAACACAGGAAATTGTTTTATAATATTTTTCTTTGTAGACATTTTTCCACATTTTTCCAAAAGGAAGCTTATTAAATAAAATGGGTTTAACCACAGAGTATGGTATATACTCTGTAAAGTGTTTATAAATTTTAAATTAATAAGCATTGCTTGTCGTAGAAATAAGTGATAGGTTTAATTGGAAAACAGCTACAGGACTAATGAATTTTAGGCTATAGGACTAATGAATTTTAGCCAAGAAGGCTCAGTAAACATTCTAGAACCACATGATTTTTTAAAAAATTTTAATTTATTTATATTTTTTGGGAGAGAAAGTGAGAGAGAGTGGGGGATAGGGGCAGATGGAGAGAGAAAGAATCTTAAGCAGGCTCCACCCTCAACACGAAGCCTAACATGGGGCTTGCTCTCACAATGGTGAGATCTTGCCCTGAGCCAAAATCAAGAGTCAGAGGCTTAACCAACTGAGCCACCCAGACACCCCTAGAACCACATGATTTTTAAGGTGGATGAGATCTTGGAGATCACATCCTTATTTTGCAGGACAGGTTGACTTTTCAGATATTACAAGTATGTCTTAAGTGCAGAATTAAAACTTAAATCTCAAATCTCCTGAGTTTCAGTTTACTGTACTGAGTTAGAAAATTAATTTTTTCATGGGAACTATATCTACAGGGATTTATGGGCAGTGTTGCTATAGGTATGTCCAAGCTTGAAAAAATATTAAGACATCTATTTGTCTAGTTGCATAACTGGTGACAACATCGACAAGAAAGAACAGATGGCATGGTATTGACTGCTCCCAACATAGACTAGTTACTGTTCAGTCTAGTCTATTCTCTCCCTCTTTCTCTCTTCTTCCCTCACTCTCCCTATTCCCTGCTTTCTTCCCTCTTTCCTTCCTTCCTTTTCTTTCTGACAGCAATAATTATTAGAACAGAATAGAAGCAATAATTATTATAAATGAGCATGTACTACTTATATGTTATTGGGCTATTCTGGTTAAGTGATATATATGAAACACTGGGAAAAGTAGGAATTGTATTTGTGTGTGGTATTTGGGTTGAGTAGGTATGGTGAGTGAGTGTGTGTGTGTAACTGTATGTGTTAGAGAGAACGTAGTAAAAGGACCATAGGATCATACTGGCAAAACAGGTAGGAATATGTATACATAAACACATTCACACAGTGTCTTAAATTTTAAAAGTAATATATACTCATTAGAATAGTTCAAACACTGCAGAAAGACATTAAGTGAAAAATGGAAGTGTTTCTATCATTCTGTCCCACTCTCTAAATGTAACCACTGGGAAAATGGATTTCAAAATGTAATAATACAATAATGCTTGTGCTATTGGTTTTACCCCTGGAAAAATATAAAGCTGACCATTCTCTTTCACTAACAGTAATATGTTATTTAAGATGGATAAAATGTAAAACATGAAACAATGAATTAACTATGGAAAGAAAAATAGCTTTCATAAAAATTCATTATACCATATGCCTAACCTAGAGTTTGAAGAGGAATTTTTATCCATTCCAGAAAACCCAGAAATTATAAAAGTGCAAATAATTAGGCAATTTAAAAATTGAAAACTTGTTTATGGAATGAATGGCAGCTTGGGAAAATATCTTTAGTGCACATACTAATAAGTGGTTAGTATATTTATTGTATTTGGACCTCTGAAAACTGAAAACAGAGAAATGGATAAGAGTAATAACCATAGTCAATTCACAGGGAAGCCAATTCAAATACCACATAAATATATGAAAAGTTACTAAATTTCTTAAATGTGAGAAATTCATGTTAAAACAAGACTATACACTTAATAAATAGTGAAGAGCAATCAGCAATCAATACTGTTGAAGGGAGAATGAGAAAGGGAATCTGTTCATACAGAAGTATAAACATGAAAAATGAAAAAATGATTATAAAATATTGGGTATTTTTCCCCCTTAGGAAAAAAAGTGGGATTCAAATGGTTTCTACTTTTCTTATTTTTAACTATTATTAAATGAAAATAACCATGTGCTTTAAAAAATGTAATTAGAAAGAAGATTAAAAAAAAATTATGTTCCTCGTGGAAAGAAAAGCTTTACCTGATAAGAATGGTAAGAAAAAAAGAATGGTAAGAGAAAATGGTAAGAGAAAAAGAAAAATATAGAAATTAAACATTTTTACAAGCTCAAATATATTATTCTCTTCTAGATTCTGTATTTTCTGTTTTTGCCCATGTTTATTAAAATATTTATACATGATTTTCTGCTTTTTATGTATCTTTTCCTCTTTAAAAAAATATTTAGATCTTGGGAGCGCCTGGGTGGCTCAGTCAGTTAAGTGTCTGACTTTGGTTCAGGTCATGATCTCACAGTTCATTGGTTCCAGCCCCATGTCTGGGCTGTCAACACAAAGCCTGGAGCCTGTTTCTGATTCTGGGTCTCCCTCTCTCTCTGCCTCTCCCCAACTCAAGCTCTATCTCCCTCTCTTAAAAATAAACAAACATTAAAAAAATATTTGGCTCTTCAATTTATCTAGAATTTAATTTGGAGGATGGGGTGGGTTAAATATATGGTATTACATTTCAGTATTCCCAAATGGTCATCTAATTACTCACCACTACTTATTAAATAACTCACATGTTCCTAATGATATGAAATGACACTCTTATTAAGAATTTAGTGTATTATGTTTCTAAGTCAATTTCTATTCTCTTTATGTAGATAGGACTGATTCATTACTATATTAATCACTCTTGTTTTACAATTCATTTAAACTTCTGGTAGAACTATTCTTATTTTTTTTCATCATTTTGCTGATTCTATATATATATTTTTTCTTTCAAATAAACTTTAGAGTTACTGTGTTAAACTTCTAAAAAAAAAACCAAAACAGTAAAGAATTAAAATTCAAAATGAAGCCCTTTGTCATCCAACGAGATTACACTAAATTCATAGAATATTTTGGAAAAAACTGATTCTCTTAAAATGTTATTTTTTTAAAAAAATAAGGTATTTTAAATGAAGTTTTCTTTTATCAAAATCTTACTATTAGTAAAAGGGTTCTTTTTCTTTCCTTCCATTATAGGTATAAATATAAATAACATATATAAATATCATATCTAATATATATATACATATATATATTATTGTTTATATATTCTTTATATAGAAAAGCTATAGAAACTTCCCTAAATTTTCATATAGTTTCTAAAAGCTCCTCCCAGAATAAAATAATTTCTTTTTTTGCTAAGAGTGAAATTCTTTTTCCTCCTTTTCTAAAATTCCTTATTATCTCTCGTGTAATTTCACTAACAATTTTTGCAAAATTAAGTAACGGTGGTGATGGTAAGCATCCATTTCTTGTTCCTGCTTTTACTGTTCTATCCTAAGACAAAATGTAAGAGAGAAAGTTTGGATAGATGAAGAGAAGTTAAGAAACCTATAGCAAGAAAATATCCATCATTTCTCAATTTCCTAAGGGTTTTAAAATTTATAACCAAAAAATGAATACTGAATTCAGGACCTTTAAATATCTCTTGATAATCTATTGACAGGGTAAAAAAACTTCACCTTTTTAACATATATATATGGTAAATAATATAATTTTATTTTGAAATTATATTTCATAGTTATGTTGTAAGGTAAAATTTAAATAAATTTTAAGTAATTTTAGGTAAAGGAAAATTTAAGTAAAGCTTAACTTAAAGATTTCTTTCCTCCACTGATATTCATTAATGAAGTGAATCCATAGCTTTTTTCCTACACTTATGCTTTTTTTAGATATGGTTTTGTCACCTTACTTATGTTATGCTACTTTCTAAATCATTTGAAAATTTTTTTCTTCTTTCTGCTAGGATCTCCAAGAGTTTAAATACCAGTGGAGATATTGGCTTATAATGTTCGACAAGATTTATTGTTGAAATCTTCTAGGCTAGATGATCTTTTAGAGTAGGATTACATTATTTTGTCACTTTTCTTAGTTTTGTCTTTGGTAATTGCTCTGTTTTTGTTTTCTCTTCCTGCTAGGGTTAGTGTTGCTAATTTATACTTTCTAAGAATGTCATGTATTTTATCCACATTTTCTAAGATCTTTGCATAATTTTCTTTTAATTTTGCCTTTCTAAAAAACAATTGTTATGCTTTTAAAAATTTCTACTTTGGCTCCCTCTTTGCTTCTTTAATAAGCTTTTCCTTTATCAATTATTTCCCTATTTTACTTAATTTTTTAAAAAAAGAACTGATTTATTTGTACATTTTTACTTTGCTTTTCTATTTTATTAACTTATAATTGATCTAGATGAATTACTTTCTTCTGCTTCTTTAGGATATACTGTTGATCTTTTTTTTTAACTTCTTAAATTATACATTTAATTCACTTTTTAAAATTACTTGCCAGAAATTTGCTTGACCCTATAACTTTCCCACTGTGAATTATTTTAACCACATCCCTTGGGATTCATTATGCAGTATTTTAAATTGCTATTAGTTCCTAGATGTTCTTCAAATTAATTTTTATTGTAACTTTGGCACATGAGTTGTATAAAAATGTGGTTATACAACTAATAAACATTATTAAATATATTAGTCAGGTAATGTTTCTGTCATTTTCTCTTTTTATTTCCTATCACTTTATTTGGATGCTATTTCAATTTTAATTTTATGAATTATATATAAATTATTAATCTTTGATAACACCTTTAATTTGGATTGCAATTATTATAAAATATCTCTCAGTCAATAGTTTTTTTTATCTTCAATTCAACCTTATAATGTCATAACAGTCATAACTTGGTACTACCAAATAGTAATAATATTCAATATTCAGTTATTCTCAGACTTGGGTTTGCCTCATTTGTTTTGCCTGTGACTTTACATAGAATATTTTTCAATACTTTTGCTTTAGAAGTGTATCTAATAAACAGCATTTTGTTGGGTTTAGTTGCTTGATCAAATCTAAGAATCTTGCTCTTTTGATGGGTAAGTTGATAGGTGCTCTAGTTATAGCAGTTAAGATAAGCTTGGTCTTAATTCTATCATCTTAATTTCTGCTCTAAATTTGCTTTTAAGTTGCCCTCATCCTTATTTCTGACATGTAGCATTAGCTACCTTATCTGCATCTTCATTTTATTTCCTTCTTATTATCTAGGGTTTTTTATAGATTAATTGTCAGTTTTTGATTGTTTTATCCTAACTATCTTGATACTCAAACTTTCCTGTTTCGGTGTATAGGACAAAGATCTAAAAGACAAAAATGCAGATTCCCCAGCTTTCCCACTAAAGATTTTGACTTCCAATGTCTCAGGTGGAATCTACTAAATTTTAAGTGAGCATCCCAGATGACCCTAATGTAGGCAATCTATGGTGGATCCTTCCAGAAACATGGTCATAGTAACCTATGTTAATTTTAAATATATTCTTAATCTTCAACTTCTTGATTCATAAACTCTAAGGATAAAGGGTACTGAGTCCTTGCTATGAATTAGAAAACAAATACTTTGTCTCACTTCAACAACAGACACTCTGGTTTATTCTTTAAAAAAAAAATTTTTTTTTAATGTTTATTTATTTTTGAGACAGAGAGAGCCAGAGCATGAACAGGGGAGGGTCAGAGAGAGAGGGAGACACAGAATCTGAAACAGGCTCCGGGCTCCGAGCTGTCAGCACAGAGCCTGATGCAGGGCTCGAACCCATGAACTGCGAGATCATGACCTGGGCCGAAGTCGGACGCTCAACCGACTGAGCCACCCAGGTGCCCCATGGTTTATTCTTTTTATACAGTGTTTAGTATCTAGTTTAAATAATTCACTTATTTTTTATTCTGTGACTTTAATTTCTGGAGCTGTATAGCTTTAAGTTGACATGCTATCTTTAGTTCTGAATGCTAGCACACTGCCTTTTCCTATTCTAGAGTTCTTTACTTGGACTACCTTTAATTGGGGCTAGAATTTTTTTTTTTTTAACAAGGTTTTGTGGATGCTATATTCACTACAACTTTGGAAATGGTGGATATCTTTTTCTTTTTTGCCTTTATCTATCAATAATAATATTCTCAGGTTACTTTGTCTCCGCCTCAGAACCCTGTAACATTTTTCCATTGTTTTACAAAATTTAATATTACTGTTGAATAGTTTGAGACCTAATTTTCTTCCCCTTCCTTGTAGATCATTCACTATTTCTGAATGGAAGTTTGGTAATGTCAGAAAGATATAATAGGGTGGTAATGAGATTATATGATTTTTACCTTAGGACCCAGTATACCCTTTGGGCCTAATGATTTATTTTATTGCATATATGTATAAATATATAATGTCTAGCATAAGAGTGTAGCCTCTAGTCATCTTTTCTGTTCAACCATTTCTTAGCTTTCTAATTGTAAGCAAGTTAATTAGATTCTCTGGGTCCTAGTTCTTTATCTGTAAAATTATAATTACTGCAATAAAGGATAATAATAAAGACTATGTCATGAGATACTATATGTAAAGTGTCTAAGAACACAAAAGGCATCCAATAAGTATTCATTATTATTATAATTTTTGACATCAGACTTTTTCTAATCCATTTTATTCCATTCTATACTGGCATCATGATTCTACATGTTTAATCTGCTATGCCTGTTTTATATATTTATTATGTTTTTTCTAAGTGGTCTGTATCTTTATATCTCTTTTCTCTCCATTTGGCATGATTTGGCATGATTTTCTCCAGCCTAAACTCTGTGTCACTGCCTTGATATTTTGCCACACTTATTCTCTTGTTTAGACTCAGTTACTAGTTTCTACAAAGATTACTTTGTCTTCATTTTTGCCTTTTAAATCACCTCTTAGCATCTTGTTTATCATTTCATCCTTGATCTTTTGTTTCATATTCTCTTTCAATTTTGGGTGAGAAAAAAACTTTTGTTATGGAAATTTTAATTTATCCTGAAGTATTTTTTTTTCCAATTAGAGTCATTATTCTGTCTTTTGTAACCTAAGTTCTTTTCTCTTTCTACCTAACTAAACAGACATAGACAGAGTCATTTGTAGTTTTCCTGCACAGCTGCCATGCTGTATCTTTGTTCAGATGTTTCATTTTGATGTAGACCTTTCTACAGGGTTTTCCTATTTGTTCAAATATAGCTTTGGTAGATTTGTCGGGATTCTGCTTGCATGAATATTGGCTCTGCTTATGGGTCTCTGTTTCTTTGTAGAGCTTCAGCTTGAGTTAAGTGTTGATTGTTTTTGTTTTGTTTTTCTATTGCTGTTTTATTCTCTATGGCTTTTGAATGGAGAGGAGAAAAACTGCACACAGGTTTTGGATTCTTCTGCGTTCACTTCTCTAACACGTCTGCAATTGGACAAAGGCACCAGTTTTTTCGGTTCTTTATCCTTTTAAGGGCTTGGTGACTGTGTGTGTGTGTGTGTGTGTGTGTGTGTGTGTGTGTACTCCCACACACTCATATGGTGCTAGTGGGTATATGAGCTATGACAGAACTTTCCTGGGGAACAACTTGGAAATATCTATCACCATTTTAAATGCACATACATTTTTTCACCCAGAAATTCTATTTTAAGAAATACATCAAGAATCAATGATGTACAAACATGTCCACAGTAGAACGCTTAGGGTTGCTTATAATGGAAAACCACTTAGAAACAATGCAAATATCTAACCATAGGTGCTTATTACATAAATTATGGTAAATATATCAATAAAATATCTTGTCACTATTAGAAATGGTGTATACTTATACTTGAAGGTATAAAAAGGCAAGTGGAAACTAGCAGTATACACAATAGCAGAGCGTAATTATTTATATAAAAGTATGTCACTCCCTGTAAATAAAAGGCAATGTTAACAGTGATTATATCTGGGTGTGGAGGTGCAGATGGTTTTCATTGCCTTTTGTAAATTAAAAAATACCATGAATTAGTTTTATAATTAGAAAAATAGTAATAGGACTAAACTAAGAAACAAAAAGAAAAACATTGAGAGAGAGATGCACTCTCTGCTACCATCTCTCGAGTAACAGCAACTATTTATTGAGTGCTCTTGGTCTGGTCCCAGATGAGGCCCTTAATATAATTATGTCATTTAATCCTCTCAGCAGCTTCATGAGGTAGTGTGTTTTAGTTTTCATTTGAGGAACTTGAAGGGTGGAAAGGTTAAACATATCTAAGGTCGAACAGTTCATAAAAGACCATGCCTAAATGAGACCCCAATTTGGTCTGGCTGATTCTAAAAGCCACCATTTTCCCAGTGGACCCTACTGCTTCTGAGGATTGCCACATACATCTTGATGTTTTTACAGGTTACAGATTTAATGGCTCATTCAAACTTTTGAACACCAATCCTTATTTCATATACTAAGTTTGAAATTAAAAGAGAACTCAAAGGGTATAGTGAAGACACGCTCAACAAAGAAATGTGTACAAGCAGAAGACATTAAGATTCATATTTCAATGTAAATCATGTAACATTTTCTTTAACATAATGTTTTATGAAATTGGGAAAGAGTTCTTGACAAGTGAGTGTCTAAATCATGGTATCAGAGAGTATCATTAACTCTTTCAAGTCATCAACTGAAAAATTTAATGCACCAAAGAGGCAAATTTTCTATAAAGTAGTCTCATGATCTGGGGCTTTTCCTGAATTTTCACATAACTTTACCCAGTCACTATAACAATCATGCAGTATAGTTTGATTTTGGTTTTGCAAAATACATTTTTCAATCGTTTTCATCATAAACCGAAATTTGAATGGTGTTTTCTTCTAAATGATTAGTGCTCTACCCAGAATACTGCCCAACCAAATCAGTCTAGTTCAATTTCAACAAGACTAGCTAGAGTTAAAAACAAGAACAGCAATAACACAAATGAGATAGCCTAAGACAACACACATGGTAGGGGTTGGATGTTTAGGGGATTGGACTAAATTAGTGATGGAAAAATTCCAAATATTTCTTCTCCTGGAATCTACCTAATACCATTTATCAAACTCTGTTCTGTGTACAACACAACAAGTAATGAAGTTAAAAGGAAGCTTAAAATAAAACAGAGTAGCAATTTAATAGATAAACCATACCTTTCTCCCACCCCAAAGGCAATAATAATTTGGAATTAAGGAACCTGGGGTCAGAACAGTAAAATTAGGGAAGAACATGATACTCAGAAGATACAGTAACAGCTCATCAAGCATCAAGTCCTCATAGGAAAGATTCAGGAGCATTCATTGTCATTCACTGCCTCACCAGGAAACAGAAATCAAAAAAAAAAAAAAAAGAGTTGGACAGGTTGTAGATGATAAAGTAGAATGGTGACAATTCTTCTCCTCCTCCTCCTCCTCCAATGTAGAGGGCAGTATGAATGACAATTTGCCAATTAATAATGCAAACACATGAGGATTCAAAAACTGAACTTTAAGTATTAGCCAAAAAAATGTTTTCTTTAGAGTTCATTTAAGTCAAGAATTGTAAGGAACAACCTCAGGTATTACCTTTTATTTATCATTAAAATAGTGCTGAATCCACCAAGGTAATAGTTATTTGTAAAATACGTAACAATAAAGCAACAAGGACTTGATGCAAACATAACATTCCCAGACATAAATTAATAATCTAGGACAGAAAATATAGGCTCCTAAATTCTGATCCAACTAATAGAAGGAATGTATAATTCACTACCTATTCCATTCATCCAAATAAACACAACAAGAAAACTAAGAAATGACATAGTATATAATGACATTCTATCTTCTCAATACAAATGAAAATGAATCTCAAAATATGATGTACTTGGTTTCTCTCTCTAGCACAATAATAATGACTGAGTGGAACAATGAAGCTTAGGCTCATCACAGTTATATTAAAAAAAGAAGAAACCGGAAAACCCCATTAGGGTTTCATGAAAACATTTAACTTATTTCCAAGTCTCTGTGGATATAAGTCCATAGGTTATCTGCAAAGACCCCATACATTATTTTACAGGGAACAGCTAAACAAATTGGCCCCAACAGAAATACAAATAAATGGATTAAAAACTGGCTATCTAACCGTATACAGAGAGAAATCGTAATTGGTAGTCCGTCTAGTTGGGGAGAGGTTTCCAGTTGGGTCCCACAAGGATCGATATTGGGTCCCATTTTGTTTAATATCTTTATAAAAAATCTGGAAGACAAAGTAGAGAATGTGCTAATTAAGTAGACTGATGCCACTAGATTAGGATTTGTGGTTAAAGTAAATTGGATATAGATAAATGCTACTGGTCTTTAGAAAGACCGATGTTAACAGAGAGGATTTTGAATTAGTTGTATTTTTTTAATGTATCATTAAAATATATATATAATTCCAACCACTGGAAATAAATAGATTTAAAAGATTTTAGTGGCTTTGCATAACAAAAAAAAATTAGGCACAATGGATAAAGGCAACACAGAGACTCACAACACCCATAAATGCAGGATAAAGAATGTTCCCCAAATGGAGATCTTCTGGGCACAGTTTTATTTGGAAAATTGGTAGTTGTGGGTCTCTTAATGCAATAAAGACATTGGAGGCTTTTTAGATATGTAAAAGTCAAGGTGGTGAAAAGGCAGGAGTAACTAAATTCTAATATATATACATATCTATATATATACATATCTATATATATTAGAATTTAGTTATATATATATATATATATATATACACACACACACACACACACACACACACACACACACACACTTATTGGCAACAAAATAAACAATGAACAACATAAAGCTTAAAGGGAAGAAAAGAGAGTTGAAAACTTGAAGAGAACGTAAGAAAAGTAAGGGAAATTAATCAAGAGCAAATTCTATAAGGAAACACATATACACACATACACATACACAAACACACAAATAGAAGAATGCAAAGGGATAAATAAGAAGCACTCTCCTAACACTAGATTTATATATATATATATATATATTTTTTTTTTAATTAAAAACTCCATAAGACACTTGGGAAACATATTCAGTAACCCTCTTGCTGGTCTGAGGTTTATTTAAAATTCTTTGTATTTTACAACTTAAATTGTTACATGGAGACAATGTCCATGATAGTACTTGTGGACTATGAACTCTCATGTGCAAACAGGTGTTTCCCCCCCACCTCCCCCAGTGAAGTCAACTGAATTGAATATATGGAATAATGTAGAATGAACTGTTAAATATTTTTTGTAATTGTTAGCATAGCAGAATGTACATTAGATACAAACTGGAAAATCCAGATGAGATCAAGTCTCAGAAATTGTGTTAGCTTTGTTATGCAACCTTGGATATTTTACTCTCCTTAAGAGCCTTAGTTTTTACATCAATTAAATGAATTAAATGGCAGGAAAGAATTGTTCTAAGAGCTGTATATACTCTTATTAAATTAAAAACTGCAGGAAACCAATACAGAGAAGAGAGTGGAAAAATGTGGACATATGTCATTGAGGTAACGGTGGGCTCCCACCTGCCTAGGCTTCCCATTTTCATCCCTCCCTGACCTCAGGACAGAGCACAATTTAAAAATCACTTTAGATGATCTGCCATGCTGCTTCTTTCTCTAGGAAACCTTCAATGGAAGCTGAAAAGGTCAATCCCTCTCCTAGTGACTGATTTTTCCAGAGCATCCAACAATACTTAGTTGATTATATGTTCCCCAGCTTTGGGAAAAAAAAGAAAGAAAGAAATGAAAAAAAATAAAAAAGTAAAATTACAGTTGAAAAGAATGGACATTCTTGATAAGAAATAGAGTGGCATTATTCATGATGCCAACACAAAAGAAAGTGATGTGCAATCAGAGCCCTATGTAGATCTCCTCCAACCTTTCATGTTAGGTTGAAAAAAAAACCACGGGAGTCTGAAATGTAGGATGGTCACTTTTTTTGTTTTAATCAAATCAAGATGCCTCTAAGTATTCAGGCCTGATAAATGATAAAGTTTGTAGTTGGTTTGCCATAGATTTTACAGCTAATACCTGTTGAAAAATGATTTCCTTGCATTGACTTAAACTCTATAGATAGTATCATCTTTTAGGAATGGGATTGGACCCTATATGCTCTGTATTTACAGTGTAAAATACATGAACAAGCATTGGTGATACAACTGGAAGCTATAAATTTACTTTAAAGAGTAATAATTCCTATCACTTATAATATTTTAGTATTTTATTAGTATTTACCACTTACTGAGTGTTTAACATGTATTAAGGACTATGTTATCCATCCTCTCTTTACATTATCACAAATAATCTTCGTAATAGCCTATCAGAGAAGAATTAACCCCATTTTATAGATGAAGAAACTGAAGGGCCAGTTTCTTGCTTATTTATTACCTGTTGTCACACAACTGTAAATAGACAGTAAATACTGAAACTGACTCCAAAATCAGGTTTAGAACTGTCATGGTAAATTAGAACTTATGATGTCTTGATATTACACATTTTGATTAAAGAAGGTGGAGAAACCACTTGTGTTTAAGAGCTATAAGAACACAGAGCACTTAGGTGGCTCAGTCAGTAAAGTGTCTGTCTTTGGCTCAGGTCGTGATCTCAAGGTTTGTGAGTTTGAGCCCCACACTGGACTCTGTGCTGACAGCTCAGAGCCTGGACCCTGCTTCAGATTCTGTGTCTCTATTTCTCTCTACCTCTCCCCCCCTCGCTCTCTTTCTCTCTCTCTCTGTCTCAAAAATAAACAAACATTAAAAAAATTTTTTTTAAAGAACTGTAAGAATAGAACAAGCATCTTATATTTTTACTGGGCTTCAGTTTCTTGTGTTTGAAACTAGAGGATTGGAT
Source organism: Panthera leo (assembly GCF_018350215.1). Classification (NCBI taxonomy): domain Eukaryota; kingdom Metazoa; phylum Chordata; class Mammalia; order Carnivora; family Felidae; genus Panthera; species Panthera leo. Next base: position 186,569,169 of record NC_056679.1, on the reverse strand, counting down.
TAGACTAGGGTTTTTAAGCTCAGCAATATCGACATTTGGGACTAGATAGTTCTCTGTTAGGAGGAGGCTGTTCACTGAGCAGAAAGATGTTTGCCAGCATTCTTGGCCTCTATTCACTAGATACCAGTGCTAATCCCCACCTCCCGGTTTTGACAATCCAAAAAATATCTACAGACATTGCCAAAGATCCTCTGGGGGAAAAACTGCCTGAGTTTTAAGAACCATTGCACTAAGGGCACCTGGGTGGCTCAGTCAGTTAAGCATCCAACTTTGGTTCAGGTCATGATCTTATGGTTTGTGGATTCGAGCTCTGCATTGGGATCTATGCTGACTGCTCAGAGCCTGAAGCTTGCTTCAGATTCTGTATTTCCCTCTCTCTCTGCCCCTACCCCGCTCATGCTCTGTCTGTCTCTCTCTCTCAAAATTAATAAACATAAAAAAATTAAAAAAAAGAACCACTGTACTCAAAGAACTCTGATATCATTTTTGTTCTCTGATATTCTATGCTCTGAATTGTGGGTCCAACTTCAGCCACTGTGGGGTACTCGCTCAGTGAGCCATTTTCTACCTCCAGCTCAGTACATTGAACTTAAAACTCTCTGAAGCTCTCCAGGTTCAGTTTGCTATAAAACTGCCACTCTCTGGCTCTTAAATTCATCATTTAAATGCAAACTGGCATGAAAAAAAATAGGGTAGATGAAAGTAAAAAGGATCAGATGTTATCTTATTAGGTCAGCTTTTCATTAGGGCAATTGATTTAGATTCAGTTCAAATTGCAGTCCTATGAGATAGTGTTATTTATTAACTTATTTATTTAACTGAAGCTACTATATCATAAAAATCATAAAATGGTTTTTAAAAGCATTCTTTTCTTTCACAGCCTGAGAGAGAACCTATTGACGGATTCTAATAAGTGAAACATCAGGCACTGTAAAGAAATTGACAATTTTCTAGACCCATGGGTCATTAGCCATCAAGGGCCATACTTAAAATTTGCATCTTTACAAATATCAACTCCCGGCAAAGAAGGGCCTTTGATTAGAGAATAGTCCAAAAGAGACAGAGAGAGTGAGAGCGAGAGCGAGAGAGAGAGAGAGAAAGAGACCTATGGATATTTGAAAACATTAGTGAGTTAAAGCTTTCATTGGGTTTGCTCCAAATAAAACTTAACTGTAGAGATTATTTGTGATGTGCTATCCTTGGAATTCAATTGAAGTCAGAAATATTAAAGTGTCAATTAAATAATGATTGATCTGGTTAATAATACCAGATAGTTTAAAAGTATTACTGTTTTCCTAGTTTCATTACTATGAGCTATTTATTAAATTCAACACTATGCACTACTTTATAAACACTGTTTATGGCAGATATTAAAATAAGGCCTTGTTTTTTGGTCTATATTGAAGGATTTAAATTTGGGCTATGGGAAAATACATATATAAATATTCTGTTTAATGCAGAAAGTTTGATAGAGGAAGCCAGGTGAAGTAACACTTGGGTAGTGAAGAGGGTTGGATCCATTGGGACTGCTGTCAAAAACCTCTAAATGAAGATTCTAAATCTTGGCTGCAAATCAGCAAAACGTTTGAAGAATATTTTAAAAATTATGATACCCAGGCATACTCCAGCACATTCAAATAAGAATTTCTGGGAAAGGAATCCAGGCTTCAGTATTTGTTAATGCTCTCCCAGTCATTCGATTGGGCACCCAAGGTTGAGAATCATTGCCTTATAGATTAAATAGCATTTACAACCACATGGAAATTGTTCTTTGATTATGTGTAACAAGCAAGATGGTGGTCTCTTACAGTCACATGCTTCAGTGACTTTAAGTGGTACATGTGCAAGGCATTAAGTAATTATCTGTCACTTAAGGAGAAAATTATTTTTTTTTTTTACCCTCCACTTCTCTTTTTATCCTTCTGATGACTTCAAAGAGAAAGCCTTCATTTATTGCTGGTGGATCTTTAATATATCTCTGCACTTGTCTATCTCCCTTTTAAATCAAAGAGAACAGGCTCAGGCCCAGAGTCTTCATCTAGTGTAGCCTAGAATTCATTTCAATAGTTTTATGTTTATTACTTAAGATTATCATCCGGCAAGTAATACTGATTTAAGTGATACAAAATTTCGTTTTTAAAAAACTTAAAGTGAGTAAATGCACATAAGGTATAAAATAGTACATATTATACTCATATATGAAAAAATTCACAAAGGTAGTTCTCCGATGACTATGGTTTGGGCAACCCTAGTGTTAAGGTAAAGGGCATCCAAATGTAACATAAGTTTTGGCCATAATTGTGCCTCCATCACTAATTAACATTGTGATTTTGGAAAAATTACCCATTCTCTTCCCTGGGCCTTGGTTTCCTCATTTGTTAAACAAGGCCATTAGCCTATATTGCTGGCATTCTTCTACGAGTTTAAGAATCAAGGAGGGCTTGCCCTCTGAATTTACCTTGTTGACATCCAGGCGCATCTTCTCATTGTTGGCACTAGCAGCTTTCTCAGCTGCTTTCTTTTGGCGTTGGGGTCCCCTCCCAAAAAAGATGTAGTTGACCAAAGCATATTCCAGAAGGGCCATGAAAACAAAGACAAAGCACCCCATCAGGTACATGTCAATGGCCTTCACATAGGGGATTTTAGGGAGAGTCTCCCGCAAGTGGGTATTGATCGTAGTCATTGTAAGGACAGTTGTAATTCCTGAAAAAAATGACAAGAGTTAGATTAGTAATGTTCCTGTTTCCTTGCTGATTTCATCATATTTGGAAAGGCTAATTGTGCTCTTTTACTCATTCATACATGCCACAAAATAGCTTAATGGTACATACCTGCCCTGTGATAGGCCCTGGAGACACATTTAAATCATTAATTCATAGTAACATTAATCATTTTGAAGCATTTCCTTTATTTATATTTATATATTTATAGTTATATATCTAGTGGTAGGCTAGAGATGTAAATTAAATGTCATGGTAGACACGTGTGTAGGGTGAGCATCAAGGATACGGAGAAGACTCTGGCTGAGCCTTGTGATGCAGCAGGAGAGAGGTCAGGAAATGGAGACTGTGGAGCTGAGTACTGAAGGATGAGTGGGAGATACCCAAGTAACAAAGGACTGGAGGTCAAAAGTGAAGGTAGAGAGAGCTTTTATAAAGAGTGCTTTGAGGGGGGGTTGAAAGTACACAGTCCATCAAAAGCATCTCAAGAAAGTCAATGTGGGTACATTATAGGATATGACAGTAAGCATGGTGAGGAGAGTGAAAATTAAGTAAGGCTGCATAATGCAGAGCTGTATATACAGGCCCTAATGGGGAGTCTGAACTTAAAATGAAGGTGAGGTGGGGCCACTGACCAGCTTCAAGCAGGGAGACATAGGGACAAATTGTGTTTAGGACAATCATTCTTGTAGTAGTGTGAAGGACAGAGGGAAAAGATACAAGACAGGAAAATGGAATACCAGCTAATAGTTTTTCAGAATAATCTAAGTGATAAAGAGGAAATGAATCAAAATAATCAAAATAGTATTGAAATCAGTGACTGCATTATACGGATGGTATGGGCAAATGATTATAAAAATTTGGAAGCTGGAGATGACGGGTAGCAGAGGAGCAGGTATCTAGCCCTCATGTTTCTGGATTGGTCAACGAGGCATGTAATGCACAGATAAGTAACCTGGAAGCATTATGAGATTCTTTATGGGAAATGGCATACTGGCTCAGGTTATAATTGTTCATCTCACTGAGTGGTCATCTTCAACAGTGAAGAGTAGTTTCCCTCTATAATTGGAGGGATAAAAAACATATGCCGGACAAAAGCACTGGGAGTCCAGAGTCCTGAGTGTGATAAGGTCCACATTTGTAGCAAAATAGTGATGTGAAAACAGCCCAGAGATCAAGATCACACAGATGAGAAGTTGTTTAATCAACATTTGAATGGCCGTCTCTCCGACTCAGAAAGCTGTGTCCTTAACCACTACCCAATAACACATCCCAAAAGTTTCATTTCTATGATATTTTGGGAATGTAAGTCTTCTGATTTAATTTTATCTCTCTATAAAGATCATAATTTTTGTCTTGTTTTTCTACATGCTCATAAAACAACTTCAGAAAAAATAAATCTGTGCATCTGATTCTGAGCATGGCCAGAAAAACTGTTCTTGCTTTAGGTCTAGGTGTCTTAGAGTTTTCGTATTTTCTCTATAATATCAGTCATTTAAAACATTTCCCAGTTTCACTTTTCATTTCATTATTTCAACTGCAGATTACCCTGTACACGTATATTATAAAACTGACAATGCTAATTTTGCTATCCATCTCAATCTCATTTTAAGATATCTCTGACCAAGTAATAAATTACTCTATCAAAAGATGTTTTACAAATTTCTTTTAAAAAGTGAATTATTTATTTTTCCTGTAATGACATAAAATTATAAAATTAACAGTAGATTTTCACTTTGGAATAATAAGATATTTACAAATTCCATTCATTACTTTATTCAGCAAATATTTACTGAACACCATTCATTGTGTAAGATATCACAGATATAATGGAAGCAAAATTATATATGGACCTTTCTTCAATGTTTCTTTCAGTACCATGAAGAAAAAGGACATCACAAACCAAATAAATATAAATTATAACTACAGTTGGTCTACAAAGGGAAGTTCTCTGTATTTTAAGAGAAGTTATCACAGAGGACTGGACTCAGTCCAGGAGGTCATTACTTCTCCCTTCCATCCTTGAACCACCACAATCTAATCTCAACACAGCAGTCAAATTTATCCCTTTCAATCTGAAATCAAATCATGTCACTTCTTTCCTTGATGGCTCTGAAATTTCACTCAGAATAAAAGCAAGGTCTTTATCATGGTTCTGGAACTGCTTCATAATCTTTTAGTCCCTTGTCCCCAACATCATCTTGACTCCTGAACTCACTCTCGCATTCACCTCACTGGCTACCTCATTAATATCCTTGGCACTTTCCTACCTCAGGGTATTTGTAATAGGCTAGAATATTCCCATCCAGACATTTAAGTGACTCTTTATCTTCATGAAGTTTTTGTTCCATTAATAATTTCTGGATGAACTTTACAATGATTATTATAAACTGTTCCTCCTGGCATACCCAACTGCCCTCACCTTGCTTATTCCCTCTATAGACGTACTGTATTACCTAGTTCACATTATAAGTAAAATAAATTTATTGTCCTTTTACTGCTAGCACAAAACTTCCAGAAGGGAACTACTTTATCTCCAGCATCTAGCATGTTTGGCACATAGTAGGTGTTCAACAAATACTTGTTGAATGAAAAAAATGAATGACTTCTCTCAGGAAGTGATGATTGAATTGAGATCTCATGGTGGAGAAGGTAACAGTCCAACATTTTAAAGGGATTAGTCAGAACTCAAAATAATAAAAATTGTGTAAAATAATCATACTTTACTATTATCTGGAGTTAGTAACATAAAAATGTTCATGAAATATAATATATTCTCTTCCTCTGGCATCATATAGAAAAAAAATCAAGCATAAGATAAACGATGCTATGGATGAGTTCCCAGCCATCTTACTTTGTTGTCTTCTGCCCTCTATCCTGCTACTCCAAAATCTTAATAAGACTTTAGAAGTCTTTTTGCTTATCTGTTAGTTACATAATATACTTCCTTGTCTCCTGCTCAGAAAAAAAAAAAAAAAAAAAAAAAAAAGATGGAAGGGAGCTCTTTCCAGATAAGGAAGCACAGTATGCAAATTGAAAAATTATCAAGTGATACTACACAAACTATGCGTCAATAAAAATAAAAAAATTGACAGGACTAATTTCATTACCAACTGCTATATGGTTAGCTAATTTTGACATGAAAGAGTTTTAATTTGTATTTAATTGATTTAATGCTGAATCAGATAACCCAAAGTTTCACAGCCAAATTCTTGTAATGTGCATAGCCCAGTCTTATCATGCATTACAAATACCAGGCTAAGAAAAGTGTATGAATGAACATGCATGCGCATACACACACATGCATACACGTGTGCACACACAGAGTCAAGCCCCACAGGCAGTTAGAAAATGGCCTACCTAATGCCACTCTTGCAGCTGATGCATCATAATTAATCCAGAAGGAGACCCAGGAGAGGATAGTGATCAGGATGGAAGGCATGTATGTTTGCAGAATAAAGTAACCAATGTTTCTCTTAAGCTTAAAGCTGAGGGACAATCTGGGATAGGAACCTAGAAAGGCAATTTTAGAATATCATAATTATCAATCAATATTTATAGGATACTTTTCTTTCAAGGCCCATAAATAAGTTTGTAAATCTTCCCTAAATTCAACTTTAGCTCCTGATGAAGGGCACTTGCTCCTGAAAAAGTAGTATAGGAACACTGGTCTTTTAATTAGCAAAAGTTACTTGGTGTTGAGTACACCCATAGTCATGAGTAATTAAAAGAATTCCAGCTCTTCCCTGCTCAGGCTCCTGCACTGGATCAAGGATACTCATTCTCTACAACTATGAAAACAAGACAGTTTGGTACAGTCCCTTTGTTCCCCCTCAGTTGTTCCTCAACAAGACCATCCTGTAAGATGTTTTGTTTTTATTTTTTTATATAAGAAATAAGGCTGTACACTCTGATCATATTTTAGAAATCTCTTCACAAGCCCCAGAATTCACTGCACATCTGGGATCAATGGCAAGCTTCAGGTATACAGCAACTCCCTAAAATTGTGTGAAGGTTTTCACATGTATGGATTATATATGTTTGCTAATTCCACTGATTCCTTCAAAGTTCTAAAGGGGTGCCTGACTCATCCAAAGGTGGAGAATCAGTGTTTCCAAAGAATATTTTTGGGAGATAAAACTAAAGGATCATATTCCTGAGGCTAAATCCTTTGATTGTGATGATCCAGGAAATTACTCTTTAAACAAAATATGTAACTGAACATCGTGGTAGAATGTCAAAAAGTCACATTGATGAATCGTGTGTGTTAGGGGTGACATTATTAATAATTGAAAGAAAGTCTTGCCTAGCCTTCTTGGGCTCAAGTTAAGTGTTGTAATATTAAAGTAAGAATATTTTAGATATGAACTCATTTCTAGTGTCTCAGGGATTCAGGGACCTCCAATTTAGGAAAAGTTTCTGTTGTTTGTTTTTTAAAGCTAAGGCTACGTTATATTCTTACGAAGTCATACAACTCTTACTTGAAGTAGTTTGCAGGGAAAGGCAGAAGGGTAATTAAAAATGTATAGTTACAGTACTAGCTCTTTTTGTGCCTGGGGAATTCATTCCAATAAGAAAAACATAAAAAAGAAATATTCCTGTGGGTTTACTGTTTTTCCCCTTAATGTTTTTTTCCCTTATGCAGCAAAGTATTACTTTCCTAACCTTTTTTGCTAAAATTCTGTGCTGGTGAAACCAAGTTTGACAACCAAAAACCTCAATGCTAGAAGAGTAAGAATGGTGAAAGCATCAGGATAATCTCAACATCTGGAAGGGCTTTTAGCTCTAAAACAGGAGGTAAGGCTCCATAAAGAAATTTTTAACCTTTGAGGATAATGTGGAATTCTATTCTATTGCCTCTAGAGAATTTCATCGGTCAGGCGTGAGTGAACCGTCTCTTCCCTGTATTTTTCAAGAGTAGGATCAGTTCTGTAAGTTGTATAAAGCTCGGGCAAACAACTCTGACCAACGTCATTCTCTTTCTGTATTCTGTCTCCGACAATTAGTCCAGTCTTTGGTAGATGAGAGGCACAGAGGTAACCCTCTCAGCTTTGTGGGGGTGCCTTCTGGGAAATAGCTGCATGGACCCCAAATGAGCAATGGGCCCTTTGATGGGGAACTGGAGGTTTGCAGCAGATCCAAATCTTCCAGTCATCTTTTCCTGGGACCCAGTTGTGATATAAGTGAATGCTTTTGACAAAATATGCTGAAGCCCCTTTTGCCTTAACCCTCTTCCCTGATACACACCTGTGGAAAAAACAACCTTCTTGGTGATAAGTTTGTAATCCACGATAGAGAACTGTGGAAGTTCAATCTTTGTCACTCCTGTTACTGCGTTATCATCCCCACGCCAGTAAAACTCAATGTCATCGGTGGTATATCCATCTGTAAAAGGAAGCACATACACACACACACACACAGATACACAAAATAAAAAACAAATAAAACAAAGAGTACTTGTTTACAAGATGAACTATATTAATGATAACAGCCACAGCTAAAGGCTATTATGTGTTAGGTATCACGCTAAGCACCTGAAGTATATTACCACATTTACTTTCCACAACAGTCTCATGAGGGGAGTATAATTAGGCCCACATGAGGCGATGAAGGTTTAGCAAAATTAACAGCTTGCAAGTAAGAGGTAGCATATAGTTCTAATTTGCACTCATTTTCTAAAACACTATCACATTATTACATGACCCTGGATGGTACTCTAATAGAAAACGAAAGAGAAAGTAAATATCATTTAACTTATCAGTGCAGTATTGAATGCTATCAACCCCCCCCATATAAAAGTTTTGAATTACAATATATTTGGGTTTCAAGTCAGAAGAGATTATAAGGAATTGAGTCATCATTTTTTAAATATTCATAGACATGATCTCCAAATTTGATTTTGCAGCATATCTAAATTCCAAAAAGCTACCCCTGACCAAATAACCCCAAACAGGAGTAATTCTAATAGTTTTAAAAGTAAATACAAATGTATTATGTGCACTATAAAAGGCACAGTGCATTTAGGAGGTTTGTTTCCACTTTCTCAATAATTATTTCTTGAGCACCTACTATGCTCATGAGTGTACAGTTGCTGGGGATAGAAGTCTGTATAATAAAAACAAGTCCTCTGTTATAATGATACTTTCAATCCACGAGGCAGAATAGAATAAGCACACATATCTTGGTGAGTAAGCATATGTCTAACTGCAATGAATAAACACCTATTAGATTATTATTATTTTTTTAATTTTTTTTAATGTTTATTTATTTATTTTTGAGACAAAGAGACAGAGCATGAATGGGGGAGGGTCAGAGAGAGGGAGACACAGAATCCGAAACAGGCTCCAGGCTCTGAGCTGTCAGCACAGAGCCCGACACGGGGCTCAAACTCACGGACCGCGAGATCATGACCCGAGCCGAAGTCGGCCGCTTAACCGACTGAACCACCCAGGCGCCCCAACACCTATTAGATTATTAACAGAACTATACAGAGAAGCATGCAATGAACTCCATTAAATCTTAATATTTTACAAACACACCCACCCCAATATCTCACCTGCAGAGCATAAATTGTATTTGTATATCATATTTCTTAAAAGAACTTTTGCATCCAGAGAGCTGAATTTTTACAAGTCTAAGAAGTAGGCAGGTCAGATATTGCTCCCCAATTTAAAGCAAAAAGCAAAACAAAACAAACAAAAACAAAACACAAACAAAAAATAAAAAATAAACCCAAAAATAAAAAACTAGTTAAAAAGGTTGCTTAAATTCTTTTTGACATGTGACTTAAGTTCTTTTTGCTTTTTGACATGTGACTAGTTAGTGTTATACAGGACTAGAATATCAGTCCTTTCATTCTTAGCTCTGATAATTTTCATTAAATCACATTTCTTCCAAAGAAAGCAAGTCAAATTTCCAAGAGTAGAAATGGATTATTTTTCAAAGAATTACAGTGCTCTCAATTCAAGAATCTACATCAACCATAGCACAGCTCACACAATGTCTTAACTTTTCTAGAAGTCTGCATTCTTCTTTACTCATAAGAGCAACCATCTTTATCTGATGCAGAAATACAGATTTTTGTAAAGAGTCAATGAGAACTTGAACTTCTGGTTCCATAACTATAGGCCTTTAGATAATAGCTAATGATTTTCAAAAAGGCCTGTTTACTTGCAAACATCATAAAGTACATTGTAATCACAATCGTCAGGGTGCCTGGCTGGCTCAGTGGGTAGAGTATCTGACTCTTGATCTCATGGTGGTGAGTTCAAGCCCCACATTGGGCATGGAGCCTACTTAAAAAAAATTGTGGATATTTAATAGATTATACACCACCAACATTTTTCTTAGCATGTTATCATTTAAAGCCACTTATTTTGTTAGAGAATGTCTTTCTTTGCATGAAACTTTGATTTAAAAGCAAATTATTCATAATTTTAAGAAGGGGAGTCCAGGTACAAAGTGAAAGGCACAGTAAAAATATTCTTCTCTTTCTCCATTAGTCTGCCCCATTAATATTCTCTATCTAATCCTAAGAACTGAGGTGTCTGTCCCAAACAACAAGTGCTTTTATCTGTGATTGCAACTTTCTTAATATGGCCATGGGAATCCTCATAGTCCAGGACTTCATCTCGAATATAATCCCGTTTCTCATTGGTTATTTGCACACAGCTCTCAGTCATGAAATTATTTAATCAATGACAATCCCATCTTGGCCAAACCAGCGTTAAATAACAAAAGAGGGCACCTGGCTCAGTTGATTGAGCTTCCTTCCAGCTTCAGCTCAGCTCATGACACTGTAAATTGGATTTGTGGTACATAAACATGAAAGAAGGTATTTATGAAACAAGAAGGCCATCGTTTTCTAGGGGAAAAAAATTGTCAAATGCTGCCATTTTCAAACGAGAATGGGAGTAAAGTCAACTCTTACATTTTCAATAAGAACTAAGTCTAAATTAGTAAAGAGTGTGTTTCTGGTTCTCCAGCTTCCTTTCCTCAGTTTTTATCTTCTCTCGTCCACTGCTACAAATCTTCTCACAGAAGCTCTCTGTGGGCAGAGGCATCGGAATATCTATGGCATTTCAATAATTATATAGGCAATGCCTCACAGTTGTTTAATAAGTAGAAATATTATCATGAAATATAGATTTTTGTCAAAATGCCAGCTATCTGACATGTGTTTACTAGATAATTCCTGGCAGAGGAGAGGCACTTGGGATATATTGTTGAATTAGTAAAATATTTATTTAACACATGTGTGGATTTGGGTGATGGTTGCTTATCCAGATGCTTGGCATTGTGGAGGTATTCATCATGTCTATACCTCTGTTTCTTGCTCCTAATATAGTACCTGGCACATAGTTGTATTACATAAATATCTTCTGAGTGAATAAAAAAAAGCCACCCAAAGATAACACAGCCCTTAAGAAAAATCCAAAGGTTCTTTATTATGTATTTACCCTTATGTAATAGCTCAGCAAATTGCTTAACCTTTCTCTGTTCTTCATTTCTTAATCTGTAAATTGTAACAATAAACAATAACAACAATAAAAGCTACCTCATAGAGTTGTTATGCAGGAAAAGCGAGTTGTTACTTACAAAATGCTTAGAGCAGTACCTGATAGATAATGCTCAAAAAGGTTAGCTAATAGTTTCTTTTCAAATAATAATTATTTTAAATGAATTAAAAACTCATATTTCGTTGCATGTCACCTGGCTTCTATTTTATGAACACTTGAACACATTTACACAATGAGAAACTTGGGTGTCCAATGACACACCCTCTGGTGTGTTTGTAAATCGAAAATGAAACATTGGAAGTTTATTTTGATGTCAAACATTTTGGAATCTGACATAATGGAGCAGCATATTTGTAATACTTCTTAGTTACTGCTGATCTTAAAAACTGCGATCCTCTTGACTTCATTTTGGGTTAACCGAGTATGGAATGCTGCCAATGGAAAGCAAATGTATGCTCTTGCATCACCGATTTCTAAAGACCAAAGACCAACAGTTTATGACTGTGCCAGGATGGTCAAGTTCCAAATCCAGCTCAATATACTGTGTAGGATAAACTGAAAGCAGGCCTAGTTTTATTTATTTTTCTTTTTCTTCCTCTTCTTTAAAAAAAAAAAAAAAACTTCTCTGAAGGAATATTTAACAGTGTCTCAAAGTGATTAAAAATAAAAGAAAACATATGCAAATATGTATGACCTGACTTTTACAGCTTTCATAACAATAATGAGTGAGAAATAATTAGATATCTTTTAAAAGATATCAGGAGGAGATGCACTGAAACTTCTCATTAATGTCTTGCAAATTAAATTCATCTTTTATATTTTATTCATGGGATTCCAGAAACTGAGTCATTAAATTATATTGTATTATTATCATTAAAAACATAACCCACATAAACTCAGATGGACTATAAATAAACCAAAATATAACTTCACTGGAATCTACCTGAAGGAATTAAAATTGTACAAAATGTTAAAGTTTCTGATCAGGACAGATAAACAAATACATTTAAAAATCTATGTATGTGAATGACAGATATACTGTCATATACTGATAAAAATATGTACTACATGAGATCTAAGGAGCAAAATTATCACGTTAAACACATTCACATAATAAATGAATGTGTTCTCACAATTGTGACATTATCTTATTACATAACATGGCATTTAAAAAAGTTTTTTTCTCTCTTTAGTGTCAGTCTACTTGTCTATTTTGTTATCTACTAAGTAAATATTTCATTTCAGATGAAATATTTTTACTGTGCAAGAAATATGAACCTATACCAAGATATTAAACAGTGAGGGCTGATGAGAACATTTAGAAGAAATGGATTATAAATGCCACCATTTTTTTTTCCTAGTGAGAAATTAAAGAGACCTATTGTTCTCTTGTTGTTTATTTAAACTGTGTTCTCCAATCGGACTGTTAAATGTTGTAGGGTAATTATTTTCTGTCTCCCATTGTAGCCAACATAGCAACTGTAACATAGTAGTTGCTTTAAACTGCTAATTCTTGGTCATCACAACCAATTGTTGATGTTTGAGGATTAAGGGCTAGTGTTATTGGGACAATCCACTCTAGTCATGGATGGTTTCAATTTTTTTAGGAACTATCTTATCTCGAATTTCATGCCCTCTTATGTGTCTATCACAGCACTCCACAAGCTTTTCTGAATTGAAAACCTCACTGTAAAAATTTTAGCATGTCGCTCTATTAGTATTTAAATTTTTATGTGGTTACTGTTATCGGTATATAAGTAACTATTATTAAAACTTAAGTTACATTCTGAGCAACACTAATCCTGTAATGTGCTTCATGGAAAAGGGTTCTAAGTAAATGTATTTGGGAGTAACTGTGCATTTCAGGCCCCTCTTGTAGTCACAAACATTTAACACAGTAAAGTTTAGATAATTCCTCAATAAAGAATTTGCTTAATATTACTTACCCCTGGCATTCTCCGTACCTATTTGACCAGAGACATTTTTTTAGGATATAAAAAATATCCATCCAATGCAATAATTCCATAAAATGCTAGAGTTAGTCACACATTTTAGGGTGCTTTAGTTAGGTTCCCCCCAAACCAGATAAGTACTGGAAAAGGCACATAGTCCCTTGGAGCTATGTCTTGCTCTTTAGTGGATTAACCTTTTTGTTTTTTCCTCCAAAAATACTTCCAGAAGAGAAGAAAAACATTTTCAATAACAACCAGGTCAAATTGCCTTTTAAAGCAGACAAACGTTTTGGGGAAGCAGCAGGACCTAATGTGCAACAGGAAAGCAGGCCTTTGTCTCATGACTAACTCAGTGACCACAATCAGAAGTCTATCAGTCCACAATCAGAATGGACTACACGCCACACAGTCCTGTATGTTTGCAAAAGTGCAAGACTGAGAACAGTCAATGCCAATTAGTTATGGGGATTTTCCAAGAAGGAGAGAGACTCGCTTGTCAGCCACAACTCTTTAAATTCAGCAATGAAAGCATTCCAAAGACACTCTGAGTGATTGCTCTGACTCCTTAATTGCATCTTATTCTTCACTCTGCTCTTTAGATGGACTGCTAGACACTAATGTTCTGCTGTCAAATCATTTCTAGGCCTTGAGAGCTCAAAATAATCTGCCTAGGGTGGGTCAGACTTGATTACCAAGTGGCATCTTAGTAAGGACACCATCAAGTCATGGCCCAGCATTCATCCTACATCACAGATAACCCATTTTTTGTGTTATTAGCATTTTCAAATTCAAATCTTATGTAAGAGGAGGGGAAATTGATCATAATCAAGTAAAATGTTAGATTTTGTGCTCTAAAGATGATTTCCCTTTTTGGATTTCAATGCAATATTCACTATTTGTTTTCTCTGTATGGAAGCAGAGTGCTCTGGTGGCTGTTCCTGCAAGTTTAACTCCTTAATGTGTTTCTTAAGCTTCCTTAAGTTTGCAGAGCTCAAGCAATTAAGCTGATGATACAGGTAAAATAAACCAATTAATAATATAAACAATAATAACCACAACCACAACAATAATAGCTGCCATTTCAAAGTCCTTATGTGTCAGCGACTGCCTTAAACTCTTTACACGGTTCTGTCTAGAACCATATAAACCAGACTGGGTTATGGTTACAAGCATTCTTCCCCACTACCCAACCCTGCTTTTTTTTCCCTATGCATTAGCCCTAAGTCCTGAAGTAACATAGAAGAGGCAGAGAACTGTTAGTGCTGCTCAAATTTCACGTGCATAAAAATCACCTGGAAATCTTGTTAAAATGCAGTGTGAACTAGGATTAAGTGGGTAGAGCCTGAGATTCTGTAGTTCTAATAAACTTCCAGGTGGGGGGATGGTGTTTACCCATGGACTAACCTCTTCATAGCCAGGAGAGTGTTGCAGAGCGAAAGTCATTTCCCTTGCCATGGGAATCAGCAAAGGGATGCTGGTATCTAGCCTGACCAAGAGAAGAACAATGTTTCTTCTGAACAAAGGTTTTACAAGCTCCAAAATTAAAATATTTTCTCCCAGCTCTGCCTCTCTTATAAGGGACTAGAGGAGATGTTTCCGATGCCGTCTCTACCCAGGGGTTTGGTTCTCTTCATTAATCTATGGTCTACAATCACCAACAGCATAGAACAGAAAGATGGAGCCAGGTCTGAAGGGTTTCTGCTCATTTGTATTCACACCAGTTTTATTTGAATACTTAGGATTAAGAACAGTCCACTCTGGCATCAGATCTCTGCATCTTTTGTTTATATTCTTCAACATACTAGTCAACAGGCTTCAAGTTTCCTGCCTTCTTCTAATCTGTGCTACACATGATGCTATTACACTTCATTTAAAAACCGGCTGGTGTGCCATTTCTATGCCTTAGGAAAGCATTAAAAAATGGAAAACAAAAATATGAAAAGATTCTTTATGGCCTTTTCAACAGGTCCAGACTTAAAAGCAAATTCTTCACTCAGGCATTCAAAACTCTTATCACGGGGCTTCTATCTGCTTCTCAGCCTCATCTTCTATTGCACTTCTTCCTCTTCCAAAGCTCTCATTTCTACCCTTCTACTTCCTTTCGTAATCCTTTGACCTCCAGGCCTTGGTTCAAGCTAACTGAAACATTTTTCCCACTGATATCAAATTTCTGTACAATTTCAGGGCCCATCTCAACTTTCCAAGACACTGTCTCATTTTCCCTTAGTTGGGAACTTCCTGTCTTTCTTTCCTGATGTTTTCACAGCACTGTTTTAATTTCTACTAACATAGCTGTTATAGACAGTTTTGCATCAGAGCGTTTGTGGATGTGTTGGTCTCAGCCACCAGACCACCCCGGAGGGTGAAGAACCAAGCCTGATAATTCTGTGCCTGTCTCCTCCTTAATGCAGGTCTTAATAAGGGAGGGAGTCATGTGAGCGTGGCTGTACTGAATGGTCAACACACTAACCCTTTCGTTGTAGTTCACCAGATCCCACTCCCGAAGGTGGAATGATGAGCAGATGCTACTTGCTGAATTGTAAGATGGTGAGACTGCAAACCTGAGATCATTAGTGACTTGGGATGTGGAATTCCCATGCAGTAGCCTTCGAGTCACTAAAAGAAAGGCGGTACCATTGGTACCAGTCCATAAAAGTTGAAGCAAAGGCCATTGTGTCAAAAGAAACTTTTGTTGGTGTTGCTGACTTTTAATATATGTTGTCATTCTTAGGTGAACAACAGTATCCTTGGAGTGGCCACACGGCCCTCTGATAATGACTTTCTCTGGGCTGATGGATTTTGGAAGCCAAATTGCCACAATAGCCTCCAGAGGCAGCCAATACCTGCTGTGCAAATGGAATAATGCTCCCTGGTGACAAGGGGATTTAGTCCCATGGAAGAGTTTGTTAGCTCAAGAGTGAGCGAAGATACTTAAATTAACAAGGCCAACCAAATGGCCTAGGAGATATGCACAGCTGTGCAATAAAATGCCATCAAGTGTTACACCAACCCACCTGCTTTCTCATAAGGGGTGGCAGAGAAAGTGAAGAGCTCGCTTACTGATGTTGGAAGTGGTCTGGTCTCTCCATCTTAACTCATTCTTTGGTACACCTTCACTGTGACAGGGGTCAGCTGAGGACTCACACATTTAAAGATATTAGGCAAGATGCTCTTGTACAGGAATTTTTAGTCTAAATATCTGGCTGGCCAGTGAAACAGACCATTAGCATGTGTCTTGACTAATAAGAACATCTTCATTCTGCCCTTAAACTCCATATATGACTGACCCTTCTTTGCTTGTGTAACATCCTGTGTTAATTCTCAGGATATTTATTAAATGATCTGGTAAGGAATTCATACCCTATACTCAAATATGAAGTCTCATTTAAACAGCGAGCCTACATTCTTCAAATTGGTATCCATGGCTTGTACTGGAAAGGTGGCAAATACCAGACATTTATTACATTTACTAAGATGGACCCAAATTGTGTTTGGTGAGGGGCTTATGTGAACAGCAGGAGGGAGGCCTGGGGGCTGACAGAATGCTAGCTGCTCATGCAAATATACATGCATAGTTAAACATGGCATTGCTATTCTGTTTGGGGGAATCAGGAAGAATTCATCAAGGTGATCTAACGCAAGGGATTTTTAAAGTTGCTACTAGCTAACATTTTAAATCATTTTCTGTGTGATGCCATGTTCTTCACAAGCATTATCTCATTTAATCCTTTTGAAGCAGAAATTGTTACTATTCCCAGCTCACAGAGGAAGAAACAACAATTTGAAGAGGTTAAACGTCTTGCCCAAAGGTCAGAAATGGGAATTGAACTAAATCCCCTTTAACACTAGGGTCCAACTCCTCAGTAACTCTATTTATTACCTCATACTACTTATTCAAGGCCATATTTTCAAATTATTCTGTAATAGTACAGAAATATGTCTGTAATCATCCCTCTTACTGTATCAATGCCTTTATGCGGTGTGACTTTGCAGTTCCTCCCAAGAAGAGGTAGAATCTTTCCCTACACCTTGAATCTGAGCTGCCCTTGACACTTGTTTTAATCAAAGAAGTAACACTGAGCCAAGTTGTGAGCTTGGGCTAGTGAAGGTTTGGCAGCTCCCCACTCCCCTTTCTTTTGGAATCCTGCTGCCACCCTGTGAAAGGCTTGGATAGCCTGTGGAGAAGCAGGGACATGTGTCCACTCACCCCATCACAGCAGTCAGACAGCCAGCCCCAAGCATGTGTGGGCCTGGTTCTGAGCCTCTCGGCCAACCTGTAGCTTCCTAAGCAATAATAAATGGTTTCTGTTTTAATCCACAGTTTGGGGCAGATTGTTAATTACTCAAAGCTAATGGAGAGCACTAGGTTCTGTAGAAACAGGAAAACAAACATTTTTTCTTCATAGAATGGTATATACACCTTCATTTCCAAGATAAAATTCATGCTCACAGCTGGGCCTTGCTTCAGAGAATCTCCAACTGGTTTTATAAATATTATGGGCTCAGCCATATGGCATAACCTAAATCAAGAGACCTACCTAGGTTCCTATCCCAGTGCTGCTATATACAAGTTGTAGAATTTTGGACAAATCATACATTCTTTAGAACTCTGTTTCTATACCTAAAAAATAAAGTTGTTCTAAAACAGAAATCCCCCAATTTTTGGTTTTAGAACTCCTTTATACTCAAAAAATTATTAAGAACTCCCAAAAGCTTTTGTTTATGTGGTTTACACCCACTGATACACACTATCTTAGAAATTAAAACAGATATTTAAAAATATCTATCCATTAATTCATTTATAACAATAATGATCCCATTTTCATGTTAACATAAATGTCATTTTTATGAATAGTAGCTATATTTTACAAAATACAAAAACTTATTGAGAAGACTGGCATTGTTTATATTTTTGTAAATTTCTTTTTGGCTGGCTTAACAAGACAGCTGGATTCTCAACGTTGCTTCTGCATTCAGTGGTTGTGATAATGTGAGTCTTTTGAAAACATGACTGTACATTTTGAAATAATGAAAGTGAAAAATGCAGATAAAGGCTTAGTATTACTATGAAGTGAGCTTTAACCTTCAGAACACTCTGAAAGGGTCTCAGCAACCACCCAGTGGTCTTATAGATTACACTTTGAGTCACTGTTTTAGATGATTTCGAATTTGAAATTTGGTTAAATTTAAGGAGAACTCCAAATAATTTATTTGGATTTAAATTATTAGGGACTACCCAAAACTAGCAATTTTATTTCCTGTAGAGTAGAAATAAAAACAAGGGGACCTTGAAAGATCATTTCAAAAGATCATTTTTATTCGATAGAGTAAATGTGTGTGTTGTGTGTATGTCTGTGTGTGTGTGTGTGACATTCTTACAATTAAACATAAATCATTTGGTTTTTTGATGCAGTGAAATTCTTGAGAATTTTTTTAAAAAAGAAAGTTAATGCATTTGCATACAATTGAAGCTACTGTCCATCCATATCAGACTATCAGTTTGGTCAAAGTTGTACCTATGTGAATGAAGTGAATGGTTCATTCTCTTTGTTTGGCCTCTAAATACCAATGCAAATTAATTCATACAAATAAGACCTTGAGGGGAGCCTGGGTGGCTCAGTAGGTTGAGCATCCACCTTTGGCTCAGATCATGATCTCGCGGTCCATGAGTTCGAGCCCCACATCAGGCTCTGTACTGACAGCTCAGAGCCTGGAACCTGCGTCAGATTCTGTGTCCCCTCTCTCTTAGCCCCTCCTGTGCTCATGCTCTATCTCTCTTTGTGTTTCAAAAAAATAAAAATAAAAAAAAAATAAGACCTTGAATGTGACTTCATTAGTGCAGGCCAAGCAGTTAAAATTTGTAGCTTCTAACATGGAATAAAACCTTTCCAGCTTAAAAAATAATACGCAGAAAACATCTAGAGCAATGCCAAAAGCCTTGACCAAATTGTTGCAAATCTGCTCTTTTCTAAACTATTGATTATATTCCTGGTTTGAGAAAAAAATTACTCCTTAAACATAATTTTTTAAATGCTGACACCAAAGATGAAATATAGAACATGTGAGACATACTTAAAACTAAATAATTATCAAGATTTGACCCAAATTCAACCAAACTAAGGGCAGTATCCTTATGTCTGTATAGTTTTGTTTATCTGTTTGTTTGTTTGTTTGCTTTTCTTGTTTCTAAGCTGAATAGAGACTTAGCTTGCTTTGGTGATTTTAATGAAATGTCCACAAATTTGATATTGCTACCCACAAATGATGAAACTTAATTTCTGTCTCCTGGAGTGTGGGCTGGACTTAGTGATACACTTCTAAGATATAGAATACAGCAGAAATTATAGGATGTCACTTATGAGATTAGGTTATAAAAAGACTGGAGCTTCTGTCTTGAATGTACTCTCTCTCTTTCTCCTTCACCTCTTCAGGTTCCAATACATTGCAACCTGTTTTGTGCAGAGACTAACATGGTGAGAAAGAGAAGGAGGCCTCCATCAGACCAAGAAACTGAGGCCCTAAGTCAAATAGGAACACCATGAGGGACTGAGACCTGCCACAACTCTGAGCGAGATTTAAAAAATGGGTCCTTACCCAGCTGAACCTTCAGATGAGACCACAGCCCTGACCAATAGCCTGACTACACCTCATGAGAAACCCTGAGCCAGAATCACTTATCTAACTGACTTGTGATTTCTGACCTTCAGAAACTATGAGACAATAAATGTCTGTTCTTTTAAGCTGCTAAGCTTTAGGGTAATTTGTTACCCATCAATAAATAATATAAACCTGCTACCTTGCACTTGAGCATGGTCTAATAAAACAAACACAGATGGGTTCAAATATTGCCTACTTCCTACTATGTCTCCAGAGCCTAACTCCACTAAAAAAGCAAATAATGCCACTTGTATTTTCTATGTTGTTCTAAGAACTGGAAAAAATGCTTGCAAAACAATTAGCACACTAGTTTAATGATGACTGGCCATCATTACTCTGATTAGTGATACCTATAGTTAAAGCAAAATTTTTATTTTTATTTTTAAATTATCTACAGTTTAAAAATTAAGTTTCCATATGCAGCTTTTAGGTTCAGTTCAAGTTAGAAAACAATTGTTCATTTGCTATGCAAAAGCTACTAAGTTCTCACTCTGTGGGATGAAGAATTGGGTAAATCATTTAATGTCTATCTTCAGTAAATAATGGGCACAACCTTTAATATGTGATAAAGTAGTATTCCTTTTCTTGGAGGGTCTGAACAGAGTAGAAAAGGAAGGAAGCTGATTTAATGGCTGTCTCATACTACCAAGCACCTGGGTTAAAACATTTGGCAGTTAAATAAGGACTAAGACTCTCAAATGCTTCAGGGGTCAAACAAAATAGGTAATGTATAAGTTCTGAATGTACTGAACTGGGGAGTGTAGTCCTGCACCCAAGATAATTCAAATTCAGGTACTACTGCCAAAAATTAAGGCATTGTGCTGGCAAAAAAAAAAAAGTATATTCTGGATAAATCTATCACCTGAATCTGTGCATTTCAATCCTAAATGATCATCTTTGCTACTAGTTTGATTTCTAAATTGGGTAAAACCAATTTGTTTGAAAATGTGGAAGCCCCTTTCTTTCACAATTGGTTATTAACAGACACAGGAGCTGTGTGCTTCTTCTAGCATAATGGTAATCACGTCATTGATTTCAAACCAATAAATGCCAAAAGGAAACAATTTTCAAGATGGTGGGGTGTTTAGGTGATTTGTGCAAACTGCTTCCAGACTCTGGAACTGCAGCTGTAATATTTGCACTTTAAATATTTACAACCCAGCTTGAGACAAGCTTCCTGAATGTCCAAACATAACTAAGGTTAATACCTTTGATTTGGCAGCAGGTAAGTCCAGTGTACCTGATACCTGGTACTGATCCTTCCAATCCAAATCAGCTTTTTTACTAGTACTTCTTCTATCTAGAACTTGGATATTTTTTGGTATGTGACATTAAAGCAAACTATCCACAAAAATTTCATAAAGCAAAACAAACACCAAATACTAAAATTTATTTCCTTAGTTCCTAAGGATTGTGCAATTACAGATAATAGGGCAATTTTCTGACTGGAGAAAAAACTCAATTGATTTTCAAATTCAAGGGCAGTTTTCTCCAAACCACATTATCTTTATAGAACTATGATTTTACAGTACAAACTACTTCTAAGATGAGGGAGAAAATAAAGGACTAATATTACCAACATAGCAAATTGGCATTTAATATAACAGCCCTAGGACTTAAAGAGTGATTCACCTCAGCAGTATCCTCAAATTTTTGTGACCAACAAATCACCTCCAGGACCTGTTAAACATGCCTATTCCTGGGCCATACCTACAGAGTCTAATTGTGTAGGCTAACCATGTGGGTACATTAATAAATGTACCAACAAGTACTGATGCACAGACCACATGTCCATGCTTCAAGAGAAACTCTGCTCTATAGAGTTTGAAAAATTCCTTTAAAATTTCAAGAATGTCCTAAGACATACATATGTTTTCTTAGATGTAGGGTTCCTGGAGATTTTGGGACTCTATAACCTTGGAGTCTGTATGAGATAATGAATCTCTCCTCTGGCTCATGGCATATATATTTGCAAATTTGTCATTTATAGATATCCAAAATAAAACTCTAGCTACGGGCTCGACCTTCAAAATATATTCATCGAATTCTCTCCCTCTCCCAGTATTAGTGTCATAGACTATGAGTACATCATCTCATGCCTGCAAAACTGCTATAGCTGCTAACTGATTTCCCAGCTTCCATTTGTATTCCCCTATATATAGTAGGCAGTGAGCTTTAAAAGAATACCCTGACATGTCACTCTGCTCAAAAGCTTCTCGTGGCTTTTCATTTTACCTTATAAATAAATAAACCCACCCCCCCTTACATGATCTGACTCTGGTCCTGTCTACCTCTTTGAAGTCACTTCTATTAATTTTATACTGGCCTGGTCTGCTCTTTAAACACAAGAAGCTCATTCCTTGTCTTGAAGCCTTAGCTCTTGCCTTGCACTCCCTTCATGTAGATCTTTACATAGATGATTCTTATTGCTTGTTCAGGTTTCAGCTTCAGTGACCTCCAAATGAAGCTTGACCTCTGTATCTTATTCTGAGCTGTCACCTAGATTCCCCATTGCAGTTGTTCCCTACATTTTTACATTGTTTAATTTTCTATATACTTGATCATTCAGGAATGAGCTTCTCTATTTATTCCATTGTCTGGCTCTCTGTACTACGATGTACATTCCTATAGGGCAGGAATGTGTCTTTTCTGTTCACTGCGGTATATAAAACATCTAGGATATTGCTTGGTACATTGTAGGTACTAAATAAATGTTTTTGAATGAATAAGTAAAACCTGTTGATCAACATCTATATAACAGATAACACTGGTCTCATCTGCATATATTCAAAATAAATAAAAACATCTTTAGTTGGTATATAGCTTAAAACCTAACAGATTAATAACTTTTAATAAGAAGTATTGGACTCAAATCACATCAAACATATATTAATAGAAAGGAAGGAAGATGTCCTATTTACATGGAAGCTTTGCCACCATTTAATATGTGCAAGAGTGTTTGGTACCTCATTTAAAATTCATACTACAAAGGAATATGTCCTCTTGGTTAATGCTTTATGGAATGATGATACTTTTATAAAGTGCCTTATTGATATCACAAAAATGTATTATTCAAAAATAGACTTCTGCCATTGATTTGTTGACATGCCACTTAACTCCTATTCCATATTCCATTTGGAGGTTTCTCCAAAATACAAAGCACACTGGTGGATATACGCTTTTAACAAATACAAGGGGAAAGAAAAAATTAAGTGGAATTTAAAACCAGAGTTTAGAGTGAAACACATGCAAATAAATAGGATAAGGTAAAGGCAAAGGAAGACTGATGTTTTGCTACACTTTTTCAAATATGCAAACCTACCTAAATTTAAGCAAATAAATGGTTGAATAGACTAACTGGACATCATATTTTAAGATTTGTTATAATAAAGAAAAGCCAGAAAATTTTGTGACTTTTTTTATAGTTGTAATGTGATTTAGGAGACCTTATATAATCTATCCGGATCCTATCTATCTTCACAACCTACGCTAGAGATATGACATATTAAACAGAATAACTATAGTACATAAGATAAGGGTTCTCTGCCAACCAAAAGCCAGTATCAGTTGAAACTGCTCCTCTCCACAGCTCCTGTTGAATCTGGACTGTACCCCCATTGCAGCCATGGTTGATTATACATGATTGGATGTCTACATTAGGCTGGAGTAAGCATATTCCTTTGGTACGAGTATGGGATCCAAATATTGAGAGACTGAATCAGCATATTTACCGGTGTTATATGAAAAGATAATTATTCAGAAAGGAGGGAAGAATAGGAACAAAGAAACCATAACTATAAGAAAGCAGAAGTTGATATGCAGAAAAAGAACAATGAAGCACAGATATCATGGGAAAAGATACACGGGGCCCCTGAGAAAATCACAGAGAGGCAGGGAGAGACATGGACAGAGAGGTAGTCTAGTTCCAAAGCCGGAAGGATATCCTTGGAATCCTAGATATTCCCCAATAGTCTTGAACATCATTTCCTGAGATGCTTCTGAGATTGTTGTGTTCTTATTCAATACATATTTATTCAATGCCTACTATGTGCAAGCATGGTTCTCAGCACTTTTGGCACACTGATAGAAAAAAAAAAAGATAAAAAAAAACCCAGCTGCCCTCAGTGAGAATGCATTCTAGCTGAGAGAGACAGAAAATAGATAGTAGACATAAAAAACAGGCAAATTACATAGTATATTAGAAAGTAATATAATTTATATTGGCTATGGACAAATAAAAAAGTAGAGCAAGGTGAGCAGGATCTAGAACCTTGGGAGGGCACTTAGGTTGCATGTTTATTTTTTTATTAAAATTTTTTTTCAACGTTTTTTATTTATTTTTGGGACAGAGAGAGACAGAGCATGAACGGGGGAGGGGCAGAGAGAGAGGGAGACACAGAATCGGAAACAGGCTCCAGGCTCCGAGCCATCAGCCCAGAGCCTGACGTGGGGCTCGAACTCACGGACCGCGAGATCGTGACCTGGCTGAAGTCGGACACTCAACCGACTGCGCCATCCAGGCGCCCCAAGGTTGCATGTTTAAATTGGGTGGTCAGTACAGGCCTCATCAGAAATCTGACATATAAGCAAAGACTGATGAAGGATTTAGACCTAAGCCTACTGGTGGAAGAGCATTTTAGGTAGAAAAAACAGATAGTGGAAAGGCCGAAAGCTGGGAGGATACATGGTGTACTAGAAACACAGTAAGAAATCCAGTGCAGCTGGAACACTATGAGCAAAGTGAATGAACAGGAGGTGAGATCACAGAGGCACTGGGGAAGGGGGTCTTATAATATGGAATCGTGCAGGCTATTATTTGGAATTTGGTTTCAAACTCTGAGTGAGGACTTTGAGAAAAGACATGACAAGATTGGGTATGTGTATTAAGATGATTATTCTAGCTTCTATGTAGAGAATGATCAATATGGAAGTAGATAAAGTTTGAAAAAGGGAAACCAATCAGAGGTGGAAGCAAAAGAGGTGGTGAGGGGTGGTGGAATTTTAGAAATATTTTGTAATCCCAGGTAATAGGATTTTATGTAAGACGTGAAAAAAAGAGAGTGGACAATTATATCCCAAGGTTTCTCCCTTGAGCAAATGGAAAGATGAGGTTGACATTAAATGAGATAAGAAGGGCTGCTCACATTAAAGATTTTGGAGAGAAGATGAGCAGTTCCATTTGGGACATACAGTTGGATATATAAAGTCTGGTAGAGAAGTTTGTTTGGGAGAGAAATCTTGGTTAGAGATAAATATTTGGGTTCAATTAGCATATTGATGATAGGTAATGCCATGCAAATTTATGAGGTAACCTAAAGAAGTGAATGTAGATTAGGAAGAAATCCAAGAAGTGAGTCTTGGTGTGCTCTTGTATTAAATGAAGAGAAACAAACTACAAAGGAGACTAAGAAAAAAAAAATCAGAAGTAAGAAGGAAACCTAGAGAGAATGCAGTCAATGATGTCAATGGAGGAAAATGTATTAAGGAGCAGAGGGTAATAAACAGTGCCAACTGATCCTGATGTGACAGGTTGTGGAACCTGTACAAGATGAAAGCTGAAGAATGCCCATTTGAGTTAACAATGTGAAGACCACTGTCAATCATGAAAATGCAGTTTTAGTGGTATGGTGGAAGAGAAAGGCATACTGGTATGATTTTATGATAGCATACGAATATATGCAACTAAAGGCATTTTGCTACAAAAGGGAAAAAAAAGAAGTGGTGTGGTAGCTAGCAGAATTTGTTGGGTGGAAGGAAGATAAATTTTGTAAAGTTGGAAGAAATAGCAACAGCATTGCTTATAATACCGATTGAGTCTCAGTAGAGACCTGACAATTGATGATATAGGAAAGAGAAGGTAGATTGATAAAGTCATCTTCTTAAGTGGGCAAAATGAAGGAATTATATTTCAATGGAAGCATAGTAACCACAGGGGTAAGGCAGATGTGTGGGCGTGGATTCTGGTAGGTGGATAGGTGTTGTGGTGGGAATATTCTAAGTTCTTTTTACAATGATACAGTTTTCTTAATGAGGTAGGAAACAATGTCATTAGCTGACCGTGAGAATGTGGTAGGAGATGTTGAGAAAGTAAGAAGAGAGGGAAGAAGACAAAAAGTAGTCATTTAGGACACAGGGAGAATGAATGGGCCAGGCAGGTATATTCAGCAGCATTAAAGTCTGAAGTCCGTGGTCATGAATTTAAAGTTTCTTTGCTTGAGCTAATTTAAGTGGACTTTTTGTTTGTACCCAAAAACCTTGAATTACATGGAAACAGTTTTGCCTCCTGGGAAATCTGTGGGTGGCAATTTTTTACTTTGATGTTTTAGTAATGAAAATCTAGGGCACCATTATGTGTTGTTTTTTTTTTTTTTATTGAAAAGGGGGAAAAACTAACTCATTTTAGCACATCTAAGCATACTTAGTCCAAACTATTAAGGACTCACAAGTTAGATGTACTACAAACAAATATATATGTATTCAAGATTCAATAATATAATTTTTGAAATATTTGCTATTTTGTCTCACCAATGTAGTTTTCCAGTGTTTTACTACTATGCAATGCTGACAATATAGTGCATAGTTTTAGGATCTCTGCATAACAACACTGATAAACTTATAGAAACATCAAATTTGTTTCATTGTTTTAAATAACACTGTAGGTAAGTCTGAAACAAAATATTCTTCTAGACACATATGTTGAAACCTAATCCCCAATGTGATTGATGGTATTTGGAGATGGGGCCTTTGGGAGGTGATTAGTTCATAGAGAGAGGTAGAACCCTCATGAAGGAGATTAGTGTCTCCCTAAGAGACCAAAGAGCCCCCTTGCCTCTTTCTACCCTGTGAGGACACAGCAAGAAGACAACTATAAATGAACCAGAATATAGGCTCTCGCCAGACACTAATTCTGCTGGTGTCTCCAACTTGGACTTCTAGCCTCTAGAACCATGAGAAATAGAGCTCTGTTGTTTACAAGCCACACAGTCTATAATATTACGTTATAGCAGCCTGAAGGGACTAAGACACATCCTATATACACACACAGAGTTTCTGAAGATACATGATTTCTCTCAAGGTATAAGGGTGGCAGCAAGACAGGTATGTCTACTAGAAATATGATGATGACAGTGAAAAATGATAACAGTGTATTCATTGACATTTTGACATATGCCAAACACCATGAAATACTTTAGATAACCTCTTAATACTTATAATAATCCTATGAATGGGTTATTTTTGTTGCCACTTGGTTTATAAACTTTCAGAAATGATGAGAATAGGGATTTTCGTTATGGTAGGAAGAGCTACAGATGAAAGAACAATGATGTAAGTCTGTAGGAATTCATGCCAAATTTTACTTTTAAGAAAACAAAACAGAGGCGGCATCTGGGTGGCTCAGTACATTAAGTGACCGACTGTTGATTTTGGCTCAGGTCACAATCTCACAGTGAAATGGAGCCCCACATTGGATTCTGTGCTGGGTGTGAAGCCTGCTTAAGATTCTCCCTCTCCCTCTGCTCCTCCCTGCTCACTTGTACATATGTACACTCCCTCTCTCTCTCTCTCAAAAAAAAAAAAAAAAAAAAAAAAGTAAAGAAAATTAAAAGAATATGTATTTTTTAGATTTGTTCACGGTAAGGCCTGGGAGATGACCCACCCTGCAGCAATGAGCACCTCTGTTACCCAGACTGCAGTCTCTAACATTTCTCATGAAAAAGAACCACAGCTATTCAGGAAAATAGCTGATTCCCAGTGGCAGGAAATATACAAGATGAGACTAGAATATCTTGTCATTTTGCAAAGCAAGGAAGGAACCAACAAAAGAACCAATGACAGAAACAAAACCAAACTAGGGTATATCAAAAAGGTGTTAATTTAAAGGCACTCCCACTGGCAAAAAGAATATTACTTGAACATCAACAAAGATGATGGTATCTGCAACGGAGCAAACACTTGTAATATGTTTAACATTGGAGGTTACTAGGGAGTCAACTCATGATTTTAAAAACTGGTAAACAGGAAAAATAAAGCATTTATTCTGCCTTTAAAAAAATTTTAATGTTTATTTATTTTTGAGAGAGACAGAGACAGAATGTGAGTGGTTAGGGGTAGAGACAGAGGGAGACACAGAATCCGAAGCAGACTCCATCCAGGCTCTGAGCTGAGCTGTGAGCACAGAGCTCATAAATAATGACAACGTTCCAAAATATTTATAGATAGAATGAACGTTTAAATACAAAATTTTGGATATAAAGGGATCGCAAACTCACAAGCTGTGAGATCATGACCTGAGCCGAAGTTGGACACTCAACCGACTGAGCTACCCAGGCACCCTCTGCCTTTTCTATTCTCAAGTAATCAAACAGTTAATATAATGAGATTGTTTTTCTATAGAAATATTCCAGCTAATAAATTAAGATGGGATAATGGTATAAGAATACGACCATTCTTCAAGCTTTAATTAAGTATAATTTAGGCTGCTAACATCACAAAGAGAGTTGATCAAATGTTATATATTTCCTGATACAAAGACAATTTTCACTATGAAGTATTTTGCCCAAAAAACAATAAACTGAATTTGATTAAGCCTTACATTGAATTAAAACATACAAACTATGGAAAATAGAAAAAAAAAAGACAATAGATAAGAACATGTTAAGATACCACAATAATGTAATCGGCAATCTTTTAAACTATAGGAAAACTCTGAAGGAAAATGTGATTGTTTTTTTCAATAAAGATTATAAGAAAAAAAAAAGACAAGGTGGCAAGAAATTACAGATTAAAACTTAGTTAAGAGACTGAAATAATTAAAATCATATGGCCCTCATTTGGATCTAGATTTGAATAAATTGTTTTAAAAAAAGAGATAAATATATTTGAATGCTGAATTTTTGATATTAAGAAATTACTGTAAATTGTTAGGTATAACAATAGTATTCACTTATGTTTTAAAAATAGTCCTTATATTTTGTGTTACAACTGAATCATGTACTCTTTCTGTAGCATATGGCGTTTTGAACTATTAATTAATTTCTCTTCCTTTATATGGAAAGCAACAAACTTTATTTACAAAACAGCTAAGTTCTGGAAACACATCTTGCCTTATTTGTAAACAGTCTATGGCTTGTTTTGTTTTGTTTTTTGTCTTAGTAAGTTGAAGAGGAGTAATATTATACTATTTTAGTAAAACTTACCTGCTTCACATTTTATTCAGGAGATAAAATCAGATATTTAAAAATATATATAATGCATTAAACATTCATTCTGTCAGTGTGTAACATGGGATAACATTTATCCAATTCCATTAATTATAATACATACAACTTTAATTTTCATGTAGGAATACTGAGTGGGAAATACAAAAAATGTGATTATATGCATATATATATATATATATATATATATATATATATATAAATCAACATAGAAAAATACATGTATATATACATATATATATATATATATATACATACTTGAATTGTTGATAATAATTTTATTTTTAATTCTCTGTAAGGTTTTCCTCAAACTTATGTGCTAAAGTAAAATAAGCTGTACATTGTGATAACCAAATAGGGAGACTTCATATGACATAGTATCTGTTTTTTTTCCCTCTTTGTTTTGTTCACCATATTACCCCAATTGCTGGAACAGTGCCTGGGACATAATAGGTACTTGATAAAAACAAAATGAATGGCACTAAATTCTCTATGTTCAATTTAAAAATGGCAACATTCCAGGGCACCTGGGTAGCTCACTGGGTTAAGAGTCCAACTCTTTTTCTGATGGGTATTGAGGAGGGCACCTTTTGGAATGAGCACTGGGTGTTGTATGGAAACCAATTTGACAATAAATTTCATATATTAAAATAAATAAATAAATAAATAAATAAATAAATAAATAAATAAATTTAATTTATGAGCAAAAAAAAAAAAAAAAAAAGAGTCCAACTCTTGATTTCAGCTCAGGTCATGATCTCCTGGTTTCGTGGGTTGGAGCCCCATGTTGGGCTCCACACTCACAGTGCAGAGCCTGCTTTGGATTCTCTGTCTCCCTTTCTTTCTGCCCTTCCCTTGCTCTTTCTCTCTTTCTCTCTCAAAAATAAATAAACTTTAAATGAATAAATAAATACATAAATAAATAATGACAACAATCCAAAATATTTATAGATAGAATGAACGTTTAAATACAAAATTTTGGATATAAAGGGATCTTAAAATTTATTTGCTCCATCTACCTGTTTTATATTTGGTTATACCTCTCTACGTACAGATACATTTACAGAACACCTTAACGTGAGAAATAAAAAAATAATTTTGAAAAAAAAAATTTAATGTGTATTTATTTATTTTGAGAGAGTGAGAGAGAGCTTGTGCAGGCAAGAGCAGGAGAAGGTCAAAGAGACACAGAGAGAGAATTCCAAGCAGGCTCTGCACCATCAGTGGAGAGCCCAATGCAGGACTCAAACTCACAAACTGCAAGATCATGACCTTAGCCAAAATCAGCAGTCTGATGCTTAATCAACTGAGCCACCCAGGCGCCCTGAAACGTAATTTTTGACACAGCTTTGCCTTAAATATGTACATTAGATCCTGCTGATGGAACTGATAATTAGGCACTTATTTTTTTAATCTACAGGAAAAAAATCTATTTTTAAGTGTTTTTTCCTTTAATACAATTCTCAAATTTGATAGTAAAAGTGTAGTAAATCTATTAGAAATGCCATTCTGTTCAATGTTTAAAATTCTACAAAGAACATTTATCCTATAGGCCAAAGTGACTTGCCCAGAACAATTTAATAAGTAATTTTTAAAAATGTTTTGATCAAGAAAACCTTCTTCATTAGAAGATGCTTTCACAATCTACTGTTACTCCCAAGGATTTCCTCAAGTCTATAGTAATTACCACAAATGTATACTTTTTCAGATCCAGAAGCATGTAGATGCGTTAAGACTGTGTTAAGATGTGTTACTGATACTAAGAGAAGCTCAGAGAAATAGCTAAAGAGAAACTATTTGTTAAGAAGAGTTAGTAGAAAGAATAGGCAATACTTTTGACCACAAATTTAGGATTAGAAAGCCAAGGTTCATATCCCAGTGTTGTCTGGTTCGAAAACATACCCTACTTATATTGGGGGGGGGGGGCGCAGAATTTAGACTCAACAAGTTTTTCTCACATATTAAGTTTTTAAGGCCCAAATTAAATGGCTTCTTACAGCAAGACTTGATCGCTCTAACCTCTATTAATTCCCCCTTTCCTGAATAACTTGAAAATAAAGTTTGGCATTTTTACAAAATATTTCAATTTGTTTGACAATTATTTCATACCTGTTTGGCTTATTTTCTGAAATACTTTTTAATATAGTAGTGTTATGTGGCTGAATCATTCATAATACACATAACATGACCTCATTAATTTAATACTTCCCTGTTGCTGCTGCTACCACCGTATTTAAGTAACCTACAGGCATTTTTTCTTTGAATTTTTTTTTAAGTTTGTTTATTTTTGAGATGGGGACAGAGTGCAAGTGGGGGAAGGGCAGAGAGACAGGGAGACACAGAATCTGAAACAGGCTCCAGGCTCTGAGTTGGCAGCACAGAGGCTGATGCAGGGCTCAAACCCATGAACCGTGAGATCATGACCTGAGCTGAAGTCGGACGCTTAACCGACTGAGCCACCCAGGTGTCCCAACCTACAGGCATTTTTAATAATTGGGATTTTTATACACATTAAATAACCCTGTTAGAAAATATTATTATCATCACAATTTTAAAGATGAAGAATTAGGAATGCAGAGAGGTTAAAATATCTGCTCTAATCTCTAATCAACTAGTCAGTATCAAAACCAGATTCTCCTTTGCCTATCTATCTCCAAAGTGTTTTCTTATTCATTGTGCTTTGGAGCTTCTCTTATGAACAGTCTTGTTTAAGTAAGATGCACATGAGCCTCTGGGATAGCAGTGTAATGAAGATGTTGAGGAAATATAATGTTATTTTATTTTTATTCTTGTTGCAAAGTGGGATTTGTGAACAATCTTTCTGTCTCTGGAATCTGACTATGTTATACAACTGGGGACTCTCCTTAGAGCTGGGGCTATGCTTAGGTGGGCCTTTTGCCTGCACCTGACAAATAGTTGGTACTTCAGGCGTGTCCAGTGAGTTGGCATTAAAAGTTCACAACTTATCTAGAATGAGTTCTGTAAAGCCAGCTAAGCTGGCACTTTTATATCAGGGAGCATTTTGTTCTGCCCAATTCCCCAGAGACTCAGTGTTATAAAAAGTAACCTAGATTCTAGAGAATACAATAAACCATTTCGAAAGGAAATGACAGTTATAGAAAGGGAATCTCTTTCAAAACTGCATCTAAAATGAAAAGTATGACTGGCACAGTCAGCTCCAAGGCAAAATGTTGCTGATGAAGCAGTGACCAAAGAATACCTATTATCTCTCCATCATCCAAGGGTTTCTATGTTTCCATTGCTGTTAGCTATGAAATAGGCAAGTGATTGTTCTCCACATTTGGATTCTTGAATCTCATTCAAGTAAATGTGCACAAAAGACTATAAATTTAGAACCAATCATTTGACATTATCTGAGCAAAATCAGCAGAGATCTAATTTAACCAAAGAAAAATTTCTATTCAAATGCCAGTCATCTGGGTACCTTAAGAGCAGGAATAACATTCATCATTGTCCTACTTAGCACATGATAAGTGATCAATTATGGTTAACTGAAAGACTGTATGCATACATGAATGAATGAATGGTGCTCCATTCTTTAATAGAAAAATCAGGGCCTGGTTACCAGGACAAATTGGTCATTATCCATTTTGTTGTTGACAAAGATTACCAAAATATTGTTTCAAGTACCCTTTCAGAAATTCAGATATTACTCTAAGATATATTCCACTTATAAGGGAAAAAATCTAATAAAAATGATAAACACATTTTTCTAATTTATTATTCTTTCAAGATTCTGATTGGGAATCTCTTGATATCAATAGTCTGTATTAACTTCTGTATTCTTTGAATTTTTTTAACCTCAAAATGTAGAATTTTTATAAATTTCAAATAGTAAGCATGGTGAAATTTTCTGTATATGATTTAAAAAACACATTAAAGGGGCGCCTGGGTGGCTTGGTCGGTTAAGCGTCTGACTTCGGCTCAGGTCATGATCTCACGGTCTGTGAGTTCGAGCCCTGCGTCGGGCTCTGTGTTGACAGCTTGGAGCCTGGAGCTTGTTTCAGATTCTGTGTCTCCCTCTCTCTCTGCTCCTCCCCTGTTCATGCTCTCTCTCTGTCTCAAAAATAAATAAATGTTAAAAAAAATAAAAAAATAAGTAAAAATAAAAAACACATTAAAATGCTATAACTGAATTCAAAGACATGGGGCTGTCGTGAAGACATAATGAGATAATCCCCATGAAAATGATCAGCAAGAGGCCTGGCATATGTTACAGAGCTTGATCAATGTTAGGAATTATTTTTGTTGTTGAAAATTCAAATAGAATGTCAAAAATAACCAATCATGTATTTTGAGTTTACTAAAATACTATGAGTTAGCAATTTTTGTTTTCATTCCAAAATCAGTGACTAGGATTGTCATCTTATTTCAGTCCTCTCCAATTAGTACATTAGAATTTCTGGTTCATTTGTTGCATTTAATCCAATCCTACCCCCTCTCCAGTTCTTACTTACAGCACAATTCATATGCACACATGCATTTATGATAGGTGGTGTCTTTCCCAGATGCATTATTTAAAGCCTAATTTTCCCCTATCTTTAAAACACCCCAAGAAATATCATTTTGAGTGTCAGAAAATGTTACAGCAGTTTCAAAGTTCAGTGGGAATCACATATACATTCAAAGACCAACTTTAGCTTCAAAACATTAACACCAGGAAATAGTCAACAGAATTTCACAGGATTAAATGTCTCTACCAAAGATAAGGAGGCATTTTAATGAAAAATTTTCAAGATTCATCTGGAATGAAACTTCATAGTCAATCTGTAGTCAGGCAACTCAGCAGAGATTCATTTCACTGCACACAGAGTATTTGAGGTAAAAATCCCAGATCTACTGTCTAATATGCATGGGGACGTTTAAGCTCTCCTGTCCCCACCAAAGTCTGCTTTAACTTTGTGACCTCATTTCATACAAATATCCTGCTTAATTTATGACCCAATTCTCACACAAAAACCCTCCCCCCCATATTCCCATCACCTAAAATATTAAAAGACAAAGTACAAAGGAAAAAACATAATAATTGGAAAGGGAGAACAAGCAGGCAAACTTTTCTACAAAGCACTAATACTTTCATGGAATTAACTGCTGGAAAGTCAATTAAAGTGACAATGAATGGCCAATTACAGGCCAGTGATTTGGTTAGAGACCTCTGTGCCACGGTGTTGCATATTACAGGTTAGGAGATGGGATGTCAAATGCAGCACATGTCTATAGTACCGAAGCATCTGCCCTTGCAGAATAGGTGAAGTAATTTTTTTACTAGATAGGATGTGGAAACAGGTGTATCACTCCAGATTCAACTGCTAATCAAACCTGTGGCTTCAGATAAGCCACAGTCTCTCTTAGATAGCCCTTTCTCATAATCAAAATGGAGATCATAATACTTTACCCAACTCACAGGTCTACTACAAATGTTAAATGGGAAAATGCATGTGAAATAGAAAAACATTAATAACACAATGCCTTGTGCACAGTAAGTGAAATGAGTTGTACTTTAAATGGATAAATTGTCAGATTGCAGAGAAAAGTCAGCTCCAATCTCCCAAAACTTTTTCCATTACTGATACTTCTGGTAGCCAAACTGCTTTTATTTCTCAAAGTTTATGGATACTTTTCTAACTGTCTTAGATTTTCTACTCCTCCCAAACTTCCCAGTCTGTCAGTTCATTTTTTTTTCTTGCCTAAAGTAGGAGATGCATTGATAGTGCTGATAAAGTTAATTCTCAATTCCATGTCATAATTGTGCCTGAAAGCCATCCACCAGAGCCCATAAGTAAATTACCTAAATGCAATAAAAATCTCAAATAATTTTTTAAGTCAAAACTGGACACTTAAGATCTTCAACACTGGAAGAGCAATTTTGGTTTGATATTGTTGGCCATGGAAATTGTCTTGAACAGCAAGGTATAATGAAACGCATGGTTTTAGAAAGATCTAGCAATGTTTTAGAAATAACAATGTAAAACAGAAAAGCCTAAAAGCAGGGAACTGTAGTGTCAGAAGCTGCCAACCATGGATCTTCAGGTCCAGCTTGGCCTGCAGACATTACTTATTGCTAACACTTAAGAAATGGGAGAGTTCTAATTTCTCTTGAAAAAATGAAACAAAATCAATCAAACAAACAAAAACCTATCTGGCAATTTTCTGAAGTTTAGTAGATGCTCCCTGCTGTATATGTTGCATACTCTTCCCACCTGGTTGACTTATGTATACATTCCACCTCGTTTTGGGGGAGGCATTTCACATTTCTGTGCCAGTATAAGAAGCTCTAGTGGTCCAAACAAGACAGGATAAAGGATTAGACTAGAGAAGTATTTGTGGGGTGGGATAAAGAAGCCATGAAACATTTTAATGGGGGTCTTGTAGAACTCCATTAAGTGGAGTAAGGCATTTAGTTATATCTTCCAAATTTCTGAATTGAGAGATGGCTGTTCATTTCATGTCTTTTTGTGGTAAGGTTTTCATGTTTAGAAATGTGTTTGAGGGGCGCCTGGGTGGCTCAGGTAAGCAACTAACTTTGGCTTAGGTCATGATCTTGCAGTTTGTGATTTCAAGCCCCGTGTCGGGCTCTGTGCTGACAGCCTGGAGCCTGCTTCAGATTCTGTTTCTCCCTCTCTCTCTCTCTCTCTGCCCCTCCCCTGCTCACTTTCTCCCTCTCCCTCTGTCTCTCTCTGTCAAAATATATAAGCATTAAAAAAATTTAAAAAAATGAAATGTGTTGGAGAGTAAAATGTAGAGTCCTATAGAGCAACTTTTATTTTTATGACTGGATAAGTGTCCTCAGGTCTCTTTTCTAGAGAACCCGGTAATAGTAAATGTTAACTAAATAATGCCGATGGGTCTCGGTGGGCTTGCAGGTGTACGCTGGTAACTTCTAATGCTGGGGATGCCTGCTTTCAGATTTTCTTCCGTTTTATTATTAGAACAACTTGCCTAAGAACATCTGATAAAATTCCCAGTTTCTCTTGTGTGGCTGTGAACATATTAGCATACCCAAATCTATTCTGTGAAATAGATTTCCTGCAGGAAATTGGCAGCTCCTGCTGAAAGACCACTGAATTGTTCTCAGTTAAGGTGTTTTAAGAGCAACATTTTTTTTTCTAAAAATAATACTTTAAATAGCAGTTCTATTTTTAAACAGTATAGATAAGAATATGTATTAAAATCTGCACATATAGTTCAGATTTCTCACACACATGAGTGAAAACCTCTCTTTTTATAAAGAACATTTATACAAGACTGATTTGAACTTTTCCTTTAAACTAGAAAGAACAAATGATTTAGACTGATCATTGAAATAACATGCAATAAAAACCCAATTTATGATGGGGCAAAATGAGATTTCTCTCTGCCTCTTTATCTCTGAGAGAGAGAGAAATTGAGAGAGAGAGAATGTAATAAAATCTCATACTGGCAAAGAAGACAAATACTATATGATGTCACTTATATGTGGCATCTAAAAAATCTGAACTCAGGGAACAGAGAACAGATTGGTGGTTACCATAGATGGGTGTTACGGGGTGGGGAAACGGGTGAAGGGAGCCAAAATGTACAAACCTCCAGTTACAAGATGAATAAGTTGGAATGTAATGTCCAGTATGGTGACTATAGATAACAATACTGTAAGTTTTTGTACTTGAAAGGTGCCTCTTGGATCTTACCATTTATCACAAGAAAAAAAATATGTGAGATGATAGATGCTAACTAAAATTATTATGGTAATCATTTTGTAATATATATGTATATTTACATATAAAATCATTATGTGGTATACCTTAAATGAATACAATGTCATATGTCAATTATATCTCTTTACTGGAAGAAAAAAAGAAGTCAGAGAGCTGATATACTTGGGGGAAAAAGTTTCTGTCTTTGGGAATGGATTTGCCAAGCTACATAAGAACTTTCATTACAAGTCTGTTCTATTCTTTAGTAACTAGAATTCAGCCATGTTAGTATTGATTTAAAACCTTTAAAACAATATCCTTCAGTGCATATGCTTGTCTTCTTATTTGTCTTTCTTCGGAGTTTAACATTAAATGGCAGATTTCTTATGGTAGCTACACTAAATGGTAGTGTAACTAGCTTGAGAAGGTAATTAGTGATGTCAAATAAGTTTCTCTGACTGATGTCTTCAGATTTCTTTCTTTGTAATAAATTAAGCTGTTTCTGCTGGCCAACTTATGTCTAAAATCATCCAGTAAGTTTCTACCTATCAACTCAGTAATGGCTAAAGTTCCATATAGTGTCTCAGCAGTGCTAAAAACTTTAAGGCTAATAATTAAGAAGAAAAAACAAAATGAGACTGATTTTAGTACTGCATGGGATTGGAATCCATTCTTGTGAAGAAGCTTTTTTTATCCTTGTAAAAAATGAAGAGGAAAAATAAAATATCAGATTGCATACAGGATTATATGTACTGTTATGCCTGAATGTATGAATGATTTGCTATAAAGGAGAAATACAGTGTTAGAGCAAATGTTATTTGGTGTCTTGTCCTTTTGTTAAGCAGTAGGTAGGCTTAGCTCAATCCATCATTCACAGTGCTGATAAATCTGAATTTAGCTTCGGTTTTGAGAGACCTAGCTTGTGTGGAAGCAGAGTTGAAAATAATTTTAAAAGAATACGTGACTTGGGATAGCCTATCTAGAAAGAAGAATGTGAATAGATCTACCATCCCCATTTGTCAAAATGTGCCAGAAATTTTGCAGCCAAGCTCTGTAAATCTGTCATTTTGCCCAGAGAAAATTGTGTTGTATAACTTCCCATCGGCTGTGGACCATCCAAAAAAATCTGCTTTCCTTTTTTCTCCTTTAGCATTCAATTTGGTATTTTGGCAAGACCAGATACTCAGAGTCTTTTAGCCAGAGAATTAAATTTTTTGCTACTTGTAAATAAAGTAATGATTTAGCAGTCTACACACTTTAAAAATCTTTCTGCCAGGGAGCTAGCAATGAAACTGAACTGAAGACACAGCAACCATCTTTATTAATCACTGGAAAATCTAGCTTAGAAGAGTAGCTGCATGGTCATTAAAAATGTCCACCTTGATGTCCAGGTTGGTGAAAGGGCCGTTGATGTGAAAAAGAAACACCAGTCTCAGCTTTTGGGAAAGTCAGCATCTACTGTGTTATGGAATTCTAAGAGCAGAAAACAATGTTTCTAGCCTGTTTTCAGAAAAATCATGTAGCAGTTTGTTGTTTATTTAATAGCAGCAGTTTATATAATAGTTCGGGGGTTGGTAGTCCTACACTTCTTGCCTCTTCCTCCGTTAAGCTCTGAGTGCTGGTCAGACTGGGTACCAAAGGTGTGGTAAGCCATATTCTTGTCTCTATAGCTCTCTCTAACAAGAATCAATTTCCATAATATGAAAGAGAGGATATTGTTATTATTAAACAATT
Organism: Panthera leo; assembly: GCF_018350215.1. Classification (NCBI taxonomy): domain Eukaryota; kingdom Metazoa; phylum Chordata; class Mammalia; order Carnivora; family Felidae; genus Panthera; species Panthera leo. Next base: position 186,530,675 of record NC_056679.1, on the reverse strand, counting down.
ATTTGTTTGTTAACCATGATCTGGGCAGAAACTTTCTTGGAAGCACACTTTTAGAATGACCTCAAAGTTAAACAAACAAAACAAAAAGGTAAAATTAATGACTATTTAAATACATAAATTGTCTTATTTTTTTTAAGATTTATTTAATTTTTTTAATGTTTATTTTTGAGAAAGATAGAGGCAGAGCACGAATGTGGGAGGGACAGAGAGAAGGAGACACAGAATGCGAAGCAGGCTCCAGGCTCTGAGCTGTCAGCACAGAGCCTAAAGTGGGCTTGAATTCACAAACTGCGAGATCATGAACTGAGCTGAAATGGGGGCTTAACTGACTGAGTCATGGAGGTGCCCCTTTAGGATTTATTTTTGAGAAGGAGAGAGAGAGAGAGAGAGAGAGAGAGAGAGAGAGAGAGAGAGAGAAAACGTGAGTGGGGGAGGCGCAGAGAGAGAGGGAGACACAGAATCCAAAGCAGGCTCCAGGCTCTAAGCTGTCAGCACAGAGCCTGATGCAGGGCCCGAACCCATGAACCATGAGAAAATGACCTGAGCCAAAGCTGGTCGCTCAACCAATTGAGCCACTCAGGTGCCCACATGAATTGTCTTATAATAACAATATCTATTCTGTCTCTCTCTGTTTGGGCCGCATCTAAATTTCTACAACATGTATCTAAAGAGAAGACAAGGCACAGTCTAATCTCTTAATAGTCTTTAATGTGTCCTGTGGACGAGAATTTTAAATGCCCATTGGTTTATTGCTATGAAAAGAAAGCGCTGATGGGATGATGTGCAATAGAACCACAATCAGCCTAGCGCAGCAGTGCCTTATTCCAGAGGTGGCAGTCAAGGACAAGGGTAAGATCAGGTAACAGATTTTAAATGGGATGTTGAAGGAGAGTAACTTTGTATATTGATGCTGAGTCTAAGGATGGGAAGGGTTTCCAAAAGTCGTGTTGTTTGACCCAAATGAGAACCAAATACATGGTATGTAAAAATATTTTGTAAGGAGATGAATTCAATCACTAGCTAATTGATTAGATTATTTCTGTTGAATGTTTGCTATTGCCATTTTACCCAGAGGTTACAAACAGATCAACTCTGATCTGCAAATGTATTGTTTTAGATTACCCTCAGTGTTTTAAGTTGTTTTTTTCAATTACTTGTCAAACATTTTATGTCTTAATTTCACATAACTGAATTTGGAAATTCTTCTTGAAAAATCCGAGAATGTGGCCCCCCTGGGACTGCACTTCTGCACTGGAGAGTCTTGCATGGCCACCACCATCTGTGGCTGATATCCTTGCCCTCTCCTGAGGAGAGGGAAATGGGCCCTTCTAGTTCTCTACAGTCTCCATCACCCCCTTTTATTGTATGCATGGTCATCTTCACTTATTTTCTCTACCTCCTTAACTTACACAGGTATTTGAGATTGTATCCCCTACATTGGGGCCTTTCTAAAATATGTCCTTAAGTCTAGGAAACATACTCATTTACATGTGCCTTTAGAGTCAGAATAACTTAACATCCACTAAAGTATAATAATATTCATGGCTCCCTCTTTTCATCCACTTCTCCCCATCATAAGGAAAACATTCATGTACCTGCTTTCCCTCCATCAACAAAATTTAGATAGTATTCATAATTATAGAAGTGGTTAATATTTATTGAATGCTTACTCTGTTCCAGATACCATCCCAACCTTTTTGCATGATTCATTCACTCATTTAAAATCCATGTTAATTCTTATTGGGTATTGTGATCTCCTTTTTACAGATGAGACAATTAAAGGACCATACACAAAGGCAGTGGTAGAATTGAGATCTATACCTGTTCAGTATGGCAGCATGCACTAAGTTCTACTACATTAAAATCATTGGAACAGGGCTGTCCCATTGGGGGAATGAGCAGCCCCTGGCATGTCTAGAAATAAAGCACTAACCTAGAACACTTATTTATGGGGAAAATCAAAACTGTAAAGTGCCAGGCGCATCAATATTCCAAACTAACACACTTCTTTAGGTGGATGCCTAGATTCTTTTTCTTTCTCAGAAATTCCAATGCAAATTAAAATTCCACATGCAAATATGTGTTACATAAGGATATTCCTTGGGCATCCAAGTACAATAACTGTGGGTAAATTATCATAAAAAAGACCCAAGTAACAGTCCTTTCTCACCTCATATACAAGGCAAGTACCAGTCACAGACACACAAGCTCTGCCTTTCTGGGCTAAATTTCCCCACAGATTACCACCAATTCTGTGACTTACAATAGCCCTTCAATAGACAATACAGTTCAAGAGAATCAACCTCAGTACCCTCATAAAATAAAGGAAAATATAGTAGAAATGGTATACCTAGCAATGCTGATACCTATATTAATTTTGGAACTGTGCTCCTTTGGAGTTCACACTAAATAAGAACTTCATTAAAACAAAACTACATTTCTGGGCATCTGGGTGGCTCAGTTGGTTAAACATCTGGCCTTTGGTTTTGGCTCAGGTCATGATCTCACAGTTAATGAGTTCGAGCCCCATGTAAGGCTCTGAGCTGACAGGGCAGTGGGAAGCCTGCTTAGGATTCCTTCCTCCCTCCCTCTCTTTCCCTCTCTTGTGTACATGCGCTCGCTCTCTCTCTCTCTCTCTCTCTCTCTCTCTCTCTCTCTCTTTCTCTCTCTCTAAGTAAATCAAAATAAATAAATAAACTTAAAAAAGAATTAACGTTTCACCCACTGTTCCACTGGTGGAACACATTTTATCAGCCATTATGTACTAATCCTTTCTACTTTCATGATGTGGCATTTCTCTCCCCTTCCCTACCCTCCCTCTCTCCAATAGACCATCTTTGAAATTAAATCCTAGGTATCAAAAGTTTCAGAACTGTCCTGGGCAAAGAAGTTAGGATACTCAAATACTGTGATTCTTTCTCATTTATTCTCCTCTTTAGTCTCCATGCATTCCAGAGTTTTGCTGCCTCAAGCTACATTTATTCTATAGCTTCTCCTCCTCTATGGTCCTCCTCTCTTTACTAAGCAGTTTGCAGATTTTTCAGATCACAAGTCCTTCATTCTCTGAACACCCATGGTACTTCAAGTCTGTGTCACTCACTTGACTCTTTTCTTCCACCTCCTTTTTCATGTTGCCATCTCTAGTTCATTCTTCCCTTCTGAGCCAAGTGTCTTCTTGACATTCCATCTAAACTTGAATGTATACAACACCCCCAAAAACCAAGAGCACACGTTACACACTGTATATTAGCCAATTTGACAATACATTATATTAAAAAAATAAACTTGAATGTATAGAGACCATCTCAAATTTGACATTTTCTAAACAGATATCTTGATTTTTACAACACTCCTGTTCTTCACACAGTAGTCTCTACCTCAGTAAATGAAACCTCCATTCTTCTAATTGGTAAGTCATCTTTGACTTCTTCCCTCACTTAACAGACATCAGTATATACTACTGGTATTTCCTTCTAAATACATCTAAGATTAATAATTTCTCATAAATTCTACCCTGTCCAAGTTATCAAATTTTTCTCTGGACTATCAGCAAGAGCCTTCAAACTGGCTCCTATAGGGCCTTTGCACTTACTTTCCTCCTAAGGATAATCTTTACTCAATATACACATGGTCCAAACCCTAACTTAATAGAGGTCTCTGCTCAAATATCACTTCACTGGAATAGCCTTCCATGGTCACCATATATAAATTAGTACTTAATAAACAGTGATTCTCCAATAACCTCTACTTCCCTACCTCATGTTATGATCTTCATGACACATACTACTACCTCCCACATTATATATTTGTTGGTTTATTATATGTTCCTTTCAGTATATGTTCACTTCAAAGGCAAGAATTTTTTTTAACTACTTATCTGCATTGCTGAGGACAGTGCTTGGCATGTAGTGAACACTTAAAAGATTTGTTTACCATACACAAAAATAAGTTCAAAATGGATGAAGGACCTAAATGTGAGACAGGAAACCATCAAAATCCTACAGAAGAAAACAGGCAGCAAGCTCTTTAACCTCAGTCACAGCAACTTTTTACTTGACATGTCTCTGGAGGCAAGAAAAATAAAAGCAAAAATAAACTATTGGGACATCATCAAGATAAAAAGTTGTACAGCAAAGGAAACAACCAACAAAACTAAAAGGCAACCAATGGAATGGGAGAGGATACTTGTAAACGAGATATTGGATAAAGGATTAGTATCCAAAATCTATAAAGAACTCACCCAACTCAACACCCAAAAACAAATAATCCAGTGAAGAAATGGGCAGAAAACATGAATGAACACTTTTCCAAAAAAGACATCCAGATGGCCAAAAGACATGAAAAGATGCCCAACATCTTGATGGGTTGGGGGGGGTGGTAAAGAGGTGGGTTAAGTGAGTGATGGGCATTAAGGAGGGCACTTGTTGCAGTGAGCACTGGGTGTTATATGCAATTGATGAATCACTGGGTTCTACTCCTGAAGGCAAGACTACACTGGTAACTAACTTGGGAATAAAAAAAAAAAAAAAGATTTTCTGAATAGATAAATCAATGAATAATCCTAGTAGACAAAATGCCATATTTTATATGTCTTACTATCTCTTATGGTATCTAGTTCAGTATGAAACACACAGAGATTTAGAAACTGATTATTTGCTTCTCATATCTTTCATTATTCAGGAAGCTACTTGAATGCATAAGCTGAACTAGTTCTCAGACACTAGCATAAATCCTAGTCCACAGTAAGTATCCAATAATTATTTGTCAAACAAATGACTTCCAAACACCAAGAAGGAAGAGATCAAGTTTAAATCTTTAAGAGAGAGGTTAGAGATTGCTGACCAGGGGACTAAATATTGTAGTAAACAAATACTGTGTAAAAAGAATTTTATATAAAAATTACGTATCTAGTTTCTCTTGAAATCTAGCAACAGGGGCTTGTTGTTCCCACCTGGAAGCCATCAGCTGGAGTTGAAGTGAGGCTGGAGTGGTTCCTGCTTTAGAAACGGCATGTGATAAAGCCCTGCATTGCCTACTTCACTCACGGATATTGCCCACCTGACTTCATAGCAACTTGTCTTTGTGATTCTGCCTTTGCACAAATGACCATCCCTATTATTCCACAAGGAAAAATGGCACTTAGAAAAACAATATTATAGCAAGGACAAAGGTGAGGGGTTTTAAGTCAAACAGACTTGATTTCCAGTATTAGTCCCATCAATTCATGCTGTGGAGTTAGGAGAACTTTTACTCAAATTCTTTATTTATTAAATTTTTTTTAATGTTTATTTATTTTTGAGAGACAGAGACAGAGACAGAGAGTGAACAGGGGAAGGGCAGAGAGAGGGAGACACAGAATCTGAAGCAGGTTCCACGCTTTGCGCTGTCAGCACAGAGCCACAAACCGTGAGATCGTGACCTGAGCTGAAGTTGGACGCTCAACTGACTGAGCCACCCAGGCGCCCCTTAAATTCTTTAAATCTCAGTATTCTCATATTTAAAACAGGGACAATACCAGGGCATTGTAAAGGTTCAATAAGATAATGTCCTTAAATATCTTGGCATTTAAAAATACTTGATGAGTGTTAGCTATGATACCAATATTGATTAGAATGATAATTCTTATCTAAGCAGAAAAAAAAAACTTACTATTTTTGGCTTATCATTATAAAATAGAATCAATCATTGTTTAAGGTTACATCATTGACCATATCATTGGGTACTGTAATCTTTTGCTAAAGCTTCTGCTTAATGTCAAGATGAAATATCTCCTCAGATAAAAATATGCATCTTTTTCCCCCCATCAAATTTACAGGATTTAGTCATTTAGGTAAGCCTACATTCGTTATTTTAAAAAATTAAGTTTAATTTTTACATGTTTATTTATTTATTTTGAGAGAGAAACAGAAGGGAAGAGGGGCAGCAGACAGAGATGGGGAGAGAGAGACAGAGAGAGAGTAAGAGAGAGAGAGCGAGTCAGTCCCAGGAAAGCCCCACATTGAGAGCACAGTGCCCGACGTGGGAACTGATGCCAGAAACTGTGAGATCATGACTGAAGCTGAAATTAAGAGTCTGATGCTTAACTGACTGAGCCACCCAGACACCCCCCAAAAATTTTAATGAAGTTTAAACATCTAAAATCATTTTGTAGGTTATCACAAAGACATATCCTCAAACATTTCCGCAACAAAAGTAGAAAATAAAAGTGAGGGGAAAGCCTTCTTAAGATGTAAGTGATGAACTAATAGAGCATTAATTAACCTTAGTTTATGCTAATAACAGAGATGATGGTGGTGGAGCAAACTTTCCACATATGCAGATAATTCACTTGAACCAGTCACAATGTCAAGAGAATTCTAGGATACAGAGGAGCTTAAACTCTGTAAGTGCCTGTCATGGCTCATAAGGTCCAACATAGGTAATTGTGGGAAATCAAGTCCATACATAAAAAGATGAGACAGAATGCCTCTTTTCTAAGTTGTAAGTAGTTTAGAACCAGAAAAAAAGAAGATATTCAAGAGTTATCTGGAAGAAGAGTTTGCAGAAATCCAAAACTTTTGGTCTCATCTACTGTTTATGTAAGAATATTTATAGTATTGTTGGATTTTATAGGGAATTAACCGATACGTAAATTAAATTTAAATTTATAACTAAATGCCCTAACATATGTCAATATCAAGGATATTATCAATATTTTGAATGCTCATAAAAAACAATATGAACTGCTATATACCCCATTTCCTGCAACAAATTTTAGTTGCTGCTATAATCATGGTCAATTTCATTGCAGGTGGCAAGGCAAATGGGTCATGTGATAAGTGTGGTGAGAAAACAATTGGCGGAAAATATTTACTGCACATTTTTAAATGTTTAAAAAGGTAGCCTTGGTATGTATAGTAAGGAGAGTTCATGTAATTTGAGAAAATTATAAATGAGGAAGGAGGAAAGAAAAAACAGAGACAAAGGAATAAAAACTATGGGTGGAACATAGGGAAGCTATGTCAGATTATTTAAATATACTTGTGCTGATGATAACATTCAAGCTTTACCTAAACTAACATTTTACTGTAACTCTTCAAAATACAGCTTTTTTTTCATTGGAAGTCATAACTGTCAAACTTTGAAGTTTTGGTTAATAATCGTTAAAAAATGTATATAGGCATAAATGTCATGTTTCGAGTTTTGAGTGTCTAAAGGGTCAAACGCATATGTGGGTGAACACCCATACGGAAAAAGCCTTGGTAGCCCACAAGCATTACGGAAAATGCCAACAGAGGAACAGGGTCTCCATATCTCAAATTTGTTCTCTAAGGATATTAATCGTGGCTCCTCTTCAAGAATTAGTCCTAAGTCTCTGAAGTAAACTTTTCATTTTTACAGAGAATGTTTACTGAGGAAGAAATGCATATGATATCAATCTTACTGAGAGATTAAACCTACATTACTGAGAAAAACATAGTCTCAGCAATAAATGCAGTTGAAGTCCTTTCTACCTGACAAGAATTTTTCTATTAGCTATTTGAAGTCTATAAAAAAACAAGAAGACAAACAAAATGGAGTTGTCAATGCCTCCTACAAAGAAAGGAACAAGAATTGTTCTTACTGCAAGTCCTCTGATAGCAAAGGGTACTTTAAGGTAGAAAGTAATTTACATAATGTTCCAAGATAAATGTTCAACGTGTTATTAAATAACTAGTTTTAGCTAAGTTATATGTGGTCTAGGAACCCAGGAAGTTCAACACTTATTTTTCTAATTACAGAAAGCCTTTTTTTAATAAAGTTATTTGGTAGTGGCACTTACTTTCCTATGTGAAGACTGGATACATTTGCAGATCAGTCCACAATATCTTTTAACTCATAACTTGTCTAAATAGAGTATTATACTTAATACAAAGTACTTAACAACCATATATAATGCTATTTAGATTGGAAATCTAGTTAGGATTTCCCTCTTGGGACTGTGAACTCACCTTGTCCTGTGAATACAACTAGGAATTACTTGCTTCAGAGCAAAGAGTCCGGAAAGGGACCCAAAGACTGACCGAACAGACTCCACAACTAATGAGGAAGATATTCTGTAGAGAAGAGGCCCTACTGGAGAGGGTAGAACAGGTGAAGACTTTGGGAACCTAGACTCCATGGGTCCAACCACGGGAGGGAGTGAGGGAGGGAACCTTGGGCATAGAGAGGGGCAAAAGGCAGAGGAGCACACCAGGGAGCCTATAAAGGGAAGAGAATCCCCAGGCATTTGGCCTTGAGGGGCTAAATTTCATGAGTGCTTACAGATGAGGAGAAGGAAGGCAAGAGAAAGGTAGCTCACTTTAAATCTCCTTACAATGTGTAGCACACTGATAAATACCTTAGATGTGCAGAGCATGACATTCAAGGAACTCAAGGCTGCCTTAATGATGAAGTTTTGCTAGAGACTAAAAGCAACCTTATCTTGACACTAGCTAAACCTCCAGGCTCCAAAACTCTTTAACATGCAAAAATACCTTAGAGGCTTACATTATCTCTACCCCTCCCCCTGAAACTAAGAGTATATAATCAGTCTCTGTTCACAATCCCAAACGCAGCTCTTTCTGCTCATGGATCCTTACCCTGTGCCACAATAAAAGCACCTTTTTGCACCAGTTAAAAAGAAATTCCCTGTTGGGATTCCAATTTCAATTTTTCTACTCTATTTCTGTGAGATTGAAAATTTTGAGAACTGTGAAAGAACAATTTAAGAAAACGGGTTTACTAGCTTCATGCTTCAGTAAAATTTATTTAATCTTTTGGAAGCTATGTTTCCACATCTGTAAAATGGAGGATTAATTACAGTTAAGAGGAGGTTGTTATGTGACTTAAGTAAGCTAAATTATGCAACTAGGTAACACATAGTGAATGTTCAATAAAAGTAATGTTATTAATAAACATGAGAGTAAAAGTAGTTGATCTTAATAATTATACTGAAATATGAACTTCATGAGGGAAGAAGCCATTATTTCTACAATAACCTTAATTTCCTACAATACCTATAATTAAATATATTCCCAGTGAACTGACTCTAGCCCTTAAAACAAGTTAATGGCAAGACTTACTTGGATTGAGGTCATGTGATATTTTTATAGTTCTGGGGGTAAACACATGTTTTCACCAACTGGTACCATTTCTGGTTTTAAGCTAATAGTAATCATGGTGATGTGTTTACTACTAGCATAAGTGGAAAAGGAGTTATGAGAATTTCTGAGACTAAGTAAAAGGAATTTCCCTAAACTAGTCCTATTTGCTAAAATTAAAACTTGATATAAATTGATTACAATGGCTCTGAAAGGTACTGCCATTAATGATAAAATACCAGAAACTTGTAAGTCTCGTTAACATAATATGTGGTACATTTGAAAAGCACATATTTAAAATTTAAAGTAAAATTAAGAACTATTAAGCAGAATCAGTCATAGTTTAATTCAAGCCAGAGTGTTTGATACAATTTTGAACATAAGGTGAGAGGGGTCCACTCCCACAGGTCGTGGGACAGCTAGTTGAATGGTCTCATTTTAAAGATAAAAAAGTCTAGAGAAGTGGCTTTCTAAAGTCATTCAGCTATACTAGAGATATAATCTCCTCATTCTCATTACTCATCAGTAAACTATACTCTCTTACTTTCTGATTTAAACTATATCAGGAATGACATTATTGTCATTTTAAACATCTAAAACATATTTTTAATCTTTCATGAGCCATGTACCTACCTGGTCATCTTTATGTAGGTGCTGCGCATATAGTGATTGAGTAAAACAGAAAGGTGAGGTCTCCAGGAGCTGGTGCTCAGTGAAAGATAGAGTTATTTAAAACATAAACCCATTACAGTTGTCTAAACAATATAATACACATGTTCAATGAAGCTAAATACCAACAAAAACAAAAGCAAAACCAAAATGGTGGGCAACACAGGCCATGCTGTGAAACTTATAAGGAGCTGCAAACATATGTCCTTAATGGTCCCAGAATAATTAGTACTGCAGGGTTTGTGTCGTGTGTGTGTGTGTGTGTGTGTGTGTGTGTGTGTGTGTGTGTGTTTGAGTGTTTGAATGTTCTGGGTTTTAAAGATTTGCCTTTTTCTCTCCCTGAGATGTAAGCTTATATTCATAAACACTGCAAATATACTTAAAATACTCATACATCAATCAAAGAGCAATATACCTACAAGATTATCTCTATTAAAATATTGCAATAACACATTCTCAAATTTCATTCCACTCCTATTACATTGGTTTTCGCCTTCTAGGTGCTAAAGTATTTTGGATGATGAGTCAACACTCTCTGACCACAGAGCATATTTTCATACATTATTTCTAGCATCCACTGCCCACCACTTCCAATTATCTCCTCTCCCTGACTCAACTCAAATTGTACTCTTAGCATTTCCCTCCTTTGGTTGAAATAAAGCTTAGGGTTTAATAAATGTTAGATTGTATATGCTGCTCCTAGGAGGGATAACCCTTGAAATCATTGCAAGTTATTTGTGCCACAGTGTGGAAGTGCTGAATGCATTCTTTCTAGAGAGCAAATATGAAAAATTAGTGGAAGAAGCCTGAAAGAAGAAAGGTGCAAGGTGCAAATGAGAGGCAAAGGATGCCAATTACTACAGTAATAGATACGAAATACTGAGAGCTCAATACCCCTTAACTCTATGGAGCTGATCTCACTTAATTACCTTATAAATGACTTTTCTGTCCTTAAATTTTTTTGCTTGGGGCCATACATCTATAGAATCTGATTCATTAAGTTTGAATTTAGAAACCTATTTTTATTTATTTATTATTGAAGCATAATTGATATACGATGTTGTACTAGTTTCCTGCATACAACATATTCTATATATTGCTCAATGCTCACCAAGATAAAACATCCCAAGTCAGTTTGATACCAGTGTTCTGATAACCACACGTTATCAAACATACTCTCTGAAATAGAGTCTATTATTAATTGGAATCTGGTCTGCTTTATTCTGCAACTCTATAAAACAAACAAACAAACAAACAAACAAACAACTTTACACAAAATTTTACCTCTTCAGGAACTTAACTTACCATTTAGAGTATAAGCTATCACCTGGGCAATGGAAAGCAACTTTATTGTTTTATGAAAAGCCAGATCACCTTCACTGTAGCTTATCAAAATTCTGGACTTTAAAAATTCCTTTCCCTTTATTTTTCTTAGTGACATGCTCAAATGGTATTCAGATTCTACTTAGAACTCAAGTGTACCAGCTTTTTACCAATTGCATTTGCAAATAACAACTTCTGACTTTGGGAGTTAAGAACTGAGCTGCATTGCGACTGTCTGTTGGGGGAAATTCACCTCCTGTGAAAAGTTTCAAGAGCAATGCTGAGTCAGTAACCTTTCTGTTCAGGACATGCAATGCTCTTGTGAAAAAGGAATCTGACTTTTGAAAATTGGAAAATAGAGTGGCTAGAGCTGAACTAAATCAAGCTTTAGGCAATGCAGAAACTTTTGACAACACAGTGCTATAAACCTGAGGGTGATCACATACTGATCACATGAAACAAGAATGAAAGACTATAGTCAGGTGGAAATAAAATGGCTGTGTATTGATACAACATGATGTGACATGAGATCAATTGTTCTCATGATTTTATGAGGGGAATAAGAAATGGGCTTTATCGAGTGTAAGGGTGAGTAAAAGTTTGAGTCAGAGGAAAGATATAAAAATTCCATGGGCTCTAAAACAAACAGATTTTTACCTGACTTCACAGGTCCTACCACAATACTTCAGAACAAGAGAAGATGTTGAGAGACAAATGCTGGTACCCAAATGGCAGATTTAGGGAGAGCTTCAATCCTCCCTGTACATATTATTTCCTTTTTAACCTTTTACGGTAAAAGAAATGTAGGTATTGGAACCAGGCAAAGCTGAATTCAAGTCCTAGCATTTGCATTTACCAGGTTGAGTGACCTTGGGTAATCACTTAAATTTTCAGAGTCTTGGTGTCTATAACTGCAAAATGGAGATCACATGATCCACTGTTGGGACAACTGTCAATGTGTCAAGAACTAAGTATAGCTCCTTGGATATATGAGGTATTCAATAAATTCAAGCCACCACCACCAACAGTACTACCACAACATCTTCATAAAGAATTAGGATGAAGAAATGGATATGAAGTGAACTTGTGCCCTCCTCTGAACACAAGACAAGAGAGGTACCCAGTGTAGGGGACTAGGGAGGGAAAGGGAGAGTCTACAGGTGATCTGAATGAATGATCTATTTATTATGTGCAGATATGGTTGACTGGTTGAGGTCTTAGGATGAGGCTACATCCCTGTGGAAGAAGATGGGCTTTATTCTGAAGGGAGGAGGCAGTTATCAGTGTGTTCTTTACAAAAGATTTAAAAAGAACAAAAAAACACATGCCCCTGACACTTGGAGGCAGGTCAGGAAGCAGGTAAGGTGAAACCCACTAGAAGTCTCCAAGCTGACCATGAAATAAGAAAATATACTGAAGTGGTTAAGAGTATGAGCCTTGGAGTAGTCAAACTCAGATTCAAGTCCAGTCTGACATTTTTTAGCTTTGCAAGTTAGGCAAAAATTACCTTGGTTTTCTTTTCTATTAAGTGAGAATGATATCTATTTCATAAATCTGGCATATAGATCAACTAAGGTAATATTTATAAACACAGAGTATACTACTGGATATGCAATATACTTTTAATATACTTTAATCCTTTTAATATTACTAATAAAATATATTGTCTGGCTACCTGTTAGGCTTTCTGTTCATTTGCTTTTTGATATTGTTACGCCTTAGAGTGAAGTGCTGCAATCTAATCTAAACCTTGCTATGGAGATTTGAAAAAGTATTTCTTTTGTCTAATCTTGACCCATGGCATTGAAGAGAAAATATGGGACAGGCAAGGGGGAGAAGGATGGAGAAGAAACTTCAAATGGCAAATGGGAACAAATGTCAGGGCTTCTGGCTCAGATCCCCTCCACTCTCAGGAAGAGCTCTGTCTTCTGTAGCTAGTCTGAAAAAGCTGGACAGTACATTGTTATGGCGTGGGGAAGTATTTCATCAGAGACTTTCCCAAAATGACTTAGACACTCAGATTAAGGGGGTATAAAACTGAAGGTCCCTATCTCCTAGCATAGCACAAATCTATCTATCTCCATTGAGCTTACTGATCATATTTTGAACTCTCACAATCCTCTATCTGGGTCATAGTCTTTAGTCTTGTGAATGAATGATTCTATATCAATAATACTTCTGCTTATTCTCAGCCACTCTTTCCTTGCTGGGCAAATGAATATTGTCCTTTTATTCAGCTCTTACTCCTTCCTAGAGTCATTGTCACATGACTTGTCTCTCAAGGACCTAAATCATACTCATTGGTTCTAAATCTTCTGGCTTATACACGTGTTGTTTCTGTCTCTTATACAATGGTAAGCTCCATGGCTTAATTCTAAATCACTGTTCACACTCACCCTAAAATCTAGTCATAAAGACCTATTCTTCACTGTGACAGACCAAGCTTCCATCTTCCACTCACGCAGCTCGGTGGATACCCAGAGCCTTCCACTCCTGCCATGCATCGCCTTGTGCCAGTCTCTTGGCAACCTCTCTTGAGGAAATACTGCCAAGAATCCAATAAACATCTGTCATCCTTCAAAGAGAACTCTGGATGGACATCAAAAGAACTAGGTTTTAAAGACTTAATCTTTCTTTCTTTCTTTCTTTCTTTCTTTCTTTCTTTCTTTCTTTGAGAGTGAGAGTGAATGAGCTGGGGAGAGGGGCAGAGAGAGAGAGAGAGAGAGAGAGAGAGAATCTTAAGCAGGCTCTACACTCAGTGCAGAGCCTGAGCAGGGCTCAATCCCACAACCCTGGGATCATGACCTGAATTGAAGTCAAGAGTCAGATGCTCAACCGACTGAGCCACCCAGGTGCCCCAGACTTAATTGTTTCTCCTTCATTTGTCTATTCAAGTGTTTTTCCCTCTAATTTTTGTTATTTTTGTTTAATTTTAGAAAATTCTATTTTTTTTAATAGTAGTAGGACTATGTAACATGATCTCTACTTTGTTTTTCTTTTTTGAATGTTTATTTATTTTGAGAGAGAGAGGTAGAGAGAGACAGAGAGAGAGAAAGAGAGAGAGAGACAGAGACAGAGAGAGACAGAGAGCATGTATGCAAGTGAGGGAGGGGCACAGAGAGAAGATGAGAGAGAAAGTTCCAAGCAGGCTCCATGATAAGCATGGATCCTAAGGTGGGGATAAATTCCATGACCATGAGATCATGACCTGAGCCGAAGTCAAGAGTCGGACGCTTAACTGACTGAACCACCCAGGAGCCCCATCTCTACCCTTTTAAGACAGTTTTCAGTGTACCATACAGTGCTGTTAATTATAGGCACAATGTTGCACACCAGATTTCTAGGACTCATTCATCTTGCAAAACTAAAACACTTTACCTGTTAAAAATGAACTCCATGGGGTGCCTGGGTGGCTCAGTCGGTTAAGCGGCCGACTTTGGCTCCAGTCACGATTTCGCGGTCTGTGAGTTCGAGCCCCACGTCGGGCTCTGTGCTGACAGCTCAGAGCCTGGAGCCTGTTTCAGATTCTGTGTCTCCCTCTCTCTGACCCTCCCCCGTTCGTGCTCTCTCTCTGTCTCAAAAATAAATAAACGTTAAAAAAAAAATAAAAAAAAAAATGAACTCCACATTTTCCCGAACCCACAGCCTCTGACAACCACCGTTCTACTCTCTACTTCTATTCAACTATTGTAGATACCCTGTATAAGCGGAATCATACAGTACTTGTCCTTCTGTGTCTGGCTTATTATGGACCATTCCAAACATATAACAGTTTCAATAACAGTCATAGTCCCAACTTTAAGGTCATCACTTGATATTCCACCTATGTTGGTCTGTTACTGTACTGTCCAGTAAAATATGTCTGCACTTGTTAATCCATTAAAGTTAAATAACATACAGAAGTTCAGATCCTCATGTACACCAGTCACATTTCAAGGCCCCAACAGCCACATGTGGCAAGTGACTATCATACTGGACAATATAACTCTACAAAACAGTTGAACACTTCCATCATCACAGAATGTTTTATTGGGCAGTGCTAACCTATATCCAACACTCACCACAGAGTATTTTGAAACAAATACCATGTCACCTAAACATAACACCAAAATATAGCAACATGTTATAATGTTATAAAAATAAACACATTGTAATAGTACATAACAACAATAATATATAATAACATCAAATATGGAGTTGGTGTTAAAATTTTCCCATTATAATAAAGTTTCTTAACCTGGGGTACACAGGAGCCTTCAAGGGCTTAGCAAAAGCTCTTAGGTTACAAGCAAAAATTTGTTAAAGGATATTCACGCCTTTTTCTGGGGAGATGATTTATGGGAGTAGTTCTAAAATTCCGATAAGGGTCAGTTTCTCCAAATTCAAGAAACACTCCCTTAGAAAAATGTGTGGTCAGCTAGATAAATAAAGACATGAAGTAGGTTAATTGTTAACACAACTATAAAGCTAACTTTATAAATGTGAAATAAAGAATACATTCTTAGAGACATCTTTTTTCCTATACATCTATTTTTTGTTATGGCACAATTTATATATTTCAAATGCATGAAAAAATAGGATCATTTTAGTATCTTAACATAAACTGCCTTTGAATGGGAACTTTCTTATCAGTACTTTGAGGTCTATGAGACGTATCTAGAAAATGAAGGGAAAATGAAGACTACTTAAATTGAATGGGGGTGGGATGCCTATGGTTTTTCCTTTTGATTAACTGCTGTAACACTGTCCTTCAGGTGGCTGAGGGAGTTTCAGGTTTTCTTTAGACATCATTAGGCGCCAGAGCTCTTACAGGACAACTTTGATGCTATATGAATTCTGCCATTTGCTAACAATGATATGGCTCTTGGGTCCTCCACTCCATTAGAACTATTAACTCCATTCCTATTAATTTTTGTTACAAATATTACAAAGGGGGTTGCTTCTGGGTGTTTAGATCCAATTCTATTTTGCGACTGTATATCCAGTTTCACAAATTGTTCTTGGAGGCCCAGTTATCATCCCTGCCCATCTTCTAAGTGTCATGTCTTCATCATCTTCTAGATTCAAGCTACCTGTGCCATCTCCTACTCCTTTCTGGCCTTCTTCCCGTTCTTCCAACAGTCAAAAATTGTGAGGAACTTTTACTCCTGAGCCCATGGTGTCTGACATCTTATGTCACTGTCACTCAAAGGCCCTACCTCTTATTATTTTTAACTATAAAATATAGATGGGTGGCTGGAATTTTCACCTGCCATATGGAAGTGTATAATTGGGTATGGAGTAGAAGAGAACATGCTTCTCAGTTTGTTTTCTAAGTTAAGACTTAGAAAAGTGGAGAGTTTGCCCTAAACTTCTCTTGTGATAACCATAAGTGTTCACCTTCATTCATTTATTCATCCATTCATCCACTCATTCATCCAATGCCTATTTACTAATAGCATCATCCATGTGCCAATGATATAAATTCACAGTTTTGATATGGTTAAGAGATGATCTCTTAGAGAGTTTTATTAATTCAACACCAAATGTTTATACAATTACTATAGGGCAGGCCTTGTATTGGGTAATCCAGACAAACACAATCCTTTCCTCAGAGAGATTATATTCTCCACTTGCATTCCACTCAATATCCCTATTCTGAGAGTTGGGGAGAGAATTGTCTCTTGATGTACACTGTTTGGGACAGTAAGTAAAAGAAGGTGAGATTACACAGTTTTACATTTGCTGTGACTTCTTCCTTTATCCTCTAAGTTGTATTCCTGATTTTCTACTCCCAAAATGGTAATTATTAGCCTGTTGCCCCTTTGCACATTCTTACCCGGGACCACTGTCTAGACACCCATGAAGTCAACTACAGAATGAGAAATCCCCAGCTGCAGTTGGAATCTCTCTGTTGAGCATCTGTAACCTTTTCCAGGAAGTTCAAGGTCTCAGATTTCCTCTAGTCTTTCTTAATCTAAGAGTCCCCATCAAAAAAGCTGAGATAAATATTCTCTTCTACTCCAGATGCAAATATCTGTCAACTGTATCTCTATGTGCTTCGCACACACTCCCAACTGAATTCTAGTACATCAATCATTTTTGAAGTCTTTAATGCAAAATCTTTCATGAACATCTCTCTGTAAATACATGTTTCAGCAACCTTTATCTCATTTCTTTCTCAGTAGCGATGACGTGGAAAGGCCCTCTTATTTAGAAAATTCTTTATGAAACAAACAGAAACAATCTTGGTTATTGATGCTTGAAATAGTCATTTTACATTTTCCTTGGTATTTCAAGGTTGTTTCCTTCTTAGGTAGGGAGGCAAGATTCTTGGTGGCAAAATAGAAAATAGGGAAATGGATCTTAGCTTGTTAGCATTCAGTAGTTTAAGAATGCTTACACTCATAAAATCTGAAAGAAAAAATATTTTATTTTATTAAGCCAACAAATAACCACTGATTGTTTGCTCTATATCATGCTCTGTGCTAACCACTAGATACTGAATGTTGAGTGACATAAACATGGTCCATGCCCTAGTGGAGAATAATGGGGAAACAGACACTAAACAAATGAACACCAGAATATATACATAATTATGTATTGCAAGAAGAGCTAAAAGTACTTGGTACTAAAAGCCTTAATAATAAGGGGGCTTAGTTAATTTTATTGGTGAGGGAAAACTTATTTTTAAAAAGGGATATTTAAGCTATGTGGTTAGGAATAAGCCAGGTGAAGCTGTGAGAGTTGGCTATGGAAGTATACCCCAGAAGGAGGGGATAAAAGCATTTGCAAAAACAATAAGGAAAAAAGGAGTCAGCCAGTTTGAAGAGCAGCACAGAGGAGCGCCTGGATGGCTCAGTTGGTTAAGTGTCCGACTCTTGGTTTCAGCTCAGGTCATGATCAGGTTTCGTGAGCTCGAGCCCCACATCAGGCTCCAAGCTGACAGTGTGGAGCCTGCTTGGGATTCTCTGTCTCCCTCTCTCTGCGCCTCCCCCACTTGCGCTATCTCTCTCTAAATAAATAAATAAACTTAAAAAATTTTTTTTGAAGAGCAGCACAGGAAGAATTGGAGAACATGTGGCGATTAGAGGAGCCTCTATTTTTCAATTTGAAGTGTCCTTTCTGTCAAATCTGGAATAAGCTTGGAGCATATTTCCATTTTATGCATTTTCAAATAAAATAAATTTTGTCTCTTGTATACATTTAATTCTTCAATATTATCTTCCAATAAAAGGCAGTTGAGTCTAAAGACACTGTGTGCAAAAACCCACTTTAAATTATACATCCACTGCTATATTGATACTTCTATTGCTACATTTTAAAAATCTTGGTGTGTTTTAAACACGTTACTCCAATGTGGTCTTTGCTGTTGTTATGGGGAAGGAGAGTAGAATTATCACCCTGGAAAGATACAAATCTGTGTTTTATGCTGGGGTCTGAGATTAATTTTTGTGTGGCCTTTGACAACATGTTTAAAAATTCTGTGCCTCAGTTCCCCCGTCCATATATCCAGGATAATAAAGTTAACCTCGGGAATTGAGCAGATGGCTGGGATAATTAAATGTGTTAAGATTGTGAAATTATCTTGCAAAATAATGAAGTGCTACACAAGTGTTCCCTATGTCATTTTCATTTATTTATTTTTATTTCTGGAGTGGAGTTGTAAGGAGGTGCATGGTCTGTGCAGGGGTGAGACCCTGGGCTCTGAAATCAAAATGCCAGTGTCCAAATTGCCTCCCTCACTTCTACCTGTGCCAGTTTACATAAGTGATTTACCTTGTTTACACCTCTGTTTCCTTACCCAGAAAGCAAGGAAAAGAATAGTCAGTTCCTAGTTCCTTATTATGAGGATCAAGTGAGAGAGTCAAGTAAAGAATCTAGAACAGTGCCTATCACATAATTAGCTTTTAATATTGTGTGTGTGTGTGTGTGTGTGCGCGTGCGCGCCTGTGTCTGTGTCTCTGTGTGAGTGTTGAGATGTAATATGAAGAAACTTATATTCAGAAGTTGAGCGGATCCCTGGATTTCACTGGACAAGCTAGAGCACTCTAAGCTCAAGCTGTTCTCCCTTCATGTCCAAATTATTCTTCTAAAATAACCACTAGAAAACTAAAATCTGTGGTTTGGTGTAATGGACCTACCCAATCATTATTTTCACCCATATGAGGTTTGTACTTAACCTAAGTGGCCCTCATAGATTTATTTAAGCTTGTGATCTCTGCTAACATTTTAAAAAGTGACATGATTCTCCCCCTAAAATCTCCCAGCCTAAAGGGCTTTATTGTGATTTAATACCACAGTAAAAGCTTTAATAGTTTTTAATATTATGTAACTATCTCTATAGTAAAGACAGGAAACTAAAATATGAAGTTTGGCACCCCAATACACTACATTTTTGCAAAATGTGGCCTGCCAACTCCTTCCATTCCTCTGATTGAGAATACACAGGACTATTCTTTATACATTTTGGGAAGCTGACCAGCACTTAGAATTCTGCCAAAGAATTTAAGAAGCTTAACTTGTTATGGAAATATAGGGCTATACCAATATATTTAAAGAATATATAAGATTATATAAGAACATATTCATTATTCTCGGGTAGCAGAATATTATAAGCATAAAACCACACCCAAAGGCAAGATAGCAAAAGACCAGTTGATTAGACCACATAAAAAATTAGACTTCTTTATGATGCAATTCACCATAAACCAAATGAAAAGACAAATGACCAGATGAGAGAATCTTTATAAATGTGAAACAAAGGGTTATCCTTTCCCAAATAGAAAATAAAACATTTCAAAAAGAAAAGTTAGCATAATACCAAAATTGATAGAATAAAAACATCACTATCTGATAAATATTTGAAGAGATGCACAAATTGACTAGTGGTCATAGAAAAATGCAGGTTAATTAGAGAAATCAGTATTTACCAATCAGACTGCAAAAAATGTTAAATATTGATAAAATATACTGTTTGCAATTTATTTATAAATATTTTAAATGGAAATATCCCTTTCAACCAACACTTCCAGTTCTACTAACCCAATATGCTATGGAATACAAGAGCGCAAAGACAGGTAAACTGTACTTTTCATTGCTTTCACTGTATATGATATTGAAAACTCAGGGAAGACATAAAGGTTCATCAACAGCATAATGATTCAACAATTTATGGCACATCCATATGATGCAATACTAGGCAAGTGTTGAAAAAAAAATTGAGTGATACCTATCAGCATTGACACTGAAGGATACTCATGATGCATGCAGTCCTGAGGGGGTGGTCACAAAACAGTATTCATAGAAAAAAGTTCTAGAGGGGCTATATAATCTACTGATGCTGTAGGAGGGATGATAAAGAAATTTTATACTTTGTATATTTATATTTATATATCACAATCAAATTCAAATGTGATATTTGTAATTAAAATAAATGAAATGTCCATTTTCTAATCCTGTGGTATTGTATTCCCTCACGGAGCCTACCACGCTCACTCTGCCCTTAGCTTTGTGAATTACTGACATATTTGCAGACCATACACATAGCAGTGTATGTTGATCATGTTGGAGTTGTTGGTATGGCAGGTTTGTTTATCCCAGCATGGGGCTTCCTGTGTCCTGACAGTCTCTCACCAGAGACAGGTGAAGTACTAATACCACCAAATCTCCTGGGAACCTGAGAGGCTACATTCACTTAAGGCATCCTCCAGCCTGATGTGTCCTACTTCACTCTGTTGAAAATGTATCCTTTGAAGTTATCAGAGTAAACTGAAACTTTTCTATTATGTCAAAATATTTTTGTCAAACTAGCCCTTTGAAGGATTTCATAGAATCAAAGAGCATATGTGTTAACAACTCATTGGTACAAATTAGCTGTGTGAAGACTGTAGATTATCTATACCACACACAATCTATATATAACCTAATGCCAATAACTGCTCACATTGCTTTTATTTTTGTGCTGAAATAGGTAATTAACCCTGTGCAATAGATGTGAGTCATGTCAACTATTTTTCTTTAGGAGAGAACTATATAGGTAAAAGTACTTAAAAAGTCTAAAATCAAATAAAACATGATATAAGAAACTGTTAGTTTAAATAAATAAACTACTAAAGACTAACACGTCTAGAGATTTTCAAATGCCACTTTTTAAATGAACCACATACATAATTAAATCTAGGGAGATATTAATACATAAATCCTAACAGCTTTAAGGATTTAATTTCAACTCAGCCTCATAAAACTGGCACAGAAAAGCCAAAGCAGGTTTTGAAAGAGTTCGAAACGCAGGTTTGTCACGTCACAGACAACCGAACTACGATTTCTGATCACAAACTAAATACATACATCGTTCATTTTCAAGTTGCTCTTATTCCACTAGGAGCAAAAATGCTGGCCATAATTCCAAGAATCTATGAAAAGATTTGCAATAGTGGGAAATTCTGTTTCAAGACGTATTCCTCGAAAGTGATTTTATTAGGTGCTCGACGTATCTATAGATGTCATGTAGAGGAGTCACCCACCCTTTGATTCCGACTTGTGAAAAAGCATTTCAGAAAGATTCAGTAGAGGGGCACCCGGGTGGTTCAGTTGGTTGAGCGTCCCACTTCGGCTCAGGTCATGATCTCATGGTTGGTCAGTTTGAGCCCTGCATCTGGCTCTGTGCTGACAGCTCAGAGCCTGGAGCCTGCTTTGGATTCTGTGTCTCCCTCTCTCTGCCCCTTCCCCACTCATGCTCTGTCTCTCTCTGTCTCTCAAAAATGAATAAATGTTTGGGGCGCCTGGGTGGCTTGGTCGGTTGGGCGTCTGACTTCGGCTCAGGTCATGATCTCACGGTCTGTGAGTTCGAGCCCCGCGTCGGGCTCTGTGCTGACAGCTCAGAGCCTGGAGCCTGTTTCGGATTCTGTGTCTCCCTCTCTCTCTGACCCTCCCCCGTTCATGCTCTGTCTCTCTCTGTCTCAAAAATAAATAAACATTAAAAAAAAAAATGAATAAATGTTAAAAAAAATTTAAAGAAAGATTCAGTAGAAAATATTTTCAAGATATCATTCATCAAAGATGTCAAAAGAAGGTTTTAAAATTATGTCCATTGATATATTAAAAATAACCATTTAAAGGTTCATTATTCAGAAATTTATTATTTATAGCCTATCAACATTTTTCAAACTGAGACATATAATTTGCTTCTGATGCTGGCTTTTTAGTATATAAATCACATTTTTATTGGCATATAGTTTTTATTAATTTTAACTCTAGATGAGATATATTGGTCACTATGCATTTAATCATTCTTCCAATATGCAACATCCTCCATAAAATCAGATAATGTTTAGATTTTAAAAATATCTTTAATAATTAAATAAAGCTTAATGTATCACCAAATATTTAGCCTTCAATGGCAACATGCTGATTAACTACCTTAATCATGAATATATAGTTTTGCTTTAATTGTGGTAAAAATGGAAATAAAATCACATATAATACCCACATAGTATACTATAGGTCTCTTATAATCATACGTGCAAAATAAATATAATTAGAGGGGCACCTAGGTGGCTCAGTCTGTTGAGCTTCTGACTCTTGATTTTGGCTCAGGTCATGATCTCACAGCTCATGAGATCAAACCCCACATCAGGCTCTGTGCTGACAGCATAGAGCTTGCTTGGGATTCTCTCTTTCTCCCTCTCTCTGCCTCTCCCCTGTGCACATGCTCTCTCTCTCTCTCTCAAAATAAACGTGAAAAAATTTTAAATTAGAAAACTTTATTTTTATCAATCCTTAGCTCAATTTATTTTTTCAGAATCCTAGAATATCAGGGAGGAAGGAATTTACAACCTAAACATTCTAGCCATGATTCTGTCATTAACCGGATTAATGACCTTAGAGATATTGATTACTTATCTTTAAAACTGAATTGTTGAACTAGATAATAAGTAACTCTCAATTTAGTGCACTTTGTTATAACAATAGACAATGGGAACAATGCCAGAATGTGGTGCATCCAAATTAAGGCACAAACCATTATAAGTTTTAGTTTAATAATTTGTAACCATCTAATTTAGTAGGTGGCACCGTGCCAAAACTGTAGATATTTAAACTTCTAAAATATACTCCTAAAATTCCTTCTTTCTACTGACTCATGTCAAAAGTGTAAAAAAAAAAAAAAAGTAGACTTTGACTAATATCATCTTGGCACTGAAGCATAAAAAATTTCACCAATTAATGAGATTTGTTTAGAAAGCATGATTTTTCATAGATCGCATATCGAGTATTATATTTGCAGATACATATAGATAGATACTTACGTACAAACACGTATCTGTAATATGTATGCGTGTATGTGTGTGTTATATATAGAAGGAAACAGAGATGGGAGAAAGAGAGACAGAGGAAGAGAGAGAGAGAGAGAGAGAGAGGAAGACAGGGGATGAAGGAATGTTTTAGAGTATGTTTTTGACCAATATCCATAAAAGAAATGTTTCCATAAAAATTTTAACCAATATAATATCAATATCTGGGATAACTCAATTAAAAACCTCTGGAATACACCTCTGGAACACATGGGCTTCTTTCACAGAAGGGGTAACGAATCACATAGTTAAATTTTTACTGTTTAATGAATAAATAGTAAGGTATTTGGAATCAGAAAGACATAGGTTTAAGGATGCATTCCACAGACAGTACTGAATTGTACTACTGGGAACTTAACTTTCCCTGAGCTTAAATTTCCTCAACTCAAAGATGATGATGATGATGATGATGATGATGATGATGATAATTATAATAACAGTAATAATACTACTAACACCTGAATCATAGGTTGTTTTGACAATAAAAATAGGCAACGTATATAAAGCACAGTGTCTGGGACATATTGTTGGTAATATTTTTGTGTGTGAAATAAATATCTATATGGTAAATTTTCAGCCAATGTTTAAACTAATAGACTATTACTCCAGTTAATCACCTTGGCTTTTACATAGTCAAATATGGTCATGTAGCCCTGCTCTTTCCTGCTTTCAAGTCAGCACTGTTGGATTTCATGCACTTTCTTATGGAAGAAGATTAAATATTTGGGTGGACCAGTTTAATCACAAGATATAACACGAGGCAAACCCAAGCTGAGGGACATTCTGAAAATATTTAGCAAGTTCTCTGCAAAGTTCTGAGATTATGAAATAAAAAAGAAGGCTGGGAAACTGCGACGTTAAAAGAGACTAACAAAGCATGATGACTAAATGCAACACGTGGATTAGATTCTGGAACAGAACTGATGAAATCTTAATGAAGACTAGTTTATTCAATAGGATTTTACCCATGTTGATTTCTCAGTTTTGAGAAATGTTATCATGGTATGTAAAATAGTAACATCAGGGGAAGCTAGGTGAAAATCCTGAGTGAACTCTCTGTACTATCTTAGCAACTTTTCTGTGAACCTAAGGTTATTTCCAAAAAAAAAAAAAAAAAGCTAGCATTTGGGTGGAATCTGAGGGCTCATACTTCCCATAAATGATCAGGCCTTTATATTAGTCTCTATTTCCTTCCTCCCAATCCTTTACACTTAGGCTTCTCCCATAAGAGAAGGTTCACAGCACTGTCCCTAATTCACCTATCACTGTCCCTAACTTATACCTATCACTGGATCACTGGTATGGTATCCATACCAGTGCTCCAAGAAAAATGGTTAAAAGAATAGTATGCCCACATGTGCATCTTCCCAGGTTTCAAACAAGCATCAAAAATAGAAAATTTATGGTTCAGGGGCCATCAGTGTTGTTGGGAAGAATTTATTCCAACTAAGTTCTAAGAGTATAATATCTTATTACTCTAATAAATTAACCAGCAATGACAGTTTTGTGGCAATTAGGTTATATAAACTTCTTATCATAAAGACACATCATTAGGTTATATTTTTAAACTTCCATATGTCACCCAAAGTTAGGCAGAAAGAAACATGCAATGCAATCTTTATGACAGATTTTCTTAAATTCACTAGGTTTCCCATTTCTCCTGACATTTTGTTGAAATTTTCATACTGTACACTTTGGCATTTGACAAGTTTGCTTCAACTAACTTTGTAAAGCAGGAGCATATGTTAAAAAATGGCAAACCATGCCCTCGTGTGTGTGTGTGTGTGTGTGTGTGTGTGTGTGTGTGTGAGAGAGAGAGAGAGAGAAAGAGAGACTGAGAGAGAGACTGAGAGAGAGGCAGAGAGAGAATGGAGGGTCATTTTAAAAGACAGATTTTTAAAAATCTGTGATATCAAAGAAGCATTAGTAGGCTATATTCTTTGTGGAAAACAGCTTTAATTTAGTTTCTTTTATCATTGAGATATTCTCCTGGGGGTAAGACTGGGTGGGAGTAAGTAAGTCAAATGCGAAGTAGTTTCACAGGGTGGAATAAAACCTTGTTCTGTTTAAAATATAAATTTTGAATTTTCATATGGAATGGAAAACTTAACATCACAGCCAACAAAGAATACATAATATTAGCATTAGGAATCGTGTTCAGAGAGAAAACCAGGAATACACATTGAGAAATCTCTCTTTCTCTCTCTTTGTCTATGTGAGATCTAAGTAAATATGTTTCATTATTTCTCCAATTAGAAAGATAACTGATACTGACTCAGAGAAGTTGGCTTCAGATATTAACAAGATGTAATGAAAAACTCTGTTCTTCCAGAACCCAAAAGACAAGAAACAACAGAGAAGAGACCGTCAACCCAAGAGATTCAGGATTCACTGATGGGTCGTAAGTTGTCTCTAAGTAGGTACTGGATCACAAATCATGTCCCCATATCAGTGAGCATGTCCTGGCCCTAACCCTCATGCCAAATGAATTTCTGCTGTCAGTGCAGCAGCACAAGACTACTGTAGATGGATTTGAAAGCAGAACCGGTGACATAAGTTTGTGGGGTACAAAATTAAAATAAGAGGTCTCTTGTTCACAAATTATGAATTTCAGACAGTGGCAGCAGACCATTATATCAAGCACGAGTCCCCTCATGCTTATACCAAGACAGGGCCCTGTTTGACTGCCCAGGTCTTGTGCTCATGAGGCCAACTCTGACAGAGTGTTAAACTCTGGATGCAGACAGAGCTGTGCTCAAACTCCAGTTCTGTCACATACTTAGACCTTGATAAAAGGCCCATGTGACAGTATTTATGATTATTGATTATCCTTGCCTCTTCTTTATATGAAAGTGACAAGGCATCTAAGTAAATAAAAATAATCATACTATTTTGAACTAAAAGAACACCTAATAACAATCTGGTATAACTCCTCCACTTTCTGAAGAACTTAATTGATGTCTGGCACAAGTCAATGGCTCTGACTTGGGTCTCCTGACCCCAAATACAATGCTCTTTCAGTTGCATTGTGGGGCAAGAATGGTTCTTAATGGCCCAGGCTTTGGAACCAAACAGCCTGGGCCCAAATTCTGATTCTATTAGTCTGTGAACTCTTGGGCAAGTTGCTTAAATTCTCTGTGCCTCAGTTTCCCTATCTGAAAATGGGCATTCAAAGGGTACTTCACACAATTAAATCTAATGATTCTTATAAATAATTCAAAACCGGTTATCGTATAGAGTGTTAAATAAATGTTAGCTATTAATATCTCATACTTCACCTCTAAAAATACCTTTTTTGAGGGAAACAATGGATAACCATATTGATTAGTAGGGTAAATATAAGCTAAATTAGAGAAGTAAGTGGATCTACAGCCAATTTAATAACTTTATAAAACAAACTATTAATGAGTTGATGTGTTTGTCAGGGCTACTCTTGTATATCGTTTAAACTTTTTAAAAATAGTGTCAATAAAAGTGTATGCGATATGGTTATAAATTTGTTAATGGAACAAATGGAAGGGAATTTTTTTCTAAGAATTGGATACAGAAATGACTGACAGAAGGAAGAACAAAAGTAAACAAAAATGAAATTTCACAGGGAGACCTGACTTCTTTTTTATGAAAAGAGATATGAAAGATATACAACTTTAAAGTTGACCAAAAGCTACACATGAAATTACAAGATAATGTGACTTCCCAGAAAGTAAGGACAATTTTAAGCTGTATTGATAGGGTATCCAGTGAAGGAAAAAATGAAAAGAGGTCAAATTTTAAAGTCAATCAATAGTGCAGTCAAAGGTAACCACCCAGGCTTAAGGTTTCTCAGTACATTCATTTTCAAAACTCTTTAAAAATATAAAAAAGCCATTTTTAGCAATATGCCACATAAAAAAGGACATAGGCTGGATTTGGTTCATGGGTCACAGTTTGCTAACCTCTGGTCTAAATATTTTCATCCAATTGAAAAGCAGAGATTATCAAAGAATATAAAAAGTAAGACCTTTCTATATGAGACCACAGAGACCTACTTTAAGTATAAAGGCATAGATACATTGAAAGTAAATGTATAGAAAAAGATTAACCATGCAAAAAGCAAGCATGATAATACCAGATGGCTCTTTTAATATAAAATAAAATATGTTCTGAGACAAATAATATTACTAGAGATAAAGAGTGGCAATTCATAATAATTAAAGGGAAATTAATCAGGAAGACATATCAGTTATCATATGCCACAAATAATAGTTTTAAGATGCATGAGGCAAACATTTACAGAATGAGAGGAAGAAAAATTACACAAATATTGCAGGAATATTTTTACACCCCTCCCCCAGGATTTGATAGGGCTAGAAAATAAACTAGCAACAACAGAGAACATACAAACAATACTATTAACCATCTTGATCTAATTGTCATGTGTAGAACAATACATCCATTGGGTACAGAATACCCACTCTTTTTAATTGCATACAGCATATTTACCCAAGATAGATAAGCCTCCATAAATTTTAAAAGGGTAGGAACTACAAAGAATATATTCTCTAATCACAATAGGATTGAATTAGAAATTACTAATAATACTATAGCTAGGAAAACTCCAACTACTTGGAGGTAAAACAACACAATTTCAAAAAATTAATAAGGCAAAGAGGAAATCACAAGAGAAATTAGAAAATATTTTGAGAAGAATGACCATGAAAATACATTAAAATTTTGGAAAAGCAAATAAATCAGGGCTTAGACAAAAACTTGTATCTTCAAATCCTCATATCAGAGTAGTTACTTTGAATCAGTGGCCAAGGTTTCATCTACAAAAATCTATAGAAAAGATGAGTAAAGTAAATATAAAAGAAGCAAAGGAAGAAAATAATGAAAAACAGGAATCAATAAAGTAAAAAATAGATACTAGAGAAAACTAGCTGAGCCAAGAGATGATTTTTGAAAATGCTATCAAAATTGAAAAAACACTAGCAAAACTGATCAATAAAAAAGGAAGAACACAGGAGCACCTGGGTGGCTCAGTCAGTTAAGTGGCCGACTTTGGCCCAGGTCATGATCTCACAGTTTGTGGGCTGGAGTCCCTCACAGGGCTCTGTGCTGACAGCTCAGAGACTTGAACCTGCTTCAGATTCTGTGTCTCCCCTCTCTCTCTGCCCCTCTCCCGCTCACTCTCTCTGTCTTAAAAATAAACATTAAAAAAAAGGAAGAACACAAATCACCAATATTAATAATGAAAAGAGATTATCACTACAGATGTTATAGGCATTAAAAGAACAATAAGAGAATACTATGAACAACTTTATGCCAAAATTCAACCTCTTAGAAGATACAGAAACATTTATGTAGAAATATAACTTGGCAAAAATGACACAAGAAGAAAGAAAATGTGATCAGCTTTATGTTTAGTAAAGATATTGCATTTATCAGATCTCCCTACCAAACAAACAAATAAACAAAAAACCTCTAGGCCCAGATAGCTTCACTTTTGAATTCAATCATTTAAGAAAGCAAAACAACAAACAAGCAAAAACACCAAGCTAACGAATACTTACATAAAATAGAGGATGCCTACTGTCCTTAGTCATTTTGGAGGCCCCATATCTCTAATACCAAATCCTAAGAAAGGCATTGCCAAAAATGAAAAATTATAGTTTAGTATCTCTCATGATTCAAAAATCTTCAACAAAATCTTAGAATATCACACTTAATAACACATAAAAATGGTAATGCACTATGACCCTGTAAGACTTATCCCAGGAATGTAAGATTGGTTTATCCTTCAAAATCAGTTAATATGATCCACCAAAGTGCCCTAATGACAAAACAAAAAACAAAAAACAAAAAACAAAAAAAAAAAACCCACATGACTGGCCACTGAGGGGCTACTTATTCTCCATTTTTTTAAGACTGAGGAGGCAGCTGATATCTGCATATCCTTTACATTGTGAGAATAGGCTTAATG
Source organism: Panthera leo (assembly GCF_018350215.1). Taxonomy (NCBI): domain Eukaryota; kingdom Metazoa; phylum Chordata; class Mammalia; order Carnivora; family Felidae; genus Panthera; species Panthera leo. The sequence continues at coordinate 186,501,288 of NC_056679.1, read as the reverse complement.
AAACACCGTAGTCTCATTTTTCCCTTCCTAATATTTTTCTCCTTAATTTGAGGAGGCAGTGATGGCCTCAGTTTGAGGGTAAAACTGAACAGAGATCCTTAAATATAGCAAATGATAACCAAAAATGGGCTGGGCTGGCTATTCTCTATTTGTCCAACAATCCATTTGTTTATTTATTATTCAACAAATACTTTGAATTTTACAATGCTTTGCATTCAGCACTGTGGATGGAATGATAAGAAAATAACCATGGTACTTATCTTGTGGAGTTTACAGTCAAGAAAGAAAGCAGCATTGATTATAAGAGAAAAAAACCCACAAACATGACAACTGTAACAACTGCATGAATAAAGGGTACAGGTGCTTTGAGAGAGGGAAATTAGGAGAGACAATGCTAAGACATTAATTCCAGCTTTAGGTTTGAAGGATGAGTAGGAGTGAGCTAGGCAAAGAAGGGAGGAAAAAGTATTGCAGGCAGAGAATAGCAAGGTAGAAATCCCTGAGGCTATTCATGGTGTTTGTTTGTTTGTTTGTTTGTTTGTTTTCTGGTACAGGTGCAGTGTCTTGCCTCTGTGGATCTTAGGTAAAGAATGGTTGGGCTGGGGTGCCTGGGTAGCTCAGCTGGTTAAACCTCTGACTCTTGATTTCAGCTCAGGTCATGATCTCACAGTTAGATGTAGCTCCATGTTGGGCTCTGTGCTTATGGTGCAGAGCTTGCCTGGGATTCTGTCTCCCTCTCTCTCTCTCCCTTTTTTCCCAATCTCTCTCCAAATAAATAAACATAAAAAAAAAAAAAAAAAAAAAAAAAAAAAAAGAACGGTTGGGCTGAAGAGCCAAGAATCTTCACCCCACTTCACACACCTTCTAAGTTTGTGATCAAGAGGTATTTTTCACCAACTCAATGTTATTTACAAGAATATAATAATCGGGGCGCCTGGGTGGCTCAGTCGGTTGAGCGGCCGACTTCGGCTCAGGTCATGATCTCGCGGTCTGTGAGTTCGAGCCCCACGTCGGGCTCTGTGCTGACAGCTCAGAGCCTGGAGCCTGTTTCAGATTCTGTGTCTCCCTCTCTCTCTGACCCTCCCCTGTTCATGCTCTGTCTCTCCCTGTCTCAAAAATAAATAAAACGTTAAAAAAAATTTAAAAAAAAAGAATATAATAATCGTTAACACATCTTCTTTGGGGGAACCTGTGAAGGTCCAGGAAAGAATATCAAAAAGAAGCCTTTAATCTTTGATCCTTTCTTCCTGCTTTCCATGGCCAAAACAAAAAGAGGAAAAACTTTCTTTTGTTTGAGTGAGAATTTTAGATAATTGTTTTTTATATGGCATATTGTGCTTCAGAGATTATTCTCATATATTTTTGGTTTTCTTCTTGAGTTATGGATGCACATGATGTTTAACTAAGAAGCTTAAAATGCTAGAAATTAGGTCTTGAAAAGTAACACGTTAGACCAGCCCTAGAAGAAAGCAAAAGACCACACTGAGTCTAAATATATTCCATCCATTCCTCCGGGTGCATGAGTTGCATTATGGCCCACTGGGACTTTAAAATGTTACAACAGAGTGATTAGAGGGACTGAGGATTTCTCATTGCTCCAGGAATGTCACTCATCCCCTACTTGGCAATGGAGAATAGGGCAGATTATCTGTTTTCTTCTTTCTGGAAAACCTGATAAAGCATTCTCATTGTCTCAGATTTCCCAGAGGAGAGAGATGGTTAAAATGAGAATCCCAAACCCCTTTTGGCTTAAAATAAATCCTTCTGCTGGCTCTTTAATGAGCCCCTTTTTACAAAATTTTCCCCATTTTGTTTGATGATTTCCTAAACCCAGTAAGGTACCAGTAAGTATGTGTTTAATTGACTATGAGCTACAGTTTCAAGTTGTGTTCTTAAGCGCATGTTGTTTTTATTAACTCGATGAATAAGCATCACCAACATGGTTAAATTATCATACTCTGTAATTAGGCTTTGAGGATTAAGTGAGTTCTATTGTCACCACTTCCAAATGTGTATTTTAAATTACTTAAACCTCAGTTTCCCCATCTGTAAAATAGTGTGACATTGTACTTACCCAAGGGACTGTTGTGAAGATTAAGTAAGCTTATCAGTGTAAAGGGCTCACTGCAAAACTGGCATTCCAAATGGTAGGTATTGTTAGTATTACATTGAATATAGTCCTTAGATCTTAAAAGAGTCTTGTTTTTTAAGGAACATTCTGCTAATGTATCTTCACAACTAGAAAGTTGTAGACAAGCAGCATGACCTTTATTTACATAAGCACTAAGAAGAGAAGGTAGAATTGGAAAGACACATTAAAGTAACAACTTTGTTTTGCATATGCAAGTAATTTATAATACTCTCTGTCTTCTGCTCACATATTAAACTGTTTTGATACAATTGTAATCAGAACAGCCACAATTATTCAACTTAAGGCCAGCTCATCCTTAACGTATTTTTTCTATTTCTGTCCACTAAAGCTTATCAATGGGCAGTAAATTTGATTAAGTTTAGACTCAAACAGCATTTTATGTCAGGGGTTCAAGTACAAAAATGTTTCAGAATATATATCTATAATCAATATTTATTTCTAAAGGTGACAAAAAGGGCCATTTGAAATCAATTAAACTATCAATGAATGGCTTTCTTTTACTGAGAAATAAATCTTTAACTTTTTTCTGTTTATCAGAAAAAAGAAACAAAGTGACTGACTAGCAATGGTTTGATAAATTCTTGACACATTTATGAATATTATGATATTAACATGCACATACCCATAGAGTATAAACACTCCCTTAATTACAGGGACAAAGGGCATAGAGCAACTTCCTACCTTAAAACAGCTTAAAAACTTAATGCCCCGTTCCAGCATTAATGTTTATTTGACTTCAGCATCATCTTCCCTTGTATACTTTCAAAGTGGTGGTAGGCTGACTGATAGCAAGGTCCCTGAGGATGACTGACAGAATGAATCTTGACTATGCCTCAGGTATAACCTTTACTTAATTTCTTATTCTCATCTGGTTGATGGGATAAAATAAGACAATGAATATAAGGCACGTAGCACTTACTAAGCGCTCAATAAATTCTACCTGCCTGTCTCTCTACCTAATGTGGCCACAGAAAAATTCATGTAAAGTCTCTAATATTTTCAGGCAAATAATATGAAATCAATTGCCAAATAGCTTGGGGGCAGGGAGGGTGATAAATCCCAAGAGAGGGAATTCCTCATGGCACTATTTTGTTTTGGGAGGGCATGGTTCTAGAGTGAAATTTGATGAAATCAATGAATTAAATTAAATTGGTAAAGAATTTCTTCACTACCTACCTGTCATTTGCAAAGCAATATAAAAGATAAAGGATAATATAAGACATAATCCTTTTTTCAAGAAGCATAGATGGGGCACTGGGTGGCTCAGTTGGTTGAGACCCTTGGTTTCGGCTCAGGTTATGATTCCATGGTTGGTGAGTTCAAGCCCCGTGTCGGGCTCTGCTCTGTCAGAGTGCCTGGGACACTCTCTCTCCTTCTCTCTTTTTGCCCCTCCTCCACTCTCTGTCTCTGTCTCTCTCTCTCAAAATAAATATATTTTTTTTTAAAAAAGCATAGCAATCAAGGCTCTTAGCTGCAAACAATATAAAGTGACGGGTTAAATTAAATAGAAGACACAGTTATTAAAATGATATTGAACAACTTACAATAGGCCAGAAATCCAGGTGTGGAAACTATGAAGTCAGGAATAATGTCCAAAACCGCAGAACTGTCCTAGTAGAGTTATCAAGGCAACTTCACTGGGTAGGGGTACTATGGTTCTTACAGCTATATGTTCCCCTGAACACTTCCATCCCTCCACTGCCATAGCTCCTAACTTTCTTAGGCTGGCTTTTCCCACAGTCACTGGTTCTCGCAGCACAGATTTCCAATTCAAAGTTATGGGATTGGTAGAGTCTTGGTCTTGCACCCACCTTCTAGTTGCAAGTAAGGCTGAGAGAATGAGTGTGAGGCTTTTTCAACTTCTTTTATGGAAGGTGAGCTTTGTTTCATAAAGCAGGGGATTCTTCAAATATAATGTTCAGATATGGGGCAGGCAAAGAAAGTAACAAAGCCCACTGAAAGCATATATCTTAGCAGGTAGAATTTAATAAATATAGAATTATTAGAAATAAATTATTTATAATACAAACAAGAATATATTAATTTTATGTTAGGTGTATAAACAAAGAATATATGTATAATGGTTAGAGACATGGGCTCTAAAATTAGATCTGTATTCACATCTCACCTTGGCCAAGCAATAATAATGAATAATAATAATAATAATAATAATAATAACTGCCCTAATAATAATTCCTCACTTCTGTCTATGGTTCAAAATGTAATTGCCAATTGGATACACTTGTTGGAGACTTGATTTCAGAGCTTGAAGTGAGAGAGGCACAGCACAAAACACCTCTTTCATTAGTACAGATTACCTGAAAATCAGTGTGGTTTTGGTCTAGTGAGAGTAGCGGTCCCTCTGTTCTGCAGGTAGTCATTATACTGTGGCAGGAACACTGACTGCCTGTCAACACAGGCCTGGGCTGTGACTGTGAGAATTATATGTAAAAGCTCAGCCTAGAGTCTGTTTCTTCAGTCTTCCCAAGAATTCTGTAAGCTAAGTAAGTCTCTTTCTGCTTAAACTAGCTACACTGGATTCTGTTTTCTTCAGTTAGACATTCACCTGCTAACGTGTGTGATCTTTTGTAAGTTGCACAACTTCTCTAAGGTACCACATCCTCATTTGTAAAGAAGAAATACTATTAGTAGTTGTCATATGATATATATAAATGAGATTATGTGTATATACAGCACTGTATCTAATACAAAGTAAACATTTAATAAATGGTAGTGACTATTATTGATGATGGTGATCATGATAACAACAAATGTAATAATCATGGTACTGAAGGCAATGGAGGTGGGAGTAGGGATAGATGATAGACTCTGGAAGCTATCATGAAGAAAAAGGTGTTTGATTTGCAAAAACAAATCAAGAGTTTTGAAAGCCTACTGAAAGGACCATATCTCCAAGTGGTAACACAAGGAGCCAGAGTCAGGATCTGAGAAAAGCCAGTCTAAGTTGTAATTCATTGGGCTGCAACTATCAAACAAAAACAACATGAGTCTTCTGGAAATGCTTCAGGGAAGGTCTGTGGGTGTATTTATGCCTCTGGCTTATGATGTTCACATCAGGTTTCCTGAAGTGCTCTCCAGCTTTCACTAAAAAATGCTAAGAAAGCCACACATGTGGCATTTTCACTTAATTAGGATACCGTATAAAATGCAGCCCAGCCAAAACCAGACAATTTTTGGTGACAGCTCTGTTGGCACCTTTCCTGAGCCTCAAGGAAAACCAAGTAAACAAGTCTGTACCCCCACCACCCTCTCACCATGAGATCTGCCACAGAAAAATTTGTAATATACAATGAGCACCTCAACCGAGTTTTTTTAATTTTAATGAAAGTTTCCAAGCAGGAAAAAAAATGAGTATTAGAAACATAAAAGGTGGCCATCACCTTCAGAAAGGTAAATATACATAGCACAGGGTTTTGAGCAGAGCCTAATCCAAAACTCTGTCCTGAGGGACTCAGGAACTCATTTAGTCTTTAAGAAAACACTTCAGTTTAAGAACCAATAATGGGAATCCATTTCCTTATAATTGCTCCTCTCTGTTCTCTGAGTTGCAAGCTGAGCCTGTGCCAACACATCCCGAAACTTTACACCTGCGCTTACCACATGGTCAGAGGGGTGAACAGCTCTTAAGCTTTGAGCTCTTTTAGTTACCAAGTCAGCTTACTACAGATGAGGGGTGGAAGCCTTTGTGTTTCATTTACCTGGGTTTGGCACAGTATTTACCCTGATATACACAGGGCAAAAATCTGGTAAGGGACTGAGTCTACTGCTAAAATATATCTCCCCAAATTCTCTCTACCTAGAACTCTAGATTCCAAAGGTTCCTGTGAATTCATGTGGCAATCTTGATCACTGCTAGGATAATATAGTTTATCCACATCCTACCTGTTAGGCTAGTGTTTACTAAGATATACATACACACTTCATAAACTGCTTTGCTCTGAACACCATGTCAGAGAGAGCCCAATGGTGCCTTGCAGGAAATGAATATGGCAGGCAGATTTTCATCTGTGAGAGGGGAGATACTAATTTGATAACACTATGAATTATGCTTCCTTTTGGTTTGCCCGCTTAGGAACAATAAAATAATGGTTTATTTTGCAATTAAGAAAATAACTATACTTCAATTCTAATGCCCTTTGTCTTCCTTTTATATTATGGTATTTTTGAAATCAGGATATATGTAAAATCATACCCAAAGACTTTAAATTTTATTTTTTTCTATGATATACTTATTCAACTTCTATGAATTTGCCTCATATATTTGTGTTACTCAGCCTTTTCTGAGATGATGAAAATGTTCTATATACTTACACTGTCCAATATGGCAGATACTAGTTACATGTGGCTACTGAGCACATGAAATATGCCTAGTTAGACTGAAGAACTGAATTTGTAGTGTTTTTTTAAATAATTTAAATTTAACATTACATATTACATTGTACAGAAGAGCCATACACCACACACACACACACACACGTAACCTTATATATATGTATGTATATATATATGTGTGTGTGTGTATATCTATATATATATATATAGATATAGATATGTAATCTTGATTGTATTTAACGATAGCTTCAATCATGCACAAATTACATTATTAAAAAGAGCAAAATAGTAGTCATTTTATGATGTATAATAGGGAACCCATTAAATAAATTATGATTCATCCACATGTAGAATACTAGATATACATAAGAAATGAGAAGAGAATATTTCATAAAATAAGATATTTGTGATATGCTATTAAATTTTTAAAATGAGGTTGAAAATTGTTTATGTAGTTAAAAATTGAATATGTGTATGAAAAAGGAGAATTCCACTCTAAGACAGTATATTTACCTTTCCCACCTTATTCAAGTCTCATAGAAATAAGTGTAAAAAGAAAGAACAGTAAAAATCCATAATAGCACTATAAAATAGGCAGGTATCATTACATCAATGGGCAAATAATTTTGGAAAATCACAAAAGTACAAAAGTTAGAATGTAGATGAGGTTATGTAGATAGAAAAAACCAAATAAGGAAACAAGTTTTGCACAGGGAAGTGCAACGGAGAGAGCTGATTTTCCCACTAAAGTCAGAGAAGTGTGGTTTTTACACCTGCAGCATTAACAGGACCAACAAATGCGAAAAATGAAAATTCTTGAGCCTCATTCCAGACCCATTAAGTTAGAAATCCCAGGGATAGGACCCAGCAATCTGTGTTTAGCAAACTGTCCAGGACATTCTCATGCTCATTCAAGAGTGAAAACTATGCCCGAGAGGACTCTTTCCCAACTTTGTTCACTGTTATCACCTACGTAGCTTTTAAAATGACTGATTCAATAGGTCTGTGGTGTGGCTTGTTCATTGGGATTTTTAGTATATGTGCTGCCGAAGCGAGCACATTCATTGGGATTTTTAAAAAACTCCCCAGGGGATCTGATGTGCAGCAAAGTTGAGAACCTATGCACTACAGAATTTGCAGACTCAGCAAGTTCACAGAGCAGGAGCCACCATGCAACCACCAGACTTCTTATTCTCTTATATCTGGCTGTGGTGACTGCTCCTAGACAATGCGGGAAGAAGCCTCCTTAAACAAAGTGGGGCTGTCTGGGTTCCTAGTTTACATATTGGGCTGAAGAGAGAATCAGAACAGAGTGCCAGATAGCCCTGGGTACTGCTACAGATGGAGGGGAATAAAAGGATAAGTTGTTCTATCACATCCTTCCAGAAATGAAAGGGTGAAATAATCTAAGGTACTTAAACCTCAGATAAGCCTTGGTTATCTGTGAAAGGTCTTAGCCTACTCTTCTAAAGAGGAAGGCTGCCTGGTCATCAAACCCTGTTTTCTTCCTGTCCCCACTCTCCTTATTCAGGGAAGAATCTGACTATGAAAACAGTCATGTAAAAGTGCTACGGAAACCCACATCAGTTCAGAAAATCTGTATCAGTAACTCCTTGGCCAAACTAGCCCTTTGTTTACAAATATGAACTGATTACCAAGATTAGCTGACTTACAAGGAAAATCAATAGCATAAAAAAAGAAAGACCATAATAAATAAACATATACCATCACAAAAGGATATCAAACAATGAAGAGAGAAGAAAACTTGTAAAATAATTTTAAATGATATCTGTAAACTAAAGAGAACATTCCATAAGAAAACAAATGACTACGGAAAATGAGCTATCAAAGAATAAGACAGTTCTTAGAAATTGAAAACAGGATGGCCAAAATAGAATACTAATAATAATTTCTTTAGAATAAAATAAATATTAGTAATCTGCAAGATAAAAATCTACAAATTGTATTTCAGAGCCATGGTAGATAGATGTGAGACACCCAATATCTATTTGTAGGAATCCCAGAAGGAGAAAATAGACTACAGAAAGAGAAAATTTAAAAAATGTGAATAAAAAATAAGATTTCTCTTTACTCCAGGGGAAAAAAGCTTTAGATGGAAAGAGTTCAATATTTTCATTTTTCATACTCCATATCAAGATGCACCCTTTATATCTAAGTCACTTCTTCACTTTCTCATAATGGACAAATTGTAAGGACAGAAGCTCTAAAGTCCAAATACCCCAAATCACAAGTACTATCTGCATCAGGTGCCAGTGTTTCTAAACACACATCCTGGTACTTATTTATTGTCACAAGAGAATAAGAATAATAATTGTTCAACAAAGATGGTTCAATGGAGATCACATTGAAGCAAAGTATCTCACACATCAAGGAGGGGAAGAAAAACTCCCCACTTCCAAGCCAGTAGATACAAGTCAAAAAAATACCAAAATAGAACAGCGATGCAAATTAAGTTTGTATGCAGTGACACTATGGAGCATTTGCAGTTCTCTTTGATTTTCTCTAGGTAAATAATTATAACTAATTATAAATATAACTAAATATATATATTTAAAAACCCTCAAGGGGGTCCAAAATTATTTAGAAAGGCAGGAAAATATGGGGGTCTGAGTGTTTCTCCTCACACACACAATGGTAAGAGATATTCCTGTGAGGAAAATCTGAGAAAAGAAAGATGCTAGCTAAATAACAACAGACCATCAGCAAAACACGCACACCATCTACTTAAAATCGTAGCCAGGATGTGATTTTCATCTTTTCATAAATAACATTGCTTCCAGATGTATATACATATGGGATCAGCATCTTCACAGAAACCAGCGCTTGCCTAACTGTCCTTTAACTAAAGTCCTTGCTATTTTTGCTGGTACCAAGTAACCATCAACCCAGAGCTCCTCAGAAATCATATCATCCCATCACTTGCCCAATGCAAGAATCCTCTTTTCCCCAGAAAATGGTCTTATAGCATTGAACGACCTGCTGGATTTTCACCAGCTGTAACTGCTATGAACTTTTCTTTTTTTAAAATATTTCAGTCCAAAAGTGCCTTTTGGCATCTTTTACCATTAGTCTAGTTTTGCCCCCAGAGCGGACATGGTCTGCTCTCTTAAGAGGAAATACTACAATTTTTTGAAAACAACTATCCCATTCAAATACTGCCACTCTCTCCCTAGGTTTCTCATTCCTAGGATACATCCCTCCTCCCACTCATTTCTTCTACTGGTTCTTCATACTCCATACTTTATGTATCATTCACATTTTGATAATTCTGACTGCTAAATATCCCTTGAAAATGCTGTGACTCTAAGTGAGCACAATAATCCAGGTGAAATTGGTAATGATAATAACGATGGAATAATGATAACAGCTGCTACCTATGGAAAGATCAGCACCAAGCATGGCACAAAGATCTCTGTCTTATCTCATTACCTATAAGGTATTGCAATATTGTAGAGATGAGAAACCATAGCTTGAAAAAGCTAAGTGACCTGTTTAGTTAACTTGAGAAATCAATGCCAGATAGTTACCGTACTCAATAAATCCTCTTGGGTGCCTGGGTGGCTCAGTCATTAAGCGTACAACTTCGGCTCAGGTCATGATCTCATGGTTCCAATTTGAGTCCCATTTCAGGTGAGCTCAAACCCTGCTTAGGGCTCTGTGCTGACAGTGCCAAGCCTGTGTGGGATTCTCTCTCCCCCACTCTCTCTGTCCCTTGCTCACTTGCGCCCTCTCTCTCTCTCATAAAAAATAAAAAATAAATAAATGTCCCCTGATCCACAATACATACTGTGATACCACTCTGATTATCACAGAGTGGTATACTAAGTGGTATACTTAGAGTATTAGTGACATACTCTAAAATGCCATCAATTTTCACTTTAGGAGTGGAAGAACACTATGCATTATCTTTTCCACTAAGTTCTTAAAAACCCTGTATGTATATTTCCAAAAATATTGAGCAGTACACAGCATAAGCTATTTCCAAAATATATTAACCTGTGCCATAGTAAACATGGATTCAGTACCTTAGTCTGCTTAAGTATATCAATCTATACTGCCCTCTTTAATAAAGATTATTCCAAATAAAGTTGTTAAAAAGAAAATGGAGCCTTAATTCCACCAATAATCTGACAGCAAGTTGTTTTACAAAATATCCAAATTGGAAATCAATACAACAACAACAGACACATTTCTATTTCCTGCTTTCCTGAAGCATGGTGAATATCTGTAGGAAAAAAAGAAGCCTGTGCCAACACACACACACTTATGGGCACATTTTGCTACATTGAGTGCACAGACTCTAGATGATCAGTGGTTGAGGCTGTCTCCTCTGGCCAGTGTAAAAGGTTGGCAAAACCACAAATGGATTACATTTTAAAATGGATTGTACTTTCATTCCATCTAAGTACAGATAGATGTCAAAGAGCTTTGAAATCTCCCTCTTTGGATTTTGAAGCTAACTATTCATTCTTTTCCCATTGACAGAAGTAAAAGAAATTAATTTGCATTTTATACTGTAGGCACAGCTGGCTGAGACATACTACGAGGAAGTAGACAGCCCTACAAATAATGAGACTTACTTAGAATGTAAAAGTAAAAGTTGAGAAGGACAATGCTGTGTTTTCAATCTCTCCTTGCCTGGATCTACTAGATCTCATATTTAGGTCAAATCTCCAGCACTACAGGAATCTTTAAATATAATAAAATTGGTATATAATCATCATCATCATCATCATCATCACCAGTTATTATTTATTCGATGTCTACTATGTATCAAGCAAAGTGCAGTATTTTTTTAATCGTTATTAGTTACTTTAATCCTCATAACAATTTGTTGTGGTAATTATTATTCCCTTCTTATCTATGGGAAACTGAGGCTCAGATAAGCGGGTTGACTTTCCCAACATAATGTATGTAATCAGTGACTGTGAGAGGACAGCAAGAACTGGTTTCTGATGCTGCTACAAGGGCAGAGGTAGGATTTTTTTTTTTTTTTTTTTTTTTTTTAGGTCCTAAAAGGATAAGCCTGACTGGCTATCTCAGTGAACACTTGGCATAGTCCTGTGAAGTTATCTATGATAGAGCTTCTAGGAAAGTTCTAGACTCTCTAATTTACTGTAGATCGCACTGAGGCTGAGACTAACTGAAAAACCAACAACATTGGGAATGAGAGTGTTAATCTTATTCTCTGATTTACTGAGGCTGCCTAGTCCAACTCACCCAGAGACAGGCTGAGATAAAAGCACACTAACAAATGAGAAAAAAAAAGAGAGAAACCTTTGGGTTTTTAGCAATGTGAACAGCCTGTCAATGTATCTAGTTGACAGAATTCCACATTCCCTTCCAGACAAGTGGTTCACATGCCCCAAGTGGGGAACCTGGAAAATGGGGGTTAAAGAGTATGTAAGACAATCTTGCCCTCATGAGGAGGGGAGAAAGGCCATGTAGCTGACACTGGTATTGGGCAACTAATCTGGCTCAGAGTATAAGAGATTAGTCCCCTAACTATTCCCATTTCAAAGACACATAATACTCCCCTTGCTCTCTTTGCATTATTTTTCATTTCTGGATGGGACATATTAAATGGCCTTGCAATAAACTCAATCCTAATATTCCCTCACTCAGAATCAAGTTATATTATTTTCTCTGCCATTAAACCAATATATGAATTGCTGGCATAGAGACAAGGTAATAATGATTTAGTAATGCCACTATTGAGGTCATTTGCATTTGAGAGAGGTAGGGAAGAAGGACAGTCAGGAGGGGAAGGAGGGAGAGAAGAAAAGTAAGGAGAAGGGAGGTAGAGGCAAAGAGGGAGAAGAGAGGGTGAGGGAGAGGGAAAAGGAGAATAAACGAATGCCTAAAGTTTGCTTAGAAGAAAGAAACGGATAAATAAGGTTGAATGTCAGGCATCAACTTCAGAGCTAATTGTTAAAAGTCTAGGATCATAAATTCATTTTAATAAGCTTAATTAGTTAACTACCTACCAATAATGGCAGAATATCATATATATTATTAATATAACATATTTCATTATCATTCATACAACAATGATTTTCTTCAGCGTAGTACTGAAAGTCCTAGCCAGAAAAATCAGGCAAGAAAAGAAATAAAAGATATCCAAATTGGTAAAGAAGAAGTAAAATTACATGTTTGCAAATGACATGATCTTATATATAGAAAACCCTAAAGACTGCCTCCCTCCCAAAAATAGAACTAATAAATTCAGTAAAGTTTCATGATACAAAATAAACATACAAAAATCAGTTGCATTTCTATATACTAACAATGAACTCTAAAAACAAAATAAAGAAAGCAATCCCATTTACAATATCATCAAAAACAATGAAATACTTAGGAATAAATTTAACCAAGGAAGTGAAAGATCTGTACAATGAAAAGTATAAGACATTGATGAAAGAAACTGAAGACATAAATAAATGGAAAGACATCTCATCTTCACAGATCAGAGTTAATGTTATTAAAATGTCTCTATTACCCAAAGCCACCTATAGATTTAGTGCATTTCCTATTTAAATTCCAATACATTTTTACAGACATAGAACAACAAATAATACTAAAATCTATATGGATCCACAAAAGACCTTGAATAGCTAAAGAACTCTTGAACAGGAATAACAAAACTAGAGGCATCACACTTCCTCATTTCAAACTATACTGCAAAGCTATAGTGATCAAAAGGAAATCCTGTCATTTCCAATAACATAGATAAAACTTGAGGGAATTACACTAAGTGAAATAAGACAAAGACCAATACTGTATGATCCTACTTATATGTGGTATCCAAAAATAAATACTGAAGTCATAGAAAGAGAGAGTAACTTGGTGGTTGTCAGGGGTGAGGGTTTTTGGAAGATGATCAAAGACGGTTAAAGGTTTACAAAGATGAGTTAAAATATGAGTAATATTTAGGCATCTAATCTACAGGATGGTGACTATAGTTAACAATTCTGTATTGTACACTTGCAAGTTGCTAAAAGAGTAGCTCAGTCCTCAACACACACACACAATGTCACTGAGGTAATGGATTTGTTAACTAATATTATTATGGTAATCATCTTACAACATATACATCTATCAAATCATTGCCTCATACATCTTAAACTTACACAATGTTATACATCAATTATATCTCAGTAAGGCTGTGGAAAAAATCTATTCTACTCCATTTAATAGGGTAACTGTGAATTGAAATGAGAAATGTAAAAGCCCCTTTATTAAAACTTAAACTTTCTAAAAGTCTGAAGAATTGTCACATTAATTTAAAAAAAATCCTTGTCAGAATTATAATTTAATTACATTAAACACCTGGATGTTGGCTGTGTCCTTAGGCATCAGTTCTTTAAAATAAAAGGGACTTGTTTACTTACCTTGGAGGGTTATGAAGAGCTCAAATGAAATAACATGAGTACAAGTGCTTCAACCATGTGTACAATTCTGATTATTTAAAAGTCCACTCAAATTTCACCACAAAAAATTCTCTTCCCAAAACCTCACTGTTAGCACACGGCAACCTAATTTTTTTTTAAATCCTTATATAAACAATTGGAAACAACTAAAGAATTTGGACTTCGAAGAACAATCTGCACTTTAATTCTATAATAAGTTAATAAAGTGCAAAGTTATCCCAAAATATTTACATAAAAATAATTATCAAAATCTTATAGACCAATTTCATTAAATATTTCTTTATTGCAAAGATCAAAAGTGAAAATAATGATGATTTGAGAGCACAAGTATGAAGTCAAGTTCCTCAAAAAAATGTATGTAAATTCAATAATCTCTGGAAGCTATTCTTTTTTAACAGGCCAAATACAAGCTGTGTTCCATAAAGGCTTGTATTTCCACTCAGAGCAGTGACTTCGAGTTGCACTGCTTTGCCACAGCTAGAGTTTTCTCACAACAGCTGAGAGTATCCCATCCACACAGCAGTCAAGTTACTCATTATCTAGAATGCTGGATATAAAATCATCAGCTTCCAATTGTTTGGTGGGATGAGGCATGAAAACATTGCAAAGAACTGACAAAGAAAAGAGATTCGAATCCTCTTCCATCTCAAATGACCTCTAAAATGGAGAGGGGTCATGAAATCAATGTTTTCACCCACCCAACAGGGTAGATGATTGAATCATCAAGAAACCGTGGCCCAGAAAAGCAACAACACTGCAAAACAAGTCAGCACAGGAAAGAAAATAAACACAGACACAGACACCAATCTTGCTCATGATATGGCCTCTAGCAGGAATGTAAACTAAATTTTAGACAGTGAAAGTAGTCCCTTGAAACAAAAAATATTCCACCAATCCACATTCTGTGAATATTTTAACTGGTCCAGAGGCCACATTTATTTTGCAATTGCAAAGACATAACCTCTCTGAGAGGCAAAGACAATTGGGATTTCCTGTGTCTCTCTGCCATTACCACCTATTTTTCCAAGCTTGTTGCAGCTGTATGCACCAATTCCATACTTTAAATGCCTAGAATAGCCCTTGGTCTTCTTCCAGGGTCTTAGCATCTTTCTTTTATTGCTCAATTACATCTTGCCTATACATCTCTCCCAGGGATTTAGAGATGGGACTAAGAGGGTGGCAGCATCACTGAGGAAAGATACTGACTCCGTCTCTCTCCACCAGATTTACTATAGTAGCAGTACTTTTGTGGGACCTGTGGTCTGGATATGAACCAGAGTAACCTCAAAGCAGAGTTCAGTCTAGCTGCATTCTTAGAAAAACTTACAGCTTTCAATTTCCAAGGTGCAGTTTTGTTCATCCAGTGGGTACCGCCTTAGGTCCATCATGCAGGCAGCTGTGGTTGTGATTCTAGAAGACAAATAGCAATGATACATGCTGTTAGCTGGCCCATGGCTGGAACTGGAAAAATTAAATCCAAGTATCAAAGAGGACAGAATTGGGCCTCTAGGAGACTGACTTAAGCCAAAGTTCTAACGAAAAAGGGTGCCACAAGTTCAGATAACCATTTTCCTTTATGAGCCTTGGGCTGATGTATTAAAAAAAAAATGGACAAAATCAGTATTTTCCCAAAGTGTGGTCCATTACCTATGGAGCATTTGTTAAATAGGCAGTTTCCATGCTCCAGAATGTCTTGGGGCAGGGAGGGATGGTCCCAGGGCTCTTTATTTTTCTAAGCATTATAGGTGATTAAGAATACCAACATAGATAATTCCTCTTCCACTCACATTTGTTTCCTCCTCTCTCTAATCTAATGTTAATTAAATCTTGGATTTGATGCATCATTTTTGACATTTATATACATTGTATAGTACTTATCAAGTGCTTTAATACAATACAGTATCAGCCTTTCATGTATCACCTGATTTGCTCTGTGCTGAGTAATATGATATTCTCATGACCTGTTAAGAGAATGTCCTCTCATGGATTGGCAGATTTACTTATTTAGAACACCTGGTACCTTTATTCTTTTATCAGGAAGATGTGAACATGTCCTTTTAATGCCTTTATATTTCTCTATCATCATCCTTTTTTTAGAATGAGAGAGAGAGAGAGAGAGCCCAAGCTGGGAAGAGAGAGAGAGAGAGAAAGAGAAAGAGGTCTGGGATCATGACGTGAGCCGAAATTAAGAGGCGGGCACTCAACCAACTGAGCCACCCAGGCGCCACTCTGTCATTATTTTTCACTAATCTCTTATTGAAGATCTACTAAAAGGAGTCAAAAATCATACAGTTCTAAATGATTTGTTAACATGTATTTTCTGATCAATAAGGTAGCATAATGTCATGAAAAAACACAAGTTTTAGAAAACAACAGACATAGGTATAAATTCTAATTCTGTCTTGCTGATTGACATCAAGATGGTTAATATCCTTTAACCAACCTTAGTTTCTTTATCTATGAGAAGGGGATATTATTAACAACAATAATAGTTACCTAACAGGATTTCTATAAGAATAATTTGTATACAGAATATAGAAGAGTACCTACATATAGTGTGTCCTTTAAATCTGCTAGAAAAAGAAAAACTAACAAGAAATTGATACTGAATTTGACCACTTGGGCTCACTCTACTCTGAAGGGCACTTTACTATGAGTTAAGAATAGAAAAATAAGATACAGCCCCAGCTTGGGATAAACAGTTTCTAGTTAGATATTTTTCATTAAAAGGTTGGGCACAGTTTGCAAGTAATCTAGGTAGACTGAGTCTATGAAATTCCTCAGTTAGGTGTGAGAGTCCCACTCCTTAGTTGTAGGATGGAAATATGTGACTAAGTGTAAGTAGTTTATACCTCTTTAGTTTGGTTACTGCTTCATTAAGGTTTGTGCTCTGTTAACTTTTTTCTTTTTAGCAGGAAGTTGAGTATCCTAGGGCTGATGTTCATCCCTGATTCCTTCCTTTCCTTCGCCAAGAGTTAGCTACTCTGCCTCAGCTCCTTTCCATCTCCATTGTCTCCCTCAAAATCTATGGCCCTGTTGCCTCACCTCATATAATTATTGTAGATAGGTCTCCTGGCCTCTCCATTTGCCTCCCTACCATCCATTATCCACACAGCAGTCAGATCTTTTAAAAACATAGATTAGATTTTATCATTCCTCTGCTTCATTTTAGTAGTTCTTCCAAAAAGATCCAAAATTTTGACTGTGTCCTACTGTGCTCTAAATAATCTGCCTCTTCCTAAAATCTCAATATTATCTCATACCAAGTCCTTTCTCACTATCTTCCAGTCTTCACATTTGTTCTTTCTGCCTAGAGTATGTGTCTCTCTGAACTTCACAAGGCCCTCTTTTATGATCCTTCACCTCAAAAGTCACCTCCTCTAAGAGGCCTTTCCCAAGCAGCCCATCCAAAGTGGTTGCCTTAACTAATGTTCCATCTTATCTGTTTATTTCCTTTAGGCAAGTATCATAATCTGAAATTATCTTGCTTATTTATCTTACTTTTTAAGATTTTTAATGAAGTACAGTTGACATATAATATTAAATTAGTTTCAGGTATATAGCATAGTGATTTAACAATTACTCAGCCATAAGAAAAGAATGAAATATTATCATTCACAACAACATGGATGGACCTAGCAGATATCATGGTAAGTGAAGTAAACCACACACAGAACGAGAAATGTCATTTGATTTCACTTACATGTGGAATATAATAAACAAAACAAATGAACAAACAAACAACAACAAAAGGAGAAACAGACTCATAAATATAGAGAACTGGTGATGGCCAAAGGGGAGGGGGCTAGGGGAATGGGTGAAAGGGATTAAGAGGAAAAAACTTTTTCTCCCTTCCTTCCTTCCTTCCTTCCTTCCTTCCTTCCTTCCTTCCTTCCTTCCCTTCTTTCTTTTCTTTCTTTTTTCTTCCTTTATTTCTTTCTTTACTATTTCTCTCAATAAAATGTAAGCTGTTTAGGGGCATGGGTTTTGTTATAAGGCACAGATTTATTGTAAGGCAATCAATAAACATCTGTTGGATAAATAAAAACATGAATTATAAAGAGGCAAACAGTTGGTTTTGCTGATTATAAATCTTTTATTTGGAGGATTATCTTACTGCATTATTTATTTCTCCTCTTTTTTTTTTAACTTAAAACATGTCTTAAGTTTTAGGGGTTTGTCTTATATTTTTAACAGTAAATACATTTTAATCCATTTAATTAACATTGCATAAAGAGTACTAGAGTTTATCTTATCATCAAACTGATTGTTTCGGCTTTCCCTGGGCCTTACCAAATACTTACATTTTATAAATTCTAAAAGTATATAAAAATTAACATTCACAGTTAATAATTTGCTCAGGGCCTAAAAATGACAATTTATTTTGGCTATGCAATACATGGCTGAATTTCTCACTGGCCTACTGATTTTCTTCCTTCCTTCTCTTCTACCTTCCTTCCTCCCTTGTTTGTTTCCTTCCTTCCTTCCTTCCTTCCTTCCTTCCTTCCTTCCTTCCTTCCTCTCTGTGTCTTTGTTTCACATGTAGCTACAACCTGAATTGTTACTAACACATTGTAGCTACTAACCTGAATTTCACATGTAGCTACAACCTGAATTGTAGCTATAACCTGAATTGAATACAGAAGCTTGTATTATGTAGAAGATAATTTTTTTTTCAATATATGAAGTTTATTGTCAAATTGGTTTCCATACAGCACCCAGTGCTCATCCCAAAATGTGCCCTCCTCAATACCCATCACCCACCCTCCCCTCCCTCCCACCCCCCATCAACCCTCAGTTTGTTCTCAGTTTTTAACAGTCTCTTATGCTTTGGCTCTCTCCCACTCTAACCTCTTTTTTTTTTTCCTCCCCCTCCCCCATGGGTTGCTGTTAAGTTTCTCAGGATCCACATAAAAGTGAAACCATATGGTATCTGTCTTTCTCTGTATGGCTTATTTCACTTAGCATCACACTCTCCAGTTCCATCCACGTTGCCACAAAAGGCCATATTTCATTCTTTCTCATTGCCACGTAGTATTCCATTGTGTATATAAACCACAATTTCTTTATCCATTCATCAGTTGATGGACATTTAGGGGAAGATGGTGGCATAGGAGGACGCTGGGCTCACCGCGCGTCTTGCTGATTACTTAGATTCCACCTACACCTGCCTAAATAACCCAGAAAACCGCCAGAGGATTAGCAGAATAGAAGATAAATTTTCAAAGAAAATAAAATTAGGTACATGATGGGCATACCAAAACTCCCATGTTACTTCTGTAAAATAGCATAAATAATCTCCATCTTGAGAAACAAGAGAAAATTAACTTCATCTGATAGAATGAACACAAAGGACATTAAAGGTACAAGGGCACACATATGATAAAAAAAAAAAGTGAGAGCCATAGACAGATGCTCAACAGTGTAAGTGAGGTGAAGTTTGCAATAGCTACTATATAGGCTGTGGTTCACACTTTCTGCTGATACATATTCATGGCAACTAACATCTGTGAACTAGTGCTGTAAACATTAGTGCTGTGAACAAGAAAAATAAATTGACTAATGCTATTGCAGAAGAAATGAGTTTCTACCCAAATTAAAAAAAAAAAAGATGAAAGTGTTTTTCTTACATCAACATTTATATTTACACCTGTGTTTTACTCTTTTAATGCTATACTTCACAAAAAATATATATATAACTATTTTCCAGTCAATGTTTCCAAGGCATCTGTGTCTCCTATTGGCTTAAAGCAGAAACTCTGTAGACAAAATAATCCATTTTGAATCCTGTTCATATAGACCAGAATGAGTGAACTAGGATGAATCACTTAGATACTATAATACTTGGTTGCTTCTGAAAATCTGAAATTAAAAACTTGCCAACCTGATTTGTTATAAGATGATAAAGGTAAGAAGAGATCTGTAACTCATAAAATGTTCTGTAACTCTTGTTATTACCACATGCTAATGAGCAAATACAGTGATAACTCATTTGACCAATGGTTAATATTTGGAAATATGTATATGTATATGTTTGTATACAGAAGAAATGTAGAATACGCAAGCACTTATATTAAAAGAAAAGCAGAGTGGGGTGCCTGGGTGACTCAGTCAGTTAAGCATCTGACTCTTGATTTCAGCTCAGGTCATGATCTCACGGGTTCATGAGATTGAGCCCCACGTTGGGCTCTGTGCTAAAGGTGCAGAGCCTGCTTGGGATTTTCTCTTTCCCTCTCTTTCTGCCTCTCTCTCTCTCTCTCTCTCTCTCTCTCTCTCTCAAATAAATAAACATTAAAAAAATCAAAGTAGAGCTATAAAATATGACATGAATAGCATCCAAACACAAAAATATGCAAAAAATCATTCTATATGTGTATATAAAACTCTAATAGATTTGAATACAAAGTACAGACATGTGTTAACAAATCTGCATCTTTTCCATGTGTTTTATAATATCAGAAACTACATCTGTTTTTGTCTTATTTGTATTTCAAGCACTTTGCCAGGTCCCTGGTATATATCACTAAGCCAAGATTAAATAGTAATAATAATAATAAACAAAGAGAAGAAAAAAATCCATGGTCATAAGTATTCTCAAACTGAGATTTTGATGCAATTCTCTATATTAAGTAGCTCATTCAATTTATGTAAAAATTCTAAAATCATAGAATTATAGAAGCTACTCAGAAAGGAATTTATTTAGAAAAGCTCAATGATCAACACCAAAATCTTTTCTTTGGAACTGATGATTTATAGCATTGCTAAGTTTCTCTAGGAACAATCAATACAACAAATATACTTAATGAGGTTTTCATGAACATTCCACTCTGAATCCTGATAAACATCCTTAATGGGCCTTAAATTACTTAACACTAGCACTAGTCTTTGAAGTGAAGCTAGTAACTCATTATGTAGGTATGCTGATTAAATTTTAAGTCCACTGTGAAATATATATAGTGTTGTCTTCAATCACAGGAAATAGTCAATGATGCATTCAGAATGTGCCTCTTTTACCTGTCACAAATTTTCTACAGTTACAAGTTGAAAATGTGACTTCTTTAGGCTGAATATTATTACGCAATGAAAGCCACCTTTGGGGAATGCCAATATTCTGACTGGGCTAAAGATCTTTGGAGAAACTTTTTGTTCCTTAGCCGCTGGGTCTTGTCAACCAAAAATTACTTGTGTCATAAAATACTGACATAGTGCAAGAAAACTACATATGTAACATAGCCTAAAACACTCACTAAAGGCATCTATAAAATCAAGAAATACAACAGCTATGCCAGAATTTTGCAGCAAAGCCACAACAAATATTTTATAGTGTCATTACCTGAGATTTAGTGATGGTACCGTATCATTCCAAGATTAAAAATAATCAAAGATAGTTATTAAGTAATAATAGATGCCTTTGCCTCTCAGCCAATAGGAGATAACTCAGAATCATAATTAATGTGACATGCTTTGGTCCTTTCAACAGTCTTCACAACAGACTTCTGGCACTAGAATATATGCTCAAACATGTGCCTTGACAAGTCAGAAATTTGTTAGGATTTCAACCAGAGATGACAAGAAAGTGACACTGGACTTCTACTTTGATTTCTTTATCTAGATAACTATCCAATCATTTCATGCATACAAAATTATTCTTTTCAATATATATGTATGTTTTTTAAAGAAAATCAGATGTCTTATCCCCAACTATATTCAAAGCATGTCATTCTAATCCACAGCATGTTTTTACTTTGTTCAAAATGCACATTTACTTAAAAGCAAAACTTACTCTAATTACAAAGGATAATAGGATCCTATAGTATGAGTGGGCATCATTACTAGAGAAAAATTAGGATGTAAAAACAGTCAATTATCAAAAAATATATTGATATATATATTTCTAGCTGTAAAACAAACTAAAAACTTCAGGTGGGAATGGGGGAAGATCAATAAACCAAAATCAAGCATTAGAGTACAAACTGAAATTTTGAAAAATTCTGAGGAGCTCATCTGAGTCACTTCTCCATAAGGTACTTGAAAAATTTTTGCCTCTCTCTCTCTAAGAAAACTGAATACTATTTTGTGTCTCACAGTCATTTTAGTTGGGAAGCTAACTTCTCACATATATCCCTCTTGTGATATGCTTGTGCATTTTGTAGAGCCTTAGATGACCCACTTTGGCATTCTTGCAAGTAATAAACATACCTATTAACTGATCACTTACTGAGTTCTAGACATCATCTAGTGTTGCTTAAATGTATCATCTCATTTAATGAGTGTTTTTCTCTAATAGCCACAGAATGAGGGGTGGAGTTGGGATTTAAATTTAGGATGTCTGACTCCAGAGCCCACATACTTAACTGCTATGCTGTAACTAACCAGCTAGTTGACCTTGATAAAGTCATTTAGCTTCTCTGGAGAACTGACCGATTTCTGAAATCCCAAATGAGCTTGGAAATTCTATAATCCTATGAAAATACATTACATGTTCTGTGACCCTGTATATTTTGTAATTGTGTTTTACCCACACATTCAAATGCTGTATTTCACAGCTGTTCATTCTGTTTTAGTCAATTATGTAGATTAGCCTACCCCAGACAAGCAAATACAGGCCTCCCCCCAAGGAGTCCCACTTAATATTCTCCCCTGATTGAAGGTCTCCCTCAGCATTTTTCTTCCAGCCTGCGCTCTTGATTTACCTCCACAGAGTCCTTCTGCTTAAATTAAAATCTCCAACACTCATGCATAATTGTTTTTAAAAGCTCTTTACAAGTCCTCATATAGAGTCACATGTGCCAGTATGCTCAACTTTGTAATCACCAAAAAAAGTAAGATTGCTAGCAATCATGTTCCCATTTGATAAATCGTGCATTTCAGATTAGAGCTATTTGTACTCTTCTGCAGCTGTTTGGCCTTCTGTGACTCTTTGCTTTTCTGGAATTTTATCCTCCATAAAGATACTCTGACCGTTTAAGGGCTACACAGGTTTCTGCTACAAATCCGGGTGCTAGTATCAAAGACATTTCCTTAAATAACATTGCCTGTATAATCCAAACAGCAGTATCTAACAAAATTTCATTTTGTGAGTATATAAATCCTACTCAATCAAAAATATTAGTCAATATGGACATACAGTCTGAGCCTTTTTTCTTCTGCAGTCAGTTCCTTAAAGATTTATTTATTTTTGAGAGAGAGAGAGCGAGAGAGAGCGCGCAGGGAAGGGGCAGAGAGAGGGGGGGACAGTTCTGAAGCGGGCAGCAGGGAGCCCAATGCGGGCCTCAAATTCGCAAACATCTAGATCATGACCTGAGCCGAAGTCAGATGCTCAACTGACCGAGCCACCCAGGTGGCCAGTCATTCCCTTATTTACTAAGATTTCCCACATTATATTCCTGATGGTCTCATCCGCAAATCATGCACTTATATCAGGAATGAGAATATGCTGACTTCTCTAAGTTATGTTTTAAAGGAAATCTGAGTCCCTGAAAAAAGCAATCATTCTATTTTTTGACTCATAACCTAACAACTGAAATTTGACTTCAGATCACTATAAGTGATTTAGTTGATCCAGAGCTGCTTACCAACTAGAAAGACATATAGCTGGGACTTTGATGATTTCAATAGTGATTATGTTTGTTTGTTTTCGAAATTTTAAACAGTGTTTAGGTATGCCAGAAACATTTTGTTGCATTTATTAAAATATATTTAAAATATTTAATTTTGATTTTAACACAATAGAATCATAACATTTCAGAATAAATTAATCAATTTTATTCTAGCCATTTATTTGTTTATTTATTTTAACAAAATACATGGCTCACAGATGCTGATTTATAGCTCACCAGTGACAGACTGAGGTTACAACCTCACCTGGGTCTTTGCCTTTCCAGCTCTACCCTCCACCCTCAATCACAATGTTCTGTGGCCTTATAGACTAGAATGTTGGGACTTCAAAAACTGTCTCCCTGATTCTCTAGCTTCAGGTTGGAGTTGGCCAATGGGGAGGAGATCAGGAGGTAAGGGAAGGGAGGAGAATGAGACCAGGGCAACTGTTTTCTAGGCTCAGCTCCTGTAGAATTTGTGTCCAGGTTCCCCCAACCATGCCTTGTTCTCCCCCTTCAAGTGTGGCACACTAGGGACCAAATGGCAACATGCTGATCCTATCCCTGGGAGGGAGGAAGTACTGTTCTATTTCTTTGTAAACTGACCTTATAATACATTGTCCTCAAACTATCCCATTTTCAGTATGCCATCTGTTTCCTATTGGGCCCTTGACTGATAAAATATATTGTAGAAATGTATTTAAAATCTGAGGTTTTTTGAATCAGACTGTCAAAATAATTAGGAGCATTCCATTCCTGGGTCCTCTGCCCTGGAATTTTAGGCATGAAGGGATGAAGTTTCCCTCTACCTTAAATGAACTTCCTCCTTCTATGACTGAAGTCTCAGTTCCTCCCAGCCCTCTAAGAAGCCTTCTCCCTCCACCTAGCTTATGCACCCCTAAGTCTCCTCCCCACTGGTCACTGTCATATCCCATTTCCTTTCATTATACTTGTCATTATCAGAAATTATCCTGTGTGTACATTTGCTTCTTCATTATTTTCTGTCTCCCTAGTAGATTCAGGGTCTATCTGAAGTTGGGTTTTCCAAAAGTAGATCCTGCAGGATGCTCATCGGGCATCATCAGCTATGAAAGAAAGGGAGAAGAAGCACGACTGGACAGAAAAACATCAGTGCAGGATTCAGGCCCAATGACATGGAAGTTCCAATGACATGGAAGTTCTAGAGGGAATATTGCCATCAAAGTGCCCACAAGGGCCTGAAATGGCCTTTAAACTTTCTCCCTTCCCACCATTGCTAAACACGCACACACGCGCGCGCACACACACACACACACACACACACACACACACACACACACACTTTGCTTGAGCAGCTAGCATTCAGCATCTGAGGAAAAGACATACCCTATAAAAAATCAGAGAAACATTTTTCGTGGTAGATCCAGCCTCTAACATGCCCTCACAACATATTTTCCCTGCTGCACATGGTTGCAACTGTGATAACCTTAACCAGTAAACTAGGCTTTACTGCTTTGTTACTGTCACTGTTATGTTTTAAACACAAAAATGAATTACACAAAGCTGGCTCCTGTCATGTACTGGCAACTCACCTTGTACCTTCCAACTCCAACAAAATCTACAACAATGCAGTGTTTGTGGCCTTTCTGCCATTCTAAACTCTGATGGTAAAAGATTTCCAAATAAATGGCAGCAGAGTTAAGTCTTTTACATAAAACAGGCTCCAAATGTGTGGGAAAATGCTTAACACCATTAGAAACCACAAGTTTGTAGAAACAGAAATTAAGCCGTGATTATTATTGCTTATCACATAAACAAAAATGTACAGAAATTATAATATTCCCAGTACTACACAGTCTGGGAGGAAACACACCATCTCATGCTGGTGGTAGAACTGTAAATTGGTACAAATTTTCTGGATGGTAATTTGACAACACTAATTAAAACCCACCAAATGTGCAAGCTTTGTTTCTGAAATTCCACTTTAAGAAGTTAAAGTGAAAACAAAATCATGCAAAACTATATACAAAGATGTTAAACAAAGATGTTAAGTACAACTTTAAACTGGGAAGAAATGGAAATATTTTATATACCTAACTAACAGAGATAATTAAATACATTTTGATTTAGTGACTGATGCAATAAAAATACTTTAAGAAGAGTGTGGACATAAAAGAACTCTTAATTCTTCTTCAGAGAAAAAACATATTAGAAAGCAGTGCAGTGCAATTCCATATTTATTTGGAAAGGTATATTGGTTCACAGTTAAATGACTAAAAGTATACTAAAATAAGCATTGGGAATGTATTTGGTTTTTATTTTCTTATAGTTTCAGTAGTTTCACTGTTTTTGTGATGAATGCATATTGCTTTTTCTCCTGAAAAAAATGTTATTAAGATAATTTTCCCCGTCTGCTTTAGTCTCCACCAAGACCATTCATAACTAGTCACTTGTTCTATTTGCAGTGGCATTTGTTCTGTATTGAGAACATCTGATAACGCCTGGGATATTTAGATTCCATGGGTTGGAAATGTTGGTCAGCATGCTAACTGTGTTCAAAGTAGGCACTTCAATAAATTTCCTATGCATTTAAAACATTGACAGAAATATCATCACTTGCTTAGGGATTCTCAAGGTAGACAGGATGATTAAATCATGTACAGATATACAAATACCTTACTGATGAGTGAATTCTTCTCAAGAGATCTCTATAATTATTGTTCTTACTTGAACCTCTCCAGTGATTTGGAACTGGCTCTTTCTGAAAGGAACCTATTCCATCTTTGAAAAGCTATGATTACCAGAATGTTTTTCTACATCTATAGAAGTTTCCATTTCTTTGAATGTAAATTGTTTAATTCATATACTTTGCAGTTTTTGTCAAGGAAGTGTTTGTTTTACTTAGTGATTCATTAGAGTTTTTGATGTCATTTTGTCATCAAAGCTATAAATCATTTTTATTTTTGTTTCTTAAATTGCTTTATGTCTAGACAATCACTCTCCATCCTAAGATGAGATAAAGTTTTATTATATTTCTCACTCTTTCACGGTTTCAAATTTTACAGCAATTTGTAAATCCATCTCAAATTGACATTGACATGTTGTGTGCACTGAGGACATACCTAGAATTTTTTATGGAAACAATGGGCTACCATTTTTTATTTAGCAAATTGTCATTTTTAAGGTAATAAATGGTGAGAATATGGATAAACTGGGATTCTCATGATTGCTGATAAAAATATGAATTGATTCAACCTTTATAAAGGGCAATTTAGTTATCAGAACCTTTTACACATTGGCCAGTAGTTTCACTTTTGGGCATTTATTGAGGGAAACAGAAGAGGACAAAGATGCATGTACAAGGCCATTCACCCCTGAATGACACGGAATAGTGAGGTGTGGTGAGGACGATGTTTGGTAAACTGATGATATACATCGATAGACTCTCATACACATGAGCACAGAAATAAAAAAACAGAGGCCTTGAAGATGAACAGTCTTGGGCTCAGGTCTTAATTCTGCCTCTTGCTGTGCAATCTTGAACCAACATACAAAGAACTGCTACAATGCAAAAGGTCCTCTTGAACTCTAGATAGTTATTTCTTCAGATATTCTATGGAAACATGACCATGAGAATCTCACCAAAAAGAAAGTAAGGCTAACTTTCTTTTCACTTGGGGAAATCACTTTATTTGTCCAGAAGTGTTTAGTTACTTAGGATGAAGTCCTGAAGTGAGTGTGGAGAGTGGTGAATATGGGTCATAGTAACTAAACACTGAAATTCAGAGAGCCCCATCCAACTAGAGACTGATTAAAACAAAGTTTAGATGCTAAGTCGGGAAAAAGAAGTGTATTTGAAAAAACTCCTACAAAAACACATCTATAATGCAAGGTTGTTTGAAAATATAAGAGGAAAAACAAATATTGCTTTGTACCCAAATGATGGCATGCTTTAGTAAGAACCTTAATTGACTAATAAAGAGTTAAAGCAGAATAAAGTGGTTCATAGTTTTAAAAATGGGGCCATTTTAAAGAAGGCTTGCAAAAAAACAGAACAGGCCCAGAAAAAAAGCATAAACACATTAAAAATAACCATCTACAATAAAAATTACCAGAAGATTATATGGCACATTGCAAAAAGGCAAGAATGGAAACAAACACATCCAATTCTGGGATGAAAAATGAAAACTGATATTAGGAACTATCTGAAGGGAAAACACATGTAGCACTGTTTTAATAAGGACAATTTCACTTTGTCAAAGCTGGAGAGAAACAGAACTGAAGAATGAGAGAATGGACAACTAAGTTAAAGAATGGCTGCATTGTATATATTTTGCCTAATTTGCCATGCTGATCTCTCTGTATCTCTGTCTGTTCCTCTCTCTAGAAAAAAAAATTACCAAAATGGCTTCATAATTCAGTGAAATGTTACTGGGTATTAAAACCTTAAAATTAATTGCTTAGCAAATGGCTAGATGAGCTGTGCTGTTCCAGCTGGAGAAGAGAGAGTAGACTGATAAATATATTAACAGCCTCTATTTACACAGAGGCCCCAAGGGAGTGATGATCTGCTGTTCACATTTTCTGCTGTGGACCAAAGGGTAGCTATGGTCATAAATTCTAACATGAAGGACGTGGAAGATTTAGGTTAAATAGAAAGATGACTTGGCTGATCATGAGGGCTGTAAAATAATGAAATGGCTCCCTAGAGTAGATGGTAGATTTCCCTTTCTGAAGAGGATGTGTAAAGAATAGGCTCATCTGTCAGGGTGATGGAGGGGGTGGGGGGAGGCTACCCATGGCACAAGGGGAATCTCAGTGACGGCCTGTCCTTTCTGGTTCACTAAAGCAGCGTCTATCTTTAATTTTCAGCAACCAGAGCAAATGTCCAAATCCTTTGCAGCCTCAGCACACCTTTGCTAATTTGGCTTGTAATGGATTTTAGCTTAATAAAACAGACAGTAACTTCAGGACTTGCTAAATGTAATTAAATAACTAAAGAGTCATAATACAGCCTATAAACGTTAAAGTATTCCAATGTGTGCTTAATGACAACAAGGGTTAGGGAAAGATATATTTCTGTCAGGTAATTATTAACAAAACCATTCAAGACTATCCTTACAGCACTGGGATGCAACATTATGTATTGGTTATAATTTTTATGCTCACTGTTCACATTTGTTAAGGCATTTGTGGTGGTGTAGTACTACAGTGTTGCTAATGAGTAATTATTTCTAGAGCAATTATTTTTAAGTGATTAAGATGTATTGTATCACTGAGACACAAGTGATTTTACATTTGCTTTCTCAATAGACTTCTTGTGTTCCCCAACCCCCAACTCCACCACAAAGCACATTCAACTGTCTTTTCTTGACAGGAAGAATAGGGTAATAATTGCCAAATGCCCACCATCCCTGAGAGAAACACGATGCAACAAAACTGTCTATTCATTCTTAACCTACCATTAGGGAGTTAATGAGAGTATAAGGTCTTGGAGTCATATATGTATTAATTTAAAAATTGAAAATATGCAGATTTATCATACTTGGTCAATGAGTTTGAGAAAAATTTAACCTCCTGAATTGTAATATACCTGATCAATATTAATCTACCCATAGGGAGTCTACATTTTGTATGGTGCTTGCTAAGAACTGGAGGAAATATTTTTTAAAATTTTTTTAGTGTTTATTTATTTTTGACAGAGAGAAAGAGAGGGACAGAGCATGAGTGGGGGAGGGGCAGAGAGAGTGAGAGAGACACAGAATCCGAAGCAGGCTCCAGGCTCCAAGCTGTCAGCACAGAGCCCAACGCGGGGCTCAAACTCACAGACCGTGAGATCATGACCTGAGCCGAAGTCAGATGCTTAACCTACTGAGCCACCCAGGTGCCCCTGGAGGAAATATTTTATAAAACTATTATGATGTGGTCTTTAGCCTTAAGACCTTAAAATCAAAGCCCAGATACAAGATACAGAAAGGAACTGATCTAGGAGGATATTAGCTTTATAACTTTTGATTGATTATTTAACCTCTTCGGGGTGCCTGGGTGGCTCAGTGGGTTGAGCGTCCAACTTCAGTTCAGGTCACGATCTCAGGATTCGTGGGTTCAGGTTCCATGTCCAGCTGTTAGCTGGGAGCCTGCTTCGAATTCTGTGTCTCCTTCTCTTTCTGCCCCTCCCCCTCTCACGCTCTGTCTCTCTCTCAAAAATAAATGAACATTAAAAAAACTAATTATTTAACCTCTTTGAGCATCAATAATAGCATGCCAACAATAAGGGCATTTACCTCTTAGAGATGTATAAACTTAATACACAGAAAATGTTTAGCATGGAATAAGCAATCCTACAAACTTTAGCTATGAATATAAAGTGATTATATTTATTTTCTATTTATTATTATTAGGTATATGTCTTAAGTAGGAATAATTTGTATCATAAGATCTCCAATTAGGAAGAGGATTGGAAGCTGAATCAGTCATTGCAGAGAAAATGAGATATCAGCTAGGTGGTGGAGAATAGATAAGACTTGCCTAGATAGAATGTAGTTGGGAAGATTTTCTTGTCAGCATGGCATGGTGTGAGCACATGCTCAGAGTCAGGACATACAGATAAAATGGATAGAGAAACTTGTGTGGTAACCAGATTTGCTGAGATTCTGGATGGAGGCTGGGTGATGTAGTTGACCTTAAGTTCCAGTCAACTTAGTTTATATTTTATCCACTGAAAATTGCAGAATGTAGTATGATATTATATGAACCAAAGTGTTAAAATTATGAGACACTTAATTCTGATTGATGAGTTAGTCACACACTGAGACACCTAGAGGGTCCAGCTTATGGCCTCTGTAGTATGTGGAGCAGGCTCAACATAAGACAATTGGGAATGGTGGGGACTGGGGTAAACTAGAGATACCTTGTTTGAACAATGTATCTATTTCTCAGTTCTAGCTGACTGTTGCTATGTGGAAAATAAGGGCCAATGTTTCCAATCTTTAGATTTTTAAATAAATAATTAGAAACTGTAAATTTAAAAATGAGATGTCCTAATTTTTTAAAGAACTGTGTTGGTCAAAAAAATACCTTCATGAATTGAACATGTCCTGAGGGCTGACAGGAGGCATACCTAGATACAATCTGTAATATTATAAATGAAGAAAGCAAGTCTCTGAGACATTAAGTGATTCATCCTAATTGACACAGAGAATGAGTTAGAGGTACCACTGGAACCTGAACCAATGATAATTTTACCCAAAGTTGACTACAACACACTGGGGCTAAGGCTTTGTTCTAGTCAGTATGGAACCATGTGGACATATGCCCCAAGCCAGGCCATCTCTGAAGTTTCAGTGCAATCTCCATTCTATTAATATATGTCTTTAAGTTCTAGATTATTTCTCATTAGTCTCAAAGTAAACAAACAATGTAGCAGATGGATACAGGTCAAAATAAAATTTTAAAAAGTGTGAGTACTGGTTCTCTCTTCTTGGCATTAATGCAGTAGAGAGGAAAGAACATGTCCTGGGGAGTCATTTGGTCATGCAGACTTGAGTACAAACACCAGTGTTTATCATTTCCTAGTCATGTCATTTGAGGAGGTTAGTTTGCTTGTCTTTAAAATGTAAATAACGATGCCTAGCATCTAGGGTTGCTGGAGAATAACACATAACTGTATAACTTGGTGGCATGCTATCATACCACTTGAGTGATAATGTCATAAAACTCGGTTTTCAAACATTTATTTAAGAAAGTCAAGGACAGAATGAGTAATTTAATAATTAGGAAAGGATGTTCTGATGTGAGTACTTACAGTCAAGTTCCCTAGGAACTGTAATTTTAAACTAAGCAATGTTAACA
Source organism: Panthera leo (assembly GCF_018350215.1). Classification (NCBI taxonomy): domain Eukaryota; kingdom Metazoa; phylum Chordata; class Mammalia; order Carnivora; family Felidae; genus Panthera; species Panthera leo. Next base: position 186,469,906 of record NC_056679.1, on the reverse strand, counting down.
ACCAATTAAATTACCAAAAAAAACTGCTCTACCATTCATATAATCTAGTTCAGTGAAGCATTCGACATTGTTAAAGCAGAAATATGTAAGGATGAGTTATACAAAGTATTTTTATTAAGATTAATTGCTTTTATAATGTATACAAATGTACAGTTGTATAATGTATAATAAGATAGAAAAATTTGAGTTAAAGCCAATTTTCACAGTTAAAGGAAATGAGCCAAGTTACTGTAAATCTTTAAGAAAACTGATGAGTTGGGGAAATAAGCTTTTTAATAGAACAGAATTCTCCTGGATTTATAATTGTGACTCCAAAGACACAGAATTAGCATTCTTGGAAAAGAGGTGGGATAATATTTGGTATGAGTCTTGGATTTCAATCTGGATCTGGCATTTCCAGCCCTGTGACACTTGGGATATTATTAATCCCTCTCTGTTTCCTTTTCTGTAACTTGTAGCTAGAAATGTCTGTTTTATATCAGTGCTATGAGAAATCAAACAAATGATGTCTACAAAGCACTCAGAGAAATTACTTGCAAATGCTCAATGTCAGGTAGATGGTAACTGCTCTTAACACTATTCTAGCCTATTTTAAGACTGTGAGTGAGGTCAAGGGGGAAGCAGGATATTTTTTTACAAAAAGAAAAAGAAGGGAATAATTAAAATTACGATCGCAAAAAGTATTACAATTAATGCTTTGAACACGTGGATAACATGATGACTTCTTATATTTAAAGTGATATAATTTATGTCAAATCTGGAATGGTAAATTCATATTTATGCCTTTGTTTTACATAATTGACAGGGATGCTCGGTCAAACAGCAGCTTCCATGACAGAAGGGAACACATTATGTATGCCTAACAATCAGTAACATATCCTACAAAAACTACATCATAAGAAAAAGGATTTAATAAAGAGTAGTTTCTAGATTTCCTCTGTATGATTTTTACACGTCTTAACCTTATAATGTTTTTTTTAAAGAAGAGACACAAAGCAGCAAGAAATACTTCCATACTCAGATTCATTTAAAAATAAATATCTAAGATCTTAGTAATTTCTTGAGTTGATTGTTCAATTTTCTCAGTCTGGAAAATACTATTTTATATTTAAAGCATAATTAATGTAATATTTTATTTCAGTGATATGGAACTGGTACTATTTATAGGACTGGTGTTCTTAATTATAAAATGTTAACTAAAAATTTTGGGAGTGTTTTGTCTATCTAAGGAACTGGGACATGCACTATGATAAGGGAACAAGTTATATACAGAATAATACTTTGTAGGGACCAAACTATTGGACCACAGGCTAAATTTGACCATCCAGTTATTTCTTTATTTTTTAATTAACTCAAATTAAATTTTAATACCAGTACAGTTAACCTACACTGTTAAATTAGTTTCGGATATACAATATAGTGATTCAACAATTCCATATATTACCCAGTACTCATCAAGATAAGTGTACTCTTGGGGCGTCTGGGTGGCTCAGTCGGTTGGGTGCCCGACTTTGGCTCAGGTCATGATCTTGCGGTCCGTGAGTTCAAGCCCCATGTCGGGCTCTGTGCTGACAGCTCAGAGCCTGGAGCCTGTTTCAGATTGTGTGTCTCCCTCTCTCTCTGACCTTCCCCCATTCATGCTCTGTCTCTCTCTGTCTCAAAAATGAATAAACGTTAAAAAATAAAAATAAAAAAAAGATAGGTGTACTCTTAATCCCCTTCACCTATTTTACCCATCCTCCCACCCACTTCCCCTCTGGTAACCATCTGTTTGTTCTCGATAGTTAAAAGTCTGTTTCTTGGTATCTGTCTCTCTCACTTCTCTTTTCTCCCTTTGCTTGTTAGTTTCTTAAATTTCACATATGAATGAAACCATATGGTATTTGTCTTTCTCTGACTTTTTTCATTTAGCATTATACTTTCTAGCTCCATCCTTGTTACAAATGACAATATTTCATTCTTTTTTATTTTTGAATAACGTTCCATTGTGTATACATATGATGTATGTACACATATACCACATCTTCTTTACCCATCCATCAATGATTGGTTAGCACATGGCTTTAAAATGTGAGTTTAGGGGTGCCTGGGTGGCTCAGTCAGTTAGGCATCTGACTTCAGCTCAGGTCATGATCTCATGGTTGGTGAGTTTGAGCTCTGTGTCGGGCTCTGTCCTGACAGCTCAGAGTCTGGAGCCTGCTTCAGATACTGTGTCTCCTTTTCTCTCTGCCCCTCCCTCACTTGTGCTCACTTGCTCTCTCTCTCTCTCTCAAAAAATAAACATTAAAAAAATTAAATCTTCGTATCCTCTCTCTTTCCCCATTTAAAAAAAATAAATGAAATATGGATTTCAGGGTGCCTGGATGGCTCAGTCAGTTAAGTGTCCCCCTTTGGCTCAGGTCATGATCTCACGGTTCGTGAGTTCGAGCCCCACATCAGGCTCTGTACTGACAGCTTGGAGCCTGAAGCCTGCTTTAGATTCTGTGTCTCCCTCCACGCTCACGCTCATGCTCTCTTTCTCTCAAAAATAAACATTTAAATTTTTTTTTAATGTGAGTTTAAAGGCCTTTAATGAAGACATGTAGTTTCCAGATTCTTTAAGTGCCCATCCTTCCAGATTCTCTTCACGTAGTAATCCAGCCAGGCCCAGTGGATGTTTGACTCTGTGACACTGGCTTAAAGATATAGGCATACCTCAGAGATACTGAAGATTTGCTTCCAGACCGCGACAATAAAGCCAATATCATAATAAAGTGATTCAGGTGAATTTTCTAGTTTCCTAGTAATATAAAAATTATGTTTACACTGTAATCTATTAAATCTGTAATCAATTGTGGTCTATTAAGTGTGCAATAATATGTCTAAAAAATGTACACACCTTAAAATACTTTATTGCTAAAAAATGCTAACCATTATCTGATCTTTCAATGAGGTGTAATTCTTTTGCAGGTTGAAGATCTTTCATCAATGTTGGTATCTGCTGACCCATCAAGGTGAGCGTTGCAGAAGGCTGGGGGTGGCTACGCCAATTTCTTAAAGTAAAACAACAATGAAGTTTGTTGCACTTACTGACTCTTCCCTTCACAAACGATTTCTCTGTAGCATCAGAGCAGATACCGTTTTGACAGCATTTTACACATAGCAGAACTTCTTTCAAAATTGGTGTCAGTTCTCTCAAATCTTGCCACTGCTTTATCAATTAAGTTGATGTAACATTCTAAATGCTTTGTTGTCATTTCAACAATTTCCACAAGCATCTTCGCCAGGGGTAGATTCCAACTCAAGAAACTACTTTCTTTGCTCATCTCTGAGAAGCAACTCCTCATCCGTTCCAGTTTCATCATGAGATGGCAGCAATTGAGTCACATCTTCAGGCTCCACTTCTTAATCGGAGTAAGTAGCTATAGAGGTGGTGGAAACAGCCAGAGAACCGCATCTGCAGTTACTTCCTCCAATGAAATCTTGACTCCCTCAAAGTCATCCATGCAGGTTAGAAGCAACTTCTTCCAAAGTCCTGTTCATGTTGATCATTTGACCTCTTTCCATGAAACACTAATGTTCTTAGGGGCATCTAGAATGGTGAATCCTTGAGAGAAGTTTTCAATGTACTTGCCCAGATCCATCAGAGGAATCAGTATCTATGGCAAGTATTGCCTTATGAAATGTATTTCTTAAATAATAAAACTTGAAAGTGACAATTACTCCTTGATCCATGGGCTACAGAATGGATGTTGTGTTAGCAGGAACACAAACAACATTAATCATGCTGTACATCTCCACCAGAGCCCTTGGGTGATCAGGTGTTTGTCAATGAGCAGTAATATTTTGAAAGGAATTTTTTTTTTTCCTGAGCAGTAGGTCTCAACAGTGGACTTAAAATATTCAGCAAACCATGTTGTAAACAGACGTGTTGTCATCCAGGAGTTGTTGTTCCATATGTAGAACAGAGGCAGAACAGATTTAGTGTAATTGTTAAAAGCTCTTGATTTTCAGAATGTAAATGAGCACTGGCTTCCACTTAAAGTTACCAGCTGCATGAACTCCTTACAGGAGAATCAGCCTATCCTTTGAAGCTTTGAAGCCAGGCATTGACTTCTCCTCTCTAGCTATGGATATCCTAGAAGGTATTTTCTTTTAATGGAAAGCTGTTTTGTCTACATGAAATATCTGTTGTTTGGTGTAGTCACGTTATCAGCTCTCTTAGCTAGACCTTCTTAATAACTTGCTGCAGCTTCTACCTCAGCGCTTGCTGCTTCACTTTGTACTTTTCTGTTATGAAGACGGCTTCTTTCCCTAACCCTCGTGAACCAACCTCTACTAGTTTCAAACTTTTCTTCTGCAGCCTTCTCTCCTCTCTGAACCTTCATAGATTGAAGAGAGTTAGGGCCTTGCTCTGCATTCGGCTTTGGCCTAAGGGAACGTTGTGGCTGATTTGATCTTCTATTTAGACTACTACAACTCTCTCCATATTAGCAATAAGGCTGTTCTACTTTCTTATCATTCGTGTGTTCAACAGAGTAACACTTTTAATTTCCTTCAAGAGCTGTTCCTTTGCTTTCACAACTTGGGAAGCTGGCACAGGAGGCTGAGCTTCCCACATATCTAAGCTTTTGACATACCTTTTTCACTGAGCTAAATCATGTCTAGCCTTTGATTTTAAGTGAGAGACATGTGACTCTTCCCTTCACTAGAACACTAATTTTAATACTGTTGTGTCTCAGGAAACATGGGGGCTTGAGGAAAGGGGGACACCTGGGGGAAATGGACACTCGGTAGAAAAGTGAGAACACACACAACATTTATCAACTAAGTTTGCCAACTTATGGGGTGCAGTGTGTGATGCCCCAAAACAATTAAAATAGTAACATTAAAGATCACTGAACACAGATTACCATAACAAACATAACAATCATGAAAAAGTTGTAAATATTGTGAGAATTACCAAACTGTGACACAGAGACATGAAGTAAAGCAAATACTAGAGGGAAAATGGTGCAAATAGCCTTGTTTGATACAGGTTGCTACAAACCTCCAATCTGTAAAAAAAAAAAATGCAGTTATCTGTGAAGTACAATAAAGAGATGCACAATAAAACAAGGTATGGCTGTAGTTAAAAGTTGAAACCCACTTAAATATGCTGAAGTAGAGGGTTGGCAACATACAGCATCACCTCCAAATATAAGAGATTAAGTAGCTTCAAAGTCATACTGCAGAAAAATGAAGGAATAATATTAAGTGAATAAAGAAAATTATGAAATGGACATATAACATAATCACAGTTTTATGTGAAAAAACATTCAAAGAATACAGAAGGGAACCTGACAATGATAGGTATCTCTGAAGGTATTTTTTTCTTCAAAATTTGATACTTTTTAAAATACTCTACTTTTCAAATCTTTGATCACTAGCATTTATTATTTACGTACCTGGAAGACAAACTCTTAGTCTTACTAAAAAAGGAAAGGAGGGGCGCCTGGGTGGCTCAGTCAGTTGAGCATCTGACTTCAGCTCAGGTCATGATCTCCTGGTTTGTGAGTTCGAGCCCTGCATCTGTGCTGACAGCTCCAGAACCTGGAGCCTGTTTCGGATTCTGTGTCTCCCTCTCTCTGCTCCTTCCCTACTCATGCTCTGTCTCTCTCTCTCTCTCTCAAAAATAAATAAACATTAAAGAATTAGAAAGGAAAGGAGAGAGAGAGAGAGAGAGAGAGAGAGAGAGAGAAATGACTTTCTTGAATGAATACATATAAAATACTGGGCAGAGGACCCAATAATTTTTCAAACCTCCAATGCCTCATCATTTTATAGACACGACTTTACAACAATGTCAACAGTCACGCTGCAAATCCTATCAGCTTATACAGCCTATAGACATAGCAGACATAGAACAATGATGTTTTAAATTGAATAATCTATGAACAAAATCTTTTATCTACAAAATATGTGGCTAGAATTTAAATTTACAAGATTTTTTTCCTATAATGTAGGAGCCATAGCTAGGAAAGCAAATCATTCACAAGTTATGTATCTTCAAATATGAAGACTAATTTTTATCAGTTGTAATAACCTATGTGTCCAGAGAAAGGTAAAAAGGGCAATATAGAGTGACTGTTAGAATTTCATAAGTCAGATACACTTGGATCCAATATTCAGCTCTGCAATCACTAGCTGTGTGACATTAAGCACATTAGTTTTTTTGACCTTCAGTTTTCTCTTGTGTAAAAAATATCTACTTCTTAAGAGTTAAAGTATATGAAGTATTTAGTATACTGTGCCTGGCACAAAATAACTACTAAATAAATGTGAATTAAAATGAATGTTTGAATGAGCAATAAATGAATGAAAAAAAAATTTTTAAAACGTGGAAATAAATAAAATGTTATAAGCAAAAGTACAGGCAATTTGTCAATCAATTTTGGGAAGGTATTCAAATCTAGTCTTATGTAGAATCTTCTCCCACCAGCACATGGTCAGTTGCCCCAAGGAAAGCTTAATGGAAACGAAAGCTTGCTATCTGCTATGAGGAATTTTAACTAACAGTACCAGAGATCTCTTCCCATCAGCAGAGAGAAATGGGTGTGTATGCTCCCTTCCAGTGCTGAGCAATCTGCCCACAGCAATGCAGAGAGCATCACTGTTCTGGGGACTTTTGTATTCCATGGGTAGCAGCTACTCAGTGACCATTACCTGGGTCAGATTGCAAAGAATTCCCAGCCACTGGCGTTCATCTGCTCTACCCTGCCATTGCATTTCGTTTTTGTTTCTCCTGTTTTTTGATTTGGAGTCCCCCTCTAGCCTTGTGACATGTTTCCCCATCTGCTCATGCAGATGGTGTATCCAGAGAAGTAAAAAATTCTGGTGTCCCTAAATCCCTCCTGATGCAGTCAGTTCTCTTTAACACAGAGCAGTGGAGGAAATATATGAGGATTTGGAAACTACATTTTAAAGCACAGAAAGGTCATGGCTCACATAAGGAATACATTCATGTTCAGTGTCTAGTCTGTAGCGAATGTTGTCTGCTTAAGTAAGCCCATACCCTGACATACTCCTGAACGAAATTGTGTGTGCCACAGCTGACAGCACCTGAAATATGGAATTAAGCCTTGCCCTGTCACTCAACCCCTACCAAATCTTAGCAGTCAGCAATTACACTAATGACCTCTGGAAATTTGGCTCCATGTATATTTTACACTTTTTTTTTCTATCCATGCTTAGAAAAGCTGGAAACTTGCAAGGACAAAAGCTTTTTGAAATGAAAGAAGATTTTCACTAAAGAATAGTAATTTGATTTTACACAATTTTTAAAATACAACAAAAGATGAAATTGAGCCTAGCATCCCACTCATGTTGGAGGAAACAGAAGCCTGAGCATCAATCAAAAAGAACAAAATCACAAATAAAGGAAAAGTAACTCCGCAGTATAGCCTCTTCCTCATCTAAGATGTCTGAGATTTGCATAATAAAATAAGCACTAAAACTAAAACCTATTTGGGGCACTGTGTGGCTCAGTCAGTTAAGCTTCCAACTCTGGCTCAGGTCAGGATCTCAAGGTTTGTGAGTTCCAGCCCCGCGTCGGGCGCTGTGCTGAAAGCTCAGAGCCTGAAGCCTGCTTCAAGATTCTCTGTGTCCCTTTCTCTCTGCCCCCCCCCCCCCCCCAATCACACTCTGTCTCTCTCTCCCTCAAAAATAAACATTAAAAAAAAAACCCTAAAACCCATCCAATGACATAGACCAAATTCAGCCTCGTAGGTGATTCCACAATCCTTAGTGTTCTCAAATTGGAATGTCAGGTAATCCATATTATTTGGAACTTGGCCTCTCAGACTAAAATACTACTTGTTTTATGCCTAGATTTTAGAAGTGCATTTTCACTCCTGTGTTGATTTTCCCCTCTGTTCTTTCAGTGTGCATCCTTTCCCAGTCCCAGGCCACCCATGCAGCTGACACAAACTTTTCCTCCTTGAGAGTAACTCCACCCTCCACCATATAAAGATCAGACCTATGGGTTGTCTCATCCCCTCATCACTGGGTGATGACTGTGCAGAGATTAAGTAACTTAACAAGGATCCATGAACCAACCATTAGTGAATAATGTTAGTGAAGTAGTGAGATATACAAAGTTGTCACATACTAAATGAGCTAAGAAAGGGCCAGTTGGGGATGCGGTGAAATGTTTCTCATTATCACACCATAAACCCCTATTACATGGGCAGAAGACTGACCCTTGTGTCCCATATGTCTAACTTCCCACAGGAAGTTAGATCAACCCATGGATTCCAACCCATGGATTCCAGCCAAAAGGGCTAAAATACTTATGATTTGGGAAAAACATTGTTCTGAGCAATAAAAATGCTTCTTTTTTCCACATGGTAGTCAACCCTCACTCTTCCCACTTCCTGCCTTGCCTCCTATCACACAGAGAAAACATACACGTTCACACACATGTGCACAAACACACACACACTGAAATATAAACAAGATAGTTCAAATAACATAAGGATATGCTATTTGCTAAACAAATCAATGAGAAACTATACACATTTTAATCATAAAATATTTGATAATCATAAATAAAAAAGAACATCTCCCTTTAACTCAGCCATAACGAATTTTTCGAGGTATGTGTCTGAAAAGCACTAGTTCTCATTAGAAAGTGTTTTCTCACTGACTCATTATGTGGTAGAAGGCTAATATGGGTCACCTAAATTCCACATTTATACAACTCTCTTCACCTTCACATCTCTGTGTATCTTTTAAGACACCACTGGGACTGCAAATAATAAAATAACATATGAAAATACTACACCAATGGAAATTTCTACACAGTCAACTCATTTGCATTTAAGTCACAACCTGGAAAACTGAATTCATGATAAATGCTGATCCTGTCTTTGTTTTCAGAATGCCTTCTTATCATCTGTCGAACCGGTATCACCTCTAGTACCATCTCACTGGTAACGTAGTTCTCCCCACTAATAAAGAGAAATGCACACGGTGTCTACTAGGTAGGACGATCAGATTTTTTCACCTCATTAAAACATAATAATCTTTGGTAATTGGGTTCTCCATGATACCGATTTGATTTTATGCTTCTCTTTCTTCTTAATTTACCTCAGAATGCAAATCCATTCTTTAAAAACATTAGATGTGATTTTGCCTGAGTTGCTTGCATTGAGACTGAATGATAAATCAATTTGAGATAAGCCTCCAGAGACCACAGGATCCCCTCTAACTGATAAACAAAGTCAGGTAGTTACACTGATAAGATAGGAAGTACTGTGGAGAAACCACTATTACTTATTCATTCTTGCAGACATTCATTCAACAAATAGTTTTGCACTGACCCTTCTGAGACAGGCACTATGCAAGTTGCTGGGATACAGCAGGGGGAAAAAATAGAGGTCTCTGCTCTCATGGAGATTATCATTTATTGTAACATGGCCAATAGTAAACACTATTTTACTGTTTTATTTTTATTTATTTTACTGTTTACTATTAGTATAGTGTTTATGAAAAATGCATTTAGTTATAAAGCACACAAAATGCAGAAATGTGATAGAGAGGAAACAGAAATTTGGGGTAAAGCAGCATTACTTAATTTTCTTCCTGTGAGCACATAAGTGTGTTCTGTCCTTAGGACCATGGTGCTTTTGTTCTAACTGGATCATTGCTCAGATTTCTGTCTGTTGGTCTTGATAAATAACATCTTGATTCAGATGTCACTCCTCAGATAGGATTCCACCCCCCTTCTCCATCACTCTTTATCAGATCATTCATTCTGTTTAATTTTCTTCATGGAATTTATCACAATTTGCAATCCTCAAGTTTATTATTAAATAGCCTCTTTTTTTTTTTTTTTTTTTTTTGCTGGTGGTTTATATGTTTCCTTTATTAAGTACATGCCTCTGGAGTTAGGGGCTATGTCTGGCTTATTCACTTCTGCACCCCTATTCCCCACCTAGAGAAATAAGAAGTGCTTACATGGCAGCTGATTGGGTGGACTGATGGATAAATGAATTGAGGGTTCAGAAATTCACTTGACTACAATGGCCTTGTTTCATTAAACATAACTTAAAACACTAGTATTTTCTCATGCTTCCTTTGAGTACACCACACAGACATTCCTAACATTAGGGTAGTCACCATTACTAAGAGCAATCAGCTATCAGTCTAATGAAAATTCTGAGTGAGTCTGTGTCTGCTCTGCTACCTCCTAGGCCATGCACTGGGCCTTTCCCCTGCATTAAACCTATTAGAACATGAAGGGCATAAACTCTAGAGTCAAACAGCTTAAATTCTATTCCCAGTCTTGACACGTGAAGTTGTGCTGCTTTGAACAAGTTACTGGATTTGTCTAGGTCTCAGTTTCCTTTTCTATAAAAATGGAATGATATGAATATCTGCCAGATGGGATTATTTGAGGATCAGAAGGTATAACAAATGAGCAGCAAATGATATATAGCATGTGCCTAATTGATTTTGATGGTTGCCGTTATCTTGGTAACTGCAGCAATGAACAAGACCACAACAAGTGTTTATTACCCACCTACTGGGTGCTGGCTGTTTCACCTAAGTTACATTATTTAATTCTGATTATATTCCCATAAGTTAAATGATATTATTTTCAATTTAAAGTTGGTAGGTAACTTTTTAAAAAGCCACAAAACCTACAAAAAAACCCCCCAAACTCCAGAACCTGGCCCTCTTGCACTATCCTATCCTACTTTGCTCTTCATCTCACTATTACATATCTTCTCATCCCACTAAACTCCAGGTTTTGAGTCTCAATTTTTGGTTGTCTCATGTGTCTTTGTGTAACCCCAGTACCCTAGCACAGTGTTGGTACATAATAAGGATTTAACACCACTATCCCCTCTTGCCAAATATCATCTGGTACTAATCACGGCAGAAAATAGCAGGATAGTCAAAGTTAGACACATGTGGCATTCTTACAATGGCAATTAATCTCTACAAAGAAGTCAGTGTGTGCTGAGGACTCTACTAAGTGCTTTACAAATCTTTGTTCACTTAATCTCCCCAGTAATCCTATAAGGTGGGGGTACTCTAAAGCCCTACATCACTGACAAGGGAGCTGAATGTCAGAAAGATGAAGCATAGCTAATTTGTGACAGAGGAAGTCCTTGAAACAAGGCAGTCAGATCCCAAACCCAGGCTCTTGATCCTTGGGCAACACTGCTTTTCCTGTGTTCTGTGGCCTCACTATGCAGTGATGGAAAATGCCTCCCAGCATATTGATGCCACAAGAAGTTTTGGTCTTTATCCTAATTTTTTTCAGTTTCCCTTAGTTGTTAGACTATTACAGCTGCTAAAATAAAAGTCCTAATTATTTTCTCTATTATGGCTAGTGAGAACAACCCAACATGGAATTAATATCTTCCTCCAAGGATTTATGGCCAGTTAGCATTTTGTTGCCTTTTATTCTGTCCATAAGAGTGCAGATAATGGGCTGCTTCTGAGAAGTAAAACAGCTTGAGCATTTCATAATGTGGTGACTGTGATTTGAGTCTTTAAGCTATTATACTGGCTTGGTTTCCAAAAGGAAGGTTTGCTTTTATTTGTGACCTCCAGAATAAAAAGGTAAGGATACACAAGAAATCCTCTCTTACTAACCATTTAGCAAATCAAGGCATTAAAACTTTAACCAAAAGTCCTTTAACAAAAAATTTTAGAGATGATATCCTTAGGTTACATTGCCTTTTATCTCCTTTAATTTTTTTTTTCTTCTCCATGGGGAATAGGCTGAAAAACACTTCAGTGAAATAAATCTTTTTTTTACTTATGCCACAAAACAAATACAGATTTTCTTCAGTGTACTCTGGGATCTTCCCTAATAGTCTTATAGACAAAGGTACTTTTCTAGTTGCCTGAAAGTCAGAAGTATGACTAAGCTTAGTACTTTCTCTGCCCCCACTTCCAGGATGAGTATTGATGGTAGACTTAGGGTCAAGGATCTGAGTGTAAGAATGACATCTGTGAATTCTTGACATGAAAGTGTACAGGTTACTGGGGTAATTCCTTCCCAGATTATGAGGAATACAGCATCTTCAATCTGGCAGAAAGCTGGACAGAGTAACTCTAGAGTGGCTTTCAGAGCCCCTAGGAGCCAAAAAGCTAGGTGGCCTTCTCACTTCTACTAAGGTATTACATCTTTGGCTGAGATTTAATCTAATCTTGAAGTGGCTGCTTTTTACTTAGCCTGCAACCGAACTCCACAACATGGCTATATTATTCTGGAAAAGAAGAGAATTTCAAAATCCCTATACCCCCAATTCAAACTGAACTTCAATTCAAACTTCCTTGAACTTGAGGATTCAAAAACATGAAACAAAAATAACTTTCTGCATCTAAATTGTACAACAGAAAATCCCCCAAGGATAAAGGATGAAAGTAGGGGTGATGATCTTAACTTACACCTGAGGGATATACTATACGTGCTGTAAATATGGAAACGGCTACAGGGTAGCCAAAAACAGTGCACAAATCCCCATCATGGAGCCTGTTTAAGACTGAGAAAGTCATAATTATTTATTTACGAATAGCGACTAGGACAGTCTCTCTAGGGGGAGGCTCCTTTTATGAGCCTTGGAAATTTGGGCTCTCCATTCTTCTTCCGTCAAGATTTTCAGTACCTGCTTTCCCTAAGGGTCTTTTGCATCCATCTACCTGGACAGATACTGTATTTTTGCAGAGTCTGAGGAAGTGACTGAGATCATGGGCTTTGAGTTCAATTCTGAGCCTCAAACCAACCAGCAAGATATTTACTTCTCCAAAGCTTCAGTATTCTCAACTATAAAATGGAAATAACAGTAGCCTCCTTCACAGGGTTGTTTAATGCAGATAATTCAGGGCATGACATATAGAAAATACTTGATACACATTACTACTACTGCTCCTACCACGACTACTACCAATAGCAGGTAATCACTCTCTTAATTAAACAAGTGCTCATTTATATTTGACTTGAAAGGTCTTTGTCTAATTAAAAATCTGACAGGAGCTAACTCCTTACAAAGACTATCTAGGTTAACTGTATTTTGCTTATTTGCCAAGCAAGTTGCCAGCAAAAGCTGCCAACAAAATTCACTGATTTCATGAAATCAGAGTGTTACAAAAGTTACCCCAAACGTCACTGGAGAAGACTTTATCTTTAATGCTGAGGACAATCTACACTGTTTGAAGGTCAGAATTATAAGTCCCTTCTGTTTTCTTCAGTTTTAACATAAGACAGAGGAAAAAAACCTGTTGCTGATATATATATGTCCAAATATATACACACATATGCATATGTACACATACTTATATACCTATAAATTGATACATTTGCATATTTATATGTATAAATAGAGATAAACACCTGTATACAAACATATATGTAACAGCTATAATTTTAATCATCCACTAGGAAATACTTTGCTTAAAATAAGTTAAATAATCAAATTAAATTAAATTATATTAAATTAAAAAGTGAAGATCTGACTTCTTTCCATGCTGACAGTATTTTTGTGGCCTAGAGAGTTCACTCCCAATGAAATCAGGAATATGCAAGTGCTACCCCCAAAATGTGTTATGTATAGCGTTGCTGTATACAGATACATTCACGAGCCTATGAATAATGTGTCCTCAGTGATTTTAATGCTTCTTTCCTTTGGAGACAAGGCCCAGTTCCATGGCACTCCTTTGTCTTCAATACAAGACGTATGTTCTCATTGGGCATAGGGCTGGTTTCTGCCCTTCTTTGAAACCCCTGGAGTCTCTGGCCATTCTTTTCCCCAGAAGTTCTTTCACAGCTTTGGTTTCAGGGCTGCCACATCTACAGCTGTCATGTGACTGAAATCAGTGGACATGAGGACAACTAGGGACCCATTCAGCTGGCAGTGAATGAGACCCACTGACTACTGAAACACTATGAGTCAGTAAAAGTTAAGAAGAAGATAGTGGGCAGACTTTCTTTTCCTCTTTAATTTTTTTTTTTTTTATCTAAAAGTCCAGCAAAATGTGGCAACAGAAAGAGCCCTAGATTATTTCTTAGGGCTGCTAAATACACACTGCCTCCATGTCTCAAGTCCAAAGAATGGTGTGATCCTGATTCTACTCTTTTCGATTAGGAATTGACTTATTTGCTGACATCAGTCAATGATGACTCCATGCAACCAAATGACTCCAGCAGCAGCAGCAGCAGCAGCAGCAGCAGCAGCAGCAGCAGCAATAACAAGCCCTGGATTAAGAGTTAGGAGTCTGGTGTTCTACTCTGTGCTTTGCCATTAACTGTGTGATATTAGACATAGTCCCTTCCCTCTCTGAACCTCCCTCTTCTCATTCCTAAAAAAGGAGGTGAACTTGAAGATGTCAGCTATTATTTCTAAATAGGGAAAATAATAAGCAAGAAATCTCTATAAAAATTATTTACAGTTCAGGGCATATGGGTGGCTCAGTCGGTTAAGCATTCAACTCTTAATTTCAGCTCAGGTCATGATCTCACAAATCATGAAATCGAGCCCCATATCAGGCTCTGGGCTGACAGTGAGGAGCCTGCTCAGGATTCTCTCTCCCCCTCTCTCTCTCTCTGCCCCTCCCTTGCTTGTACCGTCTCTCTCTCTCTCTCTCAAAATAAGTAAATAAACACTAAAAAAATTATTTATAGCTCCTTGGACTGGATATATTCTATAAAACACTATGATTGCATGCACTGTTTCCCACAGAGTTGGAGAAAGATGAAGATGATTTTTCCTTCTCAGAAGAATGAGAAAGTCTAGAGAGCAGGGCGTCGCACCCTGGCCATTAGGACTGATATTCTTAATAAAATTTCTGTTTTTCTGCTTGACCAAATGCAATCGCTATCTCTATGAAAATTAATTAAAGCAATTAGAAAATCTGAGTAGAACTTGATATTTTAATGTTTGATAGACTATGTTTCAGTGAGGGATGGCTACTTGATTATTTGCTTGTTTAATATCCTGTGGTAAAACTTTAGGAATAGAGGAAGAAGACAAAATTAACAAAATCTTGCCTGTCTAAATTCATTACAAGCTAACATTATCCTTTGCCATTTTCCCAATGACAGAACATACATAGCAGGAGGTGGGTGAATTGCCTTCTGCTTCCTGCTGAAATTTTCTTTAAGAATGTGAACCTTTAATCAGAAGTGACATGCTTCTGATCTAATATTACATATGGGAGGTGTATAGACACATGAACTCAAGCCCCCCCCCCCCCCCGGACCAAAAGACAAACAGCTATTTTTAGATGGGTCAGCTGTTACTGAAAGACTAAGTCATTCTTTCCATAAGAACTGGCCTAATAAAATCAGCATTAGTACATCTCCAGAGTCATCTATTTAACCAGTGAGACTACAAATTGTAACAGCACAACTATAAGACTATAAATTGTGCCACAATTTATATTTTTTATTTGCCTGTCACTAAAATATTAAGTAAATTTTAATCGGTAGTCCTGAATTTCATAGCAACAACCACATATTTCACCTTATATGAAAACCATAAACCATATCCTGTATGGGATAAAGAAATATATCCCAAATATGTCCCATAATGGCTAAAGAATGGTGGTGAGGAGGGTTATAGTGACATGAAAACATGTTTATGATACATCCTTTGTCACAGAAAAAAAATTCAAGTCACAAAATAGTATGTAAAATGTAAATCTGTTTTATAAAAAATTTCCTATAAGCTTTTTTACTAGAAAAGTATCTAGAAGACTATAAAGCAAGGTACAGATAGTGTTTATCTCTAGGTGATAGAATTAAGAGTAATTTTATTTTCATAACTGTATTTTCTAATTTTTTAATAATAAATGTCTACCACCTCCTGATAGGAAGTCTTTTCTCTTAATTATGTTTGTTGAAGAGTTTCTAATGTTTGATAAAATGCTTATGATAGAAATAATATGCAGTCCAATTTGGATTCAGATCTTAAATTTTAATGAAAATATATATTACATTAAAAAAAGATGTCATCATTTGATAATTCAGGGTTTTTTTTGTATGCCAGAATGTAATGATTTTGGTTTTGATTTCTTAATCAATCAGATATTTTCAAGGAGATAAATATAATTGCTAAGTAACTGAAATATCATGTTAAATGCTTATGTACACAAAGAAAGGTGGGAGTATATATACCTAATATATTTATGCCACCCATTAGCAAAATCATAGGAATACGAAATTTGGGGAGCTAGAATAAAATTTAGAAGTCACTTAAATGAGTAATTGTAAGAACTATTAATTGTAAGACAAGGCCTCCTAATTTTCTGCTTAATGTAATTATTCATTTACTTTTTGAAATCCAACAAATATTTCCTATTGTAAGTAAATAACAATATAAATTCTATCTAGCATTCTTTATAATACCAACCACAGATTAAATCTGGTGTTTACCTGGTAGGGGTTTGCTGGATTCCCTAAAAGAAATCCAATATTTTCTATATTATTTTTCCTTGAACTGTTCTGAAAATGATTTCAATGGGCCAACCTTATTTGAGAATAATATATAGTTACTCTGTTTGAAATATTTCCTTTGTAAATTGCTAGGAATTCTTCAGCTTCATCAACTAGAAACTCATTTGTCACAAATTATCCAGCTGGGTTAGTCCTGAGAAAATATTCTTCCTCCTGACAGAGGAATATATATCTCCTGACAGAAATCTCTAAATAGCATTGTTAAAGACAAGAGGAATCTGATTTTACAATCAAATTGGTGAAATTGAGCTATCAACCAGTCAAGAGTGAAGGTGAGAATCTATATTCAAAGATTTCATTATTCTTTAGCCACAAACTATAAATTTAAGTTTCAAAAACGCACTATTTATAACTTTTGTTAATCATTCCTGTATCCCATAGACTGTTAAATAAGTTGAGAAAATAGACACACATGATAGGACATCAGGGGAAGAAAAGGAAAGACTTTTTAAAAGAAACTGCACAACATCTAATTAAATGAAAGTTACTGAGTGCATGCAACAAATGAGGCACTGGGCTGGGGCTACAGAGCAGTTGTTACTTATTTATTCATTCATTTTTTTATGTTTATTTATTTTGAGAGAGACAGAGAGAGAGAGAGAGAGAGAGAGAGAGAGAGGGAGGGAGGGAGGGAGGGAGAGAACAAGTGGGTAAGGGGTAGAGAGAAGGAGAGACAGAATCCCAAGCAGGCTCCGCACCATCAGTGCAGAGCCCGAAGCAGGGCTCAAACTCACAAACTGCAAAATCATGACCCGAGCCAAGATCAAGAGTCAGAGGCTTAACCAACTGTGCCACCCAGGCACCCACAGGGCAGCTTTTAAAGTCTGCCTTGCCATTTGGGTCTCAAGCCAGGCATCCATTTTCCTTGCTCCAGATCTCACGCTGCCAAATGCAATAGCTGGAGTTAACTGGCTCCACTATACATTTTTTTTAGTGGTTCCCTTTTTCACTCTAGATCTGCCTGGGATAGACCTTCCCCATTTTCTTCAGTCCACTTGCTCTCTGACACTCTTCTCATTCTACACCATGGACCCGGTGTCCTACTTTGCTGAATTGTGAAAAGACAACTGGGCTATAATTCTATAATATAAAACAACGGCCTTGATATGCAAAGCCTTCCTTGTGCCAGCCTTCAAATATCCCTACATTAATTTATTCATTAAATAGTAGCACTGAACACTTATTATCTACCAGTTACTATGCTACTCCAAATATATAATTTCATTTTCTACTCTGATGTTAGATTATATATTCTTTTAGATTCATTAATTATTGATTCAGAGGATGACAGGTTATAAAAACCATAGCATACTAGTATCATCTAATTTACCCCCTCTGTTTTATATATGAGGAAATTAAAACCTGGATAAGGCACTCAAGGTTCAAAGAGAAGTTTATTATAAAAGCCCAAACTAAAACCTAAGTTTCATTATCGTTACACTTTGTTAAGGAAGTTGGTTGCATTGCCCACTTATATCCATTTATGTATGTGGTTCCTCAAAGCCACTGTATCTTAATGCAAGCCTGCTGAGTAGCTAGTGCGCTATCCTCAAAGCTCCTGATCTCCAAACATAACGTATCAGTATGAGTGCACTCAGAGTTCCTGCTGTGTACAATCAGATGCAAAGGGCCACTCATGCAGAAGGACAACTGATTTCATAAGGAGGTCATCAAGGTTTTAACTGAAGAGTTTTGACCACTCCTTCCTGGGTTATGGCTTAACCTGGTTGTCTATGGTCAAGGATCCCACCCTCTGAGTCACATAACCTTTGAGATGTGCTGATCTCATTTTCAGACAGAGCTCCTGAAAGTAAGTAACATATATAGATGATTCCCTACCTCCAAGAGATCAAAATAGCATTTCTTGGCTACAGACTTTTAAATCTTAAATGATATTTCCTGGATATTAGAACCAGATATTCCTAGGTCTCTGACACATAACATTTTTCCTTTTCCAAATTTTATCATAAAAATTTTCAAACCTACAGAAAAATTGAAAGACCAGCACAATGAAATCCTATATACCAATGATAAAATTAAACAAGCATTAATATTTTGCATACTACTTTCTCCTTTCTATGTTTTAATGCTTGAACATTTCACTAAAGAAAATCCTACAAAAAGAAATTTACTCAGATCTTCTGAATGTTCTCTCTACCTTCCTTGTCCCTGCCAATGTGTATGGATCTCAATGGGAGGGGAGTTTTAGGGTAAATAGGAAAAGTGACTATGTAGAGTGGAATCAACCCTACCATGGTAATTTTAATTGAATTCCTTTTACTTTATATATTGCAAATGAACCTCCTGGAGTTGAGAAGGGAGTATGTGGTCTGCATTAAGCTTCTTGCCATGAAATAAATCATTCTATTATTTATCGGTAAAAAGTGGACTAGGATACTTGGAAATTTCTTGAAAAACTTGTTATCCATTTCAAAATCAGAATTAACAATACAACTGCTGGAACAATTACAATTCATGTGCCATCTCTGTCTAGTAGTGTTAATTTCACGCATGTCAGCCGTGTTCGACACCCCTTGTTAGAAGAGGGGTTAAGAGAATGATGATTTTCTATTGTTGTGAGTTTGAGTTACAGCAATGTCATATAGTTGGTCTCAATGATAAGACTGAGCAGTCATCAATGTTTTTGTCTGAGTATATAATGATATAATGAAGCCTTATTTATCATCTATATTGGTGCTCTCTTTTCCTTCTCAGTTCCAAAGACATCTTGATTATTGATTTTCCCATCCATTCAACTTTGCATGTGAATTCAGAATTGACAACCTTTAATGAGCATATTTATGGTGTAGGCACTTTGTCAGTGTTGGATATACAAAGGAGAATACAACTTGTTCTCTGCTTTCAAGGTAGGTGTTGCAAGGAAATGGGAAGAGCTCAGGGTAATTTCTGCATGATTGCTGTGCAAATTAAGTGATTTGCTGGGCAAATGCCTCCAGCACTAGGTCTAGTGCTTTGCCAGAACTTGACACTTGCCAGTCCTCCCCCTCATTTACTGACGAGTGGATAACATTATTTCTATGGCTCCTTGTTCCTTCTTCAGGATTCTGACCACACCCTATGCTTAACTCTTAAAAAGTGGGAACTGAAACCTCTTTTCATCCCCCATCTCCCCCACAGCCTGCATGGTCACCCTCTCATCAAAGTCTTTGTGACACCTAATTTTTTTTAAGTTTATTTATTTATTTTGACAGAGAGCGAGAGAGAGCGAGAGAGAGGGAGAGAGAGAATCCCAAGCAGGCTCCACACTGGCAGCAAGAGCTCCAGGGGGGACTCAAACCCACAAACCATGAGATCATGACCTGACCCAAAACCAAGAGTTGGACACTTAGCCAACTGAACCACCCAAGCACCCCACACCAAATGTTTTATTGTTCATTCCAAGTGGTAAATTTAGCAAAATATAACTGTTAACACAGTTCTTTCCATTAGCATTTTCAAAGCCCACCACCTTGGTGGAATCTTTGCAGACACTGCCAGTCAATTTATCTCTTTGGCATTTCTCTATTTTCTAAGACACGCATGTGAACACTGCCTATATCCAGTCCATCTTCTTACCTCTAATGGCTGACACAGAGCACAATCATGCTACCTCTGTTCCTCACCCTTACCCACTCTCCCTTGGTAGCCAAATGCTACTTTCTCTAAAAAATATGATCAACAAAGAAGCTGGTTCATAAGCACCTAAACAGGGGCACCTGGGTGGCTCAGTCGGTTGAGCATCCGACTTCGGCTCAGGTCATGATCTCGCGGTGAGCTCGAGCCCTGCATTGGGCTCTGTGCTGACAGCTCAGAGCCTGAAGCCTGCTTCTGATTCTGTGTCTCCCTCTCTCTCTACCCCTCCCCCGCTCATGCTCTCTCTCTCTCTCTCTCTCTCTCTCTCTGTCAAAAATAAACATAAGCACCTAAACAATGTGACTGTCAGAATATACCAGATAATGAAAACAAGACATAATAGATAAGAAAAATGTGGGAGTGAGAAGTATCCCCACGTAGTGATTAAGAGCTGTGACTCAGAACTTGGATCTGAGTTCAAATCTCATCTTCATAGCTTACTTTCTTTGTGATTTTAGGCAAGTTGTATCAGCCTCAGTTTCCTCATTTGAAAATAAAAATTATAACAGTTTCTAACTCATGAAATTGTTGTACAGATTAACTATAACAATGCATGGAAACCATTGATGATTTAACTCAATATCTGACCACTAACCCCTAATAAATGAATAATACCATTGTTGCTACCATCATAATTATGATAGGGTAACCACACATTTATGTAATAAGAAGTCAGAGAAAATGTAACATTTCAGAATTAAGAGCTTCTTCCCAATAATGCAAAGAAACCCTTTATATTGTTATAATGTAATTTTTCAGGGTAAGATAGATATCTTTTTTTTCCCTTTTCTTTCAGGAAACCATCTATTGCTTTTAATACAAAAATAAACTTTAAAAGAAGAAACTTTTATTTTGCAATCCATCCTCACCTTAAGAGCAGAGCACCACAACTGTTTACTGACATGAAAGTTCATTATTAGTAAACATCAGATAACAACTTTATTTATTCTCAAGCCTGATTACTCCTTGGAGGGAGAAAGGGCACAAAAAGCCTTCCTGTCACCAGAGAACCAGACCCAATTCACACAGTTTAGGAGAAATTTATGAAACAGAAATCTGCCATGCTCAAACAAGTATTCAGCATTCATAATTTGTTTCCATTCTAATTAAGCACTATAGCCCAGCTATTTTGATTGTTTATCCTTACTCCTTAAAGAAAGCAGCTTTAGGATCAGCAGCTGATGTTAGAAGATACTTCAGAAAAAATTATTTTTAGCTAGGACTAAGTCCCTTTGTATACATGCTCCCCTAAACTCTCAGATGTCTACTGGATAGGAGATTTAACTGCTTATCACAGAACCGAAGGAGTAATAAGGAAAACATCACAATATTTATTCCCCTCCAATAAAAATCAATAACGATTTCATTCAGAAAAAGTTCAATTTTGAAATGGACACTACAGACCTGAGGCCATAAAGAACGGTCCCATCTGGATGCAGGCGGATCATGCGGTTCTTCACAGTCACTCCATGCACAAATGACTTCTTATCATTCAGAAAGTAGGTATCGGGCACCCAGAGCTGGTCTGCCACTCTATTGTCCAGAGTCAAGTTTAAAGGTATTACATTATAGGACAGTCTCTTATCTCTCCAGGCTTGCTGAAAGTACATTGTCAAGGTATAATCCTGTGAATGTGAGAAGAAAATGGTTATTTTGTACCCAAATGGACTTGGGAGTTAGGCAAACACTTTAGTATTCATAAGAAAAGAAAATATATACAGCCAAACCCCAGAAACATATACTATTCATATATAGGCAAATATTAATTTATTAAACCCATTCTTACTGAAACTTGCTATGTATCAGGCACTGTAGCAGGCACTGTAAATACAGAAGTGAAGAGAGCATATCTTGGCAAAATTTATTATTATATTTTACCCAGGAAGAAAGATGGTAAGGAATAATTATTTAGTTTGTCAATGAGAATCCTAACCCATTTAATCAGGGTGAATTTCCCAGGAGAGGCGACGTTTACACTGAGACTTGTGTAGCTTCTCAGTAATCTAAACAATATTAACTCAGTATTTCAAGAGGATTTTAATCACAGGATACTAAATTATCAGGCCAGGCTCTTAGCTTTTGAGAAACAATGGGTTGCTATAAAGTGAGCACTGGTCTTGGAGTCTCAGCTCCTGTATTTCTCAATTGTTTCTAGCATGTAAATTTACACAACTTCTTTTTTGCTTAAGTTCCCTTAACTATAAAAGGGCTTTCAACACATACCTGATCTACACAGATTATGCAACTAAATGTATAACTCAAATGCAATTTGTAAACTACAAATAGCTATATATTATGAATAAAGCATTTACTATATGTTGTGCATGTTTTATCCATTAGATGCCTATGGGCACTATGTAATTGCTCTCTCACCCTCATTTGAATGATTTAATGAAAGACCAAATATTCATTGGAAAAGATAATTACCAATTTATTTTAAAATCATTTCACAGTGCCCTACTTGAGGGCTTTTGAAAAAAAAAAACGGAATCATGTATTAATCATTTCTGCAAACTGAAAACTAGCACAGTCCTAGGGCACAAATGGTGAATGAATGAACAAACGATTGAATGAATGAATATCCAATAAGGTACACCTATTGGATTTCTGCATGTTTGCATACTTTTATGGATGAGATACAAAATAAAATCTCTGTGAAGTCCCTGAATTCTTCCAATCCTCATTGATATTTATACATCCTAATTTGGTTATATAATTTAGAAATATAGCTTGTAAGATATTATCTGCTAAAAACACTGAAAAGTTTTAATGGGAAAAGTATAATCCTTCTGCAAAAAAATTAAACATCTTTCCTTGTTTCACAAATATACAAATTTTGATCTTATTCAGAAGTTAATATAGGGCTAACTTCTGAATGAGAAGTGTAGAACCAACTTTCTATTCTAACAAAAAAAACATTAATATCCTCAAGTTATCTCAAATAATTGTAGATGAAATTTCCTTTAGTGGATCACTTTAGTCAGTGATCTGAACTGCTCTGAAGCACTCTGCTTTTGTAAAAAAAATAGAAGGAGGATCTCTAAAATAGCTTCTTGATTTATAGTAAAAGCAACCTTGTAGACTTATGAATTACATAACTAGAAAATATGAAAAGGAATAGATACACTTTTTGCATGACTCTGTGTTATAGCCTAAAAAATAGGAAATAAAATAGGCAATTTATATGGTGCTTAAGAGGTCACATTTTGTGATTTCCAATTCTTGGAGATAAAATTGAGTATTTTATAATTATCTCTATTAGAATATAAAGCTATTTATGCTTCTTTCATAATAAACCTCATTGAGATTTAGGGGAGATAATGCTGTCTGGAAAGTGCTCAGTCAGCTGAGATGCATTTGGACACAGAAACTGTATTCTCTTTTGGGCTAAATAAATGGTACTACTGTGAAATCCAGTGTCATGTGCTAATTCCTGTTATTTGTCAGCAAGGCAAAGCCTGCTAAGAAATGCACCAGACGGACCCTAATAACTCTGCTAATTGTCACACCAATTTTCATTTCATTTATTTTTAAATGACACACCATAGCACTGTCAAGAATAGAAGAAACCCCTGAATCTAAATAAATATTATTGGACTTGCTGTGCTCCACCCTCTCTCCTAAACCTTTATCTACCCAAGATAAATCCTTTGAATTTTCACATAAAAAGTGTATCCTTTACATTTAACAACCCTATGTTTTGAAAATTGTCTCACAATTGGTTTATTCAAACCAAAAAATAATTAAAATTTTTTTACATTTATTTACTTTTGAAAGACAGAGAGAGACAGAGCACAAGTGGGGGAGGGGCAGAGAGAGAAGGAGACACAGAATCCGAAGCAGGCTCCAGGCTCTGAGTTGTCAGAACAAAGCCCAACACGGGGCTCAAACCCAAAAACGGTAGATCATGACTTGAGCCAAAGTCGGACACTTAACCGACTGAGCCACCCAGGCACCCCTGGAACTGAAAAAATTAAAACACACACACACACACAAACACACACACACACACACACACACACACACACACACACACAAAAACAAACAAACCACTTCTGGATGTTCCTCAATCCATTCCATCACCATGCAAGAAGGATTTAGATAACCACAACTAAAACCAACTGACTTTGAATGCTGAACGACATACAGAAAGCCCATGACAGGCTCTCTCTCCCACTAATCACAACTAAATATAATGGAAAGAATAAAGATAAATAAACAAAACTACCAAAGTACCATGCAAAGTAAGAAGAGTATGCAGATTGCGGAGGGAATCAAAATGTGAAGACCATTCCAATGGTGAGTTTGTTGTTTATTTTTTCCTCCCTTTTATCTCATTAAACACACACACACACACACACACACAGCCCAAAACGCAAATAAATGGAGAGATATACCATGTTCCTAGATTTGAAAAGTACTGTTAAGATGTCAATCCCACCAAATTGATTATAGATAAAATTCAATCCCAACCAATATATGCACAGGATTTTTATAGCTATGCACAAGCTGATTCTAAAATTTATACAGGGAGCAAAGAAATGACAATAGATGAAACAATTTTGAAAGAAAAGAACAAACTTGGAGAACTTACTATCTGATTTTAAGACTTACTATTAAGCAAACTAAGGGTGGTACTATGGTATTAATAGAAACACAGATTATGAAATAGAAGAATCTAAAAATAAACCCACACAAATATGCTTAATAATTTCTCACAAGGATGCAAAGGCAATACATTGGAGAAAGCATACTATTTTTAACAAATAGTATGGATTAACAGGAACATCCATATGTAATAAATAAATAAATAAATAAATAAATAAATAAAGTCACCCATACTTTACACCTTCCATAAAAATTAACTCAAAATGGGTCACAGACTTAAATGTAAAATGTAAAACTATAAAACTAGGAGAAGAAAACATAAGAGAAATTCTCTGTGACTTTGAGTTAGGCAAAGACATTGATACAAACCTACAAGCACAAGCAATAAAACAAAATACTGATAATGGGACCTCAACAAAATTTAAACTTATGTTCCATGAAAAACACTATTAAGAGAGTAAAAAGACAAACCACAGATTGGGAGAAGATATTTGCAAATCACATATCTGATAATGGACAGGTATCCAGAATATAAAAATGTATAATGAATTCTCAAAACTCAACAAACAACCCCATAAAAATAGGCAAATAATATGAACACTTAGCCAATGTAGATGGACAAATGATAAATAAGCACCTGAAGCGACACAAAACATCATTAGTCATCACGGGAAATCAAATTAAAAACTAAAATGAGATCCCACTACATAACCATTAGAAAAGCTAAAATAAAAACATCAAAAACAAAAAAACAACAACTGTCAATTCCAAATGCTGATAAGGATGCAGAGCAACTGAAAATCCTACTTACTGCAGATGGGGATACAAATTTTCAGCCATTTAGACAACAGTTGGACCATTTCTTATAAAGTTAACATACATTTCACAAGTGACCTGGTAATCTTACTCCTGTGTGCAAATAGTTACAGCAGTTCTATATTAATTGTCAAAACTGAAAGCCATCTGGATGAATGCTCTTCAACAGATGAAGAGATAAACACAAACTGGTACATCCATGAAACAGAATACTAGTCAGCAATAAGAAAGAACAAACTTTCCGTATATGCAACATCATCCATGTTTTTCAAATACAAAATGTTACGTAAAAATGCCAGATTCAAAAGGATACATATTACATGATGCCATTTATACAACATTCCATAAAACGTAAAACTATAGGGGCAAAGAATAGATTAGTAGTTCCCTGGGATTCAAAATGGGGGAGAGGTTGACTACAAAAGGCCAGCATGAAGGAATGATTTGGGGTAATAGAACTGCCCTGCATCCTGATTGCAGTGATGGTTACATGATTAGGCATCTGTCAAAACTCACAGAAGATTATTAGGCTGAACTCTATAATCACTGTGTGCCTTTTTTTTTCCTTTTTTTTTTTTTTTTTGGCACGCTTTCCAAATTTCTATTCTCTTCATTCTCCTCAACCTGAATTGATGTACTTAGTCCATTGACAATGCTTAAATATTAATAAGACAAACCAAAAGAAGTAAATAACAACATAAGCCATTTCAGGTGTTTTATTATTAAATAATGAGAACTATCTTCTTAAGGATCATTCTGTCTACCTACTCCTTTCACAAACCGTTGGCATTTTTCTGGATCCTGCTCCCAGCTACAGACTTTCACTCTGGATATATGGTGCAGGGTCTTATCCTTATGCAAGTCTCAAGCCTGTAAAATGCACTATGTGTTCTGTATTCACATATGGACCTGAATTGCTATTCAACCACAAACTTCAGCATTCTCTCTACCCTCATTTATCTCTATGGTTTTCCATATGCTTTTTTTTTCTTCTCTGGAGACCTCACCCTTTCTAATCAATGGACCTTTCCCTCTCCTCTTTCAGAGCATGGCCATGTATGTGAGAAAAGTTATAAATGTAATTACATCATTTTCCATACCTTTATGTTCCTTCCCTTATTTTTCTGTTTGGGGAAAAGATGGTAGGGTAAGGGGTTGGTTTCACATGTGTTTAGTCTGTTATCTGAGGACATAAGGACACCTCATAGTTTATTTTTCAATGACCAGAGTTTAAGGCTTATTTTCATCAGTGATTATGGGTTATTCAGTTTCCTTTACTTATTGTAATGAAATTCTCTAAGCTTTCACAATAACTGCTAATGTGCTAAAATCTTGAACTTTGTTAATTTATCTTACTTCTTGAGATCTTCTAGATAATAGTTTTGCCTCCAAAATTAAATGTTTTCAGAAAAATCTCCCTCTGTCTCTACTTAGGCTTTTATATTTTAAAAGAAAATAAAACTTTTAGCTTTATCTTAATTACTTCTTGCTGAAATAAACAATTGTGTTTAATATGCTATCATCTATTATTTTCTTTTAATGTAATATGCTAGGTCAAAATTGAGATTTTGGACTAATAATCTGAGCTTCTGGCTCTTATAAGATAGAACCAGTATTTTTAAGGCTGTAAAATATGTGATTTAGAAACAGTTAATGTAAGTTTAATTTAATTTAAATATAATGCAAGTTTCATGTCAATAAAACTCCATGATAATTTGTTCAACATAGCATATTTATCACTTTTATTATCATTAGGGGCATAGTCTTTTAATATGGGGCATGTTTAGAGAAGTGTTTCATTGTTTCTGTTCGGAATTTCCACTTTAAAAAAATATGACACAACAGGTTGATTCAATGGATAGGATGCCAAATTATTCCCCTAATTAAAAACTTCTGTTTTTACCCCTTCATGAAAGAAAACACATTACATCTGACATAGAAATTATCACCTAAATAAATACCGTAGGAAGACATTGTATGTAAGTACATAGTAAGTGCATTCTCAACATGTTAAGCTGGTCACCTCCTTGACAGCAAAGAATGTTCCTCATTCCTGTATATATTGCCAATATTGTGCATACTTTATGGTAAATGATAGAACTACCATTGCTTGTACAGATTTCCTTATGAACACTTGGGGATATGTAGAGAGGTCTAAACTGTGCATACCCTTTGCTCTGATATTTACATTCCTAGAAATATTTGCAGTAAATAATTAAGCAGTATGTTTTGACACCTTTACATATACAAACATTACAAGTCTCTTACTTTTGTGTCTCCAATTCTAACAGTCTAGATTAAATCACCATGATTTGTGAGTGACTGTAATGCCATTGTTACTATCTCCTTGCTTATAAACCTTGTCTTCACAGGGTAGTAGAAACATAACACAGTTCATGTCTCCCTTGGTTAATATCATCCAGATGCTTTTCACTGCACTTAGAATTAAACCCAAACTTACTACCACGGCCTTTAAGGTACTACATAACCTGGACTCTGCATGCCTCTCTAATCTTGCCTCCTGCAACCTCTTTTCTTCTGTTACCTCAACTCACTAAGTCCATTAGCTAAGATTTTTCTCTGTTTTACAAATATCCCAAGCTCCTTCAGCCTTACAAACTCTTAACAATTGACTAACTGGAGAACCTATGTATCTGAGTGTAGTTGGCTCTTCCTTGAGACTCAGAGTTCAACTCAAAGATCAAACCTACTCAGGAGGCCCTTCCCTGACCATCTTACTCTCAGCCCCAACAGTCCTATCTCATCCCCCATTTTTCTTATGTTTATAACACCGACCATCTTTTTCAACTAGTCATGTTTATTTATTATTGGCTTAGTTTCTTTTTCATCTCTCCCAATAGAAGGTACATTCCATGAAACTATGAATTTTTCTTGAACTTGTTTATCACTATGTTCTCATGTCTAAAAGAGAGTTTAGCACAGAGTAATAATATACTATCTATTGAAAGCTGTGAAAGACTGAATGAAAGACAATGCACATTTATCTCCCCAAACGCTTACTGCTGCATTAACTACACACACACACACACACACACACACCCACACACACAGAGACCATCAGCACAAAACTATAAATATAGTACAAATATATGATGGAATATATGCTGGGATTAAAATTACATTGTAAAAATATTTATTGACATGAATAGATGTTCTCAACATATTATTATAAGTTATTGTTTTTTAATTTTTTTAAATGTTTTATTATTTATTTTTGAGGGAGAGAGAAAGACAGTGCGAGCTGGGGAGGGGCAGAGAAGAGAGGGAGACACAAAATCCAAAGCAGGCTGCAGGCTCTGAGCTGTCAGCACAGAGCCCGATGCAGGGCTTGAACTTACAGCTGTGAGATCATGACCTGAGCCGATGAACCACCCAGGTGCCTCATATATTATTGTTTTTTAAATAATACTGCCAAACAATATGAATATGATCACATTTTGAAATATATAAATATATATTGGAAAAAGATGTCTAAGAATATAAATATTAACAGTGGTATTTCTGTATGCTAAGTTGCCAAGAGATTTTTAATTCCTTTGGTAATCTATATTATTTCATTTTATAAATATAAATTACTTCTCAACAAAAACTATATAAACTAATAATTCCTCATTGAATTATATTATAAAAAGATACTCTAATATTAAAAAATATGTCTTTACTCTTTGCATGTTAGAGCTCAGCATAAAGGAAAAGGAAATGCATTCAGTGTCATAAATGAAAAATCCTCAGCCTTTTGGCTTGTTATTAACAAAACACAAATTTCCTTTGTATTGATCAAGGGATTTTAACTAGAATCACACAACAAGACCGTTAGTGATAAACTGTTTTTCCACACCAGGGAAATTCACATGTAACTACCATTGAGAGATGAAAATCCATCCTTAATTTTCCTCCTAAATACTAAAAAAGGAGATCCTAGATTCTTCCCCTGACGCTAATATCAGTCTTATTTATACTGTTAGGAAATTTCTTTTTTTCTAATGTAAAGATTTCAGATCTGTTTCTTGTATCATACTCAGAGGATGTGAACACACACAGCACCTTTTTACACTGCAATGGAAGTTTGAATTAATGGATTCTTTCAAAAAGCTTTCCACAAGACTCCATTGCTTGTAAGTTCCAATGTCATATGCTCCTTAAGGTCTGCTCTACTCACTTCACCTCTCTGCATCTCTGTTTGCTCATCCAAAGTGAATGAACTGAAATTAAGAGCGTCAGAGATTTCAGAGTTTGAGCTGCAGATGTTCTAGGATTCTGTCACTCCATTGATGTTCAACTAATCACTCTCCTGAACTTCTTGTTTGAACTAAAGAATTTTTACCTCCCCAACACATCTTTACATTCCATTTTGCTTATTTTTTTCCCATGCCCTTCCTTGTCTGCCTTCCCAAATTCAACCCGTTCTCTCAGCATTTATGAGGACTCTCCCTCTTCTCCCTCTGCCACCGTCCATGTTCATCCTCTGAACCCTTTGATGTAGTGGTCTGTAGAACCCTAAGCATTATTGGATTGAACTGTTCCCTTTTGTAATGTCATTTAGAGCAGGGAAGTAACCTCTCCAATGAAACTGTACTGTGTTCTCCGAAGTCAAAAAGCATGCTGTTATTTCTTTACAAAGTGACCTGAGCATCTTGTCTTTAACATCATTGGCCCCTTACGAATATTCACAGACACACTGAAGCTTGTTCTCACTTCTTTACTAGTCCTTATGGGTTTCCAGTTTTGATTCTTTAACCCCCTTATTAATCATTACTCCTGAATCCCCCAAGGAATTTGTTCTCCCCACCCAATGGCATTTGAGAGTGAGTTTTCATTCTATCCTTTCCCACATGTCTCCGAAACCCTCAGAGCTACTGGTGTGCTTTCAGTTTTTCAGAGCTTCTAGAATTCTACTAGCAAAGTCCCCAGGGCTGAGAATGAGGATTTCTGAAGGACACAATTATCTATCCAAAGCAGAAAGAACTCAGAGAGAAATATAAATATGCCCACAAAGCCCTTTCCACATTCTTAGCTCTTTAAAATGCTCTCTGTCTTCCACATCTGAGTCCACAAATTGCTGATCCAATTATAGGTCATGGCAATATTTCCACATTCACAACCTCCTAAACTAGAATGTAATGAAGTAAAACTCAGCCCCCACTTAATAGAAGCCATCACACCAGATGTTCAATTGCAGCATTTCAGAAGAAACACATGGCTGCAGCTCTGACTAATTGCTAGAGACACATTCAGGACATGAGAGCTGTACCTAAGATCACCCATAAGGGAAATCTAAGTTGAGAAGTGACTGATTTATTTTCTTGTATGTGAAACTAAAGTGCACATGGTCAAGACAATGAACTTTTCCACTATTTTGCTTAGCTCACTTTGCATTTTACTACACACCAACCTTCTCAGTGATAATGGGACTAATTCCAAGGATGGTTAAAAATTGAGCCAGTGTAATTCATTATCTCTGTCCCTATTTTAATATATAATGCACCCTTGGTAGGGAACTCAGTTCACTCTGAGATAATCAACATCAAAATTACACTTTGTATATGATTTGTTCCCTTATCATTTTGTGCTTTTTTCCTTACTCTAAGTTTATATCAAATTGCTTTAGAGTATTTTGCCATCTACTTAGTCTTTCTCCAACTCTAATACCTAACACTGGCCCTAAGCTAACACTTTTTACATGCATTATCTCATTAATCATCACAACAGCCCTATGGGGTATATACTGGATAGATTTACCATTTACTAGCTGCGGTGAGATTTTGGCCATGCTACCTAACCTCCCTGAGACATCATGCTCCATAAAACAAAGCAAATCATAGTCCCTATTAGAAAGGAAGTTCACCCAAGGAAAGTGATTAGCAGAATGCCTGCCTCAGATTAAGTGTTCTATAAACATTTGCTGTTAACAATTATCATTATTTTCATTATCTCCATTTTCTAGGTGACACATCTGAAACATGGAGATGTGAGTCACTTTTCTGATGTCACTCAGTCAATAATTTTCTAAGTCATGATTTGGCTAGGGAAACATCTGACCATGTAGACCATGTGTTTAGTACTATATTGACCTGCCTGTAGAACACTGACCTTGCTGTCAGTTTTGAGCTTGAGTCATAATTTCCCAACATTGCTTCTATTTTCCTCCACCCCCTCCAAAAAGTGATGGAGGAAATTGTCTATTTATTTAACTATCTATCTACCTACCTACAAAGCCACATACAACAACAAAGAAACTAGAACAATCATGAGCATACATAAAATATTCCCTGAGAATTCTCTGGGATTTGAATACTAAAGTTGTGTATATAGGCACATATTCCTGAACAGTGACTCAATTTTATACAAGAGATGACTGCATTAACTCACTTTGATCCTGCAGAATGATTAAAATACCTGTTTTTGGCAGGATGCATACCTTAATACTGAGAAACCCACAGTATTCAGAGAGACTATATAGTACTATCTGTAGTAATGCATTTATTCAGAAATAATTCAATTGGAAAATAGTTTTAGCAAACTAAAACTTGCTTTGGAGTCATACAATTTCAGGAAGTTTTTTTGCAGTAGCATGATGGCAATGATGACCTAACAGATCCTGAAGAGCCAAAACAATCTTTAAAAATTAATGCAAAGTAGATGATCTCACACCTCCTAATTTCAAAATTTATTACAAAGCTACTCTAATCTAAAAAATGTTCTACTGGTATAAAAATAGACATATAAGCCAATAGAATAGAATGGAAAGTCCAGAAAAAAACCCTTGTGTGTATGAAAAATTGTCTTCAACAGAGTGCCAAGACTACTCAAGATAGCAGTCTCTTTAACAAATGATGTTGGAAAAAGTGGATCTCAACATGCAAAAGAATGAAGTTGGACCCTTACCTTACACCCACATATAAAAATCACTCAAAATAGATTAAAGACCTAAATGTAAGATCTAAAACTATAAAACTACTAGAAGAAAACACAGAGAAAAAGCATCATGAGATGGATTTGTCAATGATTTCTTGGACATAACACCCAAAGCACTGGCAACAAAAGTGAAAATACACAAATGGGACTACAGGAATTTAAAAGTCATCTGTGGTCAAATGATACAACCAAAAGAATGAAAAGATAACCTATGGAATGGGAGAAAATTTTTGCAAATCATCTGACAAGAGGTTGATATCCTGAATGTATAAAGAATTCCTACGACTCAAACATAAGTAATAATGAAAATAATAATCTGGCTAAAACATGGGCAAAGGTCTTGAAAAGGCATGTTTCCAAAATCAACACTCAAATGACCAATAAACATATGAAAAGATGCTAAATATTACTTATAATTAGAGAATATAAATCAAAACCACAGTGAGACATCACTTCACATCTATTAGGATGGCAGAAAGAAAGAAAGAAAGAAAGAGAAAGAAAGGAAGGAAGGAAGAAAAAGAAAGAAAGAAAGAAAGAAAGAAAGAAAGAAAGAAAGAAAGAAAGAAAGAAAGAAATGGGGAGGAAGGCAGAAAGAATGAAAGTGCTGATGAGGATGTAGAGAAATTAGAACTCTGCATACTGTTCATGGGAATGTAAAGTGATACAGCTGATATAGAAAACAATATGGTAGTTCTTCAAAACATTAAAAATAGAATTATTGTGTGATTCAGCAATCCCACTTCTGTGTATATATCCACAAGAATTGAAAGTGAGATCCTGAAGAGATATTTGCACACCCATGTTCATAGCAGCATTATTCACAATAGTCAAGACATGAAAGCAACCCAAATATCCATTAATAGATGAATAGTTAAAATGTAGCATATACAATAGATTATTTTTTCTGCCTTTACAAGGAAGAAAATTCTGGCATATGCTACAATATGGATAAACCTTGAAGACATTATGCTAAGTGAAACAAGCTAGTCACAAAGAGAGAGATGCTGTATGATTCTGTTCATATGAGATATCTAAAGTGGTAAAATTCATAGAAACAGAAAATATAATTTTATTTTTCTAGTTACTGGGAGGAGAAAGAAAAGTAGAGTTGTTTGATAGGTATTGAGTTTTAGTTTCATGAGATAAAAAGAGTTCTGGAGACTGGTAGCACAGTAATATAAATATACTTAATACTACTGAACTGTTCACTTAAAAATATATTAGGTACACTTATTAGCTAAGTTACTATGTGAGAAAAATAATCATTTTGCAAACAACAACAATCACTTGCTTTTTAATTTTGGATATGCATATAGTTATTTAGTAAACCTTCCCATTTTTTACATGAAATTTTGTGAAAATATAAGAAAAGCTGGAACTATTCTTTCTCCTTTCATACAAATGAATTGAGTAAAAAATTCATGTCACAATCTTTCTTGCTACATGATACAGAAAGATTGGTTTGACCAAGTTAATAAGGAAAAAAATTGTTTGGGATATATAGATATATACAAAATCTCCAAGGAAAATTGCATTTATAGCTACTTTACATAACACCAATAAGTTAACTTTTAAAACTCACCTCAAAAAACAGAAGTTACATACATATCACCATTCTGTTTTCAAATCAAATTCATTGAGTTATCATTGATGTTAATTACTACATTCACCAGACATGGTATCATGTCTGATGGTGGTCTCAAAAGTGATCTTTGGAATTAAGTTTTAATAATCCATTTTCTACCTAATGGCACACTGGCCAGTGGTACATATTATTACTGAGTATGTCAAAATGAAATTATTTACAACATACTTCTTGCATTTGTTGATCTCCCATGGAATTTCCTACAAGGTGCTATAATCTGTCAGTTACAGAAGAATAACTTTGCAAGAGATTTTAGGGAGAAGGGAATAGGCAAACAAATATCCCACACACATTTCATGAGTGTTTGTCATGACTGACTATAATGATATATATATCATATTATGTGCCCTTTCATATACATTTGTCTTATTTATGCTTACTTGCAATGGGTAGACAACATCCTATCTTATCTGGCTATTTCAGCTTTTCCTTCAATTCTAAGCCGTGCTTTTATAGGAAAAGTGAAATGCATGAGGAAATGACAGAGACAGGTAGTGCTATATAGACCCTTTTCCATATTTTAGATGTTTATTTTTGTTCTGCTCAGTGTGAAATAGGCTCATTCTTTCTGAAGCTATAGCCTCTGAAGAGATCTGACAGTATTAAAAAGAAAGGACATTTTAAAGTAAGTACATATCATTGCTTTCATATTTTTGACAAGCTTGTAGAAGCTGAGAAGGCCAATCTTCCGACCCAGGCTGGAACAAAGAGAATATGCTTAGTCAATGCTTCCAAGAGAATACCTGATGTGCTAAGATGAAACAGAAATGCATATGATCACTTTTGGAGGCAAAACCAGCTAAAAAAATTTTTTGAGACGAAAGTGGCATTGGGCACAGAACTTTACCACTGCCCTGTCTGTATCAGATATTCTTAATATCTCCTGATGTACATCAACAGACCAGGATTTCTGAGGTCAAAGTGGCATCCTCCTTTTTGTGTGAGTATGATCACCCCCTACATATCTGCCTTCTTCAAGTGTAGAGTCAGCACTTCACAATTCTTCTTAAAATGTGCATCCTGGGGTGCCTGGGTGGCTCAGTCGGTTAAGCGTCCGACTTCAACTCAGGTCATGATCTCGCAGTTCGTGAGTTCAAGCCCCATGTCGGGCTCTGTGCTGATAGCTCAGAGCCTGGAGCCTGCTTCTGATTCTGTGTCTCCCTCTCTCTCTGCCCCATGCCCTGCTCACACTCTGTCTCTGTCTCCCAAAAAGTGAATAAACATTGAAAAGAAAAGAAAAGAAAAGAAAAGAAAAGAAAAGAAAAGAAAAGAAAAGAAAAGAAAAGAAAAGTGCATCCTAACACCCCACTCTGGTCCTGGCCCTGCATGATGTATAAACATGTCTCTCAGTGGATTTTTTTAAATGTGCTTATTGGTTTTTATTATCATAAAACTGATTATAGAATATCTGAACACAACGTAAAGATTATGATGAAGAAAACTTAAACAACTCAAAATATCACTATCCAGAGTAACCACAAACACATTGAACCTTTCAGGTAATTTTCTCAACGCAGTGCTCCAGGTATTACAAATTTATCCTACACACACACACACACACACACACACACACACACACACACACACAGCTTCAAAATCCTTACAATTTATCAAGCTAAGCCTGGGACTCTTTTTCCCAGCCTTCTCATCCACTCTCCTCATTATCTTTTTGATGCCATTAAACACAAACCAGCACAATGTATTGCTTTCTGAACACAGTGGCCCTTTCTTATCCTTCCATGGATAATGACAGAGCTCCCAAATGGAAAGAACCAGAGTCCCTGGGTCACAGCAAAAAGGAAAGCTGCTTGCTCAAAGAGGATCAAATGCACTCATCTGTTCAATGAGTAAGAAATAAACTTCTATTGTGTTAAGTCAGTTACAAAAGCTGGTGTTAGCCTAATGCTGCAAAGCATAGATGTTCATCTACTAAATTCATGGATCATGATAGAACTGGAGTTTCAATGACTAGATTACCTACTTCCTGTGCAGCCTCCAACAAGAGGAGCCCTACGGTCTCCTCTGCATACTGAAGAGAACGGTGACTCTCTTGCAAGATTCTTGTAATAATTAAAGAGTACATGTGTTTCTATGCCTGGTACAAAGTAAGTGGTCAGTATTGGCCGTCATTATTTAAGAAAGCAAATAAATAATAACTATTCTTAATAGGATAGCTATTGTATTTTTGGTACCAGATTAAAATATCATTTTGTATAGTGTATGATCTTACTTCTCAAGAAGATTTGAGTGGACTTGAACTAGTGTTATAGGAAACTAGATATGCAGGAAGTGTAAATTTGGTCAACTTATGGCCATTAGGGCACTTCATAAAATTCAAAAAGTGCTACTTTCATCCATTAAGAAATGAATAAACGTTTATAGTTTAAGGATGAATATAATTATAATTTCTCATTTTAGCATACTTAAAACGATGAAAAAAACATTCTCACTATCAACTAAGCTAAAGGGCTATCGATTTGAGTTTTCAAATCACAGTAAATGTATACTTCCATTCTTGTCTAACAGGAGATACATGACAGATGAAAAACAAATATGAAATAGTCTATACATATTTAATAACAAACATGCATCTAGTTAAGCAACAAATACATTTAACCAAATATGTGGTTACCTATCATGTATTAATTAAGTACAATGTAATAACAGGCCCAGTATTTTATATACTAAATCCAGTTTTTCCTGAAAGCAGACTAAAGGCAAGTGGGTGAATAGGATCACACATTAAAAACAGCCAGATAGGTGAAGAAGCCTATTGGCAGAATCATAGGGAGGATTAGTGTTAATACACATGAAGGCCTTGGCACAGAACACAAACTTAATATGTTATCATTATGACCAATTTTAGTACTTTCTGTTCAATGTCTCTTTCTAATAATCACACTTACTTATTTCTGAAGAGAAAAAAAGTTGTCATAGATGTTCCAGGGCCCTATGATAAATGGAGTTGTTATACATCAAAATAAATTTCTGACTTCCCCCAAAGTGAAAATATAAATGGCAATTTAAAAATATGTTATGCCCTTCTATATATGGCACCTATATCACTTAGAATAGGCTTTTTTTCTGAATCCTTTTTCCATAGAGAGGAATAGCATCTTACCTTCACCAAGGGCAGAAGCATTCTAAAATTTATTCCACCCCCAAATCTGCTATTACATGGTTAGCTTTAATCCATGCAAGTAACCTTAATAATAAAATTATAGTAAGAGTCTTATAAAAAGTTCAAGTTTGTTCTGACTCCATGAGTTTCAAAGGAAGAGTTAATGATGTGCTTTTAATACTTAATACCAAACTGAAAATTCATATTCTGAAACTATATTGATTTGGCTGTTGACCTTTCCCAGGTTCCAGTACAAATGATCCAGAAGGCAGACAATGGTCCCAAATGCCTAAATCATCACAGGCAGTCCAGTTCCTAGAGCTGGGAGACCCTTAGTCAGTTTGGAGTCCAGTCCTCTAAATTTACGGAAGAGAAAACTGAAACCCTGAAACTTAGAATCCTGCCCATGGCCATCTAGGCATTTAAGGGCTGAGTGGATACAGACCCTAAGATGTCAGACCTTGCCATCTTGTACATTCTCCCCATTCTCACCTTCACCATGAACAGTAAGTTTTGCTGCTTGCACACATTAACCATTCAATTTATTAACCATTAACCATTCATTAATTCATTAACCATTAAATTACCTTACAATGGTGGAGGTGGGAAGGTAGCAAGGAAGGTCCTTCACAATGTGTGCATTTGTGCTTTGATTTCAGAGATTTAGAAAATGAAACTATATACTTTCTACAAAAGGAGACCTGACAAAACAATTCTAAGTCCACCCAGCTAGTGTCCCTGTCTTCTTTTAGTTGCATGAGGAAGAGTTGGTTCCTGATTGAAAGGATTTTGATGACTTTGTAGCAAGATAGTTACTGTGACAATTTTTGAAAATTTTGAGAAATTGTGAAAAATGATGTCCAACATCATTCCTTCTCACTTTATGCTCCTTAAGAATCTCAAGAATCTCAAGAGAGTCCCAAAGCCTGTCTCATGGGAGAAAGGAGCATCTTTTATATATGTTAATGTTGAAACTGTCTTCTCTATAGTAGTCAAGTTGATTGTTGGGCCATTGTCAAATCTTTACTGCATGGTATATAATGTGGAACCCACAATACTTAAAAAGGTGGTGCCCCATGGAGATGAGAAGTACATCATAGAGAATACGGCCAATAATATTATAACAAAGTTGTCTAGTGACAGATGGTGACTACACTTACTGTGGTGAGTACTGAATAATGTATGGAATGTACAGAATCATTGAATCAATGTGTTGTACATCTGAAACTAATATAGCACTGTATGCTAATCATATTTCAATTTTTAAAAAGTGGTGCCTCAGAGACATGAGCATAGATGGTCATATTAATTCTTTTAAAATGCATACTCTCTGCATGATCAGTGACAAATATTCAAAGATACCCCTTCTGGCATACAAGTCCATTGATCCAGTCTGTCTTATTCAATACAGAACTTTAAGAAGATTATGTTATTTTGAGTTGATCATTTTTTTCTTTAATTGCCATTTACAAAGAAATTTGAAAAGCAGGCAACAAGTATTCTATTTGACTTCAGAGTCTCAAGACTTTCACTGTATTTCCTACTTGGCTGTGCTAGGAATTTTTACATGTATCATCAGCCTAGGAATTTTCACATACATAATCAGCCTAGCCAAAACATTTTCTACATAACAATAGTTTCACAAAGATGTTTCTCAGGAAAAGTGTGTCATGGTTAATTGTTTTAGGAAGACATTACATGCATTTTATGTTTTTTTTCTTACAGATTTGCCATGCACATTAGTTTACTGCTGAGAAGTCCTATAATAAAGAAACTTATTAACCTTATTCATTACAGAATTTCTCCAACTCATTGACGATGTAATAAATAGGAACCACCAGAATTCGAGTTTTGCAAACTCAATGAGAAATGATCACACATTATAGTAAATGACATTCCAAATATTTTCTCCATTTACATGTGATGTTTTTGTGTTCTTTAGAAAGGACCTCTTTATTTTTCTTTCTTAGCCTGCAAGCCATACCAACACAAAGTTCCTCCATATCTTGTTTACTACTATATTCCCACGGATGAATAGAGAACCTAACACATGGTTATGTCTCAAAAAATAATTCTGAATGAACTGGTAGAAGGGTTCTATTATGTAAAAATTGGATACAACCAAGAAAACAAAAAAACCAAAACAGTAGGCTAAATATGCTATTGTCTCATCTCTTTATCAAGTCAGTATTATTTTTAAAATGGGATTGAAATAGATTAAAATAGATTTAAGATAAACAACCCTCAGATACATGTTGTAATCCTGTATTCAGAATTCTGCTTCAAGGAAGTCTACTGCTAAGGAAAACTTGGGGGAAAAACTTAATATGGTATGTTATAGGAGCAAACATGTTAAAATAGAAAGGTAGAAGTAGTTGCTAGTATAAAATGTGGCATAAAAGAGTATAAATACATATATTTGTGACTTAGACTAAAGAAATTCGGATGGAAGTACAGTAAGGTGTTAAAAGTGGTGGGATTATTGTGATTTTATTTTCTGGGTCCAACCTTCCTCTTTAATAAAAGAAGCCTTTATCGCAAATCCCTGACAGATGGTAACCCAAATTCTGCTTGGATATGTCCAGTAACAAAAATCTCTACCTGGCAAGTCTGGTATTGCATTCTTGGATAATGACAATTATAAGAAATGTGCTTCCCTATGACTTTCACCCATACAGTATACTAAAACTGACTCTATCCTTTGAAATGTAACTAATATGAAGCTTGAGAAATTCTTATCAACTATGGCTCAAAGACAAAGGAAATGATAGAAGAAAAAAGCAGGGCTTTATTTCATTTAAGCATGTTCAATGCCTGCCTGGTTATCACTATGCCCATCTTATCTGATTCAGTCTTCAATTTTTTGCATGGATGGTTTCTTTACAACTATTCCTGGATTTAAACATCAGCCCAAATATATCTAGAGAGATTTATTTATTTCCTAAAGACATCCACATGTACCGACCATCCACTTGCGAGTTAAAAAGAAGTGACCAACTTGTGTCCATTTCTTATTTTTCATGAACTATCTTACTAAATCTCCCTTCTCAGGTATGCCCTACACCCCCCGCCATGTGGCTATGGACACTTCTCCACTGCTAAATGGCTCATCTTTCAAAGTACAAAAGAGAAGCAGAGATGAAGCAGTTACACTGAAAAAAAATGTCAGCCTTGGAAAAAGGACCTGTAAAGGAATCAGCTCCTGGTCCATGAATTCCCTCTCCCACCCAGTTTCTGCCTAAAGGAAACCAAAAGTGCTGCTCACTGTTTCTGTTGTTCATATTATAGTAACACTAGGCTATGTATAAAACTAAACACCTTAAAAAGCATCTGAATTCCACAGGAAGGAGTTAACTTTATGTAAATGCAGCGTACATAATGTATTCACTTATCTCCACCCACAACTCCCAACTGTATTTAGGCTACCACTATGTCTCACCTGTTTATTAATTAGTCTCTCTGCATGCAATCTCGTTCCATCAAACTATGTTCTCTCCATTTTTCTGGAAAGAGCTTCTGAAAATGCAGTTCTGATCTTGTCATTACCCTGCTTATAAGTTTTTCAATAGTGATCTGTCACCCTCGGTATAGACCTCAAACTCTTCAGTGTAGCATATAAGGACCTGTTATGTTTCCAGCCTCATCTCCAGAAACGTACAAGCTCAGAAGTTATTCTTCAGAACATTGATCTTATTTAATGCCCTGGATCTGCTAAGCTACACAACAGCTAGACCTTTGCACAAGCTGTTTCTTCTGCCTGTATTACTTTTCGCCTTCCCTCCCATCTACCCATCTCCTCTTCATTTAACCATTCCTACGAATTCTTTAGGTCCTAAAATATACATCATTTCCTATGCAAAGCCTTTCTAATGATTGATTCCTCACCTCTACTGCAGTCCTCTACCTCTGTACACATAAAACCCTGAATGTGTCGCAGTCCTGGGCATTGTACTTATTACTGTACCCTTTGCCCTGCTGATGACTAGCACAGAATAGTAATTCAAAAACATTTGTTGAACACATGGATGGACGAATAAAGCACTTCCAAATACACCATCAAAAAGACAATAAGACCCAAAACCCTGCAACATGAGGAATAGTTAAAGGAGATAGTTTGAAGACATCTGGGGAAAGGGATGTTCATGTAGGCTCCCTTGGTCATATAATAACAAAGCCATTATCTAGAAGGAAAAGAGACCACTTACGTGTAACTCTGGAGCTAGAAACCATTGTTAATAGGTAGAAGTTTAAGGAGAAAAATCTGATTTAACAAAAGGCCTAATTATCTGAAAATTATAGCTATCAAAATGTATATGTCTGCTATGAAACAAAAGAAATAGCCTGCCATGAATGAGCCTGCCATGCATACATAAGATTAAAAAAATCACTTGTCAGAAGATCATTGTAGATATCCATGATGTAGAGAAGACAAATATCAGAAAAGACTTAATAGCTCATCATAATTATAGAGTGAGGAATCACTACTACTATACCACTGCTACTACTACTATTACTACTACTATTACTGCTACTACTACCACTATTACTACCACTATTACTACTATTACTACTACCACTATTACTATTACTACTAATATTACTACTATTACTATTACTACTACTATTATTACTACTACCACCACTACTACTACTGCTGCTACTGCCACCACCACCACCACCACCACTCATTATTAAGGGCCTAAAGTGCAAAACACACTGTTTTATGTTTTATATAAATTACTTATAACTTCACAATAACTTTAAAGTATAATTTTATTCTCAGGTTTTTTTCAAAGTCAGGAAACTGAGAATTTAGTTACTTATTGAAGGACCACTGCTAACTACAACCTAAGAAGACTGGAACGTCCAACACTGGAGTTTAGAAGAGAGTAGTTGCCATCTGTTGCTTCTGCCTGCCCAAATTCCATTTCTTCAATTTTTGGCTATTGCAACCTAAACCTCTCTTTCAAGGAACAAACCCTCTCCCCACTATGTCCATGTAATTTGTATAATATTAACTTCCCACTCTTGAGATGAGATACATCTGGCTAGATTATTTCATCTTGTTGGTTTATAGATGGTCACGTGACTCCAGCTAAATCAGTGAGACTCAATCCATGACTTCTGTTTCAGCAATTTGAAAAGAAAGAAGCTGTTTGCCTTTGTGCCCTGAAACTTTCACAGTCACCATTTTGAAAGCACTTGCCTGGGAATTAAGAAAAGTACAACCAAGAGTTGGAGAAAGGCTACTTCCTGATCATATTATATGAGCACCTAGATTCAGCTATACTTAAAACTAGAACAATCCCTGGTCATTGTAATTACTGAGATAATACATCCCTTCTTTGTTAATCCTGTTTGTTTCTGTCATTGGCCATTTAAGTGAACCATGCCTAATATATGGTACACCTACTTATGGTTAGGGTAATCACAGGCAAATGGGTTCATTTGAAAAATAGGAAGAATTTGCAGAAAAGAGAGAAAAGAGAAGAAGCTACTCTACAAAAATTTATTATTAAATGGCAACCCTATACCACCTGCTTGGAAATAGGCATTATAAAACTAATAAGGCACAGTCCTTGCCCTCAAGGTTCTCAGAGTTTGGTGTGTACATTTCATCTATCACAACTGAATAATCTCTAGAACTAAATATATTGCCCACTGAATCTAACTCCCAGGAAAATACACACATGAAGGCTCTTTGTCAACAATGACAGATTACATTTTAATTTCCTACACATATCACTGAAAGATTCTGATCCATCTCTGATCTGCTCCAGCCTGGCTTATGCAGGCACATCACAATATCTAAGACTGAGCACACAACAGGTTAGGCTGGAAGAATGGTGCATCAATTTTAAGTGCATTAGTTTGTGACATGTTTAGTCAGCTGTGTAACGCATAAATTTATATACTAACTCAGTGGCTTTCTTTATGCCACCCTGAAAAGACTGATATGCTTTTTCCTCCCACACAGTCCTATCTTTCTAAGTCTCCTCCTCCACAGCTGGAGAAAATAAATATTCATTTCAGAAAGGCCATCAGCTCAACACTAGCCATCTACTTCCGGATGCTAGAGAGGTCACTGTGATGAACTGCCTCATACAAGTAATTTTGGACATCACTGAACAGAGTCCATGTGCCCTAGCTTTTCTACATGCTTTGGTTTCCAACAGACAAGGAATCTTTACCGAATTTATCAAGAAGAAAGAATAAATTTGATATTTGATTCAGCAAAAAGATCACATAGGCCCTAAGCAACATTAAAGATGATAAGTGCCTCATTCTATACCTGTCCTCATGCTGTCTAAAAGCCTCATGCTGTCTAAAATATATAAAAGATATTTTTCCTAGGTCTGACTCAGTAGCAGCACGGATTTTTAAAACTGTTCCTCCTCCAATTTTCCTGGGGGAAACCATTAGTCCTTTGCCCCTGGTTTTCTTCTGAGTGACAAGCTAATCTGAAAAATTAATTCAAGGTTTGGTGTTTTACCTCATTATAGAAAAAAAACAATGCTGCTTTCCCAGATAAATAATCACAGAGCTCTCCCATGTGTTTCCCCCCACCCCAGAGTGGTAGACAATGATAAAAAAATTGGACTTAGGCTGGTAATATGAGAGATTTGCGGGCAGAATCACGGTAATAATTTTAAAAAGCCATACATGTGAAATTGTAAATAAATTACTATTTTGGTTGAAAGTTGTTGGACTTGAATTTTTGAATTTGGACTTGAAGAGGAAAAGAGAAAGACTTGGGAAAGATCTTAAATGTCAAGAAAATGCTTCCTATCCCTTGACTATAGACTGTTGCTGAAAGCTCCATAGCAAGAGGTATAGCATATCCAGGCCTGACTCTGCTCCTTTTCAGCTGTGTGAATTTGGCTGGTCATTTATCCTTTTGTCAGTTTGCTTGCCTGTAATATGAATGCCTAATTCAGAGTAGCCATAAAGATTAAACAAAATAACATGTAACAAACATTTATACTAGTGTCTGATACATAGTAAGCACTGGATAAATGATAGCTAGAGTGATGGGGATTACAATAGGTAAAGAGAATTTCCTTATGGCTATACTCCTAAATTCCTATGTTCTA
The DNA here is from genome assembly GCF_018350215.1 of Panthera leo. NCBI lineage: Eukaryota > Metazoa > Chordata > Mammalia > Carnivora > Felidae > Panthera > Panthera leo. The sequence continues at coordinate 186,425,558 of NC_056679.1, read as the reverse complement.
TTGTTTTTAATACCCAAAATTTGAAAGGAAAGTTTGATTATGCCTAACTCTGTACAACTATTGACTGGAGCCAGATAATCTAGTAGCAGGGATTAAAAAAAATAAAATCCTTAAGAGCTAGAAAAGTACAGAGTATGCCCACCTCCATTAAAATGCATATGAGTATTTTCCATATAGTTACACGCACAAGAACAACTGAGCAGTTTAGAAAGAGGAACAAATTAATCATTGTTCCTCCTCCATGGCTTTTTCTATTAATATAAATAACGCTTCCAGGGTCGAAATGCTTTGGATGAAAAGTGGAGAGCCTTAGAGAAGGTGAATCAAAAAAACCTGGCTTGGCACAAATGTTTTTTTTTGTTTTGTTTTGTTTAAGTTTTGGTATTTCACTTTTTTCTGAGGACTTGAAGACTTTAAGATTCCAACAGTTTCAAGAGATGCTTCTAGTCACATGCTGATGTAGACACTGAGGTTCAGCGTTAGGACAAGGTTCCAGGCCCAGGGGGCTTTGTTTCTCAGCCTCTCTTGACGAAGGATGTACTACTTGTCTCATCCTGGTCTTTACTCTTCTTTACCTGGGGCTCATTATCTCACTCTATGCAGTTTTGGTAAGAAATGATTGTATAAATATGGTTTTATGGCTGAAGAGATACTTATGAAACCCTTAGGATGGGAAAAAAAAAGTTATTGCCTTTTACTACTTTATGATTATTGGCTTTTGATTACAGAGTGTTTTAAGGAAATCTCTCAGTTGTTAAAATAGCTGATTTTTTCACATTACAGTTATCTTCTTATTATCCCCCAGTGATAAAATTCATTTCTCTTCTAAATTCTTGTCTAATCCATTCAGTACGCATAGCACCAAAAAAGCTTTTTTTCTGGCCTAAAGCAAAATGTGCTTACCTGTTGCTTTGTTACAAATTTTGTGTAGTACCTTTTCAGAAGAAAATATTTACAAAAAGTATAGATTGATATCATGGTTGTACAGTAAGCAATAGATATTATTCACAGCTAGGAAAAAGCACTTAGCAAACTCATGAATCAGAAATCTCTTCATGGTTGTGTTGCAAAGGGTAATTAGGTTTTACATTTTGTTAAGTGCCTATACTTCGATTATATGTCAAGAGGTTAACATATGATTAGAGAGCAGAAATGCCTTGTAAAGAAATTCAAGACATACTGAAATTCATGCTGCTCATCACTTGAGGGTTGGAACCATGGACTCTAATGAAACAGCCATCATTCTTCAAATGAACAGATAGATGATTGATGTTGAAGATAGATGGCTGTTGAGTAAAAAAAGTACAAATAGGCTTTCTAATCTGTTTCTTCCCTGCAGATGATCAGCCTAGTTTTATAGTAAACTATATCTCATATTAATACAGTAGATAACAGAATCATCATCAAAATTATATATAAATATTTTTATAAGCCCATGAAAAAGACAACATAAATGAGACAGATAGTAATAAGTAGCCCTTTTAAAGCACACATTTTCTGGGCCAGCCAATTTCCACAGTTGTCTCAGTTAATTAAATAACAACGCTATGAGGTAGGTATTACCACCATCTTCCTTTCTTACCTAGGAGGAAACCCGAGGAGGGACAGAGTAAGTAAATGTGTCAAGCTCACACAGATAGTAAATGAGAGAATCTGAACTCAAATCCATGCAGTTGACTAGTGAGCCAAAATTTTCACCAATACAGCTTCTTAGTGAAATTGCTGACAGAGACTACACTGAGAAAAATGTATCAGGCCATATGATTAGGCAATATTCAAATTGCCATATAATTTTTCTTCTCTATACCAAGTTGAACAAGCTTCACTGAAGGATTTATGTAATCAGAGAGCAGTCTTTTGAAAAGAAAATAATAATAATAATAATAAAATAATAATAATAATAATAACAATAATAATAATGCTAGCCCAAAATGTTTCATGTTAGGCTTATTAAAAGCTCTTTGCTTGATGATAGCTCCTTCTCTTTATGAGGATGAGCTGTTTTTATACACTTACATTCTAAACTCAATCAAATATTTCCTTAAAGCATGCTATCTGCCTCAAATTATGGATTATGGGGCAGTGGATAGGAACATATTTTTGTAGGAGGTCAGAAAATCCAATGTGTGTGCTTTAAGCATGGAAGGTGATTGTTAGACTTCAGGGGGAAAAATAAATTAGCCCCACAAACAAATGCTTTCAGTGGTTTTGGGAGGAGGGGGATATGATTATCTAAGCTTCAATGTGCTCACTGTGTACCCACTTAAGTCACTTACCTATGCTCACTCTCTCTGACTAGGAGTCTTTAAATTTCACAAATATAGAATCTTCAACACCAAGAAAAGTGACTAGTCTTCTAGAAGTTTGTTGTAAAGGTAAAAGATGTTTGCCTACAGAATTCTCAACTTGAAGAATCTTTCCATATATTACCAGAGAGTATGTCTCAGAGCAAATTAAGTATATTGACATCCTGATTGCATACACGTTGTATTCTGTCTATAGAAGAGCAGCTGTTTTACCTTTTGGTGTATGTTCAGCATTATCTACAAAACTAGGAGTATCAAGAAGCAGGGACATATCAAGTTTTGATGATGTAACAGCATAATGTGAAGCGGTCAATAAAGGAAGTGGTGAGTTAGGTAGGGTGACTCCCTGTAACGTAGATGCAAAAATAGATTAAACTAAATTTGTGTTCCCAATAGAAAAAACAGTGTGGTATGTTTATGAATTCTATCTGATTACAGGCCCGTGTTTCAAGCTTGCTTATTAACAATCTATGTCTTCACTACAAGACCTCAGAAGACATGTCACTAGTACTTTAGAACTTTAAAAAAGAGAAATTTGATTATTCTTAAAATTTTTAAATATTTTATTTTTGAGAGGGGGCAGGGGACCAGAGAGACAGGGGGAGAGAGGATCCCAAGCAGCTCTACACGAGGTCTCCAACTCACCTTGAGATCATCATCTGAAGCCAAAATCAAGAGTTAGATGTCTACCCAATTGAGCCACACAAGTGCCCCTGATTATTCTTAAATTTAACATCAGGTAGCTAGATTCAACATCTTTCATCATACCTATAATCCAGGCAGAGGGTCTTAATTTATTAAATAAAAACATTAGCCCCAAGGTGCTATCATTAGATGTTATTGTTACTATTTCTCTGTCTCTTCCTCTGTATAGCATGTTGATCCTACCTTGTAAATATCTATACAACCGATCCCTTCTCCTCATTCTAGTCTCTACCCCTAAACGTTCATGCACTCCTTGGATTAATGCAAGGAGCTCCTAAAAGATATTCCTGTTACTCAGCCCATTTGCCTGCAATTCACACATGTTCCACATGACTATCAGGGTCTATAATTTTGCATTTATTTTTTATTTCTTTTCTTTTTTCCTTTTTTAGAGTTTGTTCATTTTTTTAAATTAAAAAGTAACAAATACTTGTAATATATTCAAACAAAATATAAAATGTGAAAAGTAAATGTTCTTTCCTCATCATTTTACACCCACACCCTAAAGGTAGCCATTACAAACAGTTTGGTATAGGTCTAATGGGCTCATTCTAGTTATGTTTATATCCAATGGGCATTTTCAGTTATGATACAACCCAGACATTTTTCAAGTAAGTATAAGTAAATCTACTTTATTATTTTGATTTCTACTTACTGTTTTATCTTACAGGTTTACAAAAATTGATACATTCATTTCCTCATTTAGGTACTCTTACATTGCTTTCTTTTTTTTTTTTTTTAAACGTTTATTTATTTTTGAGACAGAGAGAGACAGAGCATGAACGGGGGAGGGTCAGAAGGAGAGGAAGACACAGAAGCAGGCTCCAGGCTCTGAGCTGTCAGCACAGAGCCTGACGCGGGGCTCGAACTCACAGGCCGCGAGATCATGACCCGAGCCAAAGTCGGATGCTTAATCGACTGAGCCACCCAGGCGCCCCTAGATACTCTTACATTGCTTTCAATGTTTGTTTGTTCTATTACAAACAATGCTGAAACAAATATGATTGCAAACATATATTTCTGAACCAGTGCAAGCATTTTTCAATTATAAATTCTTAAAAGAAAGTTAGCTGCATCCAGTAACATATATAAAGCAAAATAAAGCTGCTTCAAGCTGCATTTTTTTTTTAAATTTTTAACATTTATTTATTTTCGAGACAGAGAGAGACAGAGCATGAACGGGGGAGGGGCAGAGAGAGAGGGAGACACAGAATCGGAACCAGGCTCCAGGCTCTGAGCCATCAGCCCAGAGCCCGACGCAGGGCTCGAACTCACGGACCGTGAGATCGTGACCTGAGTTGAAGCCGGACGCTTAACCGAACTGAGCCACCCAGGCGCCCCAAGCTGCATTTTTTTTTTTTTTGATAGATATTGTCAAATAGCCAGCAACAATGTCTTGAATTATTGAGAGTACTAATGATATTTTAACATCTTTCAAAAACAAGATGGTATCTCTTTCTTATTTTATCATTTCTCCAATTATTACTGAGGCTAAGGAAAATTTCACATATTAATCTATCATTAATGTCTCTTCTCATTTTTGTATTTTTCTTATTGATACAAATGAGATGCTTACATATTATAGATAATAACACTCTGTTCTAAGTGCTTTTCCTTCTCTTGATTCTGGAAAATAAGAAGAGAAAAAGCTTTTTTATTAACGCCATGTTTTATCATATAGCCATTAATCATTTTAGGTATTTCATCTTCTCCCCATTGATTTAAAATGTCACCTTTTCATATACTAACTTCCGTTGATCTATTTAATCCACAAATTTACCCTTTGAGATGAAGGATTCTCCTTCTGTCTTAAAAAATTGAGATTTTGATAAAAATTCTATTGCATTTCCAGATCAATTTCAGAGGACTGAGGTATTTATAACATTAATTATGTGTGTTTATAAAATTATTCAAATTCAGATTTTTTCTTCCTTGTAAATGTTCAGAGTTACTGGAATATTGTGCATTTCCAAATCTGAAATGCCCCGTGGTATCTTGGTTTCTTTTAAAATCCTATTTAAAGAAAAAATCAAATCAGTAAAAGAACATCTCATACTTATTTATCATAATGCCTCTTCAAAGACAGAGACTATATTTCATTACTCAGCAACTCTATATGTATATAAAGAGTAGAAACTTAGAAAACTAGTGTATACGAAGTGCTCATCATAGGTTCTAGCTCCCGAACTCTATCATTCCCAGTAGTTTGGCCTTTACAATTTTAATTGGCTTACAAAATATACTATGCTTAAAGTGTTTGCTGTTATAAACTGTTGTTGTTTTTGCATTTAAAGCCAAAAATCTTATTAAGTCACAAATTAATATCCAGCTATTCCTGAAGTTATAATACTCATGTTTTGAATACTTTAAATTTGGATTCAAAATGATTACTCTGTTTTGTGTGATTAAGTGTTAGATTGATTAAACACTGTTATTACGTGGAAAATGTTCTTAAATAAACTTTTCCTTGTATGCTTCTAAGAGTTATCTATTACAAATTATACTCATAGTGTTTGAATCCTGTAAGTTTGATAAATAATACAGAAAAAATCAATTATTATCCACAACAAGATGCTACAGAAAAAGGGCAAACTCATTCATATAGAATAATTTAAAGTAAATAAGTGGTTTAATGCCATCAGACTGCTTTCCTTTTCTGTTTCTGTTTTACTCACTTCAAAGAATTTTTTTTCACAGTTCATTCTCCTGTGGAAAAATTTGAAGATGGTTTCCCTGAATCACCCTGAATTTCCACACTATCAAGGTACCCTTGAGAAATTAAATGTCAACATCTCAAAAGAGTAGATTCTATACTCCAGAGGCTGAATGGTACTCAAGACTCAATGATTAAAATTGTGGCCATAAATGGAAAATCCCTCTATTATTAGTGGAGTCTCAGCCATGCTAGTAGCTGAACCAGAAATTAAGTTAGGGACACAGTCCACAGGAAATGTGCCACTATAAAACAGAGGACAGAGTGAGACCTCCTTCAGAGTTGGCAGCACACAAGAAAGGGATTTCATAGTTCTATCCCCTATGTTTTCTGCAATGAATTGGAAAACTTAAAATAAATTGAAGCATAACACCTTCCAGTCAGAGAAGGACAGATGTCATGTTTTCATTCATATGTGGATCTTGAGAAACTTAACAGAAGACCATGGGGAAAGGGAAAGGAAAAAAATAGTTACAAACAGAGAGGGAGGGAGGCAAACCACAAGAGACTCTTAAATACAGAGAACAAACTGAGGGTGGATGGGGGTGGGGGAAAGGGGAAAGTGGGTGATGGGCATTGAGGAGGGCACTTGTTGGGATGAGCACTGGGTGTTGTGTGGAAGCCAATTTGACAATAAATTATATTCATAAAAAATACATAAACAAACATTAAAAAATAAAAAATAAATAATAAATTGAAGCAGATAAGCTCTACATGCCTCCTTTGATCCACTACTGTAAACCTTCACATTAGACTTTCTGAAACCAAGTAGGTCTTCTCACATTTCAATTATTAAGTGAACACTGTAAATGGTGCTACAACTGACACTGGAAAAGAGAGGTGATAAGGAGGGCTATTAGCATTGATGACAAGCACATACCACTCTTCCCTTCCTGAGACTGATAGGCCATTGACAACATGCCATCAAACTGCCTTAATAAGGCAGCGTGGGCACAGCAGAAAGATTCAGAGAATCCCTGATTATTTTCCTTACAAGCCATGTAATTTGACATTGGACAAGTTATGTAACCTCTCTGATTCTTTTTTTCCTACCTATAAATTAGTGACCGAAATACCTCTGTTAGAGGATTTATGGAAGGATTAAGTAAATTAATCATTCAAAATTTCCAAACAAGTATAAGTTACATAGTGATTGCTCATTACATATTAATTTTCCAATTTATTTTGTACCCAGATAAGATTATTATCCTCAAAATGGAAAGGGATTTCTTTTTTTTATAAAAATAATCTATAGCAGTTGCAGAAAAACTAGAAAACACAATAAGGAATAAAGGAGAAAATAATCAACCATAACCCATCACCTAGAAATAGCCACTATTAAAAGACTGTCATATAAACTTCCAGAAAAAAATATAAATATAAACACTTATATGACCATATTATACATGCTATTTTTTTACTCACTTTTCAATATGTCTATATCTTAAATATCTTCTACATCATAATTTCAGTGTCTACAGAGAACTCCCCTCAAATTTAAATACCACCTCTCTTATTAATGTATGTTTTTTAAATCTGTATGATTTTTTTAATAAAACTGATAAATTTGTAAGGACATTCTTAACTATTGTATTTTTATACATTTGGCAAAATATTTTCTTAGGGAATAGTTTAGATTTATTATTATTATTTGATATAACTACTACATAATAAATGCTATTTTCTCCATAAGACTCATGACTCCTCAGGTGCCTTTAGGCCCTTTTTCCATTCAAAAGGTAAATAACTTAATAATGTCCAACATTTGAGGGGAGATTCCCCCTAAGACAGAAGTTCTTAATCTTATCTCTGGCATGCTTAGAAACTGAGCTCAAAGTTACTGAATCTCTCAAGATGAGTTGTAATTCAATGAGCCTCTGTATTATGCTTTAGATTAAAAAAAAATGCTTCAAGCTCAAAAATGATTTTCAATAGATTACTTCTTTAAGAACAGAAGACAGCAGAGAATCTTAGCAATAATTCACTCAGCATCTGGCAAACCTCTCCCAATCCTTGATCTTTGAGTCATGCTAGAGTACTAAATCTGAAGGACACAGCTCTAGGTGAGGTAATGATCATTAGCACTGCCCAGGTAGAAAGCACCACTGAGTCCTGAGGCACTAAGATTGCTGAAGTGTTACATCTAATAGGCAGAATCTAATGTGAACTCAACATGGCATAATCACATGATTCCACTGGAACTCAAGTTTAAATGTACTGTCTTCTTTTTTGAACAATAACTAGAATTTCCCAGTGAGCCTGGGTGCAAGACCGCCAGGCTGTGATGGTGACAGGACCCATAAAGCCTGCTTTATGCAACAGTATAATCAAGACAGTAATACCAACACGGCATTCTCTTTACAAAATCTCTTTGTCTCCTGACAGCTCAATTTCTTCTACCCATCAAATAAACTGACTTTTGTTACTACCTTTCAAGTTACTTGATAGAGATCACTTATTTTATTCCCTCTACAATGGACTGCTAGTCTGTCCTTAAAGTGAGCATGGGTCAGGAAACCTCCAGTAATTCTGCCTCTGTTCTTGGAGTGCAGGTATCCCTTGCCTATATTGCTTTACTTGGGTCTCTTGGTAAAATTCAAGATGATTTAAAGATTTCCTGACTGCAATATGAGATATTGGAATGTTTATATGTGGAATATTTAGAGATGTTTCACAAAGAAACATTTGGAAATAATAATAAACTTTTGGAAATAAAGCGGGTAAACATAGCTTCAACCCTAATTTTCTTTGAGAAGTTACTGCAAAGTGGTATAGTCATGAAAATACTACTTTATTGCATATGGGGAATACTAATTTAACTATGAAATTTAGAAGGCTTTGCATGGATCTTTGAGCACGTTTTCATCATGAGTCAGACCAAAAGGATACAAATATAGAAAAAGAAGACTGAAATGGATGCCTTAAAATACATCACAATTGATCCCGTGAAATATTCACATAGCAAAGAGTGTGTATTACATAAGTATATTAAGTTAACTCTATTTGGTGTCAGGGATTCTCCCTGGTATCCTTGAAGAATCATTGTTCTTCCTTTAATAAATATAATTAAAGAAATAATTAAAATTATTTAGTTGAATATCATTTGTTAGCCATACGTAAATAGTACCAATGCTACTGCATTTAAAAAATTAAAATTAAGATGAAAAAAAATCATGTTCCTGTATTTTTATCAGCTCTGATACCCTGGAGTTACAATAGATTTTCACTGAAAAAGTATTAAATTCCACTCACCAAATCAAAGACAGTAATCTATTAGTGTCTTCTTGTAGGCACACTATTTTCAAAGTTTATGCATTAAGCTTCCTCCAATAATACCTTATCAATTACTATATTTCAAAAATAATTCAAATATTATTCAAAAACTATTCAAATTATTCAAAAATAATATTTAAGAATAATTTCAAAAATAAAGAATTAAGTATCAGTTCTCTTATTTGAGAGAGAAAGCATGCACTACTTCCTGAGGCCCACACTACCAGCAATAAAAGGTGGCCAAACGTGAGAACAAAATCTCATACTGAAAACAGGAAAAAGATTAGCATTTTTTTTTCTTTCTGAAACTGAATTATGTTAGGAGCCTACAAAGTATGCGGCATTTCTTCAGCTGTAAAATAAGGGAAATAAACTAGAATGCTTAATCTTCTATGGGCCCTTCTAAGCATTGAAATTTCATGGCCAATATTTAAGAGTTCAAGATTTCAACGGATAGTTAAGATTAGTAAAATACATGGAATTCAACTATCTCTAAATAATGGAATTATCAGTCCCCCTGCCCCAGCATTGCCAATACCATGCCTTTTAATTGCTACTATGGAGCATCAATCAACTAGACAAATATTAAAATATAACAAACGTATTTTTTCTACTAATATGAGAACCACCCAAGGAATATTTTCAATCCATTTATCACAATGATCACTGGATAGGTGGGATAAAAGCAAAGCGTAAATAGGCCAAGTATTTTGTCTTCCTTCTAGGGTAGGAGAGAGGGAAGTAATACAAGCCATAAAGAACATGAAAGCTAACTAATTGCTTTGCTTAACACTACTGAATGTTTTAAAATAAACTACTATATATCCTATAGGTCTTCATACTCTATGATGAAGAAAACCGATTTCATGGTTCAAATCCTAAGCCTTCTAGCTAAGGCAGCAATGAAAAAAAGAAATCATTTGGAAACAATAAAACAAGGTAAGTGGTGCAAATCCACAAGCTGAAAGACCTGGGAATCTTGTGGATGCAAAATTGCAGATTTATAAAATTTAAATATATAAGTTCTCACAAGATTCATTTCCTAGGATGGGTTTTATCACTCTGAGGATAATGCTGTTGAGTCTGCTACAGAAGCAAGCAGTAGGCAGATTTGGGACTAACTATCCAAGCTACTACTTACTGTCTATCTTTAGGTAAACTAAGTATCTTTCTGGGACTCAGTTTCTGTTTTCTGTGTATTTGGTTGGTTCCTTCTCACCAACACCTCCCCCCCCCCCCAATATATACAACAAAGTGGCTAGAATAAATGATCTTGAAGATAATGTGAAGTAATGGAAAGAACATGGATTTAGGGATCTGGTAAATGGGGCTCCATTTGTAAAATGGATATCCTAGGATTGTTGTGAGGATTATTCGATTAATGTTTATAAAGAGACTATTATTTTGGGTAATCTTTAAACGGCAGTTATTTAAAGGACTTTTTGCTTTCCTTGTTTTTTGTTGCTGTTGCTGTTGCTGTTGTCCTTGATTTGTTTTCCCCTCCCTTCTCTTACTTTATAACGCTTTTTTGAATCATATCAAACTATTAGCATGGATCTCCCTTAAGCCTTCAATAACTATAGACTCATATTGCGAAAGTAAAAATCCATTTAATTCAAAGGGAATTACTGACCAGTGATTTCTACTTCAGGCTTTATGTCATTTAAAAATGTCTCCAAACATATCAGGCAAGATAATACACTTTCTCCAAATCTTGTAATCACAAATTACTATTTTTAACCAAGTTTTTCCAGATATATTTATTTTAAAATAGGCATGTATCATCCAGTACATGGAATGTTTTAAATAATAAATAAGTTTTCATTGCTTAGTGAAACCCCTTAAAAGTTCTTGAATAGAGAGGGGCACCTGGGTGGCTCAGTCGGTTATGTGGCCAACTCTTGGTTCTGGCTCAGGTCATGATCTCACAGTTCATGGGTTTGAGCCCCGCATAGGGCTCTACACTGAAGGTGTGGGGCCTGCTTGTCATTCTCTCTCTTCTCTCTCTCTCTGCCCCTCCCCTGCTTGCACTGTTTCCGTCTTTCTCAAAATAAGTAAATAAACTTAAAAAAAATAAAAATTGCTTCAATTAAAAAAAACTTCTTGAATAAGTGGTCCTGTGAAAATATACACTGAAAGCTCATTAACAAACTTATAAAACTATCCTGAAATCAAGAAGAAAACAAAAAACTATGCCCATGTACGAGATTTACTTTCCAGAAGAAATCTAAGTTTCTTTTAAAAAATCTTTTTTGTGCCAAGTATTTATCACTTAAAAAAAAAAAAAAAAACGTGCTGAGTAGTATTTGAAGAATGAGAAAATAATGTGCCTTTAGCAAGGCGGAATTAATTACCTTTCAACCACAGAATTTTAAACAGACAGTTCAGTTTTTCCATTATCCATCTTAAATCACAGTAGCCTTTTGAGTGCTTCATTTTAAAAAATATTTGACTGTTCCACTTCCCTTTTGACAATTTAAAAGACAGTGACCTAATTATGCTTTTATTTTTCAATGTTAATGACTCAGTTTTAGAGACCTACCAGCTGAAGTGTTCTGTCTTAAGTTACTGCTATACTTATTCATTATTACACAGACATCTAGAGTATTCTCCAAAAATAATCTAGTAAAATTTACTTGACATTGATCCTGATTTTCTTGTAGGTATTCTGTGCATGTATCTGTATTCAAATCTGAATATTTATCTATTTCTTCTTCTCTAACAACTAAAAAGAAAGCTGGAGTGACATGCTAAATAAACGAAATGTATAAAACATCTTAATTAAATACTATGTTACTATTAAACTTATTTTATATGCACACATAAAATACATATATAATATATAATGTGATTATATATAATTACAATTACTCTTATAATTATTGCATAATTATTCTTATGCATAAACATGTTTCCATACTTAATATAAAATATTTTATATCTTAAATAATTTATAAAATTACTTATATTTCTGTTGTGTTATGAAAACCTAAGGGTAACCTCATTGTATTGATGGAGAAAATACGACCTAAATAATATAAAATGGAGAAAAAAATAAAGTCATATTTTGGTACAATAAACTTCACTACAGAATTACATATACTTCAATGCAAATGATTACAAACAAAAGTGTGTCGTTTAAAATGTCAGTATTTTCATTATTTAATAAAGCCACCATAAAAGAGACAAGTTGCTTATAAAATAGATATGAAATGCATACATGTGTGTCCAAATGAACTGAATGTTCTACAAGTCAAAAGCTATCTTGGATAAGCAACATGAGATTAAAACCTATTTCTAACTTTGGTTCTGGTTATGAAGACTAATGGACATTAGACTTATATTTCCATATCTCATGTCCCTCCTCCTTTTAGTGCCTACTGTAAACAAATACAAAACCAGATAAAAAATATATATCAACCGTGTCAACTGTATTCAAGTACTGAACATAATGCAGCACAGGGCCGTTATCCTTGGAGGAAAGGAAACACAGGAAGTGAGGTTCACAAGGACCACAACCTTGAACCTGGAAGCACTGTTCAAAGCACAGCAGAAGGACATATATCCTAAATAGGTAGCCTGGTAAGTAGAAGAAATGGATACCAAGATTTGGGGCTGGTGAAGCAGCTGGAATCTGTGGGGCAAGGTAGTAACTAAGCAGAATACTGGAGAGGAGAGACTGCAAGAGAAGAAACTCCAGCAATCCCCATAGGAGCTTTCCAGTGAGTGTTGGCCAAATGCTACACAGTGCAAGAATAAAGCTAAAAACTCTGTAAGGCCTTGAAAAAAATAACTTCTGGGGATCTGTGATTCTGTGAGTTGAATGAGAATTCTATGGCTCACACAGTTATTGCAGACACTGGACTTCCAACAAGTGAGAGAACAAAGACTTCAAAGAAACAGTCTGGTCATTGTTGAGACTCAAAGAGGCCACTTCCTAGGAGTCAGGTTACTGTAGCTAAAAAAAAAAAAAAGGAAAGAAAGAAAGAAAAAAAGAAAGAAAAGTAACAACCTACACCTACACTCAACAACTTTAAAATGTGGAAAACACCAAACCATTGATAATGTAGCATTAAAAAAGTTCAGCATACATTGAAAAATTACTAGACTAAAAGATAAAATGTAACTCATCAATAAGAGAGAAAACTGTCAATAAAAGAAGACCAAGGGCAGTTTTTAGTTATTGCTGTTGTTGTTGTAGTTGTTTGGTGGGGGGAGTATTTCAGTATTCTTAGACAAGGACATTAATAAAAAGCTTTTATAAATATTTTCGTGGATTCAAAGATAAAGCTGTGTATAATAAGGAAACAGATGGGAAGTCTCAGCAGAGGTATAGAAACTGTTTTTTAAAAATGAAATAAAGATCAAAGAATTTAAAAAGAGAAGGAAAAAATGTAACTAAAAATCTTCAATAAGTCCAAAATGTGACAAGAAAGAATGAAAAATGAACAAAAAAGCAAATGGAACAAATGGAATAGAAATAGCAGTATAGTTTATTTGACCTCTAAAATATTTCAGTAGGTATATTAAATGAAGATATAAATGGAGTAGACTCTTTATAAGATATACTATCAAACTGGATAAGAAAAAAAATCTATTATATGCTGTCCATGAGAGATAGATTTTAAATATGAAGATCCAGAAAGGTACAAAAAATGAAATACAAATATATATTTATATATGTATTCACATATACATAAGTATTTATATATGTATTCACATATAAATATATATTTATATACATTCATATATATATATATATATATATATATATATGAATGTACAAACACACATAATTCTAATACTAATCATATGAAGCCAAGAGTGGAAATATTAAAAACTAGCAAATAAGACTTCTATACAAGAATCATGACTATCAAGAGGAAATGTCACAATAAAAGCATCAATTTATCAAAAGACACAACATGAAATGCATATACATCCCATTAGAGAGTTTCAAAAACATGAAGCAAAAACTGATGATCTAAAGGGAGAAACAGACTGATCCCGTAACTATGGTTGGAAATTTTAACAACTATCTTTCAGTACTTGATGGATAAAGTAGACCAAAAAAATTAATATTTATAGAACAATACACCTGTATAGAAGAAACTACATAATTTTCTAGTGCACAAGGAATATTCACTAAGATAAACCATATGCCAGGACATTCAATAGGTCAAACATTTATAAGGACTGAGGCCAGGTATATAATATGTTCTCTGACAATGTTACAATCAATTTAGATTTCAAGAACAATGACAACAAAGAACTCACACAATATTTAGAAGTTTAACAAAATACTTTTAAGTAACTCATGAATGACTTAATCACAAAGAATATTAAAATATTTTGAATTGAATAACAAAAACATAACATTTCAAAATTTGTGGGATGCTGCCAAAACAGTGTTATAGAGAAATTGATAGCTTTTATATGCCTGCATTTAAAAAGAAGAAAAGTTAAATTTAGTAATCTAAGGTTTACCATAAGACATTATAAAAACAAGTACAAATCAAGCACAAAGTGGAAAGAAGGAATTAATAAATATAAGAGAAAAAGTAATTAGACCAAAAGCAACTCTTTAAAATATCAATTAAATTGATAAACTTTTCATCACATTAATAAGGGGAGAGAGAGAAAAAAGAGAAAGAGAGAATACAAACCAATATCCAAAATGCAAAAGGTAGTATCAGTACAAAGCCTCAAGGCATTAAAATAAAAAAAAATGAAATATGATGAACAACTTTATGTGCACACATTTTCCAAATTAGATTAATGGGGACAAATTCATTGACAGAGACAACTCACAAAAAAATAGTACATATAAATTGCCCAAAAACCATAATATAAAAACAACTCATAATGAAAATTTTTGAATAACCACAGATGGCTTCACTAGTGAGTGCTGTTAAATTTAAAGAAGAAATATTACTCATTTTACATAAACAGGAGCACCTGGGTGGTTCAGTCAGTTAAGCCTACAATTTCGACTCAGGTCATGATCTCATGGTTCACAGGATGGAGCCTAGGGTCAGTCTCTGCTGACAGTGGGAACCTGCTTGGAATTCTCTCTCTCCCTCTCTCTCTGCCCCAACCCACTCATGTGCACATGCTCTCTCTCTTTCTCTCTGTCTCTCAAAATAATAAGTTTTAAAAAAACTAATTTTACATAAACATCTTCAAAAAAATGATGAAGAGTCAACATTCCCATATCTTGTCCTGAAGCCAACATAACCCTGATACTAAAACAAGAAAAGAGTATTACAAGAAAATTATATACCTATTTTCCACCCTACATGAACGCAGACACCAAAAAAAATACCAAATAAAATCTAGTAATAAATTAAGAGTATAATACAGCTGATCAGATTGAGTTTATCTTAGGCATACCAACATGCTTTAATTTTTTCAAATAAATCAATATATTTATCCTACTCATTAACATGATATAAAAGAAAAATAGTATGAACACATTATTAAGTTCAGAAAAGTATGTGGCAAAATTCTATACTCATTTGTGATTATTTTTAAGTCCACAGCTGTTAGAAATAGAATGGAACATCCTTATTCCAATAAAAACATCACTGAATAATTTGCAGATAATATCATACTTAATATTAAGAAACCTGTTTATTTCCTCCTAAGATCAGAACCAAAGATAGTTTCCCTGCTATCATTACTTCTACTTGCATTCAATAATTTATTGGAAATCAAAACCACTGTAATAAGTAAGTAAATTAAATAAGATCATAAAGATTAGAAAGGAAGACATAAAACTGTCTCTTTCCATAGATGAGATGATTATGTACATAGAAAATCCTAAGGAAACTACAAACAAAAGTGCTAGGATTACTAAGGAATTTAGGAAGATCACAGTATGTAAGGTTAACAGTAGTGCAACTGGAATATAAATTAATTCATGTCATTTATAAAAACATCAAAACCACAAAATACTTAGGAAACATTTTAACAAATTGTGTACAATACCGCCACACAAACATTAATGAGATAAATTAGAGAAGACCTAAATAAAGGGAAAAATGTATCATGCTCATGGATTGGGGGAAAAAACACTGTTAAGGTATTAACTTTCCCCAAATTGATCTATAAATTCAATGCAATCAAAATAAATCAGCAGGTATTGTTTTCAAAATTAATTGCTTATTTCACAATTTACATAAACCTACAAAGGATGCAGAATAACCACAACAATTAAGGAAAAGAAAAATCAAGTTGGGAGGACTTAACATCACCTGATTTTGAGTCTTATTCTGAAATTTATATTTACTATTTCGTGCACCATCTTTGTGAGTTGTCTCTGTCAATGAATTTGTCCCCCCTTCACCTAATTTGGAAAGTATGTACACATAAAGCTGTTCATCATATTTCATAGTCTTACTCAGCAAACCACTGTCCATAGGCTGGACAGTGTTTTTGTAAATAAAATTTTAGTGAAACATAGCCACAGCAATTTACTTGCATATTATCTATGCTAAAACAGAGCTAAGTAATTTTAAGAGAGATCTTACACCCTGCAAATTTAAAATACTATTTTCTCCTTTAAGGAAAAGTTTACCTACCCCTGATCTAAAGCTACAGTAATCAAAATGGTGGTATCGACATAAGAGACGAACAGAGTAATGAAAGAGACTAGAATATAGCAACAGACTCATACTTGCATACTTTAATTTTTGACAATGGCAACAAAGCAATACAATGAAAAAAGGTCAATCTTTGGAATGGGCAATGTTGGTAAACTAATAATCCATAAAAAAAGAAGTTTGATTTCTTATCTCAACCCATAGAGAAAAATTAACTCAAGTGGGATCATAGACCTAACACAAAAGCAACAACTACAAAGCTTCTAAAAAATACACAGGTGAATATAATTTTTTAAATTATTTATTTATTTAAATTCAAGTTAGTTAACATACAGTGTAGTACTGGTTTCAGGAGTAGAATCCAGTGATTCATCACTCAACATGTAACACCCAGTGCGCTTATCCCAACAAGTGCTCTCCTTAATGCCCATCACCCATTTAGCCCAGCTCCCACTTACCTCCCCTCCAGCAATCCTCAGTTTGTTCTTTATATTTAAGAGTCTCTAATGTTTTGCCTCCTACATGTATATGTGTGTGTACCTCTTCTTTATCCATTCAACAGTCAATGGATATTTAGACTCATAATTTGGCTACTGTTGACAGTACTACTATAAACATTGGGGTTCATGTGCCCTTTTGAATCAGCATTTTTGTGTCGTTTAGATAACTGCTAGAACTTGAATTCAGCAAATACATGAATGCAGCAAAGCCCAAGGATATAAAATCACATACAGAAATTGGATGCATTTCTATACACCGATAATGAAGCAGCACAAAAAGAAATCAAGGAATCAATCCTATTTACAATTGCACCAAAAATAATAAGATACCTAGGAATAAACCCAACCAAACAGGTAAAAGATCTGTAAGCCGAAAACTATAGAAAGCTTATGACAGAAATTGAAGAAGACCCAAAGAAATGGAAAAATATTCCATGCTCATGGATTGGAAGAACAAATATTGTTGAAATGTCTATACTACATAAAGGCAATCTATACGTTTAATGCAATCTCTATCAAAATAATGCCAGCATTCTTCATAGAGATAGAAAAAACGATCTGAAAATTTGTATAGAATCAGAAAAGACCCTGAATGGCCAAAGTAACATTGAAAAAGAAATCCAAAGCTGGAAACATCACAATTCCAGACTTCAAGCTGTTAAATTTGTAATCATCAGGACAGTATAGTACTGGCACAAAAACGGACACATAGATCAGTGGAACAGAATAGAAAACCCAGAAATGGACCCACAAATGCATGACCAACTAATCTTTGACAAAGCAGGAAAGAATATCTAATGGACAAAAAGACAGTCTTCAAAAAATGGAATTGGGAAAACTGGACAGCAACATGCAGAAGAATGAAACCGTGTATACCATACACAAAAATAAATTCAAAATGAATGAAAGTCAGGAAACCATCAAAATCCTAGGGGAAAAAACAGGCAGTAAACTCTTTGACCTCAGCCACAGTAACTTCTTACATGTCTGCAGAGGCAAAGGAAGCAAATGCAAAAATGAACTATTGGGACCTCATGAAGATAAAAAGATTCTGCACAGCAAAAGAAACAACACAACTAAAAGGCAACCAACAAAATGGGAGAAGACATTTACAAATGACAGATAAAAGGTCAGTATCCAAAATCTATAAAGAACTTATCAAACACTCAAAAAACAAATAATCCAGTGAAGGAGTGGGCAGAAGACATGAATGGACACTTTTCCAAAGAAGACATCCAGATGGCTAACAGACACATAAAAAGATGTTCAACATCACTCATTATCAGGGAAATACAAATCAAAACCACAATGAAATACCACCTCATACATGTCAGAATGGCTAACATGAACAACTCAGGAAACAAAGATGTTGGCAAGGATACAGAGAAAGAGGAGCACTTTTGCAGCATTGTTGGTGGGAATGCAAACTGGTGCAGCCACTCTGGAAAACCCTATGGACGTTCCTCAAAAAATTAAATATAGATCAACCCTACCACCCAGCATTTGCATTATTATGTATTTATCCAAAGGATACAAAAATGCTGACATGAAGGAGAGTATCTCTTTAACCTCTGGATACTCAGAGATTTTTTGGATAGGGCACAGAAAGCATAAACTAGGTAAGAAAACATTGATAAATTGAATTCCATAGAAGACTTTAAAGGTTCTGCTCATCAAAAAACTGTTAAACTCAAACTGAGGCCTATTCTAAAAAATAAATGCCTGGACTTTTAAAAATTTTTGAAGTGGTAGAAAACAGGACAGGCCCAGGAAACTGTCACAGATTGGAGAAAAAAATGAAAACTAAATGCATATGGTACCCTGGACTGGATTCTGGACTGGAAAAGGAACATGAGTGGAAACACTAGGAAAATTTGAATAGTTTTTAGGTTATTTAATAGTATTGTACCAATTTTAATATCATAGTTTTGATAAATGTTATGTAAGATGTTAACAATAGAGAAAGCTAGGGGGAGGGTATTTGGGAACTCTCTGTACTATCTTTGCAACTCCTCTGTAAATCTAAAATTATTTTGAAATAAAATTACTGAGGGGAAAAAAGGTTGTTATGAAAATGAATAGGCAAACCACATACCAGGAGAAAAAAACTATATATAGAGATAGAGACAGAGATAATAGAAATAGAGAAACTGAAAGATTGAGAGAGAGAGAAAGAGAGAGATAATCTTGTAAGGGACCCAGAATGTGTACATAGTGCTACAACTCAATAATAAAATGACAAACAACCCAACTAAAAATGAACAAGATTAAAACAGACATTTTACAGAAGAAGATATGCAAACTGGCCAATAAGCATATGAAAGATTGCTCAACAGTATTAGTCATAGAGAAAATGCAAATTAAAGCCACAATGAGATACCACTACACCCCCACTAGAATGGCTAAATTTATAAAGAACAACACCAACGAATGGCAAGGATATACAGCAATCCAAATTTTCATACACTGCTGGTGGAAGTGTACATTGAAATAACCACTTTGGAGAGAGTTGGGCAGTTTCTTATAAAGTTAAACATCTATCTACACAAGACCCACTAATCTAACTTAGTACTGGGTACGCATACAAGAAATATGGAAACATACACATACAGAAAGATTTTAACAATATTCAAATACTGTTTTAAGATAAACGCTCTTTTAATACTAGCTATTAAATTAGGGGTGTCTGGGTGGCTCAGACGGTTGAGCATCCAACTCCTGGTTTTCGGCTCAGTTCATGAACTCGCAGTTTCGGGAGTTCGAGCCACACATTGGACTCTGCTGGCAGCATGGAGCCTGCTGGGGATTTTCTCTCTCTCTCCCTCTCTCTCTGCCCCTACCCCACTTGTGCTGTCTGTTGTCTCAAAATAAATAAATCAACTTTAAAAAAATACTAGCTATTAAATTAAAAATTTTATATTACCAAATGCCTATTCTGTGAGAGGCACTATGTTAAAATCTTTATAGATGCAAACTAACTAACTCTCACAAAAACCTTAGGTAACTACATATGTTGTCTATTAATACATATATTCCACAAACATTCATTAAGAACCTATATTGTGCAAAGAATGTTCTAGGCACCAGAGACATACAAACTAGATGTCAAGTTCTTAGTTCTTTTAAAGCTTGCACTCTACACGGGGAGATAGCTGATGAAGACCAAACTAACATGGGTAACAATATTATCCCATGTCCCCCATTTTATAGATAAGGCTTGAGAGACGGTGGCTGGGAACTGAATCCAATTTCTCTGACCCAAAATGCAGAATCCCTGACTATTGCAGGATTATGCCAAAAAGCATACCATACTCTTTATTCCTTAAGACAATACCCCTCCTTTCAAGTTGTCACTTTAGCAAGTAGAGGGACATTAAAACAAACTATAATAAGTAACTTTTAATTAAATTTATAATAAAGAAAATAAACTGCTCAGGTTTCTAAAGAGAAAATAAGACTGAGCCTATGGTTTCAATGAGGAGATAATTATGCAGAAACTTGAAAGATGTACTTAGTAGGTAAAAGAATAAATGCACAGTGTCTTGCCTGGACACCTATTCATAAAAGAATAAATGCACAGTGTCTTGCCTGGTCACCTATTCATAACAGTGTAGACCAAATTATTCTCTTCTTAACTGGCTTCACACTTCATATTGACAATCATCTTTGTACATGACCATAGAATCACCAAGTTTTATGCTACTATCATAAAAATAAGGCATGGAAATCTGTAAACCACCATTGTATAAGTAAGGCAGAATTAACTGGCCAGAACCTAATTTCTTCTAAGCTATTCTCTTTGGAGAAGCTTTGTGGCTCCTTCCTAAACTAGCAATACTTAACTCCATTACAGGTAGCTATATAAAGAAATGAGGCAACACTACATAAATGGGGTTCTAGATCTCTCTTATTTCATTCACTCTGCATTAGTCTCAAAACAAAAGAAGCAAAATAAAGCATGTACAAGTCACTCTTTGATTAAAGGGTATCAACAACCAATACAATATCAGATAAAAGCATATATTAAAAGGGATTAGCTGAGTGAACTTCAATGATTTCCATCCATTCCAATGATTTTCAGGATAAAACAGCTTTCCAGTAATATTTCTACGCATGCTTTCTCATTTTGTACACTACCATCTAGCAATATCAATGTATATGTCCCTGAATATCACACTCAGTTTTATTACTTTATAAATTTGGCATAGGCTGTTTCTTTTGCCTGAAAAGCCTTTATCCCATTTTTTTTTTTCATGAGGAAAATCAGCTTGGGCATCACATTCTCTAAAAAGTCTTCTCTGACGGGGCGCCTAGGTGGCTCAGTGGGTTAAGGGTCTAACACTTGATTTCAGCTCAGGTCATGATCTCATGGTTAGTGGGATTGAGCCCTGCATTATGCTTCATGCTGACAGCATGGGAACCTGCTTAGGATTCTCTCTCTGCCTTTCTCACTACCTCTCTTCTGCTCACGCTTTCTCTCTCTAATAAATAAATATTAAAAACAAAGTCTTCTCTGACATCCTTAGAGAGTGAATCACTCTCTCCTTAGAATCAGTTCTATCTTAAACATTGATTACTGCAGTCACAGCACAGGATTGCATCATTTGTTTACATGTCTATCCTTTTGACTCTGCCTATTCCTCAATCCTCACTTCCTGTTATCGCCTTCCATGTGTCACAGTCAAGATATGACACCGAATACAGTATGCAAACAAAGCAAACAGGACAAACACTGACATTATGCAACCAGATCAGCTCTAATGGACGAATATAAAGCCCTCCTCTATACCCCACTGCCAAAGCCCTAGGAAGACTGCTATCACCTTTGCTTAGCCTTTTGCATTACTTCCTAATGACCTTCCAGCCTCTGGTTTTATTCCCTTTAATCCTGTCTTCACATTTTGACCGCCATGATCTTTCTTTCAAAGCTAATTTATTATTACTCCTTAAGATCTGGCTTGACTTTCACCTTCTCAGAAAATTCTTTTTTCACATAAATGAAAAGAATAAAATTTTCCCACTAATCTCTTTAAAAACTTTTATTTTATTACATAGTATTTGTGAATTTTAGTAACTTAAGCCTGGATTTCTATTCTAGCCTAGAGGATAATGTGGAGGGGTTTTTTTTCTTGCATATCTATCAGTGTATCCAAACAACCCAATGGTATGTCTACCACTTAGACTTCATTAAAAAAAAAAAAAAAAAAAAGCATATGGAAAGAAGGCAACGAGAAAGAAAAATTCATTTTTATGACAATTTGAGTATTCTGAAGTTTTATTAGTCATCTTCCATTATACTTCTTTGGTCTTTTAAGGGTATATCCATAATTGTTAGAGGCTTGCAACCATATTCTTTCCATACCATAGTAGTCAGGATAAGAATAATCAGGTTATGGTAACAAGCATGATGCTATCAGTATTTTGACTGTGTGTAGATATACAGATATCTTACCATACCATAGTTAGATTCACAGTAAAACAAAAGGGCTTGTCCACAATTATTGAGAAAGTAGCAACCTCACATTCATACTAAATACGTGAGTGATTATAGTGCTATTTCTCTGGAACAGATTTGGTCTGATGGCAGAGATTCTACATCAGAAAGGAAGGTAGAGGAAACTTAAAGACACAGATCAATATGTTTAGAAAATCTTGCTCTTTTCTTATATAAAATGAATTATATATTGTATGAAATGATTTTATTTTACATACCAATTTCAGACTATAGAATACACAGTCTTTGGAAAAACTTTAAAAATACTAAGTATAAAAAATTGAAACATTCATAATCCCAACCATCTAGTTATGTATTACATAAGCTATTCTTACTAACCTACTAATTAAAACAAAACTGACAAACCAGTGATTACTTCAGTTAAAAAGAAAAGTGACAGATTCAAGCAAAGCCACAAATGCAAAATAACATTTTAGCATAAGAGATATACGCAAACACTATTTTTAGCATATGTTTTTTACATATTTATTTGGAAAAATTGATGATTAACATCACCAAACAAAACAAATTAAATTTCAAACAGGATTTTATAGTAACATCCTAGGGTTTAGATAAATCTCTTCTAGTCTCATCTGTAACATGTATCCACAGATCTCTACTAAAACTATCAATGTAAAGAAATTGCAACAACAAAACAGTGGAAACGCTAAGTACAGTGAAGTTGGACATGACCTATACATTACCAAAATTTGGCTTCTTCATCATTTGATTGCTTTTTCAAAGACAAATTCATTTTAAAGTCACAATTTTGGCTCAATTTCATCTGGAGCAAGAAAGCAAATATTTTTCATATAGTTATACTCTTCCCATGCCAAAAATATTAGCCAAGAGTGATTTCATTCCAGAACTTTATAATCACAGTTCCCCACAGCACAGTGATGTGCTCATCACTGGACACTTTTGCTTAAACAGTTGCAAATGTGTTTGCTGATTATCTAACCAGAGTTTTGGAAACTCTTCCTTCAACTCTTCCCAAGGGTGGCTTCCTCTCATCCTTCACCACAAGCTTAAATGCAACTTCTTTAAAAGTCCCTCCATCCCTAAGGTACTTTCCCATCAAACCTATCACATCCATATTCTGTTTATTTCATGCACAGAATGTGTAATATTCTTTTTTTAATGTTTATTTATGTTTGAGAGAAAGAAAGAGACAGAATGTGAGCAGGGGAGGGGCAGAGAGAAAGGGAGACACAGAATCTGAGGCAGGCTCCCACCTCTGAGCTGTCAGCACAGAGCCCAATGCGGGGCTTGAACCCACAAATCGCGAGATCACAACCTGAGCCAAAGTCAGATGCTCAACCAACTGAGCCACCCAGGCACCCCCAGAATGTGTAATATTCTTATTTGTATGTTCACTTTATTATTATCTCCTATAGAAGAAGCACATGAAATGAAAGATCTGGTCTGTTTCATTCATCTTTTTATCTCCTTAATACGAAATACTTATAGAAGAGTGTCCTAAAGTGAATGCTTAAAGAGTATTTGAATAAATAAATGAAAACAAGAAAGAGAAAGGAAATTCTCTTGCCTTCCCTTTATCATTAAAGTATATACATTTTTAATGGAGTCATTCTTACAAGTTATATTGCCCCCGAATGGTCCTCAGTGGGCATGAGAAATGATGTGCACTGATTATGAACTTTAACAGTAGAATAATGGCCTTTAAACAATTCTACAGTGCTGAGGTCTCCCAGATACCCCGGCTAAGATTGATGTCCACATACTACTCTGAATTCCAATTATCTCATACCTTAGCTTGAATTTTGAGCCAAACTTGTCTTCTTCATTTATAAGATGTGTGAGTTTAGAAGACTGTTTACTTTTTCCAATCTCTAGTTTCTTCACATTAAATATACCTTAGTCTCATAATTGTTAATTTCTTTTAATTAAGGAAATGTATATGATCTTAAAGCCTTACCAAAGCAAGTGCTCATTAAGGAGGAGCTCTAATAACTGTATTAGTCAGGGTCAAGGTGACACATAAAATTAACTACCAAAATACTACTGATCCATATTTGTCAATGCTGCTGCTATACATAATAGTATTCTATTCATTTAGATCAGTTAATTTCAACTGCTCCTGAGTTCACTTGAAATATGGTTTACCTAAGGAAAAGGACCATGTTAGGCAAAATAAACTCAGTCTATAAAGTCAACTTCTTTGAGAGTCATCACATTTTTTCATTACAGATATCTCTATAATCAGTTCTACATGAAAATCTTCAACAGATTTCTCTGAAACTGTATTTAACTTTTTGACTAAATGTGCATGGAAAGGAAATTAAAATGCAAAAAAAAATCAAAAGCAAAAGAAATTTTTGTCTTCAGCAATAATGAGTTTATTATTGGAAAATATGTACCACTCCACCCAGAAGACAATTTGCAAAACACAGCTTTTTAATTTAGAAAATGAATGAAGTGCATACAAGTATAGCTGTGAGAAACTCAATTTTACTAGGTATTTTCCTGTTTTTATTTTTTCTAAGCAGCTTAATTACCTAAACAAAATATTTAAGTTCTGGTATGCTTCACATATCCCATTAATTCCACACTAGGTTTAAGTTCCTTTAAACGTCACTGATTTTTAATTACCATGCAAATGCATTAAGTAAGCTTCTTAGAGTTAAAGGTTAGAAGCACATGCTAGAGAACTGATAAAGGAATTCCCCGCTTTCCTGTTAATAACAACAAAATTATGAGTTCCTACTCTGTAGCTATAATTCTTTAAGATGATTTCCAATACACTAGAAATGTAATTCTCAATTAGCTTCAAAAAACCCATCAGCATATTTGTTTTATAGGTAACAAAACATGTTTAGCCTCAGTTTATGGACTCATCAACAAGTACCAAAAACCTCCATTATAATTCAGGTGGAACAAAAGAACGAACAGCTTGCCACACTAGAAAGGTGGCATGAGGAAGTCTGTATGACTAACTTGGCATTTGCTCTATTCCATGGTAGCTTTTCTGCCTGCTACTACTTCATAGAGGTTTGTCAAGAGGCAGCTGCTATAGAAAACATGCACAGACTTTGGATTTTCCTTTGCAAGACTTTGAGTCTTGACCCTAGCATTTGCTACTTGAATGATCAAGTGTATTGTATTTATCTCTCATTCTTACTTTCCTTATCTGCAATCATTAGCATAACATGCATATAATAAGACTTAATGAGTTAAAGCTCTTTTATTGTTGTTGACCAATCTTAACTCCTTTTGCCATTTATATTGTTTAATACTTTTGCTAACATTTATTGAGTGTTTAGTATATGCCAGAAACTGTACCAAGGGCTTTATCAGAGTCTTTTACTTAATCCTCACAACTGTGTGAAGTAAATATTATTATCCCTGCTTTGTATGACTTCCAAAGCCCTCTTCTTAACCACTATGGGTACCATGGTTTCCACAAAAGACGTATGATTTCATCACAGCAACCAGAGGTAATCATTTGTGTCCAAATAATGGAGGAGGAAAGTGAAGATACCATGAAGCCTCCTCACACATACATATAATTAATAAGGGACCACTAAACTTGAACTCAGCTATTTTATTTATATTTAAGAGCAATGCTATTTCTGATATGCCACATGCTTCTTTTATATGTGCTTCGGGGTGGGGGCGCCTGGGTGGCTCAGGTGGTTAAGCGACCGACTTTGGTTCAGGCCATGATCTCATGGTTAGTGGGTTTGAGCCCCATGTCAGGCTCTGTGCTGACAGCTCAGAGCCTGGAGCCTGCTTCAGATTCTGTGTCTCTCTTTTTCTCTGCCCCTCCCCCACTCATGCTCTCTTAAAAATAAACATTAAAAAAAACTGTATATGTGCTTCAGGGTGTGCAAAGTAAGAAAAGATCTGATTCTTGTCTTTGAGAAAGATTTAAATATAATGGACTTCATGTAATATACAGCACATTTCAGGGAATGTTCTTACTAAGAAATTGCAAACTTCCATATTTTCTTTTTGTTCAATCCATGTTCAAATCATCAAAACAAAAGGCACAATGGACTGTTACCAATAGCCTAGGCAACAAAGATAAAAATGAAGCTCTGACCCAGGGAACTGAAAAACATTACATTCAGCTCTATTATTTCCCAGTCTTTGACATGTCTCTACTTTTGTTTCCAGCAATAATGTACACTTGACATAAGGGAACATTTCATTTCATCTTACTCATGCTTTTGTCTCACCTTTTTTTGTGTATAAAACAGTACCATTTTTGTTTTCAGATATTTTGCTAGGCTCTTCTCTGTGACTGAATATGGAGGGTCTGACAATTCCTGGTATGAATATATAAATTAACAGGACAGAAACTGGCATGTTGGGAGATATTATATGAAATGTTATTAGATGTTTATCCCCAACTTTTCATGAATACAGCTGTGATGGAGGTAAAATTAGGACAAGATAAATAATATCAGGTATATGCGGATATCATTATGGTGTCCTTGAGAGGAATAAAAACTTCCTTCTTCCATCTCTCCTGGAGTTAGATTGTTGATTGTGATGAAAGATCTCACCTCATTCTGGGAGAAGTAACATGGTCATACCTGACAAAGGCAACACAAAATACCTCAATCTGATAGGATGTATTAACACTGGATCCTTATGGCTTTGATAAACTCAGATTTGAGCTTCTGAGAATAAATTTGTGCAGCAAAGGGTGAGGTCATTAAAGAAAGAATATGAGTTAGATTTAAAAGGTTTAACTTCCAGGGCGCCTGGGTGGCTCAGTCGGTTGGGCGGCTGACTTTGGCTCAGGTCATGATCTTGTGGTCCGTGAGTTCGAGCCCTGCGTCAGGCTCTGTGCTGACAGCTCAGATCCTGGAGCCTGTTTCAGATTCTGTGTCTCCCTCTCTCTGACCCTCCCCCATTCATGCTTTGTCTCTCTGTCTCAAAAATAAATAAACGTTAAAAAAAATTAAAAAAAAATAAAAGGTTTAACTTCCATCTTGACTTATAAATATGGTGGATAACCACTATTTTCCCCAGCGACTTTGGTTGAAGTCCACTGGGACAACATATGGTTGCCCCACACACATTTGTATGCCACTAATACTCATTCTCATTGTGGCCTGGAAGAAAACTTAGAGGACAAGCTAATGTAAACTGCCTCTCCAGATACCTGTATAATTTGGCTGGACATTAAAACAGTTGCAACGACCCACTAACTGCATTACTCTCTAAACTCAGGCTGCACAAAATGGGTCATAGTAAGTCATAGAATGGTGCACTGGTGCCACAAGAACTGTTTAAAGGGTGGAATCTAGTGAACACACCTTACCTAAATTTTGTTAAAAAGGAGGACAGTGTAACTGAAATAACCCACAGATGACAAAATAAAACTGAAAGTTTCTGATTTGTTCATGAGAGAACACTGAGGTACATTTGAAGTAAAGAGGTTAGCCAATCCTTCCTTTTGCACCACATTGGAAAAGCTTATTATTTTCTAACTATTCCCTATAAAATAAAAAGTATGAACAAGAAGAATTCCTTTGAAAAAAGAAGTTCTTGATCTAGAAAAATTCCAATGTTGTAAACAATGAGTTAAAAGGAAAATGAAGACAAAGTTCTAATCCATTCTAGAAAGGGGGCTGCATACAGACATCTGTAGTAGTAGAAATTACCATCCCATTACTAAAACTTAGCTGAGAAACAGGAGTTGGGATAGAGTTCACATTATTTTAATGGTCAATTAAAGTCTTATGGATTTCCCTAACTTTTGCAACAGTTTATAGTAAAAAGTACATTTGATTTCAAAAACTGATATTATATTACCATCTATGATCCTACCATAAAAGTCCTTTATAGGTAATGCTACTTGACTATAAAATTGTTCTTGATTATTGAAGAGCACAACATTCATAAACACTGCATCCCACAGAAGCCAAAGATTTCTAACACTTGCTTGAAATAAACCCACATAACAGAGAGATGCTCTGATTCATGTGGGGCAATAATAAAAAAGACACTGATAAAGTCATTGGGTATTTTGAGAAGACATCTTAAAGCATACACATTATTTTCAAATCTAAGAAAATATATATTACAAATCATAATTTATAAATGAAATCAGAATTATTTGTGAATACCTATAACACAAGCTATTGACCTAAACTCCACGATCAGATTTTAGATTGTAAAAGAATTTACTAACACTTGAAACAAATCATTGTGGAAAGCAGTAGTGGTTGTTTCTTAGGCATCAACCTAAAACCAACTACCTTTGAATTTTATAAGGTTAATAAAGAACCGTATGTAGATTCAGGGCAGAATTTATGAAGTGGTAATGAACATGTTCACATGGCCATTCAGAGACTGTAAAAAAAGGTTAAGTTTGGATGTTAAGTTATTTTGAAAACCACTATGCCCTTTAACACATACCAGAAAAGAGATGAATAGGCAGGTCAGAGGTTGCCTTCTGGAGACCATGAGCCATAGCATAACACTGTAAAAAAGAGACTGGAAATTGATCCATGCACACATATAGACTCACAGAGTGTGTTCACCATATGTTCATGTCAATTATCTTGCAATCCAAAACTAGTTTCTTCAAATACAGTGATAATATATGGCCTACACTAAGGCATCACCCTTAGATGATGAACTAAAATGTTCACACCCATTAATTTATATGGGAGACTTATGAAGCTCTCTTCTACGTACCTACCCTTCTGAAAATCATTCTACCACTAAAGGTAGCCACCCAGTCTCTACTAATGAAGGAAAAAAATCAATGAAGCCTCATGATGAAACCTTTAGGATTCAACAAAGTAGTTACAATAAAAAGTTTTCATATTAGGGGAATTGACTATATTTAAAGAGTTTTGCTACATGTAAGTCTCATCAAAGATTGACGTATTAATGAAATAAAGCAAAAGACTATCAATAGATGGTTTGAAATTACCAAAGAAAATTGAGAAAGAAACTAAAAATAATATCTCAATTTTATGAAACAAAAAACAATTTCAAGTGAATGAAAGTGAGGAAAGATGAAATTCTGCAAGTCATTCTGTAGTTTTTGTTTTTAAATCTATAAAACTTATGATTTAAAATTTAAGTCTATGAAATCTATCCAATGAGCAAAGCAAGGTCGAGGTATAACAGATAATACACTTGATTATTTAAGTGGCATCTAACACCATGATCATATTTTCTTTTATAGCTCTTTTCCAGTGTTATTTTCCCCTCTTTAGTCAATGTTGATATTAGATTTTGCATTAAAATGGAGCATAAAATGAACCATTGCTACTTGTTTTTAGGATCATTTACCACCAAGTGAATTATAAAAGCATTAAAAGTAAGAGAAGTTCTTAAAAACTTAAAAAAAAATAATAACCACACCTTCTACCTGGCCATGAGGTTATGTGAGTTGTATAAATAGGAAATATTACTCTGACTGCCTCTAGTATGTAGGGAGGAGTGGCATATAAAGGACTCTAGATGTCAGAGTCCTTGTCTTGTATCATTTATAACCTTGAATATTTACCTGATACTCAGCTCTTTCATCATAAAATAGAGATCTGAGTTGGATGAACTGCAAGATGCCTTTCTGCTTTGCTAATTTTTATTTTTATGATTGAATTTATCAAAAAACAAATCTTTATGCAATATGTTTTACAAAATGAAAAAAAAAATTACTTATGTTAACCTATTCAAATTCTTAATATTCATTTCCCAGCTGCCCATTGTTTCATCTCTTTTACATAATTTCTTTCGGGATAGTGTCCCTTTTGACATAATGTGATAGCCAGCATTCATATGTATCAAAGTCAATTTTTAATGAATGCCATCTTTGCACAGGAAGTATCCTAAAAACATTAAAGAAATATTTCATCTTCAATAAACTCCAAAAAGAGATTTACTTCATTGTGCAAATGAAGAAATTGAGGTTCAGAAATTAAGCAACCTGCCTAAATTCACACGTATTTGATATGTTAATGCAGTCTGTCTGTTTCCAGACCATGTACCATGAAACCAGTTTACAAGAATGCATATATCCTATGACAGTTGGTACCCTGACTATCCCAGCACAGAAGCCCTGTTGTTTTGGTATGGGCCCTAGCACCATGGAAAAGCATATCTGCCTTTCTGAAATGAACAAAAAAGGAGCATGGCTAAACTTCTCATCACAGCTTGCCCCATTAGATCTCAATGATCAGTAAAGCTTTCCAAATAATCAATTACTGCTGTAATACACTGCTTCAGAAAACAGGTAGAGCAAGTCATATTTACTGATTTTGGGGGGTTGTCTGTAGGAGGTCTATTTGTCGGCTGTAACTTGGAACATCCATGATTCATGATGCTTGATTAACTGTGCCAATCTTTCAAATGTAGACAAATCTCATGGGGACAGACAAGCTGAAGGAACATTGGTTTTAGTGGTTTCTTGAGATTACCCAAGGCATTAAAATGAAATGATGCTTAGCAAACCCAAGCTGCTCCTTTTGCATTAACTATTAGGTTTATTGGCTCTTTAAAGGAATGTATTTGGTGTTTGTTCCAAGTACTTTATCCATGGTCACCGATACCTCTATCACTCTTTTTTAAGATTAAAAAAAAATCTTTCTCTCAATCACATTTCCATTAACTTGCTTCCTGAATTAGAAAATAGAATATTAGATCTGAGTTTGTAACATCAAGATTCTAGTTCAAATTCTACCATTTAGTTAATCATATGGCTAAGTATTACTGTCTCTGGAGTTTATTTTTGAAAAAACTAAGAGAGGGAGGCAGAAAAGAAGAGTGGAAGACAAGAAAGGAGGAATGAAGGCAGGATAAGGAGGAAAAAAATAGAAACACCTTGTTGTTTATCTCCCAGGAATGGTAGGAGAATCAAATGAAATAGATGATACTAACGTACTTTTAAGATCCTCAAATGTGATAAAAATGTTACTACTGGTATTACCATTGTTGGAGGTATTTACCTTCCACTAGGAAATAGCCTTGGTAGCATGTAATAAAATTATATATATATATACGTATATATATACGTATATATGTATATATATACGTATATATACATATATATAGCCATGATGCATGTTGAAAGACCATCTCTAAACCAAACTATTGTGGTTGAGATCTGAGCAACCCTACGATAACAAATTAATTTTCTGTCTCGGCAAAGCACTAAATCAAACTTAGGAAGGGACGTGTATTCTGAACATTTGTATTTTATTTTAATAGTTTTTCGTGCTCTGAGAATGACCTTGGCAATGTCTTCCAAGTGAATCAGAGAAGACAGTTATCCTTCTAGCCTTACTAAACTGTACAATCAGTTCTTTTATTTTTTCCATCACAGAAAGCAAATAGTAGCTATAAAACTATGTTGTAGGGCATCTGCACTTCCCAAGATGAAATCTTATGCTATTTCCAATAAGAAGGGTGTCATTTTCCATATACGAACCTTGGATCTTTATCTGTTGAACATAAAGCTCTGGTTAGTCTCATATATTTAATAGCCCCCCCTAGGTATTATCACACATTTAAGATGAGACACATTTGATTCAGAAAGAAAATTACTTTTAGAAAGAGAGTAGAGCTGTATCTTACTTGCATTTTAACTTCTCAAGAAAATTCTTTTCACAAGTATGAACAAATATTAGCATCTAGAAGTATTAGCATCTAACAATTTCATAGCAGACTCCTGCAGACAGAACACCTTGAGAGGATTATACCCCTAAAGCTCTACAGAATTAGCAAAGTGCTTATTCTGCAAAACAACTGCAAAATATTCCATTAGAAAGAGGAACACTTTCTGATAAACAACACAACTACTGTTTGTCAGCTTTTTTTCTGGCCTAATAAGCAAAGCTGTCTTTTTTTTTTCTTTCATAGTTCTTTCCAACTTTGGTTGCAAATTTAAGAATTTAGAATTTAAAAAAAAACTGGGTTTTTTTTTTACTCAAAGATTTTCAGGAGTTCAGAACTGGAAGGTTATATCAATCTAGTCATTTTTTCATTACCTTCATCCCCACCTGTCCCCACACCACACACAAAAATGTAACTATAGTCCAGAGGGGGGATAAAATGAAATACTTGATATGACACACTAGAGTGTAGGTGAATCGTACTGAGAATTTAGGTCTCCTGAATACTAGCCTAATGCCCTAGGATTCCTTTCTAGCACATAGCTTCTTTGACCATCAAATGACCATGTGCTTTTCAAGATACCATTACCCTTGATATGGTGTCCATTCTGCATAAACTGAAATCATGAATGTGTCAGTGGGCTTGTGGCATCAACCAAACTTAAATTTGTATGTATATAATGTTATTAATAGATATAATTTATTGAGACTTATTATGTGCAAAGAACTTTACTAAGCCTTGTATGTCTATTAAATCATTTAATTTTTAGAATACTCTTTTGAGGCTGATACTATCAATATTCCTATTCTATAGATGAGAAAAGTGATGATTTAAGGAATTAGATTATTTGGACCATATTACATAGCTAATAAGAAAAGCCAAAATTCCACAGCCCAGATCTTCAACTACTATGAAATGCTACCAATGTTTATAAAACTGTCAAAGCAAAACATACTCTTAGAAATTTTCATAAGCAAACCTGCCTTTATAAGTTTTAAGAAAGAAAACTATTTCTTCTTGTAGTTGGAGACATAACTACCAAATGTATTTAGTTGTAATCAAGCAATAAAAAACAGATTGTCTCATTCTGTTCTTTAAATACATTTCAACCAATTTCAAAGACATTCAACATTAACAAAGACTTTCAAGGATTGAGGTTTAAACTTTATTTATCTGGTAGGCTTAGTTCATTGTTGACTTCCTTACTACTCTTACATCTGAAATATTACGGCATATTTATTAGCTGTTAAGTCACAACAATTATACCTCATTTTATGTACAATCTGGTACTCCTGCTTTGTTCTGCTCTTAGGTTTACTTTTTTTAATCCTAGCCATAAATTCTAGTCCACAAACTTCAGAAAGGAATGAGGACTGTCTAAAGATGTCAAGTTGGGAACCATTCCTTAAATGCTGAGTACTCTGTTGTCACCAGCACTGATATGTAGACCCTTAACATAACTGTATGACCACTGTGAGAGCTCTGTACAATGACTTCTAGAACAAATTATGAAAATCAACCAAAATATTCTTGAATAAAAATTGAAGACTGAAGGTAAGCAATGATAAACACTTCTGAACCAAACTATGGTTTTGTTGTGCTATAACTTCTTAAGAGAAAGAAGCACTAATAAAAGGGATTATATGTTATTCTACCACTAGCTTAACTCATTTCTTATGTAATTTCCATGAGTCAGACCTTTTTTAAGCTAGATCTGGCAGTAGTTAAAATAGTCAAAAAAACAGACATGGTCCTGACCTCATGAAGCACAGTCTAATGGGTTATGGGATCATTTCTCAGTAGAGAGAAACTGTTAAGGACTATGAGTAGAAAAGATTTTCTTGATTCTAATTCTTACATTAATCAATATATTAACAAGGAGCATCCATACATTTTTAGGCCATACAAATTCACAATTTACTACAAAGCAAACCTGAACATAAGTTACTATAACTTTTCTTTTTATAAACAATATTAAAAAGCAAATCTAAGAATAATTAATATGAAACAAAAAGCTTCACATTATTTTCTATAATTCTCCCAATTTTAATACAAAGGTTATTTTCCTTTTTTAAAAAAATGTTTATTTATTTTGGGGATCCTGGGTGGCTCAGTCAATTAAGCATCCAACTCTTGATTTCAGTTCAGATCATGATCTCCTGGTTCCTAAGTGTGATCCCTGCACCAGGATCTACACTGATAGTGCTGAGTCTGCTTGGGATTTTCTCTCTCTCTCCCTCTTTCTCTGCCCCTCCCCATTACTTGCTCTCTCACTCTCTCACGCTCCCAAAAATAAATTATTTATATATTTATTAAATAAATTGTTTATTTTTGAGAGCGTGAGAGAGCACACACACAGGGGCCGGGGAGGGGCAGAGAGGGGTGGGGGTGGGATGGAGGTTCTGACAGCAGACAGCCAGATGTGAGGCTTGAACTCATGAAACATGAGATCATGACCTGAGAAGTCTTTCGCTTAACTTGACTGAGCACCCAGGAGCCACAAGATGTTTTCCTTTTTATGCTTTCCATAATCTTAATTAGCAAAAATATACTTCTTCATTAAGTCACATTTTCAATACATTCTTATTTAATTTGAATCATCTCTCATTTAAGTAAAGTTGAAACAGATACATAAGCAAGAACAATAGATATGCAATTTCACATGCTCCATCTTCTATTGGTTTATATCCAGAGTACTTATACTCATACCATACTTATTGTTCTGAAACAGGAGTCATAAAATTTTTTCTGTGATGACCAAAGAGTAAATATTTTGGATTTTGTAGGCCATATTGTCTCTGTTATAACTACTCAACTCTGCATTTAAATGCAAAAGCAGGGGCACCTGGGTGGCTCAGTGGGTTGAGCACACAGACCATGATCTCATTATCATGGGATCAAGCTCTACATCAGGCTCCACGCTGAGTGTGGAGCCTGCTTGGGATTCATTCTCTCTCTCTCTCTCTCTCTCTCTCTCTCTCTCTCTCCCTCTTTCTCTCTCTCTCTCTCTCTCTCTCTTTCTCTCTCTCTCTCAAAATAAACATTAAAAACAAATAAATTGCAACAGCAGGTATAGATAATATCTAACCAAATGGGCATGGGTGCATTCCAATAAAAGTTTATTTATAAAAATAGGCAAGTATAGGCCCTTCCTCTAAAATATCAATAATCTTTTGGCCAAAACTAGCTGAATAAAGATGATCATGATTATCAAAGCATGTCTCACTAAAGTCCAGTTTAAAAAATAAAAATTTTTACAATATATCTTTGAAGATAAATTTGATCATTATCTTTTAGAATGGACAATAAATCTATAGACAATTAAGAATTGGATTCCTTTTAATTGTGCTAGTAAGTTTTCTATTTATATTAGTACTGTACCTGTATTTTTTATGAAAATAAACAAAACCAAAATACATTTGTCAAAAGATCAAACCTTACTTGATACATCAGTCAGAAGCCTAAATTCACTGATGTGTAACACATCAATATTTTAATATTAAAAACATTCATCTAATGTGTACACACACACACACACACACACACACACTTGCAAAACAGCATGGAATTCTACCCTTACTTTAGTTTTCCTATATTTATTTATAAGAAACACATTTTCCTGTCCAAGGATTTATAGTCTTTTCAAACTGATGTATGTGGCATTGCTATTTCATATGATATCCCCATCTACTAATGCAGCTAACTTAAATTTACCAACATCAAATAATTCAACATGAAGGTTAGAGGTTCTTATTTAAACAGAAAAAAAGTTATACTCTATTTTATGTATGTATGTATGTGTGTGTATCTATGTATGTGACAGCCAAATACCATATGCTATTGACAATGCTGGACTAATTTGTAGAAAGTCCTCCTCCATCTGTGCTTTTGCTTTTTCTTAAAGGCACTCTGACTTAACCAATACAAAAGTTACAACTCAACCAAGGAGACACTATAATTCCCTAAAATGTATATGGTATTCTATGTTTTCCCTAAAATTCAACATAGTAATCTCAAACTTCATGCACAACTAAACTATTCTTAGCTGAAGGATTCAACATGAAAACTAAAAACTTCTCAGGAAAGCAGATTGATAAGTCAGTGTATTTAAGATGGTCAAATCACTTATGAACTTAGACTACCATAATGGGAGAGCCTAACCTTTACAGTTTTCAATATTTGGCGATCAAGTATGATTCAAG
Organism: Panthera leo; assembly: GCF_018350215.1. Taxonomy (NCBI): domain Eukaryota; kingdom Metazoa; phylum Chordata; class Mammalia; order Carnivora; family Felidae; genus Panthera; species Panthera leo. The sequence goes on along the minus strand of NC_056679.1, from coordinate 186,389,155 downwards.
GTCAATTAGGTTTAGTATTAAATCCAGACAAGTCTTCACTCTGAAAAAGGTATTTGTGGCTATATTCACACACTGTGTCAGTTAACATTGTTTTATTCTCTGGTTGTATCTGCCCTCAACATAAAACATGCCCTCTTCAACTGTCTGTAATTAAATCATCCATACATACATCAAGTAATAGATACCAGAGTTTAAACGTAGCATGTGATGATGATTTGGTTTACAGCAAAAAAAGGTTTCTTATTTTCACAAGGTTTGCAATATGCAAGATAAAAAGGGGATATATTAAAAGGAGACTTTAGCTTTAAATCTAAATTTTATGAACCTCATTGGGGTAAAGGAATGGAAGACTGCATCTTCAATGGTAATTCATGTTGGTTTTATGGGACCAAGTAAGTCAATCCTATGTTGGAGATTGAAATGAAATAAAACAATTATTTTAAATGTTTAAGTTGGTTAGGAATAATAAACTGAAAAAGTGCACAGTATCTATCTATCTATCTATCTATCTATCTATCTATCTATTCAAACAGGTTACCGATACCAAAGGTATTTCATGCATAAATTGCAATGGAAATGGTACTCGGAGTGGTAAAGATAAAAAACACCCTTCTCAGATGGTTATATGGCATTTGTTCTTTTGGCCAAGAATCAAAAATAATAATTGGGGGCGCCTGGGTGGCACAGTTGGTTAAGCGTCCGACTTCAGCCAGGTCACGATCTCACGGTCCGTGAGTTCGAGCCCCGCGTCAGGCTCTGGGCTAATGGCTCGGAGCCTGGAGCCTGTTTCCGATTCTGTGTCTCCCTCTCTCTCTGCCCCTCCCCCGTTCATGCTCTGTCTCTCTCTGTCCCAAAAATAAATAAAAAACGTTGAAAAAAAAAATTTAAAAAAAAAATAATAATAATAATTGGATATAAAAATCCTAATTTCCATAACCATACAAACTGTAAAGTATTTAAGAATTAATTTAGCAAGAATTATGTAAAGCCTATGGGAATAAATTTAACAAGAAATGTGCAAGAGTTCCATGTAGAAAAGTATAATTTTACTGAAGGACACAGCAGACTATGTATAAATGGTGAGACATAGTATGGTTTTCAATACAAGGAGCCACTGCCGTTGAGAACTAAATTTTCTACCAAATTTCCAGCAATTACAACCAAAATGCTGGCACAGCATTTTTTTTTAACTTGCCAAAATATAAAGATTGTATGAAAGTGTAACTATCTCACAATGGTTAAGTATAAATAAATAGAAACATAATGAGGGGAGATTTGCCTTGATATTTAAGGTTAAAATAATTAAAACAATATTATGCTTACACTATACACACACACACACACACACACACACACATATGTAGAGAGGGAGAGAGAGAAAGATGGAGAGAGAGAAATATTAATGAGGCAAATTACAGAGTAAAAACATAGACCTAAGGACAGATGAGATTCCCTATATGATAAAGACAAGATTTCAAATAATAGGGAAAGGATAGACTATTTCATTAAATTTTACTGTGACAAATATCTATCCATTTATCTACCTATCTGTCAAATCTGACAATACATGATTGTTTTACATAGTTTCATTCATGATACTAAAAATCCACAAAATAATCATAATGTCTGTCAAAATAGGATTGATTTAATAAAATCAATGAAATTCTATGCAACCCTTGGATATTATGTTGTAGAAAAATTTTAGATGTCATCAAAAGATGTTCACAAAATATTAAGAGCAAAAATCATAAAACATGATGTCTGATACCATTTGATAATATTTCACATACCTCCCAAGAAGTCTGGAGGCTTACTGATCATTTTGCTAACAGTATTTATATCTGGGTGGTGATATTAATAGGCATCTTCACTTTTAATTATAGTTTATACTGTTACTGATTTTTCTGTAATGGACAGAAATAAGTAATAAAAACAATTCAAGATAAAAACAGAAAATATTTTTTAAATGGAAGAAAATTAAGAAAATCACATAACAGATAAATTTACCCACTTAACAAAATAAATATTACAAAAATTTTTCATTTAATTCCCTTAATTTCCAAATACAGAAACGCTGAACAAGAATTTTGTACAAGGTTTTATCACCAGTGACAAATTCAGGACAAATCCAGAACTCCCAGTCCCTGCTTTTGATATGAAAACTGACTTTTTCACAATAATTATAGAAATAATCTCTAGAAAAATTCAATAACATACTTTTAGCCCAAGGACTGCTACCTTTCAAAAGAAACATAGAGCTTAATAATTATATGTGTGTGTGTATATTATTAGATATATAAAATATACATACCCTAAATTTTATGTTTGATTTTAATCAACCCAATTGTATATTTGATAAAGTAGATAAAAAGAAATTAGAAACATTTTGCTTAAGCCACATATTGTTCTCAACCGTGAAGAACACAACTGTATTCAAACTGAAGTTTTTAGATTGACCTTGAAATACATCACCATTATTATTTCACACAAATGCTAATCATCAGCCTACTGAATATTTTGAGATGCTCTGATACTGAGATAGGTACCACCTCATTAAAATAACAAGTAAGGTATCAAGGGGTGGTATTTTCTTCATTCTGAAAGTCATAAAACTTAATCAAGATCTAATTTTGTTCTTAATTCTCAAGATTACCATATCCTTTGCAGAGCAGATTTTTGTTTCAAGCATGAATTGGATTTATTCCTCAGTGATGAAAGAGGATTTATAATAGCCAGGAAAAAAGTAAATCATAATCTTCAATTTATCCACAAACTCTAATGATGCTGACATAGTGATAATTACTAATTTAACTGACCTCTCAATGAGTTAGATTGCCTACTTCCTTATGTTCTATTTATCTTAGTTTTGTAGGCTTCCCAAAAATCATCTGAGAATCTGGAATGTGGATTGTTAACAATCATCCTGGGAGATTATGATGGAGGCAGGTCCATTCAATTTTTTCAACTTCCTTTTTCTTTCACTTCAGAAAAACACAAAATAAACGGGATAGGGGACAAATCAGGCTCAAATTCCAGTTCCAGGTATACTGTAATTTTTCAAAACTGTTTTCATTGACTTTTTTTTAATTAAAATATGTATTAATTATCAAATGCTTAAAAGTACAGAAAGAATCCACATGCATTTTGATATTGTTGATTCCATATCACGTAATTCAAAAAGACAGTCCCTGATTTTATATATATATTTTTTTTTCATGGTAATCTTTGTTGCATACTTTACATATATAAATATTCATTTATACTAAACAGGACACAATGACTATGTAGGAAAGGCCTTCTGCTATTTCTCAACTATTGAAAACACATTACACACTCTTCAAGAACAGGAATACATATGTCTATCCCTCTTCGCCTCTCCCTCTCTGCATCTCTCTTTGCCCCTCTCTCTCTTTAAAGCTCAAAGACACAGCAGCATTTGATTTAATCAAGTTTTGTTCCTGCTGTATTTGCACTAGGCACTAAAACAACAACAAAATGGGAAACCCAGAGCTCTAGGATTGTGGCTACTTTTTTAATGAGAACATAAACAATTAAGAAGTATTCTGTCCCAATCTGGGAATTTTAACACCAAGACACACCTATAGCATTGCCACTTTGACTAAAGTATCCTAAGTAGAAAAAGTTCCATTAACAACAAATTTCCACCTAAGTGGTGGGGATGATGATCAGAGTCAGTTTGGTAAATTAATGAAATAAAGACATTTTAAAATGTGGCTTTCAAAGCTGGTTCATTAAATAGATAGACAGTAAGAGTTTCCTGGTCTGTTAGAAAATGTATAATTAAGATATGAACATGAAAGCTGATCTTTCTGAATAACCAGAGAATTTTATATACATATATATCTATATATATATATATTTATATATTTTATAATATATATATATATTTGTTAGAAAATATTACTCTGTAGTGTTAAAAAGCAATTGGCAAAATGATTTTATTCAGATTTCTTATAGAACAGAACTTAGCCTCCAACAAGCAGTCTAAAATAAAGCACTGAAAAAAATCTGAAGGAAATGAGGAAACTATGTTTTTCATATGCTCTGTAATTTTACATATCTCTCACGTGTAAATTTGGCAAGTACTTAAAATATTATGACTTTTAGAATAACAAAGTATTCTCTAATGAATTCAGTTAGAAAAATGGTTTGCCACACCGACAAGCTAGTATGATTCAAGTAAACACTTAAAAGCATTCTTCCAACACATAAGCCAGATGCAAATTTACGCAGCCTAGCAGATCAGCCCCACCAAAAGAAAGAGCTGGCTTAACAGTGCTTGAAAGAGGAAAGGTTTACACAACTGACTGATGGGAGAATGCTTCAAGGGGTCTATTAACTCAAACACTCATTTGGAAAAAGAAATAGAAATACGTCTTTACAAAATAAGTCTTTAAGTTTCTTTGTAGGTCAAAGAAAGCAGACAGAAAAAAATATTTAAATTTCATTTTTTGGAGCACAGTATCTGCAACAATGGTAAGTATACAGAAAGGTGATTAGATTTTACAACCTAACAATGGGCACCTATTCACTTATATTTAAAGCTGTTGACAACTCTCCTTCTTATTTATGATATTCCTTAAAATGGCCTATAAATCATTCTTTCAAGATTAATGTTAAAATATTTCCTGAAACATCTACAGTTGATGAAATGTCAACAGCCTCACAAAACAGGACAATTTGTAAAGATGATCTTTGCATGATTATTTAAGAGCTACCTGTCTGATTATACAGTCCCTTGTAAAATCCATTTAAACGGTAGTCCTAAGAAGCAAGAAGATTCAATAATTACTTTAAAACAAATGCTCCCTCCTGGAAGGGAGGAACAGCACACTCTCTAAAATATTACTTGTTCTATGTTGATGCTTTAGAAATTGGAAGGTAGGAATAAATGGGACTGTTTCCACAGAAGAAAGTCACCTTTCACTTATCTATACTCCAAGCCATACTATCCAATATTTCCCCTTAGCAGGATAATAATGAAGAATAAAATGGCCTTTAATTTCCATTATTGTTCACTATATCGCTATTTTCATAGAAAATGCAAAACCCTAAACCAGTGTCAAGATGACCATGAGATGCAAATATAACTTTATATATATTTTATAAAATCCTCTTCTTTTAAGTTTATTTATTTATTTATTTATTTTGAAAGATTGGGGGGGGGGGCAGAGAAAGAGGGAGAAAGAGAATCCCAAGCAGGCTCCATGTTGTCAGCATAAAGCCCAATGTGGGGGTGGGCTTTCATTTCACACAACTGTGAGATCATGACTGGAGCCCAAATCAAGACTTGGATGCTCAACTAACTGAGCCACCCAGGTGCCCCTCAAATCCTCTTTAAACCTCTACTTTGAGTATGTTTGATAGTGAACATTATGTATTAGTTTATAGCTAGATAAATACACATTTATTAAGCAAGTCAAGTAGATTAATTCTCATGATGCAACCATCATTTCTATTTGAAATAAAAAATAAAATAGTTGAGTGAGAAGTGGCTTTTAAAAACTATTTAAGGGGCGCCTGGGTGGCTCAGTCGGTTAAGCGTCTGACTTCAGCTCAGGTCACGATCTCGCGGTCCGCAAGTTCGAGCCCCGCGTCGGGCTCTGGGCTGATGGCTCAGAGCCTGGAGCCTGCTTCCGATTCTGTGTCTCCCTCTCTCTCTGCCCCTCCCCCGTTCATGCTGTGTCTCTCTCTGTCTCAAAAATAAATAAACGTTAAAAAAAAATTTTTTTTAAATAAATAAAATAAAAACTATTTAATTTAATAAACTATGTAAAAGTCTGGAGATAAACATTTTATAAAAATGTTTTTGATGCAATGGTCTTCTACCAATTAGGCACTGAATTATTGATCTTTAGAGGAGCAACCTCAAGGTGTTTGTTTAATCACTGAGGCCTAAAGTTTAAGCACATACTTCAAGAATTATAATTAGGCAGCCATAAATAATTAATAGGGAGCTATTCAGTGCCATTGTCCCTATATGTAACGTGTAATGCTACTATTACTAACCACCAATTACATAGCTACCTTTCTAAACAAGGATAGCAAAATCATATTACCATGAAATGTATATTAAAATATAAGTATTTCTGATATTTTTCAGACATCTTAAAACTAAATAATCAATACAGCTATTATTAATTTTTTCATAGTATCAAACACTGTGCTAGGTCCTCATCCCTCCACCATTTTGCAACCATTGTTCAACCTTTGTTCTTTTTAAATATAGAACTGCGATCATTTTAATGATGTGTCAATAAAATTAGTGTGGAAGTTCCAAATGACATTTTATAAAAATAGAAATCAGATCTGGAAAATGTTTTTCAATGTTCTCATACTTCCTTTATGAAGTGTTTTCTGCCTTTAACTTTGTTCCTTGTGAAGATGCTTAAGGCTCTCTCACAGTGTCAGAGCACCCACCCAAGAAATCCCAAGGTCTCTTCTGCAGAGCCATCAAGATCCTATGCAATTAAGTTTCACTCTACATATTCATACCCTCCATATGCACCCTACCATTCTGATCCACTTACATTAGCTGTGAAATCTTAGAAATTATATAATCTATCCAGTTGTTAGTTTCTGCATTTCTAAAAGAAGATGATAATACTATTATCTAGGTCATTGGATTTCTGTGAGCATTAAGATAGTCATACATACCCTAAATTTATATTTTTGCAATATTACTATTGCTAATATGCAATGGTTTTCTTCATGCTGTCTATACCCTACTGCCCTTTCCCACAGGACTGTTCTAATTTTCCATCTATTCAAATTGCACTGATTCCATTTGTTCAGTTCAACTCTCTTTGCCATGAAGTCTCTTTCTGCAAATCCCACCCACCCTTACTACTTAGATCTTTATATTGTTGTAAAAATCCATATTACAACTAGAGGCCAGTCAGTTGTTGTCAAATTCTTTTATTACTAATTATCCAGCTTCCAACTTCACTATAAAATTCATGTTCCTCTAACAGTGCCTTTCAGATCGTACCTGTGTCAGTCACGTAGAAAACTTAACATGAAGACCCCTGAACGCCATCCTAGACTGAGGAGTCAGACTCTGAATATGGGCCTTAAAAATATGAATATTAACACTAGACTCAGAGATTCTACTGCACAGAAAAATTTGACAATCACTGTAAAACTTGATTCCCAATTTTTTATTTTGACTCTTTTACCTGAGAGACATACCAGTCTCCTCTCCCACCATCTGAAACACTCTTCTCTCCATCAACCCTCACCTCCCTCTTCAGGCAGTAAGATTAATCTTTCTTGACTCTAGAAAGTACCTTAGTCCCATTTCCCATCCTTCCACAATCCAGCTTAACTGGTAGAGTGCTGCTTAAGTTAGCCCTTGATAAACACTTCCTGGTAGCTTGATGTACTGAAGTCCTTCAACTACCCCTTCAACCAATTCTGCCAATCCATGTTTGGCAAGCATCTACTAATTGTCTGGCATCATGCTGGGCACTTTCCATGAATTTGTACACTTCAAAATCTCCAATCTTCCTCTATGGCTTACTTTTGTATCACTTTTCTAAGATACAGGTAGATTCACCTTTAAAACTTCATTAATTGTTGCTATTGTGTTAGGAGAGAAGTTATTTTAGCTTCAATTGCCAAACAATTACTTCTAAGTTAAGACCTCTTGGCAAGTAAGTGGGCAGTAGGGGCCAAATTATAGTGCAAGGAAAATAAGACTTGGCAATAAAAATGCCGATAGAATGTTAACAAAATGAGCACCAGCAAGAGACAATGGGCTAAAGACATTCCTATATTTTTCCATATAAATGGCGGCAGGATAACATAAAGCCATGTCTCTCCTTGCATATATATATATATATATATATATATATATATATATATGCGCACATATATATATATACACACACATATATATACATAATGCAAATGAAATGCACATAAATCTTGTGTTTTAAAAACTCATAACCCCTGCTTCTTGTTCCTCTTTTAACTGTTCCTAAGTATTTTTGTCATCTGAAAAGTGTAAATTGATTTTGGAAAAACTGATTAATATCAGAATAGAAACAGTAAAGAGTGGCTGTGTAAATATGAGTCAACTTGATATATCATTTTTTAAAATTTCAATTTATACGCTACTTAAATCCAGTTCTCTATTTTGTATGTGATTTGTATATTATTGTTAATGGTGCAAAAGTAAAAGTAAATATGGGAGTACCCAGGTGGCTTAGTCAGTTAAGCGTCCAACTTCGGCTCAGGTCATGATCTCATGGTTCATGGGTTCGAGCCCTGCATCAGGCTCTATGCTGACAGCTCAGAGCCTGGAGCCTGCTTTGTATTCTGTGTCTCCTTCTCTCTCTCTGCCTCTCCCCTGCTTGTGCTCTGTCTCTCTCAAAAATAAATAAACATTAAAAGAAAAATTTAAAAGATAAAATAAATAAGTTTATTTTTAAATAATCGATAGCTATAATTATGACTAATAATCTATAAAATATATTTTAAAATTGTTTCTCAAAAAATTCAGAATGAATAAAAAATAAAATGTCAATATATTCATTATATGTTTGTAAGATCGAGCAAAAATACCCACCAGTTTACACTGGTGGTAGTAGAGATGTGTATTTTTTATAAAGAAAGCATAAATCTGTAAAAATATGCATGGTGTATTAAGTGAAAATATAGACTATAAAATTATCTCTACAAAACAAGTGCAATGTGTAAAACATGAATAAGCTAATAGACGAGAGCTAGAAGGTAATACAAATTAAAACACAGTTTTAATAAAATAATAGGGATATGGGTAATTTTTGCTTTTGATATTTGTTGGTATTTTCAAATTGGTTTTGTCACAATGTACCACCAAACATAAATGAAAATGGTGACGAAGCACAAAATCAATGAGAAAATCTCAGTGACAAATCTCTTTTCTCTAGTTGCTTAGAGACAAAACCACAACACCATTCTTTACACCAGTGGCTCTCAACTGGGGACAATCCCCTCACCCCACATGGCACATTTAGCAATTTCTGGAGACACTTTTGGTTTTCACAACAGCACGAGTACTTCTGGCAGCCGAGTGGAGTAGAGGCAAGAAATGCCATGAAATTTCTTACAATGCACATGACCGCCCACTCACAACAAAAAAGTATCTGGTCCAAAGTGACAGCAAGGCTGAAGGTAAGAAACTTTGTTATAGAATGATCATAAAACAAATCGTGCCCTTCGCCAAAGTTAACATATATACACCCTTCCCATATAGTTAGGAAAAACACTTTGATTTACATTCTTAAAAAATTCCCACAACCACTTAATTACTTGGAGGAGCACACTTCCGAAGCACACATGATCCACTAAAACATGAAACTTGAGATACTTCCTTAGCCTGCTGTCTCCTGCAGAGGAAGCCCATTATCACATCTTTATTTCATGCCCATAGTTAAGCAAGAGCATTGTTCAGGGTACCCACAAGGTAACAGCAAAAAAATTGCCCTAAGAGTTAACTAGAAAAAATAGACTTATAAACTGTCAATATCAAGTGTTATAGATGTTTTAAAATAGGTAAGTCTTCTAGAGATGTAATCTTTATAATAAGTCTCATTTATACTACATGGGATGGAGGAAGGAAAGCTCTGGGAAGAAAAGGAAAAGAATTCAACCACCTTTAGGAGAATTATCTGCAGAAGCAATTAACCAGAAATCAGAAAAATGTGTTCTCAATGAAAAAAAAAGTTCAATTGAAAATGAGGTATTTATGATAACAAAAAGGGGGGGAAAGGGTGTGGTGTTTTCACACAGTGTCCACTCACAGCCCATAACCCCTGAGATTATGATTCATAAACATGTAGCAGCCAGTATTTTCTGGCAATTACTGGCCTTAATTGTTATCTGATAGATTCTTCTAGGGCAAAAGAAAATTATTAGACAAGTTAACCAAACAGCACCCATTCATAATGACAGAAATTACAACACATGAAATATTCTGGATCTTATGTAAATTTTCCTTTATTGCATGGTTTAAATCATGCTCAACAGATGTAATTTAAAGTATGTGTTTCTCAAGGATGGGTATCATTTCTTATATTTAATATATACTGAATAAACTACCTACTTGGAATCACTAATAAAATTAAGATTTTTTTTTTAAGGCGAAGAGAGTGAGGAGTATCATCTTATGATTAGTTTCTCTGATCTATCCACTCTTTCAAAAAATAGCAACTACAACAAAACAGGGTTCTCAAGGAATGAAAATGATTTTTTTTAACGAGTCTTTGCTACAACTTAAAACTGCAGCATGGTTAAGATCAAGCAATGTGAAGTCAATCATTTGTTAGCTGTGTGACCTTGAACGAGTCACTTAACCTCTCTTGGCCTCAGGTTCCTCTTTTGTAAGTAGGTTGATGTAGCTACCTCACTGTTTTTATAGGAGCATTGGATGAAATAATGCAAATCAACAGAATACTTACATGAGTTAAGAACTCAATAAGCACTAGCTTTATTCTATTCTATTTGTGTTACATGACGTGGAAAATGTTGGGTAATATACAAGAGAGGGAGAGGGGATGATGGCGCAAAGGAGTAGAAGAAAAAGGAGAGAACATAATAGCTTGCTAAAAGTTGGGTAGGAGAACTTCTAAGCATAATTCACTTAGGCTTAAGCCTGCCTGTAGTCGGAGAGTGTTCATATACACTTCACCATGCTTCATTGCTTCTTGGCTATCCTTCTGTGTGTCCCAGGTAACCTCACTTACTTACCCTTTCTCCACAGAGGCCAATTTTAACCTCCTCTATTCTCAATAGGAAATGTCTCCCATGTTGGAGAGAATACAGAGGTCTTCAATTAAGTGAGCCTTTAGCTTCCTGTCCCACCGCCCCACCCATCTCCTGTGTTGTATCTGCAACCTGCTCCCTTCCAAAGGAAACTTCTCCAAATTATATATCACTCCTTTTAGTAATTGCTCTCTCCCCATTTTACTTCGGATCCAAACTTTTCAAAAGTATAGTTCCCAACTACCAAAGGTCCTCTATATTTACCAGTGAGCTCTTGTTACTACTACACTCAGTAGATGAATCTCACAACTTATTTCAATTGATCATTTTGGCATGTGACACAACTGATAACTTCCTTCTTTTTTAAACTCTCTTGTACCTCCACACTTCCAAAACACTGTTATCTGCAGGTTCTCTTCCTAACTCTCTGATTGTTGCTTAGCTCCTTGTTACTCTTTGTGGACTCCTTTTCAGTGTTCCTCGACTTGTGCTCACCAGATCTCCAACTGTAGCTGTCTTTTCACTTTCCCTTTTTAATTTTGTCCATTCATACTGTTATAAATACTACCTATACAGTGACAATGTAGAAGCTCACCTCTCTAGTCATGACTTTTTTACGTAGCTCTAGACCTGTATTTCCCAATCCCCACTGGGAGATTTCATGTGTGTTGAAAAGTCAACATATCCCAAACTGAGCTCACCATCTGCCCGTATACCTAATCCCTCACTCCCGCCTCCAACTTGGATGCCCCTTTTGTTTCTGAATATTAATAAATAGTACCATCAGAAATTTGGGATTCACCAGGTCCTTCTGCTTCTACCTCATAAATGTGCTGTTTTTCTTTCTTCTATTTTACATCCCTGCCTCAATTCATCAATTCTTCCTGGATTTTTGCAGTGAGTTTTCATCTTATCCCCCAACTTAAGTCTTGCTTAACTCTTCATATTTCAGAAGCATCTTCTTGAAGTGTGAATCTGTTCATGCAATTCTCCTATTCACATCCTTTCATGGATCTCTACAGTCTTTGGAACAAAATTTAACACTTCAAGCTGCAAAAATGGTCTCTATAATTTGATCACCACCTGTGATCTCAATACAAGCTTTTATCACCTCCTTACTCCCACTCCCAATTCCAGTCAAAGTTACTTGCAAACTCCTAACCCCATTTATTTTTCTGTGTCTTTTTCTCCTATGTGCCATTATTTCTACTTGGAACATCTATCCACAATCCTTTAATTTCTAGTTAATTTCTTCACCTATAAATTTCTATGTAATATCTTAGTATTCTGCATTCCCAATATACCCTTTGTATTTCCTCTTTCAAAGCACTTATAATCCTGTATTGTGATTTTTTCTATATTAAACAACGAATGCCTTGAATTTGAGGACTAGGATTCTATGCTCTGTTTCTCCACATATATGGTACGGTGTCTAGTGAATAATAACAAATTGCTGCTATGAAAACAAATAGTTTACCCAATATTTGTGGCATTCACCCAGAGTCTAACATCCAACCAGTCATTGTGTATAGAGCAAAACCACATGGAGTGATATATTATAACTGTCTACATGTAGTTTATAACATGATCAGGAAAACAGAATGAATATGTAACACACACAGCATTTTGAAATGGCAAATAACAAATGAATGGTGAAACCAAGAAGTGACAAAGGAATTCATGGGAAATACAGACCACTAGGTACTCATTTAGCTGCTCATAAAAAAGCTTTAAAGAAAAGATAAGACTATGCTAAGCATAAGTACAGTAAGAGTCTACAGAAGAATTAAGAATAGTGAGCACCTAGATATTAAGTCTCATGAGGTCAGGAAACAAATCAATTTTGTTCATTGCTCTGTCTCTGAGGCCTACAACATGGCTGGATCATAGTAGCTGCTAAATAAGCATTTGTGTTGAATTGAATTTTAAACTGTGCATCTGGTGATGCAAGAAAACATCTGTTTTAAAAAAAAAAGGCAGCAGTTTTCTTCATTTGCCATTCCATAAAAAGGTAATTTGTGTGTGTGTTTACTAGAACTCTTTCCTCAAAAGTGAAATATTGCTTCACTCTTTGGTTGGCAAATGTGTTGTTTCAAGATGGAGAAGAATCTACTTTAAATGAAGAGAAAGCTATTTCAGTCCATAATTCTCAGAGCCAATTTTGGATCTTAAAATGCACTTTTCATCAAAGAACCTTAACAAAAAGATCCCTGCCAATGTAACCAAGACATCTAAAAATATTTCATTCTAGAGCCAAGCTTTCCACTCAGGAGCATTCTAATTGAAATCACATTCTTCCAAAGATCTAGCATTGGGCCAACAGTCACCTGAGTAAGCTACCGTCCTCAACTTCACGAGTAAGAACTCACAACTGTATGACATTTAGGAATTCTGCATTTTCCTTACATTTATGCTAGATTTCCATGTTTTCCTGGAACTTTTTTGTACTCAACAGAGCTACCAAATAAACCAAACCAGAAATACATATAACTTTGAGTTGGAAGTCAAATTAATATGTCCCCTCTCAATTCACACATAAAAAAAAAAGAAAAAAAACAAACTTGAGACCTAGTATATTACCTTTAGGGCAGCAGCTGGAGTGGACACAAATTTTCTTGAATGATAGCCTGTTATTCAGTCTTCTACATAAGCTATGTTCACGGAACATCAACACTTTCACATATTTAGTTTTGTTAATTCTGGTAGTCACCTGAAATAGGTACAATGGGACTATTCCTCCTCTTTAACAGGTGAGGAAATTTAGCCCTGTCCATCTGTGAATTCCCTGAGGATGACTGAGCAGCAGAAGCAGAACTAGTATTCAAGCCTCCTGATTTGGTTCAGATTTTTCGATCATTGTCATTTACCAAGAGTATCACATTGACATGTCTCTTTTCCTTCGGTACAAATGAGTCAGTGACAATCTAAATGGTCTGGAGCCTACCATCCTTCAAAGGAAGATTCGCCATAGTAAAAGAAAGTTACAATTACCAGAGGTTGCAGGTAATAAAAGATAATGAGGCAAAAACATGTATGTTAATCACTTTTGAGGTTTCATTTAAATAATCAACCATTCTTTCAGAACTAAAAATAATCAAGACATATTAACACTTTTAGACCCCTATACTAGAGGTAATATGCCACAAACATCTTTATTTTATTTACACACCAATGATGAAATTTCCCATCTGTTGCTTCAAATCAAATAAGCATACTTAAAAATAACATACATCACAAAATTTTTCTTTGAAGGATTAATTTAAGTCACTATAATGTTAGCTGAAATAAGTGTTAATTTTTCAACAAGTAAAAAATGTGTCTGGACAAGTCCACCTGTGGTAGCAGTAGGCTAAGAAAGGAATCTGGCATGGAATTTTTAACATTTCGTTCTAATCATTAATGCTGCAGTACTGGCCTATTTACAACCTGACATTTGTTTTTGCACTTTCAACATCCCATGATTTTTCATCAACAGTAAACAGCTTTAAGAGATGTCACCCCAACTTAGCTGGGTCTATATTTTGACTAGCAGGTCTTGGCATTGTGTCCAGCTCAGACACCTTTCCAAAATGCTGTATGCAGGTAAAAGGCGAACAAAATTTAAAACACATACATACACACACACACACACACACACACACACACACACACACAGCACAGCACTACTCTAAACAGTTGGGGGATATAATATATCCAAGTTCATAGCTGACCTATCACAGGTGACCTATCATCTCATCATTGTTTGTTTAGAATCTATTTCCTAATTTTCCATAGGACACCATTTTTGTGATGCTCCAAAGAGGAGGGTTGTAAAAAAATAACATAAATCAAAAGGCAAAAGAAAGCAGCCCAATTTAACCACATGCAGGACGCACAGAACCACACCTGATTTCTGTTATCACTTTGTGTCTAGCAACACAATTTAGATTCAAGTCTTTGGGACTTAGGAAGTACCCACATTAGGACCTTTTTAAATTTTTCTAGTAAAACTCAAAATTTAAACTAATGAAAGACCTCTAGAATTCCACAAAGGCGAATATTTGTGCATCTGAGAAATTAGTTTCCCAAGGAAAATGTATTCTCTAGACACACAGGGAATTTTCATAATATGTGGGAAATCTGTGGTTCTGAATCACCCAGTATTGTCTCAGTCTGTGTTTATATCCTATATGAAAAAAAAGCCTTCCCAATAATTAGAATATAAGAAGATACATGGCATTAAAACTTTGTGGAAACTTTATAGAAAGAGTTGAATGTTCCCTGGAGTAGTTATGTTTTATAATGTCATAATGCTAATGACTATCACCTGTCTTTGGACAATGTATAGGGATGAGGTTAGTTATTTGAGTTTTCTCTCTATTTAAACTCTGGGAATATGAAAATCTGCATAATATTAAGAACATATCAACTACTTTTGCTCTCTTGAGTTAATTAGTAAATGTCCTAACTTTCAAGTCCTGATGGCTGGCTGAGAAGTCTTTTACATAAAACTTTACACACTACACCCTTTTCTTTATTAGTGCATTTCATTTCTAGGAAGAACCATGCCACAACAGTCTTCTGAAATGTGCAGTGTGCTTTCAGTATTGAAAGTAACATTACCATCTTACAGTCAAATGTGGCCTTTCTAGACAGACTTTTCCAAAGGAGAAAACTTTAACAACACAGAGTAGAAAAGTCACTGGAGAAAGAAGCAGCCCAAGTATTCTGGGGTATCTAGGACACTTGTCATGGTTTTGTCTGTCTGCAGTGCCCCCACATGGGCAGCAGGGGGCGCTCCTGCATGAAACAAACCCCCCACAAGTGTCCCTGGTCAGGAAGAGAGAGGCTTTTTCTCAGCATTTGCCCCAATTCCAAGGAGGTAGCCACTAAGGAGTGCTGCTGTCCATTAACTGTATAAGCTTAGGACATGCAGTGTACAACATTGAAAAAGTGACTAGATAGGGCACATGGGTCTGAGCCTACCTTCAGAACACAGGGTGGACAATTTTTTAATTTATTTTTGTGGGGAAGAGACATTAAAAGAGCAGGTGAACAATTGTGGGGGGAGGTGACAGCCATCAGCTTGTAAAAAGGCCATCTCTGAAAGCAACAAGTGGACATCTGTATCCCAGGGTCATTTATTTAGTCTATTAGCGACAGTTTAGTTTGTAAGATTATATTCCTTGTGAAATAGCCTCAAAACCGTTCCCTCTTTTCCTGACCCCACTCCAAACTCAGAAAATCACCTGATGAACCTGGTTCCTCAATAAACCTTAGGAAATGTGGCTTCTGCAAGGGATCTTGTGCATGTGGTTGTGTTTTGCACATGAATTATGATGCATTTTACTTGCTCTGTACCAATTCTCAAGTATCCGAACCAGGTTGGAAAAATCATTAGGGACCAAAAAGCAAGGGCTCTGAAACCTCAAACACAGTGGGTTCCAAAGCAAAATGCCCAGCCCTCATCCCCATTTCATATGCTTACTCATGCTTATGCCACCCCCACTGACTGACCCCTTCCTACTTCCTATCCCCAAATGAAGGTCTGCAGAGGTACAACTATAAACCTCAGTACTCACCATATTGACTTCGGAAACCATATCGATGCTAGCAATGTCAATGTTCATTCCCACGGCCACAGGGGGACCTGCGAACCAAGATGGCCAGCCACGTGATTTCTCAGAACTTCATTCATTCTCAGCAAGAGTAGTCCCTGGGCTTGGGTATTCTGCCCCAGATCCCTCCCCCACTGTTCACCCTCATTGCTCCTTTTTAAAAAGAGTGCCAGGCACTCCTCTAGGAAACGCTCTATGGAACACGCACACACGTGCCTTTGTGGAAGAGATTCCAATTCTGTCTACATATGTAGCTGTCTCAGTGTGAGAATACACATAACTCACAGAAGCACAGGAATCAGTCTAGCTCAAGGGAATTTTATATATTGCACTAAAACCCCCTCCTCCTCATTCTTTCCCACTGTCCTTCAGTGAGCAGGTTTAACTCTTTGAGCTTCATAAGAGTCTAAAGCAAAATTAAATGGGCATAACAGTGTATCTAAGGCTGCAGCAAGGGGTCCTTCACCCTTCTCCCACCTACCTCCCCACCTACCTTCTGGCGCTCCCGAACCCCCCCTCCCTCCCACCGCCCTAAGCAGTGGGGCTTCCAGGACTGGAGAATACCCAGACACCAGCCACTTTAAACCATGCCAGAACTCTTCCAAAGTAGGCGGGCACAGGGGATTAATGCCACTTTTCAACCAATTGCCTGCACATTTTATTCTCAAAAATGTTCACGATGGCCTCCAGTAAGCCAGGTTCTCTGGGTACACCATTAACTAAACTTAAGAGGCTGGTATCTCAATGAAGCAAAGACGGTGAAGTAAAGGATTTTAGCAGTGAAGGTGAAGAACAGCAGTCACCTATAAACTCTAAGAGGGTCTCACTGAAAGACCATCTAAGTGCTGGATACTGACAAATAGGCTTAAGTTTGGATCACTTTCTCAATATGGTAACACAGAGACACATCGGATATACCACATGCAGCCAACAATAGGGAGAGGGAAGGCACAGCGCACACAAAGCTCAAAAGACAGCTTAGGCTATAACTAGGCTGTTTCTTATTTCCAAGGCAACCCCATTACCTCCAAAATCTGGTCTCAGACGAATGTCATAGCCTTTCAGGAGTCTATCCACTGTCTCTTTAACCAGCGACATATTACTAGGGTCATTGACACTAAAAAAAAAAAAGAAAAGACAATAAACAGGCATCAATAAGGCAGCAGGCACAGCGTCTTCAGCATCTATCCGATCCTCACTACAGATCCCTGCTCACAGAGGTATGCAGACAGAGCCCTTCAAAGTGAAATGAAAAAGAGAAATGCTGGGCACACTTACCTCTGCGCACAGACAGCGGCGATTATTAAGGGGAATGACCAAATCCCAAAGTAGCCCTTTTTCCGGACTCTCCACATCCCTTTAGTTTTTGATGGGATTGAGGGTTTCACTGAAGAGAGGAGATCCAACTTAGTCTGCCCAGTGCAGTAATTCTAATGTGAGGCGCATGCGCACGGTGTACCAAAACATCAAAGGGGCAGCGGCGGCTGCCTGGGACCGAGCAGATTTTCTTGCTAAGGAAAAAAAAAAAAAAAAAAAAAAAAAAAAATTAAAGGGGAGAAAGAAAAAACATATATGTGTACAACATATACATAGTTGAATATCACCCCACTGGAGGGCCCAGAGTAAAATCTTTGTTTTCCTTCCTTTAAGACAAAAACAACTAGAGCCTCGGGTAAGTTTTGGTAGTTGCGGGAGGCAGTTTTGCACCTCACGGGTTGTGGGTTTTTGGGGCGTGTATGTATGTTTCCTCTTAAATATGCAAAACCAGATTAGGAATTTAAAAGACAGCAGGTGTGGAGTGCTAGTGGAAGACGGGTGCCTGGGAGCCCATTTCTGGTCTCAGCAAGCCTATGAGGCGAGGAGTTTGAACTTTATTTCCTGGAGAATAGCATCCCCTGCGTGGGGCGAGACGTGTGCTGGAGGTGGGGGTTGTGCGGCGGGGGTTGGGGGGGAGGGACGGTGGGTGCAGTAGTCGAAGGGGGAGGGAGGAAAGAAACCAATGGGAGAAGTGCTGAGCAATCCATTGGATTTGGGGCGGGGAGGGGGGTTAGAGAATAAGAAATAGAAAAATAAAAAAGAAAGAAAAAGAAAAGAATAAAATGGTGCCTGGTCTCTTCTAGGAGTCAAGGAGCACGCTTTTCTTCACTACTCACGAGCGATTTCTTTCTCCTTCTCCTCACCCTTTACCCCCTATTCCCAGAGAAGAAAACGTCGGGGTCCCGGTTTCTTGCCGTGTGACGTGCCTGACCCGCTAGTCCGGATTATTTATAGAAAGTGGGGGGGGGGGGGGGCGAGGGGAGCAGAAAGGCAACGTTCTCTCTCCAGGTTTCGGTCTGATTCTGCATTGGGAAATTATTAGTGGGGAGGGTGGGGTTTGGATCAGGGGGTGCTGGGACACGGGGGCGTGGGGAACGCGCGTGGCTAGCACCCGAGCCTGGGTGCAGGGGGCGAGGGGGCTGGGGCGGGGACACGGTGCAGGAAGGGCGGGTGGCCCTGGGGCGGACCCCCACCCGACGCCCCCTCGGAGCACGCGCACAGGCGCGCGCACGTGCAGGCACTCTCCCCACCCGCCCCCCGCCTCTCCTTACCTCGCCTGCTGGCGCTCGCCGCCCACTCCCGCCGCGTGCTGAGCTGTAGCCTCCGGCCTCTCTGCCCTGGGCGGAGAGCCGGGCGTGTGGCGGCCTGGGACACCTGGCTATTCCGGGGATGTGTGTGCCTCGGGACGGGAAAAGCCAGAGCAGTCCCTAGAAGGCAGCAAAATGAGGATGGGGCCCAGGAGCGCCAGGGGGCCCGGTGTTCTCCCCCGGTCTCCGCGCCAACCCTCGTCCTCGCTTCCCTTCCCAGGGCGGGGGGACACTCTCACACCCTGAGGTTGTCTCTTCCCTCCCGCCCGAGGCTTTGCCGGACTCCCCACGGCTGCCGAGTCCCAGAGGTGGCAGCGAGCGAGCTCTGTGGTCGGAGAGGGAGGGAGATACTCAATTCAGGGCAGAAATGTTTCCTCAGCTCGCGGGAGAGAGACGTGCCGCGGGCGCCGCGGGCTGCCACTAGGCTGGGGGATCTGGGCCGCGTTAAGGAGCCCGAACCCAAGGCTGGGACGAATGCCTCCCCGCTACTCCCGAGTTATCTTGGAACAGGGGAGGAGGGGGGGAGGGGGGGAGGGGAGGGAGGGCAGGTGCTCCCGGCGGCCCCTCCCCCTACTCCTCGGTGCAGAACTGGAAAAGCGAGAGCGCAAACCTACATCCTTGGACGCGGAGCAGTTTTCGCTTCTCACTCTTGAGGGCTGACCGTTGCTGTCTATTAACTGGGCGCTTACTACTTGCCTGGAGTGCTTTGTTAATACAACAATCCTAGGATTTAACCCTCACCTCAGTTTCCCCATATCGATTTAGAAACTGGCACACTGAAGCGAAGCAACTCGCCCAAGGTCACCTAGGAGGCGAGAGGTGGAAACAGAATTGGACTCCAAAGCCAGCGTCCCTAACCACTAGAGTAGACAGCCTTGGTTCCCACGTCCGAGACCTTGCCGGCTGCCGGCTCTCGGCCGCGGCGCAGCTCCCCCGGCCCGAGGAGCCCTCGGCCGCTGCGGGAGTGGGAGGCGCGCGCTTGCCGGCCAAGTCGGAGAGGAGGAGGGGCGCTCGCCGCCCGCAGCCGAGGCAGGGGCTGGCGGCGCTCGGCCGGCTCTCGGTCCCCGCAGCACCGGGGCCTCCCCGCGGTCCAGGTCCGAGCCTTGCTCCTGACCCATTTACCTCCGGACAACCTCCCTCCTCCCCCGCCTAGGTCAGAGGGTCATCCTGGGGAGGCTTGGGGGAATGACTCCGAGGGGAGGGTGGAGGCGGGAGGGCTTTGAGGCGGGAATCCGAAAGCGCCCCTGGGAGGAAACGCGAGCGGGAAGGAAGAGCTGTGTGTCTTGACAGAGTAAGGGAGTTTCTGAATTAAGGACAGGTGAAAATCAGCGCCATAAACGAGAAAGGTGAAATCTGTAATTCTTCCATCATTAATTACTCAGGTTGCGAGTTACAGGAACCAAAATATAGACCCATGATAGAGCAAAATTGCCAATTTTCCTCCATTTCTTTTTACATTTCTCTACAATGGGAATCTTTGACACAAGCGAACGTCCTGAAGGAAGAACAAAGTTTAGATTACTAGCATTACGTCCAGCGGATTCCTAAAGCAGTTTGAACCCCAAGTAACTAACTGGTGAAACCCTAGCAATCTTGTATTTTCCTTCCGACTTTTATTTATCCTTGTTGCACTTTCTGCACTGCCAGCCTCTCCCGCGTATGCTCTCTTCAGTTTGGGTTGGGAAAGAAAAAATCAGTGAAAAGAACAGTACCACAAATACTGTCATTCAGCAGTAATAATAACAGCCCAGTGAAGAGTTAAACAAGTACTTATTGAAGGCTTACCGTATACAGAAAATTAAGGGAGAGGTGGGCAAAGAGTTAAAATAACTTGTGTCTCAGCATGTAAAACAATAGCACAGTGCAAACTGAGAGTTTCAAAGGAACTGGAGGCAGAACTTTGGGTTTAAATCCCAGTTTGAATACTTCCTATCTTTGTGACTTGGACAGGTCAGTTAGCCTCTCTAAGCCATGGTTTACTCCTGTGTAAAACTGAGAATGATAATTGCACCTTCTCCATTTGATTTTAGAATGACATAAATATATGCGGAGCATTTGGCATGAAATTAACAAATATTAACAATTTTTAATAAAGCATAATGAGTGGACAGGAAAACAAACAAGGTTTAATAGCATTAATCTATATAGTCTGAGTGGACATAAATTTAATGCAATTATCGTAGACTGGCTTGAGAAGAGAGAAACAGACATTTCAAGGGAATTAAGATAAGGTTAAAAAGGCAATGTATTGAAACCAATCAAAAGGAGAAAAAATATTTTCTCTATATGGTAACATCTCAGGGATATCTATTACCAATAGATGTTACTAACATAATCAAAGAGATATTTCCACTAGCTATAAAACCTGAGATCAACTTATACCTGAAATGGGTCTTTATTGTACAGCAGACTTCTAGGACTTCTCTAGGACTTCTCTCCGGAAGACTGATATCGCTACCTAGGAATGTGAACATTGGAACAACAATGTGCAAGGGAGGGCACTACTGGAATCTGAAGATGTATCAGTTGCTGGAGAGCATCCTCTGTGATCCCAGATACACAATGAGAAGGCAAAATTGTAAGTACTATTTAGAGATCATGACTCAAAATCATCTCTGTGCATGAAGCATATAAATGCCAGATAAAAGCAATCATCAATCATCTGCCCTTAATCTTTACTAAAATAGTCATTCATTTATTCAGTAAATATGTACTGGGCACCTACTCTATGTCAAACATTATTTGACAAGCACTGGGGATGACATGTGGTAAAGGCAGACATGGTCCTTACCCATTTGGAGTTCACACTCCCACATGGGTAGAGCTGTTATAGAAGTAATAACTGGTGTAGCATGATGTGTAAAGTGGGAAAGACAGGATATTATGGAATCCATAATTGCTGCAAATAAACCATTTTGAGTATTTGAATAAAACTTGCTGGATAAATTCATGCTTCAATTGAGATTTGAAAGATGGGTTAGCCTAATGAAGAGTTGGGGGAAGAATGTTCCAGGAAGAAGAAATAGTATGTGCAAATATCTTGGGCCAAGAGAGGATAGCATAGATGAAGAATGAAGGAAGAACCCTGAGACTAAAGGAGAAGGGTAAGTGGTCCCAAGAGTGATGCAGTTAGAGATCTGGGCAGTAGCAATTTGGGACCATTGATCGTTGAGGTAGGGGAATGACAGGATGAGTTTTAGTGACACTGGAGGAAGATGGTAGTAGCTGTAGTGAGATCTGTTTTTGTAGGAATCCAGAGGAGAATTGATGTTCACCTGAATTAGGATATTGGCAATAAAGATGTAGAGAAGTGGCCCAAGTTATGTGATAGAACTGACTACACTTTGTGACAGATGGAATATAGGGAATGAGAGAGGTATCCAAAGAGGACTCACACATTTCTGGTTTGAGTAGTTCAGTAGTGGTGCTGGAAGAAAGTTGCTGGGGATAATACACTCAGTTTGGGTCACAGTTTAAGTTTAAGGTACCTGCTAGACATCCAAGGCACACTGGATGTTTTGATGTATGCACCTGAAGCTCAGAAGTGAGGGTTGAGGTGGGACCAATAGAAAATTTCCATGTTTCATCCTAACACCTTTGTTGCCCTTTCCTGCTTTGTATTGTCTCTTTAGAAAATATTACTACCGTATTATATTTTACACATTTTATTTTCATCTTACTGCATGGAATAATAGTTAAAAAAAATCACAGAGATTTTTATCTGATTTACTCACTGCTGTATTCCAGTACCTAGTGCCTATAGTAGACACTTAATACATATGTTTTAATGAATGAGTATATGTTTGAAGATGCTGAGGGTGTAAATAACTTAAATCATAAGAGCACATAAGACTTTTGTCAGGAGGATGAGCAGAGTGAGGATACTAGAGGATCTAGAAGAGAATCTTCTGGTAAAAGACAGTTACAGCCATCAAAAGACTCAAATTAGGACTGGCCTAAAAGGTAAGAGGAAGATACTGTGGTGATAAAAGCCAAGGAAAGAGAATATTCTGATAAAGGACTGTTCAGCTGTATTAAATTCTTAAAATGTATGTTAATTTTAGAGTAGACATTATGTGCATATGGTATAAAATACAGAAGGTAATGCACTCTGTCCCTCTGCCGCCCTGATTCCTTCCCTGGAAACTAACACAACTCCGTTGGGAGGGGGTAATGTGGAATTCTGTATCATAGCCTTTTACCTGATGAAGAACAAGTATGGAATATGCCCACGGTGCCAGGTCAGTTTCACTGACCTGCTGCTGGTGGTGAATCATCAGCAGTGATGATTTTGGGGAAGGTTTCATGGAACATGGGTTACCTATTTTGCCAAATCATTTAAATACTTTTTAAATGATTACTTTTCAAAAAAAGTATTTAAAAAAGTACTATTACTTTTTTAAATGAATAATGGATCTTTTAGCTTTAAATATTGATTGGGGTCTTATAAAATAATATTTAGAAATTTCAGTAATACTAAAGACTAGGGAGAACATCAGAAACACTATGTAGGAAGAAAATATACATTTATTACTTTCAGTACATACAATAATATAAACTTACCAATTACTAATAAAGTATGTCAAGTATATGGCTTCCTGGAACCTAGTGTAATATACAAATAAAAATCATTTTTAAACAATATTTACATATATCTTATGCATTAATGCACCTTTATTTATTTGTATATGCTAAAGGATCCTAGAGTAGTTTAACTGTTATAAAATATTTTTTTCTCTTATGCTAATTAAAAATACCCTTTATTTATATGTCTGGCAAACCTTGTTTTCACAGACACTGGAAAATAAAAATTTTCTCTAAATTACTATAAATTGCAAAGTATGGGCTTATGTCTTAATGATGTTTTATCACACAGAATTAGAAATGTGAATTCTATGTTCACTGAGTCCTGAGTGTTTCTCCTTCAACAGTTTAAGACTAACATTAAGTCTGAGTTTCTGTAAAATTCTTGGCCATAGTAAGCCTGATGACATAAAAACCAATTTAAACTATTTAACTGAAAATTAACATGTAATAATAGTATAGAAATATGAATGTGTCACATAGTGTTTCAAATTCTCTGCATATAATAATAATATTTAATCCTTACAATATACCTATGAAAGGTTATTATTACAATATTTTCATATATGAGGAAATATAAGAAAAAATTAAGTGACTGTAAGATTATACAGTTTATAAGAAAATACTGAAGGACTCAGGCCTTTCCTGATAACTATCAACTTTATAAATAAAACTTCCATAAATTTGTCTACTTTACAGTCAGTTCTCAGCATGTCTCATCTAGTGAGTTAATATAACAAAATAAAATCTTAGCCCAAAGGATCTCTGCATCTAACAGAGATTTGATAACAATCAGATGACCAACAGGAAATTTTCAGGGCTTGAATTACCAGATTTTTTTGAAGGTCCTTTTACCTTTCAGCACCACCTCAAATTAATCGATCTTGAAGAGTACAGAAAAAGTGTACCTTAAAGTACAAAATGAAATTACTGATGCTCCAAATGGAGGTAAAATTGTTAAATGAGGAAATTGCCTAACTTCTGACACCTTGGGGATACTAATTGTATTCAGTCTCAGTAGTAACAAAACACCACATCCCTTATCTTTTTACCAACCACTTCTCCAAACCTGAAGGAGGAGGAGAGGTGTGCCTCATCAATACAAGTGAAGGAACAAAACTGATGTACGAGCAGTGACATTGCAGATTCTAAGGAGTAACTTTTGAAAATTTCTGTCAGGTTTGTTGGTTACTTAGGGATGACTTTTGAGGGATGGCCAAATATAGGTAATCCACTATGACCAATGGAGTTTTCCAGGATGTGGGTCACGCCACGCTGAGGCCCTTTCCTGATGCTCCTCTACCAGGACTATTTATCCACTAGATGCCTGAATTAGAGAACCTAGGTTTACAAGCCTTTAGAGGGCCTATAAAAATGCTGGAATCTTGAAAAAAAAATGTACATATTAGCCCCAAATTAGAAAAGCAAACTAAATGCTGAAATTAATGTTTAATTAAATGTCTATAAAACATAATATTATGTCTATAATTATCAAACTTAAATTTCACATGGGAAATATACATTTTTAATATATTTTATTTTATATGTCATGGGGCCTCCACGAGTTAGAGGACTCGGTCATATGAAGGTTGTGAAAATCTCCAGCTGTCATCAGCTTCAAGGAAAAGTTAGTCCTTTCCCTACTTCAATCTAAACCAATTGTAGAGTCTTGCTTTTTTGTTTTGCTTTGTTTTTTCTTTAAATTACCTTCAGAAACATCTCCATTTGCTAATTCTACAAGGGACTTGTATTCTTATTTTATTATTCTCTATGCTCACTGCATTCACCTAACTTGTATGAGACACTCATTAATTGATAAATTGTAATTCCAATTATTATTCATGACTAATACATATTGAGTGCTTGATTACTAGCTTGTTTATTCTGTGATGAACATCAACAATTACTCATTTAACTCTGTGAAGTATATTATTCAGTGCTCTTGGGACTGAAAGGGACAGAAACCAAATTCAAACTAGCTAAAGTAAATGAATACTAGGTCATGTTAAGGGTGTTCAACTCGGAGTGCAGGTAAATTGAGAAGGCTCAAAGTTCTGTTTTATGAAATTTGGCTTCCAAAGATAACCATAAACTGGCTTCGTTTAGCAACACTGAGAAGATTAGCAATTTAGTTACACCACCCAATTCTGTGGGGGCTTGGATCCCACTCCTATCATCAACCAGTCACTTGCCCTGGATCCTGAAGCTGGGATAAACCATATTCAAACAATATGGACTGTGAATGGTTGAGGAATAATGACCCAAAGTAAGACTATTAATGTTCTGTTACCAAAAAGAGAGGAAATGGATGCTGAACAGATAAAGTCACAGATATCTACTAGAGGTGCAATAGGTATTATTACTAACCATATGTTTTAGATACAGAAATTATGACATGGGGACTTGAATGTTGCTAGAAGAAGAATCCAAATTCACCATATCTGTCTTGCATGAATGTCCCTGCAACTGGCCAGTAAGGATGAATGAAAGAATATATCAATCTAGGACATCTGGTCTCTCAGATTCATGTCAAGGGTGGATGATTGCTACATTACATTTTAGCAGCTCACATAATCATTTGTGAAACAATCACCCTGAAAACTGTTTTCAAAAAGTCATGGTATAACTGAATAAACATAAGTAAATACATGTAGGAAAATGATATAAATTAATAAAATTATGAATGAGAGTAACCAGGGATAAAAGGTCCTCATAAATTAATATTTGAGTAACTAAGACCTATTAGTAAAAACATTATAATATTAATGTCAAATAATTGTATTAGCTCTACTTACACATAGTAAAATCTTATCAATATATATTGAATAAATGAATTCCACAGCAACATTTTTGCTAAGTATTTAAATAGAATAGTAGCATATTAATAATCATAGAATAGCTTCTTAATTAGTGTTAATATGTGATTTTTCTTAATAATAAAAATATACTTTTGTTTGGTATTTAACCATGACACATAAGTCATTGTTGATACCAAATGACCTTTCCTGATACTGGTGTTCTCACCTGTCTACACCTCATTAATTTTCACAAAATACTATGAGGTAAGTTCTAATATTATTTTTCTTTCACAATATTATGAAAGTGTCAAGATTTTGTGATTGAGAAAGCTTCTCCACAGAAAAGGAGGAGAGGAGAAGTAGTCAGTCTGTGAGAGTGAAGATTTTCTTTAACTGGAAACCTTAAGAGTAGGTGATAACAACCAATGTTTCCTTTCATGTTTTAACATAATTCTCCCATATTAGAAACTGCATGAAGACACGTTTTGTTCCTACTTCCTGAGAAAATGAATTTGCTTTCAGGTTCAAATAAATTATTAACAGCCATAAAGGAAGTGTCCTACTGAGGGATGTGGTATGTGGTAGCCTAGAGCACAGCCATTGCATTATAAAATAAAGACAGTGCCTTTCAGGATAGAAAGCCCAATAGCCAATATCTATCAGTGTTATTGTTATGAGTGTAATGTATCTTTTTTAAAAAAAAAATTCCCAGTTTTCTTGAGATATAATTGACATATAGGGCTGTATGGGTTTGATGTGTATAGCTTAATGATGTGACTTACATATATTATGAAATGATTACCACAATAAGTGTAGTGATATCCATTATCTCATATAGATACAAAAAAAGGGAAAAAGGTTTGTTCTTGTGATAACTCTTAGCATTTACTTTCTTAACAACTTTCAAATATGCCATTCAGCTGTGTTAACTATAGTCATCATGTTGTAGATTACATCTCTAGTACTTCTTTTACAACTAGATGTTTGTACCTTTTGACCACCTTCCTCAAATTATCCCTCCCCTCCCCTCCACCTCTGGTAACCACAACTCTGGTCTCTTTTTTCTACAAGTCTGTTTGTTTATTTGTTTATTTGTTTTTTAGATTTCACATGTAAGTGAGATCTTACAGTATATGTCTTTGTCTAACTTATTTCACTTAGCATTGAACTCCCTCAATTTCCATCATGTTGTCACAAAAGGCAGCATTTCCTTGGTTTTTATTCCATCGTGTATGTGTTCTTCAACTTCTTTATCAATTCATCCATCAGTGGACACTTAGGTTGTTTCCATGTCTTGGCTCTTGTAAATAATGCTGCTATGGATGAATGTCAGGGTGCAGATATCTCTTCAACATAGTAATTTTATTTCTTTTGAATATATTCCCAGAAGTAGAATTGTTGGATGATATGATAGTCCTATTTTTAATTTTTTGAGGAACCTTCATACTGTTTTAGAAAGTGGCTGTACCAGTTTATAATCCCATCAACAGTAGACAAGGATTCTTTTATCCACATCCTTACCAGCATTTGTTATCTTTTGTATTTTTGATGCTAGCCATTGTAACAGGTGTGAGTTGATGTCTTATTGTGATTTTCACTTGCATTTCCCTAATGATTACTGACATGGAGCACTTTTCCATGTGCCTGTTGGCCATTCTTTTGTCTTCTTTTGAAAAATGTCTATTCAGGTCCTTTGTCCATTTTTTAAAATGTTTATTTATTTATTTTTTTTTTTGAGAGAAAGGGAGAATGTGTGCACAGAGAGGGGCAGAAAGAGAGGAGAGAGAGAATCCCAAGCAGGCTCCACACTGTGGGGCTCAATCCCCAAAACTGTGAGATCCTGACCTGAGCCAAAATCAAGAGTCCAATGCTTAACTGACTAAGCCACCCAGGCACCCCTCTTTGTCCACTTTTAAAATTGTATTATTTTATTTTATTTTTTTGCTAGACATACTTTATTGTAATGAGAGTTTAGAACTAAGTGACTTAGCTGTTGGAGCCAATGATAATTCAACAAGAAGCAGTGAGTACTTTGGGAGTTTGGTAGGCTTCAAAGATGCACTTTACTGAGAAGTTTGCATGTAAACCCTGATGCTTCAGGAGATGACTGTAGATATATGGACAGAGATTTAAATAGGATAGTATCACAACATGTATCAGCTTTCTTTCCATCCTGATTAAACTGCCAAGAAAGTCTCAGTTTGATAGCAACATGTCATCAACATTCCCCTAACAACTTTGTTCCTTCTCTATTTTTAACTGAGAGATGTAAATCTTCAGATCCAAATGTATTGATCTTTCTTAATATGGTTATATTCCATTTATGGCCAGTAATATTAAATTTACACAAAAGGTGGTGATACTGCCTTTCTTTAAAATACATTTATGAAAGTTAAAGGTGAGTAAATTCAAGAAAATACTGACAAAAATAACAGAGCAGGTGGCACATGCATTTGACAAAAATAATGTAGGTAGTATATACAAATTCTGGTATAAAAACATTTGGGAAGCTGACTAAATAATTTGGGCAGGAACAATCTGTCAAAGTTCTGAAAGAGAAATTCTCATAGTTTAGGCTACAGTGAAAGCCTTCTAACTCTTAAGAATCTATAATTATCAAATGTCACTAGTGTGAGTGACCAGCACCCAGAAGATATGAGATGAAACTGAACATCAGAAAACAGCAAAGTCATCTCTATATGTAGGGTATCAAAATCTAATTCAGTAATTCAATGAATATCCTGAGCATCTATGTATTTGAAAGTGTTCTTGATTCTGGGATAAACAAAAAGATTCTTCCTTTCAAGGAGCTAAGTTGTAGCAGAGTGAGGAGGATAGCAAAAAATAATTAAACAGTAGAATATTAATGTCACAAGAAAGGTATAGACCAAGAAGAACCTAATCCAAGGAAGATTGAAGGAAAAATAGACCACAACCGGTTAGAATTAAATGAGAAAGCCTTTACTGAAGAGATGCTATTTGGGGGCACCTGGGCTCAGCAAGTTAAGCATTTGACTTTGGCTCAGGTCATGATCTCATGGTTTGTGGGTTTGAGCCCTATGTTGAGCACTGTGCTGACAGCTCAAAGCCTGGAGCCTGCTTCAGATTCTATGTCTCCCTCTCTCTCTCTCTCTCTCTCTCTCTCTCTCTCTCTCTCTCTGTCCCTCCCCAACTTGTGCTTTCTCTCTCTCTCAAAAATAAATAAATAAGCATTGAAAAAAAAAATAGATGTGATTTGAAATGGACCTAGAAGGGTGGGTAATGGAAACATTTGAGGTAAGTTTCCTCATTGGCAAACCAGTGTCTGGCTAGAGAAATAAATGACTGGCAATGTCAGTCGTGATGTGGAAAACATTGACATCAGGATGAGGATTTCAAGTTATGTAAATAGATGTAAGATCTGGAATCCAGTCATCCTTTGATCATTTATTGGCTATGTTATAGTTGCCACATCATTTTGATCAGAAAACCTTTTCTGATAGTAGATATTTTAGGTTTTGTAGGAACTTAAGTATGCAGTAGTAGCATGAAAGCAGTCATATAAACTTCAACAATACAGAGAGGTCAGGGAGCAAGGAGCAATAAAGAAGGGGAAAAAAGACAAAAAACAAAACACTACTGGGAAAATATGGTAAGATCTTTACCAGGAAACGAAGTAAACAAACAAAACACTTCTCATGTTATATAAATCATACTAGTAATTTGAGAGGATCTTGTATGTCACTTCCAAGTACAAAGGGGCGTGAGATCTGAAAGGAATGCCATGGCATCATAGATCATTTTAATCTTAGTGTGAAGCTGAACTGACGTGGGGAAGAAACATTACATCTTAGATTCTTTTAAAATTAGACGGGAAAAGCACTGAAGAATTTACTGCAAGAAGCCTGAATAGTGAAATGAATGCTTACTCTTTTTTTTCCTCTAGGGAGTGGGGTTATGTGGCATACAAGGAACTGGCTGCCCCCTTCCGTCCTTCTATATGGAGAGGGAGGTATAAATGGGTATGAGAAGAGAAAACCATTAAGATGTTATTTGGATAAAAACTGATGTTCTACCAGAAAACAAAGAAAGTAGAGTAGGAGAGTGATGGTAAAAAAAAAAAAAAAAAAGAAAGAAAGACCCTAAAATTTAAAGTTAAAAAAGTCAGATATCAGTTAAAACAACTTTTGAAGCTTGCAAATCAAACTCATAGTTTTGGAAAGAGCCTCAAGTAATCATTGAGATGTTAAGGTAAAATACAATATGAATTTTTATAAATAAAACAAAAAACTTCAAATAGCTAGCTTGCAGCAGAAATTTCTGGTCTAATCCTTCAAACAGGTTTATTTATTTATTTTCCTCTGTTATTAAGGTCATACAGAAGACTAAACTAGTGCTCTACCTAAATTCCCTCATAATTTTTTTATCCTCCCAACCCCACACCACCCACCCACCCCATGCACATTATTTTGGAGTGTTTTCTATGAGCAGTACCTGCATTCACCCTCTTCAGTATACCACCCCTTGGGCTACTGGGCAGCTTTGGACCACTGGAAAATACTGAGAATTTGCAGCCTCCTCGGTGCCCATTAACCAATGATTATGTAGGGCAGTAGAGCAATCCTTAAGCAATTTATACTCCAGAGTTTCCTCGTGAAGTCAGGCTTAAAATTTCACCCTTATTTGGTTTACTCTGACTGCCCTATCTTATTTCCCTTACTTGCTTATCACATGCCCAAAAGTTTTTCTTTCTTGGTCTGCTTCTGGGGAGTGAGCTTCAGAGCACTGGAAAGTATGAGATGCAATCCAGGGAAAACCTTTGTTTTTGGAAAATAAGACATCATCATTAGAACCCTGCAGATGGGGGCGCCTGGGTGGCTCAGTCAGTTAAGTGTCCGACTTCGGCTCAGGTCTCAGGTCATGATCTCATGGTTCAGGAGTTCGAGCCCTGCGTCGGGCTCGGAGCCTGGAGCCTGCTTCAGATTCTGTGTCTCCCTCTCTCTCTCTCTGACCCTCCCCCCATTCATGCTCTGTCTCTCTCTGTCTCAAAAATAAATAAACGTTAAAAAAATAAAAAAAAAAGAACTCTGCAGATGAAAATGATACCATAAGGTATATAAGAAAAACAACTAGTTTTGTTGTTACTTTCACACTAGCTATGTGATTTTTTTTTTTTTTTTTTTTTGGTGGAGGAGGGTGGGGAGGTGAAGAGGAGGTAGACAAGGTACAGCTTCTTCCTGTCTCCTAGTTGTCTCATATGTAATATAAGGCTGTCAAATTAAGTGATCCCTAAAGTTCCTTCTCTGTCTAAAATTCTGTGACCTAAATCAGGCAGTTGACAACTATGGATCACTAACCAAACATAGCTTGATCCTGTTTTATAGGCTCATGGCCGAACTCATTATTTTAGATACTATCAATGCTTGCTATTATGCCACAACTATAGAATTGAATAGCATAGGTTGTAGGTCTGTTATCATCCTCAACATTTTTTTAAGTTAGATGCAGAAATTAAGACTAAGTAAGCTTAAATAACTTGCCCACGTCCACAAGGCAAGTAATGGCAGAGCTGAGATTTACATTCAGCCAATCTGCCTTCAGAGTTGGTGGTTTTAGCCACTGTGATCATTTGGGAAGGTCATAATAAAAATGAATGTTAAATCCTTCTGACTCATAGTAACTACATTGTGTTTATTTTGTTTTTGGGAGCAGGGTTAACATTAACAGGAAGACTTGTGGAAGCATGAATGGAGGAGAGGGAGGGGGGGATCGTCTGCAGGTTCCACAAAGTTGTTAGGAAATAACAAGAATAAAATATAGCCTACTTATTTTTTTACCATCACATGCAGTTCTAAAATGTGGCTTCATGTTCTCTTCATTTTCCCTCATGGTGCAAATCACAGACACGTTCACAAACAAATTCACAACTAAGATGCTTGACTTGGTCCTTAGCACGCCAGCTCCTGCATCTGTGGAGCGGAACTAATCATTTTAAGTCACTTCTCACCCCTCCTACTTCCTCTGAGATTGCAGTTTTGCTTAGGCAACATGATGGATGACAATGCCAACGGTAGACAATTTTACTTCTGACAACCCACAGTGTTATACTACAACAGCACAGTCTGTTTTATATTTTTTGCTTGTTTGTTTTAGAGCCCATTGACATAAATTCCCTCAACACATATTTGTGTATCCTTTTCCACTGAGTTAAAGACTCATTTGGATGGAACAAGTTCACATACTGATATAAGTGGAGGAAGAAGGAAAAATCCCAAAGAAGATAGGATGGAGAGGCATTTTTCAATTTATTTTCCTCAAATGAATGATAGGATTTAAATCATGGAGGAATAGGGGTAGCTAATATGAACTTACATTTCTTTTTTAAGAAAAGGTGTTCTTTATTGGTAAATATTTTGCCACTCACAATTTGACAATTGCATCATGTGAACTTGGCTAAAATAACCTGGTTTGGGGCATTATAGCTCTAATTTAATACCTTTCCTCATGTTGGAAAAGTGGGTGATACATTCCTTACTCTGCCCAGGTCAGAGTTTCCTCACGTGGCCATTTTTAGTAGTGTCTGTGTCTGCAGTAAGATTAAATCACTTTCCTTCTCTCTCTCTGCCTGTGTGTGTTCATGCGTGTATGTGCTTGTGTGTGTGTTTAACTTTGCCATAATTAAATGATTGCCTGAGTATACAATTGTGCCAGCCACTGTGATAAGTGCTTAATATGCTTTACTTCATTTAATATTCACATTAATTCTGAGGTCAGGTTTGCTATCTATAATTTTCAAGTGAAGAAATAAAGATTATTAAAAGTTAAGAGGTGGGTCCAAAGTGACAAAACTGATAAATAATACCCAGTTATTAGATCCCAATTCAGGTCAGTGTGCCTATAGGTAGTTACCTTAAATCCTATACAAGAACTCAAACAGATAAATTATAGATATACTCAAGTAGTAATGTGAACCAAGAAAGATACAGGTTGCCAAGTAGGGATCAGATCGTAGTGATGAATCTAGAACGACAGAGAGAAGGTTAAGAAGTTGTATTACCAAAGTCAGAATGGTGATAATCATTCACCAAGGTAGTTAAAAAAACGTTTATCCTGGCCAGAAACTTGTTAGAGATTAGGGATTGGGGGACAGGTAGGTGGCTGATGTCCAGAACAGCACAAGGACTCAGAACCAGCATTGAAAGACCTACTAACTCCAACATCTTTCATTAACATAAAAGATGTAAAAGGGAGCTGATTTTGAAGCAGAAATCTTCTAAACTAAGAAAACGAATCAGCATTTGTGGAGCACCTACTTTGTGTTGAATATTGTACACAGGCTGTATGTGTTAGCTTATTTACTCTTCCCCAAAATACAGGAGAGACTAGAGAAGTTAATTTCCTTTTCTACAACTACACAAGTAGCAAGGCAGAATGTGGATGTGGGGTAGCATTGGGAAGCAGGTTGGCATTTCACTGTAAGCTAAAAATTATTTTTCATGGGGTGCCTGGGTGGCTCAGTTGGTTAAGCATCCAACTTTGGCTCAGGTCATGATCTCACAGTTTGTGGGTTCAAGCCCCACATCGGGTGACAGCTTAGAGCCTGGAGCCTGCTTCAGATTCTGTGTCTCCCTCTCTCTCTGCCCCTCTTGCACTCATGCTCTGTCTCTTGAAAATAAACAAAATGTTAAAAAAAATTTAAACATTTTTCATTATAAAGTGGTGCTACTATAAGCTTATAGAAGAAAAAGCCCTGATTATTTAGGGACATTCCAAAGTTTTCTTTTTTCTTTTTTTTCAATAAATTTAAGTTTATTTTTTAAGTTTTTATTCAAATTCCAGTTAGTTAACACACAGTGTAATATTAGTTTCAGGTGTACAATATAGTGATTCAACACTTCTACACAACACCATACTTACCACAATAAGTGCCCTCTTTAATCTTCATCACCTATTTAACCCAGCTCCCCATCCTCCTTCCCTATAGTTCTTCTCTATAGTTCAGTCTTTTTCTTGGACTTTTTCAGGAAGCTCCCCTTCCTTCTTCTCTACAGTTCAGTCCTTTTCTTGGTTTGCCTCTCCATCTCTTTTTTCCCCCTTGGCTCATTTGTTTTGTTGAATTCCACATATGAGTGAAATCATAGTGTACTTGTCTTTCTCTGACTTCTTTTGCTTAGCATAATACTCTCTAGCTCCATCTACATTGTTACAAGTGGCAAGATTTCACTCTTTTTTATGGCCAAGTAATATTGGAAAACAAAAGCAAAATGAAAGCTTCTGCACAGCAAAGGAAACAATCAATAAAACTAAAAGGCAACTGATGGAATAGGAGAAGGTATTTGCAAATGACTTATCTGTTTAAGGGTTAGTATCCAAAATATATAAAGAACTTATAAACTCAGCACCCAAAAAATGAATAATCCAATTAAAACTGGGCAGAACACATGAACAGACATCTCCTCAAACATCCAGATGGCCAACAGACACATGAAAAGATGATCAACATTGCTGATCATCAGGGAAATACAAATCAAAACCACAATGAGATATAACCTCACACCTGTCAGAATGGCTAAAATCAACAACACGAGAAACAATAGCCTGTGGACAAAGGGGAACCCTCTTGCACTGTTAGTGGGAATGCAAAGTTTTGTTTTTTCTTGAAAATTGATTTAAAGAAAGCAAAAGGACAAAGTATCATGGTTTTGAAAATATCCATTATTTAAATAATATCTACTTGCTTTGGAAGAAATATACATCATTATTCACCCATATTTTAATGCTATGCATGTGGAATTCAGATATGAAAATCACTGAATCTGCCCCTGAGACTGGAAAAGTGTAGGGAAAATTAGAGAAAAAGCTACAAGGTCTCTTGATGAGTAATATGAAAAGTTCAAAGCAGAAAGCCTGTTTAAAAATATAAATTGTGACTCCCTAATACTTTCAATTTTTAGGAAGGTTGTCTATAAAGAATATAATGTACTTAGCATTGAACAACTTATTTTGTCAAAAGTTTCTCACTAAGATTTGACCCATAAGGAAATGGAATCCAGAGACAAGCCCTGGAAGGCATTAGAATGCATGATGAATTTCTGTTGGCCATCCATATATACCTTTTAAGGAAAGGTAACTATAGAGAACAAACCAAGGGTTGATGGAGAGAGGTGGGTAGGGGATGGGTTAAATGGGTGATGGGTATTAAGGAGGACACTTGTGATGAGCACTGGGTGTTATGTGTAAGTGATAAATCACTAAATTCTACACCTGAAGCCAATTTTAGCATGTATGTTAACTAACTAGAATTCAAATAAAAACTTGAAATCAAAAAAGAAAAGAAAAGCATAAGTAGTAACTATGCATCAAATTTCCTTTGCTTAAATCTAAAGTTCTCTTCTATGAACTTACACAAACCATGACTTTATATTCTAGCCAAGTTCCTTTTCCCTGGTCTCATTCCTAAAGTGGTTTACTTGCTCTGTTTCCCTTCACAACTTCAAGGGGTGCAGCAGGTCCATCTAAAGAGATCCTTTTGCTCCATGACCTTCCAGGCATTCTTTCTTCAGCCCAGAATTACTTCTGGACCCTCATCTAGGTCACTCCTTCCTTCACTACACTCCGTTTACACTGGCCACCCACACCAAGCAGACTCCTGCCTCTGAGCTTTGCCCCTGTGGTCCTCTGCCTGGAATATTCTTCCCCCTTTCACATGGATCACTGAATGTCCAGGTCTCGTCATCTCACATGTAACCTGTTCAGAGTGGTCATTCCTATGCTTCTCCAACTCCAGGCAACTTTCTCTGTCCTGTTACAGCCATTCACTATCTTCTTTTCTGAGTTGTTGTTGGTTTTTTTTTAAACTTGTTCATTGTTTGTCTTCCTCCATTAAAATGTGGACTTCAAGAAATCATGGCCATCTTCTTTAACACAGTATCCAAAAGATCTGACACATAATAGGTCTAAAATAAAATTTACATTGAATGAATGACTAAATTTTGAATCTTTCCTTCCCCATGAATCATTCCTCTTTAACTTAATATTGCTGTTTCATTCCTCTTATCAGGTATAAGAGTTGCATATTTTTGAGAATATTATGTGAGACAATTTGCATATTTTAATCCTTCTAATAACTCTGTGAGGTAACCAGTAATATACTCATGAAAACTGACAAAGCTAATAAATATCAGAACCAGAATTTGAATAAAAGGTGTTTTAAGAGCAATAGTCTTGTCATTAAGCTATGTAACGATTTGCCTTTTTTGTGGCCTAACTGCTCTGATTAGGACTTCTAGTGCTATGTTGTACAGGGGTGGTAAGAGTGGGCACCCTTGTTTTGTTTCTGATCTTAGAGGAAAGGTTTCAACCATTCACCACTGAATGTGACACGAGCTTCTCATATATGGCAATATTAAAGTGAGGTCCTTGGTTGTGCTCAGTATCTCATTTTAGTAAATGCTGTCTCATATGTTTTTCTACCCCAACCTTACCCTTTACCCCAAGTCATGGGTTTTTTCTTGTAATCTTGATATGGTTAATGGTTCTTTGAACCTTGTTATAGATTCCTTTTGCATTCCTACAGCAAGGAGCATGGGGTAAGGCACGTTGTGGACATATTATCAATGCTTGTTGAATTGAATTTATGAAATGGATATACATGATAAAAATAAGGAAAATCTCCTAGAAAATTTTGAGAGTACACACTCGTTCTGCACTGAATAAAATTGACTGTCCGAACAAATATGGAGGCAGAGTCATCACTGTATACCCTTTAAGGCGAATTAGCGTAAGAGAGTGGTATAGTTACATGTGAAAATTAACCAATCCTTTCAAAATTTATTGAGAAATTCCAGGATATTGGTTTGAGGTACAATATTTTCTCACTAGATTAAAACTCCATATCACAAAACTCCTGTTTCAAAATGGACTCACCTTCTGGTTACTTTCTGCCTCAGGGAAATTTGCTTGAATTTTCATTGATTCTCTGACTTCCTACAGATAAATAGCTTTTCAAAAAAAAGTAGGTTACTAAATGGAAACAGTACATATTGTGTTGGTTATTTATTTTTAAGCATCGGTTGAAAACACTAGACTGAGAAAAAACAACTACATGTAATTTAGATCACCTAGTAAGTAAGACTGGGAATTGAGAGAAACAAATGCTATTGCTAGGGGTTAGCACAGCTAATACTTAGAAACACTGAACATTCAATGCTTTCACTGAGCATCTACTGTGTGCTGGGTACTTTCTTGGCACTAGAAACACAGTGGTAAATAAGATAGGATTCTTTTGCTCTGGGAAGGCACGTTTTAATAGGGAATAAGTTATTGAATAAATAAACTTAAGAGATACATAATAACAAATTGTTAGAAAGTCATTTTAAGTAAATAATGGGGAAATAGGGAAAATTATCAGAGGAGGAGGAGGTGTTGAGAAGTCACTATATATGCTATGTGACAAAATTATTTTATTTATTTATAATTTTTTTAACATTTTTATTTCTTTTTGAGAGACAGACAATGAGCAGAGGAGGGGCAGAGAGAGAGAGAGAGGGAGACACAGAACCTGAAGCAGGCTCCAGGCTCGAACCCATGAACTGTGAGATCACGACCTGAGATGAAGTCGGACACTTAACCAACTGAGCCACCCAGTCGCCCCATGACAAAATTACTTTTAAATTGGAATCTGAAGGTATTACCCAGGCATATACTGGTAGTGATGGTGTTGAGATGGAAAGAGGAGAGGGCAGTAGAAGGGGATGAATCTTGTGGAAAGAACAATAAGTATGAAGTCCTCCCCATTCTGAGATAGGAGAAAGACTGACTGGACTGAGGAAGTCCAATGTGACTGGAGTAAAGTGAGCAAGGGAGACCCTAAACACAGAGAATAGACCATATTTGATAAGTAAACCAAGTAAGATGAAACTACTGACAATGGCTGCTAAAAACAATTGCCAGGTGTATTTTTTGGTGGCATGATTGATTCAATCAGATACCTTTCTCTTCTTTTACAAGAAAACAGTGAATTTATAAATTTATAAATGAGTGAATTCACTCATATCATCATATAAAAAGCAATTATTGAATGTCTGCAATATGCAAGGCGCCACCCTATGCAGTGATGGCATTTAGAAATGAGCCATCATGCTAAAACAAATTTGAGCATTTACCAACTGAATCACAGAATACATTATTTTCATAATATTAAAAAAAAATTTGTACTCAGTAGACTTGGGTTAGGGTAGAAGGGATGAATGAATCCACAAATTGTCCTCAGAATTTGTGATTTGGACCAAGGATCAGGCTCTAAACCTTACTCCTTTAGGTTGAATCCTGGCTTGACCACTTCCTGAATGTAGGCAAGTGCATTCTTTGTTTTGAGCCTTAGTGTACTGTTCTGTACACTGGAGGTTATGGTAAAAAATCTTACTTGAAACACAAGTTATCTAGGGGGAGGCTAAACAGATAATGCATGTGAAACACATTTATAAGTGTTTGTCACCTAATATAGACTTAATAAATGGTAACCATTATATTTTACTCCACCCACTAAACTAGAAGGATATTTTCTTTTTATTGTAATTTTCAGTTTGAGGGCATTTATTTGACTCTAGCCATACCTGGCTGATTGTTAGAACCACCAGAAATAATCATTTGATTGGCCTGGGAACATGGTTGAGCAGCTGTAGTGTTTAAAACTCCCCAGGTGATTCTAATGTGCAGTGATGGCTGCAAACCACTGACCTTAAGGCTGTTTCAGCAGGATGACAACAGCTAGCTCCACTCTGCACCCTGACCTACCTCAGATAAGAACTCAAATAAGTGGTGAAATTGCCAAAGGGCAGATAAAAAAGATACAGACTGCAACATTAAGGAACCTGAAAGATACATATACTGTGTTCCCAGGGCCCTCTTTGCCCTGCTCTGTTTGGTATTAGTTTCCAACTGGCTGTGGATATTCAGTCTCTCATCCCTGAGACCTTAGTTCCCGTTGCTTCTTTGCAGAACCCAGTGACATTAAGAACTAAAATGACTCTTTCAAGTCATTAGTTGGAACATCTCTGCATCATGTTAGTACATTTAATAGTCTCCCAGAAACCTGAAAGAGCCTATGTATTTATGAAAGTGTCTAATGGATTTGAAAGATTATTTTACAGAAAAGATTTGAGACTACGGATCATCATGTTCTTTCACAAATGACTCCCTTCTTCCAATCCTCTTAAGCCATCTATGATCATGTCATTCCTCAGTACAAAAACTTGCAATGGCTTCCAATGACTGGAAGAAAACTTTTAATTCCTGGAACATGGCTTTCAAGTCTCTTGATCATCAGGACCAACCGTCATTTCTAGATGTTTCAAACTTTTTGCTTTTGCAGAAACCTGTGTTTTAGCCAAAAGATCTATTTACTATACCCTGAATGCACTTTGCGCTTTTTCCCCTCTATACCACTGGTTTTCAAACTTTAATATGCATACAAATCACCTGGGAATCCTATTAAAGTACATGTTTACTAGTATTTATTGATGAACATGTTTATTAGTGTTCATTAGCTGGGCATGGGAGCACAATGAGGTTCTACATTTCTAACAAACTCCCATGTTATACAATTGCTGTCGGTGCTAGAACCATACTTGGGTACCAAGCATTTACACATAGGCACATGGGCTAATAAAATCTCAGGTGAACCAAAATGCCCTATCTTGTCCTCTTTGCCTATCTCATTTCTACTTGCCTTCAATGTTTATGTGACAGAGTGATTAACAAAGATATTAATTTACTTTCTTTCCCTCATAGTCCTTTCTCATTCTTCATCCATCCCACAGAGATATCATGACCTTGTGTGCCTTCTCGTTCCAGTAGATATTTGTTTCTGGGCCCAAAAAAGTGACTTACAAGATACATCCTAGTCTGTTTTTTGTTTTCCTAAAGCCTAAGCGATTGAGAGGAATTGTGTTGGCTTTCTTTGGGAGGAAGAAAGAGTCTGGCTCTTTGAGAAGGGGTAGCAGGGAGGAGAATCCCATGCTGGGAAGGAAATGGAGGTCTGAGGAGGCCAAAATGCTTAAGGGGATGACTGCATTCTGTATCTAGGGTGCAGGAACCTAGCAACAGAGCTTCCAACCTTGCCAGAGAGGCAAACACCCCAAGTTTAACACATAGAGAATCTTGGTCACTGATGGAAGGAAGCTTATTCCTCCCCATATTTAAACAAACTCAGAACCTCTGTACAAATGGTTGGAGATAGAATGAAAAAACTAATGTGATGTTCCACAAACTAGGGGACTGCGAAAAGTTTTAGGTTGATTTATAGAAAATAAATGGATACTTGTTTAGGGCCGAATCTTTGAAACAAGCTTCCTAAGTAGCAAACTTATATCTGATCCAGTCTCCACCTTGAAGCCTGATTTGATGTGTTTAAGGGAATCATGGCTGAGTCAAGAAGCCCCGACTTTGGATTTCTGATTGATTCCTAATTTGGGTGTAGGTGAGCCTGAGTTCTTGTTTGTCAAAATGTGGTGGATATGGCATGCGGTGTCTGATTAGTAAATGTTTGCTACTCTCATACCTACTAACTTTGCCACTGCTATTATGACGGCCATAAATACTTTTGCTATAATCAAGGTAGCATTTTATTCTCACAGTTTGACATCCTCAAAATTCCTAAAGCAATGTTGTGCACATAATTTATTTGAGTATTCCTCAGAATCCTCCTGCACAGCAACCAGGCACTAAATAATAAACTTTTGATCATGATGATGCCTGTGAATTTATTACCTACTCTAGATAGTTATTTTTCCATACATCTCAGTTCCATACCTGTAGCATAAACTCTGAAGACAGAAATTATACTTGAGACTTCTTTGTAATCCATAAGTGATTTTATAAATAGTAGACACTTAGCAAATACATGGCAACTGGTTGTTACAAAACAATGACTTTTGATAATTTAGGAAAAGAGTAGGAGACATAAATTTAGATATAATTTGACAATCTGGGATTAGAGAAAGTATTGCATTTTACACTATATCACCTCCATATTGCTTCAACCCTAATTATATCCAAAAGCAGCCTATGTTTTGTTGCTTGCCAAGTAGGCTGAATGTTAGGATGCGTGCAACTATGGAAACAACAGCAGCAACAAGCTGACCAGTAAGGAGAATCTCCTTTTCTTCATCTGTTTTATAAATATTTTTGCTAAGCTTTTGAACCTTGGGTATTAAGGAAAAAATCATTGCTGTTAATCCAATTAAGTAGCTCTTGTTTTTAAAAGTATACCCTGATGTGTATGTAAGCAAACTCTAACAATAAATTCTTTAGAATTCAGTCAGTTTGGGGTTCAATTCCACCCTAGCAACCAAAACTTTACAGCTGCTATCAGAAAAAGGGTAATTACCTTGGTCAACATTTTCTAAGTAACTCCAGCTGTCTATCAAGCCTGCGTTGTCAGAAAGACACCTTTCCTGTTGGGGGGACATGAGTTGTAGAAGTACCACCATGGTGCCAGTGAAAGAATTGGGAAAAAAAAATATTTCAGAGCCCATATTGTAGGTGTTGTTTTTGTTTTTTATTTTGTTTGTTTCTCTAGCATTTGAGATACTAATAATATCTACTGTGCTTTTAGACAACCTTTCACTGAATTTTAGGGACTATAGAAAATGAGATCCTATAGCTTTTTTCTTTGAAATTAAACTCACATGGAATCAATACTAAGAATGGCCATCGGTACAAATCTCTGCCCACCCAACATAAACAAAAGTGAAGATGTCAGTAACATATATTCTGTAGTCTGTAAGACTTTATCACCTCAGTGTGACTTCCTCTGTATAGAAACCTCTTTCTAGATCTAGTCAAAGGTCAAGAATGGTTCATTCTATCAGTGCAAATATTCAGGGAAATTCTCATCATTCATGGAATCGGGATCATTCACAAATGACTTTTAATTCATACAATTAGTCATCATATTTTTTCCCTTTTTTCTCCAGTGAGAGAAGATTAAGTGAGAAGAAGCTTATAGTTAGGTAATAAGGAAAGGATAGGTGAGGAAAGAAGAGTGAAGGGTTGGTGTCAATGGAACTGA
Source organism: Panthera leo (assembly GCF_018350215.1). Taxonomy (NCBI): domain Eukaryota; kingdom Metazoa; phylum Chordata; class Mammalia; order Carnivora; family Felidae; genus Panthera; species Panthera leo. Next base: position 186,346,731 of record NC_056679.1, on the reverse strand, counting down.
TCAAAGTGCAGTTAGAGTCCAAACCCTTTATTATTAGCACTAGCAGTGGAATGTTCCTGTAGAAGACTGGCACTGATCATCATTATCCCCATTTTACCTAGAATAAAATTCAAACTCCTTACTCTGACTTACTCTCCATCATCAATGACTGACAACTCTTTGAACTTTATCTCATACCATTCTCTACTTTGCATACTACGCTTGAGTCACTCACTTTTGATTCTCAGACTTATCAAGCTCATTCCTAATTAGAAATTTTGCACTGGCTGTTCCTTCTGCTTGTGTTGCCACCCCTTGATCTTTGTATGGCTAGCTTCTGCTTGTCATTACAATTTCAGCTTAAATGCCTCATCCTCCCAGAGGTCTCCCTTGATCATCATGCATAAGGTAGTCACTAGTTTTCTAATTTAATTATCTGTGTTACACTTAACATTAGCTTATCTTTTTCTTAAGCATTTTATTATCATTTTTCTCCACTTGAAGATAAACTCCACAGAACAAGGTTCTGACTGGTTTTGTTCACTCCCAGTATCCTTAGGAATTACAATAACAAGTATAAGTAGTCAATAAACATTGTTGAAGGTGTGAATGAACTTGAGAAGACATTACCTTAGTGATTTTTAGTCAAGTGATTCTTAAATTGAAATCCATAGATTATATAAATATCTTTGCATGAATTGTGTGTGTGTGTGTTCCTGAAGATAAACCATGGTTTTCAGCATACTCCCAAAAGGGTCTCTTAACCAATATCTCATATCTCAAGTTGGGTTCCCCTGTTCCCCAGAAGCATCTCTAAGATGAGGATTCATGTGAAAGTGATGCATTAGGAAGTGTTTCCATGAGAAACAGGTTGCCAAGTGAGGAAGTGAGACTAGGAATGGAAGCAAGACAAGCAAGGGTGAGATATCAAACCAAATTCCTGTTTTGCAGTGGTCTCTAGAGCCCCCTCAGAGTGGTGGATATCAGGGGCCTAAGAAGCTGGGAGATTCATAACCTACATCTTTAGTCACTGGATCATGGTTTCCCAGTGCTGGGGATAGGCATGGGGGTTGTAATTCTGACTCTCTCAGTTTTCAGAGAAAGCTTTCTCAGGAATCCCGAGGTCAGTCTTCCAATGAAGGGAGGCAGGTTCTAGCTCTTGAAAATAAAAACACACTGGAATCTGATGTTCATGAAAGTGGGAAAGAGATCCCAGGGAATATGGGTGGAGCACTGACCATGTATGCTATACCTCCTTCAAAAGAAACAGAAAGTTTAAGAATTACCAATCTAGTCTAATTTCCTTATTTTAAAACAAGACCTACTAAGGTGAGGTGGTTCTCAAATAGTTACACAATTAATTGGTGAAATCTGTTTGGATCACATCTAAGGTCTTCTAATAACTAACCCATTTGCTATCTATTCATTTTTAAAAATTCAGATGTAAGGTACTCTCTTTGAAGTTATGGTGAATACAAACATGTATAAATTACTGCCTCTGTTCATAGTGATTATAGGAGACAAAGATGCACATAAACAAGTACTACAAATAGTTGGATAAAAAAGATATATTTTAAGGGAGAACAAGAGCAGAGAATAATCATTTCCAGTTTAGGGACTGAAGGAAGATTTTGCTGAAATTGAGATATTTGACCTTGGTGTGTCTTTCTTACTATATACATGTATATGTATATATATGTATATGTATATGTATGTATATATATACATATCCATTAATTCATTCAAAGATATTTAAATGAGTGTCTATTATATTTTAGACATGGTAACATGCACTGGGAATAAAGTAGTAAATGAAAAAGGCCAAGACTGTACTCTTATTTAATTTATATTTTATTTGGGTAAAGACCAATAATAACTAGGAAGAATAACAAACAAAATAATGCCAAATGGTAATAAGTACTATGAAAGCTATAAAGGATAAATGAAGAGAAGTGGCGGAAGAAAAAATTAGCTATTTTAGATGTAGTGATTAGGGAAGACCACTTTGACATTTAAAATGAGACATGAAGGATGAAAAGTGACAGAAGCAAAGAGGAAAACACCTAGGTGAAGACAAATCCAGGCAAAATGAAGGGCAAGTGCAAAAGCCCTGGGGTATGAAAAAGCTTAGAATAAGTCAAGAAATCAAAAAAAAAAAAAAATAGGGAGTCTGAGGTGTACCTGGGTCGCTCAGTCAGTTAATCATCTGACTTTGGCTCAGGTCATGATCTCACGGTTCATGACTTCGAGCTCCCCATCAGGCTGTATGCTGACAGCTCAGAGCCTGGAGCCTGCTTTGGATTCTGTGTCTCCCTCTCTCTCTGCCCCTCCCCCACTCATGCTCTGTCTCTCTCCCTCTCTCATTCTTCTCTCTCTCAAAAATAAATAACCATTAAAAAAAAACAGTGAGTTTGAAACTTTAGTACTTAAAGGTCAACCTAGTTTAGAAAGATTGGCAGGGTCTTATAGGACAGAGTTAAGGAATTTGCGTTTTAAGTGTAATGATTAAACATGATTTGCTTATGTTTCAAAATTTACTATGTGTACCAGCTATAAAAAATTGGAATCTGAAATTTAAAAAAGTACTATTTATATATCAGCCCCCCTTCCAAAAAGTAAGTACTTAGCTATAAATCTAAGATAATATGCACAAGGTCCATAGGAGAAAAACTAAAAGAACACTGTTGAAAGAAGACCTAAATAAGTGGGAAAGTATTGTGTGTTTATAGAATGGAAGATTCAATGTCATTAAGATGTCAGTTCTCTCCAACTTGATCTATAGATTCAACCCTACCCCAGTCAAAATTTGAGCAAGCTACTTTATTGATATCAGCACAAATGATTTTGACATTTCTATGCAAATGTGAAGGACATAGAATAACCAACATAATCCTAAGAAGCAAAATAAAATTTACTAACTTAACTACCTTACTTCAAGACTTGCTATAAAGTTATAGTAACCACAAAACCTTTCTTTTGGTAAAAAGAATAGGTGCATAGATCAATGTAACAATATAGAGAACTCAGAAATAGACCCACATAAATTTAGCTAACTTATTTTTAACAAAGGCACAACGCAATACAATATAGAAAGGATAGTCTTTTAAACGAATGGTGCTGGAAAAGAGTATTTTTTCACAGCGGTGCTGAAAAAAGCAATTGGAAATCCATATAAAAATATGAACTTAATCAAATATCATAACTTATACAAAATTTAAAATTGATTATATGCCTAAATGTAAAATGATATGTAAAATGTAAAAATTCTAGAAGAAAACATAGGAGAAAATTTATGTGACCCTGGGTTTGGTGATAACCTTTTCAATACAACACTAAAAACACAATTCATTAAAGAAAAAAAAAGATGATAAATTGGTCTTTATTAAAATTAACACCTTTCATGCTGTGAAAGATATAGATGGGCTTATAGAAGCTCTTGGTTTCTAATACTGTTCTCCAAATGAAAGGATCCAAGTCTCTTTAGCAAAAAGCCTGATTTTAGGACTAGGGCAGGTGTATGGAAGATGAACCTGAAGCATATTGTAGTGCCAGAAAGTAAGGAAGAACTCTGAAAACAAAACAAAATACACGAAAACAAAATGCTATACACAACTGTGGGAGTATGCCAAAAAGGCACAGACACCAACTGCAAGAGCTCCCAATGTCTAAAGCTGGAATGACTTGAAAGGCAAAATTAGTAACTAGCATTGGATTATAGCATAAAGTATAAAATAAATATCCATGACCTCATACTTATATAAACAAGTAATTTAGAAAATAAACAAATGAGGAATAGCCAAGTGCCCTCTGCAGGAGAATTTTGAATAATTTATATAGATACTCCTCCATCAAGATGTGGGGAGTGGGCATAACTCTTTAAGTGTGAGCTGTACATAATAACTTCCATTTAAAGAGCACATTATGGAAAGGAGAAAAGAGAGTATGCTTACAGTAGAGAAACCTAACAAACACTACCTCAGCCAGGTGATCCTGGTTTAATTCACAGCAATGTCATGTTGATAGCATGATTTCTTACTATGATATGATGAGAATGGCACCTTACTTATGTGGCCTTTTCCCCAAAAGTTTATAATTCCAGTTTAATCACAAGAAAAAAGAAACCCCAATTCAGAGATATTCTACAAAATGCCTCTTCAGTACTCCTCAAAACTTTCAAAGTCATCACAAACATGGAATGTTTAAATCACTGTCACAGTCTGGAAAAACTTAAAGAAACACACCAACTGAATGTAATGTGGTATCCTAGATGTAATTCTGGAGCAGAGAAATAACACTAGGTAAAATCTAAGGAAATCTAAGCAAGTGATGTCACCAAGATGGTGACATAGGTTGTTTCTGACTTCACTCCCCCTCACAAAAACAACAACTATTCAATAACAGGACATCACTGAGAAAATACTAAAATATGACAGCGAGGATGAAGCACGTCCCTGTACTACAGACACCAAGACAGACTGTATTATAAAGTTAAGACTGCTATGCCTCTCTTCCAGGCCAGCATAGCATCATGCAGAGAGGTGTCCCCTGAACCACTGGTTCCTCCAGTGCGGAAAGAGAACCTGGGGGGACAACCAGTCTCTCCCCACTCGCATTGTAGATTACTTTGTGGGAAACCTTACTCTGATCTCGAAACCGTGGGTATCGCAGGGGTTGCTGAGGGCCCAACCACTGGGAATCTGACAGAGAAGGGAGGAGGGGTTTCCAACAACCAGCACACATAACTTGGAAGAGAGAGTTCATAACTGTAGTGCCTAAGTAGTAATCTCAACCAGCAGTTTTGCTCATCTGCAGAATCATGTTTGGGGCACACTCTGACAAGGGAACTTGGTGGAGTGCATATCTGCCTGATTTGCATCTTCAAATGAGGAATTTGGGGCCATAGAGCCTAGTTTGCCCAAGCCCAGGCAAGGAGCTGAACTGCAGGCCCACGCATCCACTGTGGAGAGTGTCTTCTAGCACCATCTGACCAAAAAGGCTGGTGACAGCTCCTAGAAGCATTGTGGCCTAGTGGTGTTTGAGCTGAGAGGTGGGCAGGCAGAGCTGATCACCCCCAGAGCAAAACAAGTACCAGGCATGGAGTGCGCCAGTGCTATGAACAGGCAGGCTTATTAATTCATAACTAAGGCTGCGGGTAATCCCTGGCCCCAGGCAACTGGAGATACTGTTTGGAAATTGAGAGTAGTCTGGACAGGCCCCTCCTCCTCCTGCCCAGGCAAAGAAACTGAGACGTAACCCCATAAACTGTGGAGACTGTTTTTCAGCCCCATCTGACCAGAAGGGTTGGCAACAACTCCTGGAAGCAGTGTGGCCTAGTGGCCCTCAAGCTGAGAGGAGAACAGGCAGAACCAGCAGGTCGCAGAGCAAAGCCAGTGGTCCTGTTTGATTAGGGAACTAGGGGTGTGAGTCAGCTTGAGTTAAGACAACAAACAAATAACATTACCAGACTTAGAGCTGATTCTCCCACTGTGACCAGGTAGGGAATCTAATTCAGAGCGCTGGTCCTTGCTGAATAAAGTCAGTCAAACCGTGAAACATTACCAAAGAACACATGAGTCTGCATGGCCCACTCAATAGCCCTATGTATAGTGGCACCTATATACAGTAGCACTATATACAATAGCCCTATGTACAGTGGAACAAAGAGCACAACCCATGGCTTCTCCCATCTGAACAGCATAAGGTGGCCTCTCCTAATCAGGGAATTCAGTGCGCATTCTTGCCTGATTTGGGGTCCTCAAACAATGAACTGTACAGGCCCTGGGTCCCATCCTGCTGCTCTGTCAGGGAAGGGAAGCTAATTCATCTCCCCATCTACTATAGAATGGAGTGCCTAGTCCTGGCCATTTAGTAAGCCTCACCAGAGAATCCAGGCAAGTGCAGAACCTATACTACAGCCACATTTGGGTAGAGAACCAAGCCAGCAGTCTTATCCAACTCTTCTCAGCCAGTGTCACACTCCCTATTGTGTCTTCAGAGTTTGGACAGTTGCCACATCCAAAAATAGACCATAATAGCAGAAGCACCCAGAAACCTAAACTAAGCTAACTGATGAAGAACTGTTTCTGCCAAAGCAAACATGTTAAGTCTGGAAGAGGAGCCCAATTACTCAATATGCAGATGTCAATGTAAGTAGTCAAGAATCACCAAAAATTCAAGTAAATGTGATACCACCAGAGGAAACTAATAAATCTCCAATAAACTGGCCCCAAAGAAATGGAGATCTATGAATTATCAGATAAAGAATTCAGAATAATCTTAACAAAGTTTAGTGAACTATAAGAAAACACAGACAACTAAACAAAATTAGTAAAACAATGTATGAACAAAACAAGAAGTTTGACAGAGAAATAGCAAATATCAAAACATACAGACACAGAGAAAATCCTAGAGTTGAAAAATGCAATAACTAAATTGAAGAATTCAATAAAAAGTTTCAAAAATAGGCTCAACCACATAGAAGAAAGAATCAATCATCTGGAGGGTAGGAAATTGGAAATTACCCTGACAGAGCAACAAGAAAAAGAATGAAAAAGAGTGAAGAAAACCTATGGGAATTATAAGACACAAAGAAAAGAAACAATATCTGCATTACAAAATTCCTGGAAAAGAAGAAAAAAGGACAGAGAGTACATTTAAAGCAACAATGGCTGAAAAATTCTCAAAAATTCTCAAATGGGGAGAGACATGGATATCCAGATCCGTGAATCCCAAAGGACCCAAATACTTGAATCCAATAGGGCTACACCAAAACACATTATAAATAAATTTACAAAAGTCAAAGATAAAGAAAGAATTTTGAGTGACAATAAAAAAGAGAGAAGTTATGTACAAGGAAACAAACCTCCATAATATTATTGCAGATTTCTCAATAGTAATTTCAAGGAGAGAATGAAAAGTTATATTCAAAATAGGGAAAAAAATAACTGTCAAGAATTCTTTTTTTTAAATGTTTATTTGTTTTAGAGAGAGAGAGAGTGTATGAGTGTGGGAGGGGCGGAGAGAGAGGGAGACACAGAATCCAAAGCAGGCTCCAGGCTCTGAGCTGTCAGTGCAGAGCATGATATGGGACTCAAACTCACGAACTGTGAGATCATGACCTGAGCAGAAGTCAGACACTTAACAGACTGAGCAAACCAGACACCCCTGTCAGTCAATAATTTTATACCTGGCAAACCTGTACTTCAGAAAAAAATGAAGAATAAAGATTTTTCTAAACACACAAAAGCTGAGGGACTCTATTACCATCATACTTACCCTATAAGAAGTGCTGAAGGGAGCTCTTTCAGTGGAAATAAAAGAATGCCAATTAACATCACAAAAACATAAAAAGATAGTGTAAATCTCACTAGTAATAGTTGGTAATTTTATATACATAGTCAAAGTTAGATTTTACAATATGGTAATAGTGATGCATATTTCGCTTAAATACTCTTTTTTAAAGAATAAATGTAGTGGGGCACCTGGGTGGCTCAGTTGGTTAAAGCGTCCAACTTCAGTCACATCATGTCATGATCTCATGGTTCGTGAGTTCGAGCCCCACGTCAGGCTCTGTGCTGACAGCTGGGAGCCTGAGGCCTGCTTTAGATTCTGTGTCTTCTCTCTCTGCTTCTCCTCACTCTCTTTATCAAAAATAAATTAATACTAAAAAAATAAAACAATAAATGAAGTAACAATAACCTTAACTATAATAATCTGTTATTAGTTAACAATATAAAAACACATACAAATTGTAATAGAAATAACCTAAAATGTGAAGGAGAAGAGAAGCAAAAGTGCAAAGTTTACAAATTGTATTGAAGTTAAGTTGTTATCAGTTTAAAATAGAGTGTTGTATGTTTAAAATATTTTATGTAAGCCTCATGGTAACAAAGGAAAATCTTGTAGTCATTACACAAAAGAACATGATAAGAAGTCAAAGCATATGAAAGCAAAAGACTTCACAACACACACAAAAAAAGGCAGCAAGATGGGGCACCTGGCTGGCTCAGTCAGTAGAACATGCAACTCTTGATCGTGGGGTCATGAGTTCAAGCCTCATGCTGGGGGTAGTTTACTTAAAAAAAAAAAAGAACATTAAAAAAAAAAAAGACAACTAGATAAAAACCAGGTCTACAAAACAGCTAGAAAACAACAAAATAGCCAACGTAAGTTCTTACCTATCAATGATTACTTTAAATATAAATGAATTAAATTCTCCAATTAAAGACATAGAATGGCTGAGTGAATTAAAAAAAAAAGAAAAAAAAGATTCTGCAATATGTTATCTACAAGAGATATAGCCTTAAAAACACACATAGACTGAGAATGAAGGGATGGAAATAGATATTTCAAGCAAGTGGTTACAATAACAACAAAAAAAGCAGATAGTTATACATATATCAGAAATAAACTTTAGAAATAGTAAAAAGAGATTAAGAAGGACATATATAATGATAAAGGGGTCAATACATGAAGGAGATATAACAATTGTAAATATTTACACACCCAACATTGGAGCACTTACATATATAAAGCAAAAACTAACATAGTTAAAATGAGAAATAAGCAATAATATACTAACAGTTGGGGACTGTAATTGTCCACTCTCAACAATGGAAAGGTCATCCAGAGAGAGAATCAATAATGAAACAGTGGATTTGAACAACACTGTAGACCAATTGGACCTAACAGACATACAAAGAACATTCTATCGAATACCAGAATATACATTCTTCTCAAGTATACATGGAACATACTTTTTAGGATATACCCCATGTAGGCCACAGAACAAGTCATACATAGCAAATCAATATTGAAATTATACCAAGTGTCTTCTCTGACCACTAGTTTCATGACATGAAACTAGAAATCAACAACAACATGAAAACTGGAAAATTAATGAGCAAATGGAAATTAAATAACATTCTCACGAACAACCAATGGATCAAAGAATAAAGGATAAATAAAAAAGTTTCTTGAGAGGAATTAAAATGGAATACAATATATCAGAACATATGATATTTCACAAAAGCAGTCATAAGGGGGAAGTTCATAGCAATAAACACCTACATTAAGAAAAAAGAAGATCCCAAATAAACAACCTAACTCTATACTTAAGTAATAGTAAAATAAAGATAAACTGAGACCAGATTTCACATAAAAAAAGGAAATACAAATTAGAACAGAAATAAATGAAATAAAGAACAGAAAAACAATAGAAAATATTAAACAAACTAAGTTACTTCTTTGGAAAGATAAACAAGAGACAGACCCTTATCTAAACTAACCAAGGAAAAAAGAGAAAGGACCCAGATCAAAGTTATAAATGAAAAAGGAGACACCAGAACAGATCTTACAGAATACAAAGGATCATAAGAAGGTAGTATAAAGAACTATATGCCAACAAACAACCTAGAATAAGTAAAAAATTCTTAGAAACATACAACTTACCTGTACTGAGTTAGGTAAAAAAAAAAAAAAAAAAAAAGCAAAGAAAGAAAAAAAAGAAAAAGAAAAAAGAAAATCTGAATAAACCAATTATTACTAAGGAGAAGGAATCAGTATTCAAGATCTCCCTACAAAGAAAAAGAAAAGGATCAGATGGTTTCATTGGTGAATTTTACCAAACATTTAAAGAAAAAATAGCAATAACGATTCTCAAACTCTTCCAAAAATCAAAGAGGGGAGACTCCCAAACTCATTTTATGAGGCCAGCATTATCCTGATACCAAAAACCAAAAAAGGTTGCTACTAGAAAAGAAATACTCATACCAATACCTTTAATGAATATAGATGAAAAATTCTCAATAAAATGTTAGTAAACCAAATGTAGCAATACATTAAAAGGATCATTCACCATAATCAATTGGGATTTATCTGTGGGTTTGAAGGATGTTCAGTATATGCAAATCAATCAATGGATAAATCACATTAATAGAATAAAAGAATCACATGGTCATCTCAATGGGTACAGAAGAAGCATCTGACAAAATTCAACACTTAATCATGACATAAACTTTTAACAAATTTGGCATAGAAAAAACATATTTCAACATAATAAAGGCCATATATGGCAAGCCCACAGCTAACATCATACTTATTGGTGAAGGATGGAAAGATTTTCCTCTAAGATCAGGAACAAAACAAGGGTGCATACTTTCACCACTCTTATTCAACATAATACTAGAAGTCCTAGCTAGAACAATCAGGCAAGAAAAATATGAATGAAAGTGTTAGAATTGTAGAGGAAGAAGTAAAATTTCTCTATTTGGAAATGACATAACTTTAGGGGTGCCTGGGTAGCTCAGTCAGTTAAATGTCCAGCGTTTAATTTCGGCTCAGGTCATGATCTCACAGTTTGTGGGTTCAAGTCCAACATCAGGCTATGCACTGATAATGTGGAGCATGCTTGGGATTCTCTCTCATTCCCTCTCTCTGACCCTCCCCTGTTTGTATGATCTCCCTCTCAAAATAAATCAATAAACATTTAAAAAAAAAAAAAAAGGAAATGACATAATTTTAGATGCAGAAAATCCTAAATAGTCAACTGTTTGATCTAATCAATAAATTCAGCAAAGTTGCAGGATGAAAAATTAACATAAAAAATCAGTAATGTGTCTATGCATGAACTTTTTTTTTGAAAAATAAATTGATCCCATATACAATAGCATCAAAAACAATAAAATATTTGGGAATAAATTTAACTAAGGTGAAAGATCCCTACTCTGAAAACTATAAAACATTGATGAAAGAAATTGAACAAAAACAAATAAATAAATGTACCCTGTGTTCATGTATTAGAAGAATTAATATTGTTATGATGTGAGTACTACTAAAATCCATGTATAGATGCAATATAATCTCTATCAAGATTCCAATGTCATTCTTCACAGAAGTAGAGAAAACACTCATAAAATTCATTTAGTACCAGGAAAGACTTCAAATAGCCAAAGAAATCTCGAGAAAGAAGAAAAAGGCAGGAGGTATCATACCTCCTGATTTCAAGATATACTATAAAGCTATAGTCATCAAAAAAGTATAGCGCTGGCATAAAAACAAAAATATAGACCAACAGAATAGAACTGAGAGCCCATAAATAAACCCAAGCATATATGGCAAACTAATATTTGACAAGGGAGCTAAGAATATTTAATGGAGAAAAAAAAGTATTTCCAATAAATGGTGTTAGAATAACTGGATATTCACACGTAAAAGAAACTAGGCTTATGCTACTCACAGAAATCAATTCAAAATGGATTAAAGACTTAAATGTAAGACCTGACCAATTAAACTCCTAGAAGAAAACATAGAAATAAAGCTTCTTTATATGGGTCTTGTTAATGATGTTTTGGATATGACACCTAAAGTACAAACCACGAAATGAAAGATTAACAATGGAATATCAACTAAAAAGCTTCTGCTCAGCAAAAGAAGTCATGAAAAAAGTGAAAAGAAAACCTAAGGATTAGGAAAAAATATGTCCACACCATATATCTGGTAAAGGGTTAATATTTAAAATATATACAAAAATATGTACATATATATACATATATATATATATACATATATATATATACATATATATATATATGTATATATATATAACCCATTAGCAACAAACAAAAAACAAACAGTAAAACAAAACAAAAAAATTTAAAAATGGGCAAAGGACCTGAATAGACACTTCTTTAAAGAAGATATATGAAAGGTCAACAGGTACATAAAAAAAACTGTCATTAAGAAAATACAAATTAAAACTACAATGTGGTGTCACCTCACAAATACTAGAATGACTGTTATTAAAAAGACAAGAGATAACAAACATTGGCATGGATGTGGTGAAAAGGGAACCCTTGTGCACTATTAGTGCGATTGTAAATTGGTGTAAACACTATAGAAAACAGTATGGAAAATCATCAAAAAATTAAGAATAGAACTACCATTTGATGCAGCAATTCCATTTCTGGGAATATATCCAAAGGAAATAAAAACACTCATTCAAAAAAGATATCTGCATCCCCACGTTCACAGCAGTAGTGTTGACAGTAGCTAAGACATGGAATCAATCTAAATGTCCATCAATGGATGAATGGATAAAGAAGTTGGTTTATATATAATGAAACATTATTCAGCCATTAAAAAAAGAATCCTTCCATTTGTGAGAACATGGATGGACCTTGAAGCCATTATGCTAAGTCAAATAAGTTAAAGACAAATACTGCATGATCTCATTTATATGTGGAATCAAAAAGCAAAACAAAACACAAAAACAAAAAAACTTGAAGAAAAAGAGAGTTATGGTTGCCAGAGGTGAAAGTGGGAGAGGGAAAATTTGAAGGTGGTCAAAAGGTATATATTTCCAGGTACAAGATAAATAAGTACTAGGGACATATAACACCATGACTGTAGCTAACATTGCTTGATACATAGGAAAGTTGTTAAGTGAGGAAATTGTAGGAGTTTTCATCATAGGGAATTTTTTTCCTTTTTTCCTGGTTTTCTTTTTTTTCTTTTTTTATTTTATTTATATGAGAAGATGGATGTTAGCTGAACCTGTTATGTTATCATTTCACAGTATGTATAACTGAAATCACCATGCCCTCAGCCTTCAACTTATCCAGTGAGGTACATCAATTATTTCTCAATAAAACTGAAAAAAATAAAATAAAATGCCCAAGACTAAAATAAAAATCTAAGTAAATCCGAGTGGAGTGTGAACTTTAGGTAATAATAATGTCTCAACAGTGGTTTATTAGTTGCAACAAATATACAACACTAATGTAAGATGTTAATAATAGGGTAAACTAGATGTGAACTATATGAGAACTATTTTTACTATCTTACTACTTTTGTGTAAATCTGAAATGATTAAAAAATAAGAATTTTACTCTAAAATTACAGCGAAATAATAATCAAAAATAGTAAATAACTCAAGAGTCCATCAACAGTAAAATAGGTAAACAAATTTAGGTCTATGCTTTTGGTGGAATACTACACTGCGCTAAAAATAACAAACTTCTCATTCATACAACAATATGGATGCATTTCAAAAATATTTTATTGAGGAAAGAAGCCAGAATAAAGACTACATGCTGCATTATTTAATCTATATAACCTTCCCTGTGAAAGAAATCAAAATAGTGGTTGCTGCTGAAGGATGGGGATTGGAAGAAGGCATGAGAGAAATTTCTGGAGTTTTGAAAATGTTGTATATTTCAATTTTGATATAGTTGCATGAAGTATATATGTATTAAAACTCACTAAATTGTGTTTTGTTTTTACAAACTGTGCTTTTCATGGAATGTAAATTTTACTTCAGAAAACACCCACACTAAAATTTTTAAAGTACTTGGCTACAGTGGAGAGAATGAATTTTAGGAAGATTAGTATCAAAAAGACTATTTAGGAGGTTATTATGGAACTTTGGAGGAAAAATAAGTGATAAAACAGAAAATGAGAGAAATAGATGAATTGGGAATATATTTTGGAAATGGAGGCAACCAGGACATACTGTTTTATTAGATGTGGACAATTAGAAATTTTTAGGAAGAGGGCTCTGAAGTTTATGAACAGATGCAGATGTCAGTCTCATGTCTGCTACTTTTCGGTTGTGTGATCACACGTGAATTGCTTCATCTGTTTGAGGCTTCCAGTATCTCATCTTTTAAAGTAAGCTAATTAGACTTTTTGTCTACCTGACTCATAGGTCCAGAAAGAATTCAATGAGGTAATATTTACAGTAAGTTCATAAATTGTAGTGTATTAGATATGAAAATTATTTTTAAATATATTATGTAAGCAGTGCAATAGCACTGTAAAATATGTCATGGATACTTTAATCATCAACCATGAGCAGGTAAAATTGCCTAGGGTAGTAAACAGTTCTATTTCTCTGGAGAGGTATTACAACTAAGAATTTCAAATTTGAATCTTTAATTAAGACTATAGGTAGAAAACACATTTTAAATACCTGGTAAGAGATCAAGATTGCAGTACTGAGAAATTGCGCTATATCATGTCTATTAGAAGAGTCTTGAAAATTCCATGCACAGATCTTCCTGCAACACGGTAACACCTCAAACTCAGTATGGTTTGCATCAGCTTGCAAATATGCACAGAGAGGCATTGTTATGTCTTTGGAGCAACTTATCTGGGGCTATGCCATTCTGACTCTTTGCTCAGAACTCTCATGATAAGTCCAGCATGACAGCCAATCAAACATTACTCCACTAAGGTTTCCTAGGAAACGGACACACAGCTAAAGAAACGAATTGCACACAGTTGAGAAGAAAAATACTGCAGCAATTTCACCTTACTGATATTTTTTCTTCCTAAAAAGAATATATGAATATACATACCAAGGATCAGTTTTTAAAAAACAGGACACTAAAAACCAACAAAGCAATGAAACAAAGGACGAGAACACCCTTCTTGTTCGAATCTATGAATACGATTGTCTTCTGAAATTTGGTTACAGATGATAACACTGAAAATAGTGGTGATTTGAAAAATATGTTTAACTTCCTAGAAAAGATCATTTAGAATAGCATTCTTGTTCTGTCCTCAGTCTAAACTAAGATTTGTTTGTTGGGATTATTTTTTATAAAGATCTGATTGGGTGGATATTGAAAAACATTTATTTGTGTCTTAACTTACAGAATGTCGAACATACTCAAGACATAGCAGGCTCTCAACAAAAAATTATTGCATCAATAAGGAACAAGCACTGGACTTTCTAAATCTATAATGTCCCCATTCTATTCTCAACTCAAGGCACAAGCATGATTAGTTCAGTGGTTGATGAGCAAACACCAGATTAAGGTGAAAACAGTAGTTTTTGGCCATTTTTCCTTTTTTAAATTTGACTTTGCTTTCTGCTGATCCAGGATGCAATCAGTATGTTATAGCTGAGATCTAAATAGATGAAATGAATTGCAGATTCTTACCTTTATACTCCAGTGTGAATTTAACACTTTGAAAAGAGATGAACCTGAGTAATTAATTTAACAAACATGTATTAAGTCCTCACAATGTGTCAGGTGTGGGAATGCTGACTGGTATCATAACTGATTTTGAACAAATGTTTAACATTCAAAAATTAATGATTTTTTTGTATACTAGGCCTAACCAAATATGACAGACTGATAGAACTGCAAAGAACTATGTCGGTATGTGGCCAGATTCAGGATCTCTAAATTCTCAAATGCCATTTTTCAGCAATTACCACGAGAGATTAGAACCTGAATGATATGATGCATCGAACTAGATAGGCTTTAACCTCAAATCCTACTTATTTGGTCTCTTGCCCTGGTAGTCCCCAGATGAACATCCAAAATTTCTAAAATCTAGCTGAGTTACCTTTAAATCTAGACTAGAGAAAGTTTAAGTACCCAGAATATAAAATTTGTTAGATGGAGAATCACATCTTCTTGTTTACCCCTGTATCTTGAGTGCCTGGCACAGAAGTTGAGCTTAGTAGAGTTTGTTCCATCTTCCTACTGTACCATGGGTATGATTGGAAGGAATTAATGGACTAACTGTTGGATGATGAAGCTCAGTGCAGTCCCTTTTCAAGGAAATATATGTGATCTGTTAGAGGGCAGAATTGGACTCTAAGTTTCTGCATAGTAATGATCATTTAAAAAGGTAATACAATTGAAAAAAAAACGTATTCTTGTGATTTTTAAATCATGCTATACTTCCATATGGTCTATAGATCTGATTTCTGAAAATTTTCTATATATATGTATGCAGATAGAACTTTCTAGAGTGACCTACAATGAAATACTATCAAACATCGCTGGGTGGTAGACTTTTATGTCATCTCATAATTATGGAACAATAAAGTTGATTTTAAGACTGTTTTAACCAACACATTCATTATTAGGTTTAAGATAAATATATGAATATTACTACAACATTATACATCTGGTTTGTGTATAAATATAAAATAGTGCCTGGTGTATAGTAGGTGTTCAATACATTTTTTAATGGTTTATATGTAATTTGTGCATATATAAAAACATACCTGCAGCATAACCCTTTTGACTAATAAGTTATTACGTACTTTAGATAATTTAAAATGGACTAATTCAGATTCTGTCTATATGATGAAAGCATTAATTGTACACTTTTCAGTTCTGATAGGGCTACATTTCTTATAGTGAAATGCATTATGCTATCTAGAATTGATCATGTTGCCTCCAAAGTCTTGGTTTTATGAAAGTCTCAAATCTTTTATACCGTTTTGTGCATACATCTGAAGATATCCCAAGGTGAATGATTTGAAAAGGAAAACAAGGCTGCAAATGAAAAGAAATGCAGACCTTCTTCTCTTCGAGAGAGTTCGCTGAAGCAAAACTTACTAAAGTAATTACAGCCTTGAGTATTGTTTTAAAACTGTCAAAGTATTCACTTCCAGATACCCTCTATTTCATCCTGTTTGTGGATAGCCACAGGTAGAGGGGAAAAAATAGAAATACTGCCCAATATAGCTATTCTTAGATGATTCTCTCAGGTGGTTAATCACCAGGATTAATTAGCAAGCAGCTACTGTGAGAACTTGATCTTTTTTCTTAATTCTTAGTCTTACATCACCAGGTATTTTCTAAAATCAGGCTGAGCACATCCATAAATTAAGTATCGAAGCTTGCCCCTGAGGGAAGAGCACTCTTAGGTGTCCACCCAGCAGAAGGAACCAAGCTCTGCGCTCAGAGTGAGGCGGTGACTTGAAAAATATATTTGTTCCCACCTACACCTTCTCCCACTGACAAATGCTGTGGCTCTTCAGGCCAGAACTCTACTCTAACAAATAGATTTACAAAAATAAAAAGAAAAGATAAGGCAGAAAGGGAAAGAAGAGAAAATAAAAGCCTGTCAGAAATGTAACACCTGCATAAATTGAATATCTAATTGTGCCCACACCTGCAAAATAGTACTTTTCAAAGCAACTGAGAGTTGCTGTCTCAAAACCAGTGCGTCTGGTTATGTATAAATGGTCTCATAGTTAAACACTTCTGGTCATGGGACAGATAGGCTAGAGAATATGAAAATGTTTGCTAGAACTGAATATAACAAACCATTTTTTTTTAGTTTTTATTCAAATCCGGTTAGTTAACATACAGTGAAATGTTTTTCCAGGTGTACAATATAGTGATTCAGCACTTTCATACAGCACCCGGTGCTCATCACAAGTGCCCTCCTTAGTCTCCATCATCTGTTTAGTCCATCCTCCAACACCTCCCCTCAGACAACCATTCTTTTATAACTCCAAATTCTAAAGTGGTTAAGAATACTACCTACTCATGCCACCCCATTCTGAAGTACCATATTCAAGAAGCTTGTCTAGAATTTGATACATAGCAACCCAAATACTTGAGTTGGCATTAAATACCATTATTCATTTTTTTAAAAAATATTTATTTTTGAGAGAGAGAGAGTGTGAGGATCTTCAGAGGATCTGAAGCCGACTCCGTGCTGTGAGGCTCACACTCACAAACTGGGAGATCATGACCTAAGCCGAAGCAAGAAACATAACTGACTGAGCCACCCAGACGCCCATCATTATTCATTTTTTAATGAACAGTTTTGAGCTTGTGTTGGAGCTGTGGGGATAGGGCAGGGGAGACAAGGGCTGAGAGTGGCTGCCTCCAAATAACTATGACTCATTTCTTCTCTTGTGGACCTTATAGTATAGTTTCAGATATTCATTATTTTTATGTAATATTACTGATTTGTACCAGATAACTTTACATTAGACATAAAAAATACAGAGCCTGAATACTTATTTTCACATAGGTGGAAAAAAAGCCTGAATAATTTGCATAGGTTTCAGAAAAATGGACAACTGTAGGACTCAATAAGAGGTAATGTGCAGACCATCTAACTAGAAGAAACTGTCAGTGTGTATACTATGTAGCAAGGAACTATGTTAGTTGCTCTGTGAGGGCCTTTGTTTTTTTCATTTTTTCCCCTCCCTCTGACTTGCTTATTTGTAATTGTCATCTGGATTAGAAGCTAGGATATTTTTGGGATCACAGAGAGTCAACCTGAATCACAGTCTCATGAAGAATGGAAGTTACAGTCAGACGGCTTCCAGGAAAAGAACCACAAAGTCATTTAAAAAACAAGATCTATTTGTAAGTTTTATCCCTTCTTTGAAGCATCAGGAATGATATCCCTGGGGTATTTCTCAGTAAAAAATAGATTCAATGTGTGTCACACAGGTACTTCTTAGAAGAAACTCAAACTGCTTTGCAATATCATGTAATACTTTCACAAAGTCACAATATTTCTCTTTGCAATTGTTCTTAGTAAGTAAGCAGGGGAGGGGTGGAGAAATCATGATCCCTTATGACAGAAAAACATAGGCACTCAAATTTCTGATAGGTTGTCCAGTTTTTTGCTTCATGGATCAAGGCATTGTAAGTATAGATGATGGAAATCTCGAAATTATTTCTGTGTATAAACATAAGTTAATGGAGATATGATAAGACATTATTGAAACCTTAGTGTATTTGCCAGTCACTGTGATAAGTAATTCATATATGTAATTTTAGAACAAGCTGTTTGTAACAATGATTAGGACTCTCTTTCCAATAGTTCTAATTCTCCTCCAAGGCTATGGTAGGATTACAATTTTCTGACCCCTTGAAGTTGAATGAGGCCATATGACTTTCTTTGGCTCGTGAAATATAAGCAGTTAAAGCCAAATCAACACACAACCACTGCTCTCACTTTCCCTCTGCTTTAGTGATCAGCTAATTTTATGTGGCAGCTATTCTAACAGCAAAGGTTCCAGAGTGAGAAGAAATGGAGTGGAGTGCCTCAACTGACCTACAAAAGACATATAGCATGAGTGAGAGGGAAAATAAGCCAACCAACCTTTGTTGCTACTTTATATGCTACTAAAATTTTGGAATTCTTTGTTATCAAAGCATAACCTGTTTTAACCTGTTCTAATTAATAAGTTATCAAGTAGATACCTGCATTTTACTGATAAGTTGAAGGCTCAAGTAAATTTTCTAATTTGTTCAAGGTGAAAGATGCAATAAAAGACAGAACTGTGATTTGAACAATTCTTTCTGACTTTGGAGCCCAACTCTTTACCATTAAACTTATTTAATGGACTTGAATTAGTGCTTGCAATATATGTATTTTTGTGTGAACTCCCTTAGACTTAGTGGTTCTAGAAAAGATTTGTTTGTGATACTGTTTCTTTGGAATATCTTTTAAAAGCCAAACCAAGAAAATAAAAATACTTTCCATAACGCTTTATGGTTTACAAAGTATTTTCATAAGTAACTTGTAGTAACTTGTGGTATCTTCGCAGTAAACCTGTGACTTAGACAAGACAAGCAAAGACAGTTGAGGCACAGGAAAGTTAATAGTTGACATGCTCAAGGTCAAATAGCTAGGTAATGACAAATTCTGGGATGAGAATCCCAGAGCCAAGAATTATTATCCAGCGACAGCAGCAGGAGGGAGGTCTGTAGAGGTAGTGATCATTTCTGCCACATTAGAGAGAAGCCTTTTGTTAAATTCAGCTCTGCAAACAATCTGCAATTTTATTTTGCAATCAGGATCATTGATAACATTTTCAATCACTCTTCATTGTAATCAGTTATATTTTTAGAACTGATTAATACCGCCATAAAAATAATAGAACAACTCAGGCTTAGATTGCAAGATGATCACAGTTAAAGTAATTCAGACGAAATCCTAGACCCAAATGAAAATATTTTATTTATTATCCTTAAGTATCTTTTTGAAATTTCCCAAAGTGAGAGATTATCAAGAAGAAACAAAGCTAAATTGTCAAAAAAATTGGACCTATGTGTAAAAGCAAATGCATTATATATTTGAGAAATTGTATTTTTGAAAGTATACAATGGTTTCCTTGTGAACAATTTCAGATTTCTTTCAAATTCAAAACAACAGTTTGCTCCTCATTATTGATTATAATTTTCAAGTTCTATTTTAACAAAGTCATTGATCACTCATCAAGAATAAGTTTGACTTAATATTTCTTTTTATAATTACACATTATTTTAAAAATTATGTGGTTACAAGTAATTTTTAGCCTTCTGTTATTGAAAGTGGTGCAAATAAAAATATCCTGAAAGTGATATATTATTGTAGGTAAATTTCAGCATGATAGCACCTATTCGTTTTGCTGACTGTTCACAAATTCATTTTTGTAAGTGCCATCTGGAAGGGAAATGAGATGTTTTGTGGTCCCACCTTCCTCAGTTTTAACCAGGAGGGTATGAGCAAAGGACATTGCTTTGCTTGGTAGGTTGGCACCCCAAGTAGCTGAGCCAGGACCAGAACTCAGAGCTCTAGGATAGTAGTTTCCCTATCATTGGGTCTCACTGACTTAAAATGATCAGCTGTATATTTTTTAATGTTTGTTTGTTTGTTTTGAGAAAGAAAGAGAGAGAGGGGGAACCAGGGGGGAGGGGCAGAGAGAGAGAGAGAGAGAGAGAGAATCCCAAGTAGGCTCCATGCTCAGTGTGGAGCCCTAGGCAGGGCTCAAGCTCACAACTGGGAGATCATGACCACAGCCAATATCAAGAGTTGGACACTTAACCAACTGAGACACTCCAATCAAATATATTTCATATTAGTATACCAGACCATCAAGACCCTTGTCAAAGTTTAGTCTGACATGTCAGAGGAGGAAGTCCTGAATATTTTATGTAACACATTCCTTTTGTAACCTTAGTAGAATTTCAAACATCACATGAAACCACAACCAGATTAGCTCTAGAGATAACAAAAACTCAGCTCTGGAGCACACATTTTGTAATTCTCTTGAATAAGGAAGTTTGTATCCAAATTTCAAGTGTCAGACATGAGGCTAATTCTGATTTTAGCATATCTCTGACAGAGGGAATATAATAATTCTGGTAAGTGCTTTGAACTCATACATTTCATGATTTTCCTCATCTCTAGCTTTTCAAAAGTCTTAGTATTCAAGGACTTTTGACTTCGTTCTTGACCTATTTTAAAATGACATTTTGATTCTTTGTTTATATTCTTATATGTGTGTTTGTATGTGTGTATGTGTTTTCTAGATATTGAAATAAATATCCATATATCCATAGATATATCTAAGCCATATTCACATCTGCACTTCTATCTATAGATCTTTCTGTATATACACATATGCATATACATATACATCTATATGTATGCTATCTATATCTGTAGTTCTGTATGTATACATATATGTATGTGCATAAATAAAGAGAGCTGTATGGATACCAAAATATAGACATCTATAGTTTCATCTATAGAAAATATAAATGTAAATATATGTAAGTATGGAGATAAATAGGGACACCATATGTAAATGTGAAACACTGGAACCAGATACTGTGAATTAAACAACTTTTATCCCTCAAAGCATACCTCAAATACTAAATCCCTCCAAAAGTCTCCCTTCCAAATGAAAATTATTGCTGCCCCCTTTGAACCCCTTAACACTACACTCTTCTCATGAAACTTTTCTCACTTCAAATAATAATGAGGGCCTTCACATGCTAATGTGCCAAGTACAAGCTAATTAACTCAATCTCTAACTCAAGCTTGGGAAGTAGCTGTTATTCTCTTCATTTTAAGGTGGAGAAAACCTAATTCAGAGACATTGAGTGACTTTCTCAAGATCAAATAACAGAAAACACACAGAGGAGAAATTTGAATTATGGTCTGCTTGACTCTAGTGCCTCAGGTGTGATTTAGTCTATTTATTATCCTGTACAATATATAAACTTCAGCCAACTACCTCGCTCCCCATGAAGTATACATGTGCAGGATGAACTCCAAGCTTATTAGCTAGGCTAAAATAATTGAATAGAGATTTCAGAGACAGGGGACAGTGCATGGAGTTTGAGTTCAGCAACTTAGCAGCCTAATAAACAGATAAACACTTTTGAGAAGAGCATAATAGAATATGGAGTCTCTACAACAAATCATTGACAGTATTTGGGATATAATCCAATGTACAATATATAAAGAAACTGGAAAACATGACCCATACTCAACAAAAAAGACAATCACGGGAGACTGACCCGAGATGACCCAGAATTTGCAATTAGCAAACATTTAAGATTTTTTTAAAGTTTATTTATTTTGAGAAAGAGAGATCGAGAGCCAGCAGAGGAGGGGCAGAGAGAGGAAGATGGAAAATCACAAACAGGCTGTGCACTGTCCATGCAGAGCCCGATGGGGGGCTTGAACTCAGGAACTGTGAGATCATGACCTGAGCCAAGATCAAAAGTCAGTCACTTAACTGACTGAGACACCCAGGCACCTGTGCAATTAGCAAACATTTCAAGGTATTATAACTATACATGTAAAGGAAAGTAAGAACATAAAGAGTAAAAAGATAGCAAGTCTCAGCAGAAAGACAGACACTATAAAAAGAATCAAACGGAAATTTGAAGACTAAAATATACAATGTCGCAAGTGAAAAAAATCACTGGATACACTTAACAGCATATTTAAGAGGACAAAAGGAGTCAGTGAAGATAGGTCAATAATCATTACTCAAGTTGAGAAACAAAAGGGAAAAAACATTGAAAATGTATAAGCAGAGACTCAGAGATTTGTGAAGAATCACATAAATGTCTAATATATGTGTATTAGACCCTTGGAGAGAAGAGAGAGAATGGGACAGAAAAAAATCTCTCCTAAAGTCATTGAAAGACAGAAATTACATGTTTCAAAAAGCTTGGCAAATTTCAAGAAGGATAACTAACAAAAGCCACGTTTGACACATCATTGTTGAAATACTGAAAAACAAAGAGAAAGAGAAAATCTTTAAAGTACAGACAAAAATAGCACATATAGGGGCTCCTGGGTGACTCAGTACGTTGAGCATCTGACTTCGGCTCAGGTCATGATTTCTCGATTCATGAGTTCGAGCCCTGCGTGGGGCTCTGTGCTGACAGCTGGGAGCCTGGAGCCTGTTTCAGATTCTGTGTCTCTCTCTCTCTGTGCCTCCCCTGCTCACACTCTGTCTCTCTCTCTCTCTCTCTCTCAAAAATAAATAAACATTAAAAAATTTTTTTTAAATAACACACTATATACAAGAATAACAGTGATATAAGTTATTGCTGAAGTCTTATCAGAAACAAGGATGTTAAGAAGACAGACGAACAATTTATTTAGAGCGCTGAGAGAATTAACATTTATCACCCAGAAATTTATAGCCAAGAAAAATATCATTCCAGAATGAAGAAGTAACTGCATATTAGGAGAAATATATATGTATACTCGTATATAATATATATGTGTATATATATATGATATATGATATATATATATGATATATGATATATATATATATATATATATATATATATATATATATATATAAGAGGATTAGCTGAAAAGCCAATAGAGAGATTGTTATAGAATTTTAGAAGGTTTGCAAACCAAAAGAAGGGATGAAAGGAGGGACAGATGGAGAAAAACAAAAGGACAAGCAGAAAACAAATAGAAAATTCAACCATATCAATAATCACATTAAATGTAGATGGACCACCCACAGGATAAAATATGTAAGTAGATATACCATATAAAAATATGCTGTTATGGATTGAATTTTGTCCTCCTAAAATTCATATGTTGAAGTCATAATCATTATTACCTCAGAATGTGATTGGAGATAGGACTTTTAGAGAGGTTATTAAGGTAAAATGAGGTCATAATGGGTGGGCTCTAATCCAGAGTAACTGGTGTCCTTATGAGAGGAAGTTAGGACACAAACAGGCACAAAGGGAAGACCGTGTGAAGACACCAGAAAAAGATGGCCATCTACAATCAAGGAGAGAGGCTCTCAGAAGAAACCAACCCTGACAACACCTTAATCTTGGACTTCTAATCTCCAGAACTGTGAGGAAATAAATTTCTGTTGTTTAAGCCAACCAGTCTGTGACACTTTGTTATGCAGCCCTAGGAAACTAATACAGATACTTATCTTCATTATTAATTAGAGAAATAGAAATTAAAACCACTATGCAATTCTGTTTTACACCTATGAGATTGACAAAAATAAAGATAGACAGGAAAAAAAATGTGGTTGGACTGAGCCTGCCTATTAAAGACAAGATCATCTGACTGAATTTAAAAAATAAGACAGCACTTTATGCTTTCTTTTTTTAATGTTTATTTATTTTGAGAGAGAGAAAGAGCATGCACAAGCAGGGGAGGGACAGAGAGGAGAGACAGAATCCCAAGTAGGCCCCACACCATCAGCATAGAGCCCAATGCAGGGCTTGAATTCACAAACCGTGAGATCATGACCTGAGCTGAGATCAAGAGTGGGGCGCTTAACCAACTGCACCACCAAGGTTCCCCAACCCTTTTGCTTTCTACAAGGATTACATGGTAATTATGAAGACACAGTCAGTTGAAAGTAAAAGGATGGAAAAAGATATACTTTGCAAACACTAATCACAAGAAGGTGTGACTATCTGTATTGATATCATATAAAGTAGACCTCATTACAGTGCATTACCATCAATGAAGCAAGACTTTTTTAAGTAATATAAGGGTCAATTCATTGGCAAGACATAAAACTCCTAATATGTATGCACATAAAATAACAAAGTATCAAAATATATGAAGTAAAATTTAACAGAATTAAAAGTGATAAATAGACAAATATATTTGGAAATTTAACATTCCTGCTCAGTAATTGAAAAAATAATGAGTCAAAAGAATCAGTAAAGGCAAGTAGATCTGAACACTATGTAGCACTTTGACTTACTTGGCATGTATAGAACTCTAAACCCAAGAACTTCAGGATACACATTCTTTTCAAATGTGCATGGTACATCCACTGAAATTCTAATGAATATATTATCTAACGATAATGGAATTGAATTAGAAATCAGTAACAACAAAAAATCCAGGAAATCCCTAAATACTCAAAAATTCAGCAAAACCAGTTATGAAAATAATAAAGCAAGCTACATATTGGAAGAACGTATTGACAAAATATATATCTGAAAAAACACTTATATCTGGAATATAGAAAGACCTCCAAAAACTTAGTAATAAAAAGATAACTGAGTTAAAAGTAGACCAAAGATATGAATATATGAATTGCCAATAAGCACATGAGTATACTCAACATTGTTATCAGAAAAATTTAAATTAAACATCTGAGATGCTACTACATCCACAAGAATGGCTAAAGTTAAAAAAGATGGACAACTCCAAATGTTGGTGAAAATTTGGAACATCCAGAACTCTCATACCTTACAATATGAGATTAAAATGCTACCACTACTTTGGACAAATGTATGGTAATCATATAAAACTAAACAAAGGCCTCCCGTATACAATAATCCTGCTTCTGGATGTTACCCAAGATAAATGATCATATTTTCCATTTTCCACAAAAAGACTTGTGCAAGAATGTTCATGGCATCTTTATTCACAGTGCCAAAAGCCGAAAACTAGGTATCCATCAAGAGGGGAATAATTAAATCTCTCTCTCTCTCTCTCTCTCTCTCTCTCTCTCTCTCTCTCTCTTTCTCACCCACACCCACACACACAGCACCTGCTTGCTCAAATCTGGCATAAGTATATGATAGTATACTATTCAGCATTAAAAAGAAAGGAACTGATATATGCAAAAGCATGGATGAATCTCCAAACTAATATGCTGAATAAAAGGCTTATCCCAAAGAGTACATGCCATACTATTTCATTTATCTGAAATTCTAAAACAGGCAAAATTAATCTTGGTGAAAAAATAATCATAACAGGAGTTGTCTCTGAGAGTGAAAGACATGGTACTAACTGGTAAGGGGCACGAGGAACTTTTCTGAGGTGATGAAAATGCCATATATTTTGCTGGGCTTTAGATTTTATGTGTATATTTATTTTCTAAAACTTACTGAATGATTCGCTTAAGATCAGTGTATTTCAGGAGGGTGCTTTCTCCATTATAACAGAAAGGAAGGAGGGGATCCAGCTGTTTGCCTTTTATGCTATCATGTTTAGGGATTGGGTTTCATTCATCTTTGATTTTTCATCATTGCTGGCAGAGTTCCCTCAGATATATTCTGCTTACTAAATGTTAGTTACATTCAAATATTTCTGACCCTCTCTTCCTATTTCATTATTTGTTAAACATTTTTATAACTATACTATCAATGAACTTATTGACACCATTGTCAGGTATTCTAAGAGGCACGTGTTAGTTTTAATTTTCATTATATTTATGTGGTTCATATGGCACACAGTGTCACAAATAGAAAGCTTAAAGAAGGTAAGGCCAATTTCAACACTCTCAGCCTGCTCAGATTCAGAATTGTGATGCTGAAGCATATGACAGAGTATCATTGATGTGATTTCCACCTGTTAATGAAAACCATTTCAGTCTGGTTTTCTACAAATCACCACTTTTAGTGGCTATATAAACCCTAGTAGTAGTTTCATGAAGGTTTGAGTCTGTTTATTTCATGAGGCAATTTTCTTACAGTCAGTGAATTGGAGGTAGAAACATCTATTAGAAATCCTAATCATAAGGAGCCTACAGAAAGAAGGAAAAATCGGCTGACCTAGCTCCTTGCTTTAAATTCCCCTGGCATTTTCTTCTTTGGGAAATTCTCCAAGAAAGATAAGTCATTCCACGTCCTCGTCAAGAAAGGTCTCTGGGTTGGATCACAAGTTTCCTTGCTTTAATCAAACATTCATTTAAAAAAATGAACTGAACATATATAAAAAAAGAAGCTGCAAATCTTCACTCCAAATATTAATTTTCTTCTTTCATTCAAAATACGGTAACTCCAACTGTAGAATCTAATTTGTTGCAATACTCTTTCTGATAAATCTTCTTCCCATGTTCTTCATCTGTTAAATGTAAACCCTCTTTTTGTGTGTGTCCTTTGACCTTTCTGGTTAGAATGATCTATATTTAATGCATTTAGTTCTGTTTCTACTCCTGTTGTCAGAAATCATTTCTAAAAGTCACTTGGGTTTCACTTTTACTTAGAAATAGGGAAATAAAGCATTGTTCATACTTTAGCCTTAGAGCTTTCAAATTGTAGATTAAAATAAAATCAGGTCTAGAAAATTTCCACAGGTGAAACAAATTCAGGCAGTGTTAGCTGAGCCAGTAAGGTCTAATTTTAAGGTTTCTGAAACTCTGTATGTATGTATATTGTTGTAATCAGGATGACTCAGCTGTAACCTTCCTAATACTTCACTTGTCATTGGATTAACTTTCTTCTTCTTTTAAAATTTTTGTTAAAAGTGTATTAACAGACCTAGATTCCTATGTTACTTTTAATCAAACTCTTATTCTTTAGCATTATGGCATTAAACATAGTGGTCCATAAATTTCTGTCTTGAAGATAAGGACATTGCTGATGCCAGAGTGATACAGGATGTATTGTTTCCACCACCCGAGTACCTCACAATGAGACTTATTTGGAAATAGGGTTGTTCCAGATATAGTTAGGATGAGGTCATTCTGGACTAGGGTGGGCTCCTACTCCAATATGAATGATACCCTCATAAAGGGAAATTTGGACACAGACACACACACAGGGGGAATAAAATGTAACATGAAGGTAGATATTAGCCAAGGAAGGCCAAATATTGCCAACAAACCATGAGAAGGTTAAGAGAGAGGTATGGAACAGCTTTTCTTCTACAGCCTTCAGATGGAAATCAACCCCGATGACACCTTGATTTCAGGCTTCTAGCTTTCAAAACTGTTTCTGTTATGAAATTTCTGTTGTTTTAAACTACCCAGTTTGTGGCACTTAGTTATGACAACCCTAAGAAACTGATACACAGAACAATAATAGGCTCACTTATCAAGTGAGCAGAAGTGGGAAAAGAGAAGAACATACAACATATAAGAGAAAAGAGTTATTTGGCTGAATCTGTCCTGAATCTCACCAACAAGCCACTTCACCAATGAGAAATGCCATATGGACATGTTTATGTGGATGGTCTCTACTTTTGAGACTCCTAGGTCTGTCAATAGGTACTTTACATGTCACCATCAAACCTAGTTGTTAGACATTAAAGATGGTGTCTATAAAGGGATTCCCCCAGGCTGTGAAGGGATTGGACAGCAATGAAACCCTGAGTAATGTTTGATTATGGTTGTCAGTGACTTAAGACCCTGAGTGAAGTATTTGGGCTTTATCTACCTGATAAAAACTGTTCTATTTTACTGCTATCTCTCCTTCACTCATTTCTTAGCATTGAATTTTGAGGGGGACAGGGCTTGGAAAAAAATTAGCTCTTGATTTAAGAATTAGGACCTTACGTTTTCTGTTTTTCTTGCTCTTTTCCTTGGCCTGCCTGACATTGAGATGTTCTGAATAAATTAATTGTGTTACTTGGAATTGTGTGTGTGTGTGTGTGTGTGTGTGTGTGTGTGTGTGTGTGTGTTTTCTTTTAAAAGTTATAAAAAGGGACCTCTGAGTGGTTCAGTCAGTTAAGTGTCCAACTTTAGGTCATGATCTCACAGTCTGTTGAGTTCAAGTCCCACATCGGGCTCTGTGCTAACAGCTCAGAGCCTGGAACCTGCTTCAGATTCTGTGTCTCCCTCTCCCTGCCCTTCCGCTGCTCATGCTCTCTCTCTCTGTCTCTCTAAAAAATAAATAAACATTATTTTTTTTAAAAAAAGTGATGAAAAAAATCCAACTTAAACCTAAAGTAAAATGAACTTTTATTTAAAAACTAAGAAAGTTCAGGGTTGTGGTGATGGATTCAGAAATGACTAAATTCAGGAACTTAAATGACACTGATAAAAAAAAAAAAAACCTTTTTCTTACTATTTCTCAACTTTGTTTTCTTCTCTCTTAGGTGGGAAATGTAAATATATGGAGAGTTATATTGGAAATTTCTTCCTCCTCCTGGTAGCTCCTTAGGAAATCCTAACATGTAGTGTGTCTGATTGGACCAATTTGGGTCATGTATGCATATATAAGTCAATCATGGCAAATTGTTCAGATTGACTTAGATTTAGGTTATATACATGTATCTGAAGTTCTGAACAGAATGGATTAAAGCCAGGAATGGTTGTACCAATGAAATTTAGTAATTATAGTTAGAAAAGTGGAGAAATAATAATGTTCTATTTCATATGAAATTCTACTTAAGGGGCACCTGGGTGGCTCAGTCGGCTAAGCGTCAGACTTTGGCTTAGGTCATGATCTCACAGTTTGT
Organism: Panthera leo; assembly: GCF_018350215.1. NCBI lineage: Eukaryota > Metazoa > Chordata > Mammalia > Carnivora > Felidae > Panthera > Panthera leo. The sequence continues at coordinate 186,317,541 of NC_056679.1, read as the reverse complement.
GAGTTTGAGCCCCACATCGGGCTCTGTGCTGACAGCTCAGAGCCTGGAGCCTGCTTCAAATTCTATGTCTCCCTCTGTCTCTGTTCCTCCCCTACTCACTCTCGGTCTCTCTCTCCTTCAAAAATAAATAAAAACATTTAATAAAAAAAGAAATTCTACTTAAGTAATTCATCCAAAAAAGTTGAATATAAACAAATACTCATGAAAGTACTATGCTAGGGACTAAATAATTAGAGTCAAATAAGAATTTGAGAGGTTTATAGTCTACTGGGAAAACAAATGTATAAGCTTATAAAAATTTACTGCATTATATGCTGTGTAGTAAAAATGTAAGTGAACTGCTATATGGAAATAGAGAGGTAAAATTTATTATTTTTTCTGTCTGGGACATGGCAGGTCTAGGGGTAGGTGGAGATGTTTGGGAAAGCTCCACAGAAGTTGTTTGAACATGCCTTCAATCACAAATAAAGGTGAAAGAGACAGAGATTCTCTCCTGTCTAATCCTTATTTTTATGGTTCTGTGTTCTTCCTTTTTTTTAATTACAGTTGAGTAGTCAAGAGTAGAGCCTGACAGACCTAATGTGTTTAAATAATAGGGAATTATCTCATTTAATTCTTACAACAAAGCCATCTCATGGATGTATAACAATAATTAATTTTACCCCAATGCTATTTTGTGGTCTATATTATTTCTGCATCTTTTCTTTGGAAACATTTCATTGTAAACATTCAAGTTTACTGGAATCTAGAAATTTTAAATGGGCATAGCTTTTAGTGTTTCGATGATGTAGTACTTAAAAGGAGTGCCTTAAAAAGAGATGAGCTTCTGTTGTGTCCTGGATCCCCAACACCAGCTGTGTGATCCTGAGAAATTAAATTTTCTGGGCCTCTGTTCTATGTTAATAGTATAACCCCTTAGGATTTTTACCACAATGAAAGGAGACAATCTATGCAAAATCATTAGAGCAATTTTTGGTACAAAATAAATGTTCAATCAATGTAACTGCTAGAATGACTGTAAAAGTGATATGATATTCTAAAAACAAAATTCTTATTGAGAAAGATTAGCATAGACCCATTTTGCCCAGAAAACAAATCTCTAGTATCTAATTTAAAGATGGTTCAGTCATATGACTACATATTTTAAAACCAATTTTTATTGATAGAGCATTTGTCTCAGGATTGGATGAAACAAGGTCTCAATTTTAGTTCTGCCAGATGATCCTCAAGATTACTCCCAAGACTTGAGCTTCCTCATCAAGAAAATGACATTAATGACATCTATTGCCTTCCTAATAAAAAATTCTATAATTTGGATAACATATACAGTCCTCTACAATAATCCTTCCTGCTCGTCAGTCTAGGGTTACATCAAAAAAAGTTTTGTTATGTATAGTGTAGTCAGACATTAAATCAGAATATGAAAATGGTGATTCAGCAAATGTGTTGTAGTTCCATTTTATGGTGGTGCATTTTATAGTGGTATGTGCATTAAATATCAACTACTGCATGAACATGCCCATTTAGGTGTAAATATATGTATATGTGACATTTATAATCCTATAAATAAGCCTGTGGGTATACAAATAAAGCAAAATATGTTTAAATATTTATTTTCTAAGTCTGGCTCTAAAATATTTAACTTTCAACCTCATTGAGCCTACCAGACAAATGCTGACCTCAACTAAAAACTGTGAAATGTGTCTTAAGAAACTAGACTCCTGAAGATGCAGTGTGTCAATGTCAGCAGAGCTGTCCTTTTAGGGTTCTTGAATTCAAAGTGAAGTCCATTTTCAGTTATGATTTGATGGAATTACCTAAGCTGAAAGGGATATGCTTTCTACAACACAAGATCGATCCAAATGCTTTTGATAGCCTTCAGAAAAGAAGAGCCAAGCTCAGTAATCAGAGTGAAGATCTGAGGATTCAGAAAGGCCCTCTAGCTTAAATTCATTAAAAGGTTGTTTAAGGGCAATTTTAATCATCAGTGGACTTTTGGAGGCTCAAACTGAAGCAATTACTCCACTGTCCTGGCAGATGTGTTTATTTGGTTTTGATGCTAATATATATCATCTGTTATCTACTAGTGGACAAAAGGATTGGATACTTTTAATGTATACTATGATCAAAAACAAATACAATAATAATAAAAAACAAACATAGGGAAAATCTATTATCCTAGGTTGTCTGAACTTAGGAAGAAGTTCAGGAAGAAGCTTAGGAAGGAAGGAAGCTTAGGAAGGAACTTAGGAGGAAGAAGAAGAAGCTTAACTTCCTGGAAAAAAATGTCTACTGTGCAATATGGTGGGGTGTTTTCTGACATATTTGGTGAAGGACTGTGAATATTCCCATGGGTACTAGGTACTAGGAAAATTATGATTATCTGAGGAATTCAAAGGAATAGGAGTAGACTGTAAACCGTAAGACATTCAGAAAAGAACAGTTAACAATGAACTAGTAAAGCCATGATGAAGTCCCAAGCCCTCCACTAATTAAATTAAAGACATTGGCTAGGTCACTTAACCTCTCTGAGTTTTATCTTTAAAATGGAATCTGTTGCATTTGTCCAGCTTAAAGCACATTATTGGGTAATGTAAATTTTATGCGTTCAAGCGATTTGTAAACTTTGTCAATTCAAAATTTAAATCTTCCATATCCACAAGGACCTAAAACACTATAAGGAATACCTAGATAGAAGACAGGTTATCTTTCTTCAGATTCTTCCACTGTAGTTTGAAGACCAGCCCCATATGTGAATCAAGTAGAGAATGAGATAAAATGAATGATCATATCTTCTAAGCTATACATACATAGCAGCTAAAGGCATTGAATATGTGTATTGTATTTTATTTCCTCCTATTCCAACAGTTTCCTCTCTGGACTTTTGTTTGGCTTCACTTCCAAAAGCTTCTTACATAAATGTTCCCTAAAGCTTTCTCCCAACTATCTTTTTTATACCCTTTCTCACTAGGTGGATTCAATTATTTTCCATCCATGCAGGGTGGATCTTCCAGTGCTTTTTACTGATACCAGCTATTTACAGCCAGCAACTGTTCTGATTGCCCAATGCACACACTTTATTACTCATTGCCCATGCCATACTAGTCATTAACTCTTACCTTTGTCTTATGTAATTCTTGTCCCACATTTCCAACTTCTTTTTCAAAAATTGCACCTGGAAGTCTCACCAAGCTGTCAAACATAATCACTAAACCTGAACTCATTGTCTGCTGTGACAAATTGGCTTTCTTCCCTCTACTGCTTATTTTGGTATACAGCATGATGATTTTCTTTCCACTCAGGCTTGGAAACTAAAGCTGTTTTTTGTTTTTTTTGTTTTTTTTTTTCAGTTGTCCATCCCCCTCCACTGTGCACTAATTGTTCTATCTTGTCATTTCGTCTTTGTAAAACCTCTTGTACAACTCCTTTGCTTAGTTATTACTTCTAGTGTGTAAGTTGAGGGCTGTTTGCCCGCATCATTGCACTTATTTTCTTGCTTGCAGTTTATCTTCTCTCTGTTTCCCTTTCACAAACAATGTCTCCAGATCAACCCTGATTTTGCTATTCTTTAATTTTAAAAAATTCCAATATTATTTTATTATTTAATAAAATTACCAATCAAAGGACTTTATGTTCTGGGCACAATACTTCTTCTCTTCCATACTTCCACTCATGCAATCTATGCTTACCTCAAATGCAGAGATTGTTCAGTTACGAAGACTCAGAAGAGACAAGGAAGAAGTAGTACTTGATAAATGGCAGGCTCCATGCAATATGGTTATGTAAAACCTTGCATGGATCCTTCGTAACACTAGATTGAGAAGCCAAATATACCCAACTCTGTGATACCTTTCCTGATTATATGCAGCGGAATGTATTTTCTCCCTGTTTGGGAAACTTTATAGTGCTTTGTCTTGTTTAAAATTGGCTTACCACTTTCCGACTGTCATTAGAGTTTGTTTTTTCTTTTTGTACTTGTCATTCTCCCTTATTAGATTTCAATCTCCTTGAGAGTAGGGACTTTATTTTTTATTCTTTGCAGCATATTCATTCAGTGTTTATTGAATTTGAATATCCCAACAAGTAAACTAATGCTTGTTTTAAATCTCATTTCCAAGGCTGTAACTAAAATAAAAACAAAATATTATAAATAAATAAGGTGATATTTATTATAAATATATGCTAAAATCCATCCTCAATTCAGTGATCTGGATGATTTTTTCCTCTTTTAAATAAATTTAGAGGAAATCATTGCTACTAATTGTGCTTCTTTTTCTAATGCATTTTAATATAATACTTTATTCCATTGGAAAGTAAAATCAATGCTTCCAGGGAAATTAAAATTGGCTAACCTACTTCTTTTTTTGTCACTTTAGCTGGAGGAGACTTAAAAAGGGCTGTCAGTTCACAAACTTCTCTTTCTGAAAACAACATGGCAATTTTCCCAGGTGATGGTGTTTCTGTAGCTGTTTAAACTCAGTTAAAATTTCACATACAATAATGGATTCTATTAATCTTTTTAAAAGACAATCACTTTAAACGACATAGCAGTTAAATGAGATTAAGAGTGATGGTATCCCATCAGGATATAGAGTGAAGTTAGAAGTCTTTGGAATATGTCTCCATCCACTGAGGTCACTATCATGAAGATAAACTACCTTCTTTTCTCACAAGATGGTCCTTAGTGACATTATGTGAAACAGGATTTGATAATGGATAGACTTTAGGTATAAATTATTATGAATGTACATACAATTTTAATGTCCATTTCTCCTTTCAGTAAAATTTTATTAAGTGGCAACAATATTCTGAGGGTTTTGTCACCTAAACCTCTAGAGAATTTTTTCTAAATTATTCTACCAGTTATTTATTATAGTAGGTAGTATTTCAAAAAATAAAATCTTGTAGTCAATTATGTTGAGAAATGTTTCCATTCTCCTTTTAGAGAAATACATGCATATTAGCATAAGAAAGCTTCAAATAAGTCCAATACTAAAGATAAATATTTATTTAACCCAGGCTCTCCCACACTTTTTTTTACTGGAAAAATAATTTTATGCCCTATCTCATCCAACTGTATAAGTTACCAATAGATAGCCCTCTGGAAAATAAACCCTGTCAGATTTAGTGTTGTCTCAATATAGCTTATAAGGTCTTCTCACATGCTGACATATACATATTGATGGAGATACAATGTCTTATAGGAGAATGGTGTCCAGTTTGGAAGGTAATCAAGATTTCATTTTTAGTTTCAGAATCTATTTAATGTTGAGAAAGTCACTTCACCTCTCTGGGCCAAATTATTTTCATTGTACAAGTTAAATAACAATGGATTTGTATTATAATGGTGATGTATAGGCCTTATGATTTTTTTATGTTATCATTGCCAATTTTGAGAAGAAGAATGTATGCTTATAATACTATTAGGATGAAACATGAACAATAGTGTGCCTAAGAAGTTATGAATATAGGACATGGGAAGAACATGTTGGGTGTGGTTAACATAGTTGGCGCAGCTCATTGAAAGAGCTATGGCCCTCTCAAAGGACCATCCAGAGAATTTTAGTGATTTCTCCCATTTTCTTCAACATAGCCCAAATAGTTTATTACTATTCAGTCATATATTATTGGATTTGATTATGTATGTCTCTAAAACAATGGACCAAAAAATTATTGACTTGGGCAATTGAAATAATATGAAATTTCATAGTAAGGGAATTTAATTATGAATTTTCAGAATACAGTATAAAAGGGAAAATTGAATGATATTTAATATAGATTCAATCCATGGAGCTATTTTGTGGAAACAATCAATCACACTATTTCAGAAGTTAAATGGTCAAGGACAAAGGATTTCTACTAATTTAAGAATAATGCTCTTTGTTATATTTACTTTCTCTTTTTAAATGTAAGAATGGTTGTTGCTTCTGTTAATTACAAAGAGAAGTGAATTTATTACTTGGGTCCTATGTCTGCAACTAAATAGCTGTGATGTTAGATGATGCTACTTTACTTCCTTGGCCCTGTGTTTTTTATATACACAGCAAAGGCTTAAACCATGCTTTTTGGGGTCTAAAATCTCTTATTCTTTGAAGCAATGTATAGATCACAGAAGTATGATCAACATGAAGGTAAGTTAATCTAGGACACTGTATTTTCTACTTGGACCAGTTGAAAATGTGCCTTTAGTATGAGGTCATTTGAGAATACCAATTCATGGGTAAGCTCAGCTAATAGTCACTTTAGGCCAACATACTTTGGGGGAATGCACAATTCAAAGGGCCTTAGATGTATATTTGAGATATTGCAACTGTCTGGTAAATCACTGGATATGAACAAGCCCTAAAAGAGATAGCGTGGTTCCAGTGATACAAAATTTATTTGCATGACACTTTTTCCTCTAGAGCCAAAGGAAATATCTCATAGAAAATCTTATAGAAAAAAAAAATGTATGTTTGAGATGTGGAAATAATAATCTAGATAAAATTTCAATCACTTTCTAGTATTAAGGCAAAGGACTAGTTTGGAGATGCAATATATAATAGTCAATTGAAATCAAAGCCAGATTTCCTAGCTTTAAATCCCAGTGCTTCCTCCTACTAGTTATGTGTTTTGTGGAGGTTACCTTTATTCTCCATGTTACAGTTTTCTTATCTGACAAATTGGAATGAAGATAGTAAATACCTTACAAGACTTTTCTGATAACTAAATTTTAAAATGCATGCAGAACATGGTACCTGACTTTTATAAAAAAAATTTTTTTTAATGTTTATTCATTCTTGAGAGAGACAGAGACAGAACACGAGTGGTTAGGGGCAGAGAGAGAGGGAGACACAGCATCCGAAGCAGGCTCCAGGCCCGGAGCTGTCAGCACAGAGCCCGACGCGGGGCTTGAACTCACTAGCCGGAGACCATGACCTTAGCCAAGGTCGTACCGACTGAGCCACCCAAGTGCCCCAGTACCTGACTTTTATAAAATGTGCTCAACTATGTGTATTGAACCACTAAATTACACTGGAAGTAAGAAATCACCTGGAAGTAATTATACTGTTTGTTAACTAACTGGAATTTAAATAAAAACTTTTAAAAAAGTACTCAGCTAACGTTAGCAACTTTTTAAATAAATACTCAAAAATTCTGGTTTCAACTAAGATAGAGCAGCCTGATTCACACTAATTAACCTGCTAATAACAATGATAAACTTCGACAATTATGAAAACAACTGTGACAAAACAATTGTTTTAAAGGTCTGAAAAGGAATCAAAAGCATGTAGAAAATAAAAGAAAAAGTATTTAAATGAAAGGAAACAAACTATGCAAATTTAGCAATTAAATAGGTTTTCCCCAAGGACACTTCTTAGTGTCTGATGGCAAAGAAGGAACAGAACTTGACATGGAAATCATCAGTGTTATTGGGATGAAGGGACAGAGGTTGGTGTTTGGAGCCCCTTGTATGGCTGGAAATTGAGGAAGAACATTCTTAAAAAGTGGATACCACAGAGAGGGAAACACCAAAATTGTGTGCAAATTGTCAAATATCAGCTGATGCCTCAACTCTGCATGTGTGAAGTGATACAAAAGAACCTAGAAGATAGTTGCCTCTGGAATAATCAAGACTTGAGCAGAAATTTCAGTAACCAAGTGTTAGACATTTGGAGTTCATCTCCCAGTAAGTTGGAGGGGCTTGGTAAACATCTTAGAATTTCCACTGAAATCCCAGAAGAGCCATGCCTTTAAGAGGAAGGATCCAGAACTATATTCTAGCTCTAAGAGGAAAACCAAAGTTCTTGAGGGGCCCACTTAAAGCAAAGCTTAAGTCAAATCAAGTCAATATGCCAGTTTTCCAATTCCCTACTGGAATGAAACACAGCATGCTTTCAAAGAAGATAGCATAATCCAGATTTTCTACAACATATCTGCAATGTCTGGCATATAGTTCAAATTTACAAGATATGAGAAGGGAAAAATTTGATACAAAAATAAAAGCAAAATAACAGAAATAGAACCACAGATGACTCAGATATTGAAATTAGCAATAAAATTCTTTAAGCCAAATTTAATAAACATATTAAAAACACATTATAGCCATATTGAAAGACACAGAAAAATTGGTGAAAATTGGTGAACAGATGAAAAATCACAACGAAAAATGAAAAAACCTAAAAACCAACCAAAAGGAATTTTTTATAAGGAAAAAATAAGTCTACGTTACAAAAGATCTTTGGATGGTCTAGACATCCAAAACTCTCAGGAAAACCAAGCAAAGAAAAAAACATAGAAAACACACTGATGTGCATTATAATCAGGCTGTTGAAACCAAATATAAGGGGGAAAATGCTAAAAAACAGCTAGAAGAATAAAAATATATTGTATCCTACTGAACAACAATAAGAATGAAGACTCACTTCTTATTGAAAAAAAAAAAAATCAAAGCCAGAAGATAATAGAAAGATATCTCCTCAAGTACTGGTGGGGGTGAGGGTGGTAAGAGAACTGTGAACTCTAGACCCCTTCCTTAAATACCTTACATAAATGCAAGAGTAATTGACATTTTTTTGAAATAATTTGTCATAAAAAAGCTAATAAATGGTTTCAGCCTGAAGAAAAATAATCTACCAAGGAAACCCACATGTAAGAAAAGATGAAGACAACTGGTAAATATATGGGTATATAAGAAGAATTATATTTTTCTTAACTTCTTCAAATGTCTATTGACCATTAAAGCAATAATGATATTCATAGAAATAAAATATATGATAATAGTCGTGGAGTGGGTAGATTAAGTTATACATGTTAAAGTATAATATTAAATTAGACAATGAGAAATTATGATTTTAAGCAACCACTGAGAATCTAAACAAAGAAATGAAGGTAGTAGATTCAAAGAGATAAAATGAAACAATATGAAGTACTCAGTAGAAGAAGAAGAAAGGACCAAAATACAGAACAGGACATAGAGGAAACAATGAGCCAGAAGATACACTTAAATCCAATATATCAATAATGGCATTCATTGGATATGGACTAAACAGACATTTCATTTAAAAGAATGAGATTGTCAGACTGGTTTTAGTGATGAGTCACTCTAAAATTGTAAATAAACATATAGATTGAAAATGAAAGGCTGGGAAAAGAGAGACAAAACAAACACTAATCATAAGAAAGCCATACTAATATCAAAGTAGGCTTTAAGAAAATGAGTATTACCAGACATACAAAAGAGAAACATTTTATAATGATAAATTATTTTTCTCAAAATTTAATAGAGCACAGAGATAAAAATCATGTAAGGATGTAGAAAAACTGGGCAACACTAGTAACCAATGTGACCAAATTGGCATTGCTGACTAGTACCTGAACCAACTTGAGAATACATATTTTCAGGTATATATAAAGCATTTACCAAAATAGACCATATACTGCACTATAAATCAACCCACAATTGATTCAAGGTTGAGAATATGCAGTTTATATTCTCAGATGATGCAGTGAAATTGGAAATAAATAACAAGAAAACTAGAAAATATCCAAATACTTGAAACTAAGTGACACATTTCTAAGTAGTCCCTGGAGCAAAGAAGAAATCATAAGGAAAATATTTTGACTCGAATACAATGAATAAATAAACTCAAAAATCCTGTTAAGTGGGGGGGCCTGGGTGACTGACTCAGTTGGCTAAGCATCCGACTCTTCATCCCTGCTCAGGTCATGATCTCATGGTTCAGTTGATGAGTTCGAGCCCGCTTTGGGCTTTGTGCTGACAGGGTGGATCCTGCATGGGATTCTGTCTCTCCCTTTCTCTGTCCCTCCCACTCAAGCTCTCTCCCTTTTCTCAAAATGAATAAACTTAAAATAAAAATCCTGTTAAGTGGGAAATTCATAGTTTTATATTTATATTTTAGAAGAGATTGCAGATTTGAAATAAGCTAATAAGGAGATGTTTTAAAAAGATGAGCAATTAAACAGGAGAATAAAGCAAAAATAAGAATGTTAGAGATTTAGAAAGTATAGAAGTATATAGAGTATAGAAAACTAACAAAGCTAAAGTTGGTTTCTTTGAAAAAAATAATAAAATTAATAATATTGAGACAACCAATAGCAAAGACTTGTAGAGAAAACCTGAAGAAACACAAATTAACAACATCAGGAAGGAAGTAGGGAGCATCACGACATAGTTTACAAGCATTAAAAGGATGGTAAGGGGCAATTATGAAAAACAGCCTAATAACTTCAACTACTTAGATGAAATGGATAGTCTCCTTGAAAACCACCATTCGCTAGAATTAACACAAAAAGAAATGAAAAATTTAATGCCTGTGACTATTAAAACAGTGAACTAATTACTAAAAAGTTTTTCCACAAAAACTCCAGGGCCAGATGGCTTCACTGGTGAATCCTATCAAACATTTTAAGGATCAAATAACACCAATTTATAATAAATCTTTCAAAAATAGGAGAGGAAGGAATATGCACTAACTTGCTTTCTGAGGTCATTATAATAACTCTGATACCAAAACTGACAATAAACATAGTAAGAAAATAAATTTTTAAGATAGTGTCCCTCATTAACATAAATATGACCACTTCAGTGAAATATTAACAAAATTCAATAATATAGACAGTGATAATATACTGCAACTAAATTCTTGGGTTTATCACAGGGGTACAAACTTGGTATAACTTTTAAAATCAGTAAATGTAATTCATAACATAAGAAGAATAAAGAAGAAAAATCATGATTATTGTAAATGTGAAAAAACTACCTTTGATAAAATTCAATGACCATTTATAATGAAAATTTGGGCCAACTAGAAATTAAAGAGATATTATTCATTCTAAAATTGGTTATCTATATTGGCAATCAATAGTGACAGAAAGCACATCAGCCATTATCTTTGAAGTTTACTGACTAGAAGAGGGCAGAAGAGAATATTTAGGGGCAGTGGGAATATTCTCTGTTTGATAGTTATATTGGTGTATTCATTTGTTAAAACTTACAGAACTGCACACTTAAGATTCATACTTTTCACTATATATAAAAGGTGAAAGTTTAAAAATAAAAATAAATTAAAAAGAGACAATTGCATCTCTTTGAGTTAATTAATGCCAACACATGAATTAGAATGTAGAACTCTTCATTTCTTTTCCAGAACATCTAAGATTTTAAGCATTTTAATGTAAGTTTAAAAATTCCTAATAATGATAATAGCAATCATTTTGGACTGGTGTAACACATCAAACTAGTTCAGTTGTGTACTTAAATTTTGTTGTTAAATATTCTTACCTGTTTTATTTTATTTTATTATTTTTTTTGAGAGAGAGAGTGAGAGAGAGAGAGAGAGAAAGAGAGTATGAGCAGGGGAAGGGCAGAGAGAAACAGAGTGAATCTCAAGCAGTCTTCATGTCCAGCAAGACTGACACAGGGATCAGTCTCAAGACTGTTGAGATCATGACCTGAATAGAATTCAAGAATTGGAGGCTCAACTAACTGAGCCACCCACGCGCCCCTTGATTACTTTTTAAAGCTCTCTCCATGCTATTGAAATACCTGGTATATACTTAGTAGGAAACTTACAAAGTTTTCAAAATAATATTACAGGTGTCAGAAAAGATATTTAGCTATGTACATAATGAAATCAAAGCAGTGCATACTTTTTATGTATGATCCTGACATCTTATGTCTGTCATTTTAAGTTATAAAAGCAGATGTTTGTATTATAGCACAGTTGCAACCATGTTATTTTCCTATTTCTAGATTATGCTAACTACTAGATTAGGTGATTTTACATATGGATCTCATTTAGTTTAAGAAGAGATTTATAGGGACATCTTGGTGGCTCAGTTGGTTAAGCATCTGATTTGAGCTCAGGTCATAATTTCACGGTTTGTGGGCTCAAGCCCCACATCAGGCTCTGTGCTGACAGCTCGGAGCCTGGAGCCTGGAGCCTGGAGCCTGGAGTCTGCTTCAGATTCCGCATCTCCTCTCTCTGCCCCTCCCCTGCTCATACTCTGTCTCTGTTTCTGTCACTGTCTCTCTCTCTCAAAAATTAAAAAACAAACAAACAAAAAAACCTTAAAAAATATTTTTTAAACAAGAAGAGATTTATAGATTACAATTCTGGCTATTGTTCAGCAGTTATTTTCTTGTATCTTTCCATCAACATAGTATATAGGATTGAATAAACTTTTTTCCCTAATTATTAGTTTCCATATTTCTAAACTATAGGTAGGGATTTTTTTTTGCCATTGTATAGTGCAGTGTCTGGCATATAAAAGGTGAGAGATAAAATTTTCCTGATTAAATGAATGGTAGAATGAACTCAAACACCCATCTCTACCTTGAAGCCTTTGTTACTAATTTAATATTGATCACTTTTTTGTTCTAAACACCAATGGCAACATTGTAGGATTTGAACAGTTGCACTGTTCCAAGTAGTCCACTAGATGAATTACATATATTATTTATTCCTCATCCTAACCTTATAGGGTCAAAATTTCTTTCATTATATGCATGACTCTCTCTCCTCTACCCCTGCCAAAAGAAAATACATTAGAAAATAATTTCTTTTAGAACATCTTGAAATTTGTGGATCAGAAGATGAATGCTGTGATGTTATAAATGACAACTTTGCAGAGGCAATTAAACAAAAGCACTGTACAAATAGAAAATACTCTATTAATGCAGATGGTATCTATGTTTCTGGTGAATATTTCTGAAAATTTACAAATTGATTTTTTTGTACTGACCGTTATGATTTTTTAGCATTAAATTTAACATAGTTCCTATTATGATACAAATGTAATTATTTGGGAAGAATAGAGCTAAAATAAATGATTAACATTGCTTTATATTATCATTTATACACAGGACAAAAAATTTTATATGTAAGTCTGTGTCAAAGGTACAATGCTTTCAACATTGAATATGCAAATCATTTTTCATATCCTTTTATAGCTTAACTATATTTACTAATCTAAATGACTATAAAATAGATGAAAAATATTTAAGGAAAATTGATTGTTTCATTTTAATATGTTCATGGGTATATTTGTGAAGTTGTTTTGTGCTTCAGAGATTATATTATTATTCTATAATATAAGCTTCTCCAAAATCAAAATTATTTTTTATTGAGCTAATTTTCCTGGGATAAAATCTTTAATGATAATGCAATTATCACATTCTCTCAAGATTACTAGCAGATTTTGAGAAGGATTATATATTTTAATTCATGACCCAAGATTATTGTTTATCTGTTTATTTTTAATTTCTCCCAGGGTGCCTTTTCTATTAGAAGTTATTGTTTTTTTCCACTAATACTTCCTCTTCAGTAGAAAAATCATATTTCCTGCACAATATTTTAAGCACTTTTAATCTCACAGGCAATAATGATTCTGCCATTTATAAACAAGGAGTCAAGAAAAACGTAGGGTATATATATATATGATGGTACAATGCCATCCCACTCCCCACTATATTTTCTTAGAATAAGATGTTTGAGAGAAATTAATTTCTTCTAATTAAGTCAAAGTTTATGATCCTCCCAAGAACTGATTATTAATAATTTTTACATTATCACCGATTTTAGAAGAGAAGGAAATGCACACAATAATATGCACAATGACTTCTAAGAGGTAAGATATTTTAATTTATACATAATAGAAGTACTTGAGGTTCAGAGGAGTTAAGGTACATGCTAGAATTAGCAACACACTAGTAAAGAGCTAGTATCCCAAATTGCTGGGCTTAGGTCAAAGTTGTGTTATTATTCTATGTAAATTTGTTAAGAGATGTGCTTGTACCCTTTTATTTTTGTATCTAGAGGGAGGAGGAAGTTCCAATTTTTTGGAAAGAATATCTGAATTTATGTTTCTTCCCTTCAGCTCCTTATTTCCCCCTTTCCATGCAGAAATTTATCAGTCTAAGGAAGTAAATTTAGCAATAGGTTTCTCAAATGCCTAATAGAATTTGCATTTCTCTCTGCTACATTCTCCAGTTCTGCTTTACAGTAATGTTGAGAACTCTGCTTCATTTGGTTAATGAAGTGTATTTAGCAATTTGTTAAAAATTTTAGTCAGATATCACCTCACACCAGTCAGAGTGGCCAAAATGAACAAATCAGGAGACTATAGATGCTGGAGAGGATGTGGAGAAATGGGAACCCTCTTGCACTGTTGGTGGGAATGCAAATTGGTGCAGCCACTCTGGAAACAGTGTGGCAGTTCCTCAAAAAATTAAAAATAGACCTACCCTATGACCCAGCAGTAGCACTGCTAGGAATTTACCCAAGGGATACAGGAGTACTGATGCATAGGGGCACTTGTACCCCAATGTTTATAGCAGCACTCTCAACAATAGCCAAATTATGGAAAGAGCCTAAATGTCCATCAACTGATGAATGGATAAAGAAATTGTGGTTTATATACACAATGGAGTACTACGTGGCAATGAGAAAGAATGAAATATGGCCCTTTGTAGCAACATGGATGGAACTGGAGAGTGTGATGCTAAGTGAAATAAGCCATACAGGGAAAAAACAGATACCATATGTTTTCACTCCTATGGGGATCTTGAGAAACTTAACAGAAGACCATGGGGGAGGGGAAGGGAAAAAAAAAGTTAGAGAGGGAGGGAGGGAGCCAAAACATAAGAGATCTTAAAAACTGAGAACAAACTGAGGGTTGATGGGGGGTGGGAGGGAGGAGAAGGTGGGGGATGGGTATTGAGGAGGGCACCTTTTGGGATGAGCACTGGGTGTTGTATGGAAACCAATTTGACAATAAATTTCATATATTGAAAAAAATAAAAATAAAAATACAAAATTTTAGGAGTGGATGGGTGATCAAGTGGCACAGAATCTCCAAAAGTTGTAACAATTTCACCCATTAATATATCCCCCCCCCCCCAATTCATATTCTTGAGCGCTTCCCAGTGTTCATCACATTATGGCACAGATAAACCATTGTGTTTTTTGGCACATGAGGACAGACAGATGAGGCAATAGCAAGAAGAGGGATCTGGCTGCCCTACACTCAGACCACTCCCTTACAGGTGCAAAGACAATCTTCTGTGGAGTGCTTATTAAACTTGATGCAAGGTGCTTTTGTTTTATTTTATTTTATTTTTTTAATTTTATTTCTCTAACACAGTCTCTAAAGAATGGTAATCTTAAGGGAAAGGTATTATCAATGCATGAACCTCAGAGACAATCATAGACACCAACCATCCAGCCCATTGTAACATAAATACCAATAGAGGCCAGTCTTACTTAATTGGTATTTTGATATGCCAATTTTAATTATTCTTATCTATTCCTTAAAACAGACTTCTACTTAGTGACTAGAGAAGTATAGAATGTTGTCGCTATTTGTGTATTTCTAATAAATAGCACTTTATATTCTAAAACACTTATTTCTCAAATGGCTCCTAATTAGACTAAAATCATAACAGAAAACAGGGCTATCTGGGTATTTATTCATTTGAGAAGACTTTTTCGTTTACACTGAAGGAACTGTTTCCTTTTTGTTTTGATTCTATCTTCCTCCAATTATATTATCAAGTACCAATAGATTTGTTTAGAAATTTATGATTTATAAATATATTATCTCCATGAGGCTCTATAATTCAATGTATGATCTAAATAAATTGGCATCATGAGTTGGTTTACTTGTTCCAAAAGAAGGTAAAAAGAATGGTTCCAAAAACTCATTTTTGGAATGACAGAAACTTAAGACAGAAAGTCCTAAGTAAGCATCTAAAACTAAAAATTGGTAATTTGTTTCTGGAAAGGGTCAGATAGTAAATATTTTTGGCTTTGTGGTCTAGACTAGTCACCCTAGGGACTACTCAGCTCTGCTTTTATAGAGCAGCAGTTTTTAGACAAAAACTAAATGAATGAATATGGCCAGATTTGGCCCATGGGCTATAGTTTGCTGATCCCTGATCTAAATTTATCTCCATTTGTAGATAGATAGAGTGCTATCCAAAGAGGACATAACTTGCCTCTGGTTTCAGATCAATGACAGGAAGTCAGGGCTTCTACTTTCCAGTTGTTCACTCTTCGCACACTGTTACATCACCTCTATTTATGGCAAAAAAAAAAAAAGTATGGAAACAAATGGCACTAAAATACTAAAATAATCAAGGGTGTTTTATTTCTGGTATGTAAACATAAAAATATTGAACAGACAAATACTACTAGCCAGTACTTATTCAGCACTATGTACTGTGTAGTATGCTGTTTTTACATGCATTTTATTTACTCCCCACTAAAGACTATGAGATAGACACTTTTACTCTCTCTTATTTACACTTAGGAAACTGAGGCTCAGAGAGGTTAGGTAAATTGCCCAGGACACAATGACTACTTGGCACATCTAAGATTCCAACCCAGTTATCAAAGCTGGTAACTTCTACTCATCTATCATATTGTATCACATTGTCTCTGTTTACAAATATGGTGAATGTGGTGGACCTTTGTTGTTTATGGTCATTCAGCTCTGATTTCATATTGTTTGGTAGCCATAATAATAGTTATCTAAAGATACTAAGTGCTAATCTCTAGAACCTATATATTTTATCATATTTGGAAAAAGGATCTTTGCAGATACAATTAACGATTTTGAGATGAAGGGATTAACCTAGATTATCCAGGTATTCTTATAAGAAAAGGCAAAGGGGTTTAGAGAGAAACAAACAAGAGAAGGCAAAGTGACCACAGTGGTAGACAATGGAGTGATGTAGCCACCAGCCAAGGGATTCTTGGAGCCCCAGGAGCTAGGCAAGCCTGGAACAGATTCTTCTTTAGAGGGAGTGAAGCCTTGCCTAATTTTGGGCTACTTGCCTCCAGACCTGTGAAAAAAAATGTTTGTTCAGTTTTGTTTTGTTTTGTTTTGTTTTGTTTTGTTTTGTTTTGTTTTGTTTGTTTTAGGCAACCAAAGTTGTGGTAATTTGTTACAGCAGTTTCAGAAAACTAATACAAGTAACACTACCCTGATTATCTTTTGGATCACCATTCCTTCCCTAATCTTTATTCCTGTGCTTCTGATTAAAAATGATTACACCCTTGTCACTAAGAGTGGTGCATTTGACCAGCTCTAAACCAATCTAATTGCATTCTTGTAGCCCTCATGATTGGCTCCAGAATGGATACATAATCTAGACATCCAATTTAAGGGAGTATATGAAGTTCATAGCTATTGAGAATATTTTATCTTTCTTGGTGGATTGGGGGAGAGGAGAAGCATATAGTTTAAGGATTACCTGATTTACATCCTTCAATCATGAGGGCAGAGGTTGCTTAATAATGAAATCAACTCAGGAGAAGCCAAGCCAGAAACAGGTAAAACTCAGCTCCGGTAGTCTATTAGTCAGGATTCTCCAGAGAAACAGAACCAATTGGAGATAAATATATGATAGATGATAGATAGGTAGGTAGGTAGGTAGGTAGGTAGATGATAGATAGATAGAGCATATACATAGTACAGCTATAGATATATAGAAAGAAATTTATTATGAGAGATTGGTTTATAAGATCATGGAGACTGAGAAGTCTCATGATCTGCCATTAGCAAGCTGGAAACCCAGGAAAATTGGTGGTATGGTTGCAATCCAAGTGCAAAGGCCTAAGAATCAGGGGAGCCAATGGTGTAAGTCCCACTTTGAGTCCAAAGGCCCGATAACCAGGAGCACTGATGTCCAAGGGCAGGAAAAGTTAGATGTCCCAGCTCAAGCAGAGAGAAAATTTGCCCTTTCTCTACCATTTACTTTTCTATTCAGGCTCTCAGTGGATTCAGTGATGCCTATCTGCATTAGAAGGCAATCTTCTTTACTCAGTCAACTGATTCAATGCTAATTTCTTTCAGAAACACCCTCAGAGACACACCCAAAATCATGTTTGCCACCTATCTGGGCATTGCTTAGCCCAGTCAAGTTAACGTATAAAATTAACCTTCACAAGTGGTTTCTTTTGAGCCTACACATAAAGCTTACAACCAGCTCTACCACTATATTTCCTGATTGCATGAGCCTTAAATTCCCTTTAATAGTTGCAGACAATTAAAATTGAGTTTTCTGGCATGGCACATGAAATTTCCTAATGTATGTTAGGCAAGACATTTTAAGTATTTCTATAAATGAAAAAATAAATACTTATTTCATAATTTTTTACCTTAGTAAAAATGCATAATCCATCAGGAAAATATTTGGCACATACAATATTTCATGCAAATTTCAGTTTATATTTTAGCATAGTGCATTTTGTGGGGAAAAAACTACAACCTATGGATTGCTTTAATTCTTCATTCTTTATGTAACTGATGAAATGGTGATTCTTACCACCTTAAAATAATTTTATCACTTTCTGTTTATTCTCTAAACTCACTGCTTTCAGCATTTATGAGATTCTTATGATTTTGTCACTATGTCTCCAATTTTTTATTAATCTTTTTCTCATTTTTTCATTCATTTTTTTTCTCTGAGAGAGAGAGAGAGAGAGAGAGAGTGAGTAGGAGAGGTGTAGAGGAAGAGAGAGAGAGAGAGGGAGAGATTATTAACTAGGCTCCATGCCCAGCATGTGAGGCTCCATCTCATGACTATGAGATCATGACTCCAGCCAAAATCAAGACTCAGACGCTTAACCGACAGCCACCCAGGCACCCCTCTCATTTTTTCATTCTTAACTCATAGGTATCAGCATTAATTTTATTTCCTTTAGAAACAGTAACCAGAGGAAGATAATTTTCCAATTTCTTTTGGAAAGATGCTTTTGTTCTTGTGGGGTTCAGAGCAGGCAACCCTAAAATGTGCCACTTTGGCATATTGATTATTTTGAATTAAAGTTACTAAAAAAACAGCCAATGCAAAAAGGATGCTCTGACCCTTCTTTGATCCCCTGAAAGCAAGAAATAATTTCTCATTGTGAAGGGTATCCTCTCTGTACCAGAAGGAAAAGTGACATCCTTATCCCCAGAAATATAAAAATCAGGAAGGAGAAAGCTGTATAAACAAAGCTTGTTACTTGTTTACTAATTTACTACCCCAAACTGAAACTTCTTTGTCTTATCAATTCATAAATTTATTGTTTCCTTGTCAAAAAAGGTATAAAAGCTGCCTTTTTTCGTTAATGGTTTAGGTCTCATATCTTTGGGGACCCTATATTTGTGAAATTAAACACATTTTTCTCCTGTTAATATCTCTTTTATTACAAAGGGTGTCTCATTCAAAAACCTAGAAGGATAGAGGGAAATTTATTATTCCTCCCCTACATTTTACATCAAAACAAAAGATTTCACCATAGTAATCTGCCTCCTCAGTGAAACTGTCTCTTCATAGTTCGTATATAACCAAAAACTTAAAACTAACTGAAAATTCAAATGTTCACTCTGGAAGTTTGAATTTCTTAGACAAAATCAGTGTCTGTTGCATGGGATAACACATTCAAAAGTGTTTATTCTAATTTAGTAAAAGTCAAACAATAATATATAACTAAAATATCATTGCTTAGTTATCCATTTAAATGTTTCCAAGTTTATTTCAAAATATTCTTTCGCCAACTCCTAAATAGAAAAGGCAGCTGAATACATGACACAAACTTTTACAAAAATGAATGGTATGTCAATTATTCCTCAACAAAACCAGAAAAAAATGCTGAAATAAAACAATGCATCCATTGAATATGTAAATATGACAGTCATTATAGCATAATGCCTTTAATTTGATTGCTGAGTTGTTTGCTAAGAAAATTAGTGGATATAGGAAGTTACTGATTGAGTAGAAAAATAATGAATAAGTTAAAAACTCTTTGCAATAATTGGCATACCCATATTGTCATGTAAAATAAAATTGCTTTCATAATATAGATTACATGGTTTCCCTTACATCAAAGAAGTGTTGTCATCACAGCTATTGCTAATGCACAGAAGAAATTGAAAACACAGGGTAATTTGACCATATGGAATATAAGGAATTGAAAATACTGGACATATTGACCATATGAAATATGGCTCTCTGATGAATTTAACTAGGTTGTAATGTGGTAGCTGAGCTAATTGTTTGGGTAATAGTTCTTACCTCTTTATATACGGGTGAGTGAATTGATTCTGCAGTTCATCTGGGTTGATTGTTTCTGATGGCTCAAATCACCATAATCAGAATTGTTCTGAAATCAGATTTTGTTTCATTTTGCAAACATGTTCAAAATATAGTAAGAGGGGGGCTCCTGGGTGGTTCAGTTAAGTGGCTCTTTATTTCAGTCATTATCTCACAGTTCATGGGATTGAGCCCCACTTTGGGCTCTGCACTGACAGCATGGAGCCTATTTAGGATTCTCTCTCTCCCTCTTTCTGCCCGTCCCCCACGCTTTCTCTCTCTCTCTGTCTCTGTCTCTCTCTCTAAATAAATAAATAAAACGTGTGCATGTATATCTGCACACACATAACTGGGATTATAATCTGCATATCAGACACAGTGTTCTTTTGTGCACATGTGGGCAATGATCTGCACATGCAACAGAGAAGACTTCTGCTTGGCCTGTTGCTTTGGGAATAGACAACTGTGGAATTATTCTCTCTGCACATGTCATCCTTCCTATCACTGGTGCCATGATCCTCTTTCCAAAGATGTATTCTTTTTTCTTTATTTCCTTACGTGAAATATGTAAATATGACAATCATTATAGTATAATGTCTTCTTTAATTTGATATGTGTTTGAGTTGTGTGCTAAGAAAATTACTGAATAGAGACAGTAGAAAACCAATAAGTTAAAAACTCTTTGCAATAATTGCCAAATATTGAAATTCTCCAAATCTTCCTAACACAGAGGAGAAATGTGAAGGCTAAATATTCTAAACCAAAGTTTTTAGGTTAGTCTCTTGTGGTTATCTTTAAGAGAGACAGAAATTAAGGGTGATAGAGGACTAAAACATAGGTTTAGGGCTTATTATCCAGAATGGTGGTGATTCCAGTTTAATGAGAAAGTCTTAAGGTAGTCTCTCTTTCATACTGAAGTCATTCTTAGCACATGCTAGTAGGGTTAGAGTCAGATAGTACGACAAAGGGGAGAAAGTGACTGTTCTTGAGTGCATATTTTGTTCCAGAGATTTTGCTCAGCACTTTTCATGCCCTATTTCTTGTGGTACTCATGACTTTATTATAATTAATAAAATAGATTGGCTTTAAAAAATTTTTTTAATGTTTATTTTTGAGGGAGAGAGACAGAGCATGAGTGGGAGAGGAGCAGAGAGAGAGGGAGACACAGAATCAAAAACAGGCTCCAGGCTCTGAGCTGTCAACACAGAGCCCTACGTGGGGCTTGAACTCACGAGCCATGGGATCATGACCTGAACTGAAGTTGGACACTTAACAGACTGAGCCACCCAGGCACCCCTGGATTAAATCTTTAATAGAAAAGAAAAGATTTATAAATCAGTGGAAGAATAGATGGATTATTCAGTATTTTATTTTGGTAATGAGAAAACCAATGTAAGAAAAAATAAATAATGCACCAAAATAATTTCAAATGAAATAACAAGTTAAATGTAATAAATAAAACATTTAAAAAATGCAACCTAATGAGAGAATAATAAATAAATCAACATTTTTTATGAGTACCTACCATATACATACAGGACATTATGCTAGGCTTTATGGTTAATATAAAAGTTTTTTACTTTTTGGTCTTTCTGAGTATCATGAAGTTACTTGGAAACAATTGGTTCTCACAGTGGTTTTCCTAGAGAAAATAGAAATAGAGTGCATTAAATACCTCCTGTACACCACTTTAAAGTCTTTTGGTTTCATCTCCCATTCCAGTACTGCCCTGTGACCAATTTAGGACAGATTTTAATTGACCTATTTCACCTAGATAGAACTTCCTAACATCTGCTTCCAAATTTAGGAATTTTTATTATACACTTCAAAATGTGTAACCTGGAAATTTGCTTGAATTAAAGTCCTTGGGGTCATTCTTGGTCAATGATAGGAGTCTATAAATAAATAATTCCCCTTTCATCACCAGTTGGAGTTTTAAGGACATATTTTGTAAGGCTTCTTAGGATATCCCGCAGGATGGAGAACCCATAGTTCTCACTCACCACTTTAGTGGTGACAAACCATGTAACATGTGTTTGCATTGAAATCCACTTTCTTCCTGTTTCATTCTCCTGTCCTGCAAACTGGCCCTCTGGTAATGGGCTCAGGAATCAGTAAGACTGGGGTTTATTTATTTATTTTTAAATTTTTATTTATTTTATTTTATTTTTAGGAAGAGAGAGAGAGAGATAGAGAGCACAAGCTGGGGAGAGGGGTAGAGGGAGAGAGAAAGAGACAATCTAAAGCATGCACCATTCTCAGCATAGAGCCAGACACAGTGCCGGATCCCACAACCCTAGAATCATGACCTGAGCCAAAATCAAGAGTTAGATGCTCAACTGACTGAGCCACCCAGGTACCCCAAGACTCCGTTCATCCAACAGAGTTATCTGACACCAGCTAGTTAATATGTGTAGGCCTCAGTTTCCTTACCTGCAAAAAAAAAGAGATCAAAGCTTCTTTTTTTATATACCAAGTATTTTCTAAGAACAGCTGAAATAAAATAATGCTTCCAGCTCTTTGTCATATTTGACAAACATTTATTCCTATTTGCTATAACATTTGTTTCCCTTATTGCCAAGGCATGATATGATGACAGACAGTGCTAACACAGATAAAATTCAGAAAACTTATAATAACAGATTTGTAGATTTGATTTCCCAAGTTATTCCATCGTATCCCTTTCACTTGTCTCAGTTACATGTTTCAGTGAAAAATGTGCAATTTCTAATTGGTCTTTATAAGAAAATTGAAAAAAAAAAAAAAAAATATATATATATATATATATATATATATATATATATAATAACATATATATATATTCTGCTGTGTTTTAATTTTTTGATTATGTGGATGTTAAAAATGTGGTGTTTACATGGAACAGACTAATAAAAGAATTGTTGAATTTACTTCATAGTTCACAGGTTTGGGAACTGCAACTATAATAATTTGAGGCCTGAGACTAAATACAAAACAATAAATTTTGTCCTAACTTTATGCTGGCCTATTGGCTTTTCTTTGCATTTTTGCTAAGTTTACCTAAACTTTTTCATAATTCTGGTAATAAAAGTAGGATTTACAGTTTTTCACTTTCGTTGTCATTCATAATGTTTTTGAGGAGATATTTGGGTATATTCAACAAGGTAGATGTATAATCCAAGCCTTAAAGTTTGTGTACATATTAATGAAAAAAAAATCGATTAAATATCCCCATATTTTTTGACAAATACACCAACACATATTTGGATGCTTTAAAATTCTAGCCATTATTCAAATATTTCCAATATAAATAAAGAACAACTTATACATGTTAACTACTTCATCAGTTTCACATAGGTTTTTCTTTTGGTTCAATGACTTCATCAAAGCATCACTAACAATACAACATAGCAACACTTCATTTTGTTTTGCCAGCTCTCTTCATCAACAATTTTACCTGAGAAATCACATACTTGTGAATGAAAAATGAAAAAAAGGACAATTTATTCTTCTCTTTAATTAATAACTCAGACAAAAGAATGTTACATTCAAAGATACAAAAGAAAAATATAGTCATTGCTGAACATTTCAGCTCCTATCTTCAAAGGCACAAAGTGCACCAAAAAATCAATATAAAGTGATTAATTCAGGTGGTGTTTTACAAAAGATTATGTGGAAATTAATAATATTAACATTATACTCATAATAATATGAACACAATACCTGTAGAATTGGGTGGTGAAAGCTACATTTTATGAATTGCTTAGCCATAAAGTCCTCCTTTGTCTTGCCTTCCAAAGGACTTATATAAAGGAAATAATTCTTTTTTGGGACCTCAGTTTGCCATTTTGCTGTCAAACAATAGTCATTGACTAGTTCTGAGGTGTGAAAATAGAATGATGACTGTGAAGAAAAGTATTCTTAAAAATGTATGTAGGTGTTAACTCAATAGTGTTACTAGCCTCCATTTACACTTTGGCGATACATCCTTAGAACATATGCCCAGCATCAAAGACAATTCCCTGAAACATCCTTGGATCAAACTGAAGTCGGTGACATGTTTCAGGCTGAACAGATCTGTTAAGATGACATTTTCAGGAACAGGAAGAGCACTGAGACTTGAGGATCTGAGATGTGAATCTCTGTTCTCATGCTCTCAACACTGAAAGGACACAGAAGGTGCTGAAATATCCCAAGTGTCATCACTTCCTAGTGAGACTGGCACATATTTGAGTGATTTTAGAGACTCTACTAAGACTTCGCTTTATGGAATTATGTTGGTGAAATTAACTGAGTATCTACTTTTTCTCATGTAAAAATCTTATTTGTCTTTTTAAAATCCAGATCTCTTATGAAGTGCAAAAGAAGGAAGTTTTCTAGCCAAAACAAATTCAAAAGTAGATTGAGGATAAACCAAGTAAAAGATTGCAGAAATGCCTGCTTTCCATCCTTTACACTCTCCGCCTCTCACACCACTTTCCTTTCCTGGGTCTCTCTTCTGAGGCAAGCAGCTTCCTTGAGATATTGGCAAGAATCTTCCTCAAAAGTACTGTGAACTTGAAAGAAAAATGGGATTTGTCGCTATTTCAAAAGTATCACTCACCTCTCTGCCAGACCAAAAGTGTTTCTTTTCTTCAAATTTGATTCTCATCCAAATAGAATGAAGAACTATAATGCCAGAGTACTTCAGGCTGATATACCTGAGTTACCTCATTGCAACCCATTCCTAAAAGCCTTTTCAATGTTACAGGTACAAACTATTTAATTGCTACCAAATAAAGATGTTGTACTTGGTGTTATGATCAATGAGAAGAGTATTGAACAGCCTTGAAAAAATGTTACAATGATTTGAGAGACACATGTATTTGAATACATGGATACTAAGGATGCTCATCACAGAACTCTGAAAGAACACTGTAATAATAAATTTTGTAAATAAAACAGAAAAAAATTATTCCACTTCTGGGAGGGAAATGACTCGATATTGAGTTGTCACAACTGAAGCATTGATTTGTAAGGGAGTACATGCCCCTAGAAGGTACAGAGTAGGTAGAGAAACAGAAGATAATCTTTTTTCCCCTCTCTGTTTTCTAGAACATATAAAATGTAGCCTACTAGCAAATGAAAGAACCATTCACAGCCTACCTTTTCTTCCTTTTTTTTCCCCATCCAAACATCAGTGATATGGCTGGAATTAAGTTCTAGAAAGTCATCAACCTAAAACACCTGATGTAGTTTATTTTTCTTGTTAGCCTTTGCCCTGGGAATTCATTTATTATTGTTTTCTAAAAGAGCTAATACTTGTTTACATTATGGAGTATAATTTCATAGAGCAAAATCCCAAGATACTTAAGCACTACTGAGTACAAAGTAATGAATTTAGGAACTGCCAACAGTTTTATTAAGCTTTCAAAGACTTAGAAATCAGTTGTAAAAATGTAGTAGCGGAAAAGAAGAGGGAGAGGAAGGAAGAGGAGGAGGAGGGAAAGGGAAAGAAGAAAAAGAAGAGGGAAAAAAATCACTCTGCAACTGATAGTCTGTAGTACTGGATAATCACTTGCCATGCTACTGCCAACACCAACATGATAGGGCATTAGATACAATGGGAGAGAAGGAGGTTGGGGGCTGGCAAGGAGGTGGAACAGATTCCTTTAATAAAAGAGGGAGCAAAATGACTTCTGGTACAGTAAAAGAAAACATATTAATTAACAAAATGATTTGAATAGGTAAGGACTCAACTACAGTTGGGCATGGGACATAACCTATAGTTCAGAGATCATGTAAACTGCTTCCTTTCTAAATATGCCATAACAATTTTCATTTGGCTTAGATTAAATTATCTTTCCTGAATATGGATCACAAATTCACACCAAAAACGGAAATGTATTTCTGTCATATTTTACTGTTTATCTACAGATGTTAGAAACAATAAACTTTGCACTTTAGTTCAAAATATTTATGTCAAAGAACTGATTCTTACTTCTAGCAACCTGAACACTTTTCATGGAATATAGTATAGCAAAATGGTTTGAGGAAGTTGCTTAATTTTTTTTTTCACACCTAGGTATATCTGCAAAGTGATTATCTGATAATAAGCTGGAAAAACTCATATTTAATTTTTTCTAATTAAAAGAGATTTTGAAAATAAATTTTAAAAAGGATTCTCATCATAATTTCCCCTCTTGTCACTCCTTCCTTTTTTCTTAAGTGGAGAGGAAAATAAACTTATAGAAAAAGATGACATTGATAATCAAAAATTAAACTACTCAATCATCAAACAATGAAGAGTTTTGTTGTTTTAAACAATTGCTTAAGTAGTTTTAAATATATTCAAGGGGGACACCGGGGTGGCTCAGTTGGTTGAGCATCTGACTCTTGGATTCGTCTCAGGTCATGATTTCACGGTTCGTGGGTTCGAGCCCAACGTTGAACTGTCAGTGCATTCATTGCACTGTCAGTGAAGAGCCTCCTTGGGATTCTCTCTCTTTCTCTGCCCTCCTGCACAGTTTCTCCGTCAAAATAATAAATAAACTTAAAAAAATTAAATATATTCTAATGCATGTATATTGTGTAGCAAAACTTTATCATTTAAAAAAAAAATTGTCATCAATTTTTATGCCAAGAATATTTTGTTGCTTTTCATTAATTTATATAAACATATGTATTTTTTTACTTATCTTTATTTTGCATCAATGCAAAGGAAAAGTCTTTATTAAGAAATTTGAATAAAATATAATCATTGTTTAATATTTTCCTCTATCAAATTTCTTTTAAAATCTTGTTTTGATAGACAAGATTAAGTTTACTTATGTTTTACTCTCCCTTAAAGCCGTTACTATAAATGAACATATATTTTTGTTGCTATGAAAAATTTAATTATAAATGTATTCTCCCTTGCTAAAATGAACCTTTAAATTTACAAGTACAGCTACAACTAGTTCATATTTTAATGTTATTTTCCATTTTTAAGAGTTTTAATGTTGCAATATTGCAAAATTAGAATGTTACCCACTAAAAGCTGTCATTTTGAAGACATGATAAAAAGAAAAATGATAATTTCTCTTAGGAATGGTTGTATACAATACAAGAAAGAAAGAGTTTGGTTATTTGTCTATGTAATTTTTATTCACTTAATTCATGAAATTCCTAACTGTTGTATTACACCGCATTGCAATAATTGTATTGCATTGCAACTTGATGTTTAATTATTTCAATTGATGAAAGCATTTATGGACTATAAAGTACAGTAAAACCTTGTTTTGTGAGCATAATTTGTTCCAGAAATATGCTTGTAATCCAAAGCACTTGTGTATCAAAGCGAATTTCCCCATAAGAAATAATGGAAACTCAGATGATTCATTCCAGAACCCAAAAATATTCATATAAAAATGATTACAATACTGTAATATACTACAAAAAAATAAAGAAAATACAAAATATAGAGAAAAATAAACAAATTAATTTGCACCTACCTTTGAAAACCTTCATGGCTGGTGTGAGGGAACAAGAGAGAGGAAGGTTATTGTGTAGGATGACTTTCACTATCACTAACAGAAGCACTGCTATCTTTTGGCTCAATGGAATCTTTTTCCCTCATGCAATTTTAACAAGGAACCTATCCAATGACACTTGCTTTTGCCTTCTTTAGAGGATTTTGTGGAAATACGACATTGCATTGTCGTTAAACAGATTCATCACTCGCACTGCTACAGCCTTATTTGGGTGGTGCTTTTCTACAAAATTTTGCACTGTTTCCCGCATTTTACACATCTCCCTAATTTCATCTGAAGTGAGGGATTCCTCCGCCTTTTTCTCCTCCTCTGCAGAGGAGATGTAGACGTAGACTTCCAAAATCTTGCAATTTCGGCCACTTGCATACCTCGTTCATACTTCTTGATGATTTCCTTATTAATTTCCACCATAATTATCTCCTTTTTCTTACTGCCTTTCTTTTCATCCTTTTTCTGAATGGGGGGCATTGTATACACTCACATGGATGTTGACTACAGTACAGTATTAATAAACTCTTGTCATAAACTGTATTTAATGTAACTGGCAATAAGGCAGCAGAGGGAAGGGTCTGTATCTACAGGCAGCCCAACCTAGAATGAAGCAAACCATTCCCAAGCTTACTCTTGTATGGAAAAGCAAAGGACTGTCCATAGGTGCTTTGAAGTAACAAAAACACAGTGCCAGTTGGGGGCACTTCCAATGTTCTGAAAAATCACTGATCTCTGCCAAATACTACAGCCTGGGACTGAGCATCCAAGCATGGGAGATGATCACCCACAATCCCCAAGAGAGAGAGAGACAGAGACAGAGACACAGAGAAGCAGAGAGAGAAGAATCATTGGCTCAGCTGTGATCATGTAATGTTCAGCATCATGTCTTGTATTGCAAAATATCATTTGTTTATCAGGTTAATATTTATTAGAAATGTTTGTTCACCTTGTAGAACATTTGCAGAACAAGTTACTCACAATCCAAGGTTTTACTGTATTAAACTCACAAAAGCAAATTTGGGTTTTTTTTTTCAGTGTTTTGAATAACAAAGATATTTTTATAATCTTAGGGTATATTATTATGATAAGAAAAAATAACTAATTGGTTGATCAGAACTGACTAAAACAAAGGTTTCCTGGGGCTCCCAGTGGCTGATCCCAGTTGGATCCCAAGCATACAACCCTTGATTGGGTCATAATCTCACAATTCATGAGTTTCAGCCCTACATCAGGCTTTGTGCTGACAGTACAGAGCTACCTTGGGATTTTCTCTCTCTCCCTCTCTCTCTGCTCCTCCCCCACTCATGCTGTCTTTCTCTCTCTCTCTCTCAAAATAGATACATTTTTTAAAAATTTAAAAAATAAAACAAGTTTCCTTATTTTCTCTTCAAGCCACACGGTTTTGTGTTTTTTGGTCTGTTCAACTCCACAATTTCACTTGCAGTCAGTTCTTTTTTTTTTCAAATTTTTATTTAAATTCTAGTTAGTTAAAATATAGTGTAATATTAGTTTCAGGAGTAGAATTTAGTGATTCATCACTTACATATAAGACCCAGTGCTTAACGCTACAAGTGCCCTCCTTAATACCCATCACCCATCTAGCCCATTCCCCCTTCCATCTTCCCTCCCTCAACCCTCAGTTTGTTCTGTATGGTTAAGAGTCTCTTATGGTTTCCTTTCCGCTCTCTCCTTTTTTTCCCTTTCCCATATGTTCATCTGTTTTGTTTCCTAGATTCCATATATGAGTGAAATCATATGGTATTTGTCTTTCTCCGATTTATTTCATTTAGCACAATACACTCTAGCTTTGTCCATGTTATTGCAAATGGCAAGGTTTCATTCTTTTAATAGTGGAGTCATATTCCATTATCAGTCAGTGGACATTTGGTCTCTCTCTGTAGTTTGGCTACTGTTGATAATGCTGCTAGAAACAATTGGGGTGTATGTATGCCTTTAAATCAGTATTTTAGTATCCTTTGGGTAAATATCTAGTAGTGCAATTGCTGGATCATAGGGTAGTTTTATTTTTAACTTTTGGAGGAACCTCCATAATGTTTTCCAGAGTGGCTACACCAGCTTGCATTCCCACCAACAGTTCAAGAGGGTTCGCCTTTCTCCACATCCTTGTCAACACCTGTTGTTTCCTGTGTTATTAATTTTAGCCATTCTGACAGGTGTAAGGTGATATCTCATTGTATTTTTTATTTGTAGTTCCCTAATTATGAGTGATGTTGAGCATCATTTCATGTGTCTGTTAGCTATTTGGATGTCTTCTTTGGGAAAATGTCTATTCATATCTTCTGCCCATTTCTTAACTGGATAATTTGTATTTTGGGTATTGAGTTTGATGAGTTATTTATAGATTTTGGATTTTAACCCTTGGTCAGATATGTCATTTGCAAATATCGTCTCCCATTCTGTAGACTGACTTTTCATTTTGTTGATTATTTCCTTTGCTGTGCAGAAGCTTTTTATCTTGATGAGGTCCCAATTGTTCATTTTTGCTTTTGTTTCCCTTGCCTCCAGAGACATGTCTAGTAAGAAGTTGCTATGACTGAGGTCAAAGAATTTGCTGCCTGTGTTCTCCTCTAGGATTTTGATGGTTTCCTATCTCACATTTAGGTCTTTCATCCATTTTGAATTTATTTTTGTGTAAGGTATAAAAATTGGCCCAGTTTCATTCTTCTGCATGCTGCTGTCCAGTTTTTCCAACACCATTGCTGAAGAGACTGTCTTTTTTCCATTGGATATTCTTTCCTGCTTTGTCAAAGATTAGTTGACCATATAGTTGTAGGTCCATTTCTGGAGTTTCTGTTCTGTTCCTTTGATCTATGTGTCTATGTTTGGGCCAAAAAGTCTTGATGACTACAGCTTTATAATATAGCTGTAAGTCCAAAATTGTGATGTCTCCAGCTTTGGTTTTCTTTTCATGATTGCTTTGGCTATTCAGGATCTTTTGTTGTTCCATACAAATTTTAGGATTGTTTGTTCTAGCTCTGTGAAAAATGCTGGTGGTATTTTGATAGGGTTTGCATTAAATGTATAGATTGCTTTGGGTAATACAGACATTTTAACAATGTTTGTTCTTCCCTTTCATGAGCATGGAATTTTTTCTCATTTCTTTGTGTCCTCTTCAATATCTTTCCAAGTGTTCTATATTTTTCAGAGTACGGATTTTCTGCCTCTTTGATTAGGTTTATCCCTAGGTTTCTTATTGTTTTGGTACAATTGTAAATGGGATCGATGCCTTTATCTCTTTTTCTGCTGCTTCATTATTAGTGTATAGAAATGTAACAGATTTCTGTATTGATTTTATATCCTGAGACTTTACTGAATTCATACATTAGTTTTAGCAATTTTTTGGTGGAGTCTTTTGGATTTTCTACATAGATTATCATGTCATCTGTATGTAGTGAAAGTCTGACTTCTTCCAAGAAAATTTGGATACCTTTTATTACTTTTTGTTTTCTGATTGCTGAGGGTTAGATTTCTAGTACTGTGTTAAATAGTGATGGTGAGAGTGGAAATCCCTGTCCTGTTCCTAACTGTAGAGAAAAAGCTCTCAGTTTCTCTCCATTGAAGATGATATTAGCTGTGGGCTTTTCATATGTGGCTTTTATGATGTTGAAGTATGTTCCATCTATACCTAGTTTGTTGAGGGTTTTTATCAAGAATGGATGCTGTATTTTGTCAAATATTTTTCTGCATCTATTGACAGGATCATATGGTTCTTATCCTGTATTTTATTAATGTGGTGTATCACATTGATTGATTTGGAAAAATTGAACCACCCCACTTGCAGCACAGTTCTTAGTCATGAACAGTATATTTAAACTAACAATATTCCAATTAAAATAATAATAAAAATTTTAAGTAATAAAATAAAATAAACAATAGTAATAATTTATGCAATGTTAAAAATATAGTCCCCTACTCAGTAAAACTTCCCTACATTTTAAAACATTGGAAGATAACCTGAGCACTGTTACCAATTAACTGTGGGAGCTTAGGTAAGTCTGTTCTTAATTTTGGGTTTCAATTTACTTATCTGGGAAAGGAGTTCATATTATTTAGAGAGGGAAGAACAACACTGCATAGTTTTTACATATGAGCCCGAATTTTCACACATGGAAATCTGAGAGTGAAACCTGACTTTCAGGTATGTGAAGGGCTGTGATTTGGGTCAAGTTGTTTCACCCCTGTAAACTGGGGATATACTAGTAAAATGGGAATAATTATATTTGCCATGCACTCTAAAGAGTTAATGCAGCATAATGTAATGTCTGGTACCTAGAATGTATACAAAATTATTCCTATCAAAATACGCCCTTAAGATGCCTTCTCATTCTTTAATTCCAAAATTCCTGTTACTATGAGCCTTCATTATGAATGAGCCTGTCACATGAATGAGGAAATAGCAATTAAAAATATATCAGTGGAGTTAATACATCTGTGGCAGTATTAAGAATTATTAATTAAGCGGTGCCTGGGTGGCTCAGTTGGTTGAGCATCTGACTCTAAATTTTGGCTCAGGTCATGATCTCATGGTTCATGATATCAATCCCCGTGTCAGGCTCTATGCTGAAAGGGTGGAGCCTGCTTCTTCAGATTCTTCTTCAGAACCTTCAGATTCTTTCTCTCTCCTTCTCTCCTGGCCCCTCACCCACTTGTTTTCTCTTACTCTTTCTGCCTCTTTCTCAAAATTAAACTTAAAAAAAGAATTATTAATCAAAACATGAATCTTCCGTATCTGGAGATGAAAAGGCATTGGTTATTTATTTAGTGTAAAGAACATGTTGAGTTCATGAATTCCAGATAATAGAAGATAATGTCAAGGGAGACTTTGGAAAGAAATGGAAAGATAAGAAATAGGAGGCTGAATAATGTTTACATTCTTACAGACAAATCATAAATATTCTACATTCTTGCAGACATTTTGATTGTTCTTTGGACAAAGCAAGTTCACAGGGATGCTGCTGATGGTCTTGGAAGTAAATAGGTGGTTCGGGAACTTCTGCTACGCTCTCAATGACTTGGTTTTAGTTAGGATGAAGAAATCTATGTTCCTGCTTCTGTTGCCTCACGTGATCAACCAGCTGTACTTTTCCAATGGAAGGAACCTGTAGTATTAGGCTTTTATAGGTGTATTCTTCATGATGTAGTAGTTCTTTGGAACTGGCTTTTTTTTACAAGCAATTTTGGTAGCTTGCTTCTTTGTTTACCCCATCTATGTCTTGGTGTCAACATTTTGATCTCTCTTTTACAGTGACTCCTTACTCCTTGGGCATTTTCTCGCCATCAGACTCTCCAGGTAAATTCTCAACCCAGATTAAACACACCTCTCTATTTTGAAATCCTACTTCTGAAGAGGTTAATGTGGCAGGAAAAAAAACTACCAATTGTGCTTTAAATTTATGACCACAGATCACAAGTGGGGACTCAGTACTCCCTGACAATTCCATTGAATTTCCTAGTAAACTTGTTGCCTCCCTTGTGCAATGACTATTTCATATCTTTACCCTATAGTACTGGCGCTGTAACAAAATATGCTGCTTCCACTTTTGTAATTATGATCAAAGTACTCCTGCTTCTTCTAAATCCAGTCTCAACATATGGACATAAAATCCAACACCATTTCACCTGCTCAAGGATTTCGCTTCTGAAATGATCTACTCATCCCCCACTGTATTATTAATTCTATTCTCTCTACTGAATCACTTCATCAGCATGAAATATACCATAATGTCCCCCAATCAATGTACCTCCTTTGGGGAAAACCATTTACATCTGCTTTTACTAAATCTTCACATTTTATTCTACCCCCATCAGACTTTTATTTCTACTAATACTCAGAAATTACTTTTGTCAACATCAATAGTGGCTTTCAATCTTACTAAATTTAATTTCTTAACCTGTCTTATTTCCTTAGTATTTAACCCAGTTGAAGATTTTTCTCTACTAGAGAATATAGCATCTTAAATTAACATAGTCAACACTGACCTGTTAATTTCTTACCAAGCACCCCTTTCTTCCCAACTGTGCCTCCCTAAATTCCCTCTCTCAGTTAATTATATATATTTCACTTAATTATCCAGGTCAAAGTACTAAGAGTTATGGCTCCCCTTTTTCCTCCCCCTCGATACTCAATTAATTAACAAGTTCTCTTAGCTTTTCATTCAAAAAATATCCTGCATCTAACCACGTCACATCTCTTCTACTTCTGCTTTGGTCTAAGTATCTCCCTCATATAAAATGCAATCATCCTCTTAACCAGCCATCTTGCTTTGTTTATTGCTACATACTTTCCTGGCATATTCCTATCATAATATCATTTAAAACTATAAAAATATATATGTAACTTCCCTCAATGAAATTGCAATGGCTTTACATTGCACTGAGAATTAAATCTAAACTTTTTTCTGTGACTTATGAAACCATTTCTAAAAATTATGGCCTCTCTCTTTTCCTCTCTGATCTTGCAGCCTACAACTCCCTTCCCCCATCATTCTCCAGGAATGCAGAGTTTCTGTCTGGTTATAGAATATTCTGGTCTTTTCCCTGTTCAGTGAACTTTGAGACTCTACTTACCTTCCTCTGCGAAGAGTGTAACATTCTGGAAGATGTTAATAGCTGTAGTAGAAATTATTTATTACATTATTTATTTTCCATTTCTCTTATTTTATTCAATTTTGGTGCAGCTGTTAAATCAAGATATTTTTTGTCCTAGTGAAAAGGTAAGTATGTTACTCAGTCTTAGCCAATCAGCTTCTTTCTCCTGGGAATTGTGTACTTTGAATTTATGTAAGGATGGACTGAGTTTATACTTATTTAATTCAAAGCTACAATTCTGAAATAACAATTCACTGGATTTTACAACAATATCTGTAAATAACTTTATTTGCATTCTTTCTGAGACCTAGTGTTCAGTGGTATTTGTCAGGGCTGCCATAAACAAGTACCACAGATTGGGAGGTTTAAACAATAGAAATGTATTTTCCTATACTTCTGGAGTCTAAAAGTCCAAGATCAAGGTCAGATATCAGCAGCTTTGGTTTCTTAGGAGACTTCTCTCAGTGGCTTGTAGATGGCCTTCCTCCTGTGTTTTCACATGGTCTTTCCTTTGTGTTATATCTGTGTCCTAATCTCCTCTTCTTATCAAGACATCAGTCATATTGGATTAGAACCCACCCATAGAACTTCACCTTCATTTAATTGCCTCTTTAAAGGTCCTGTCTCCACTGTTTATATTCTGAGGTACATTCTATAGATGTATTTGGGGGGGGGGGGACACAATTGAACCCATAACAAATAATCTCTTTAATTTTGAGACTGACTTGTAACCTCCCTATACCCATATATGTTTTGTTTTGCTTTGTCTGAATCAGTCCCTGTTGCTTTCAGTCAAAGTACTCAAACAACAATAATGGACCACAGTTTCTTTCAGTATATATATATATATTTCAGGTATGGGACTCATTGAACCATTATGCTATTTTATGTCTTGTTTACAGAGAATATAAAACTATATGGTCATTCGGTTGTGTGAAAGGAACTTTATGAGGCATGACTGAGTATGGACACTTTTGCTACCTTTATTTAGAGCCAAACAATTTTTTTGAAATTTTGTGTTCTTAGCCTTTTTTTTTTTCCTGGCAACTATTGGAGTTTTTGTCTATTCAAGGAGATGGGAAAGTCATTTGGGGAACAGAGGAGAAATAATAGACACCTTTGATCAAAATCTTAAGTTTGTACTTTTTTTGTATATCACACCTCATTTTGTTGTTGAATATCTTATTTCCCTAAAATATGAGGAGTGATTTTAGGCATTATTTCAATCTTTATTAAACCATCATTATTTATTTATTTATTTAAGCTCAAAGAGCAACAAAATACCATATCACATTTGTCACTTGAACCAGTGAGTTACACATTGAGACATTTGGTCTACTCTACACAGGATTCTGGTAGCATTTTTTTTTAAAAAAATATATGTACATAAAACTTCCAATATTATATAAAATTAAATTACAAACAGAAAGTTCTTCATTTCCTAACTTTTATTCAATAGTCTCTCAACATAGATTTCTTTTTAGACAAACCCAATTCATTATCCCCATGCCACTTGAAAGTCAAATTGCTCAAAACTAGGTACATTATCTTACTTTTGCCTTAAACTTACTCCTGTTTCTATTTTTACATTTATCCATTTTTACTGTTTTTACATGTAGTCAGTTATCCAATCTATAGAACTTGAAATCACACATTAAAAAAAAAATGGTCCTTATTCAATTAACCATAAAGGGCCATTTCCTTTGAGTTACTGCTTCTGTCAGAGATAACTGCATTATTCAGTTCTAGAACATCCCACTGTATTTTACAGAAGTGGTAAATTATGAGCCCAGCTGGCCCAATAAGACTCAACTTGTATTTTTTTTTAAATTTATTTGGAAAGGGTAGCCATATTTTCTAGAGATGCTGCTGAGCTAGAAGAATATAAGCCTGTAGCTGCCATGAGGTGGAAGTCTCAGAATAAAGCCAGCCAGAGTAAATCATGAATTGACTATAGAGAGATATAGATATTAAAAACACTTTTGAACTCCTAGTTCTGTCCATTTCTGAAGTTAGCAGATATTTCAGAGCTTTGCAGTTCTCTAACCAAATAAATTCTCCTTTTTTGCTTCAGTTTGAGTTGGGCTCTGTCAACTGCAGTAGAAAGAATCCAGATTATTACAACAGAGGATAAATGAAGAGCTATTATTTTAATATTTTGGAAGCCATTTTCCAAGTATACTAACAAGGGGTTCTCAGATTTCATCATCTCTACTTGATCTAAATATGGCATATTTAGATTATTATCACAGCATCTATTCCTTTTACCCTATTCAGTTTACAAAGAATATTCACATTTGAACTCTGGCTGTTCTTTCATGGTGCAAAATAAGAAACATCTGTGTGTGTGTGTGTGTGTGTGTGTGTGTGTGTGTGTGTGTGTGTAAGGTGTAGGGAATTATGCTCCATTTCCCTGAGGGTGGAGTACCTACAAAAATTATTTCAAATTTTCTCATGGGAAATGTGTTGTCCCCCATTTATGTGTTTAGTTATATATTTGTCTATATTAGCATAGACTCATAGATACTTATTTTATTCTTAGAATTATATTCCAATACTAGATTATTTATTCTGTTGCTCACAATGTTCTAGCTTTGATCATTGGATAATATTTCAATTGGCTTATGTGTCCCTTTGAAATACTTCTATTGTTGTATTTGTTATTTATAGTACTTCCTTACTTTCTGGAAAAACAAAATGCTCCAGACTCATTCTGTATATTTCCTGCTTGTCCTAGAATCAACCATTTCTCCAGAGTCTTGACCCTTTTATTAGAGAATGACAGAAGGAAAAAAGATATGGACACCAGCTGTGATGTTCATCATATGTAACATTTATCCATCTGTATCTATATTGAGCTAAACATGAGATAATACTGGTGTCTCCAACTCTGAACCGTTATCATGTGGATTATCATAGCCTTATTTCCTTGTTTGTGTGTAATGTCCTATTCCAACAGTGAGAAACCTGGCTTCCACAATTCACCATCTATTGAATTAGTGTTCAATTCCAATACACATGTAGAGTAGTTTCCAAATTTTTAATCATACCCCGTAGAGGAAAATAAAAACTTTATGAACTAAAGTGTTTTTGTGCATTTCCTTTTGCTTTAGCCTTACAGACTCCATTCATTTCCAGTGTTACTTAGATCAGCAACATTTTGGCCAGTCCCTTCAATGAGACTGTTTCGTATACTTACAATATAGTTTGATTTTCTTCATAGTTTTCATTCCATTTTGAGATCACCAAATTGTTAAATTTTTAATTTAATTTCTGTGTATTAAGTCCCACTCTTTTTTCTCTAAATTTCTATGGGTTTGTAAATGCATAATGTCATACATCCACTATTATAATAATTACAGAATAGTTTTATCATCATAAAAAATTCTCTTGTGCACTTGCTCAAATTGTTTTTCACACAAACAAATTGTTTTTCACACAAAGGATGGATTTTTCTTTAAAAAGTAAATTTTTAATTATTTTTATGTTCATTTATTATTTTTGAGAGAGAAAGAGAGAGAGAGAATGAGCAGAGGAGAGGCCGAGTGAGAGGTAGACACAGAATCTAAAGCAGGCTCCAGGCTCTGAGCTGTCAGCACAGAACCCAATGTGGGGCTCAAACTCACAAATTGAGAGATCATGACCTGAGCTGAAGTTGGACGCTTAACTGACTGAACCACCCAGGTGACCCCAAAAAATCAATTTGACATTTAGAATAGATTTAGAAAAATTGTGAAGGTATAATAGAGTTCTCATATAGCTCAAACTAAATTTTTCCTTTTTGGAGATTCTGGGTTTTTTTATGATCTTAATAGTTTTAAGAAGTAGTGATTAGGCATTTTGTAGAATGGTCCTCAGTTGGAATTTATCTACAGTTTTCTCATGACTAGACTGTCATTGTGTGTTTTTGGATGGAAGACCACAGAGTTAAAGGGTCATTTTTTTCACATTCTATCAACACTTTCAACCACTGATTTGTTTACCATTTCCATATTTTTCACTTTTCCAGGATATTGAAAGAGTGAAATCATATAGTATGTAGCCTTTTATGACATTCCTTCTTTCACTTATTCCTTTAAATTGCTAACTAGTGTTCTATTATATTGATATGCCACAAACTTGTTTATATATACTCTTATTCAAGAACATCTTGGTTGCTTCCACTCTTTTGGCAATTGTGAAAAAAGTTTTGGCTATTGTAGACACTTACATGCAGACTTGTGTAGTGGCTATAATTTTCAGATCAGTCAGATTGTATGGTTTGCTTTATAAAAAAAAAACAAAAAACTTGAATATTTTGAATTTCCACTAGCAGTGAATGAGAATTCCTATTGCTGTACCTTGTCACTAGCAATTGGTATTGTCAGTTTTATGGAGTTTAGATATTCTCATGTGTGTGTAGTAGTGTCTCATTGTTATTTTAATTTTAATTTCCCTAATGACAAATTGGGCTAGATATTTTTATATGCGTATTTATCATTCACACATATATGTAAAAAATACATGACATATAATATATAATATATATATTATCTTTGTGTTCAGATCTTTTGCTGTTTTTTACATTAGGTTGTTTTCTTGTAGTTTAACAGTATCTTTGCATATTTTGGATACAAGTTCTTTATCAAATAGATTTTGCACATATTTTTTCCAGTCTGTGTATTGTCTTTTTAGTGACTTAATGGTGTCTTTCTCAGAGCACATATTTTCAGTTTTAATAGACAAAATTAGGGGCACCTGCGTTGCTCAGTTGGTTAAATGACCTACTTGGGCTCAGGTCATGATCTTGTGGTTTGTGAGTTTAAGCCCCTCCTCAGGCTCTGTGCTGACAGCTCAGAGCCTGGTGTTTGCTTCAGATTCTTTGTCTCCCTCTCTCTCTGCCCTTCCCCTGATCACACTCTGTCTCTCTCTCTGTCTCTCAAAAAAATTTTTTTAATGTAAAAAAATAGACAAAATTATCAATCACTTCTTTCATGGATCATGATTTTGGTGTTATATCTAAAAATTCACTACAAAACTAAATCATATAGATTTACTTCTGTGCTTTCTTCTAAAAGTTTTACAGGTTTTTAGTTTTACCTTTAGGTATAGGGTTCTTTGAATGTTATTGTTTGAGATATGTGAAAGATCTTTTCTAGGTTCATTAAAAAAAAAAAGTTTGGGTATTCAATTGCACCAGCTCCATTTGTTGATAATATTATCCTTTCTGTATTGAATTGCCTTTGAAACATTGAGAAAGATTAGTTGACTATATTTATGTGGATCTGTTTCTGGCCTCTTAAATTCTGGGTTCCTGGACCCAATTCCAGTGTAGAGCAGGGATGGTTCTTCACACCAACAAGCAATTTTCAGAACACCAGCTGGGTGATCTATAATTCAACTCAATTCTGACATTTATCTACTTAGAGATACCATCAGATTCCACGGTTTAAGGGTTCAGTCTACAAGACTATCCTTTACCCCCTACCTCAGGTGCCAGATAATAAGCCCAGGTTGTTAGCTATGCTTTTGATGAGCTGGCTGTGAATCAGAGGTTCCTAAGACTCAATCCTTGGGTTTCCTTAATCTGCTAGAGCAGCTTGCAGAACTCAGAAAACCCATTTACACACTAAATTACTGATTTATTATAAAAGGATACAATTCAGGAACAGCCAACTAGAAAAGATGCATGGGCAAAGTATGTGAGAAGGGGTTAAGAGATTCCATGCACTCTCTGGGCATACTATTCTCCTCGTGTCTACACATGTTCACCAACATGGAAGCTCTCTGAACCCTGTTCTTTTGTTTCTTTTATGGAGGTTTCAGTATATACACATGATTTATCGAATCATTGGCTATTGGCAATTGATTCAACCTCCAGCCCCTCTCCTCTCCCTAGAGATCAGGGGGTGGGGCTGAACTTTTCAACCCTCTAATGACATGGTTGCCTCCATTGGCTACCAGCCCCCATCCTCAAGTGCCTTCCAAAAGTCACCTCACTGATGTACCAAATATATATTTGGTCACCTGAATGATCAAATCACAATATCACAGTGCTCTATTATCTTCCATTAATCTGTCTACTTATTACAGGTTTATAGTAAGTGTTGAAGTTGGTTGGTGTGAATCCTTCTGCTTTTTCTTTTCTTTTCTTTTCTTTTCTTTTCTTTTGGTATTGTGCTGCTTATTCTAAGGTTTGGCCTTTCAATTAGAACTTAGAATCAGTTTGTTGATATATATAAAATAGGGATATTTGTTGGAGATCTGTAGATAAAGTTTGAAAGAATTGACATTAATGATATTCAGTCTTCAAATCCATGGGCACAGAATATCTGTCCATTTATTTGGATCTACTTTGATTCCCTTTATTACTGTTTTGTGGTTTTTCACCTACAGATCCTGTACATATTTCTTGGATGTGTATGTAAATATTTAACTTATTTTGGTGTTATTATAAATTTATTGTCATTTCAATTTCAATTTCTAATATTCATCACTGGCATAGGAAAGCAATAGACTTTAGTTTATTGACCTTATATCTGTGATTTCACAATACTTATTATAAGTTCCAGGAGATAGTTTCTGATTATTTTAGGTTTTCTATGCAATCATGTCATCTATGAATAAAGACAATCATTTATTCTTTTCTAATCTATATATATAATATTTATTTTTCTTGTCTTATTGTACCAGGTAGAGCTTCCAATACAATGTTGGACAAGAGGGGTTAAAAGGAAAATTGTTGCCTTTTCCTTCATCTTACAGGGGTCCTTAGTTTCTCACAACTATTATGTTACTTGTAGTGTTTTGTTTTGTTTTGTTTTGTTTTGTTTTGTTTTGTTTTGTAACTATCCTTTATCAAGGTTAAGTTCCCCTCTATTCCTAGTTTGCTAAGAGCTGTTATCATGGATGAGTGTTGGTTTTGTCAAATCTCTTTCAATGTCAATTAATACAATCATATGATTTTGCTTCTTTCTTTTGTCCCTGTGGTATATTATACTAATTGATTTTCAAATTTTGAAACAGTCTTGCATGCTTGGATAACTTATACTTTGTGATGGCATATAATTCTTATTTCGTTTTGGATTCAAGCTTTTAATATTTAGTTGAGGATTTTATATGTACATTAATGAGAGATATTCATGTACAATTTACTTTTCTTATCTATTTATTTGGTTTGGGTTTTAGGGCAATGCTGGTCTCGTAAAATAAGAAAGTGTTAGGCATAGCTTCTAAAAGAACACATCATTGACATAACATGATAAACCTATTTTTTTACATAGAAATTTTATTTTATTTATTTAAAAAAATTAATGTTTATTTTTTAAAGAGAGAGACAGAGTAAGAGTGGGGGAGTGGCAGAGAGAGAGGGAGACACAGAATCCAAAGTAGGCTCCAAGCTCTGAGCTGTCAGCACTAAGCCCGATGTGGGGCTCAAACCCACAAACTATGAGATCATGACCTGAGCTGAAGTCAGACGCTTAACTGACTGAGCCACCCAGGCACTCCTAAAAATTTTAGTTTTTAGAACAGTTTAAGTTGACTGCAAAACTGAGCAGAAAGTACTGAAAAATCCCATAAGCCCCTATTCCTCTCCCCACACACAGTCTCCCCAACTATCAACATCTTGCCACAGAGTTTGAATTTGTTGTAATTGAAACTCATTTTAAAATTATTTGACTTATCAATTTTCTACCATGAAATATACAGAGCTGTATGGGATGCAGTGCCTCTTTATTTATGATTTATGTTTTATTTCAAGGAGATAGAGTCGTGATTACAGTAAAAATTTATTGAAATCACAGAGTAGAAAGTCTTTATAGCCTTCATTCAATTGCTTTATAAAATTCTTGAGAGCAAGAACCATGATCATATTTTTTTCATATCTCTGGCATATATGACATTGCAGAGTGCTAAGCACAATGTAGATACTTAATAAATATTAATTGTCTGGAAGTGAATTTATATTTTTTAACTATGGTATTAAGATATGAAGTAGCAAAAGGGCACTTAAACAGTTTAAAATTATATATATTTTCCTAAGTAGATTTTAAGTCAATTAAAGAGAACAAAAAGTACACTTCCTCATTATCTTAACCTAGCATTCATTCATAGGATGCACCTAATAATTAACGTGTGATGACTTGAGAAATGAATGAAGAATGAAGTATACTTTATTAGTATATTTTTGAGATAGTAGACATGGTCTCTGACTCCTAGAAGCTACAGGCCAAAAATACCAAGACCTATTAATACAGCATTGTGATAAAAATATATTCTACTTAATTTATTTCTTCATTACATCCTGGTCTATAATGTGACTGGACTGAGGAGGTACAATAACTCTCCAGGAATAGTTTACAGAGCAGTAATTCATTTATAGGATTTACAGGTCATGGATGGAGGAAGACCTTGGAGTGATGATTAATGTCTGATCTCATTTATTTCCTTTTCCTGTAATCTAGCTTGCCCTTGTCAAGAAATATGCTCAGTTAGCCTATGTTATCTTTAAGAAATTTTACTGATCTACCTTTTTCATGTAGATGTACAATCCATCTGGAATTTATTGAAGTGCAGGCCAAGGTTTCTTTTTAAATTAATTTTCAATTTATTTAGGATTATTTATCAGAAAGACCATCTTTTCAGCACTGTAGTGGTGCCTTCATGACAGATAAATCAGATGTCCACGTATATGATAGGTTATTAATCTGAGTTTACTATTGTCTTCT
The DNA here is from genome assembly GCF_018350215.1 of Panthera leo. NCBI lineage: Eukaryota > Metazoa > Chordata > Mammalia > Carnivora > Felidae > Panthera > Panthera leo. Next base: position 186,274,657 of record NC_056679.1, on the reverse strand, counting down.
AGTAGTATATTTGTATAGCCTTATGTCACTTCACATCTTGTAAATTGAAATAAGTTTTGATATATGATAATATAAATCCTCTAGCTTGGCTCTTCTTCAAGATTCTTTTGGCTTTTTTGCTTGCATTTTCATATAAATATTTAAATTAACTTGTTAACTTACGTAAAGGAAAATGCTTGGATTTTAAGTAGCATGGCATAAATTTATAGATCAAGTTAGAGAGATTTGATATCTTTATCATATTAAGTTTTAAAATCCCTAAACTTAGGGGCACCTGGGTGGCTCAGTCAGTTGGACATCTGACTCTTGGTTTCAGCTCAGGTCATGATCTCATGGTTTGTGAGTTTGAGTCCCGCATCAGGCTCTGCACTGACAGTGTGGAGCTTGCTTGGGATTCTCTCTCCTTCCCTCTCTCTGCCCCTCCCTCAATGGGTGCTCTCTCTTTCAAATAAATAAACTTAAAGAAAAAAAAAAGAAAGTTTAAAATCCCTAAACTTAATATAATCCTTCATTTGTTTACATCTCCTTTTATTTTCACACAGATGTTTTGCTAAATTTCTGTGTAAAGATCTTTCCCATAATTTTGGGGTTTATTCCTAGGCATTTGATTTTGATACTTTGATAGATATATGTTGCTTTGTAAAATTTCACTATTTTCATATCACTGCAGTATTAAGATATAGATATAGATATAGATATAGATATAGATATAGATATAGATATATAGTTTATTTTCTATATTTAACTTGTATTCAACAACCCGCTTTAGATCATTAATTATAGTTTATTAGTGATCTTTTTAGATTTTTTAGTATACACATTCATGGTGTATGAACAATGACAATTTTATTTCTTACTTTCCAATCCTTACATCTTTACATTTTGGGAGTAGAGTGGGGCCTATTTACTAGCTTTGAGTTTCTAATATACTGTTGAATAGAGTTGGTGATAGTGGGCATAACTGTCTTATTTTTTTTTATCTCAGGAGAACATTTTCAATATTTTACAACTAAATATAATATTTTTTTGTGAAAATTTTATAGATTAAGGAAGTTTCATTCCTACTTAGCTGACAGGGTTTTTCTTTTAATTATTAAATGGGTAATGATTATTTTAAGATTTTTTTTAGATGATATTGTGATTTTCTTACTTAATTTTGTTAATGTGGTGATGGACGTCAATTTTTTTTAAAGTTTGGATAATTTTGCATGACTGAACTAAATTCCTATTTCTCATGATGTATTATCCTTTTTACATATTGCTGGAATTGTTTGCTGGTATTTTGTTTCAACTTTTTGCACTTATATTCATGAGAAGTTTATCTTACTATCTTACTAATTTATAATATCTTTGTCAGATTATGATATTAAAACTTGTCTCATAAATGAGGTTGACGATTTCAGAAACGGGTGGTGGTAGCATTCCAGATTCACAAATAGAAGCAGGTAGAGCAACTATATAACAAAACCAAGGGCTACCTGTGTGGCTCAGTCAGTTAAGCATCTGGCTTCTGCTCAGATCATGATCTCACAGCTCATGGGTTTGAGCCCTGCATTGGGCTCTGTGCTGACAGCTCAGAGCCTAGAGCCTGCTTCAGATTCTTGCCTCCCTCTCTCTCTGCCCCTCCCCAACTAGTGCTCTGTTTCTCTTTCCCTCTCTGTCTCTCTCTGTCTCTCTCTCACACGCACAGAAATAAATAAACATTAAAAAAAAAACCATAGTCAATATTTACAACAAACCTTGCTGACAGACTCTTTCCATGAACACTAAAATGCTATGTGGGTACAGGAAAACCATTAAAAATCCCAGTACCTGAATGGTATTGGCCTTGTGCTGGAGAAATAAGGATAAAGGAATAGCATGTCATCTAAGGACCTAAAAAGAAGATAATTCCCAAGAGCTAACTGATATCCATTGTAAAGTAATGGGATTGTTTTCAGACAGCAACAGAAATGGGTGGGGGCTGTATTCTCCTTACTAATGAGTGAGTGCAAGGAATTCTAGCCCTTAAAATAGTCTTGTTCTTATGATTTCTCAAACTGACCACCAGAGGTTTCCTTCCAGAATACAACCCATGATGAGAAACTATTAAGAGTAGAATAAAAAATTGATCAGGATAGGCACAAGAAAGAGACAGGAAAGAGAACATACACACCAAAGTTTGTGAAAGAGTAACCAAAATAATCCCAGAAAGCAAGCTTCCTTGTTTTTGAACCTTACATAAAAATAACAGAAGAGGAACCTCTGTGAAGTTAGAACTGCTTTTCTAAATTCCACTTCATTCTAAACATTTAGGAATGCTAATTCACATAAAGAATAACAGAAAAGTATCAAGATAAGATCTAGCACAAAATTATTACAAGACAAAAAAAAAAAAATCATAAAGAGCAAAATAACTTCCTTGCAGAAATCTATGTGCATGAAACCAGATCAAAACCATAAGTCACCACTTTAAAATGAGCTAACAGATACTTAAAACAATGAAGGATGTGAAGGAATAATATAAATCACAATTAGAAAAACTCAGAAAGTGATAAAAGAACTCTGGAAAATTTTGATGATTTTTCTTTTACCTTTGGCTTTTAATAATTTCTCTATTATGTGCCAGGATATACTTTGTTTTGTCTTTTTGTTTCTGCATTTAATTTGTTTGGGGGATCATAAGTTTTCATAAATCTATAGATTCATGTGTTCATCAATTTTGCAAGAATCACAGCTGTTATTTCTTCCAATATTGCTTCTGCTCTATTCTTTTTCTCCTCTTATCCTAAGCCTCTAAATATTCATGTTAAAAAATTTCACTGTATATACACATACACACATATATAATATGTGTGTACTATATGTGTACATATATAATATGTGTAACTATATGTGTACATATATATACACACATATATAATATGTGTGTATGTGTATATATATGTATATACACATATTTTATATTCTGTATCTTAAAATTCTTTATTTTTAGAGTTTTTTTTTTTTTCTAAAATTTGAGGGAGAGAGAGAGAGAGAAAGAGAGAGCATGAGTGAGGGTGATGGGCAGAGAGAGAGAATATCAAGTAAGCTCCAGACTCAGCACAGAGCCCAACACTGGGCTCAATCCCATGACCCTGGGATCATGACTTGAGTTGAAATCAAACATCAGACATTCAACGGACTGAGCCACCCAGGTGTTCCAATTAAAATTCTTTATTTTTATATCTGGGTATTTTTCTACTAATTTATTTTCCAGTTCATGTATCCTTTCTTCTGCCACATCAAATCTTCTCTTAAAACTATATGCAGGGGTGCCTGGGTGGCTCAGTCAGTTGAGTGGCGGACTTCGGCTCAGGTCATGATCTCGCGGTTTTTGAGTTCAAGCCCCACGTCGGACTCTGTGCTGACAGCTCAGAGCCTGGAGCCTGCTTCTGATTCTGTGTCTCCCTCTCTCTCTGCCCCTCCCCCACTCATGTTCTGTCTCTCTCTGTCTCAGAAATAAATAAACATTTAAAAAAAATTAAAAAAACTATATGCTCAGTTCTGAATTACAGTTGTAATCTTCAGCTCTTGGCAATGATTCATCTTTTAAAAAGTTCTCTGCTGAAAATTTCCAATTATGTGCATATTTTACTGAAAATATTAATCACAGTTTTAATGTTTCTTTCTGATAACTACAATATTTGAACCAATGTAGGTCTATTTCTATTATTTATTTTTCTTGGAGTTTATTTGCTCATTTTTGGGCATAACTGGTAAGGTAAGAATGAATGCTCTAGGGGCACTTGGGTGGCTCAGTCAGTTAAGCATCCGACTTTGGTTCAGATCATGATCTCATGGCTCGTGAGTTCGAGCCCAGTGTTGGGCTCTGTGCTGACAGCTCAGAGCCTGGAGCCTGCTTCAGATTCTGTGTCTCCCTCTCTGCTCCTGCCCCACTCCCACTCTCTGTCTCTCAAAAATGAATAAATGTTAAAAAAATTTTAAAAAGAATGAATGCTCTGTATTAAATATGAAAAAAATAAAATGGCTCTGGCTGCTGTTATGTATATTTACATATATGTATATTTACATATATGTGTGTATATACATATACACATGTATGTATATATACATATACACATGTGTGTATATATATGTATTTATGCATACACACACACATATATATTTTTTTTTTCTGTCCCAAGCCACTAGTGTACAGACAAAATTGGGTTTTAAGGTTCTGTTAAGAATGTTTTTTCTCTGGTTCACTCTTAAGCCTAGGGAATATCCCATGCATCTAAGGTGTAGTAAATTAGGGTCTCAACTGAAAGCCTAGGAATTTTGTCAAATCCTCTCTACCTTTGTTGAAGGTCAATTCCAAATTCAGTCTCTCCAGCAACACAAGACTGAATATATTATTTGTTCAATTTTTCTATTTCTATCTTACTTTACTTAGATTTAGATAAGGGCTATTTGATCCAGATGGCATCCTGGAAGAAATGGTGCTTGTGTTGTCTTTTTAATTTAATTAATATAACTGAGTAAAATATTTCAAAGTACAAAAAAGTTATGGGGAGCTAGATCTTGCTCCTCTAAAGCTGAAGTCACTAGAGAAAATGGAGGATCTGAGGGGTAAGTTTTTCTTCAAAAGTAGTGAGAACATGGACTGAGAAGTGAAACCAACATTTTTTTGAAATTCTTGCTGAGAGCAAAGAATGAATGAATTCCTCACCAAAAATAAGGTTTTCCTTCGTAATGAACTCCAGCTACTTTGTCCCAGCTGCCCCTATTCCATGGTAGATGAATTCAAGACATGTATATGTATGTAAAAAGGATTCACAGATATTACACAACCCACAAATATGCCTGGGAACCTTTCACACAGGTTCTATATTTGTGTATGCCTGGTAGATACCAGGTATATTGCCAGTTATTCTTACATGGAAAATTTGTTTCTGCCTTTATTCTGTGTTATGTTTGTATTGTCAATCCAAGATTATCAGTTTCACTTATCACTTAACTCACCCCTGGAACAAGATCTCTCAGTTTGGCTAAGAAGATCTCATCTATACCCTACTTCCTTGATTAATGATCTTCCTCATCTTCTTATCATTTTCTTCATAGCTTTCATTTTCTCCATCACTTGACCCTTTTTCTACTCAACTAATTTCTTTTACATTAAGTAGGACTCAGTTTCAGTCTCAGAGACCATGTCTATCTAGTAAGATATCCACTCTTCACCACAGAAGATGAACTTCCTCCTCCAACTATTCATGAACGCACAAAGTTAGGTGTTGATATTGGAAAAGAAAAAGTTATACTATGTCTATCCAAAGATGCTAATGATTTTTATGTAGAAAATCCTGCAGGATTTCATGTAAAGGATTTTGGGACAAATAAACAAGTTCAGTAAGGTATCAAAATACAAAAGTAATGCTCAAAAATCTATTGTATTTGTATAAACTGGCAATAAAATGAAACATATATAATTGTAGTTAAGAAAACAATTTCAGGGGCACCTGGGTGGCTCAGTCGGTTTAGCGTCCGACCTCGGCTCAGGTCATGATCTCGCGGTCTGTGAGTTTGAGCCCTGCGTCGGGCTCTGTGCTGACAGCCCAGAGCCTGGAGCCTGCTTCAGATTCTGTGTCTTCCTCTCTCTCTCTGACCCTCCCCCGCTCATGCTCTGTCTCTCTCTGTCTCAAAAATAAATAAACGTTTAAAAAAAAAAGAAAACAATTTCGTTTACAATAACATCAGAAGAATAAAATACTTTGGAATAAATTTAGCAAAAAAGTAAAACGTTTATATACTTAAAACTACAAAATACTGTTTTAAGGAACAAAAGAAAACTTAAATAAATGGAAAAGTATTTCAAGTACAACACTAAGTCTCCCAAAGATGTCAATACTCCCTAAACTTGTCTTCAAATTTTATGCAATCTCTATCAAAATCCCTGCTGGCTATTTTGCATAGGTTGACAAGGTAATTATAAGATTCATGTGGAAATTCAAGGGACACAGATGAGCTTAAACAATGTTTAAAAAAGAACAAAATTGTAATACTCATCCTTCCCAATTTCATCTCTTACTACAAAGTAATCAAGACAGTGTGGGACTAGTTGAAGGCTAGGCATATAAATCAATGGAATACAATTGAGAGTCCATAAATAAGATGTTGCAATTATGGTCAGTTAAATTTGAAAAGTGTTCCAAGATCATTTAATTGGAAAATAATTGTCTTCTCAGCAAATGTTCCTAGGACAACTGGACATCCACATGCAAAGGATAACTACCTTATACAATTTATAAAAAATAACTCAAAATTGATCATAGACCTAAATATAAGAATGAAATCTACAAAAGTCTTAGGAGAAACGATCAGAAAAAAATTTTCACATCCTTGGATTAAGCAGGTTTTTTTTGTTTATTTTTTGTTTTTCTAAGATATGACACCAAAACTTAGGTAACATTCCAAAAGTAGGTAAATTGGATTTCATCAAAATTTTTAAAGATGTACCTCAAAAGACACCTTTAAGAAAGTGAAAAAGCAACCCATAGAATGAGGAAAATAATTCAAAATCATGTTCTGATAAGGGACTTGTATCCAGAATAAATAAAGAACTCTTACCCTCTATAATAAAAAAACAAACAACTCAAGCAAAAATAAGTGAAAATATTTGAATAAACATTTTCCAAAGAAGATATATAAATGGCCAATAAGTATATGGCAAGATTCTCAAAATCATTAATCATTACTGAAATAGGATCAAACCAAAGTCAATTGATACTTCATACCCACTGGGATGGCTGAAATAAAACATACAGAAAATAATAAATATTGGCAAGGATGTGGGGAAATTGGAACCCTTGTATATTTTTGGTGGCAGTGGTTGTAAAATGGTAAAGACACTTAGGAAAAGACTTTAGCAGTTCCTCAATATGTTAAATATTGATTTGCTGTACAACACAGCAATTTCACTCCTGGATATGTGCCCAAGGGAATTGAAATGCACATCCACACAAAAATTTATATAAATGCGCTCATAGCACATTACTTATAATAACTTCAAAAAAACAGAAATAAAACAAATGTACAATTATTTAATGAATAAACAAAATGTGGTATACTCATAAAATGGGATATTATTCAGAAAGAAAATTAATAGGGGCACCTGGGTGGCTTAGTTGGTTGAGCATCTGACTCTTGATCTCAGTTCAGGCCATGATCTCATGGTTTGTGGGATCAAGCCCCACATCAGTGCTCTGTGCTGTCAGCATGGAGCCTACTTGGGATTCTCGGTTTCCCTCTCTCTCTGCCTCTTACCCACTCATGTGCTTGTGTACTTATGCTCTCTCTGTCTCTATCTCTGTCAAAATAAATAAATACATAAACTTTAAAAAAAGAAATAAACTGAGTAAAGTTTTGGTATAAATAAAGTTTGAAGAAGTAAATAAATGGGGGAAAAAGGAATTCTCTTATGCAGAAAAATTATAAACAATTTATGTAGATACTTTGCTTTCAAGCAGATGGATCACAATTCCTTTTATCTTAAATGTGGCCTTCACATAGTGACTACCTTCCAAAGAGTACAGCATGGAAAGGCAGGGGAAAGAATAACTTTATAGTAGAAGAATATGACAAACACTATTTCAGCCACATTTTCAAAGTTGACATCAACAATAATGAATCCTGCTGATATTAAGTACCCCTGATGCGAGATGACAATGGCACTTTATCTTTAGGGTCTTAGTCCCCCAAATCCATATCCCCAAACTAATCATAAGTAAAACATTAGACATATCATAATACAGGGACATTCTGCAAAATGTTTGAAAAATCCTCTTCAAAATGGTGCAAGTAATTGAGAACAAGGAAATTCTGAGCAACAGTCACAGGCAAGAGGTGCCTAAAAGTCATGGTGACTAAATGTAATGTAATATCCTGGGTGAGACTGTGAAGCAGAAAAATGTCATTAGATAAAAACTAGGGAAATAGAAAGTATAGATTTTAGTTAATAATAATATATCAATATTGGTTCATTAATTGTACCAAATGTACCATACTAATGTAAGGGAAGCTGGATGCAGTGTGTATGGGATCATACTTTACTATTTTCTCCCACAATTTTTCTGTGAATCTAAAGCTAGTCTAAATAGAAAGAAGAATTAAGTACTCATACATGCTACAATATGGATGAACCTTGAAAACATTTTGTTAAGTGAAAGAAGTTAGTTCAATTGCCCACATTTTGTATAGTTCCATCTCTATGATATGTTCAAAATAGGCAAATTCATTGAAATAAAAAGTAAACTAGTAGTTAGCAGGGGCTTGGGGAGAGGGGAAAATAGACTGAATGCTAATGAGTACGGAGTTTCTTTCCAGTGTGAAAAGCTTTCTGGAGTTAGATAGCAGTGGTGATTACACAACCTTGTGACTAAACCAAAAACTATTGAATTGTAATACTTTAAAGGTGAATTTTATACTATCTGAATTGAATGATATATCATTAAGTCTGTTATTGAAAAAATGTGGAGGTCTAAGATTAAAGTGAAATTGAAAATGAACTGATCAGTAAAATTTAAAATCTGTTACCATTTACCCAATCTTTAATGAATCTTTTTGATGTGGGTGGCTTTCAATGGACACACATCTAAAAAAATCACTTTCTTTTATAGTTTTGCAGCCAAATGAGTTAAAATATTTCTATTCAACACACAGGGTTCATTTTTTGGACACATTTACAGCCTTTTGTAAACATGAGTTAAGATGGGAAAGGTATAAAAAGTCCACAGTGCCCATTTCTCCCTCTGATATAATAACTATATAAATTTACATTTTTGAGTCATAGCATGAGGAGCGAGTTGATCAATTCATGAATTACTTACAATATTAAAGAATGGGAAAGGATTTCCCAATACAAAAAATTAAAGTTGCAAAATTTCTCAATATTTTTCATCACACTCCCTTCCTTTTTTACATGCAGGTCTTTCTGGTGTTAAGTTTTGTATTACCCAATAGGTAAATTCAACATCTGCATAAATTCCAGCAAAACAGGAGCACCAAGGTAGGAAAAATAATTGAAGTGATTTCATACAGTATATATTTTTAAAAATCACAAGAGTTGTCATGAATTAAAAATAATAATTGGTGGTCCTTACTCTTTTTTTAAATTTTTTAATGTTTATTTATTTTTGAGACACAGAGAGAGACAGAGCATGAGCAGAGGAGAGGTAGAGAGGGTGGGGGACAGAATTTGAAGTAGGCTCCAGGCTCTGAGCTGTCAGCACAAAGCCAGACATGAGGCTCGAACTTACAAGCCATGAGATCATGACCTGAGTGGAAGTTGGACGCTTAACCGACTGAGCCACCCAGGAGCCCCTGGTGGTCCATAATCTTATTTTATTTTTTGAGTTATGTAATTTAAAATCTATACACAGTAACATGATCTTAATAATACTTTAAGGATGTTCTTTGGCAGATTTCATTAGAAGGAAGATGGATATTGAAATTTATGCAATCCCCTCGAATGTCTGCTTTTTTCAGTCATGGAGAGCATCATGTGTTCAATAAAATCTCCTGAATCTTTACTTACCAAATACTTCCTATAGAATCATTTGAGTACAGAGAGACGATGGATCTAGCTGGCTCAGAGATGAAGCCTTAGAATAGGCATTAGAGAATAGGAGGGCTCAGACCAACCAAGAATAAGTCAAATGAATGATGCATGCACAGAGAATCATGGTAATTTTGGACACAATGGATTTAGCATGTTTATAAACATAATGGTTTAAAATTTTTTTCTGAAAGTAAGCAGTAATCTGAAATGTTTTGCATTCAGAATAGAGTTGTTTTCCTGACAGATACATTGTTAGATAAGTTTGCCTGCCAGTTGGTACTACTGGTGAGAAACCATTAAGACAATCAAGCTTGTGGTTCCATTAGAGTCCGGAAGAGATACCAAGAAGAGGTGTATAGGTTGAGGGAATCAGACAGACCAACAGATTGGAACTCTCCATGAGAATAAGGAGCAGAATGGGTGAGAATGATATGAGTAAAAATTTGGACTGATGGGGCTGGTGTTCAGAGGGTAAATACTGCTATATATTTCTGAGGTAAGGCTTTTCTAGGTCTTAAAGTTTCCAAGATGTGTCCCTGAAAATAGATGGATGAAGGAGTCTCAATGAGAATACTGTTGAAGTAAAATAGATCCAGAATGAGCCAGTTACATGAACAGCAAAATATCTCATCATTATGACAGAAGTTTTGGACCAGGTGGAAGGTATGCATCTTTACCAGTGAATAAGGTCAAGAGACTCAAAGGAGAGTAGCTGACTTTATGTTTCCTGTCACTTTTCTATGCAACTGTTATTTGACCTTCACGTGACTGGCTTTTCATGGCAGCCAGTCATGCTGTTGGTCTAATATTTCTGACTCTCTGCCCTGTAGGCCAGTGATAGACTTGTACATCCTGGCTCTCTTGAAAACCAAGATAGTAGATTTTAGATGAACTCAAACTTTTATTATTTCTATTCATGTTAATAATGCTAATAACAAATAACACTCATTGAGTGCTTACTGATAAGGCCTGCATTGTACCTTGCAATTTAAATGTATTATTTCACTTAAACCTTACAACAGGGCTATTTGTCAGTTATCTCTGACACAGATGAGGGAAAGTCAAGGCACAGAGCATTTATAACTTGAGAGTAGTGAAGCAATTTTGAACCCAGGCATGCTTACAATGAAAGATATTCGGAATAAAAATAGGTGTGATAATTAATTTTGTATATCAACTTGAGTAGGCCATGGGATGCTCAGATATTTGGTTAAACATTACCTCTAGATATGTCTGTGAAGGTGTTTCTTTATGAGGTCAGCATTTGCATCAGTAGATTGAATAAAGCAGATTTCCCTCCCAATATGGGTGGCATCAGATTTATTAAGGATCTGAATAGAACAAAAAGGCAGAGAAATGTGGAATTTGCTCTCTGCCTGAGAGTTTTTGAGCTGAGAAGTAGGTTTTCTTCTTGCACTTGGACTGACATGTAACATCATTGGCTCTCTTGGTTCTCAGACTGCGACTTACATCACCTGCTCTCCTGAGTCTCCAGCTTGTGACTGCTGATTGTTGGAATACTCAGCCTCCATAACCATGTGAACAAATTCTTTATAATAAATCTCTGTATATGCTGTTGGTTCTAATTGTCTATAGAATCCTTACTAACACAAAGGAGTAACAAAGTATAGGTAGGTCTTTTTTGCCCCAGTGTAGATCTATATCATTTCCTATTCTCCTACTCCCCTCTTTCTGCCTTCATGCAAATTCTAAGAATATCGTCATTTCTTCTATTGAGTTTCTGATCTATCTAGCAGTGAATATTCAGTGGCACCAACCAAGTAAGACAATAATTTAATAAGAATGCTTGAGATTTTATTCTTTCCCAACTTTGATGTAACATTGCCTGTAGCTTTCCGGGTAATTTTCAGAGTACACAGGGGTGTCATATGGCTGACACCTAAACACCTACACACTTATCTAAAAACAAAAATCCACACTAAATAAAATAAGCATAGTTCTCACAATGCAATATTGTAACAGCTATTGTGATTTTCTTATAAATAATCCCAAGTGAAGAACATTAGAAATAGGTATACATTTATAGCTATCTTTCTATTATAGAGGTAAATAAAAATAAAGTACTGATAAAATAGGTGATTTTCTCAATAATATCTATGCACTCTTATATTCTAATCACCCACACATTGGTACTTACTTAAATGGTTGAATAACATTATTTGCAACCACGTAAACATTTGTACAGCCCATTACTTATATTTTCAATTAAATACTCAAATTATGCCCTATTTCACTGATATGTGCAATAAATAAAAGTAAGATTTAAACAAAATATAACAAAGCTTGAAGGCAAGATGAGTGTCTTTTAAAAGTTGTTTCCTAGTCTTGTGCATCAGAAATAGAAGTAAAACAGAAATGGCCAGAGTTGGCTTTAATGTTTATTTTACATTTAAGACAACATATTCAGTAATGTGTTTATGGAGTTTCTGATCCAGAGCACATTACAAAGAAATGAATTGCCTGTTACTGGGCTTCACTTCTAGAATATATATGTATACATATTTTCTACAGTTTTATATATATATATATATATATGTGTGTGTGTGTGTGTGTGTGTGTGTGTGTATATATATATATACACACACACCTGTGAGTAATATATATATACATACATATATACACATATACATATATACACACATACACGTATATACCTATATATATACGTGTATGTGTATATATATGTATATACATATACACATATGTATATGTGTATATGTATATATATATACACACATATAGATATGGTATATACCTATACATATGGGTGTGTATACATATGGGGTATACACACCCATATGTATAGGTATATACCATATATACCTATATATATGTATATGTGTGTGTGTGTGTGTGTGTGTGTGTGCACGCGCGTGTGTGTGTTTAATTGCAGCTAAAATGAAGGCAACCTGTCTTAAGCAGTCGGGTACTGGAGGCTAAAGTGAAATCATCTTTCATATTTTACAAATCTTAAGGGACTTGTGTTTAACCCAAGACCTTCAAATGTAACCGATTGATGTGATGTGACAAATTACAAGTAGTATATAATGGGTTATTTTGGACACTTTGGGAACTGCATTTTTCTTTTGCCATATTCATGCTTCTATTGACAATGCTTTCTATATTCAGATTCTGCTACCCAGCACACTGCAAGTGTTAGAGGTACATAATTAATTTTTTTCTCAATAATTTTTTTTTGCATAAAATCTAGGAGCTCTATAAATCTCCCTCAGATGTGCAAATACATGAGCACTCCAGGAAAGAAATATAACCGAGTAGCAACCTGGAGTTGCTCATCACACCATGGTTCTTATCTGGTCACATAGATCTCCCTGAACATGTGTTAATGGAATATTAAGCAAGCTTGATCTAACTGCAGAGACTGTAGAAAGGAATCCAAAAAAATCCTTCATTCAACTTGCAGTTTTTCATCTCTTCTATTCTCATATGAAATGTTACTACATGAGTTTCTATCCACTGTAAAATGACAATTATAAAAATGTAATCTTTTATGAATATATGTATGTGTATATTCATATTCACACATTTATATTATATATATACTTATATATAAGTAGTAGAGAAGAATGGAAGTGATAAACTGAAGTTTATTCATTCCCATGTTCACTTAAGCAATATTTATTAAATACTTATTATGTGTCAAACATTATACTAGGTGCTATAGAAGTAACTCTTTAAACAAAAGTTTGCATTCTAAGTGGAAGAAAGGAGATCCTTAGTCAAAGAATTATGTAAAAAATAATGTAACTACTATTATGCTAAGTGCATAATAGAAGTGCTACATGCTGTAAGAATACATAATTGAAGAATCAAAACCAGTTATTTGGGGGAGGAAATTGGGAAAGGGTAGATTTGGTGGTGAAATTGACATTTTAAGTTGCAACCTGGAATATGAGTTGCAAGGTAAAGAGGATTAGCAAGTGATATTCATCATAAAAGATCCATTCCTTGGATTATACATTCAGAAATCTCTGAGAAAAAGAGCAGCTAATGAATAAAAGTTAGGCATCAAGTCTGTGAATGATTAGTAATTCCACCACCACCACTGCATATGGAACATCATTTTTCAGGCTAAAGACTGAGGCCAAAAAATATGGTTTTTGAGAAGAAAACTAGTTTATTGCTTATATCTGCACCAGCTCCCATTTTCTCTGTAAATCCTTTTCTTATCTTGACCTCATACAAAGTCCTAAAGAAGGATTATAAAACAACAAAAGAAGCAGTATTTGAATAAAAGGCAAATAATAAACAGAAGACCACAATATACATTTGTTGTAGACATAACATAAATCTCTTTTGGAAAATTCTGGTATGCAAAAAATGAAACTTCTTCCTTCCTGATGCTACAGCTATAGGGTGTTATTCAGTGCCAAGACATGGACTGAGGACAGGGCATCTGTTCTCAAACATCAGCTCAGAGTTGACAGTGAATTCTCATTGTCCCTGCCTATGTGGCCCTGTGACATCTAGTGGTTCTCCATGGTTTCTGAGTTATTCCTGGGGGGCAAACTTCTGTTTGTAATCCCATTTGACTGATGTACCATGCTATTATTTCTATGCTGGTTCCTTGCCTTTCAGATGTTGTAGCTGGGAAGCACGGTATCACAATCCTATTTTTCCCAGATCTATGTATATGTCCATATTTCTCTACTCCCCTAGCCTGGGGTAATCTTGGAATCTGAATGAAATCTTTCTTTTTTCACACTTTTTCAAACCACCTTGTATATGCTTACCACTATAGGGCTTTCTGGACACAAAATTTAGGAGGTAAAAGTGTATTCATTGCTTTCTGCCAGGCCACAGACTCGCCTGAAGGAAAAAAGGACAAAATTTGCCAACTGCCTAAAGAGGGGAAAATTAAAGTAAAATGAAGGGGAGGAAAGAAAAGACAAATTAAGATTTCAAAATGTTTTCCAAGCAAATATGGAATAAGAGTGGTCTACAATAGATGATTGAAACAAAAACAGAGAATCCATTGACCAGTGGAATAAAATTGAGCCTTCAAGTCTCCCTCACATAAATGTCCACTGCCTTCTGCACCTCCACATATCCCAGTTGATAGCCTATTTGCCACATGGTCATTTCACACTTGTCACGTTCTACCATAGGACAGATCAGGTGTCTTGCTTTCCTTGTTTCCCCCTTAAAAACCACTTCAGTATTTGGCATATAACTACCACTGACTGTTTGCTAAGCAAATTACTAAACACACACAGAGAAAGAATATTTTAACCACAGCATTTCAAACACATGAAAATCAAAAGAAATATTGACATAGTGGTTAAAAGAGAAACCAAAAGGTAGGCAATGAGCTTCATGATGACAGTACTCAGCCTCTTTGTCTGAATCTCTGGAATCACATGTAAAGTCTAGTACATACTAGATCTAGAGGCTTGTTGAAATGTTGAAAAAAATGCTTAGTGTATGTATTTCCATAATTGATTCTTTCATAACACTCTTTGGTGATATTTAAAAAATTGCATATATGGTCTAATTCCTTGTTGTGGCATATTCACAAATATTTTCAAGAACAAGTAGCTTACCACTTAGAAATATAAGATATGAAAACATATATATGCGTGTGTGTATATGTGTTTTTGTATTGTATAATATATATATATACATATATGTGTGTGTGTTGTATATATATATTATACAATATATATAGAGAGAGAAATTTGCATATAATATATATGTATATTGTGTGTGTACTGTATATATATATTGTATACCATATATATATGTATACACACACACACACACACACACACACACACACAGACACATACATATAGAAAGAGAGAGAGAGAGAGAGAAGTTTGTGCAAAAGGCCAGAAACTGGAAGGTTGCCAATGAAATCTGCATTGAGTCACACGCTTCATTCCCTGAACTGAAGATTATAAAAGAGAGGGATGGCATGCAGGCAGTTTCTTAGTGCTTTTGGGATTACCACCTGTGGAAAGGAAGGGATTGTACTAGAGAATTTGCAATCTCAGAAATGGCCCTGTGAGGAGCTTGGGTGACTCAGTCAGTTAAGAAACTTACTATTGGTAAGCTCAGGTCATGATCTCAGGGTTTGTGAGATCCAACCTGCATTGGGCTCTGTGCTGACACTGCAGAACCTGCTTGGGATAGATCTCTCTCTCCTTCTTTGTTTATGCCTCCACCACTTGCACAGTCTCTCTTTCTCTCTCTCCAAATAAATAAATTTTTTAAAAATGAAAAACAAAATTAGCCCTGGACAAACCCATGGGAGCTTTGAACCTGAGATGGCTGTATACATTTTTCTCAAGTTCTGGGAAGGTGTCTAAATATTTGTATCCATGTTATTGAAGATTGCCTACCCCGGAAAAGATTCATGCTTATTAAAAGACTCTTCAGCTAAAGAAATTTGGAAAAGGGCTTACAGCATTCCCAGCAGGTAGAGACATAAGTCCTTCATTATTAACAGGAGATTCACTAGAAGAGGCACAGCATAACATTCATTATACATGGTATTTAAGGCAAACAGTGAAAAACAATGGCGTTCATATAAGCAAATAAGTCAATAGAACAGAATTGAGAGTAAAATACAGACTATTCCACGCTTGCATTAGAACAATTGCATTAAAATTAGGACAAGAAAATAGATCCTTAATACTCCCCATTCACAAAAACATATTTCAGATAATTAAGGACTTAAATGGAAAAAATGCTTTAAAACTACCAGAAGAAAATGTATTAGATACTTTCACTCACAGGAGGACATGATTTATTAGGTAGCACCCTAGATCACATGTTATTAAGGAAAAACAAAATAAAGTTTACAATATTAAATTAAAAAATATATGACAATATGTTGTAAACTAATAGACTGAGAGCCTATTTGAACATAAAAGGGCAAAGTAATATATACATAAACATATACACTGTAATAATAGCCTACTGTTGACTAGAAGACTTACCAATAACATAGTCAATTAACACATTTTTGTATATGCATTCTATACTGTATTTTTTTTTTTAAACGTTTATTTATTTTTGAGACAGAGAGAGACAGAGCATGAACAGGGGAGGGGCAGAGAGAGAGGGAGACACAGAATCTGAAACAGGCTCCAGGCTCTGAGCGGTCAGGTCAGCACAGAGCCCGACGCGGGGCTTGAACTCACAGACGGTGAGATCATGACCTGAGCCGAAGTCGGACGCTTAACCGACCAAGCCACCCAGACGCCCCTATACTGTATTTTAAAAATAAAAGATCCGGCCGGAAGATGGCGGCGTAGGAGGACGCGGGGCTCACAGCGCGTCCTGCCGATCACTTAGATTCCACCTACACCTGCCTAAAGAACCCAGAAAACCGCCAGAGGATTAGCAGAAGGGAGTCTCCGGAGTCAAGCGCAGACCAGAGGCCCACGGAAGAGGGTAGGAAGGGCGGCGAGGCGGTGCGCGCTCCACGGACTGGCGGGAGGGAGCCGGGGCGGAGGGGCGGCTCGCCGGCCAAGCAGAGCCCCCGAGTCTGGCTGGCAAAAGCGGAGGGGCCGGACAGACTGTGTTCCGACAGCAAGCGCGACTTAGCGTCTGGGAGGTCAGAAGTTAACAGCTCTGCTCGGAAAGCGGGAAGGCTGGAGGACAAAGGGAGGGAGAGCTGCTGAGCCCCCGGACGGCAGAGCTCAGCTTGGCGGGGAACAAAGGCGCTCACCAGCGCCATCTCCCCCGCCCATCCCCCAGCCAAAATCCCAAAGGGAACCAGTTCCTGCCAGGGAACTTGCTCGCTCCGCGCAAACACCCAACTCTGTGCTTCTGCGGAGCCAAACCTCCGGCAGCGGATCTGACTCCCTCCCGCTGCCACAGGGCTCCTCCTGAAGTGGATCACCTCAGGAGAAGCGAGCTAAGCCTGCCTCTCCAGCCCCCGTGCACCTTGCCTACCCACCCCAGCTAATACGCCAGATCCCCAGCAACACAAGCCTGGCAGTGTGCAAGTAGCCCAGACGGGACACGCCACCCCACAGTGAATCCCGCCCCTAGGAGAGGGGAAGAGAAGGCACACACCAGTCTGACTGTGGCCCCAGCAGTGGGCTGGGGGCAGACATCGGGTCGGACTGCGGCCCCGCCCACTAACTCCAGTTATACACCACAGCACAGGGGAAGTGCACTGCAGGTCCTCACCACGCCAGGGATTCTCCAAAATGACCAAACGGAAGAATTCCCCTCAGAAGAATCTCCAGGAAATAACAACAGCTAATGAACTGATCAAAAAGGATTTAAATAATATAACAGAAAGTGAATTTAGAATAATAGTCATAAAATTAATCGCTGGGCTTGAAAACAGTATACAGGACAGCAGAGAATCTCTTGCCACAAAGATTGAGGGACTAAGGAACAGTCACGAGGAGTTGAAAAACGCTTTAAACGAATTGCAAAACAAAATGGAATCCACGATGGCTCGGCTTGAAGAGGCAGAGGAGAGAATAGGTGAACTAGAAGATAAAGTTATGGAGAAAGAGGAAGCTGAAAGAAAGAGAGATAAAAAAATCCAGGAGTATGAGGGGAAAATTAGAGAACTAAGTGATACACTAAAAAAAAATAATATACGCATAATTGGTATCCCAGAGGAGGAAGAGAGAGGGAAGGGTGCTGAAGGGGTACTTGAACAAATTATAGCTGAGAACTTCCCTGAACTGGGGAAGGAAAAAGGCATTGAAATCCAAGAGGCACAGAGAACTCCCTTCAGACGTAACTTGAATCGATCTTCTGCACGACATATCATAGTGAAACTGGCAAAATACAAGGATAAAGAGAAAATTCTGAAAGCAGCAAGGGATAAACGTGCCCTCACATATAAAGGGAGACCTATAAGACTCGTGACTGATCTCTCCTTTGAAACTTGGCAGGCCAGAAAGGCTTGGCACGATATCTACAGTGTGCTAAACAGAAAAAATATGCAGCCGAGAATCCTTTATCCAGCAAGTCTGTCATTTAGAATAGAAGGAGAGATAAAGGTCTTCCCAAACAAACAAAAACTGAAGGAATTTGTCACCACGAAACCAGCCCTACAAGAGATCCTAAGGGGGATCCTGTGAGACAAAGTACCAGAGACATCACTACAAGCATAAAACATACAGACATCACAATGACTCTAAACCCATATCTTTCTATAATAACACTGAATGTAAATGGATTAAATGCGCCAACTAAAAGACATAGGGTATCAGAATGGATAAAAAAACAAGAGCCATCTATTTGCTGTCTACAAGAGACTCATTTTAGATCTGAGGACACCTTTAGATTGAGAGTGAGGGGATGGAGAACTATTTATCATGCTCCTGGAAGCCAAAAGAAAGCTGGAGTAGCCATACTTCTATCAGACAAACTAGACTTTAAATTAAAGGCTGTAACAAGAGATGAAGAAGGGCATTATATAATAATCACAGGGTCTATCCACCAGGAAGAGCTAACTATTATAAATGTCTATGCGCCAAATACCCGAGCCCCCAGATATATAAAACAATTACTCATAAACATAAGCAACCTTATTGATAAGAATGTGGTCATTGCAGGGGACTTTAACACCCCACTTACAGAAATGGATAGATCATCTAGACACACAGTCAATAAAGAAACAAGGGCCCTGAATGATACATTGGATCAGATGGACTTGACAGATATATTTAGAACTCTGCATCCCAAAGCAACAGAATATACTTTCTTCTCGAGTGCACATGGAACATTCTCCAAGATAGATCATATACTGGGTCACAAAACAGCCCTTCATAAGTATACAAGAATCGAAATCATACCATGCATACTTTCAGACCACAATGCTATGAAGCTTGAAATCAACCACAGGAAAAAGTCTGGAAAACCTCCAAAAGCATGGAGGTTAAAGAACACCCTACTAACGAATGAGTGGGTCAACCAGGCAATTAGAGAAGAAATTAAAACATATATGGAAACAAACGAAAATGAAAATACAACAATCCAAACGCTTTGGGATGCAGCGAAGGCAGTCCTGAGAGGAAAATACATTGCAATCCAGGCCTATCTCAAGAAACAAGAAAAATCCCAAATACAAAATCTAACAGCACACCTAAAGGAAATAGAAGCAGAACAGCAAAGGCAGCCTAAACCCAGCAGAAGAAGAGAAATAATAAAGATCAGAGCAGAAATAAACAATATAGAATCTAAAAAAACGGTAGAGCAGATCAACGAAACCAAGAGTTGGTTTTTTGAAAAAATAAACAAAATTGACAAACCTCTAGCCAGGCTTCTCAAAAAGAAAAGGGAGATGACCCAAATAGATAAAATCATGAATGAAAATGGAATGATTACAACCAATCCCTCAGAGATACAAACAATTATCAGGGAATACTATGAAAAATTATATGCCAGCAAATTGGACAACCTGGAAGAAATGGACAAATTTCTAAATACCCACACTCTTCCAAAACTCAATCAGGAGGAAATAGAAAGCTTGAACAGACCCATAACCAGCGAAGAAATTGAATCGGTTATCAAAAATCTCCCAACAAATAAGAGTCCAGGACCAGATGGCTTCCCAGGGGAGTTCTACCAGACATTTAAAGCAGAGATAATACCTATCCTTCTCAAGCTATTCCAAGAAATAGAAAGGGAAGGAAAACTTCCAGACTCATTCTATGAAGCCAGTATTACTTTGATTCCTAAACCAGACAGAGACCCAGTAAAAAAAGAGAACTACAGGCCAATATCCCTGATGAATATGGATGCAAAAATTCTTAATAAGATACTAGCAAATCGAATTCAACAGCATATAAAAAGAATTATTCACCATGATCAAGTGGGATTCATTCCTGGGATGCAGGGCTGGTTCAACATTCGCAAATCGATCAACGTGATACATCACATTAACAAAAAAAAAGAGAAGAACCATATGATCCTGTCAATCGATGCAGAAAAGGCCTTTGACAAAATCCAGCACCCTTTCTTAATAAAAACCCTTGAGAAAGTCGGGATAGAAGGAACATACTTAAAGATCATAAAGGCCATTTATGAAAAGCCCACAGCTAACATCATCCTCAACGGGGAAAAACTGAGAGCTTTTTCCCTGAGATCAGGAACACGACAGGGATGCCCACTGTCACCGCTGCTGTTTAATATAGTGCTGGAAGTTCTAGCATCAGCAATCAGACAACAAAAGGAAATCAAAGGCATCAAAATTGGCAAAGATGAAGTCAAGCTTTCGCTTTTTGCAGATGACATGATATTATACATGGAAAATCCGATAGACTCCACCAGAAGTCTGCTAGAACTGATACATGAATTCAGCAAAGTTGCAGGATACAAAATCAATGTGCAGAAATCAGTTGCATTCTTATACACTAACAATGAAGCAACAGAAAGACAAATGAAGAAACTGATCCCATTCACAGTGGCACCAAGAAGCATAAAATACCTAGGAATAAATCTAACCAAAGATGTAAAAGATCTGTATGCTGAAAACTATAGAAAGCTTATGCAGGTAATTGAAGAAGATATAAAGAAATGGAAAGACATTCCCTGCTCATGGATTGGAAGAATAAATATTGTCAAAATGTCAATACTACCCAAAGCTATCTACACATTCAATGCAATCCCAATCAAAATTGCACCAGCATTCTTCTCGAAACTAGAACAAGCAATCCTAAAATTCATATGGAACCACAAAAGGCCCCGAATAGCCAAAGTAATTTTGAAGAAGAAGACCAAAGCAGGAGGCATCACAATCCCAGACTTTAGCCTCTACTACAAAGCTGTCATCATCAAGACAGCATGGTATTGGCATAAAAACAGACACATAGACCAATGGAATAGAATAGAAACCCCAGAACTAGACCCACAAACGTATGGCCAACTCATCTTTGACAAAGCAGGAAAGAACATCCAATGGAAAAAAGACAGTCTCTTTAACAAATGGTGCTGGGAGAACTGGACAGCAACATGCAGAAGGTTGAAACTAGACCACTTTCTCACACCATTCACAAAAATAAACTCAAAATGGATAAAGGACCTGAATGTGAGACAGGAAACCATCAAAACCTTAGAGGAGAAAGCAGGAAAAGACCTCTCTGACCTCAGCCGTAGCAATCTCTTACTCGGCACATCCCCAAAGGCAAGGGAATTAAAAGCAAAAATGAACTACTGGGACCTTATGAAGATAAAAAGCTTCTGCACAGCAAAGGAAACAACCAACAAAACTAAAAGGCAACCAACGGAATGGGAAAAGATATTTGCAAATGACACATCGGACAAAGGGCTAGTATCCAAAATCTATAAAGAGCTCATCAAACTCCACACCCGAAAAACAAATAACCCAGTGAAGAAATGGGCAGAAAACATGAATAGACACTTCTCTAAAGAAGACATCCGGATGGCCAACAGGCACATGAAAAGATGTTCAACGTCGCTCCTTATCAGGGAAATACAAATCAAAACCACACTCAGATACCACCTCACGCCAGTCAGAGTGGCCAAAATGAAGAAATCAGGAGACTATAGATGCTGGAGAGGATGTGGAGAAACAGGAACCCTCTTGCACTGTTGGTGGGAATGCAAATTGGTGCAGCCGCTCTGGAAAGCAGTGTGGAGGTTCCTCAGAAAATTAAAAATAGACCTACCCTATGACCCAGCAATAGCACTGCTAGGAATTTATCCAAGGGATACAGGAGTACTGATGCATAGGGGCACCTGTACCCCAATGTTTATAGCGGCACTCTCAACAATAGCCAAATTATGGAAAGAGCCTAAATGTCCATCAACTGATGAATGGATAAAGAAACTGTGGTTTATATACACAATGGAATACTACGTGGCAATGAGAAAAAATGAAATATGGCCTTTTGTAGCAACATGGATGGAACTGGAGAGTGTGATGCTAAGTGAAATAAGCCATACAGAGAAAGACAGATACCATATGGTTTCACTCTTATGTGGATCCTGAGAAACATAACAGAAACCCATGGGGGAGGGGAAGGAAAAAAAAAAAAAAAAAAAGAGGTTAGAGTGGGAGAGAGCCAAAGCATTAGAGACTGTTAAAAAACTGAGAACAAACTGAGGGATGATGGGGGGTGGGAGGGAGGGCAGGGTGGGAGGGAGGACAGGGTGGGTGATGGGTATTGAGGAGGGCACCTTTTGGGATGAGCACTGGGTGTTGTATGGAAACCAATTTGACAGTAAATTTCATATATTAAAAAATAAAAAAAAAAAAAAGAAAAAAAAAAAAGAAATTGTGGTTTATATACACAATGGAATACTACGTGGCAATGAGAAAAAATGAAATATGGCCTTTTGTAGCAACATGGATGGAACTGGAGAGTGTGATGCTAAGTGAAATAAGCCATACAGAGAAAGACAGATACCATATGGTTTCACTCTTATGTGGATCCTGAGAAACATAACAGAAACCCATGGGGGAGGGGAAGGAAAAAAAAAAAAAAAAAGAGGTTAGAGTGGGAGAGAGCCAAAGCATAAGAGACTGTTAAAAACTGAGAACAAACTGAGGGTTGATGGGGGGTGGGAGGGAGGGCAGGGTGGGTGATGGGTATTGAGGAGGGCACCTTTTGGGATGAGCACTGGGTGTTGTATGGAAACCAATTTGACAGTAAATTTCATATATTAAAAAATAAAAAAATAAAAAATAAAAAAAAAATAAAAATAAAATAATATAGAGAAGAGAAAATGTAATTAAGAAAATCATAAGGAAAAGAAAATACATTTACAGTACTGTGCTGTAAAATATCTGTGTATAAGTGGACCTTCAGAGTTCAAACCCATATTATTTATATATATGTATTTAAATTATAACATAAATTACTATGAAAAAGATGAACAATGAAGTAATAAAAGGGGTAAGGACTACGCATAGGCAATTCAAATATGAAGAAATCCGAAGGGCCATTAAACTTAAAAAAAAAAACAAACCTGAATCATAATTGTAAATTTAGGCAAATTAAAACAATGATATATTTTGTCATATCAGATTAGCAAAACAAAATCTGAAAATATCAAGATTTGGTTTATAGGAGACAAGAATTTTCATGTAATAGTCCTGATGATGTATTGGTAAAACAACTTTGGAAACCAGTTTTGCAAATCTAATAAAAGGTTAAAATGCACAACTATAAAATCCTGCATGTATAAGGGATATATAAAAGGATATGCATTATAACATTATTTATAATCTAAAAAATAACCAAACCTAGGTGCTTGAGTGGCTCAGTTGGTTGAGCATCCAACTCCTGGTTTCCGCTCAGGTCATGATCTCACAGTATTGTGGGGTCTGGGCCGGGGCACCGGCAGCGGGGAGCTTGCTTGGGATTCTCTCTCACCCTGTCTCTCTCTGCCCTTCCCCCACTCACGCTGTCTCTGTGTCTCTCAAGTACACTTTAAAACAATTAAATAAAGTTTATTTAAAAAAAACAAACCAACTGTTTATCCAGTGGGGAATATAAAATTGTATTATGATATATACAGCATGTCTAGAAAGCAATACAGTGAAAGAAATATTGATAGAGTGTAACAATATTTTTATAAATTAAAAACATTAAATTCTCTACATCTGCATGCATAGTAAAATTACAAAAACATGTGCTTTAAAGTATATAGCATATTCAAGATGTTATCTGACTTTCTCAAGGGAGTAGAAAAAAATTTGAAAGGAAACAAATAGAACTTCATCTTGATCTGGAATTTTCTGTCCAAAACATTTTACCTAAAGAAAAAAAAAATGTTTGTAATTCTCATGCTAGGTAACAGAATGATGGTAACTGTTCTCTATACATTTCCGTACTTTAAAACACTCTTCAAAATAAAATAACTATTGTCAACATGTCAGTTATTTCTTTTTTTAAGTGTATTTATTTATTTTGAGAGAAACAGAGACAGTGCAAATGGGGGAGCAGCAGGGAGAGAGAGAAAGAGAGAGAGAGAGAGAATCTCAAGCAGGCTAAGCACTGTCAGCCCAGAGCCCAACGTGGGGCTGGAACCCAAGAACTGTAAGATCATGACCTGAGCTGAAACCAAAAGACAGACACCTAATGACTGAGCCACCCAGGTGCCCCTCGATGTCAGTCATTTCTAACTCAATCTACAGGTTCATCAATTCATCAATGCAATCCCAATAAAAACCACACCAAATTATTTTATGGATATTCACAATTGATTCTAAAGTTTATATGGAGGGGCAAAAGATGGAGAATACTTAATACAATATTGAAGAAGAACAAAGTTGGAGGGCTTATGTTATCCAACTTCATAAACTTACTATGAAGCTACTCATCAAAACAGTGTAGCATTCGTGAAAGAATAGACAAATAGATAAGTGCAAGAGAATATAGAGATGACAATAGCCCCCATAAATATAATCAACTGGTATTTGACAAAAGAGCAAAGGCAATGTAATGCAGCAAAACAGTCTTGTCAACAAATGGTGCTAAGACAACTAGACAACTAGACACCCACATGCAAGAAAGTTAATCTAGACCAAGGCCTTGCATCATTCACAAAAATTAACTCAAAATGGATCATAGACCTAAATGTTAAACACAAAACTAGAAGATAGTGTAAGAGAAAACCTGAATGACGTTGGGTATGGTGATACCTTCTTAGATAGAACACTAAAGACACACTCCATAAAAGAAATAGTTGATTAGCTGGACTTCATTAAAATTAAAAATTTCTGCTCTGCAAAAGACAATGTCAAGAGAATAAGAAGACAAGCCACAGACTGGGAGAAAATACTTGCCAAAGACATATCCGGAAAGTGACTTATCCAAAATACGCAAAGATTTTTTCTTTAATTTTTTTAACGTTTATTTATTTTTGAGACAGAGAGAGACAGAGCATGAACGGGGGAGGATTAGAGAGAGGGAGACACAGAATCTGAAACAGGCCCCAGGCTCTGAGCTGTCAGCACAGAGCCCGACGCGGGACTCGAACTCACAGACTGTGAGATCATGACCCGAGCTGAAGTCGGATGCTCAACCGACTGAGCCACCCAGGCGCCCCCGCAAAGATTTTTTAAAATTCAAAAATAAGAAAACAAATAACTTGATTAAAAAGTGGACAAAAGACTTTTTCAGACACCTCACCAAGTATAATAATTATTATACAGATGGAAAATAAGCATATGAAAAGATGCTCCATATCATATATCATTAGGGAAATAAAATTAAAACAATTATGTGACACTACTACATGCATATAAGAATGGCCAAAATCCAGAACACTGATGACACCAAGTGCTAGTGAGGACACGGTACCCGAGAACCTCTCATTCACTCCTTGTAAGAATTCAAAATGGTACAGACACTTTGGAAAACAGTTTGGTGATTTCTTACAAACTAAACCTTCTCTTATATGATCCAGCAAATGTGCTCCTTAGTATTTCCCCAAAAAGAGTTGAAAGCTTACATTGACATACAAACCTGCACATAGTTGTTTACTGCAGCTTTCTTCACAATTACCAAAATTTGGAAGCAACCAAAATGTCTTTCAGTAGGTGAATGGACAAATATACTGTGGTATATCCAGACAATGGACTATTTTTCCGTGTTTAAAAAAATGAAGTGTTAAGCCAAAGAAAGGTGTGGAGGACACTTACATGCATATTGCTAAGTGAAATAAGCCAATCTGAAAATGTACATGCAATATAAATGTACATGCAATATAATTACAGCTATAGGACATTCTGGAGAAGGCAAAGTTATGTAGACAGTAAAAACATCAGTGGTTTCCACAGGTTGGGCAAGGGAAAGGTTGAATAGGTAGAGCACAGAGGATTTTTAGGGCAGTGAAACTACTCTGTAAGATACTAGACGTTTGGACACATGTCATTCTACATTCGTCTAACGCATAGAATGTACAAGAGTGAACAAAAAAAAATGTAAGCTATGGACTTTGGGTGATAATGATGTGCCAGTGTAGGCTCATTAATTGTAACAAATGTAGCACTGTGGTGGGAGATGTTGATAAGAGATGAGACAGTGCAAGTGTGGGAGTAGGGGATATATGGGAAATCTCAGTACTTTCCTCTTAATTTTACTGTGAACCTAAAGAAGAAAGACCTAAAGGAAAAAAAGAGTACTTTTTTTTTTACCATATAAATAAAACAGTATTTCCTTCTTACCTTTAAAACGAGAAGATATGTGACATTTTGCTAATGTAGTTTCAAAGTATAAATTGTCAGGAACTTCAAAGTAACTGCCTCTTTTCAGTAAAATATATTATCTCTAGTTAAGTGTCTGATTTTGCTGAATCTTCTGATTCCAACTGTCCTCTCAGGCTTAATGTCTTCTCCATTTGGTGTTTTATTTAATCCTGGGTTTCAGTTCAAACACTATACCAGGTGATCAATAGAAAATATGATATAATTGATCCAAATGAATGAGTGGCCCAGAAAATCACCAATAGCTATTTCACTGACTAGTATTTATTTATATTCTATCTTTTTCCCCAGAAGTTTTGAGGAGCCTTTCAGAAAAAAGCAAATGCAAAGTGTAGAATAGAAATAGAAAAACAGGTACAAGGATAAGAGAAGATTAACACAAAAAAAGTCAGCTATAATTCTGTTTTGACTCCGAGTATCCAGGCATCAAGGTCAAAAGGAGAAACATGCTCAGTTATATAGTTTGTAGAAAGAAAAATATTATTTTAGTTTCTTTTCAAGACAAAGTTTTTCCTATTACTTAATTTTGTAAGAAATTTCCCAAGTGGGACTTAATATAATGGCTACTAATTGATGTAATAGGTACAATGTCTTTTGATTCTTTCCTGTAGGAAACTTAAAAAAAAGACGATAGATAGATAGATAGATAGATAGATAGATAGATAGATAGATAGATGATAGATAGATAGATAGATAGATATAGATAGATAGATATAGATATAGATATAGATATATAGATATCAGTTTATAACTTGGAAATGGAACCCAGGAAGGATAATTCTGGTAGGAGCTAAACTAATGTGCTTCAACCATTTAAGCCTTTGATGGTCTAAGTGCTTTAACTATCAGGTCTCTTATTTTATTAACCGTTGGATAGTAGCTGTATTATTTGCATTAGATGACAACGGAATTCAGAAGAACATCTTTAAAATATTGAGAAAGAATTTATTGAGAAAAAAATTTTGCAAAATTCTCATATGCCTCTTGCCAGGCTTCTCCACGTATTTGTGCAGATTGTGCCTGGCCCAAAAGCTGAGTGTGCCAGTGGCAACAGAAATGTAGCCTGCAGTCCACTCCCTGAGCCTTTATACCAGAATATGGGATATCTCATTGTAATTAATCTACCTAGAGGCAGTTCCCTGCTTGTGACAGATGGCCCATTTAACATTCATTCTTAATCCTCATCTTGTTTGGCCACCTACATTATAAAGGATGACAAAACTAAAAAAGAATATTACTTGCTATGCAATCAACTCAATTTCCTAGATTTCTATAGTAAGTATGAAAAGATTTTTGTGGATTAATCTGAACATCTATTTGTATTTATTCATTTCCTAAATCAGAAATCAAAGACTATATTGTAACTTTCTCAACTCCCTCTGGAACCAGACAGGGCCCCGTGACCCTATTCTTTATTTCTTCTGTTGAATGCAGATATGATGACTGAAACTGAGGTAGCCATATTACAACCATGAAATGCACCCTTGTCAGCTCTGGCATTACTTATCTGCCAAAGCCAGGAGCTGCCTAGGTCCGTCATTTTCTCCTTTTCTGTAGGAAAAAGAATCCATTTTGTTTACAACACTGCAAGTTGAGTTTTCTGTTTTTACATCTAACACATTCCTTACTGATACAGTGCCATGATAGTAAAATGGGCACCAACAACGACAATATGCTCACTGCAAGTTCATAGTGCTATATAGCTCTTTTAATTCTGACATATCGGATACTCTACTTCTAGCCTGTTCTCTCCAAAGCCTGTTAAAAGTCTATTTTAAGATAATTTGTGTGTGTCTTTGATGGTCAGGGTTTGTTAGAGAACATTTACCAGCAGCATGCGTGTGTAACATTGTTCAGTCACTGTTGAGTCATTAGCTCCAAATTATGCATCAAATACCTCGTAGCCTCTTTTTGGAAGAGCCTTCCCACCCACCCCATCACTTTTTTTCCCCCTCAGATTAAATCACTCCTATATAAATGGCAAGCCTCTTCTATTTTATTCTAAGAAGTAACATAAAGTCATTTAATATAACAACATGAAGGACAAAGTTATTCCCATGGAAGCCTCTGACCTTTCCATGGCACTTTCAAATGTTTATTTTTATAACCTGCTTTGAGAATATCCCTTTACAGGCAGTAGGTTTGGAATTTACATCTTATCCAAGTCCAACAGAATCCATGTTAATAGACTTCCATTCTGCTTTGTTCTTCTATAACATTTCCCCAGAGCTCATCACTGGGCTTGAACCCAAAATTCTGTCCTCTTTTTCCTATACTCCCAAGCACCTGATAAATAGGCAAACAGATTCTGGGGCATGGGTAGCACTGCCAGAAGATGATGCTCAGTAGTCCCCTAGTGGCCTGAAAGAGTTCATGCAGTTTACTGAAATGCTTATTCTACTCTGTGGAGGTGTGAGAGATTCATTAGGCAGCAAGATCATTATGTATTTGCCAATTAGCACCTTCCTTTCCAGAAGGCACAGGAAGTACACTCATAATTCCACTTTGTCTAGGTTTGCTCTAGGTATGCAGTCAGTCCATCCAGCTGTCATAATGTATCATCATCTGAAATTTTGTTTTCGAGTTTGGGATGTAGTCTTCTGAGTTAAAAGACCCTTTAGGAGCTAGTGACAGTAATCCACTTATCTGGAGCAAAGATAAATAAATAAAAATTAAAAATAATTAATAATAAGGATACAGTGCTTTCAGAAGGAACTCGAGGGAAGAAATGATACCTAGATTATGAAGGAATGGAATCAGGGAGGCCATCAAAAATCTGGGCAGCCGCTCTTGCAGATTTGGGGTTGAAGTGATTTGTTTCTGCTGCTTTCTGTAAGGCTGATGCATTTTTGTTTTTTCCTCTCTCTTCACAGATATTTCTTTGATGTTGCATGAATTTGGCCAAACATGCCTTCCTCTAACACTGGCAACCTTAGCAAATGACACAGACCAATCTGTAATTTTTTCATCTCATTTTTAAATGCTAGAGAAAAAAAATGGCCAAAAATGACAATGACAATGATAATTATGGGTGATGTTGGTAGTGATGTTGATGGTATTTTTGTTTTTTATTTACTATGGACAATTTCCTGTGAAAATGCCTTAATGCATTTTTAAATTTCATCCTCACCAAGCCCCTGTAATTCCACTTAATGGTGATGAAGATGATACCTAGAGATAATAACTAATTTTCCTAAGTAACTTGCCTGCTAATGAACCCAAGTTACCTGATATCAAAGTGGTATCCCAGTCTTCTGTATAATCAATGGTGGGTTGATATGAGATCAAGCAGGACAAACATGAGAAATAAGTCCCTACCCCTATAAAATAGCAGGGCAATTCTCAGAGAAAAAGTGCTGTTACGAATTACTTAAACAATGCCATCATAGTCTTCTACACATGGCCATGCCTTTCTCAAATCCTCCAGTGAGGAGCATGAAAATCTCCCTCTATTAGACTATGTTTATCTTCCAGTCTTTTTATCCATGACATTCTTTGTTTCCTATTTTCCAGTTTCTCAGAGTTATTTGCTGTTTATAAACAACATGAATGGCCACACCTCTGAGTTCATCATGCAGCCTAGAATGGCCTTTTCTTGTTTTTTTTTTAAGTTTATTTATTTATTTTGAGAGAGAGAGAGAGTGAGTGAGCACAAGGTGGGGTGAGGAACAGAGAGAGGGAGGGAGAGAGAATTCCATTCAGGCTCCACACTGTCAGTGCAGAGCCTGATGTGAGGCTCAATCTCACAAACCATGAGATCATGACCTGAGTTGAAATCAAGAGTCATATACTTAACCAGCTAAGCCACCCAGGTGCCCTGGAATGGCCTTTTTCAATCTACTAAAAGTTTATTCAACTTCTCAAGCTCAGTCCAAATGTTGTGTCTTTCATGAAATAATCACTGACCACCATCCCCCACAGATGCCTTTTTACTGTTGCCATAGCACATGGTTAATAATATATATGTTTATCATTCAGTTCTATTACATTGATATTAACATCTATAATGTGAGCTTCCTGAAGGTGAACATTATTTTTTTTTTTAATTTCTATATCCTCAGCATAAAACAAGCACTTAATAAATAAACAAACATTAAATTGGACGGATACTGGTTGAACAGGTATAAATCATGAATTCAATAACCTGTTATTTTATTTACTTACTTATTTGAGAGAGAGACAGACAGACAGAGCCTGAGAGGGAGAAGGGCAGAGATAGACGGAGACACAGAATCTGAAGCAGCCTCCAGGCTCTGAGCTGTCAGCCCAGAGCCTGACACGGGGCTTGAACTCATAATCCTTGAGATCATGACCTGAGTGGAAGCCGGGTACTTAACCAACTGAGCCACCCAGACACCCTGACATGACTTTTAGTCCCTCCATATTTGTGTTTTCAGATTTGAAATTGATATTGCCTGCCTATACTTTTCTGCCATATAATGTATTCAATGTTCTATTGCTAACCAAGCCAAAACAATTTCAAGCTGGTGACCAGAGGACCGTCCCTTTATTGCCATTTGTTTCCCAGAGCAATTTTGTCCTTATTGCACTGGATTCCCAAACAATATTGCATGGGAATTTTCTACAGTGTCCACTGAGAGGTTGGGTATCCCTTAACAATATGAAGAAATATTGTTGGTCCAGAGAGTTTAAGAGGACCAACTTTAGAAAATGGAGTCAGAGTTGTCATACATAAATCATAGTGTATAATAGTGTATACTTTGAAATCAGCAGTAATAACTAGCTCTGGGACATTAAGGTAGTTACATACCTGTTGTATGCCTCATTTTATCCTTTTGTAAAATAAAAATGAAAATAGCTGCTTGTAAGGCAGTTGCACAGATTAGAGATAATGACAATGTACACAATTGACATAATAAGCATTCAATAAATATTAACTATTATTATATAATCTACCACTTTTTCTTCTTCCTTTAGTAGTTTTGTCCTCCAGTACCTCCCAGACCCATTTTACCACTAGGAGGAAGCTCTTTAAATCCTCCTTCTCATATCACTCCAGAATAACTCCATAGCAGAATCTTTGAATCCAAATATTCACTTGAGGAGTGCCTGCGTGGCTCAGCCAGTTGAACGTCTGACTTCTGCTTAGCCATGATTCTACGTTTGTGGGTTCGGGCCCCATGTTGGGCTTTGCACTAGCAATGTAGAGCCTCTTCACACTCTCTGTCTCCCTCTCTCTATCTGCCCTTCCCCTGCTCCCGTGCTCTTAAAAAAAAAAAAAAAAAAAATAGACATTAAAAAAACCCACAAATATTCACTCAAGGTCTCTGTCAAAAAGCTCTTCTTTAGGATGCCCCCAAATAGCCTCAATCTCCTACTGAATGTTCTTAGGGATTATGTAATTTCCTCCTGAAACATACATTCATGAAACCTGTCCATGGTGTTTCATGGTATACTTGAACGTTTTGTTAACAGGAAACTCATTTTCTCCTATGGTACTCCTTCCTTCTTTGGATAAATACCACAATTAGAAACTACTTCTTTAATAGGATGGAAACTTATTTTTCACTGGCTTCTACCCCATGGCCTTTGCTTATACCTAGTTTTGAATTCTGATCCTGCCATTTTTTAGCTGTGAAATTAGGCAAGTTACATACTTGCTGATTTACAAAATGGACTCAATTATAGACGACTCAGATTTTTGTGTTAGTAGTGAATGAGTTGGAGTATATGGAGCTCTTAACATAATTCTAGGAATATGGTAAATGCTAAATATTTGGTATTTATTATTAATATTATGTTAATTTTCACTAATACAGTCTTAAATTGCATTCATTATTTTTAGACTGACTTGGTCTCCATAACAGTTTCTAAGCAAACAGGGAAAAATGTCCTTACTAGGTGGGAAGTAGTTACATAAATACCAGAATCCTTTGGTTCAAGCCCCTTCTATACTAATGCCTCTTTTCTATCATAGAAAGTACTATTTAGTGTCTGGTACTAAGTTTGCTTTTTCTGTGCAATAATTTTCTTTAATCATCCCTGAGTCTTTATAGTGAAATTAAATGAAATCATTCCATTTACAGCAATGTGGGTGGAACTGGAGGGTATTATGCTAAATGAAATAAGTCAGAGAAAGACAGATATCATATGTTTTCACTCATATCTTGAGAAAACTTATCTTGAGAAACTTAACAGAAGACCATGGTGGAAGGGAAGGGGGAAAAATAGTTACAAACAGAGAGGGAGGGAGGCAAAGCATAAGAGACTCTTAAATACAGAGGACAGACTGAGGGTTGATGGGGGTGGGGGAGAGGGGAAAATGGGTGATGGACATTGAGGAGGGCACTTGTTGGGATGAGCACTGGGGATTGTATGTAAGCCAACTGACAATAAATTATATTTAAAAAAAAAAAAAAGAAAATGTGTTGTAGTCATCATCTGGAGAAGTTTAGAGTGAAAAGAAGAAGAGGTATGGAAACCAGGTCCTGTAATGAAAAAGAGAAGATTTTAGGGGTGTTTAGGAGCTTAAATTTGAGAGGACATGATACATAGCTTTGTTTAAATGGCTGCCATGTGGTCTTTCCCTAGCAAATCATTGTGTATGGTTTCAAATGTAAGAGCTAGGACTAGGGGCAGGTTTCAGCTCAGCACAAGTAAGACAATGTGAGAAAACAGATGCTGGATACCACTTGCCAGGAATACTGGAGGGTGTCGGGGGGGGGGGGGGCGTTGATGAATAACCAGAAAATTCCACACAACTGTGAGATTCAGTAATCTTAAAAAAACTACTTCACAGAAATCTTGCAGTCTTTCCTTTTTTCTATTGTTTCTTCTTAGTCACAGCTAATTTATTGAAATGTTCCACAAATAATTTATGTCATGTCTTTAGAAATGACTCTTAAGACTGTGCTATGTGTCTGCAATAGGAACGGTCACCTTTGTAGAATTTAGATTCTGAAGCTACAGACTGCGAAGTGGGTGAATGCCGTGTAGATCTGGCAGGAAGATGGTGATGTGAGACACTTGTTTCTATTTCTTGTGTTCCTGAATTACTATTTAAAAAAATATATATATATACGTATGCATATATATACACAGTATATATATATACACATATATGATAGGGGGGATTCACAATGCTTAAAATTTTAACGTTTAAAGCGACTTCCTTTCCTCCAACTTCCATCTACCAGACTAGGTAAAGAATGCTATTTTTTCAGTTCAAACATTTCTCTGTTCACCTGTGGCGAGCCTATTAAAATAGTGCCCACAACATCAGCATTAACCATGTCCATGGATGCTTTATTCTTACAGTATTTGTACATGGGGAACCTTAGTCAGCTATTTCCAGACATTGTCTCTTATAGGCAGCATCCATGAAATTGGCCGGGTTTTTAAAGATAGTGGTAGGACCTATTTATATCTTAGCTTGAGATGACATATCTTTGACAGGAAGGATAAGCAAAATACATAAACACAAACAAACCAAACCAAACAAACCAACCAACCAAACAAACAAACAAAAACAAAAAAAAAAAAAACAGAAAAAAAAATTAAACCAACAGCCAGACGACCAGGAGTTGTTCTAGTGTATTGTAGTGCTTTTCAATGAATAATGACGGGTAATTTTAAATGTGGAGAAAAGGTGCATCTGATGCCATAAATCTGATGAAATCAGAAAGATAACCCAAAAGGATCTCAATATTGTTAGATTTTATAAGCAGTAAGAGCTGTGTAGGAATCCTTCTGTGAACCACAGAAATAATAAATGCTGAGCCATTGGAACATAATCTCAATCAGCAAGATGCCACAGCTTTCCAGATTTTCTCACAGGGACCTGCTAATTCCATGCCAAAACTAGCAGTGGATTTCTTCCTTCTAATCTCCCCTAATGCCTTATTCAATTATTGTCACTGCTCTCCGACCATACAGTGTCCTTTCAGACTCTTGTTTCCTAACTGAGTCCACCAGAAGAGGCTGAATGTCCATCAGGATGTAGTCTAAGACCATAAGCCACCTTGTTCCACATGAAAAGGCAAAAACGAGAACAAGAGAGCAAGGGAGACCTTCAAGGTTTTTCTGGTAACCTCTTCATCTACGGATTACTGGCTGGACGCAAACAGGGAAAAGAGATATGAGGGGTCTGGAATATTACTCTAGTTGATTGGCAAAGGGGTGCTTGTTAGGAGGGAGGAGAAGCCAGCAGGAGGGTGAACAGGGGCATTGCAGTGCTCTGCAGGATGGCGTCGCCTCTGCCCTGGCTGTACATTATTCTATGGTGAGTAAGATTTTGTTTTTTCCCTTCAGCGCTAAGGAAAGTGAAAGCGCACACCCACTGGGTGACTTCTGTACCAAATCATGGAAGAAGCCTGGGTGGTATGGCATGTATTTGTGGTGGAGTATATGAGGGTGGATTGGACAGCCTATTTTCTCTGAGGCTGGGAGTGAGGATCATTGACTGTCTACTCACAGGGTAGAAAATACCCTAGGGAAACTTGAAGATGAAGGCAACTTCTACTCAGAAAACATCAGTCGGATCCTAGACAACTTGCTTGAAGGCTATGACAATCGTCTGAGGCCGGGATTTGGAGGTGAGAGACAGTATCCCTACTAGACCAAACATGTGTTCTCTCCTTCTCCCTTCCTGCTGTTCTAAGACCCAGAGGCTTCAGAAGGATAGCAGAGTGGTAAGGTGCAGGGGTACTGGGAAAGGCCATGTGTTCCCATCAGGTCTCTGCCCCTTCCTCTGTTCGTGAACTTTTATGAACATTATTTGAACCCTCTAAGCCTCAGCTTCCTCAGCTGTAGTGTGGGTGTATGAACAGTGCTTGCTTCATAGAGTTACGTGAGTATAGAGTGAGATTCTCCATGTAAAGCACTTTTCTTAACATTTGTCCCATTAAAGCTATCAAGATGTGTTATTGTTATAGTTTTTATTATTAGAGTATTAACTTAGTTCTCTTGCATTCCTTAAATTCCCCCAAATTGACCAGAAAAAATTCAAAATAACACAACTGGTATGAGTTTTCAGAGTTGAAAAACCCAAGGGTTCCTGCTACTGAGATTGCTTTAGGATATGTTGCAGATTCTGACCATGAGAAGGGACTTTGTGATAAGGTCATTAATTTCAGTCTCCTTAACATCACTGGTGGTAATTGCCCCCATTCTTCTGGTCTAATTTCAGGTGCTGTCACTGAAGTCAAAACAGACATTTATGTGACCAGTTTTGGGCCTGTGTCAGATGTGGAGATGGTGAGTGACTTCTGAGTGAGGAGGGTAGTTTTATTTGGTGAAGGGAGGGCAGAGTCCCAGAACTAACAGTATTGGGCATTGTTACCAAGCTTGGTTCCAGAGTCCTAATACAATATGTGTGCTCATGGTTGGAGGCCATGGCCATTAGAGCAGATTCCTGGCTTAATCTCCCTCACATTTCACTACTTTGCTTGAATGCTTTAACCTAAGGGACTTTTTAAAGTCCTCTCTTCTGGCCACATATCATGCACTGATTTTTTTCTACAAAGATAAGATTTTCCCCATCTTTATGAAGTCCTGGTAAATTTTTAGAGTAGCAAAAAGAAAAACCAACAAAGATGATACGCCATATAAGAGTATATTGAGAATATCTATGAAACTTAAAATATAGATATTTTCTGTGGCACATCCTTCTCAGTATATTTTACTAAACAGTAGAGAGCATCATTTGGAAAGGCTAGTATGTTGTACCTTTTGTGTTACGAATGGACCAGTAGGTGTTCTGGGAACTCTGTTCCAGGTACAGATGGCTGTAGGATTCGTAAGAGAGTATTTATAGTAAGTGGCAATGAAAATCTGAACTAGTCTTCTAGAACAAAGTGTATCATGGTATTTTTTCATAGTTCTCAGGTACTATCTCCCCTTGAAAGTAAAATATAAATACTAAAATTGAAGTAAAAATAAATCTTTATATAGTTGCCTCATTTAATTAGGAAAATGTAACTGTGCATAAGTAGTTACTGGAGACTTTTTATCTTCTGCTTTTTTGAGTTGTCAAGAAAATAAAAAAGCAAGAAGGGAAGAAAAGAAGAAGGAAGCAGTACAAGAGGAAGGGAAAGGGAGAGGGAGGGACAAAAGTAAGAAAGAAAACAGGGAAGTGAAGGAGAAGGAGGAGGACTTTATTTAAGAGATAAATGTATTAGGTCTTGAAAGAAGGGGGAGTCAGAATTATCCTGAATCCTCAATTATTTTACTCTCATATTTTTCATTGACTACTGACTCACCTCCAGAATAAATAATCACAACCATATTATATTATATTATTGAAGTCTGGGGAACACTTGGAACTTCATTTTATGTATGTGTCTCATTTTTAAAGTATATTTATACAGTGGAGATTGGTTATACCCTAGACCATTATTATATGGATATATTATGTGTCAAATTATACTTTGAAAATCTAATCACCACTTTTAATAATAGGTCTCATAAAGGAACTTATAAAGTAGTCAAAGCAATTATTGGCAATATTTTGATATACTTATAAGCTGTTATTTATTATTGACTTTTGCAACGCCCTCACCATAATTCTTAAGATTTCTAATGTTATTTCATAAAAGCTACAAATTAAAACTCAAAGTTCTAATTATGCATACTTAAATGATCCTCTGAGTAATTGTGGTAACATTTGCTTTTATGTTCTCTGAGAACAATATAAAATAATTATGATGTGCAGCCAGAGTACACTTATCAAGCAAAGTTTGTCTGTCCTTGGAAGTTGATTTCATGGTACCAGGGTTCTTGGAGACACCTTTGAAGGTGAACAAGACATTGAGGGGAATGGTTAGACTAACTGATGGTGGGATGGCCAACACAAAACCTAGACTGTAAATCTTTTCATATTTTTTTTTCTAAGCTAATGAAGGCAAAATTGATAGGCCAACAGAAGGAGAGGTGGATGACTAATAGAAAGGAGGAAGAATGTGGAAGAGGGTAAAGGTGAAGGAGGGAGGTTTGCACGACACAATACTATCTTTTATAATAATGTTGCAAACTTTGCGTTTGAGAAAAATAATAATTTACTGAAATCATAGTTTTTCTGATAGGCTATTGTCATAAAAAAGTTGTTTTATTTCTTAAATTTTAGAATTGGGTATATAAGCTAGTGAATCAACTATTCTTAATAAACTATCTCCCCAGTTTGCATGAATATCTTATTTTTTTTTTTCTTAGGAATATACAATGGACGTTTTCTTCCGCCAGACTTGGACTGATGAGAGGTTGAAGTTTGGGGGGCCAACTGAGATTTTGAGTTTGAATAACTTAATGGTCAGTAAAATCTGGACACCTGACACTTTTTTCAGGAATGGCAAAAAATCAATTGCTCACAATATGACAACCCCTAATAAACTCTTCAGAATAATGCAGAATGGAACTATTTTATACACTATGAGGTGAGGTTTTCCCAATTCAGTTTCCTCTACCCAAATGATTTGTCCATCATACTAACTCGGAACCATTTATTTCAATGTCCCTAGGCTTACCATCAATGCTGACTGTCCTATGAGGCTGGTTAACTTTCCTATGGATGGGCATGCTTGTCCACTCAAGTTTGGGAGTTGTAAGTTACAAAAGACTTCTGAAAGCCAAATAATGCATTCAAAATATACAGTTATTTGATTATAGTCAGAGACTGGGAAGCAAAAGAGAAATATTACTATGATACTCTCAATGAGATTCCAGGAATATACTCACTTAATCATGTCTGTCAATCTTATAAATAGAGGTTTTAGTCACACAGAGTAAAGAATACCATTAAAGAAAATTTATGTTTGTATTTTCCTTTTTATATGGACAAGATTTGCTTTAAAAAGGAAAAACACAACTAGTCATATTCACTGCTGTTTGTTTAAAAAATTCAGATGCTTACCCCAAAAGTGAAATCATATATACATGGAAAAAAGGACCACTTTACTCAGTCGAAGTCCCAGAAGAATCTTCAAGCCTCCTCCAGTATGATCTGATTGGACAAACAGTATCTAGTGAGACAATTAAATCTAACACAGGTAAGAATTAGACCAACTCATGAATGCAACCCAGCAAGGTGACCCTAATGCACATTTTCAAAGTATATATTTCTTTCTTCTCTGCATTAGCCATCCTCAGCTACGCTTGCTGTTTTGAAGTGATGAGTAGGTTTCTTTAAAATTGATTTTGCAACCATGTGCGTATAAGGACTTGTGTAACCTTGGGATGAGTAGTTTTCTATGTATATGACACAAAGAACACCACCGAAAACAGTGAGCTGATGTATCTATCATTCACTGATTAAGTATCTTTGACATACATTGAAATATGCCTTTGCTTGTTTTCTTCCAGCCCATGTTAATTTAAAGATCTGCAAGATTTATTTCCAGCTGCATTCTTTTTGCATACTGTCAAGAGCAATAATTCTGATATATGTGTCTTCCAACAGGTGAATACGTAATAATGACAGTTTATTTCCACTTGCAAAGGAAGATGGGCTACTTCATGATACAGATATACACTCCTTGCATTATGACAGTCATTCTTTCTCAAGTGTCTTTCTGGATTAATAAGGAGTCTGTCCCAGCCAGAACTGTCTTTGGTATGCTTCATTCTCTGGCTATACTTCACCCATCCTCCAGCAATTATTGCTTGTGTATTTTAGGGGAATATTCACACTAGTGCACTTTTTCAATCCACAAAGGAAATAGACTCCTATCTTATTCAGGCATATGTATTACATAAAATGACCCTTATATTATCCTAAGCTGTGTGGTGAATCTACAAAAAATTTGTCTTAGCAAGAATTCTGGCTGGATTCCTGTGACTTTCATGTGCCCTATTAAGGAGGCTTTTTTGTTTAGTTTTAGTTTTTTTGTTTTTTTTTCTTTTTTAAAATCTCAGGATGCTTGGGTGGCTCAGTCAATTAAGCACCCAACTCTTGATTTGGAATCAGGTCACGATCTCCTGGTTCATGAGTTCGAGCCCTGCGTGGGGCTCAGTGCTGACAGCTGACCCTCTCTCCCCTCCTCCCCTGTGCTCTCTCACCCTCTTGCTCTAAAAAATAAATAAATGAGCATTAAAAAAATAAAATAAAATCTTAATTTGCTATTTCATAACTAAGGAAAAGCAGGAAAGTAACAACTGACATGTAAACCCATGAAAACAAAGGCTAAGATATTGAAACCTGATATATAAATTATATCTAATATATAAATTAAATCTTGCTTTTATTAGATTGAACTGTAAAACGTTGCCATTTTTCAAGATCTGAAAATAGTTAAATATAACCAATTTCCCATGGTTCAACATAAATAATGAGCTCCATTTATGATATATAGAATCACTATTACTTTTGATGGAACAAAATGTAATAAGAGAAAGAGCTGTAACCGAAAATATCATCAATAATAACAAAATCCAATTTTTTCTGAGTTTTCATGATTATAATTTAGAAGTTCATAGGTAAGACCTGAGTTGAACTGAAATCTCAGATGAATTTTGACTTTTTAATTTAGTACATTTTAAAATAGACCTCCTTCTGCAAATTATAAAAGAATATCTATACAATGATGTTGACCATCTTGAAATTACATAAATTCCCCAAGTATAATACAAGACATGAAACTGTTGACAACTCAGTGATGAAATTATTTTCTCATGAGTAAATATTTTATCTTAAAATCAAGCTAGAAATTTTAAAAAATGAGGGACTTAATTTATGTTTACTATTCATACCAGATAGATTTCTTAAATATGATAATAGATATCATCATCTATTCAGATAGACCAGGAGTTCAAGGTTTTTAGTACTTACATGGTAATTACTTGCTGTGAGTTTTCTTAAGAAGTAAACAACTAGAATTATTTGCGAGTTAAGCTTTACAATAGTTAAACTAAATCAAATTAAAAAATATTTTTTGATCAACTCCAGTGTACATGCCACTGCACTGAGTACTGAAGGATACAAAAATTTTAATACCTATGACAGTAATTGTCAACAATTAAAAAACAAAAATAACATGGGCGCCTGGGTGGCTCAGTCAGTTAAGCGTCCGTCTTTGGCTCAGGTCATGATCTCATTGTTTGTGGGTTTGAGCCCCATGTTGGGCTCAGTGCTGACAGCTCAGAGCCTGTAGCCTGGTTCAGATTCTGTGTTTCCTTCTCTCTCTCTCTGCCCCTCCCCTGCCTGTGCTCTCTCTCAAAAATAAATAAACATTAAAAAAAGCAATAATAACAAAAATTACATTTGCAGAACGTTTAATCCACTGACACATTGTCATTTGATGTTATTATCAGATTCTAAATGCTAATACTGCATTTCTCATTCTTTTTCATTTTAGGGATCACCACTGTTTTAACCATGACCACATTAAGCATCAGTGCCCGGCACTCCTTGCCAAAAGTGTCGTATGCAACTGCCATGGACTGGTTCATAGCTGTTTGCTTTGCTTTTGTCTTCTCTGCTCTTATTGAATTTGCGGCTGTCAACTATTTTACCAATCTTCAGACACAGAAGGCCAAAAGGAGGGCACAGATTGCAGCCTCACCCCCAGTGACAATATCAAAAGCGACTGAACCCTTGGAAGCTGAGATTATTTTGGTAATTGTTTACTTTTCTAATGTTACCTACCAGTTAGGAAAAGGCAGCCAAATGGTGATCACAAACAACTTAGTAGTCCAAAAATACTATTAGTTGAGCACAAGTTACATAATTCTGGTTCTAAGGCCAACTTCTTTTCCAACTTCATAGAAGAAAAGAAACCTGAAGCAGCAATCCTTCATTTATCTTTGCTCTAAACTTTTGGCATTCTTCTTTTATCATCCTCACTGGTACTAGCAGATTCCGTGCTCTCAGAGGAGATGAGAAAATTCTTCTCAGCCTTTAGATGTTTCCTTTGAACAGGTTTACTTCTACCAACTAGGGAGAATAAAGTGAAAAAGAAAAAGTTCCTAATGAAGCTTCAGAGTCTGAGGGAAATAAACAGGGACTCCTATAGAATAGACAATTTTTGTTAGAAATTGTCTGTTTGCTGCTTTATTTCATGAAGGCAAGATGTGAATAATAGGTTCTGTGAATGCTGAGTCATAAGCAAAGTTTTTGATTTACGTGAAAACATTCTCATGTTCATATTTGTATATTAAATGCATATATCCCAACCTGTTCTTATTCAAAGACTTAATAATAAGTGATAAATACCTATAAAATTCAGTTTAGATTTTCTGTTGCTAAGCTCTGGTCCTCAAAGGTTTTTTGAAAAAGAAATAAGTGATAGCATTAATAATTCAAGGGTCATGAATGTGTCCCCAAATTTCAATTTCACATCTAAGTAAATTCTCACAACAGTTCAACTGCACACACTTTTTTTAATGGATTTTAGAACTTATTGACAAATGCAAGTTTTTATGTCAATGCAAATTCCAAATAATAGTTCTTGAAACAAGAAAATTTTGCTCTGTAACATCAAGTACTGCAAACACTTTGAACTAAAAATGTCTTTATAACCAATTCTTGTGAACATTTCCAAATCACAGAACCACATGCAGCCTAGGTAATCCTTGGTTAACTTTAATGATAAAAATTACTATGTGTGTTGTACTTCTCATATACTCAGGCATGTATTTGGGTAAAAAGATGATACTTTCTTATTGAAACATCTGGTTTGATATACTAAGAAACAAGTTTCTTGGTATATTTCTTGGAATCTATTTTCTCCAAGGATAAGATAAAATAAGATATAATTTAAAGATTTTTTTCTTAAATTAGCTCTCATTAAAAAAAAGTTTACCATTCTTTTTACCAGTAATCCAGACTAACTACCTCTGCTTACAAATCAAAAACAGTCTCAGAGGGGGGAAATGTTAGTTACTAGTTGGTAGGAAAACTAGAAATTGATTCCATAAGTCCTGATATCCACCAGAGGCAGAGGCCATCCCCTCCCCAATAATTTCTCAAAGGTTGAAATATAAAGGAATGCATACTGCAATATAAAACATTTTCAGAATGCTAGGCCATTCCCAAAATTCTTCCCATGACCTAATGCTGTTTTCTTTATATAAATGTTTTGAAAGGCCACAAAAATATCAATTTTATAGCAAAAAAGATGCTACTCTGAAGACTCAGTCCAAAACACTTGAAAATATTTTTTTTAGAAAATATTTTTGAGAATTATTTTGTTTGTAAAAATAAGTGATTATGTTATAAACTGTCTATATATATATAGACATATAATCAATATATGTCCCAATGGCCATACATTATCTTAACATGTGTCTATAGAGAAAGAAGAATTGGTATTTATCAGAATTCAGCTTAACAGTTTTCTTTGAGAAATGCAATTAAAATCAAAAGAGAAATTCATGAAAGACAAGATAAAAAATAACTCAAATTATTTTAAATATGTTCTTTGATCTGATATTGAGATAAAAAGAAAGACCAACTTCCTTATTCAATTCTTTTGGAATATGGATCACTGAGAGGAAAATGACTTCAAATCCTTGGAGAAAGTATAGAGTTAGCATTCCCTATGTCTATTATTTTAAAGGTATAATTTATTAATAAGATGGAACTTAAGATCTCAGGTTTTCATATAAGCTATCTTCTATGATTCTAAAATAGTAACCTATAATGAGCAGGTCCTTTGGGAAGCTAGATAAAAAATGCATTTTAAATCATCTCAAAGTTGACTGCAAGTTGACTTTTTTCTTATGAAAAAATTTATTTCTTAACCTGGTTTCACTTAAAATATTTTAAGGCAATGGAAAGCTGCATTTTGTTTCTAAAAGGCTGGTCAAAGCATAAAAATAAAAATAAAAACCAAAATAAGCAAACCTAACAATGCAAACCTTGTAGGTATCAAAAATAAATATAGATGATTACATAGAACATTTACATTTTATTTATTCATGTCAAACCTTGGGAATTTGCCTTATATAATACAGAGGAACAAACATAAATTACACATTTGCAATTTATACAACACAATGGTATATTATGATTGCCAGGTCATTTTTTCTTTCAAATACCATGACATTTAAAAATGGCTATTCAGTTGTAATCAAAATAACATTACTTGAGTAATTTGAACATTAAAATAGCAAACCAATGTGGTGAGGTTGAAGTAAAATTACGTGCTTAGATATTTCATGTGATTCTAAGTTTATATTTTAATGTCCTCATTGCTTTTCACAAGAAACTAAGAATGAATATGGGAGAAAGTTTATCACTTTGATTTTGACCTTGAAATGTAATATAATAATGGCAAAGAAATTCAGGAGTTTTAAATGTAGTACTCAAACCCAAAGAGACATCTAAAACTAAATCCTCAGCAGTGTTCTGTAGACAAATGATCCTCCTGGTTTTAAGGCATTTGGAAGTAGATACTGGTTTTCTTTCCTTCTTCTTTTCTTTCTTCATTTCTTCTTTCTTTCTTTCTTTCTTTCTTTCTTTCTTTCTTTCTTTCTTTCTTTCTTTCTTTCTTCTTAGATTTTGAGAAGAAACTGTCCACAGCTTCTTTCTTGCTTATATGGTATCTTCCTTATTATTTTTATCTGGCATGCTCTCTTGGGATTAGAGAGTTATTCTTATCTTCATGTTTCATTAATTATTATGTGTCTAGGGTATATTTATTTTGTGTGTAAGACCAAGTTTGGACCTCAATCAATTTTTGGATTTTTTTCTAGTTTCCTTGTTATTTTAAAGGTCTAAGCCCTCATTCCTATGTTGCTAAGAATGAATTCCCCCACCTATTGACACATCCAATGTGGCTTTTCTTCTTCACAGGAGGTGTGATATTCTTGGTAAATTATCTACAAACAAAATTGCCCAAAATTTCATTAGCCAGGACAATAATTATATTTATACTGATTATGCGGTTTATTCATTTATTTTGTTTCTTTTCATCTGGAACCCATTTATTGAATACCTATGTATTCATTGAACTATTCATACCATAAGTACTTGTTAAATGTTTTTATGTTCCATATCCTTTGTAGAATGCCGGGGATACATTTAGTGATTGACATCAATAGGGCCTCTTCCCTCACAAGCTTCTTGTTCAACAGGAAGAAAGACA
The DNA here is from genome assembly GCF_018350215.1 of Panthera leo. NCBI lineage: Eukaryota > Metazoa > Chordata > Mammalia > Carnivora > Felidae > Panthera > Panthera leo. The sequence continues at coordinate 186,229,842 of NC_056679.1, read as the reverse complement.
AACCAATAAGCCATGACAAAACATTGTGATAAAGGTTGTGGTTAGAGATGTGTAGTGGCTAAGGAAGAGCCATGTGAGAATACCTAACTCGACTGGAGGGGTCATGATTCTGAAAGAAGTGATGCCTAAGCTGAGATAGAAGGATGAACCTTGTCCTGTTCTAGAAACACTAAGTCAATTGCTAGAAACTTGGGCATAGAGAGGAAAATAAGACATATTATGTCCTTTTTATAATCCCTTTCAAGATTGGGATGATCTGCTTAGCCATTATTATGTTTCCCTCCACCTATGTAAAGAGATACAAAGCATATAATGAAAGTTTTGCCTCCTGCATTCCAAATATTGCCAAGATTTCTTTGAATACTATCATTACTCTGTAGAACTAAGGGTTAAAGTAAGTTAATGAGAGACTCTGAGTCCCTTCACCATGGTTGTGCTATTGCATAAGTTATAGAGAGGGTAGTGTGGATTAGATGAGGGATGTAGGTGGTTAGTTCTTTCCCCATACCCTCTATCAAATCCCCATCCAATATTTCCTTCTCTACCCTCTAAGCATTCCAATATGGTTTGTAGACATGTGCCCCACACCACTAACCCACCAGATTGCTGCCAATAAGCTGCTTCTTTATAGAAATTCTGGAATCGTCTCTGTCCCAATTCTACCAGCTATTACGTAGATGCAAGAAAATTTGATGGAATTTTTATTTCTTTCATAATAATTAATATAATAGTGGGGTTTTTTGAAATATCAAGTACTAAATGTTTTCAAAAATGTTTTCTCTTGGAGTGCCCGGGTAGCTCAGTCAGTTAAGCATCTGACTCTTGATTTCGGAGCAGGTCATGATCTCACAGTTCTTGGGATTGATCCCCGCATCAGGTTCTGTGCTGAGTGTGGAGCCTGCTTAAGATTCTTTCCCTCCATCTCCCTCTGCTCCTCTGGCACGTGTCATCTCTCTCTCTCTCTCTCTCTCTCTCTCTCTCACCCTCAAAAGTATTCTCTCTTATATTTGTTGCCCTGTTTGCTGGTTCTAAAAACAGATGCTTTGTTTGTTCCTTGAGTAATGCAGCCCTGGTTAGAATCTCTCTCTTGTGAGGTAACCCATTGCCCCCTCCTCTATAACATATTAGATTCACTGAACGTCATATTAAAATTGCCTTAACCACTTTCCAAATGTCTTATCCTTACATCAAATAACTGATTGTCATAAAGTCCACTTTGACTCAAAGTACCTTTGCAATGTGGCATTACTTAAAACAAAGCAGTACTCTATAAATACCCAGAGCAGGATGGCATTCAGCAGCAGGGGAGCGCTGGAAAAATTCAAAACCACAGGTGTTCCACTCAAAACAGTGACAGCCCCAAGCTGAGCCCTCATCTGGACTCTGACAAAAACCTATTTTACCATCAGCTGAAGCTGCTGGGCTTACAATAGAGCAGGCGGGGCCTGATGCAAACCTGTATCTTGAATGGCTTGCAAAATTGGCTTTCTTTTCATTTCAGAAATTCAATGTGATCTTCTAAATCGTAGTCCAGTTTTCTGTATTGCCAATTCCCAATTATGCAGGAACTGATTGTCCAGCATGTGGGTTAGCCAGGCCTCTTGCATTTCCTTGAGCATATCGTATTTACTTCCTGCTAGAAATACCCCCCAATCACTGCTGGGCAGTGAGATAGCTGTGACTCTAAATCAGTGATACTCAGCGGTAAGACTTTTCTCCCCAGAGAATATTTGGCAATGTCTGGAGATATTTTTGGTTGTCACAACATTGGGGAGTGGGTTGCTGCAGGTATCTTGTGAGTAGAGTGCAAGGATGCTGCTCAACGTCTCATGATGTACAGGACACAACAAAGAAGTATGCGACACAAAAGGTCAATAATTCAGTGGTTGGGAAACCATGCCCTGAACCTTAAAGCTGATGGGAAGAAACCACAAAAATGATTAAGAGTGTGATTGGTAGCATCACAGGCACTGCCAGTTATTGTGTGAACTTCCTGCTTAAGCCTTCATTTGTTCATCTTTCAAATGAAAATAATACTATTACCTTATAGATTTTTTCTAGGAATAAGCAAAATAATGCATGCAAAATGCTGTGCAGTGCTTGTCACTGGTAAGCATTTAGATATGGTACTTACAGTATAATATGAAACAACATACTAAAATATAATGTAAAACAATCATAAAACTTTTTGTTTTCTCCTCTTTGCCTGACTACTCTAAGAAATTCTGGAAATTTTTAGATTTTCATTCATTTGTTGAATCAGCATTTGCTTATTAAGAATATATTCTGTTCTATGCACTGGCTAGGCACTGTGGGACACTCATACTTAAGAATAATATGCCCTGTGAGGTGCCTGGGTGGTTTGTCAGTTAAGCATCTGACTTAGGCTCAGATCATGATATCGTGGCTCATGAGTTCAAGCCCCGCATGTGCTCTGTGCTGACAGCTCAGAGCCTGGAGCCTGCTTCAGATTCTGTGTCTCCCTCTCTCTCTGCCCCTTTCCTGTTTGCAATCTGTCTCTCTCTCTCTCTCTCTCTCTCAAAAATAAATAAACATTAAAACAATTTTTTTTAAATGAAGAATATATGCCCTCTACCAATAAGTGGATTTCACGTCAGGAAAGGAGATAAGGCACAATAGTGTTTAGAAGGAAGAATGTAAGAACATGATAATAACTAAGGCAAAAAGTATTCTCTCTAATATATATATATATATATATATATATATATATATATATGTAAAATATCTATCCATCTATCTATAAATCTATCAGATAAATATATCTTACATTTTCTTCCTCAAATTCTTAACAAAAAGAAAAAACTTAATTCCTAACTTTAAAGATGGAAACTTCATTTAGTAGGTAAGTAGTATATGTGGAATTGCAATCCAGGGCTCTTTGACTCTCCTGTCTTAACTCTTCAGCAAGCCTCCATAGAGATTGTTTGGAGAACTAGATGAGGAAATGGCAAATCTTTAATTCCAAGGTAATGTCATTAATTTTTTCATGGTGTTTGGTCTTGAGTGATGTTGCTTAACGCTGGACAAAAGTCATTTGGTAATTCTTATTAAGTTATGTGTGACAATGCCAAAAGATTGACAAATACCTTTTTGCCCCACAGCTCTAAAGAGGGGAAGATAACACAATGCTTTATATTTTTATGGCAGATTATGTTTTATAATCACTTTTTTGTCTCAATGAATTTTTTTTATGTCTACCCTGTTTCTCCTTAAAAAAGAAATGAACATAGGCAATGCATGCCATTAAAAATCAAGGTGAGTTTAAAAAGAGAATCTGCTTTAAAGGCTTGCCCTCTTTCTACTCCATCACGATCCTTAGAAATTTTACTAGAGTAAAATTTTTTAGTGTTCCATGGATCTGGGAGGAGGATAACTCTTTTTGGAAAATGCAACAGTAATACATTTTGCTCTTTTATGTGGAGAATATTTCAATAACATACTCAATGGCTGAAAATTCCAATTAGAATCTGAGATACACAATAGAAAGCTCTTGAAAGAAGTTACTGTGTTTATTTCCTAAGACAGGCAGCATACACTGAGACCAAAATACCACTACTCTGGTCCTATCCTCATACTGACTGGTGACCCTGAGCACAGTAGTCCTTATTTGTCACATGTTTTTTAGTAGAAAGTGTCACTTATTTCCTAAGGTCAGCAGACTGAAACCTCTACTATTTTAAATTATCTTCTACTCCCAAGACCTATGATTTATTTAATTCTGTCCAGAATACCTAGCTCAATTCTGCGCCAATACCTAACAAATAAAGATACACACTTTTCCTTGAAATTCACCATGGGCGTGAGAAATAAAACTTGACTATAGAGATTCATTTTTGTTTTTGGTGAAGAGAGAGATTTTCCCACGGTCTCTAAAAGCACACTGGGCTTGAACTGTCAATGATGTCTATTATTATTTAGATACTCAGTAAATTCCATGACAAATCAAACAGCAAAATTCAGGAGAGGAAGATAGAGAGAAGAGGTTCTTGGAATTGTTGTTTCTCACACTCCAAATGTCACCACATCGGCAGGTCACTCTGGTCCTGTGGCTCAACCAGCACAGGGGAGGCAGCTGCCTCATCCTGTTGCCGCGGGGTTGCTGGCTAAAGCCACAGGAGTCTGCCCATGTGAGTAACATACCCTGCCAGGCATCAAAGTGGTGATTTTGCTGCCAGAGAGAAAACAAGGCAGTTTTACAAGAGCAGAGATAATGTACAGCAAGTGTTCGAAGGCAGACCCAGTGACGACAACCTGGCCACAAGGAGAGTGACTATTACAGGATGTAGACAGGAAAAGATACAAATCAAAGGAAGATTCCCTAGTCTCTAACAGTATGAAAAGATGCTAAAGCAAACAGAATTAGAGTCTCTGAACTAGACCCAATACTTCAGAGTAAAGACAAGAAAATGTGGGGATGATGAAACAAGCATTGAAATTGACCAGCATAGTTTATTACTAGTCACCATAGCTGTGCAACTATGGACGAGGCATTTTCACCTCCACCCTCTGGACTTAGACTTCTCACCTAACAATTAATATGCTAAATATCTCTTTCAGGACAAAAAGTAGTTGTCTCATGATTTCAAATGATAAAAAAGAACGTATAACAATTCTGAGGTCAGTCAATGAATCATTTTTTGGTGACTTAGAATGGAGGGAGACCAGTGGAGAAGTTCTGAATGGGAAGCAGAAAGCTCTCAATATAAAACTTCTGGGCTTAAGAGCCAATTGTATTTCAAGGAATGAACAGTCATCCCATGCAATTTAAAGGTATTGATACTTTGCCACTGGCTTTTCACATATACAAGCACCTTAATATTTTTTGTTGTTGTCATCTCAGCTGGTTCAAATTTATGAATGTGTGATGATAAAGATGTAGGCTAGAAGAATGATATCAACTAACTGAACTGCTATATTTTCTTCTTTTTTAATGTTTGTTTATTTTTAAGAGACAAGAGTGCAATCAGGTAAGGGGCAGAGAGAGAGGGAGATACAGAATCCAAAGCAGGCTTAAGACTCTGAGCTGTCAGCACAGAGCCCAATGTGGGGCTCGAACCCACGAGCCATGAGATCATGACCTCAGCCTAAGTTGGATGCTTAACCAAAGGAGCCACCCAGGCACACTGCTATATTTTCTTATATTAAGTAATTGTCCATATATTCCAAAGTGAATTCCCCTCTCGTTGCCCACACTCATTGCCCTATAGGCTTATGCATCACCAGCAACTGCAAGTGGCTAGATAAGCCTTTGTAACACGGTTCATCTCTTCCTAATAGCCTAATGCTCAACACAGTTTCTGGGATGTGGAATATGCTTGGCATCAATTTCTGATGGATTAAATTATAGGATGTTAGATAGAAACAAATCATCTTTTTAAACTTAACACTTTCTTGGAAAAGTAGCACTATCAAGTACTATTAACAATGTGCTAATATTTTATCTTACATAGTAAGTAGTCAATAAATACCTGTCAGTGATGAAAAAGTGAATAACTAAGTAATCTCTAGTCTTTTACCTAGGTTGAATTTTATGTCTTTTCCCTACAGCATCCTGATTCCAAGTATCATCTGAAGAAAAGAATCTCCTCTCTGACCTTGCCAATAGTTCCAGCCCCTGAGGCCAGCAAAGTCCTCACTAGGGCTCCTATCTTACAGTCAACACCTGTCACACCCCCACCACTATCTGCAGCCTTTGGAGGCACCAGTAAAATAGACCAGTATTCTCGGATTCTGTTCCCTGTTGCATTTGCAGGATTTAACCTTGTATACTGGGTAGTTTATCTTTCCAAAGACACAATGGAAATGAGCAGCAGTGTTGAATAGCTTGCAGCCAGGATAACTTCCATTCTATAAGTTCTCATTTTCTAATTTTTAAAAATAGCATTAAGAATTGTATGGATGCTTTTCTGAACATTGAAAACCTGTAACACATAGCTTTGAGTAAGCATATTTGGGCCAAAAAGCAATAATGTTACCCCTCAAAACTGGAAGTTGAATGTTGTTGAAAACTGACTTTTCTATATGTTAGAGGAAGAATTTGTATGAGAATAAGATGCCCTGAAGATGAATTTGCCAATCTTTGTCTTTCAATGTTCAATATTTTAATTGTCACTGTGAAGAGCATTAACCACAAAGATAAAATAAGAAATGCTAATACTTCCAAAGGTTGCCTTAAAATATGTTTATTTTGGCTTAGTTGTCAAAGAGTACACAATATAAATAGTCTAAATATTTATCAATAGGTTAATACCAGCATGTTGAAGGCCTTTGTGCTAGTAAAATGGTTTCCAGTGACATTGTTAAGCCTGTATTGAACTTAGCCATTTGTTTTTAACCTTGCTGTGCTATTTTACCTCAATAAATACATAAAGTATGCATATGTATATCGCTTTAATTAAGCTGCAATACAGTGGTGTTTTATCTCATTAGGAGTTCCTTTAAAAATAATATGCTCATCATAATTCCATGAGATTGTAGAAAAAAATGAGACTATAAGAAAACTTTGTTATATTTTGACTGTGGTTATATCTCATATTTTCTACCTTTTTAAGTATGCCACTAAATAAAACAAAAAAAAAAAAACATGGTTCCCTGGATCTGGTTAATAAAGATAGGGAAAAAGAGCTTTCTCTTAAATATGAAGAAATGAAGTGGTTACCTCTACCCAATGTTAGGGTCCCCAGTGATTCTGACAGGTAGAAGATATGGGACAGGCAGTCTCAGTCATCTCGCTCTAAACAGAGTTAAGTTTGTATTCAAAGAGATGATTTTTCATGTCTTTCCTGCTTCACTCAACATGCTTTCGGTTGTAAGATGAATAAGGTCTGAGCATCCAGTGTATAATATAACTAGAGTACAGCACTATATTACATAATTAAAATTTGGTAAGAGAGAACTTGAATGTTCTCGGCAAAAAAAAAAAAAGGTAAATATGTGAGGTGATAGATACATTAATTGACTAACTCAGTGGGGAGAATCATTTCATAATGTATTCATATATCAAATCATCACATTGTACACTTTAAATACCTTGTGATTTTGTCAATTATACCTCAATAAAGCTGAAAAAAATTAATTGAGACTATTTCTCTTTTTATGCTATCCTACTTCTCCCTGATTCTAAGTCCAGCCATGTTTCTCCCATATTGAATGATACTCTTAGAGAAACAGGAACTAGGAGTAGGAAAAAGCATGTGATGTGGTTTGTCCAAACTGATAAACTCTTCATTAGCTGCTGTTGGGGCTTAAATATCATTGACATCACCCTGAGCTATGAATGCAGAAAAAACATTTTGAGATTACTACTCTTGAGTTAATACAGAAAAATGGGAAAATTCTACAGCCTAACAAATGACAAGTTAATTGAAATAGCTCTCTACTAAGGGGAGGAGACAGAGAACTCCATCCAACATCTCCATTAACTAGCTCCCTGAACAAATCTCTTGGTCTCTGGGAGACTTCCTTCTATTCTCAGCTATAGGATAAGAGGGATGGATCAGATGCCCTTTTGAGGTCCTTCCATTTTGAACAATTTATACTTATGTCATTCCTATTCTTTTCTATGTAAATTAAATTAGTCTAATTATATAGGGCCTGTTTCTGTTTTAGAAAGTACATTAAATGCTAGGCAGAGGTTAATCATCTTATACTCTATGTTACATTTAACCTTCCTCACAAATCAGTAAAATATGTACCACTATGATCTTCCATTTATTTATTTATTTATTTATTTATCTTTGAGAGTGAGAGAGTTGGGGGTGGGGAGCAGAGGGAGAGGTAAAGGAAGAATCTTAAGCAAGCTCCACACCCAGTGCAGAGCCTGATGCAGGGCTCAACCTCACAATCTTGAGATCACAACCTGACTTGAAATCAAGAGTTGGACATTTAACCTAGTGAGCCACCCAAGCACCCTGACTTCCATTTCAAATAAGAAACCAGGTACAGAGAAGATAACTAATTTTCTTCAAAAGCCAGTGACACTCAGATAGTATAACTGAGAGCCACACCCACATAGTGCGAATCCATAGCTTGTTCACATAGCCATAACCATACATATCCTCATCAAACCCAGTGTAACTCTGTTCTTTAATCCCCTCCAGAATTCTCTCATCTCATCTTTCATTTCCTGTAGTAATTTTCTGGTGTTCTGACATCCTTCCTGCCGCGTCCTCAGCAATCATTCTACATTTCACTGCAAAAGACTTTACTTTCAGTCAACGTTTATGCTTAGAACTGAAACAGATAAGACCAATTAAACTCATTAGATATTAGAGGCAGATTTCACCCCAATAAAATGATCTTAAAAATCCATAAAATTATAAAACTTCTGAATTGCTAAGGATTTTAGAGAATACTATTTCTCAGTGTATGTCATGGAGTGGTGATAGATGTTAAATGAAAATAAAGCAATTTTTCTAATCAAGTAATTTGGGAAGATGTGCTGAATCGGAGTAAAATAAGTTTATTTTCTATTGGACTTCTCAGAGCCTTTATTATGTTTATGTGCATTATGATTCTCTCACAGATTGCTACAGTATTTAACATTTCCCAAATCCCCTCAGCCATAGGTATTATTTTGCAAGGAGACAATGTTAGGACTAGTATTCCCCAGAGAAAAAAAATTGGGAAACCACCTTAGATATTATTTGTACAATACCTTCTATAACCACCCACCAGTTAAACAGGTAAGGGATTGAGTCTGAATGGGGACATGAGTTATCCCAGTCAACACAAATTAGAACTGTATAAAACAGAAACCAGATTAGGTATTTCAATAAAGAGAATTTAATACAGAAGAAACTGATGAATAAGCAACATAGAGATAGTAACTATAGGAGCAGACACCAAAAGAAAGATGGTACTATTCACAGAGCCTAGAAAGTTAGGCAAGAGGCCTTCTAGAGATGGACTCCATTATGTGAAGAGAAGACACCACCTGGATGGTGAAAGTAACTCAGCAGCTCAGAGAAGGAAACCCCAGAGCTGGGAGTCAGACAAGGACAGGGTGCCACCTGCCCGATGCTGGAATCACAGGTAATTGGAGAAGGGGCACCTCAGGGCTGGGTCTCAGACCTCTGTGGTCTGCCCATGTGCTGCTGGGATCTCAGTCACGTGCCAAAGAACACTTGCACATTTAGGATCAGCCTCGCAAGGAGGAGGTGCTGCTTGACTGCAACTGATACCTTTGGGAGACTGGCTTTGGAAATGCAAAGCACTGAAGACTCTAATCAACTGTTTTTGCAAGGTGAAGGGTAACATTAAAAGGCAAAACAAATTGATAGAAAGGAGAATGTTCCTTTCTCTTTCCACCTGCTTTCTAATCTTCCTCCAGCACCTTCTACTAGAATAACGTGTCAGGGGCAGAAAAGAAATGGAAATTAAAGAGTTCCCGGCCCAGCATCATAAAATAGGGTATAGAAGGTTGGATTTGGAGATGACAGAAAAATGCTTAATAACAGACATACTTCACCCTGTCAGTTAATTGATATCACACATTCACTTCTGTATATGTATGCTGACTCCCAACCAGAAGATGCAATTATCCTTGATGCAAACAAAATACTCTCAACATTTGTCCAAAAAGGAGATATACAAGATCTGCACAGCCATCATATCCATTCTGGGCAGCAATTACAGTATCCATGTCTGAGTGATGACATTTAATCTAATATAATCACAGTCACACTTGAATAATCTGTTTCCCAAAGAGTCCATTATAAGCCTTTCTATGATGAAAACACCTTTATGTAGAACACTAAAGGGATAGGAGAAAGGAGGTCAAAAGAAATTATTTAATATATACAAATATCAATTAGTTTAAATGCCCATGTGATCTTTAGAGATATCTAGAGCTATATATATTTAGGAAAGTAATAGCGAGCAAGGAATGGAAATATTCATACCTTCTATAGTTCCCATATCTGTAATTAGTTACATGATTGTAGTTGACACAATAACACCCTTCCTCTACTACTTTTTTTTTGTAGTCAGCCTGTCAACTGGTTGATTTGCAGTTTTTTATCTGACAGAATCACTGAAGGATCTGAATTCAAGAGCAGGAGTGTCTTCTCACATCCAGGAAGGTGGATTGTTTCCATTATAAGAAAGTCTTAGGAAGCCTTAAAGTTCTAAGATTCTCAGCCCTGCTCAAGTCCACTCAGCTGTCACCATCCAAGTTTTAGCCTCACTTTCCTTCCCAATTAATATCCTGACTCTCTCATGAGATACATGGCCAGTGTAAGATTTTGATTTACATTATAGTTCTATAATCAGCACAATTAAAATCTGCATCGACTTTTTAGGAGAAGCCAGCCCTATGGCTACTAGAAATAAGAAATTCTTTTGAGACTGCCATAGAAGCTCTTTTGTTCTCTGTAACTTCAACTGAGAAGGAAAAACCCTGAGCTTATACTTTTCTGCCTGTTGATTCTCCAATGCAGTCAGAAGCAGACCGACCACCCATAGTTCTTTTAGTCATCATAACTACCATAAAAATTAAGTATTGAAACCACTTGATTCTCAGGATTACTTCATTACATCATCAACAAGCGTGACATTTTTAATTAATTGTGATGTGACTTCATATTATTAATTACTACTATGTCATTTCCTATTGGAAAGGAGGTCAATGCTTCGTTAAAGGACATGGACATGATCAAATAAACCTCAGAGTCTCCTGGTATCAAGTGCAGTTCAGATAGAGAAATAGCTGTTATCCTTAAAACTATGGGAAAAAAGAAGAAGGGCTAGGAATATCATCTTGGAAAGATTCCAAAGAGCCTGGGCCCAAACTTTTAAAAGAGATCAATGCCTGGGTCACCACGAGGCTAGTTCTGGGACTGCATAAGCACCTAGAGGCAGAACTAAGTACTCCTGCCAGAGGGGAGGGCCATAGAAAAACAGACTAAGATGGAATGAGGAAGCCCTTCTTCCTTTTCTCTCCTTTCTTCTCATCTCCCTAGAGGGCTTCCTATTCCCAGAACTGAGTAGGAAACATCTTAAAGGGAGAAATAAAGCTGTGCAGTTCAGTACCGGTGTTACAAAGCATAGAAGGATAAATTTGCAACCGAGAGACAATAGTTTAAACATGAACACAGACTGGAACCTAAACTATTCTGATGTCCAGTTTAAGCTCTCTAAAACACTACTTCATGGTTGGATTTCAGGAACCATAATGAGCTGGTGGTAGAGCCATTAGGAGCAGAAGGACTTGTTGTCAGAAAGCACTTACTGGTAAAAACCTACTTCCATATGTTATCATCAAATGAATTTATATATGAAAATTGCTTAGAACAGTGTCGGGTATATATAAGGCAGCATAATAAGTGAGTGTTAATAACATCATCATCATCACCATTATCATCACCATCATCACGTCATCTCATTATATGCTAGTATTAAGCATTGATACACAATTGATAAGATTAAAATTATAAATATTCCATAACAGGTCTATGAAATCTGTAATCATAAAGTTGCTTATAACAAATATTTGCAGATGAAAAAATAAAATGTGTACTATCACACCAAAACCAAACCAAAACAAAACTACAAATTGCTGTAGAAAAGTCTGAGTGATATGAGGTGTTAGTAACACAAAGGGTACATTTTCAAAGAGTTCTATGGTTTACAAATGTCCTTAACCCAGATTTTGGCCGTCTAATGCTTTCTGCCCCAGAAACATTGAAAGCAATTATTGTCTTAAATTCTCCAGAACCTGAGCTAGAAGGAACATTCATCTCTCTGACTATGGGTGTTCAGAAGCATGTGGGTAACTATTGGGGGAGACCTATAGACCGGCACTATGCTAATTTAATGTCCCTTTGAATGGGAATTCTTCCAGACTAGATGCTTTATGTACAGTCATAAAGACAATATGCAAATAGACTTTTCCTGCATTTCTTAAATTAATTTGCTTGTTTCTCAATTACTACAAAATGAATTGGCAGACAACCTTCTCTGTTTAACTTTCACATATTAGTTCTAATTGAACACATTCAAATCTCATAATTTATTTACTATCCTTGGGTTATTTTTTGTTAGTGGTGGTAGCTAGTTAATTCATTTACCTGACTTTTATATTTATCCATATGTTAATGTAACAATGCCTCGCTTTTATCTGTATTTTGCTTTTCTAAGGATTTTAATTTTTCATAAAATTGATAACCTGATGCTTAGCCCAGAATTCCCTTCAACTCCCAGCACCATCCACAACTAGGCAATACTCAAAGTAAATAAACCAAAATATAGGTATTGAAAGGCAAGTATTTTACTCACAGTAGAATCACTACCTTCACTCAAAGCCTGTTCACTCATATATTAAACCTAGTTCACTCTAGTTTGTTTCTTACCCCAAAGTGGATGAGACAAGTAAACTGTGGAGAAACAGGAGGGGCTTTAGAATCAGGCAGACCAAAAGTAGAAATGACAGCAGATAGAAAGCAGTGAGGCAGAAGAATATAAAAACCAGTTTCAAAATTGTGGGCTCACCGTGCATCTGGGGCACACAGCTCTCCTCTATAAGAATAAAGGAGTGAAGCTTTAATGGACTAAAGTCATCAGTGCATTGGAACAGATTCTTACACTAGGTTAGGTGAACCATCAGCAAATCACTTCACTTCTCTGAGCCTCCATTTCTACATCTTTATAATTGGGAGATTTGATTAGATGCTTTCCAAAATCCTTTAACAACCTAAATTTCTATTATTTTACAATGATTGTATAATGAATTTTCAGCGACTCCATTTAAAATGTCCTAAGAGTGAGTTAAAATATTTTAAAGCATTTCTACTATAAACAGTTAAAGTAAAAATGGTTTGGTCTTAGTATGAGTAAGTACATGTATGAGTGAAGCATTTTTATCAGTATAGTAAAACCTTGGATTATGAGTAACTTGCCCTGTGAGTGTTCCTCAAGACTAGCATTTCTCATTTCTAATACATTTAACTAACTAACTAAATAATTTAACTAACATTTCTAATACATTTAACTTGATAAATTAGCAATGTCTTGCAATACGAGTAGTAAATGATGCTAAATGTCACATAAACACAAATGAGCCAATGTTTCTTGAAAGTCACTTTGATATACAAGTGCTTGGGCTTACAAGCGTGTTTCTGTAATGAAATATGCTCACAAACCAAGGTTTTACTGTATTGGATATATTATTTGATTTAATCTTTACAACAATTCAATGAAGTGTATTCTGTTTATGCACATTTTACAAATGAGGAAACAATCTCACAGAAGGGATGTTAATTGCACAATATCTCATGGTGAAACAAGATCCACAATCCATTTTTGTCTTCTGCAAAATTTTGTATTACCTCCTCAAGTAGTACAGATAAACTCCCTCTACCTGCATGGTGCTTCTGCTTTATTCCTGGGTCACAGGCAAACAGCAAATTTCTGGTTTCAAAGTTGAACGTGTAACTCTTGGTTATGTGGTGCTCTACCAATCACAGCTCATTGATGAGGATCACGGCCCCTGCATCTGGCTACCTGCAGCCATAGGTTCTGCTGTTTTACCAGGTGGTCCCAGTTTCTGCAAGAGTATTCAAATGATTAAACATGATTCCCACTGCTGTGCCACCATATGACTTGAATACCAACTTATCACCAAGGGATTGCAGATACATATAGTTTTCTTTTTTGAATATGGCTAATTGCCTATTTTTTAAAATCTATATTATTTCAGTGTATTTGAATTGAGCAGGAATGCACAAATATCTGCTGTGACATCTTGATCAGAAGTTATTACCCCTCTTTTGTTCCCGTAAGCATTCTATAAGAGTGGAAATAACACACATGAGGCAATATCTCACAGAAGACAGCATAGACTGTGAGGGTGTCTGGTACAGCTAAACCCTTTTTAAATATGCCATCTTAGGCAAATTACTTAAACTCTCACCACCTTGGTTTTCTCATCTAAAAGCTGGCGATAATAATAGTTCTTATCTTAAGAGGTTGTTGTGAAGATAAAATGAGTAAAATATCATCTTATATAAAGTAGTGTAGAAAAAAATGTTCATTACTGTTAGCTGACTACAGAACTATGACTTAGGAGTCCACTGATAATTTGAGACAACTGAAGGCTATTTGGAATCTATTTTTCTTTATTTACCTAGTGTCTAGTGCAGTATCTGATATCTTACAGATGCTCCATACATTTTTCACTGAATGTCATTTTAATGTTGTTAATGTTGTTTGTTTGTTTTTGTCATCTCAAATGGACCTAAACTCCCAGCCTTGCTTAACTGAAAATTCATATAATATTCTAAGTAGTTTATTTTTATAAAATCTGTTAAGGAAGGTATTATTAAGATCTTTCCTCCCATCTTTTACAAAGAAAGTCATAGAAGTTGCTCACAGTCAGCAAAGAAAAGCAGAGTCAGAATTTGCATCCAGTTCTGTCTTGTGCGTGAACCAGAACACTTTGTTGCTTCTCTCCTAGCCTAAGTATTATATGCTAGTTTATGAGAAAGAGTTTAGAATACTGAGAAGCATATGCTAATATAAGACATTTGCATATTAGCAAGTTTATAGCAGTAGCCTCTTAATTAGTTCTTTAGCAAATCAGGCACCTCTGTTTCCTGGTTTATGAGTCTATCCTAGACACTGAAGAGCAATATTTAGGATAGACTAGAAGAGGGTGGAGTGCTCTCTCCATTCCTATATAGGCAATGCAAGTGGGTCAATTAGCCAGTATGCACATTATTCATATCCTTTCATCTTTCTAGCAACTGTCCAACCCTTTTCGCACTATCATTAGCAAAAATATGTTTCAATCAGACATTGAATGAATTGTGACATTCATTAGTAGATGATCATAAAGTCATTTGGAGAAAGAGAAACACCAGTACGTGTATACAATTACCTATGAATTTAGTTCATCATTTTCACTTCCATGCTCCAATGTACTCATTTGTAAAATAAGGATACCAAAATTACTTCACTATAACCATGGAGCTTAAATTTTGATAAAGAGATCCCTCTACAGTGCCTGGTACATATGCAGAGACCAATAAACCATAGCATACTGCGAATAGCAATTAGGATAAGTGTTGCAATTTTAAAATTAAAATATCCATAGAATAATCATTTTTAAAGTAATTGTGGCCAATTCTTCATTTATCCCACAATTATTTAATTCATATCAAGTGTGGCCATCAGGCTGTAAAGAAGGCTCATATAGGCAGGACTATACAGAATTGTAATTCAAACCTATAGATTGTTTTCTGTCTTTTCTCTTTTTGTCTTAATTCATTTCCCATTATTAATCTGACACATAAACTTCATTCATTCAGACTGAATGGCATTTACCATGTGTCAGAGCTGTGTTGAAATTAAAAAAGAAAAAAAACCACAAGTAATGTATACCCCATGCCCTCAAGGAACTCAGTCTAGTGAAAAAGAGAGAAGCATCAACAGATAATTAGAATCTAGGGAAGGAAGTGCTAATAGAGATATTTGTAACACAATATGGCAGTAATGAAGAAGACATGGGTGAGTGAGTGCCATGCTCTGCTAGGGGCATTAAGTAACACAGGAAGAGAAGAGTGATCTTTGCCAAATTGGCTCACTCCCCAAACTCGTTCATTTTGTTTTCCGGTGGAAACTGCTACAATGGAACCTAAGAGATATGAAGACGAAGTAGAAATATCCATAGGCTGATTCTTATACATTCCTTTTCCATGGCCCAGTTGAAAACAGAGGACATTAGAAAATTGAGTCAAAGAGAATTCTAAAGGACCAAATAAAGAATTCACCTAGTAGTTCGCTGGATAAAGAAACATCATTTCATCTCTTCTCACCCTCTGTCCCTCCATTTATTTTCAGTATGTCAAGTGTTTTGAATACATTGTCTTACTTAACACTAAGTAAGTTCAATGAATTAGAAATTAATAATTCAATTACAAAACTGCAAAAAATTAACTGGTAGGTTTTGGCCAAGTCTACAGAGCTGCTTAGTGGTAGTTAAAATCCAGTGTTTGTCCCCAAATACTTTCTCCTAAATCACTTTACTACACAGCATCAGTACATTACAAGAATAGGAGCACATTATTTCTAAGATCATGTCCAATTCAATAATTCAGTACATACTAAATACTTTGAGAAAATTCTTAATTTAATTTCTGCCTTAACCATGATTCAGTTATTCAGTTGAAAAGTAAAAAGAAAGACCTAGTTAGATGTATGCTTTGTACATACTTCGGGCATACATAGGATCGTAACCTTGTACACACATTTGTACAAACTTGAAATAGTTTTAGAGCATCAGCTGGTCATTGTTTCCCCTGGCAGTTTTCATTTCAATGGATAAATATTGATATTGGACATAATGCAAATAATACTATTTTGAATTTGTACAATGTATTTAAGAAATTTAAATATTAACAGAGCAATTAAATTATCAGCTTCTTATAGTGAGGAACAAATATGTTAAAGAATTTGGGCAAGAATGCATAGCAAATTAATGGAAGAGCTGATAAGTTCATGAAGCCTGTGGATTCAATTTAGTTATTAAAGTCTTATTTAGAAAATAAGAACTTAGAATTCACTACACTGTGGTATCTAATTGCTTTTTTTGAAATACCATCAAATTCATGAAATAAATCTGTAAGATAATCTATTTTTGGCCACATGAAAGGAACATATGTGGTATTATTGGAATACTTCATCCTACTCTAGGTAAGGAGGTAATTAGTGTTAAAAATAAAGCTGGGGAAGATACTTCTTAAAGTAAAATGGGCATCTTTATTCATCTAGTAATATTAGCTACTTAACTCCCTCAAGGAGATATTATGATGATTAATTGGATCATGATGGAGAATAATTTATGGAAAAAAAAACTGAGTACTCAAAATTATTAGCATGATTTCACCACAATTATCTCCAATTTTTACTTTCTTGACTTCAATTTCAATTTTATTGTTTCTTTGAGGAGAACAGAAAAGTCACTCAATGCTTGAGGCACGGTCTTTTAAGAGGTTATGGAAAGGATAAAAAGGCAAATTTTAGTTGAAAACATTGTGCAACTTTAGTCCTCAGAACCACCCTTGAAGAATCGAATTTCCACTGTTTGGCAGCCGCATCTAAAAGGATTCAACACAGTTTCAGACACATATTATAGAATGACAAGGCAGAAGGGAATCAGAGAGCGCAATTAATCTAACATGTAGTTTATATGAGAAAACAGAAAGCCAGAATAGTAAAGTGAGTCACCCACATAACACTATTGCTTGGTGTACACTAGACTTGAATTCTTTCACTTTCTATTCTACTGCTCAATGGTTCTCTCTTCAGTCTCTGGGCATTTTAGGGTCTGGGAACTCAGAGAAGTGTCAGAGTATATCTTCCTTTCAATGTAGAAGAGATATGGATCCTGAAACAGACAATGTTCCTGGCACCTGAAAAAAAAAAAAACACAACTCCAAAGTCACTTATATTAGTGGTGAGATTCTATGCTAACCCAAGTGTTTATTTTCGGCATGCAGATTGCTCAGGTGATCACTCCTGACCAGGATGATGTCCATAATGAGAATTACAAGAGATTGTTAATCATGAATTTACACACAGTAATGTAAAAACCACTCTGGGCTTTGGTAGGAAAGCAGAGACTATACTTATGGCACAAGTAAAAAGCCTTCAGGTTATAATTAATGTAGCTAATCAACTGCCTGGAGCTCAACAAATCAGTGACATCAATTATTTCTTCTCCAGATGATGTAAGAAACTAAAGTCCATATTTCACATTTACTATGATGCCACCTCTAGAAAAATAAATGAACTGTTTTTAAGAGTATAAATCAATAGATGAAAATGTTCCTCCACTTGTTTAGTACCAAAATTATTTTCTTCTTTGTTTTAGCATAAGTACCAGACTCTTGTGAAACTATAGCTGTGTCTGCCCGTTTTCCCTTTTACATCAACTCAGTATTTATTTACCTATGGGGTCAGTTACTCAGATGATAATCTCAGGGAGTTCAAATAGTTTTAAAAGAATTATTTTAAAGATTAACATTTTGAATTAATGAACAGAGCAAACATACCTAAATAATGTTATACAGGACATTTCTTTCAAGCAGTCATGTCTGTAACTTATTTACCTAATTCAACTTATTTACCTCCACAGGAAAATGGGTGAATAATAAAACAACTTTGTTGCAAGCTTTGTTTAAAAGTTATTTTTCAATTTATTTTACTCTTCTTTCTGTTTTATTTTTTAAGTTATTTTTTTAGTGTTTATTTTTGAGAGAGAGACAGAGCATGAGCAGGAGAAGGTCAGAAAGAGAGGGAGACACAGAATCCAAAGCAGGCTCCAGGCTCCAAACTGTCAGCATAGATTCCGATGCAGAGCTCAAACTCACAGGCTATGAGATCATGACCTGAGCCAAAGTCGGATGCTTAACTGACTGAGTCACCCAGGTGTCTCTCTTCTTTCTGTTTGAAAATCAATTTCAATTCTCAAATTATTTAAATGAGGTTTTGGAATACAACATCAATAATTTGTAATATGGGTTATTTATTTATTTTGCATAGTTCAACATATTCACTGTATGTCCTTTAGTATATCAGTGCGCTTCTATGTCTGTATGTCTGTGTGTGTACTCTAGTTTTATTTAAAATCTTTTTGCAACTTTTTTGAGGTATATATACAAAAAATTGTGCACGTTTAATATATACAATTTTATGAGTTTGAAAACTACATATATCCATGAATCCATAACCACAATCAAGATTATAAATATATCCATCACCTCTAAACTTTTCCTGTGTCTCTTTTCTTTTTCCTTCTCTCCTCCCTCCCTCTCTCCCTCCCTTCTTTTCTTCCACATTGTTATAAGAACACTTAACATGAAACCTACCCTCAACAATTCTTAAGTACACAATCCTGTATTGCTAACTATAGGCATTATGTTGTACAGCAGATCTCAACTGATTCATCTTTTATAACTCCAGCTTTATGCCCACTGAACAACTCCCTATTTCCCCCTCCTCCTGTACCCTGGAAACCACTATTCCAGGTTCTGCTTCTGCCAAGTTTGACTATTTCAGATGTCACATAAAAGTGAAATCATGCAGTTTGCCCTTCTTTGATTGACTTATTTGTTTTACTTAGCACAATGTCTTCCAAGTTCATCCGTGTTGTTGTAAATGGTAGGATTTCCTTCATTTGTGAAGGCTGAATAATATTACAGTGTGTGTCTGTGTGTGTGTGTGTGTGTGTGTGTGTGCTTGTGGCTATCACATTGTCTTTATCCATTCATCTGTTGATTGATATTTGGGTTGTAAAGTTGAAAGATATAAAATCAACATACAAAATTAAGTTGCAATTCTGTACACTAACAACAAAATATGTGAAAAGTAAATTAAGAAAATCCTATTAACAATAGTGTTAAAAGGAACAAAATACTTAAGAATAGACTTGGCCAAGAAAATGAAAGACCTGTATACTAAAAATTACAATACATTGATAAAAGAAATTAAAGAAGAAATAAAATGGAAAATAAAATAAATAATGGAATAAATAAATAAATGAAAAATAAATGGAAAGACATGCATGTTCATGGATTAGAAAATTTATTGTTAAAATTTACATATTTAAAAGATGTAAAGGACTTCTTTTTGATATATATCTCAAGGTGCATGTACCAATTGTTAAAGTGTAAGAAAAAATGATAAAGTTTTCTAAATTTAACCATAGAAACAAAATAATATAGATCTCTGTTTGTAAGCTTATTCATTCTTTGAAATTTCACTTATTCTCAACATTTTATTGATAATATTTTATTGCTGTCTTCATGTTCAATACATTTCAAAGCACTTGAAATCTGTTTTCTGAGCTGAATCTCTTGGAATCTCAGTAAAATCCACCTGATCAAGTACCATTATTTTCATTTTATGGATAAGAAAATAGAAGGCACAAGTAGGCAGATGATTTTTTGGTTTCCATAGCGAGTCAGTTGCCATGCATGGTATAGAACTGAACTCTGTGTGTCTCAACATTTAGTTAATTTTATAGCATTCCACTTCATGACATGATAATTGATACCAAATCTGGACAAAATTCACATAAAAATAAAATACATAAAATATGATAATATGGTTCAGGCAAACTATAATAGTGTAAGGCAGTATTCCACAGCTCTTTCTTTTAGACATACATGGAAAGGGTTATTGTTTTTTAAGGTCAAGATGAAGATCTGGCCTGGAAATTGGTTGTGTCTGAATAGGAAGAAAATCTCTACTCATATCTCTGTGTCAGTGCCAATAACATGAACCATGCTGGAAAGGCAAAGACTTCAGAGATTTCCATACAAATGTTTTTCTTAGCTCACAAATACCACAAAATTATTCATGCTTTGAGGAAGGTCAAGAGGACACATTATTTTCCCACATTTTTTGCATTTTTAAAACTCTTTTGGAGTCTTTCCTCAAAGTTAAATTTATAATGTAGATGGTTTCTTTATATCTTCTGTAAACTTTCAGAGAGGCAATAATTTTATATCAAATTCCACTTATGACCCTATGATCCAGACTTAAAGCTGTTGCTCAAAGTTTTTTTGATCTGTTTCTTGAGCCACTGTAGAAAATTATATATATATAAAAACTCTCTAAAATAGTTGATAATGTTGTTGACTTATTTATATATTTTTCAGCTTATATGCTGTGAAGTTGGAGAAAATCTTAAAATTGCCGCAAGTACTGAGAGAAATGCTAAAGCAATTTAAAGGAAAGTTGAAAACAAGGGCATTTGAGGAAAAAATTGTTGGGTTATTAATAGATATGATGCTCCAGTCTTCCTTTTGTATTTATCTACAGGCATATAACATTCATATTTTCTTTTCCTGGGAGGTATTATGTGGCTATGGCTTACATACACAGGGGCTTTATAGAATTATTCTCATCATGCAGTATTGCTAATGTTGCCTAAGCAATTGCTGTCTTCTTTTTCAAAATAATAACTTAAGCTACTCTTTAGTCAAATAGATACTGCCATTCCTGGGGTGAAGTTTTCACAGTGGTCTAGAATTGCTCATAAAAGAGCTAAAGGAAAAAAATTGCATTTCATATTTAAGTTAATCTTAATAATTGATTCAACATTGTTTTGACAAAAATCTACAGGTGGATACATTAGGGTAGTGAAGAAAGAACACTCAGGATTTCTATCATTGTATATCTCTTAAAGGCAGCTCAACTGTTAATATGCAGGTAATGACATTCAGTAAGTATAACACATGAGCATATTTTTCTAGATAGCTTTGAAAACAAATCAAAATGAAAGTTTTAGAATAGCCAAGATGGTAAGCTGGAAATAGCTGCATTTCATTTATATATGAAAGGGTGATTTTATGTTCATCACATTTCTTCTGCTTTTCTCAATCACGTCTTCTTTTTCTCCTTATTACCAAAGCAAACGGTGGCATATGTAATATATTTATCTCCTAAGATATTAAGGTATATATTCTAAGTCCCCAGTTGAGATATATTCTAAGTACTATGATGGTTTAAACAGTTTTGGTTTTGAATCCCTCTTGGCTGAAATAGTTTTATTGTAATTTGGATTCTGTGCATTTCCTGAGTGAGTGTGATCAGTGTGGAAATGTTTGTACCACAGAAAAATTGCATTATCTATTCCTACCACAAGATATCTCCATGTGGAGACAATGTGAATTTTTAATTTCCTCTGTAAAGGTGTAAGAAAACTGCAATTCAGGGCCCAAAGTTGTTCTTTCCTGCTGATAACGTTATTTTTCATTATTTGAATAAACATGACTACAGTCATAACTCTTAAGAACCACCTTTCTCAGCCAAAGATTAATTTAAGTGAAAAAGGAAAACACAAGAACAAACAAACAAAAAAACCCATGAGATCACAGTGATTGGTTCCAACAGTTCAGGCATCTTCAAAAATACTATTTGACAATACTTGCAGATATATGATCTATATAGCATGCATATGTAATGCTTGAATTTAAAAAATTGTGAAACTCAGTTAATGCCTCTATCTTAATAATGTAATTAAATACAGGAAGATTTGACTTTCTAATTTCACTTGTGCATATACCTTATTGTTTCAACCCCAGCAACTATTGCTTATCATTTTGCTGTAATTCTAGTAAGACATAGTACCTTTGCAAAGGCTCTTTAAGCCAAAGGAAAGACAAACATTTGAAAAGATTGTTTTACAAGATATAATGTGGGAAGTACTAAATTATAGACAGCTGTTATTTTTAAAAATCAACATTTATTTTGCCCTAAAAGAGACTACAGATAAGTTAGCTACTTTTCTTCTGAGAAGTACCAATTCTTAATAATAATACTTTTGTCACTGTGCAGATACTTCATTTTTTAAAAATTGTCCTATATCGATGATACAAAATGTTACATATTTAACTTGTCTGAAATTAGGATGTATGACATAGAAACATAGTATATGAGATTTGCTCTCAAAACCAATATGTAAGGTAAGTATTATATTCCATCAGAAGTAGGTTGTATTTCTTTAAAATGTCCATGGAGAATAAAATATACAATATGTACTGTTATGGTCATACTAAAGGGTCATGTGATGAAAATTATATAACTGAAATACTAGAATCACATGTTGCATGATATACTCACAGTATTTGAAAATGAATGAGAAAATAGGAAATTCACTTCCATCATTTCAAGATCACTCCAGCCCATATACTCATGGTGAAAAGTAGAAAATGAAATCACCTTGTCTTTTAAATTAGGGGCACCTGGGTGGCTCAGTCGGTTAAGCGTCTGGCTTAGGCTCAGGCCATGATCTCCCCGTTTATGAATTCAAGCCCCACATTGGGCTCTGTGCTGACAGCTCAGAGCCTGGAGCCTGCTTCAAATTTTGTGTCTCTCCCTCTCTCTGCCCCTCCTGTGCTCATTCTCTGTCTCTCTCTATCTCTCAATAATAAATAAACATTAAAAAAATTTAAATTGTTATGTATTTCTCTCCCTCTACCCTCCCTCTCTCTCTCTCCCTCTCTCCTACCTTCTCCTTCATCTCTCTCTCTCTCTCTTTTCTCTTTTCTCTCCCTGTCTCCTTGTCTCATTCTCTTTTCCTCCATCAGCTGGAAAAAAAGTTGGATTCATATGACTAAAATGCAGTCATCAGAACATCCTGAAGGTACAGTGATAGGAATTTAGACAATAAAAGATTTTCAGCACAGCCACTGTGCTTTAAATCATCTAGCTTACACTCATCAGTAAGGATACTTTGAGCTACAAGTGGTTAAGTATTAAGTTTTTACCAGGTACATTACAACAATTATGGAAAGTGGACACTAGAAGAAGTTGATCTATGGAATAAAAATCAGGAGTGTATTTTTTAGGCTAAATACTCAAATCTGTCAATTACTAGATGAATTGACAAAATCACAGAATTTGTTGAAACACACAATTGAGGCATTAAATCTAATGGAATTATTGGAGAGGTGACAGAATGCATTGTAATTATTAACATGTTAAGGATCCTGAGATACTTAGTTCCTAATTCTCAAACATTTTGAGCCTGTGGATGGCACACTTTTAAACAGTATATTTTGGGGGGAACACCTGAAGGGATTGCTATGAACTCAATTGTGTCTCCCCAAATTGACGTGTTAGAACTCTAACTCTCAATGTGACTGTATTTGGGAACAGGGCCTTTGGGAGGTAATTAAGGTTAAATGAGGTCATAAGTGTAGGTCTCTAATCCTAATGGATCATAAAATATGGACATAAAATGAGGAAGATCACTCTCTGCATGTACACCTAGGAAAGGCCATGTGAGGACACAGAAAGGCAGTGATCATCTATAAGCCAGTAAGAGAGCTCTCACAGAAACCAATCTTGCTGATTGATCTGAGGGTTCTAGCCTCTGGAACTGTAAGGAGATAAATTTCTGTTGTTTAAGCCACCCAGCCTGTGGTGTTTTGTTATGGCAACCTGAGCTAGCATACACCTGTGTATTAGGGTTCACCAGAAAGGCAGAAGAGGACACATAGGAATACTTAAGATATTTATTACAAGAATTGACTCTCGTGATTTTGGAAGCCAGTAAGTCCCACAATCTGCTGTCTGCACAGCCAGTGGTGTAATTCAGTCCAAGTCCAAAGGCCTGAGAACCAGAGGAACTGATGGGATATGCTCTGGTCTGAGTCTCAAAGTCCCAAAATCAGGAGTACTGACGTCCAAGGGCAGGCAAGTATGGACGTCCCAGCTCAGGTGGAGAGCAAATTCATTCTTCCTTACCTTTTTGTTTTATTCAAGCTTCACAAAGGATTGGATGACACCCACCTGCACTGGCAGGTAAATCTTCTTTACTCAGTCTACTGATTCAAATACTAATTTCTTCTGGAAACAGCCTCACAAACACCACAAGAAATAATGTTTTACCAGCCATCTAAGTAATCTTAGCCCAGTCAAGTTGACATAAAATTAACCACCAAAATAACATTAATGTGTCACCAAGAATCACTACACAACCATCCTGTTGTACAATATATCATATATAAGATTATAACCTCTAGTATTGGTCACTTTATCAATGAGTAGAATTGTTTTCTTCCATGATACCATTTTTTAAATGTTTATTTATTTTTGAGAGAGAGAGAGAGTCTAGAGAGAGAGCATGAGCAGGGGAGGGACAGAAAGAGGTGAAGACACAGAATCCAAAGCAGGCTCCAGGCTCTGAGCTGTCAGCACAGATCCCGATGCGGGGCTTGAACACACGAGCTGCGAGATCATGACCTGAGCCTAAGTGGGACACGCAACTGACTGAGCCACCCAGGGGCCCCCCATGATGTCATTTTCTTATATACTCAGCAGCCAAATTTTTTTTCAGGAGCAGATTTTCAAACACCGCATTTCATATACAATCTTGTCTTTGGCATCAACTTCAGATAACAACTCTAACTTTTCACTTGTACTAAGATTTTGACCCTCTTTATCCTGCTCTATAAGCATCTTTACCACTTACACCAAAATGTGTTACATAGTGATCAAAATATAGCAGTGCCCTTTGGTAGATTCACAGCACAGAGGTTAAGAAGAGCTAAAGGAAAATTTCTGCAAATAAAATTCTCATTTTTATTATGAAAATAAAATTTCTAAACATTTAAAATGTAATAGGCATGCCATCATTGAGACCGAGAACTTATCCTAAATACTTTGAAAGAGCACCTTGGCTGACAGAAGAGTAATGTAATAATGCTATACTGACTCTGAGTATTGATTTAGCTTCTGACCTTAGCAAGATTCTGGGGAAAATATGGTGGGTGTTAAGGTAGAGAAAACAAACCTGAAATACTTAAAATGAAAGAGACAAAGTTATATACTCTGGAAAAAATTAACAGAAATCAGTATTATTATTATTATTTTAAATGCTTATTTATTTATTTTGAGAGTGAGAGAACATGTGCATGTGAGTGGGGGGGGGGGGGGGCAGAGAGAGAGGAGAGAGAAAATCCCAAGTAACCTAAACATTGTCAGCATGGGGCTCCATCTCTGGACCACGAGACCATGACCTGAGCTGATATCGAGAGTAAGATGCCCAACTGACTGAGTCACCCAGGTGCCCCTAATATTTTTTAATAATTATTTTTACTAAAAAATATATGCATTTGCTTATGTATGAGGCACTTCACACAGAGTATCTCATTTACTCCTCTAATCGATCTTTGGCAGAGTATATTATTACTATCTTTATTTTACGTAAAAATGCAATGTAATGCTCAGAGACTTTCCCAGGGGTTCATAGTGAATACGCAGGGTGTCAGAACTGAAGCCAAGCCTGGATAGATCTAAGTCCAAAGCTTGTGCATATTACCACCTTGTAGCATGTCAGAAGCTTGAAGAGCCAATGCTTGAATGTCATCTATTTATCCTTTGTTCAGTGATGATTTTGTCATTGCTTGAACATAAACAACTCTGTAACATAGAACTTACTATCATTTCTTTTTTTTTTTTTTTAATTTTTCTTTTTCAACGTTTTTAATTTATTTCTGGGACAGAGAGAGACAGAGCATGAACGGGGGAGGGGCAGAGAGAGAGGGAGACACAGAATCGGAAACAGGCTCCAGGCTCCGAGCCATCAGCCCAGAGCCTGACGCGGGGCTCGAACTCACGGACCGCGAGATCGTGACCTGGCTGAAGTCGGACGCTTAACCGACTGCGCCACCCAGGCGCCCCCTATCATTTCTTTTTTGATACCTTGATAGACTCTACTTACTGAATTGAAATTTGTCTTTCTATAGGTCCTCATCAATTGGTCTCAGATTTTTCTTTGTTCATACAACACTTTACATGAGAAATTTTGTATAGCTCTTCCTTTTACTCATTAATTTAAAAATATGATTACCTGGACGCCTAGGTGGCTCAGTTGATTAAGTGTCCGGCTCTTGATTTCAGCTCAGGCTATGATCTCACGGTAGGTGAGTTCTAGCCCTGAGTCAGGCTCTGCACTGATAGTGCAGAGAAATCTGCATGATCTATATCACTGCTATAGTTACCAGCATTCATAATCACCGAAATGTTATTTTCTTTGATATATTCACTTATCTAATGAGTATGTGTGTGTGTGTGTGTGTGTGTGTGTGTGACTATGTGAATGATACTTATGGCAAGTGCTGGAGTTCAAACACAGTCCAGCAAATACAGTTCTGTTTTACTTTCATAGAAGACAATAATGCCTTGATTAAGACAATAATGTTCCTGATACATTTTATCACTTGCTGAGCTGCATTATGTATTCTGGATTTATTTGTGAAATCTTTAACATAAGAAATTATGTGCAGGCACTATAAAACATAAATTAACAAGTCTACTTACTTTGTCAGGAAGTCAAATTTTATCATAAATATAGTTATAAAGTTTTGCACCGGTAAGAAAACCTCAATACCGTCATCTTCATCTGTAAAGGATCTTATTTGCTCTTTTCAGTGGAATAAGTACTACTTGTTCTACTGTTTGGACTCTTACTGGGTTGTTTTGTATATAAATTAGGAAAGAAAACTTTATATTGTATCTTAAGAATCTTAAGAATTAGGAGCAAAGTTTATCAAGTACTTACCACAATGTTGTTTCTCTTCCTTTAAAAGTTTTAATACAGACTATCAAAAAATATTCAAATATTTATGGAACAAGACACAATTATTTTATTTTTTTTAATGTTTATTTATTTTTGAGACAGAGAGAGACACAGCATAAGCAGGTAAGGGGCAGAGAGAAAGGGAGACACAGAATGTGAAGCAGGCTCCAGGCTCTGAGCTGTCAGCACAGAGCCCGATGCGGGGCTCGAACTCATGAACTGTGAGATCATGACCTGAGCCAAAGTCGGACACTTAACCGACTGAGCCACCCAGGCACCCCACAAAAAATATTTTAAATTGCCACATCAGTTTCTATAAGGAGGGTATAAAGATCAGTCCTTTCTGGGTTAATCCATCTTGTTCCATGGACTTCAGATTAAACTTCTAACCTGTGATGTCTATCTTATAATTTTTTATTCGTGTTTACAAAGAAGAGCTTGGTTGAAAAACTATGGCTCTTTTTAAGGCAAAATTATTCCTAATACTATATTAAAAAATCAATGGCAATTTGTGTTCTGAGATCAATATCATTATGCATAATTATGGTACAAATAACATCTTTGTACAAAAAAATCAATTTTTTACCTACAAATGAGGGCAGTTCCTTCCTGACTCCTCCAAAATACGTTAACATAAATGGAGTAAGAGAATGCAGGATCTTTATTCTGAAAATATAATAGAAGACTACATATAGAAGGCCCCTATTATAAAGTCAGGGTATAAAATCAATAGGAAAAGCAAGGAAACATTTATGGAATTGAAATAGTAGCGTGACTAACATTTCTTTCAGTCCATTATATTTCAAATTGACACAAAAATAAGTGAGAAAAAATAAATAATAAGCTTGTTAGGTGAACAGAATAAATATGATAATAGAGAATATATTTTCAAG
Organism: Panthera leo; assembly: GCF_018350215.1. NCBI lineage: Eukaryota > Metazoa > Chordata > Mammalia > Carnivora > Felidae > Panthera > Panthera leo. The sequence continues at coordinate 186,201,837 of NC_056679.1, read as the reverse complement.
GAAATATGGACCATTTACAAAAATTGACCACATATTAAGGGAGCCTAGCCATATTAAGCATCTGACTTTGGCTCAGGTCATCTCATGGCTCATAAGTTTGAGCCCCGCGTTGGGCTCTGTGCTGACAGCTTGGAGCCTGGAGCCTGCTTCAGATTATGTGTCTTCCTCTCTCTCCCCTCCCCAGAGAGACGCTCTGTCTCTCTCACAACAATAAACATTAAAAATTTTTTTTAAAATTGACCACATGTTAGGCCCCAAAATAAACATTTGTAGATGCTATAAAGTAGACATTTCGTAGAAATTATTCGCCGATCAAAGTATAATCTAGCAAAAAATTTGTTAAAAAGCATAAAAAGTATATGTGAGTAGAGAAAGTTCCTTTCTACTCAACTATTCTTAAGCCAAGGAGAAAATTTAAAATATAACTCTATTTTTTAATATAATTTATTGTCAAATTGGCTTCCATACAACAACCAGTGCTCAGGCTAACAAGTGCCCTCCTCAATGCCCATCAACCCTCAGTCTGTCCGCTGTATTTAAAAGTCTATGATTTGCCTCCCTCCCCCTCGGTTTATAACTTTTTTCCCCTTCTCCTCCCCCATGGTCTTCTGTTAAGTTTCTGAAGATCTGCATGTGAGTGAAAACATATGGTATCTGTCTTTCTCTGACTGACTTCTTTCACTTAGCATAATACCCTCCAGTTCCATCCATATTGCTGCAAATGGCATGATTTCATTCTTTCTCATTGCCAAGTAGTATTCCATTGTATATATAAACCACATCTTCTTTATTCATTCATCAGTTGATGGACATTTAGGCTCTTTCCATAATTTGGCTATTGTTAACAGTGCTGCTATAAACATTGGGGTACGTGTGCCCCTATGTATCAGTACTCCTGTATCCCTTGGGTAAATTCCTAGCAGTGCTATTGCTAGGTCATAGGATAGATCTATTTTTAATTTTTTGAGGAACCTCCACACTGTTTTCCAGAGTGGCTGCACCAGTTTGCATTCCCACCAACAGTGCAATAAGGTTCCTATTTCTCCACAACCTCACCAGCATGTATAGTCTCCTGATTTGTTCATTTTAGCTACTCTGACCGGCATGAGTTAGTAGCTCAGTGTGGTTTGATTTGTATTTCCCTGATGATGAGTGATGTGGAGCATTGTTTCATGTGTCTGTTGGCCATATGGATGTCTTCTTTGGAAAAGTGTCTATTCATGTCTTTTTCCCATTTCTTCACTGGATTATTTGTTTTTTGGGTTGTGGCGTTTGGTAAGTTCTTTATAGAGTTTGGATACTAGCCCTTATGTAATAAAAACACTAAATCAGCATCACCACTGTGAAAACACAAAGGGCATTTCTACTAAAGACACAAAGAAAATAAAGGACCCACTGTCAACATTATTGCACAATATTGTCTTGGAAACATCAGCCAATGCAATCAAGTAAAGAGAAGATATTAAGTATAGGGTACAAAAATACATAATATGATTGTAAAGATATAAAACTCCTTCAAAATATCTTAGAAGCTATTCAAACTATACAACTACTAGAAGCAAAATAATCTTGGGCACCTGGGTTGCTCAGTCAGTTAAGCCTCCAACTTGGCTCAGGTCATGATGTTGTGGTTCTGAGTTTGAGGCCCACGTTAGGCTTAGTTCTGACAGCTCAGAGACTGGAGCCTACTTCGGATTTTGTGTCTCCCTCTCTCTGCCTCTCCTCTGCTCTCTCACTCTCTCTCAAAAATAAATAAACATTAAAAATAAAAAAAGGAAAGAAATTCTAGATGACCTAGAGTTTGGCCATGATTCTTTAGATACAATACCAAAGACTCAATCATGAAAGAAAGAGTTGATAAGCCATGCATTAAAATTAATTTTTTTTCTCTGTGAATACACTGGCAAGGGAATAAAAATACAAGCCACAGACTGGAGAAAAGACAGATCTGATAAAGGATTGTCATCTAAAATATACAAAGACCTCTTAAAACTCAAAAATAAGAAAACAACCTGACTTAAAAATGTTTTTTTAACAGACACCTCACAAAATAAGTCATGCAGATGGAAAATAAGCTTATAAAAAGATGTTCTGTATTATGTCATCAGAGAAATGCAAATTAAAAGAAAAAATGAGGTACCACTGTATACCTGTTAGAATGACCAAAATCCAGAACACTACAGCACCAAATGCTGACAAGGATGTGAGACAATAGAAATTGTCATTCATTCCTCCTAGAAATGCAAAGTGGTACAGCCACTTTAGAAGACAGTTTGGTGTTTTATTATAAAACTAAACACACTCTTGCCATATGATCCAGCAATCGTGCTTTTTGGTATTTACCCAAAGTAGTTGAAAACTTATATTCACACAAAAATCTACACACAGATGTTTATAGCAGCTTTATTCATAATTGCCAAAACTTGGAAGCAATCAAGATGTCCTTCAGTAGTGAATGAATAATGTGGTACATCCAGACAATGAAATATTATTCAGGGCTAAAAGGAAATGAGCTATCAAGCTATAAAAAGACATGGAGGAAACTTAAATGCATATGACTAAGTGAAAGCATCCAACCTGAAAAACCTATATACTACATGATTCCAACTGTGTGACATTCTGGAGAAGGCAAAACTCTGGAAACTGTTAAAAGATCAGTTGTTGCCAGGGCATAGGGTGGAGGGAGGGACGTTGAATAGGTGAAGTACAGAAAATTTTTAGGGCAGGCTGCTGACTTCTTGTATCTTCACTTGATGGAAAGAAAGCTAGCTAGCTCTCTGGCCTCTTCTCATAAGGGCACTAATCCCATTCATGAAATTCCACCCTCAAGATCTAATTACTTCTCAAAGGCCAGACTTCCAAATACCATCACATTGGCATTATGGTTTCAACATACAATTTTGTGGGGACACAAACACGCAGTCCATTGCAAACTTATTTAAATAAATACCAAGGAGTGTAATAGCTGAATTTTATGGTAAAATTATGTTCAGTTTTGTTAAGAAACCACCAAAATGTCTCCCAAAGTGGTTGCACCATTTTGCATTCCACCCAGTAATGAATAAGAGAGTTCCCATTGCTCCACATCCTCATCAACATTTGTGAGTGTTGTCAATATTCTAGATTTTGGCCATTCTCATAGATATTAATCATGGTTTCTCATTTTTATTTTTATTGCATTTCCTAAATGACATATGATGTGAAGCATCTTTTCATGTGCTTAAATTAAGCATTTGTATATCTTCTCTGGTGAAATGTCTGTTCAGGTCTTTTGCCCAATTCTTTTATTTATTGATTGATTTTATTGAGTAGTGTGTTTTCCTATTATTGAGTTTAATGATATTTTTTTAATGAGCATGATAACATCTTTTTATATGCTGATGGAGATGATCCACTAAAGGGTGAAAAATAATGTAAGAGAGAGGAGAATTGCTGGAGAATACCTTTAGGATGTGAGAAAGACTCAGTGTAGTGCTCAAATTTCTTAATTATATAATTATTGAATTTTTCAATATATGAAAACTGAATAGTGTTTTTACATATATGTGTATATATACTATAAAGTATATATATAATATACATAAATATATGTATTGAAGTATACATAGTAAGTATATATTTTAATTGTATTTTATATAAATATATAAATAAATATATTTAAGTGTTATATATTAAGTATATATATTTTATTGAATATATATGTATGTATATATATATACACTGAAAATATATATACACTGTCTAGTATATGTATATTATATATAATATATATACTGAAGGTGTGATTGTATACTGAAATATGAGAAGTCTAGAAATTTAGCTGTGGGTAAATCACAAGGTTACTAGGGAAACATGGTAATAGAATACATCATTTCCTTGAAATTTGCATATTATAAAGTATTATGTTTAAAAAACTACAATAGCCACTAGTGTCTTCATGTCTTAAACACAATGTTAATAAGATGTTATTTCCCCTCTATCTTCCCTTTCACTACATTCCCTCTGACCTAACACACAGGCTTGTATTCCTCACAAATTTTAGACAGACTACTTTTCTGTTATAAGGAGAATAAAAAAGAAGGTGCCAGCCAAGAATGAGTAAAACAGTTTGGTTCCAGCAGGCTGGCAGGACCTACTGGGATGTGAAGGCTTTTAAGGCCATGAAATAAGGGTTCTCTGCATAAGGAGCCAGTTGGCCTCTAGTTATAAAGACCTTAAGTGGTCACATGAGAATTTGGTTTCCTAGAGAAAAGACAAGAATTGGCCTGTAAAGATGAGATCTCACATAAAAAAAATCATCAAAATGCTTTTTGAATGAATCATGTTAATTTGTAGGTGTTCAAAATAAAGAAACATTGTTCATCTGGGGGCCAAACATTTTGAGAATAAAAGACTCTTAAGAAAATTTAGCATTAGGGGCACCTGGATAGCTCATTTGGTTAAGCATCTGACTTCAGTTAAACATTTCACACAGTTTGTGAGTTCGAATCCCATATCAGGTCATCTGCTATCAGCACAGAACCCACTTTGGATCCTCTGTCTCCCTCTTTCTCTGCCTCTCACCCGCTTGCTCTGTCCCTCTCTCTCAAAAATAAATACACATTAAAAATATTTTTTAAAAAATTTAGTGCTAGGGATAGTACTAAAAAATAAAAATTCTCAAGATATTAATAAGAGCTATCTCTATGTATGAGATCTAGAGGGATTATTCTTTTATTTTTCTTTCATTATTTTGCTTACCTGAGTTTGCTTTTGTAATATACATCTATACTTCACATAAAAGTTGCATTAAGAACTAAAACTAAAAACACTCCACAGAATTATCCTATTTGGGGATTGTTGGTGGCACAAGAAGCCTAAGAGATCTAACCAAACAAACCATGGTAAATACATTTTTCTGTTCTAGCTTTAATTGGCTCACAGTTGCCAGAAGCATTGTGCAAGAATGATTCTGAAGCCTTCCTTGGCTTCAGTAGGGAAGAGTGCTATGGTTGATTAGTGGTACCTACCATGGGTGTAGAAGGTGGAAATTGCAATGTTTCTCAGGTGTTTGCCATTTATTGTCTAAATCAGCTCACTCATTTTATAGATGGCCAAACAGAAGCCTTTTGAAAGGAAGGAATTGACTGCCCAAGATCCTACAGAGTTCTAATGACAGATCAATTGTATGCACTTCTAATTCAGCGTAGAAAATGATGTGTTGTGAAAAGTCTTATATACTAAACACTTCTTGTGGTAAATTTGCAAATAATACGAGGATCCTTTAAAATGCAAAATTAAAAAATGAATAAAAATAGTCCCCTAAATTTTCCTAATCACTGAATCATTTTCCCTATTCAGAATTCCACAGACTGAGCTAAGTCCACCTGACTCTGAGATCTCACATTTATTTTTAAATCCACAAACTAGCATGCCCAGACACGAGGTATCATTTTCTCTAAATTAAATAACAATCAAGACTCTGTCACTTTCCTAATGAAGACTCGTGCACAGCACCAAACCTTCTGAAGTATTTTCAGGTGAGGATGTGTGATTTTAGCAACTAGACTTGTTAAGGGACGCATTTAAAGAAAAAATTGTCCTGAAAGGAGCTCTTGAGATTTAACACATGATTAAATAGGGAAAAGCTGGCAGAACTCTGCATTTTTCTCAAAGGAGAGCAAAAGTACAACAAGGTTATCCCTTTTAGGAGGAGACCTGCTACTGACTCACTTAACGACGAATATGGCAATTTCCAGTGAAAGCGGAAAGTAGTGATATTTGTTTAGGAACACTTATGACTGTTTTGGTTCTTCGTGGACCACATGGTCAAAATTGCTTTTCAGGATTCATAGCTGATCTTATATATGTCTCTTGCATCACTTAGATAGGGAGGTCCCCCCCCCCCCTTTGTTATTTAGCTCTCAGCTGAGTTGTCACTTTGGTCTGGAAGTTTTTCCTATTCCCCAAACTGGGTTTCCTGTCTTTCCTCTACATTCACTGAGTGTTGTTTCTTGGATCACTGCACATACTGGTGCATTAGTCTATTTACTTACATTTCTGCCATACCACATTATCAGCTCTGTGAAGGCAGAGAGTATGTCTTTCGTCTCTCTTGAGAATTCTCCCATGCCTACAATGGTGTCTACTGTATAAGTGATTATTAAACATATGAATGAAAGAACAAGATTTACCCATTACTAGGAATGTAAGTAGCCTAGGTTCATTTCTCCATTGATTCTAAGCCTGTCATTCAATTCACCTGGGGTTGATGGGAAAGTGGGAATAGGTAGGATGTTACTCCTGAGCAATCATAAAAGATACTCTGTGGGGAATAAACTCCTTCCACCTTGACTTGTCATCAAGATGTAGAGTGCCACCTATTTGGAAAAAGAGAGAGAGAGAGAGAGACAATAAAACCTAACCTATTCCTCTGATGACTATCAAAGGGATAATATATTGATTTGAGATGCTAACATTCACAACAGAGAAAGTAAAATAATAAAAATTGTCAGAGTATAAATCTCATTAACTTGCACATTTTGAAGTTGATAAAAACATGTAAAATTGGCTTTGCCTCATTTCAGAGTAATTACTGTACTCAAAACTTAGAAAGTCAATAAATGCATTTCAATGTATATGATACAATAATCGTGCATTATGGTCCATTTTCAAACAAATCATAATTACTGTCTGAATATGACTCAAATCACCAAGGAACTTTCAGAAATGCTAAATTACTTGCAATTTGAACATGCTAAAAATGCCATGCCTTTTACCACACAGAACAGATGAGTGATGGGCCAAACTTAGAAAATGCAGTTCACTCTCAGTGATGTTACTAAATGCTTAACAGATGGTCTGGTCACTGAGGTTATGCAAGGCCTGTTTACCTAAAAAAATCTGATTTTAGATATTTTCATGGACTTCTAATTAAGATGCTTTTAAATAGTCTAAATCTTTTCTGTTCTGGGAATATTAACTCAATCAATCCAAAATCCATTTTTTTTTTTTTTTGCACAAAATGCAGAAATCACTCCTTTGGCCATTTAAGTAATTTAAGCTTTTTTAAAGGTCATCTTTGGGTATAGATGTTTTTTTCCCCCATTTAGTTAATATATTCTTATAATCCAAGCCATGTGCTAGTAGGAACTGATTAAAAAGAGTTCAAAGCGTCTATCCCTAGTCTGCTAGATTCATGATTTATCACATGATGACCATTGGTGTCTGTAGGGTGAGAACATCAGTTCTTTATCTCAGTGACTGTAAGAGGAGCTTCCTCAGCTAAGTCTTAAAGAGTGAGTAGAGTTCAATGAGGATGGCTGGGAGTGAGAGAAAACACAGAATGTCTAGTATATCTCTAGATGACTGGGAGTAGACAACTCAAGAGAACTAAGTGGAGAGATGCTTGATTATAGTGGACCTTGAATGTCATGGTAGCATGGATTATAACCTAATGGTAGAAACAATCCACTCAAGGGTTTAAACCAGGGCAGTGAACCTTCAGATAAATGCACTAGAAGGACCCCTTAAGCAGCAGTGTTGAAGGCTGATTAAAAGACAAGCAAAGCTAGGCAAGTTCCAAAGTGCAAGCTAAAATAATAATCCAGACAAGAAATATAAGCACTCTGGGTACCTGGGTGGCTCAGTCGGTTGACCATTTGACTCTTGATTTCGATTCAGGTCGTGATCTCACAGTCAAGCCCGTACTGGGCTCTGCACTGACAGTGCAGAGAATGCTTGGTATTCTCTCTCTGTCCCTCTCCTGATCACTATCTTTCTATCTCAAAATAAATAAAATAAACATTAAAAAAATTAAAAAAAAATATATATATAAGCACTCGAATAAAAATATTTAGGAATATGTTAAGGGGGTTTCTTCCTCACTGGGGGTCCCATACCCTTGTCTGAATGACTAGTGGTATGGTAATTCCTTATTTTGTGGGCTGGGTGGAGTAAAATAAATCTATCCTACAGCTAAATATAAAGTGGTACAATGTTAAGTATTTTATAAACTCTGCCAACAATGATACATCACAACGTTTTAAAACATATTTTATAAATAATACTTTCATGCATCCAATCCAATTTTATTATTTATTTAGCTATGCAAACATTTGTTGAGCATTCACTATGTGGGTGGCATAATGGGAAACATATAGGGAATTATACAAACAGGCAAAATACCAATTCTGAAATATCCATAATTCTTATTAGCAAGATACAAATTTTAAAAAGATACTAGTTAAAAATAGTTGAAGGAAAAATTTAATACGATACTAAGATATTTAAGAAAACGTATTTTGAGAATAAGTAAACCAGAGAAATTTATCTAGACATTGTATAACACAAATAAATGTAGAGAAAGGGAGTAAGAGGTGGGGAAGCAATATGGTATAATGGACATCAGAGTGTGCTTGGGAAAACTGGAAATTCTGCCCTTCCCCTCACTTACCTGCATTTATTAAGGAAAGATAAGCCATGGGACTGAGAAGCCAAAAGGAATAATTAGAAAAGAGTAAAGCAGTGGTAAGAGAGTCCTGTCAGCTTTTCCATATCACATTCTAGGTTCTTCTTGGGGCTGTTAAAATCTTGCCTTTGGCTTCTCCTGTATACCCGTTTAGTGTCATGATTAGTTCCTGTTTCTTAACTGAGTGACTTGAATTTCGTTTCATTATTACAATAAACAAAAAGTCACATAGGTGATTCATTTTAAAAGGATGACAATTGTAGAATCTTAATGTGGGCTTCAAGATTGGCCTCTGCTCACCTTTCCAGCTTCTTTGTGCCAACTTCTCTGCTGCCCACGATGCCTTGCACAGTTCACTGGCACAACAAGCTTGTTCCCTTTTGAGGGTTTTTCTAGATATCTGTTGCTTTTCCTTGAATTGTACTTCATCTCCCTCTTTTCGTGACTGTCTCGCCCACATTTACTTCAAAGCTTGCGTGTCATCTTCTTAGAAAGGACTTCATGGCAGTCCCCCATCTGTTTGTTTCCCTAATTGTCAACATTTTTCAACATGCATGATTTTTTTGTGTGGTATTTTAGTTCATTTTCCAAATACATAGTGCCTATACATTTCTGGAAACACTTTTTTAATGAAGCAATGAATGGATACAGAGATGGATAAATGTATGAAGAGAATAAAGACATATTTTGTTACATATTTGCCTAAGTATTGCTTTTTTGGTGCTATTGCAAATACATTTTTTTAAACATTAATTCCAAAAATATGTCACTAGTATATAGAAAAACAATTGCTTTATATATTGACCTGTTTATTCTAAGACCCTGCCATACTTGCATACTATTTCTAGGAGTTTTAGAGTAATAGTGGGTGGTTTGGGGTTTTCTACATAGACAATACTGTCATCTGAGAATAAAAGTTATTATTATTTATTTTCAACATTTTTACCATTTATTTTTCTTGTTTTATTGTACTATTTAAGATCTCTAGTAGAATATAGAACAAGACTGGTTAGAGAGGGCATTTTTGCCTGAGGAAAAAACATCTACAGTGTCATTATTAAATGTGATGTTAACTGTCCTTTTTTTCTAGATATTCTTCATCAAGTTAATGAAGCTAACTTGTTAATTACTTTTAAGTTAACAAGTTAGGAAGGCATCTCTCTGCTTCTACTTTCTGGAAGAGATTGTGAAGAATTGGATTATTTCTCCCTTAAATGTTTGATAGAATTCACTAGTAAAACCATTTGTTTATGTTGCCTTCTTTTCAAAAGGCTGTTAATTATTGATTCAATTTATTTAATAGATATAGGGTTACTCAAGTTATATATTGCCCCTTGTGTGAACTGTAAATGTCTTTCAAGGAATTTTTCCATAGGTTCAATAATGATACTCTTGTCTTCATTAGTAAAGTATGTCTGGTTACTTTTTTCTTGGTCAGCCTGGTTAGATGTTTATCAATTTTATTGACCTCTCGTAAGATCCAACTTTTGTTTCATTGATTTTTTTTTCCTATTTGTTTTCAATTTCATTGATTTCTACTCAAATTATTATTATTTATTTTCTTCTGCCTGCTTTAGGTTTAAATTTCTCTCTCTTTTATTAGCTTCCTAAAGTAGAAATTTAGATTATTGGTTTTACATATTTTTTTTTTTTACTTTTCTTTTTAGAGAGAGAGAAAGTGTGAGCAGGAGAGAGGGAGAGGGAGGGAGAGAGAGCAGAAGAGAGAGAGAGAGAGAGAGAGAGAGAGAGAGAGAGAGAATTCTAAGCAGGCTCTAAGCTCCATGCTTAGCCTGACACAGGATTTGATTCCATGACCTGAGCCAAAATCAGGAGTCAGATGCTCAACCAACTGAGCACCCAGGAGCCCCTCTTTTTTAATGTAAGCATTTAATGCTGTAAGTTTCTCTCTAAGCACTGCATTTGTTGCCTCCTTCAAATTTTAAGTTATATTTCACTTTTATTTAGTTCAAAATGTATTTTCATTTCTCATGAGACTTATTTATATTGGCCTACATCAAATTTAGAAATGTACAGCTTAGTCTCCAAATATCTTGGAATCTTTCGGCAATCTTTTTGTTATGATTTCTAGTATAATTCCATTGTGGTCTGAGAATATACAGTGTAAGGTCTCTATTAAAAGTTTATTATGTGTTTTATCGCCCAGAATATGTTCTGTCTTATTGAATGTCCCATTGAGCTTGAATAGAAAGTGCATTCTGCTATTGTTGGATGTAGTATTCTAAAAATACTGATCAGAACAAATTGTTTGGCAGTACTATTCAGTTTATCTATATTCTTACTGATTTTTCTGCCTGCTTGATTTTGCAGATGAGTATTGAAGTCTCCAGATATAATAGTAGATTTTTCTATTTTCAGTTCTTTTTTTTTTTAATTTTTAACGCTTATTTAATTTTGAGAGACACAGAGAGAGACAGAGCACAAGCAGAAGGGGCAGAGAGAGAGAGAGAGAGAGAGAATCCAAAGTAAGCTTCAGGCTCTGAGATGTCAGCACAGAGCCTGACATGTGGCTCGAACCCAAGAACCATGAGATGACTTAAGCCGAAGTTGCCTGCTGAGGTCAACTAACCAACTGAGTCAGTTAACCGACTGAGCCACCCAGGTGCTCCTCTCTTTTTGGTTCTATCAGTCTTTGGCTCACCTAGTTTGACTCCCTATTGTTAGGTGAATGCACATTGGAGATTATTATGTCATTTTGGAGACAAAGAATCTTTTTTGACTATTTATTGTTCTTCTTTTCTTAGTTTTCATCCTAGTTTTGAAGTTTGCTGTGTCTGAAATTCATAAAGCTACCACACCTTTCTTGTTTGCATGGCATAACTTTCTCTTTGTAATCTATATGTGTCTTTATATTTAAAGTGGGTTTCTTTTGTACAGCATATAGTTGAGTTTTTTCATTCTGACAGCAGCGAGCCTGATGTGGGGCTCGAATTCATAAGCCTTGAGATCATGAGCTGAGCTGAAGTTGGACGTTCAACTGACTGAGCCATCCAGGCATCCCTGTATTTTCCATTCTTTTGCTTCCAATCTACCTACTTCATGGTTTTTGAAGTGATTTTCTTATAGATAGCTTATAGATGATATATTTAGGTCATAACTTTTTTTTATTCCCCTCTACCAGTGTCTCTTTTAATTGATGTATAGAGAGCATTTACATTTAATATAATTACTGATATGTTAAGGTTTCAGCCTATCATTTTATTATTTATTTTATGTTCCTATCTTCTATTTCTCATTCTTCTTTTCTTTTCTTGCCTTACTTTGAGTAATTTGAATATTTGGGGGATTCCATCTTATTTTTATTGTTTTTGAGTAAACTATATAGGTATTTTAGGCATTATAATGTCCATGAGTAATTTACTACAGACTATTACTATTGACCTTACTTCCATTTAGGTCCCTGTACCCTCACACATTTAAAATATTGTTTTAGAAATTTCTTCCTTATACATTGAACATAACTAAAGATTGTGTTATAATTTTTGTTTCCATCTCCAAATATGACTTAAGAAGAATATTAGGAAGGGGGGCTCCTGGGTAGCTCAGTTGGGTAAGCGTCTGACTCTTGATTTCAGCTCAGGTCATGATCTCACGGTTTGTGAGATCAAGACCTGCAGTGGGCTCTGTGCTGATATGTGGAGTCGGCTTGGGATTCTCTCTCTCCCTCTCTCTCTTTCTTTGCCTCTCTCTGCCCCTTGCACACACACTCTCTGTCTCTCAAAATAAATAAATGACCATTAAAAAAAAAAGCATTAGGAGAAAGATAATGTATTTGGTTTACCGTATTTTTTAACTATTTTATTGTTTATCTTTAATTTTTTGAAGTTTCAAGTCTCCAGTATTATCATCTCCCTTTTGTTTAGATAACCTCTGTTTGTCATTCTTTTTTTAAAGTTTATTTATTTATTTTGAGAGAGAGAGAGGGAAAGAGAGAGAGAGAAAGAGAGCATAAGCAGTTGAGGCGCAGAGAGAGAGGGAGAGACAGAATCCCAAGCAGGCTCTGCTCCAGCATTGCAGAACCTGATGTGGGTCTTGAACTCATGAACCCTGAGATCATGACCTAAGCCAAGATCAAGAGTCGGACACTGAACTGACTGAGCCACCCAGGTGCCCATTTTTCCTTTTGTCATTCTTAAAGAATAGTTTTGCTAGCAAACAGTTCTCTTAATTGTTTTTGTTGTCTTTTAAACCTAAGAATGTTTTGATTTCCTCTTCATTCATGAAGGATAGTTTCTTTGGGTATAAAAGTTACTGACACTTTTTTTGTTTTCAGCACATGAAAAATTTGTGTTCCTTCCTTCTATCATCCATGATTTCAGATGAGAACTGGCTTTCAGTCAAATTAATTTCCTCTATAGGCAATAATCATTTATATCTAGTTGCTTTTTAAGCTTTTTTCTTTGTTTTCAGATTCCAAAAGTTTAATTCTGGTGTGTCTTGGCATGGATTTTTTTGAGTTTATCTTATTTATGATTCCTTCAGCTTCTTGTATTATAGACTTATGTCTTGCTCTAAATCTACAAAGATTCAGCAATTATTATCTTGAATAATGTTTCAACCACATATCCTTTCTCCTCTTCTTCTGGGACCCCAGTGATACATATGTTAGCTCTTCCATTATTTTTACAGTTCCCAAGTCTCTGTTCGTTTTTTATCCAGTCTATTTTCTCTCTTTGTTTACATGATGAATGTTCTGTTGACCTATCTTCAAAGTTTACCAACTCTGTCATTGTCATCTCTACCGTTTTACTGAGCTCATCCATTTTTTATTTAGGTTATTGTATTGTTTAATTAAATTTATATTGAGCAAGTTTTTATTTTTATTTCAGTTATTTTATTTGTTATATCTATAGTCTGAATTTTTTAAAATAAAATATTTCTTTGCTGAGGTTTTTTTTTTTTTTTATTTGTTTCAAAGAAATACAAAGGTTCTATTGAGACAATTTTGTGATGAATTTAAAAAAATCATTACTGGGTAATTTCAATATCTGGTTCATTTCCTTATTGGTGCCAATTTATTATAATTTATTACTTAACTTGTTGATTTTTTGATAGCTGGCATGATAAACAGGCTCCAGTCTCTGAGCTGTCAGCACAGAGCCTGATGCAGGGCCCAAACCCACAAACATCGAGATCATGACCTGAGCCGAAGTCAGATGCCTAACTAACTGAGCCACCCAGGTATCCCTAAACCTTATATTTTAACAAGAATCCATCCTCTTTAGATTGAACACCCTCTTTAGATTGAGTGTGTAAGTTTTAGTCTGCTTTTGTGGGATATAGTTCCAATGATGATTTAGTTTTCTAAGCCCTTGCAATACTTTTCTGGTCTACTTTGTTCTTGTGTGTGGGGCAGAATACAAGGTAGCTAGTACAGGTTCAACTATTGCCATTCCTGTAGGCAGATCAGGTGAACAGCTGTCAGCAGGTATGGGGAAGGGAATGTGATTATCTCTGAGTGCTACTGGTATCACCACCACAGGAAGATCAGGACTGTGGCTGCTGGCAGCTGTTGGGCATGGGATAGAATAGCTCATCTGGGCTCTACTAGTACTTTTGCTGCAGGCAGATCAGGTCCACCACTGCCATTGTGTATAGATCTCCTCATTAAGTCACATCTGGGCTTACCTTTTGTTGATCCTTTGCATAGAGAGAGTCTACTGTTTGTTTGCTTTTTGCTCGCTTGCTTGTTTTATATGACTTTTGGCAGCTCTGGGTTGTAGGACTCTCTGGCAGTCAGTCTAGAATATATGGAAAACTCACTAGTGTCATTCTTCAGGTCCAGTAGTTTCTGGCCAGTTTACTTTCTTCAATCCATCATTAAGAGTTCTTTTATGGGTTTTTGGTTAAGTGTCTTACTCTTGCTTTCAGCTTAGGTCATGATCTCACGGTTCATGAGATTGAGCCCCATGTTGGGCTCTGTGCTGACAACATGGAGCTTGCTTGGGAATTCTTGCTCTCCCTCTCTCTCTCTCCCTCCCCCACTTGTTCTCTCTCTCTTTTTCTCTCTCTCTCTCAATCTCAAAATAAATAAATAAACATTAAAAAAGATAGTTCTTTTTAAAAAATTTTTTAATGTTTATTTATTTTTGAGAAAGAGAGAGAAACAGAGTGTGAGCGAGGGATGGGCAGAGTGAGAGGGAGACACAGAATCTGAAGCAAGCTCCAGGCTTTGAGTTGTCAGCACAAAGCCCAACACAGAGCTTGAACACACAGACCACAAGATCATGACCTGAGCCAAAGTCAGATACTTAACCAACTGAGCCACGCTGGTGCTCCTAAAAAAGGGAGTACTTTTATGATTGAATTATTGAATTATTTCCAGAGTATTGTGTAGTATTCAAAGGGGAAGATCAGGGAAAAGTGAATTTATGCCATTTTGTTCCAGAACTTGTCTTTTGATGTTATCCTTGTTGTATGTCAGGTTCTCATATATTTGTAAGTCTTTTTTTCTACCCTCTTGTCTGTCTGGTGTATTTAACTTATTGCTTTCCCACTACTATAATTATTTTGCTGACTATGGTTCTCAGGTTACATCTTAATGTATGGTGCGCTAGTATTCGTTTTCATTTAGACTGCATTTTCTGTTAATTACAAAAATCTACATTAAGAGGGTTTTTTTTCCCATATATTAGGTCTGAAAAAGTTAAATCCCGGCATTTGTTCAGTAGTTCAAGAATGTCAAGATCAACTTCCTTATAAAAATGAACTAGAATATCTAAAGCAATCTTGAAAAAAAAATACTGACTAAATACATTCAGTTATACCAAATAATATAAGCAATACAAGTTTCCTCAATTGGAATCATTTTGTAACTCTATAGTACAATGTTACAACCAGAATACTGACATTAGAAACAAAATATAGAACATTTTCATCACCACAAAGATCAATCATGTTGCCCTTTTGTGGCCACACCCACTTTTCTCTATCTTATATTGTGTAACTGAATGTGAATCAATAATTATCTCGAAGCAAAAGTTAAATTAAAAAAAAAGTTAAGAGATATGACATTCAAATGCAATATGGAAATTGTTTGGAATCTAATTTTAAAAAATGACACTCAGAAAGTTTTATGACAATAAAGAAATTTGAATATGGACTGGTTATTTGATGTTACCAAAAGCACTATAATTATTTTGTTATATATGATAATGGCATTACAATGAAAAAAAGTATTTATTCAAGATTCATACTATAGTACAGGAGTCAAAAGGAGTTGAAATACTCTAGCAAAAATTCTAAAAGTGTGCGTGGAAGGTTTATAAAGCAGGTAGATAATATTTGAAAAATAAAGCGGCACACAAACTTTTTTTCTAGTTTTATCTTTACATAATTTTAAAAATTAAAAAAAAAATCTCACAGTTGATTTTCTAATTTCCTATGTCCAAACTGATGTTCCTTTTTTATAGCAGAGCACAGCTTCTTCCTTTCTCCAAGGTTTTCAGTCTTTTCTTAAGCTCTTCGGATCCATAGCTCAATGGTTTTTCACTTTGGGGTTTGTGTGTGTGTGTGTGTGTGTGTGTGTGTGTGTGTGTGTTTTGTTTTTGTTTTCGTTTATTTGTTTTAGCTTCTGTAGTCTCTCTAGAATTGACACAGAGAAAGCAGCCACTTACTTATTTTCCTTTTTATTCTTGACCTTTCCTTCTGGAACACCAAATGATGTTGAAGATTTGAGACTTCATCATTCTTAATTTTCTGTAACTTTTCAGGTTCTTCTTTATTTGGGGATTTTATTTTTTCCTGAAGGATTCCCAGGACTCAATCTTCAACACCACTAATTCTCTTTATAACTAATGGGCTCTAGTCCATCTATCGAGTTTTTACTTTAATTAACATATTTTAATGTTAGCATACCTAACTGCATTTTAGAATATCAAATTATAAACAAATAAGCAACTAATGACATAATACAATAATTTTCCACTTGTATTTACTGCTTTGGTATTCTCTGTTATTTCCTGGATGCTGCATGTCTTTTCAAAGTTTCTGTTGTTTTGCTCTAATAACACTCTCCTCAAATCTTTATTCTTTTTTTTGTGAATGAGATGTCTCTTGTTCCTATTTTTATTTTCCTCCCTAAAAATTATTTTTTATTTCTACTGGTGTGATCACCTTTCTATTTGAGATTCTACTTTTCCTGAATCTGGTTTCAGTTTCTGTTCCCAAACCCATCTCTAGTGATTGGGAAGAACAGAATGTGTTACTGGGAGGTGTGCTCTGATTGTTTTAATCATAGGTGTTGGCATTCTGCATCACTCCTCTGGGTCAAAAGCCAAAGAGTACTACCACACCTTTGTAGATACAGTATTCAACCCACTACTTTAGCCTGTAGGTAATCACAAATGCTTCTTTGTGTTTATCCTAGTAGGGGAAATTGCTCAATAAACATGACTGTTCTGAAGGTGTTACTCAAATAATCACTGAGTTGGATGCACTATGGTCTCCTCCTTGTCATACAATTCGGCTTTGAGTATAAATTCTTCACAAATTTTGAGCAATGATTTATTCACTTTTTACTTCTGTGTACGTAGTCTTATCTGATTTCTAATTTTCAAAAACGTCTCAAAGTAAATGGAGGGTTAGGAGGTCAGAAAAATGGAGGTCTAGGAGATTTCAATGCTCAACTTCCCCCAAAAAGCAACAAATTGAATAAATAAACAAAAACAAATTGACAAAAATAGCTCAGCAAAAGCTTTGAACTATATATAAGGAGGAAGCAGCAAAAATCCAAAGAGCTCAAAGACTGAAGATGACCACAGAGAAAAGTGCAGGAAACATTTCACCTGTTCACACGATCCCCCAGTTCAGAGCAGCTCAGCACAAGAAGGTATCCCCAAGAGAAATTTTCATCCCACAGAGCAAAGAACAGAAGAATCCCTGCAAACCTTACCCCTGTGGACATTTGCAGCATTTGCTACCAATGTCTTCTACAATCTAAACCAATGCTGATCCCAGATGATGAAGTCACTTGGGGTTGCCCCCACTGCATCGAATTCCCAGGGCTGAAGCTGTTACTACAGTGAGACCTGGCACTAGGGTCCACAGTCATGGCTCTACACTACCTTTTGGGATCAAGTTGCCATAGTGCTTAGACATAGACAGGACCAGAGTTACTATTGTCCTAAAATCCATCTCCTGGGTCTCAGGTCATATCTTTCTGATGTGTCATTGGCCAGCCACACTGTCATTGATCTTGGCACTGCTCTCAGTGCCCTGATATGTGGCTTTCATGGACTACAACTGGAGATAAGCTGTTGTCTTATAACTCCTCCCCCTCCCACCTGGGCCTAGCACTGAGACCCAGTAGTCCCAGGCCGTGTTGCTACTTCATTGTGCCCCCTTGGTTCAAGCTACTACTGCACTTTGTCACCCTTCTGCTTTCCACTGCTAATATCAGAGTCACTGCAGTGAGCCCCGGAAATCCAAAACCTAGTTCCATGGGAGATCTGCACAGACCCACAATTCAGACATTAGTGTCATTACTGCAGTAAGTGTGTCTGTGTCCCAGGCCCCAGTACTGTGGTAATTTTGTATGTACCTTATGCCAGGACCCTAGTTCTGCTACTGGTCTGAGTCCCAACATGCCAGTTAAGGAACCTTGAGAGATCCCCTAAGTGAGAACTTTCTCCCACAGGCAAAGAGAGTGTTGCATCCACGCGACTCCTGAAACAGAATGCTACGGGCACCAGTAACAGTTGCAACAAAGTTTATTACAATGAGAGGCAAGGCCGACCGATAGGGACCAATACTCTTGATAAGAGTGCGGCCCCGAACAGCCGGGGTACAGAGTTTTTAAAGCCGATCACATCGTTTTATCATTATCTGGGAACAGAACAGATAAACAGTTCCCAGATGAGTTAGAAACAGTTGCCAGATGAGTCAGAAAGAGTTATCGAATGAGGTGATTATTTTAGACTTTCTGCCGCTAAGATGCAACCAGTGGATCTTCTTGACCTTGTCTCTGATGCTTTTTTTGAGGTTTTGTTTCATTCATTGGTAAAGCCTGATTCACAAGAGTATGAAGTATGATTTACAAGAGTAAAAGCAAGGCTGTTATCTTTTGACCTTCAGTGTCAGAACAAAGTTGTTATCTTTCAAGCTAAGCATTAGCCCTACACTACAATTTAACCCTTACAAGAGAGAGAGAGAGAGAGAGAGAGAGAGAGAATGGGAAAAGCCTAAGACTTGTAGCCTCTGAGGAGCTTAATAGCCTTATCCACCACTACCACTCACAGGTCCTCCACAATCATGGCCACAATCATGGCCGCCCCAGCGATTGCACTAATGCTGACCTCAGCTGATGGAATTAAATGAAGATTACATCACTGCATCTCTTAGGCACCAAAGACACTGTATCCCATCTAGCTGGTATCCTTGCAGCTACCTTCAGCTAAATACTTTTCCCCACTGAAGCAAGCCCAAAAAGGCCAGAAGAAATGGTTGTGCCCTCAAATCTGTAAATAGCAACATAAATCTGGGGGGAATTATGGTCATCCAGGTACATGCAGTTCACAGATCCCCAAACAGATATAAGCCAAAGAGATCTTTACTGAGACACATTATAATCAAGCTCTCAAAAATCAAAGACAAAGGGAGAATTTGAAAGCACTAAGAGAAAAAAGGCTCATAACATATATGGGAATCCCAATAAGGCAATGAGCTGATTTCTCAGCAGAAGCCTTGTAGGCCAGAAGAGAATGTGATGATACATTCAAAGTGTTCAAACAAACAAACAAAATCCAAATGAGAACACATTACCCAGGAAAGTTGTCCTTGATCTTATATACAAAAAACTCTAAAACTCCACTACACACACACACACACACACACACACACACGGATTAGTAAATAATAAACTAATTAAAAAAGGAATTCAATAAAGTTGTAAGATACAAAATCAACATACAGAACTCAGTTGCATTTTTATACACTAACAAGAAACTATCTGAAAGAGGAAGTAGAAAGCAATCTCATTTATGATACTATCAAAAACAATAAAATACTTGGGAATGTATTTAACAAAGGAGATGAAGGACCTGTACACTGAAAACCATAAGACATTGATGAAAGAGATTGAAGAAGACACAAATAAATGAAAAATATCCTGTGTTCCTGGATTAGAATTTATATTGAGAAAATGTCTATAGTACTCAAAGCAATCTGTAGATTCAATGCAATCCCTATGAAAATTCCAATGTCATTTTCATAGAAATAGAAAGAAAACTCTTCTAACATTTGTGTGGAACTACAGAGGACCTTGAAAAGCCAAAGCAATCCTAAGAATGAACAAAGATGAAGGCACCATACTTCCTGATTTCAAGGTGTATTACAAAGCTAATCTAAACAGTATAATACTGGCATTAAAAAAAAAAGATGCATAGACCAATGGAACAGAATAGAGAATTCAGACACAAACCCATACAACTAATTTTTGACAGTAGTACTAAGAACACACAATGGGAAAAAGTGGATATCCATATGCAAAACAATGAAACTGGACACATACCACTCACAAAAATTAAATCAGAAAGGATCAATGGCTTAAATATAATACCTGAAATCACAAAATTCCAAGGGGGGAAGAAAACATAAGGAAAAGGATATTTGACATTAGTGTCATCAAGGATTTCCTGGATAAGCCACACAAAGCAGAGATAACAAAAAGTAAAACAAGGGCACTACATAAAACTAAAGAGTTTCTGTACCCCAAAGGAAATAATAAATTGAAAAGGCAACATACACAACGGGGGGAAATATTCACAGGCCATATATCTGATGAGGTGTTAATACCTAACATATATAAATTATTCATACAACTCAAAAGCAAAAAAAAAAAAAATGTAAATAATCTAGTTAAAATATGGCAGAGGAACTGAATAGATACTATTCCAAAGAAGGCACACAAGTGATCAAAATGTATATGAAAAGGTGCTCAACATCACTAATCATCAAGGAAGTGCAACACAAAACCACAATGAGATGTTGGCTTACAGCTGTTAGAATGGCTGGTATCAAAATGACAATAGACAGCAAATGCTGGTAAGGGTGCCTAGAAAAGGAAATCCTACTGTACTGCTGGTGGGAATGTAAATTGGTTCAGCCATTGTGGAAGACGGTATGATGGTTCCTCAAAAAATTAAAAGCTGAGCTACCATATGATCCAGCAATCCCAGGATTAAGATATGTCAGTGCCAAGTAAATTCTTGTAAGTGCTTAACTCATGACATCAGAGAAACTTTAGAACAGAAGGTGAGAAATATACATTGGAGATAAGAATTCTTATCAAGTTAGATCTTCAAAAAACGAGATGATGCAGCAATTGACAAAATCTGAGAGGTTTGGGGGCAACGACACGAAGTATTTGATGCATTTTTTACCAGATTAAAAATGTCCTCAAATCTTAATTTTGAAAGAATCCTTATAATGACTGGTTTGAATTTTATAGAATGTTTTTTTTTCCTGCAGCAATTGAGATAATTTGATTTTTAATCTTTTCATTTTAGGGATTTTGTGTTTATGTTACAAGTAAGGTTGGACCATAACTATTCTTCATACCATTCTTGCCTTGCATTGTCATCGGTTTTATTTGTGCCTCATAAGGTGATTTGGGAATATTTCCCATTTTTCTATGATCCTTAATATTTTGTTTGAGATACAAATTATTCTTTCCATTGAAATTTGGAAGAATTTTCTATAAATCTATCTAGATCTGGCATGGTTGATATCATGGGTTGATTTTCAGCTATGGATTCACATTGTTCAATGGTTAGTGTATTCAGATTTTCTTTTCCTTCTCTAGTTAGTTTTGGTATTTGTTATCTATTTAAGTTTCCAAATGTATTATATGTAAAATTATATATCATTTATATATATGTGTATTTTCTTTCCATTTTTTAGTCACTCTAAGGAAATTATGCATGTTTTCTCTTTCTGATGCTTCAACAATTTTACTATTTGCTCATGTTGCTCTGAAGTTTCACTACATTGTGTCTTTGTATGGTCTTATTCTTATTAATTCCCCTGTCTTGTTTTCCATCAACTGTGGATAATTATAACAATTATCCTCTTGAATATTGACTTTACAATCTCTGCTGTCTCTTTTTAGAAATTCTACTAGCCATATATTGCAATATGTCATTTCTGTTTGAAAAAGTTTTGTTATATTTTACTCATGATTTTTACTTTGTTCTTTTATTCTCTAGTATCTTCAATACTTAATACCATTGATTCTGAATAAATCTTATTATTTTGATGGCATTTTTTTCTCTCTCTCTAAATATATGTGTGTGTGTGTGTGTATATATATATATATATATATACACATACATATATACACATTATATATACACATATACACATTATATACACACACACACATTATATAACATAAAATATATAAATATATGTTGACTATCGGCCAAATGTTTTTAGGTACTATATAAGGTTTTGGAGATATAATGGTAAACAAAACTGATGTATGTTCTGTATTCATGGAAAGTACACATGCTATAATTTTGTTGTTGTTGTTGCTAGATTTTTGCCCACAGCCATGATGGTTTTTTAGCATATATTCTAGACATAGATTTCCTGGTTGAAAAAAAGTGTGAAATATGCTAACATGTTAACACCATTGCCAAATTTTCAAGCTGAGAGTTTGTACTTATTTATATACAATAGCCAATTTAAAGGACAAGAACCCTCTTCCACAAAAATGTGTGTATCTTGTGCATGTGTTTGTATATGTATGCATATTGTCATGAAAGCTTCTCTTGTTTTCCCATTTTATATATTCTAAAACATTTTATATAACTTTTTTTAGAGTAAGGAAAAATAAATCAATATTAAATCAATCATTCTGGCCACCTCTTAGCAGTTTACATGAATTTATTCGCTAAAATGTGGTGTTTGGATTTCCTGAGGGTTCTATTAATCCATGCTATTTATTTGATTCCTCACAACACAGGTAATTTTTAGTTGATTAGAATCCATAACTTCTTTGTAAACCTTGAGAGTTATTTTACAGATTTACTGGATTGAGAAGAATTAAGACAAAAATCCTGGGTAATTCATTGTAGATGTATTAGGCCATTATTTCCATTTAAAATTATTTGAAATTAAAAGTTTGATATTTTTCAGTAAATAAAACTCAGACTCACCTCAAAATGTTGCCAAATGGCCAGGCTGTATAAATGTTCCTGAACAACTACAAAAAATTTTTATGTAATGGAAGTAAAAAGGGCTAAGAAAAAAGTTTTTATTTATCAGATTATATTTCTCTTGCAGCACATTTCTTTTTTTTTCCTCATGTTTCAAGTTTTTATTTAAATTCCAGTTAGTTAACATACAGTGTAATATTAGTTTCAGGTGTAGAATATAATGATTCATCACGTACAAACAACACCTTGTGCTTATCACAAGTGCCTTCCTTAATACTTATTACCCTTTTAACCCATCCCCCACCCTGTTCACATCCCTCCAGCAACCCTCAGTTTGTTCTCTGTAGTTAGGAGTCTGTATGATGGTTTGCCTCTCTCTTTTTTCCCCCATGTTCATCTGTTTTGCTCCTTAAATTCCACGTATGAGTGAAATCATATGGTATTTATCCTTCTCTGACTGACTTACTTTGCTTAGTATAATAGTCTCTAGCTCCATCCATGTCATTGCAAATGGCAATATTTCATTCTTTTTTTATGGCTGAGTAATATTCGGATATATATATATATATACCACATCTTCTTTATCCACTCATAAGTAAATGGAGATTTGGTCTGTTTCAATAATTGGGCTATTATTGATCATGCTGCTATAAACATTGGGGTGAATATATCCCTTCAAATCAGTATTTTTGTATTCTTTGGAGGCACAACTAGTAGTGCAATTAATTGCTGGATCATAGGGTAGTTCTATTTTTAACTTTTTGAGGAACGTCCATACTGTTTTCCAGAGTGGCTGTACCAGTTTGCATTCCCACCAACAGTGTAAGAGGGTTCTCATTTCTCCACATCCTCACCAATATTTGTTGTCTCCTATGTTGTTAATTTCAGCCATTCTAACAAGTGTGAGGTGATATCTCATTGCAGTTGTGATTTGTAGTTTCCTGATGATGAGTGATGTTGAGCATCTTTTCATGTGTCTGTTGGCCATCTGGATGTCTTCTTTGGAGAAGTGTCTATTCATGTCTTTTGTCCATTTCTTCACTGGATTATTTGTTTTTTAGGTGTTGAGTTTCATAAGTTCTTTATAGATTTTGGATACTAACCCTTTATCAAATATGTCATTTGCAAATATCTTTTCCCATTCTGAAGATTGCCTTTTAGTTTTATTGACTGTTTCCTTTGTTGTGCAGAAGCTTTTTATCTTGATGAGCTCCCAATAGTTTATGTTTGCTTTTGTTTCTCTTGCCTCAAGAGATGTATCTAGTAACAAGTTGCTCTGGCTGATGTCAAAGAGGTTGCTGCCCATGTTCTTCTCCAGGATTTTGAAGGTGTCCTGTCTCACATTTAGGTATTTAATCCATTTTGAACTTATGTTTTGTGTATATTGTGAGAAAGTGGTCCAATTTCAGTCTTTTGCATGTTGCTGTCCAATTTTCCCAGCAGCATTTGTTGAAGAGACTTTTTCTAGTGGATATTCTTTCCAGCTTTGTCAAAGATTAGTTGACCATACAGTTGTGTGTCCATATCTGGATTTTCTATTCTGTTCCATTGATCGATGTATCTGTTTTTGTGCCAATAACATACTGTCTTGATCCTTACAGTTTTGAAATATAACTTGAAGTCCGGAATTGTGATGCCTCCAGCTTTATTTTTCTTTCTTCAGGATTGCTTTGGCTATTTGCGTCATTTGCGGTTCCATACAAATTTTAAGATTGTTTGTTTTAGCTCTGCGAAAAATGCTGGTAGTATTTTGATAGGGATTGCATTAAATGTGTAGATTTCGTTGGGTAGAATAGACATTTTAACAATATTTGTTCTTCCAACCCTGAGCATGGAATGTTTTTCCATTTCTTCATTCATCTTAAATTTCTTTCATAAGTATTTTTCAGAGTACAGATATTTTGCCTCTTTGGTTAGGTTTATTCCTAGGTATGTTATGGGTTTTGGTAAAGTTATAAATGGGTTGGATTCCTTGACTTCTCTTTCTCCTTCTTCATTATTGGTGTATAGAAATGCAACACATTTCTTTACATTGATTTTGTATCCTACAACTTTACTGAATTTGTGTATCAGTTCTAGCAATTTTGGGTGTCTTTTAAGTTTTGTACTCAGAGCATCACATTGTCTACAAACAGCGAAAGTTTGACTTCTTCCTTGCTAATTTGAATACCTTTTATTTCTTTTTGTTGTCAATTGCTGAGGCTAGCACTTTCAGTACTACGTTAAATAATAGTGTTGAGAATGGAAAACTCTCATTTTTTTCCCATTGATGATGATATTAGCTGTGGGTTTTTTATATATGGCTTTTATGATATTGAGGTACCCTCTATCCCTACTTAGTTGAGGGTTTTTACCAAGAATGGATGCTGTAGTTTGTAAATTGCATTTTCTACATCTGTTGAGAATGTTGGTATGGTTCTTGTCCTTTCTTTTATTAATGTTGCGTATCATAGTGATTGATTTGCAAATATTGACTCATCTTGCAACTTTGGAATAAACCCTATTTTATTATGGTGAATGATTCTTTAATGTACTATTAGATTCAATTTTCTAGTATTTTGTTGAATATTTTTGCATCCATGTTCATCAGGGATATTGACCTATTATTCTCTTTTTCAATAGGATCTTTGTGTGGTGTGGAATCAAGGTAATGTTGGCCATGTAGAATGAATTTGGAAGTTTTTCTTCCATTTCTATTTTTTGGAGTAGTTTGAGAAGAATATGTATTAACTCTTCTTTAAATGTTTGTTAGATTTCCCCTGGGAAGCCATCTGGCCCTGAACTTTTGTTTGTTGGGAGATTTTTTATTACTTATTCAGATTCTTTGCAGATTATTGGTCTGATCAGGTTTTCTATTTCTTCCTTTTTCAGTTTTGGTAGTTTATATGTTTCTAGGAATTTATCCATTTATTACAAATTGCCTAATTTTTGGCATATAATTTTTCATAATATTTTCTTATAATTGTTTGTATTTATGTGGTGTTGGTTGTGATTTCTCCTTTTTCATTCATGATTTTATCTATGTGGGTTATTTCTCTTTACTTTTTGTTATGTCTGGCTAGGGATTTATTAATTTTATTAATTTTTTGAAAGAACCATCTCCTGGTTTCATTAATATATTCTGCTGGGGTTTTTGTTGTTGTTGTTTTGTTGTTTGCTTATTGGTTGATATCTATATTATTTATTTCTGCTCTAATCTTTACTATTTATCTTTTTCTTGTGGACTTAGGCTTCATTTGTTGTTCTTTTTCTAGCTCCCTTTAGGTGTAAGCTTATGTTTTGAATTTTGAAAATTTTCTTGCTTCTTGAGATAGGCAACACATTTCTAATACTTTGATTCAAAAATCTTTTTTCATTTTTTGATAAAAGGAAAACATCAGGATAACTACCCTAAAAGCCCATAAATTTCATATTAGTGGACTCCCATTGGGTGAACCACAGTGATTCAAGATCCCCCAAATGTTTGCAAGCTTGTTTGGCATTAGCTTGTTTTGGTCTATCTAAAGTATACTCTTTATGTCCCATACATAATTTTATTTAAGCCTGATTAAATAATAAGTCCAATAGAAGTACTAATGTCAGAAAGCCACGTGAATGACTATGGACAGGATTTTTTTTTATTCTAAGCAATGACATTTTTCATTGTCAGATATCTATCTTAAGAAGAGGTCATACATGGGGCAGAAAAATGGAAATCCAGAATATGAGCCTCAGACACTAGTGAGAAAAAAACTTCCTCTTCCTCTCTCTGGGTAGGAGGTAAGAACCATTCCAGAGCATGGACAATCTTAGAATGTTGCCCATGGAGGGAGTGGAGGTTGAATTTCCTCTGGATATGTGAAGATGGCCCAGAGCAACACAGAGAAGAAACTAAGGCAGAGCTCATGCGGAGAAGCTGTAATTTAGTCTATGTGTTATATTTCCCTCTTATTATCTCAAGCTTTTGATAAATTCTCATGAGAAGTTACAGTCTGGGAGTTTCAGTAACATGGTGAACAGAATGGAAGGTCTTTCTCTATGCTGGGGGTGGACTAGAAAAGTGGAAAGAGGGGTCTTATCCACTGAGCTCATGAAAGGAGAAGAGTGGGATAGTCACTAAATGCTTCAGACATGTGTATTCATGAGGGTCATCACAGCAGCAACAGCCTGGGGGCAGAATCAAGAGCTTGCAATAAATAACCTGTTCCTGAAGCCATGTGAGCATCACCATCATCATCATCATCATCCATAGACCTCTCTGAAGTAGTTAATGGACTTTAGAGGGGACTAATTTTAGCCTGCAAGTCAATGAAAGCTCATAGTATGAAAAAAATGGTATCATGCGATTTTTGTGCACTGGACTTTTCCCAGTACTGATTTATTTTTGTCTAGAAGGAGTCATTCTGGACTAGAGTTTATCAGCCTCATTATTTCTGAGTTTCCTATAAGCACCATCTCTACAGAATCTTCACACTGTACCCTCTCAGTGTACACCTGTCATTTCTTTCCTTTTTTCAGCTCATAACAGCTTTCCAAGTGTGAGAGGCATCTTAACAGGCTGGTAAGAGATGAAAGAGAGAAGAGGAGAGAAATTCCAAGGTTGGGAATGGGAATGAGGGAGGGTGAAAGGGAGAGAAGGAGGAAATAATCACACACACTAGCCTTTCTTATTAAAAATGAGATGTGTGATACTCTGAAAAGCAGAGATTTTAATTGTTGATTCAAATTTCTAAATGGATTGTGTCTCTCCAGGAGATCAGATTTTGCAAGAGAAATGGCTAACAAATACCAAGGACCCTAGAGTATATAGGACCATTTTATGCTAAATACACACTACATAGGGAAATTAACCATTTATCTTAACATGAATAGAAAAACATTATTATCTATTTTCATTTAAAAATTCAGTACTTGGGCTTTTAGTAAGAGAGACTCATGATTTTGCCCTTTGTCCCTCACTTGCCACTTTCTGAGGAAACTCTGCTCTAATGTTGGGTGTTGTGTTAACCTGTTTACATGCTGAAATGTGATATTATGTGCATTATGTTGACCTGTAAAGTAGGGACAGAGCTATTCTCTCATGTCACTTGATGTGGGAGATGTAATTTCCTCATCAAGTCGTCACGTTACAAAGCATTTTGTGATAAATGTACACACAAATTCTGTGTAAAAGTAAATGCAAGAAAAGGGCAAATTCAAATATAGAAGAGAAGCCTATTACCATAATTAGGACTTTTTGTTCTAAATGAACTCAATATTCTCATTCTTTTTTTGTTATTATTTAATTATAGTTGACATCCAATGTTGCATTCATTTCAGGTATACAACATAGTGATTCAGAAGGTTTATACATTATGCTGTGCTCACCACAAGTGTAGCTACCATACAAGGCTATTATTTAGTGAAACCATTACGTTCATAGGCCCCTCCTTCTTAGAGTAGTGGTCTCTGGTAGATCTCAGAGTTAGCTTGAAGACATGAAAGCAAAACAGTTGCAAACTTGGATGAATACATTATTCTTATGAAGTCATTCAGTACAGGAGTAAGCAATGTGATGTCTTATCATTATCTCATAGAGTACATTCTGAAACAAGCATCTCAAGAAATAGCAGGACAAGAGGATTATGGAATCTATATTTTCTAAAGTCGCGTGTACTTTAGAATATTCCGGAGTGTCTCCAGATGTTGTTCGCTGATAATCTCAGCATCTTGCTCCTTAATTCCTAAATTGTCTAACTTTGAAACCACAGAGGGTTATCTATAAAACTATAGAAACTTAGAAGCAAAAGAGTCAAAGAAAATTAGTGAGGATATCCCAAAGAAATTGACTAAATCAGTGGTTTTCAAACATTTTCCTCATTGTGATACACTATAAAAATCCATTTGATATCACGACACAGTACATGCTTACATATACATCCATATACACCTATATTTATACTTACATATACATATATATTTACCTGCAGTATGTATTCTATACTCACATATTTTGTTTCATTTCATTTAAAAGTTTCTTATGATACTTAAGTTGCTATAATCACCACTTATGGGTCACAGTCTGCTGTTTGGAAAACAGTTCTACTAGTGAAAAAAATCTGTTTTGCGTACACACGCACACACACACACACAACCCAAGAGCTATTTTAGATATCTGGGTATATACGAAATATGAAGGGGGTATGTAGAAAAGGAACACATTCAAAAGTGTTCAGACTTGCCTGCACAATGTAAACTGCTTTAATATAAGTATCTCAGAATAATACAGGATACTTTCCCTAGTTTTCTCTGATCATATGATGTGGGCTTGGTCATAATGAAATGCCAAGGAGAAAGGCTTCTTTTTCAAGAAAGAGTGATAGAAGAGTGATTGGGAAGTATATATATATATATGTACATATATGTATATATATGTGTGTGTGTGTGTGTATTCTTTCTCTCTAATATATATATATATATATATATATATTATTATTATTATTATATAACTCTCAATTACTCCCACAGGGCCAGTAACATAGAAGGGACATAGAAGGAAAAAATTAATTTGCAGATACTATCCAGGCTCAGAACGGCTAGGTAATTAAGGAGAGCCAAGAGAAGGTCATGCATCTTTAAAAACACAAAAAACAAATCAAACAACAAAAACGTTGATCCAGGCTACCAGCTCTAACTGGCAAAAGGAAATGAAAGAGAAAGAGAAGAGGAGAGGGGAGAGAAGAGACAGAGAGAGAGAGAGGGAGGGAGAGGGAGAGAGAAAGGGGTAGGGAGGGAAGAAAGGGATAAATAAGCTGACAAGATGCGTATTTAGATGGGGCTTTGCAGAAAATATTTTTAATGGGACTCTTAGTGAAGTGGAAAGTGATTGGAAATGTATTTTGAGTAACTTAAGACAAAAATAATTTTTTGTCTGAGTGAAATAATTTTTTAAGTAATAGTTTCACATTTTTTGATTAACAGACTACCAAATAGTTCCCAAGAAAGTGATAAACAGGATATTTGGGACTCTATAATTAAAAAGATAGTTATAATTTCAATTGTGTTCAGTTTAGAGCATCCAATATAGTGAAAACTCTAGAATGAATATTCTATTAAGAACCTCAAAGGACCCAATGCTTTCTTCTTAGAGAAGCAAATGCTAAAGGGAGATAAAATCTGCATCTACAAATATGAGTTCTTTTGTGTAGAAAAGAATAGCACATTTTTTGGTTTGACTGAATCACACACAAATCAAAAGAAGGATCTAATCCTTCATTAGAGGGGGATTTAAGATTTCCAATACCGTTTCCAACTTTAGGACCCTGATTCTAGCTTTTGCTAGAGAAAACTTGGAAGATGCAAGACCATTATAAATTGTGGCTTCCCCATAAAGTTGTCTTCTAAAGGCTGACTCTGTTAAAGGTGAAAAACATGCAGGATGTTTTGGAACTATCCATCATTAAACAAAGAATTTCAAAGAAGTTTTAGCTTTTATGTCACCAAGATGGACTGATGCTAGCCTCCAGGAATATAGTGGTATGGATTCTAAAACCACGCTTGAAATAAGTTAAGAAGAGGGTTGGAAATGTTTGTCATGAGCATACCAAAAGGGAGAATAGTTCTGGAAGATCAATTTTGTTTGTTCTTTGAATTTTGAAATATTAGGAGAAATGCATTTATCTTCTAAAACAAAAATGACATAGAAATAAAACATATTTTCAGAATTACTTGAAATTATTTCATTATCTGTCATGGGTATTCAAATAAAGTATGTCAACAATTTTGAAAATCTAAATTTGAACTCAACATGAATGAGTCATGGTTTAAAAAGAGTACAGCTTTAAGTCCGGAGACCTGTCTTAGTGACTACAAACCGGTCAATTGATGTTAGCTTCATTACTTAACACCTGGGTTTAACATAATATAATGTTAATTATAGGGTTATGCTATTGATCAACTAAAATTATGTTTTTTAGCAAGTAAAAATTAAAGAAAGGGGAAATGAACTTTAAAGAAGTAACTTGGGGGTTTAAAATTTTTTTTTAATGTTTATTTTATTTTTTTAGAGAGAGATACAGAGCATGAGTGGGGTAGGAGCAGAGAGAGAGGGAGACACAGAATCTGAAGTAGACTCTGGGCTCTGAGCTGTCAGTACAGAGCCCAACATGGGACTTGAACCAATGAACCATGAAATCATGACCTGAGCCAAAGTCGTGTGGTTAACTGACTGAGCCACTAAGGCACCCCTGTTTCTAGCATTTTAAATGGTAACCTGTATGTAATCCATTTGTTTGCCAAAGCCTTGATACTAAGATCTGGGGAAAACAAAGCATCAATTTCATTGAATATTTTAGTGAATACAGTTGAGTGGTTTAAGGGTAACCTTGCAAACAGAAACATGCCCTCTGTCTGGATATCAATTATAATTAGCTAATTATAATTGGAAAGGAAATTTGATTTTTTAAATTTAGAAATAATAGAATATTAAGCATATGATACCTAAACTAATAAAAGATTTTTCTTTTCTGTTTAAGAATGATAACACAAGCAAAGATGATTTTTTTTTTTCATTAGAAAAGCAGGTATGTTTATTATATTATAAAATACACAGTACCATCCTTTTTAGGCAAGATTCAAAATTTTTTCAAAACTAAATATTGGTGTACAAAACAGAAGTGTCAAAATTCTATATAAAGGGAAAAAATATGCGGCTATCTTCTAGCACACTGAATTTGGTTAATAACATGCC
Organism: Panthera leo; assembly: GCF_018350215.1. Classification (NCBI taxonomy): domain Eukaryota; kingdom Metazoa; phylum Chordata; class Mammalia; order Carnivora; family Felidae; genus Panthera; species Panthera leo. The sequence goes on along the minus strand of NC_056679.1, from coordinate 186,170,504 downwards.
AGAAGTATTAAAATATATATACAGCACTTTCGGTCTATGGTTTCTGGTTCACAGTTTTAAGAAATTTTTTAATTATTATAGTCCAACAATGATTTCAGGAGTAGATCCCTTAATGCCTCTTACCCATTTAGCCCATCCCCCGTCCCACAACCCCTCCAGTAACCCTCAGTTTGTTCTCCATATTTATGAGTCTCTTCTGTTTTGTCCCCCTCCCTGTTTTTATATTATTTTTGTTTCCCTTCTCTTATGTTCATCTGTTTTGTCTCTTAAAGTCCTCAGATGAGTGAATTCATATGATATTTGTCTTTCTCTGACTAATTTTGCTTAGCATAATACCCTCTAGTTCCATCCACATAGTTGCAAATGGCAAGATTTCATTCTTTTTGATTGCCGAGTAATACTCCATTGTGTGTGTGTGTGCATGTGTGTATGTGTGTGTTGTGTGTGTATACCACATCTTCTTTACCCATTCATGCACTGATGGACATTTGGGCTCTTGCCATACTGTGGCTATTGTTTATAGTGCTGCTATAAACATTGGGGTGCATGTGTCCCTTTGAAACAGCATACCTGTATCCCTTGAATAAATACCTAGTGGTGCAATTGCTGGGTCGTAGGGTAGTTCTATTTTTAATTTTTTGAGAAACCTCCACACTGTTTTCCAGAGCGGCTGCACCAGTTTGCATTCCTACCAACAGTGCAAGAGGGTTCCTGTTTCTCCACATCCTCACCAACATCTGTTGTTGCCTAAGTTGTTAATTTCAGCCACTCTGAATGGTGTGAAATGATATCTCAGTGTGGTTTAGATTTGTATTTCCCTGATGATGAGTGATGTTGAACATCTTTTCATGTATCTGTTGGCCATCTGGATATCTTCTTTGGAGAAGTGTCTATTCATGTCTTTTTCCCATTTCTTCACTGAATTGTTTTTTGGGTGTTGAGTTTGGTAAGTTCTTTATGGATTTTGGATATTAACCCTTTGGATACTGCAATATCTTTTGCAAATGTCGTTTACAAATATCTTCTCCCATTCCATCGGTTGCCTTTTAGTTTTGCTGATTGTTTCCTTCGCTGTACAGAAGCTTTTTATTTTGATGAGGGCCCAGTAGTTCATTTTTGCTTTTGTTTCCCTTGCCTCCAGAGACATGTTGAGTAAGAAGTTGCTGCGGCCAATATCAAAGAGGTTTTTGCTTGCTTTCTCCTCGAGGATTCTCATGGCTTCCTGTCTTACATATATGTCGTTCATTAATTTTGAGTTTATTTTTGTGTATGGTGTAAGAGAGTGGTCCAGGTTCATTCACTGTCCAGTTTTCCTAGCACTACTTGCTAAAGAGACTGTCTTTATTCCATTGGATATTCTTTCCTGCTTTGTCAAAGATTAGTTGGCCATATGTTTTTGGGTCCATTTCTGGGTTGTCTATTCTGTTCCATTGATCTGATTGTCTGTTTTTGTGCCAGAAAAGATGATTGTTAATGGAATTTGACATCAGTTACCTGTGAGTTATATTAATTTTGAGAGGGGCTTATTTGCTACTTAACTCTTTTAGGCAGGATAAAGATGAGTAAATTTTGGTTGCATACTAAGTACCACCAAGAATACCAGGACATACTTGTTAAAGTATTTAAGAATTTATTTTTGATGAATACATGCACTCTAAGAAAGTAATTTAGTAAATTTCTGATTAACACAGACAAATTTGTAGAAATCTTAAATTACTTCTTTTTTCTCAACATTCATATTTTAGGAAATTAAGACACAACACAAGAAAATACTATAGTAATATATTCGTAGTTTGTCTTCAGATGATAAATTCCATGAAGCTGGAAACCTATATGTAATGTTCATCCTTGAACGATTTGGGTCTAGGAAAGAATATAATAAATACTAAATAATTGCATGTTGAGTGAAGAGATGAATATCCCTGTTAGAATTTAAAGCAAAGATTAACCACAATCCAAAAGAAACAATTTATACACTGGAAGAACATAGATATCTTCTAGAGATAGGCACTAATCTTGAAATGTAAATTTGTTGAGAATGAGACACCATCAAATCCTTCAATTTTGAAGAAAGTGTTTATTACAGCATTGTTAGACTATAACTTGTTGTGATAGGAATACAACCTTAAATTAATAGAGATCTTTTTCATGGACCAAAGGTTCAGTGTACTATTATGTTTAAGATACCTAGTTTTGAATCAGTCTTATCTAGTTTCAAACACCAACTTGCTCACTGCTTCTATAATCTTGGGCAAACTGTATAACATTGGTAAGCCTCAGTTCTTTTATTCTTTTATCTGTAAATTGGATAAGAGTGTCTACCTCATAGTCTGGTTGAGAAGATAAAATGCGTATATGAGTACCGTAGTTAGACATAGTAAGTGATAGATGGCAGCTATGATTAATGTAATAATGTTTCCACTTACACAGGTTTATTGGAAACTTTATCAAAAATTTTAAAATTAAAGCTGTTTTTCTGTTCTGGTAAACAGAGCTTTAAAATCTTCAGCTAGCAAAGAGAAGTCAGTGAATTTTCTGGTAAACTGAATTATCTGGGTTACTTAGATATTTTCTTAATTAAATCACAAAACATTGATTAGTTTATGCAAAGTTTCCAATATAAAAAAGAAATCAGGTTTGAAATATTAGATGCTATAAGAAATGGAAGATTATTGAGAAACAAAAATTTATAATCTCTGAAAATATGTCAATGAGAAAATACAAATTCATTCATAAATCATAATTTATACATTTTCCTGAAAATGAATAACTATTTTAGAGTGAGAGGCTCTTCAGACTTTTGAGTGGTGAGGCCTTAGACTTCTAAATGAAGATAACAATATCTACCTTCTTTTTTTTATCTCTTATATATCTCTTATATATATATATATATATATATACACACATAAAAGCATATATAAGTAGAGATTGACATAGCAATTAGTACAATGCTTAGTATATTTTTGACAACAATAATAATGAATTTGATAATAAGGAACTTCACAAACATGTTTAGCCAATTAAGGTTTAAAAAGTCAGCAAATGTCCAGAGGAGACATAGTAATAAATACCATAGGGAAATAACTACTACACTCAGAAAATATCATTGATTATATTAATTTGTCTTAAGGGATGCATTTTATTTTCAAGCTGACGAGTATCTGTTTCTCTGCAAGGATGGGAATTTGATCTTAACAACTCCACTATGTCAACATAAATGGATATTATGGAGCACTAATGCAGGAACAATTTTCTCCTGCTTTCTTTCCTTTTATGTTACTCTGTGAATTTTCTTTATGAGATACTAATGATTAGGTACTCGTGTCATTATGATTTTTCTTCTTGTCAACCATGCAGGTCAGGAGGGAGGCATATTCACATAATATACAATTGTCATTATTTCCATGATGTGAGTGCTCACACTATTACACTTTAATGAAAATTAATGAAAAACACTTTGCCATTATGATTATGATATATTGTTTTTGATGCTTTGGATCTTGCTTCAGATAAAAACTGACAGAAAACCAAGTATGATAAATTACATGTACTTTATTTTTGCTTTGCTTTTTGAATGTAAAGGAACACTGTGATACTTAATTTTGTATGTGAGCTTGGCTGGGTCACAGGATGTCCAGATATCTGGTTAAATATTATTTTGGGGTTTGTCTGTGCTTCCCAAGGAGAGTAACATTTGAATTGATAGACTGAGTAAAGCAGATTGTTCTCCTCGGGGTAGTTGGGTATCATCCAATCTGTTGAGAGCCTGGATAAAACAAAAAGTGAAGGAAGGTTAAACTTCCTTTCTGCTGACCATGTGAGCTAAGACATCAATCTTCTTCCCTTGGCATTCCTGTCCTTAGGCCTTCAAATCTGGACAAGAGTCTATAACACATATGTATCTCCTATTCGGGTCTATTTCTCTAGAGAACTCTGATTAATAAAAACACATAGGATATGGAAGTTATGGACCTTACTCTATAGCAAATCTCCCAGCAATAGGAGCTTACAGTAATAAAAGCTGAAGAGGCACGTTACATTTTCTGGTGCTGAGAAATACTTTAGATAATGTGGATCATTTTTGAAACAATAGCATCTCAGTCTGGAATTGCTGGAAATTTACTAAAGTCTGGGTTTGCCCCAACAGAAAAGCTTTGACTTTAATTACACCTTAATGCTATTGCTTTGTCAGAGTAGGACCTCTGACAGGTGGAACTTTAGCAGACTAACATGCATGAATTAATATAGTTTGTGGCTTAGAGCAGAGGAAGAAAATTGAAGCAAGCCTCTAATAAATTATGACATCCATTATGTGTCTGCTGACATTTCTCTCTATGACTTTGACACAGGACCTAGTGAAATTGCAATGACACCATTTTCTTTCATCATTCAACAAAGAAACTAATGATTTCTCTCAGTGCAACTGTTTGATTTCCCTTTATTGTATGCTTGCTAACAACATCAAAAACCTCCCTATTTTTGTAAACTCCTTTTGGAAACTGCAAAGGCAATTGAGATCTTTGAAATGATAAAAAGTTTCTTTGTCAAGCAAAGTTTTGACTGTAAAAAAGTATGGGCCATCTGGGATCTTGGCAACAAATCCAGTTTGCTACTCTTGGAACAAGAAATTCTTCTGTCATTGTAACCCATGGGCATCAAAATGATGTGGGAGATGCTGCCAATAACCCTCAAGTAATTCTTTCCCACCAGCTTAAAAGTCCCAATTAAAAGTTTGTCAAAAGAATCTCTGCCTGTATAGACAAGCTATGGGCTTACTAGCAAAATAAATATTTTTACAGGTATTTCACTTTTTGCTTTTTTGAGAAGTGAAAAAGTGTTCAACTTGAACATTAAACATTAAAATCAGGTGTTTATTAGTTGCTTAGATTAATTGATAAGGTACTTGAACCGTTGAATAAGGGAAATTTTAATATTTAGTGTCATTCATTCAGCCACCTCAAAGTGCTACTTAAGGTACTACTAAACCAGTTTGCATTGTACAGTGAAGTAGTTATGGGGGAAAATAATTGGACTTTGCTGTGCTGGAGTAAGTGTTTCTTAGTGGCAAACCCTGCTGACTCCTCTGCAGGTTGAAACTGGCATACAGGAGCAGTGTCAAAGTTTTCTGAAGGTTAATTATTCCTAAATAACTTTAAAGTTGATTTACCTTCCTTTACTGCATCTCAGATTATGGATGACCTGAAACTTGCCAAATACAATCTTGTGAGCAAAGTAAATGCTTGAAATCCAATCCCCTCAGCAAATCCTGTAGAATCCTGCTGAGCATTATTGCATGAGTATCAATACCCAACAAGGAAAGTTTTTCTAACTTTTACCTTGTTACCTTTGTGAACTAGCATTTTTTATCATTGTCATCAAAAAGAGCATTTGGAATCAAATGAATATAAAAAATAAAATGCATACTACCAGAAGACACTCCCCCCCAATTCATTTCTTTCTTTCTTTCTTTCTTTCTTTCTTTCTTTCTTTCTTTCTTTCTTTCCTTCTTTTTCTTTCTTTCTTTTTTCCTTTCTTTCTCTTCCTTCCTTCCTTTCTTTCTCTTTCTTTCTTTCTTTCTCTTTCTGTCTTTTTCTATTTCTCTCTTTTCCTTCCTTCCTTCCTTCCTTCCTTCCTTCCTTTTCTTCCTTTTCTTTCTTTCTTAGAAGACACTCCCCCCAATTCATTTCTTTCTTTCTTTCTTTCTTTCTTTCTTTCTTTCTTTCTTCTTTCCTTCTTTTTCTTTCTTTCTTTTTTCCTTTCTTTCTCTTCCTTCCTTCCTTTTTTTCTCTTTCTTTCTTTCTTTCTTTCTCTGTCTTTTTCTATTTCTCTCTTTTCCTTCCTTCCTTCCTTCCTTCCTTTTCTTCCTTTTCTTTCTTTCTTAGAAAGGGGAGAGGGAAAGAAAGAATCCCACGCAAGCTCTATTCCCAGCTCAATCTCACAACTATGAGATCATGACTTGAGCCAAAATCAAGAGTCGGACATTCAACTGAGTGAGCCCCTCAGGTGCTCCTAACTTACCTTTAAAACAAACCATATTGACCTTTCCAAAAAAAAATCATACTTTTGAGATAAATTGAGGTTTTGTTTGCATTTTGCTTTCCATATTTAGATTTATTTAAGCTTTATTTTTATAAGGATAGCTTTTAATCCATGTCAAGAATATCAGTTTCCCCTCAGAAAAATAAACTGCACATAGATGTCCTCTGGAAAACATCTAATTCATTATTTTGTGTAGATTTTAACTCAATCATTAATTTCTGGAAAAAGTGTTTTCTGGCTTCCCTTATTCAGGCAAATTTGCCTACTGTATTCTCACATGACCAAATATCAGCTCTTTATGATACTTATCAATTTTATGTATTTGTATGCATTTTTTAACTGATCTATTCTTTCACTGGCCTGCATCTTCCTTGACAGCAGGGACTCTGCCTGTTTTTCTTTGCCATTTTTCCCCCAGCACCTACAAGAATGATAGCACATGGTAAGAAGTTGCTAAATCTTTATTAAAGAAAAATGAAGTCTTACTGAGTTGAAAGCTTCTTGAATCTGAAAAACAACTACCACCACCACCACCACCATCACCACAACAAACAAAAATATATGGTAGAGAAGACTAACAACACCCTGAGGAAAAGACCATAACCTTCACACTGCTAGGCCATTGATGTGCTCAGTTTCTAGAGGGTTTGAGAGAGAAAAAGAGAGGGAGGGAGACAGCTGGACATGCAGACTTAGGACAATTACAGAACATTTTAGACTAGATAATTCTGCTGAGCCCTCTAAATGAGATCCATTGAAATAATCTTCTTTATTTTACTATTATGTGTACACACAAATACACATGTATATATTCCATATATACACAAAGTGTACATATATTACAGACATATACAAAATATACATATATTACATAAATATGTGTATTTGTAGATATTTCACTGTTCAGTGTAAATGTAAAGAAACATTATCTTCAGTGTGTCATTGTTTTTACATATACTTTCTAAGTGAAATAAAGTGTTATTAAATTATCCCAAGTGACCATGTTTATGATCTGCTCTTCCCCTGTTTCCATTTCAATAACTTCTGAGTGACATGGCAGTTTTCCAGCTATTTACCAGGGGAGCCATTGTTGGAAAACCATTCTTTTGGTTAATAGAAAAATGTTTATATTTCCCCTATGATACAAAAAATTAAAACTTGTTATGCTAGCTAATTAACATAAACAGTTTTTTCTAAGACCTAAACAAATAATTTTCTGATTTTTAAAAAATTTTTGCTTAAACTAAATACATGGAACCACTAATAAATAAAGTGGTAAGATTGGAAACATCACTAACAACTAATTATTTTAATAATCTGGCTGGTGAATGCATGATTTTTTACCATATCACAAACAGGAAGTGATTTTGTCATCCAGGCTTTTTCCAGTGTGTTCATGATGTTCACTTGTTGGGGGAACTGTAATGCATCAGGACTTAGAAGCACACCACAGTGTGCGACAACACTCTGCACCTTGGTAGGAAATTATATTTTTCAACTTGTTTAATCTGCAGGGTAAGGTAACTTCCCCCTTCTTTAACACCCACCTCAACCTGATTTGACTAAAACATAGCTGTTATTAAAAGCAACCTTACATCATTACTAACTCTTGCGGCTGCTTAATCATCCAAGTTCAGTGCTGAGACAGAGAATTCAAGTGACATTCTAAAGTCTACTTAATTGCTAATAATAGAAAATACACCTCAAGGAGAAAGCCTGGAGTTATAAGAAGAAATACTTATTCCTCTCTCTGCTCACAGACTATCAGAGTTGATTCTTAGTTACCTTCAGTAGTTTCTTCATCAGCACAGAATTCTCAACTTTGGTTTCTTTTATGACTGTTCTGGGTGTATTGAGTATAAAATATTAAGTCTGAGAGGCCATTCAGATCCAAGTATCTAAAGGCAGAATATATCTTAGATTAGACACAACAAAGGAAAGGATTGTTTTGATGAAGCTATCAGTGCCAGCCTTAAAAGCTCCTATTTTGAATATCCACTTACTGAACAACTTTCCTATTCAAAAAGCAATTTAAAATGTTACAGGTTAACTCAAGATCTTAAAACTTATGTACACTTGTTGTATGTGTACATATATAAAGTTGAGTGTATTTTTGTGCATTTACTCTATAAAATATTATCTAGCATGTTAATGTTAATTTAAAATATCTACTATTACTTTACTAAAATAGTAAGATACCTAGTAGGATTAGTAAGAAAAATAGTAACAACAATAAAATTTGTCTTTAACAGGCACTTAACTAGTGTATCGATTTAAATATATTTTCTAATTTTATTTAATAGCATTGTCATGAAATAATAATGTGTTGTATGGGCATTATTATTATTCACTCATTCAGTCAAGGTAGACAAACTGCCGAAATGGACAGCCCTAATGTATAGTATAGTTTATTTGCCCTCACAGATATGGATAATCTTCATAGTCAGCCTTCCATTTTGTGAAACTACTTTAAAAGTCCTTGCGGCATCCTGCATTCATCCAGTAAACAGAGACAAGGCATGGGTATAGGACTACTGAGTGCTATTTAATGGGACAAGCCCAAACAGAGTTATCGTGGCTTTCATTCATAGTCTATTGGACAGAAGATAGTGAGTCATGTGGCCTCCTCTTACTGCAAGTACAGTAGGGAAAAGTATTATTATTATTATTTTGGTAAACACATGATAATCTCTGCTTTTATCAGTGAATAAAATAGAATTAGAGAATTGTATCATCTCAAACCAAACAAGTAATTGAAACCCTAGGTGTTATTTAAAGTTAAGTATGGCATTTCCAGTCATGATGAAGTAACTGGAGCCAGAAGTGATGTTCCAAAATGGTAAATGAAAAAGTGAACAAATGTCTGAATCAACTGCTACAGACATTGATCAAAATGCTGTGTAAGACTGTGAGCCCTTAGAAGAAAGAAAAAAAAATGAGTTGAGCCTACAATTACCTCGGCTTTCTGGAAGCACTTTCTGGACCAGAGTATAGGAATAAGGAAATGAAACAGAACACAGCAAATCATTCCATTGAGGAGACAGAGATTGGAGTTTGGGAAGCCTGAAGCACCTGACATTGTGGTCACAGCACCAGAGAAGAGAAAGCTGTACAGAGAAAACAACATCTTAAATCTACGAAGGGATCCCCATGTGTCTGTGTTTGAATACTAAACCATGTGTACTTTAAATGAAACTCTACAAGAGTGGGAAAAATAAGTAGGGGATTGTAAAGTAGAACATTCTTAGTGTTTACTCAAAGCTGGGAGAATTTTTCCAAGCAATGAGAAAAGAAGCTTTTGTTGAACATTCATGCCATTAAGCAAAGAGCACATTACCTTGTAGGAAGGCCAAACTGACAGTAAAGACTGCAACAGATCTGCTCAAAGCATAAAAACCAGTTTTAAAAGGATTCAGATATGCTGCAAGTTACTGCCAAACAAAATAAAGTGCACCAATCTATAAAGAAAACAACAAAATACAGCTCTCAGAAATGTGATATTCAAAATCCCCAGCATCTCTTCCCAGAAATGTGGACATATGCGAGAGGTAGAGATTAAAGAGGATAAAGGACAATAAAACAAAGGATAAAATCAGAAAAGTGTGGATGAGTTTGGCAATCCTTGAGTAGACCAGAAATTGGAGGAAATTTTAGCAAGGTCAAGAAAATCATATTCTAGAAAAGTCTTAAATATTTTAAATCTTAGTTTTATCCTACAGTAGGGTGGGGCAGTTGGAACATGAAAATTTTGGGAAGGATACTGGTGACACAAAGAAACTTATTCATTGGCTTCAGAATAGATTTGAGGTGGAGAAAAGGGGGGCTAGGAGGATGGATATGGAAAAGAACAGTCAAGAATTAAAGATATTTATTAAAGTAGTATTGTAATTATTTAGCTATAAGCCTGAAATAAGATGAACAAGGCTTTGTAATGACTTTTTTTTAAAGATAAGAAATCTATAGCTCTTTGAAAGGTCAAGGTCTCTGAAAGCCCCAGCCTGGAGAAACTCTTACTTGTAAGAGTCACTTTATTTATATTGAAATAAAAACTTCTCCAGTTATAATAAAGCTTACATCACTTTAATACCAAACATCTTTTTGAAAGTCATAGAAATGAAAAATATGAGGGTAGTTAAAAGCCAAAGGAAGTTGAGAAATAAACTATTAAAATAGAGTAAGTATATGCATTCTAGACTTCTTGATACATGTGATTCTGGTGAGGCAAGGAAGCCCATCCAGAGCTACATGCACAGAAGTCCATCCAGAGCCACAGACATTTACATTACTTACTACACTTATAATAAGTATAAATGCTTATACTGAGAAAATGCCTGGTAATTTTCTTTTTTTAAAGTTTATTTATGTATTTTGAGAGAAAGCATGCATGAGCAGTGGAGGGTCAGAGAGAGAGAGAGAGAGAATCAGAATCAGCCTCCACGCACTATCAGCGTGGAGTCTGATGTGGGCCTTGATCTCACAAACCAAGAGATCATGTCCTGAGCTGAAATCAAGAATCTGCTACTTAACCGACTGAGCCACTCAGGCACCCTGGTAATTTTCTTATTAATTTGGACAAAACGTAACCCAATTTTTTGAGATAAGCAATAAGGCAGACTTATTTCCTCTGTTCCATAAAAGTATTTTTTAATGTAGAAGTCTGATATTCTAATCTGAGAAAAACACCTATAATTTAGTAAATGAAAACACCATTTGTCATAAAAATCTTCAGTACTAAGAGTAAATTTTTACTAATATTAATTCTATGATCAATGCTTCTTTAACAACTATCTTCCCTGGGAGCACCATGAATCTCTAAAAGTGTTATTCAAAATTTCCCCAGAGTCTAATGAAGATAATTTGCTAATGGATGTTTTGTTTGATTTTTATCCAAAGGCAAAGGAGGACATAATTGATTAGCATCTGAATGTGAGAAACACAAGAGGTTCCTTTAAAAAATGATGCTCTCATAGTACAAACAAAAGCTATGATTAATGTTTTTGTCAAATCCATAAAAGAAAATGGAAAGGACATTGCCTTCTCCCATCAAAGGTGTACAAGGATTACAACTATGCTTTGGCAGATCATTTGTGCTTTCCCTTTGGATATGGCACTAGCTCGCTCTTTTCAGTCTAGAGTTATAAAGAATAAATAGGCTATTAACATGTTAATCAATATTTATTCCTGCCCTTGCAAGTTCCACATTTGTTTAAGTTATAGTTTTAGGCTTGTGTCGCTTGAAATAAACAGATATTATGATGAGGCTTGGTTTGAATGTATATTACTTTTTTGTATATATTTGGAAAATATATTTAAAGTAAAATAATAAAATTTCTAAAAGCACAAAGAGGTATAATGTATAAGTCTTCCTTGTGCTTTTAACTACCTCCTGTTTCACACCCCAGACTTAACTACTAACAGTTTCTCATTAACCAAAATATGAATAAATATAAGAAATTAATTATATGATGACATAAAATAGTACCTTGCATGTGCAAAGTATTGTATAGTTAACTAAGATCTTGCATTTATAATTTTTTCATCTTTTTTTAAAGTTTATTTATTTTGAGAGAGAGAGAGCGCACATGCACGTGAATGCATGGGGGAGTTGCAGAGAGAGAGAGAATCCCAAGCAGGTTCCCCACCGTCAGTGCAGAGCCCAGTGTGGGACTGGAACCCACGAACTGCAAGATCATGACCTGAGCCGAAATCAAGAGTTGAATGCTTAACCGACTGAGCCACCCAGGTACCCCCATAATTTTTTATTTTCATGCAGAGGATGAAACTTAGACCTAGAGGGGAAAGTAACAGATTACATCATATAGCTAATGACTGTAGAGTAGGACTTTGCTATAGGTCTTCTGTCTCTAAGACTGCTGTCCAACACAGGCAGACATGCTTACACAATCTGTAGAGGACATCACAGTGCAGTGGGAGAAAAGACAAAAATAATATACATTCCTAAAATCCTGTAGATTTAATGAGATGAACTTTAGAAAAGCAATAAAACAGTATCAAAATACATAAACCTCATTAACACATCACAAGAAAATGGCCACATAAGAAAAAGAAAGTTTGAAGGATCTGCCATGACTGTTACAGTACTAAAGAAGTGAACCACCAAAGTCAAGTTAATATTGGACTTTTGTCCCCAAAATAAGAAATGGTCCTCTGCAGTTGATAAGCCATTTTTAGGCATTATGAGTTATGTCAGGTGTGCCTGAAATTTCTATCTCAGCGTTTCTAAAATTGACCACTGTGGCACGCAGATCTTGTAAGATGCTTTAAAAACAAATCCATGCTTACCCAAATTTGGGTAAAGTGATGTACTGTATTCTCTGTCCCACACCTTGGGAAATATGAGAATATTAAAGCTCTGTGAGTTCTGACAGGTAGACTCCTATCTAATGTGATTTATGCTAGTCGTCCTCAAATTTATTTGACTCTTGGGCTCATTATTAAAGTCACACTGTTACTTCAATAGGCACCATTTTTAGGAAGTGACCTCTTCTTAAATGCCAAAAGATTTGAATTGTACGTGGAACAAGTCACCTAAAGAAATAAAGGATAATGTTCATCGTATGACATTTTATACCTTATTTTTGTTCTTGACTTTTCAGACAAAGCAAAGAAATCTGTGGTGGATTCTTTTTTGAGAACCATCACAATTGCTTCCTAGACACTAATATAACCAAGAAAATCTAATTAGGGGAAGACAGTTTTAACTTTCCATTATTCATGCTGCCTGACTTCTTTCATAACTAAATGCATAGTCAATCAATTGAATAATCAATCAGCATATATTTTCCTTGTTTACAATGCATTCTGTAGGACAGACATCGAATCTGCCTCAAGGAGCTTACAGTTCAATTGAAGTGGTTGGGCAAAGATACACTGACAAATTATGTAACTGTGTGATGTTAAATATACATCATCAGAAATGTCACAAGGCAGGCATGATTAATTACCAAGTGAGCGTCACGAGTAGTTCACACACTGTGAGTTCAGAAGGAGTGAGGTCACAGTGAGTGGTAGTGACCTAAGGTGGCTTTTGAGATTCACATATGCTGAAGCATATATTTATGGCTGAGTCCAGATTCAGTTTGAAAAATGGCAGAATGCTTAAAAGCAAGCAACACAATAACACTTTTGCATGTTTGAATTAGAAGAGACACAGGAAGAAAAAATGTTTAGGCAATTGGCCACTCTGCAGAGCTTCAAAAAGAGGACTTTGGAAGAAAACAGTGAAACAAAAGAAATGAGAGGCTAAAACATGTATTAATTAATTGAACTTATTACTTAATCATTGTTCATTATAATCTTTGCTCACTCCTAAAGGAAGAGACAGGCAAATTGGTCTGCATTTAGATAGGGCTGAAGATATTGGTAAGGAGTGGAAATTGCCCAGTGAGGCGATTCTAAGTTTTGGCTCAGGAACGCTAAGTGAAATTAGGCATTAGAAATTAATGCAGAGATATTTCTATGATTCTACAAATCAGAAATTAATTTAGTTAATAAAAAAGCTAGGAGAGAAGTAAACTAAATAAGTAGAATAAATATATCTTTTTAAAAACATTTAATGTTTATTTTGAGAGAGAGAGAGAGAGAGTGAGCCAGGGAGGGGTAGAGAGAAAGAGGGAGAGAGAAATCCTAAGCAGGCTTCACCTTGTCAGTGTAGAGGTGCAGAGCATGAGGCAGGACTCGAACTCAAAAACAGTGAAATCATGACCTGAGCCAAAGCCAAGAGTCATATGTTTAATTTACTGAGCCACCCTGGTTCCCCTATCTTTTATTTTTTAAACAAGTGAAGGATTTGCAATCTTGTTTATATCTAGAAATTGGTATGTGTTTATAATCTTGAATATACAGATATTATTTGACATACTTTAATGTAGATGTGTACTTTTGTAAAATGTGAGTATAGGCTACACAGAATTTTTTCAGAGTTTTAAAGCTTAAAGGAAACTTACATGTCATCGGATTAAACATCTCTGTCTTCATGTAGTATATAAAGGATGTAAGCAACAATAACTTCACATGTACAAAGAGGTCCCCTAATTCTGCCTCCTACATTATTTTGATAATATCAGACTCCAGAAGAGATAGGCATGGAGCTCCAGAGGGATACATTTGAACAAATATCCTTATATAAGGCATAGGATGGAGACAATAGATACAGATGGATAGAAAGATGATAGATAGATAGATATCTCCATCCTTATAAATACGCATGTAAGCTTGGAGATATATACACATCTCCATTCTTATACATATACATGTAAGTTTGCTCTAAGAAGCATGCTGGAATGTAGGTTATTACTAGGTTGCTCTAAGAAGCATGCTGGAATGTAGGTTATTACTAGGAAACTTAATTGAAATTAACTAAAAAAATAAACTAAACCATCCTCAGAACTGAAATCCAAACCATACCACAGTTTAAAACATTTTTATAGTACCATTAATAAGTTCTAATTTAATGTTAATTTGCCAAACCTAACCATTGTCTAAACAGTTTCAAAATCTATTCTGAGCCCAAACTACCCACGGTATCTCTCTAGCTCTAATTCACTTGCTCAGCTAGGGTTACTTTGAGCGATGTTATTCCCAGTCCTCAGAATGAACCAGGCTCATCAAAGAATGAGCATAACATTGGAATAAAAGGATTTAAATTAGGTCATTAGATGATCTGCTTTTTGCCTCTTCTGAGAAGTTTAATGAGACATCCAGTGTATTCATTTGTTCATTTTTTAAAATGTGTTATTTATTTATTTATTTATTTATTTATTTATTTTAAATATAATTTAATGTCCAGTTAGCTAACATACAGTGTATACAGTGTGCTCTTATCTTTGGGTATAGATTCCCATGATTCATCGTTTACATGCAACACCCAGTACTCATCCCAACAAGTGCCCTCTTCAATGACAATCACCCATTTTCCCCTCTCCCCTGCTCCCGCTCATCAACCCTCAGTTTGTTCTCTGTATTTAAGAGTCTCTTATAGTTTACCTCCCTTTCTGTTTGAAGCTATTTTTTCTCCTTCCCTTCCCCCACGGTCTTCTGTTAAGTTTCCAAAATTCCACATATGAGTGAAAACATATGATATCTGTCTTTCTCTGACTGACTTATTTTACTTAGCATAATACCCTCCAGTTCTATCCACATTGTTGCAAATGGCAAGATTTCATTCTTTCTCAGTGCCAAGTAGTATTCCATTGTATATATAAACCACATCTTCTTTACCTACACATTGGTTCATGGACATTTGGGCTCTTTCCATAATTTGGCTATTGTTGATAGTGCTGCTATAAACACTGGGGTACATGTACCCCTATGAATCAGCACCCCTGTATCCTTTGGATAAATTCCTAGTAGTGCTATTTCCAGGTCGTAGGGTAGTTCTATTTTTAATTTTTTGAGGAACCTCCACACTGTTTTCCAGAGAGGCTGCACCAGTTTGCACCCTTACCAACAGTGCAAGAGGGTTCCTGTTTCTCCACATTCTCACCAACATCTGTTGTTTCCTGAGTTGTTAATTTTAGACACTCTGAATGGTGTGAGGTGATATCTCAATGTGATTTAGAGATGTATTTCCCTGATGATGAGTGATGTTGAACATCTATCTTTTCATGTGTCTGTTGGCCATCTGGATGTCTTCTTTGGAAAAGTGTCTATTCATGTCTTCTGCCCATTTCTTCACTGGATTATTTGTTTTTCGGGTATTGAGTTTGGTAAGTTCTTTATAGATTTTGGATACTAACCCTTTATCCAATATGTCATTTGCAAATATCTTGTCCCATTCCATCGGTTGCCTTTTAGTTTTGTCGATTGTTTCCTTTGCAGTACAGAAGCTTTTTATCTTAATGAGGTCTCAATATTTCATTTTTGCTTTTATTTCTGTTGCCTCCAGAGACATGTTTAGTAAGAAGTTACTGAGGATGAGACCAAAAAGTTGTTGCCTGTTTTCTCCTCTAGGGTTTTGATGGTTTCCTGTCTCACATTTAGGTCTTTCATCAATTTTGAGTTTATTTTTGTGTATGGCAAAATAAAGTGGTCCAGTTTCATTCTTCTGCGTGTTGCTGTCCAGTTCTCCCAGCACCACTTGCTGAAGAGACTGTCTTTTTTCCATTGGATATTCTTTCCTTCTTTGTCAAAGATTAGTTGGCCATACATTTGTGGGTCCAATTCTGGGTTCTCCATTCTATTCCATTGGTCTATATGTCTGTTTTTGTACCTATACCATACTCTCTTGATGATTACAGCTTTGTAGTAGAGGCTAAAGTCCAGGATGGTGATGCTTCCTGCTTTGGTTTTCTTTTTCAACATTACTTTGCCTATTCGGGGTCTTTTGTGGTTCCATACAAATTTTAGGATTGTTTGTTCTAGCTCTGAGAGGAATGCCGGTGCAATTTTGATTGACATTGAACATGTACTATATGCTCAGCACTGAATAGAGTACTGGGAGACACAGGGGGAAACTTGGCAATGGTTTTGCCCTTGTGGAATACTATCGTAGTAGGAGAAAAAAGGCACTAAGCAAATACTTTCTCTTAAATTTGTGCAGTGGATTGTGATATGTGTGCACAAGAAGCAGCAAAAGCCCTTCTAAGAGTAGAGGATACATGGCTCTCTGAAGCAAATAAATGTTGCAGTCAGAAATTGAAGCCTGAATCAAAATGCTCTCATCTGTTAAACTAAATTTGGCTGGTGAGTGAAATTTTTCTGGATGTGTAAGTAATGCAAATTTATGCAAATACTCTATATCCTGACTCTTCACACCCCTTTTTGTACAATTTCCTTGTTGGGCTCATTGCAGTTCAAATAATGTTTATACTGTAGAGAAAGTCTTCAGACTACATGAGCTTTGAAATGAGGAGAAAGTTTAGAGCCAGTTTTTTTATCTTTGCAACTTTATAAACTGTTATATCTTAGATTATTTTAAAGGTGGATATATTCATTTTAGCCTATCAATTATTTTCACCTGATGAAATCTCTCAGGTATATGTCAGTTCTCTGATTTAAATAATTTTGCAGTATCTAGTTCATATCTATTTTATTTTACTTCTTAGTCTGGTGGAGCTGGAAATGTATATTACATAAAACATGGAAATATTATCATGTGTGGAGAAAAAAAAATACAAAGGATGACATTAAGAGAAACACCAACCTTAGCGTCACCTGTTGGAAAAATACAGCACATTTAAAACTTTCTGCATCCTTAAGTAACTATTTGAAGAATTTAACATTATGTGTAATTTAATACATTAAAGATGTGTGATTATGACAATGCACTTTGACAGTTTATCCTTCATTTGTTTATGTTTACATTCTCAAAGCACTTTTTTCTTTGTATTAGTTTCTTGAATTGCAGGTCGTTTTTCATTATACCTTGCTTTGTGAGGTTTACCAAAAAACTCCCACACAACACAAATATAAAGAGCAATGTAATTTGTGAGGTTATAAATTGCACCTTTTTACTCTAATAAAATAAGCAAAGAATAAATAAAACTGAATTAAACTGAAGCCCATTAGTGAGATATGAAACGACACAAAAAGGAACTTGAAGCCTTTAATAGCAAATCTTTATCGAGTGCCCTTTGTATAATAGATGTTTGACTAAGGTGGGAAGCTTCCTGTGGTTCCTTTCAGCGTGACAGGTTTTCCAGTTTTTTGCAGCCAGGTAGTGCTCGTGTATACAATAGTGACATCTTCCTATCGCTAGGATTTAGAAAAGAAATAAAAATTAGGAAACATGGAAATAAAGTCTAATCCTAAAATTATTTTTAATTCTATGAACAACTTGCATTGTGTAGACACTGACTTCGCTTTGTTCTCATCTCTGACTCCTAGCACCTTGGTTTTGCTGTCATGTTGGGGAGGGGGAAGTCAGGAAAAGGAGGGAAGGGAAAGAGGAAGGGCAGTAAGAAGGTGGAAGCTGAAGGCAGGTGGTCAGGACTGAAATCTTCTATCACGTACACGCTGCATCCCTTTAGGCAAGTTACTTAACTTTCCAAACCTCAGTTTCCACCTCTGTGAATGGGTATAACGATAGTCCCAACTGCATAAGGTTGTTGTGATGATTTATTGAAATACAGCATGTAATGTGCTCCATACTGTGCACCGTACAACAAGCTCTGTATTGTGAGGAAAATTAAAGCAGAAGAAAGGATACACTAAGCATCAAATGAGTAAGATACAAGCATTAAGCCGATACAAGCAGATCCAAGAGCAGATACAAGCATTAAGAGAGGGCTAGAGAAGAAAGGGTTGTAAATATAGTAACATTTGATGCTTCATGGTAGCTTCCATACATAAATGAAGGAGACATGATTAATAGTCTTAGGAAACCATAGTCAGATTTTGATTTCAGAAGCTATATAACCTAGAATCTGCCTCCCCCCTTCCTGAATTTTCTATTATGGTAACAATTCAATAATTTGCTTTATTATCAGTTAAAGAGCTTCTTATTGGTTAAAAAAAACTCACATGGGTGTCACTAGTCACTACCAGGTGCTGGAAATACTGAAGGAGTTTTGAAAGCATCCAATTTGAGATAGAAACTGCAAGAGTCTCTTAGTAGCTGTCATCATGTAGAACATCCTCTGACAGAACTTAGTATTTTAACTGATACTGGAAGAAGATATAGAAACTCTTGGGCTTGAATTCCTCTGTTCATGGAATTCTTATTTTAAATGTATTTTTATGCTACATAATTCAGTTCCAAACATGTTAGTGCTTCTGATAGTGTCTCATGACCTGAGTGTTGTCAGTGAGTTGGGTAAACTGGTCGTAATC
Source organism: Panthera leo (assembly GCF_018350215.1). Taxonomy (NCBI): domain Eukaryota; kingdom Metazoa; phylum Chordata; class Mammalia; order Carnivora; family Felidae; genus Panthera; species Panthera leo. Next base: position 186,151,673 of record NC_056679.1, on the reverse strand, counting down.
AGTTGGGTGAGAAGGGACAAATAAATTGTTCTGTTCACCCCAAACATAAATGCAGCTGACTCTCCTTGGTGACAGAGTATAAATAGATCATGTTATATAAGGCACATTGAGGTTTTTTTTTTTTTAACCTTTCAAAAGAATTAGCATTGCACATAGCATTACTATTTAAGAATTTCCTCTCATAGAACATGGTGTTTAGAAGTCTACCCGCACTGACACTCATCAAAACCAAGAAAGCAAACAAAGATTGAGAATCTGTATTTGAGGAGTCTTGGTAGATGAACACAGATTGGTGTAAACACAGACAGAACGCCTTGAACAGTCTGAGAATAGGCATCTGGTTAAGTGAAGTTTCTTAACAGAAAGTCTAGCAGAAAACTTAGTTACCTGTCACAAAAGTCAGATGGCTATTTTTACTGGCTTAGAAAATAAAGTAGCACACAGAAGGGTCCTTAAATTTTATAACTACTTTGTGAGTCCTGACTGCATTCTTATTTGCTTCTGGTAGCAGTGACAGCCAAAAGATATCAATCAGGTAAATTTGCATCAGAAAGACCTAAGGTAGACTGAAGCCTCAGGTTGCTGAGGATGAAACAATAGCAAATTTGAAACAAATAGCAATTTGTGATTCACAATGACACTGGTGGTTCTCCATTATTTAACCCAATGAACATTCATAAAAAATGTCTCAAAATAAGTTGGGAATATCAGAAGAATGCAATATTCCTTCACCACATGCCAGTCAACTTGATAATGACAAGACCAAAGTTCTTGACAGGATCTTTACACTAATCTTGTGGTATCAGTGGCAGCTGGGCACCAAACTGGACATTTGAGGACATGGGCAATTTGCTGTTCACACAGGCTGTAGAACTCCCCTGCCTTAGGTGTGCTGTCTGTGAGCCAGGTTGTAATCACACCCACATGAAAGAACTTGAGATCATTTCCCCAATGTCTATGACATCTCTCTCACCAATGCATGTGACAGTTGTGCATTATCTGGGGACTTTGTAGATTCCAGATATTACATTGTGTTCCTATCATCTTACTGGCCTAGGAACACACTACGATGAGAAACAAGTGTTAACTGTGGATGCAGGGGTATTATAAACTGAAATCGTTCTATTTTCTCACCTGAAGCACGTTTTACTAATACTTGCAAATATCTGGACATATTTTAATTTCATAATTTTTCTGCCAGAAAATAAATTGAATGATGCTTTAGAAAACATAAGGTCAAAAAGAAGGGGAAAAAAGAAGCAGGATATAGAGTGAGCCTTGTTTTATTATAAAATCTGGGCTGACTGGCCATATAATTAGCTAACTAATTAAGAAAAATAATTAGCATCTTAAGACTTTCACTTCATCATCTGTACATTGGAGACTTTATTTCCTTGGAACTACTTCTCAAGAATTTTTAATTCCTAAGAAATATGTGTATTAAACCACCTTTGAAGATTATAAAATATTATCTTATAAAAATCATTAACATTAATTATTTGTTTTAAAACTAAGAATAAACATCCAAAAAATTAGAAATTATTTTATTAATGAAATATAAATGCATTTATTTGTATAGGAAAAAAATGACAGAGGAGGAGAAAATACAGTTGATAAGAAAGTAACTGAACAACTGTGCTGACTGCCAAAGCATTAATTTTGTCATTCCCAAGAACTTCTCTCTCTTTTATTCAAAGATATTTAATAATAGAGGGAAAAAAGGCATATAAAAGGGAAAAAAGGGGGTTAATGCTTAAAAATAAAATGAATACATTTTTTTTACAGTCAGAAAATATAGCCTTTATTGTGTTGATTTTTTTAAATTTGAGTATAGTTGACACACAATGTTAGTTTGAGGTGTACAACTTAGTAATTTGGCAAGTTTATACACTGTATTATGCACATCGCAAGTGTAGCTCCCATTTGTCCCATTACATCACAAAATGTTGTTGACTGGTTTCTCTATGTTCTGCTTTTTCTTCTCATGACATGCATTCCAAAACTAGAGGCTTGTGTCTCCCTCTCCTCTTCACTTATTTTGCCCAACTTCCAACCTCTCTCCTCTTTGGCAACTGTCAGTTTGTTATCTGTATTTATAGTTCTGATTCTGCTTTTTGTTTGTTTGTTCATTTTTTTTAGATTTCATTTACGAATGAATCCTATGATGTTTTTCTTTCTCAGTCTGACTTATTTCACTTAGCACAATACCCTCTAGGTCCATCTATGTTGCCTCAAATGGCACAATCTCATCCTTTTTATGGCTATGTAATATTCCATTGTTTACATGTGTTTATATTTATATTTATATGTATATATACATATCGCATTTTCCTTATCCATTCCTCTAATGATGAACATTTAAGTTGCATCCATGTTCTGGCTATTATAAATAATGCTATAATATGCATATGGGTACACATATCTTTTCAAATTAGTGTTTTCATTTTTCCTGGGTAAATATCCAATAGAAGAATTATTGGATCATATGGTATTTCTATTTTTAAATTTTTGAGGAACCTCCATACTGTTTTCCACAGTGGCTGCCCCAATTTACATTCCTACCAAAAGAACACGAGAGTTCCTTTTTCTCTATATCCTCACCGACACTTAAGTGTTTCTTGCCTTTGATTTGAGCCATTCTACCAGGTATGAGGTGATATCTCATTGTGGTCATTGTGGTTTTGATTTGCATTTCCCTGATGAATAGTGATGTTGAGCATCTTTTCATGTATCTGTTGGCCACTTGTGAGTCTTCTTTGGAAAAATGTCTATTCAAGTCCTCTGCCCATTTTTTTTTTAATTTTTTTAACGTTTATTTATTTTTGAGACAGAGAGAGACAGAGCATGAATGGGGGAGGGTCAGAGAGAGGGAGACACAGAATCCAAAACAGGCTCCAGGCTCTGAGCGGTCAGCACAGAGCCTGACGTGGGGCTCGAACTCACGGACCGTGAGATCATGACCCGAGCCGAAGTCGGACACTTAACCGACTGAGCCACCCAGGTGCCCCCCTCTGCCCATTTTTTAATGGGATTGTTTGTTTTGTTATTGTTTTTTTTTTTTTTTTTTTTTGGTGGGAGTAAAGTGAATGCATTTTTGACCTGATTAAGGAAAACATCATTATAGAGATGAAATTATAAAACTATAAGACAATAGAGAAATTAATTAATATATAAAGCATCCCAGTTCCTTTTGGAGTCTTTAATGGCCACTACAAAACATTAACCTGAAAATAAACAAATTAATGAAAAAAATGGTGTTTCTGTTTTTTCTGATCATCCCTCAGGTAGTACCAGATACAGCAATTCTGCTATCACTGGAAATAAACCTTGCCAATTCATCTGGTTCCTTGTCTTGCCTTTAGCTTGTATCCAATCTAAACTATTTCGTTTGTCGATGTAAATTAAAACCAAAAAAAAAAAAAAAAAAAATCAGAGAATGGTGGAAAATCTTTAGAATAGATGTTTGAGCCCATTCTTATCACTCTGCCAATGATGTAAATCAGGCTCATGATCGTTCTATGCTTGTGTGAGATCAGGTACCTAAATTAGGGGCAGAAACAGGAGAAAAACTCAAATATCCTGACTCTGGCTCTTGTCTCCTTTCCAATATGGCTCCCAACATTTAAAACTTGAAGTATTCATCAGTGAACTCTCTGGTGGATTCATCAGTGATTTTATTGAAAATTAGAATATGGTATTGTGGTCTAAGGGAATAGTATAGCATAGTATTGATAATAAATTTATTCTTAACATTTCTATTTTATTTGATGCTTTAAATACAATATCATTAAATATCTATTACATCCATAAAAAACATGTAGATAAAAAGTGAGGGACCTCTTTCTCTTCTACCCAACCCACTTCTTCCATTATTTTCCTTTATTAATTGATATATGTTCTTCCCTTTTGTTTCTATGATTGGATAACCTCATACACACACACAAACATACAAAACCTCAGGATGATTTTAGATGCAACAGGCTAAATAGACAAAAGAAGCTAGCTTGTGAACTAAGGAAACTTTCTGGTTCACCTTACTGAAAGTACAGATAAACATAGGTTTCAAGATTGACTTACTCCAGTACTGTGGCTATGTTTCCTATAATTTCTTATTGCGCCTCTGGGCAATGAGCTTTAAGAGAGATGGCTTCAGCAATTTTGGGCCCTATGTTCACATACAGCTACATCCTAAGAAAGACAGAGCTGCTTTCAAAAACTATCCCAAAAGGTGAAGAAGAAATTTCCTAGAAAATCCCTCGCAAACCCCTTCTCATAGTAAATAGGGCTATGTTGGATCACATTCTTGAACCAATTATTGGCAAGGAAGAAGCGTTCAGAGAGTCTTAAGTGGGGCCACCAGCCATAGAGACACATGGAAGAATGTAAATCCCCCAAGACAATTTGGATTTTGGTAAAAAGAAGAACGGAAGGTATGGATGAAAAAGAAACAATTTAATGTGTACTAGGCATGTACAAATAAATAGTTTTCTCTCTAGAAATGAGATTTATAGATCTATAGATATAGATAAACGTATCTTAGGGGTGCCTGGGTGGCTCAGTTGGTTAAGCGTCAGACTTAGGCTCAGGTCATGATCTCATGATTTGTGGGTTTGAGCCCTGCATCAGGCTCTGTGCTGACAGCTCAGAACCTGGAGCCTGCTTCAGATTCTGTGTGTCTCTCCCTCTCTGCCCCTCCCTGCTAACACTCTGTCTCTCTCTCAAAAATGAATAAACATTAAAAAAATTTAAAAAAACATATCCTAAACATCTTTCATGCCATCATACAGTTCCATAGTATTCTTTTAAAATTGCTTCATAATAGATCATAGTACAAATGTACTACAATATTTAACCAGTACCCTAGTGATACAGATTACTTTTTAAATTTATCAACTGTGTATCCTAAATTTCCATGAGGCCCAAATGAGAAATTTTTAAATAACTCTCATCACAAAGCTAAAACCAACCAAACAAAAAACAGTCCTAAATTGTCTGCATTTTATAAAACATTCATGTGAAACTACTGTAGGTGTGCTTGGTCATATGAACTCTGCATGTTGCACCCAAATAGTAGTTAATGACATTTCATACAGCATTTTTCTCTGGTTTTCATTAACAGCAAAATAAAATTCTTCAGCAGTGATGAAAAGGAAAATGAGAGTGACAAAATACTTTACTCAAAAGTCATAAAGACTCAATGAGACCAGAATTTCTTCCCAGTAATTTATTTTAGATAAAATATGATAGAAATGTGGGCAGTCAGTTAAAAAGTCCAACTCATGGTTTTGACTCAGGTCATGATCTCACGGTTCTTGAGATTGAGCCCTGATTTGGGGTGAGCACTGACAGCGTGGAGCCTGCTTGGGATTCTATCCCTCACTCTCTGCCCCTCCCTGATGCACTCTGTCAAAATAAATAAATAAACATTAAAAACGTTATCTTAAAAGTATGATACAAATGGCTTTGAAACATATGGAGAATATCTAACTTTCCCAACCAAATGAGTAATGTTTAATTTAGTCTTTATTCAGTGAACCCTTAGAACTTAATCCCCTGCACTGCACTGTAAATCCCGTAATATCAGAAATGATTGTCTTGTTTGCTAGTGTATCCCCAGAGCCTAGCACAGTGCTAGGTCCTTGAAAAAAGTTGGCATTCAATACATAATTGTAAATGGAATAAATAAAATGAAAAAAATAAAAAAAACAGTAAACAAAGGCATGGACCTTGCCCTCTATTGGAGGTGATGGTATAGAAACAGTCGTATTGCAAGGTCAAATATCCTAAGTGCTATAAGGAAGAGCTAACATCCTATGTGACCAGTGTAATTAATAACAGTAGGTGAAGTCAGTAGAAATGGGGAATCATTAAATCTTTTAATGACCAGTATCCTGCCTATATGAACTGGAAAAGGCTTTTTTTTTTTTAGAATTATTTTGGGTGCAAGGAACAGTGACACAAGTAATCTTAAAAGAGGGAAAGGGCATGTATTTTAACAAGACGTATACTTCATGGGAACTGAGGTAAAAGATCACTATATAGCCAGGAATCACAGAACCAGAAAAACTTTCAGAAACAGACCCAGCTCTTTCTTCCTTTCTCAGGAGCTGAATGGTGGGCAGTCCAGTCTTTCTAGTCTTGCCCAGTCAAGCACTCTCTCAATGCCAAATCACTGCCTCTGCTTCTCAGTGCTCTTAATATATTATCACCCTGTTTTCCTTTTAATTCCTTTGGGTTCCATTGCTTCTTTCATTATAACACTTGTACTTTGGTTCCAAATGCTAAGTAACACCCTCAATATCCTATTTTAAAACACCAAGTGAAGGATCTTGTTCATCAAGTTCCTGTTTTCTGTTCAGACAGTAAGTAACTAGCCCCTCAAATTATAGACTGAATCTAGGGCAATTTGTGGCTCAGGGTTATGTAGCACACTGACCTTTCAGTAGAGGTTCCAACAGTTACAAATTTCTAGAAGAAATCATGGAAAAGTGGGGAGGCACAAAATAGAACTAGGGAAAACATACTTGCTGTCTGTTTTTTCAGATTACAAAATCAACATATGGTTAAAGAAAATTCATGATTATCTTCATAACACTGAATTATTACATGTATTCTGGTACATTTTCCTCCAGTCTTTTTTCATTTATATGTTTCCAATACTGTATACTATGTACATTTTTTCAAAAGATGTGGGATCTCACTCTATGTATTTTTGTAAATCTCACATTTCTTGTTGCTTATATATATTCCTTATTCCCCTTAAAAACACTAAGTGACTATATAATCTCTCTTAGAAATTCATCATCTTTATTTACTTAACCCCAATTCACTGCAATCAGCCCTATACACACAATAACATTATGGTAAATATTCTTTTACTTAAATAACTTTAGGCACTCTGATTCGGTTCTTAAGATATATTCCCAGACATAAAATTACTGGATCAATTTCATGAACTTTTTAAAGACTATAAAAATATATTATCAAATCATATCTATTAAAGTTTGTATTTACTTTTACTCTTAGTAATTATATAAGAAGCTATCAGTTAATTGTTATCAATTATCCCTAGCATAAGGCTGATGACTAGCAGACTCTTTCTATACAGTTCAAAGACAAGATTTCTGAATAATGGAAGAGTGAGTTATCAATGCTTGAAATATGAAATCTAGAATTGAGAATGTTCCTTATTTTGGAGTTGCTTTCAGATTTGCAATAGTCTATGAAAAACACATAATCAAAATTCTTGGAAGATTTTAATAGTATCTGGGTGCCTGGGTGGCTCAGTTGGTAGAGCATCTGACTCTTGATTTTGGCTCAAGTCATGATCTCAAGGTTTGTGGGTTTGAGCTCTGCATCGGGCTCTGCCCTGGCCGTGTGGAGCCTGCTTGGGATTCTCTGTCTCCCTCTTTGCCCTTCCCCTGCTCATGCTCTCTCGTGCTCTCTCTCTCTCCTCTCTCTCTCACTCTCTCTCTCTCAGAAATAAATAAACATTTTTTAAAAGGAAAAAAAAATAGCATTCAGGAGACCACACACCATCAATACAACTCTCCACATTTTTAAATTAATGATCTATTCACCTATATTTTTCTTTTTCAGTAAATATTAGAAATATACTGTAAGCCTAGGCTGTGGGAGGTATCAGACACATAGATATGAATAAAATGTTTTTCCATGCCCCCAAGTCCCAAAGTGGTTGCCAGACATGGAAACAACCTATTACAATGAAATATTATAAGTGATATAAAAGAAGAATACACACAGAGCTATAGGTTTCACGAGGAAGAAATGGCACAAGAACTCTGCCACAAGAAACAAGCCAGGAAGACTTCTTAGGGAAAATGACATCACTTTGTTATTGATATTGAAATTCTTATTATAAAACAAATGCAAACTGGTTAAGCTTGTAGCTGGAGAAGACAAAGAAGAGAGAGATTTGGCCAGCTAAGAAGTGTCTCTGCTAGTTTTCAAATAGTTTGGAATTTATCTTGAAAGCAAGAACAAGCCACTGAAGGTGAGGTCGAATTGAAGGTTGTTAGAATGACCCAGAGGAAGATAAAGAGTGGCTGACAATACTGAAGTCTTAGAGAACAGTGAAGAAACTTGGAGATATTTAAGAGGTAAAGTCAATGGTGTTTATCCACCAATAGGATGTGATTTTTGGAGAAAAAGAGCTAAATTTGTAGTGGGTTTATTAGTAGGGGGTGGATCTCTGTATATATGCAGAGCCAGGTAGGGTCGGTTTGGGCTTTATTAAGTTTGAAGTGATTGAATGAAATGTAATTGTGTGTATAATTTGGATCTCTATAGAGAAATAGAAACTGATGATAAAATTTTGAGAGTCAAAAGCATAGATCATAATAGATCATAAATCATATTTGGAAATATCAGCTGGGGAAAGTATAAAGGGTAAGAAGAACCTAGGGTATAAAATGGAACCCCCTAAAAATAATGAATATTTTAAAAATTACACAGGAGAAAGGCGATATTAAAGGGGACTGAGAACCAGTGTTCCTCAAAATTCAGTGTTATCAAAGAAGAGAAGAAATGGGGCGCCTGGGTGGCTCAGTCGGTTAAGCGTCTGACTTCGGCTCAGGTCATGATCTCATGGCTCCTGAGTTCGAGCCCCGCGTCGGGCTCTGTGCTGACAGCTCAGAGCCTGGAGCCTGTTTCAGATTCTGTGTCTCCCTCTCTCTCTCTGACCCTCCCCCATTCATCCTCTGTCTCTCTCTGTCTCAAAAGTAAATAAACATTAAAAAAAAATTTAAAAGAAGAGAAGAAATGTTTCAGAAGCTCAAAAAAGGGGTTGGGGGGCTGGGAGTGGCCAACTTTGCCAAGCAGGCAAAGAGATCAACTGAAAGCTAACATTGCCCAGTACACTTTGTAGTCAGGAGTCACTGTTGCTCTGAGCCATTTATAGTGGTTTTGTGGAATGGGATCAATTAAATTGTCGTAAACAAACTAGAGAATGGTAGGAGTAAATTATTAAAAATACAGACTACTGTTCCAAGAATTTGTTGGTGACATGAAGACTATGATACATAGATAGAAGATTTCCAATGAATGAATGAATGAAATTATAGATTAATAAAGTCTGAAGAGGGAGAGTTTGATGATAAAAGAAGAAATCAAATAGTGATAGGAAATAGATTAGAGTCTGGAGAGTCAATGCTTTAACCTAAAATGACAAAAGTGAGAATACATTTTGATATATTTTTTAAATTCAATACAGTTGAAATTAAGTATTCTTATGTAGTTTATTTGGTTTATAGAAGGAATATTCCCAATTCAGACATTTTAACTTGCCACCAGAGTAAACATGTCTAAAGTATTTGATAGATCCCATCCGTGTACAGTTTGTTAATTTCAAAAGCCATGGCCACAGCCTAGAATAACATATAGAAAGGCATTTCAATAAACAAATGTAGAAATGTAGAAATGTAAATGTAGAAAAGCATGATATTCAGTTGGATAAAACTGTCTGGGTAGATACAACCCAGAGACCCACTGAACTATAAAATCCATAAGTGGAGAAACTCTGTCTTCTTCACTACTTTATCTCTAAGACCTCGCACAGTGTCTGGTACATGCTAGACATAATAAAGTACACTGAGTAGGTACATTTGGGGGGCACCAGACTGGGGAAGTTATTAGAGCCATAGAAAACTAATTTGTTTTGCCCTCCATTTGTGTACTTTAGCAGAGAACAGGGAAATAAATCTAAAGGTCATGACAGCATGGTTGTTTTTTTTTAATTTTTTAATGTTTTTTTTTAATTTTTGAGAGACAGAGGGAGACAGAGCATGAGTGGGGGAGGGGCAGAGAGAGAGAGAGAGAGCCACAGAAACCGAAGCAGGCTCCAGGATCCGAGCTATGAGCATAGAGCCCGATGTGGGGCTCAAACTCACAAGCTGTGAGATCATGATCTGAGCCAAAGTCAGATGCTTACCCGACTGAGCCACCCAAGTGCCTCTATGACAACATAGTTGTTTCCTGAAAGCAAATTGATACTAGAGAAACAATAATGTCTTTACATATGTAATCATTCACTGGTTTCCTCTGCTTTTCTATAAGGGCTTCCAACATTGTCTGTATAAATCTATCTTTCCTTACTTCTCCCTCCCTGTGTTTCTTCCTCTTCCCTTGCTAGTTAACTTTGAGCATTTATTTTTGGCTATTTTTACCTTAAGAAAAGTAATAGCCTCCTAGATGGTATCCCTCTACTGTATGATAAAGAACAACCAATGTCATCCTTCCAAATTGTAACTGATATCTTGCTCCAAAATTTTAATGGCTCTACACTGCTCTCAGTCAGGCCTTACCTAACTCCACATTATTATCTCCTGTCCCTTTCCCTCTCCCTCAGGGTGTTGTCCTATTGTTGCTATACCTCTTTCCAACTAGAGTGTTTGTCCCAGTGGTGGCTGAAATGCTCCTCCACCCACTTTCCCTCTTCTTGCATCCAGCTTCTGCTGGCTACACAGCTGTTTTTCTAGCTCTACATTGTCATGGCAGACTGTGTTCTTTGTAACAAATATCATATAGTTGTTAATAAACTGGCCTTTTCCCCTTGTGTGATATTTTCCCGCCTCTATAGAATATAAATGCCACAAGTTCAGGTTAGGGATTTATCCATTTGTTTATTTCTATGTACCCATTGTCTCATACAGTTCTGAATATAATAGCTACTCAATGAATATTTGTTGGAAAAAATAAACAAAATAATGGATGTTGAGGGAAAAAAAAAACATGTTAAAGCTATTTATAATTAGAATGACTTTTAGTGATGTTTTTAAATCACCCTTTTGGACCCTCAATCTGGATGTCAAAAATTACAAACCGTGTTAGGCTAAATAAGACAGGAAAATGAGTTAATTGAATCTCACTTTCAACATTAAGAGCAGGACTATTCAAAGGATATTTTTTAGTACAACTGAATGAAACAGAAATTGACTGTTTCTGAAGATCCTATCCCCCCATTATTTTCTGTTGTGGTGGTGGTAAAATATATGTAATATGAAATTTACCATTTCATTCCCAAGTTTTAAGATGAAATGCAGATGTAATGTGTATGGTGGCAAATACTTAGCTTTCTCCAGATGTGTTTCTTCTGTTTCCTGTACTTACAGCTATCCTTTATTTCCCAGCTGTTCCATTAGTGCAGTGTGGCCATATGGTTGGGTTGTAGCTCATAGCATGTGGAGTGTGAACAGAAGCTAACATTCTCCCCTTCCACACTTGCTCCATAAAATACATGCATGGATAGTTCCTCCAAGCTTTTGCATTATCTAGTGATTAATGAGAGGACTTCAAAAGTAGTAGACTCACAAGATAGAAGGATTCTGGTTTCCTGAATGATCCCTTGAAAGTTCTCACTTGTGTCTATGAGCAGTTAATGTGGAGTGGAATTTGGGATTTTGATTCCTCACAGTTGTAGAACCTGGCATTATTCCAACAAACAGTGTGGTCTCTATAGCTGATACGAATATTGACTGATAGCTTTTCTCAGGTATTAAACTAGTGAAACATATGGTGGGTGCTTTTTGTTGTTGTTCGTTTGTTTTCCTCTTGACTGACCAGCATCCTGAAGTTGATGTTAGCAGTTGAAGAGACAAATAAAACAGCCCTAAATTACCAGTAGCAGGAAGACACGTTGGGATGGGCTGCACACCCTTTGGGGGATAGCACAATTCTCCATGGAATGCCTGAGACAGACCCGAGTTCACATCAGAAGTGAATGATGATTGCCATGACAATGGAGTGGTAGCATTTATTTCTACTAAAAACATCTGAGGCACATGCTGCACATTTTCCAAATTGAAAGCTCTACTTAGAGGTAATTTGCACAGATTTCCTGCCCTAAACTACTACAATTCTCAGCTGAGTCCCACTCATTACTATAAAGGGCAAAGGGCCTCATGCTCAGACTTGCCATGTCACCATTTGCTCCCTTTTCAGCTCCTCAGGAAGACAAAAAGGGAGAACAAAAGGGAGACTGGGGAGAACCTGAACCTAAAGGTAAGAGGGTATAAACTGCTCTCTGAGACAAAGGGAGGAAGTTACTGACTGTTCTGAATCACTGCATATGGATGGATCTGACAGGGTACTCTGCTAGGGGTAACAATATAAAAGCTAGCTTTATTTTCTCCTCTTAAACAGTTAAAGCAATAGTATTAGGAAGATCTGGGAGATGGGGACATCTTTAGGTGATGAGCCTTACCTAGAACGATTCTTTTGTAAAGCAACCAAAATCACCAGTGAAATCACCCCCTTGTTTAAAATACTTTAGTGGCTTCCTGCTAAGCTCAGTGTCCAAATCTTTAGTGAGGCCTAGAAGGGCCTGCATAATCTTACTCTTGTTTACTTCTACATACTCCTCTCAGGACAGTCTCCCCTGTTGTTACTGTCCTTACTTCAGCCTTATCTCTTTCAATTCCCTGAAAAACCATGCTTGCTTGCATCTCATAATATTTGGACCTGCCATTTCTACTGCATGGAATATTCTCTGTGGACACTTCACCCATTAGAACACAACTAAGACAGTTCCTCAAGATTTCTTTGACTCCCTGACTGGATTAAGGATTTATTTTACATGTATTTTGTGTGCTATATTATTTGTTAAAAATATTCCCTGCCTTCCAGACTCACCCTGGTATGACCCCTCCCTGGTATCTCTTCTTGCAGGAGAAGGATATCTCCCTCCCCACTGATACCCAATATTATAATGAGGCTTGCTTTGTACAGTGACACGCAAGTGGAAGTGATGTCATGTGCACAAAGAAGCTTCAAGTCTGGTATAACTAAGACAGGAGATTTTCTTTTCTCTCGGATTCCAGAAAGAAAAGGACATGGAGTGGAGTTGCAGCTGACCCACAAGGGACATTAACATGACCAATAAATAAATCAACCTTTATTGTTATAAGCCACAGAGACTTGGGGTATATTTGTTATTTCAGCATAATAGAGTGACAGCTGACTCATGCATTGTCACCATATACTTTTTTTTTTAACATGAGAGGAAGTAAGAATATGATAGTATAAGACAGGCTCAAAGATCAAGCTCTGATATTCAATGTCTGTTCTGGTACTTGATATTTTGTGTTCTTTTTTTTTTTTTAATTTTTTTTAACGTTTATTTATTTTTGAGACTGAGAGAGACAGAGCATGAACAGGGGAGTGGCAGAGAGAGAGGGAGACACAGAATCTGAAACAGGCTCCAGGCTCTGAGCTGTCAGCACAGAGCCCAACGCAGGGCTCGAACTCACAGACCGTGAGATCATGACCTGAGCCGAAGTCGGATGCTTAACCGACCAAGCCACCCAGGCGCCCCGATATTTTGTGTTCTACGATAACACATGATTTAATGTGTCTGGCCTCGGTGGCTGCACTTGTAAGATGGAGATAATACTGGGATATATTGTTTAGGGTGGTAGCAAGAATTAAGTGAGTTAATACTGTTAAAACATTCACAATAGTATCTGACACAGAGCAAGCCCTCCAGAAATGTTAATTATTAGTATTCATAGGACTTAGTGAATTTGCCAACTGTAATTTTTCTATGATAATTTGATGAAGGTCTGTTTCCCATATTTGACTGTTACGATACTGAGAGAAGAAAGCTCACCAATTTGATTCACTTATATCACCAGTGACTAGCATACATCTGACAAATAATAAGCAATTATCAAATGTTTATTTTCTGCAGTGAATTTTTTAAAAAGGAAAGAAAGAAAGAATGAAAGAATGAATGAGTGATAAAGCCCAAAGCTAACATCAGTGATTATATTGAGAGGAACAAAAAATAAATACTATTGCTATTTAAAATTACTCATAGGAGGAGTAGCATTTCAAGTAATACTAGCTTTATCCACTGAAATTATATAAAATCTATGTTGATGAAAAAAATCAGGCTTTTGATTGACATCTGCAGGAGACAACTTCCTGTGGTGGACTGTACTGCAGGTCTGTGTCAGAACTGTCTCTGTTGCCTAAGTCATAAATGTTTGAAATGTGTGAAATATAGATTGTTTGTGAAGATGTTTTATTCTCAGAAAAACTTCAATAGTTATACATTTAATTCTTGAATTTTATGATGAATAAAACCAGTCCTAACGTCTACGGGATACCTGTTCTCAAACTTTCCCATTGCCATGTTTGGAGGACATTTCCTGGCACACGGTGTTGGCCATCATTTTCCAAATCATTTGCTATGACTGCGACTTAATGTCCATGTCTTCTCTGGCAGCCAGTCTCTATTCTTCTAGTTATTCTTCTTTGTATTTCAACATTGTGTACCCAGGCAAAGTCCTTTCACAGAGGCTTGACACCAAAAAATTAGATTGTGTGGCATAAGATACATGGCTAGATTAGTAAATTAAATTGGGCTCAGGCCTAGATGAGTAACCTAGGACGAAAGACTGGAGTACAAATTTAAGGCTTTATGACATTCGACTTCTATAAGGTGTGATAAACACTACATAAGACCTGAGCAGCAGCCAAGCCATTGTGGTGTGGGGGACATGTGTAAGCCAGAGGACGACCTTCCACCAGATTTAGTATCAATACTAGACTCTGGATAGGGACAAATATCAAAAACAGAACTCAAGAAAACTATTTTCAACGATGTATTTTTTCCAATTTTATTGAGATGTAATTGATACATAACACTGTATACATTTCAAGTGTACAGGTGGTGATTTGATACATGTATCAAACTGTGAATGAATTAGCATAGGGTCAATTAACACTTCTATAATCTCACATAATTACCCTTTTGTGTGTGTAAGTGTGTGAGTGGGTGGTGAAAATGTTTAAGATCTTAGTAACTTTCAGATATATAATACAATATTGTTAATTATAGTCACAATGCTGTACAATGGATCTCCAAAGCTTATTCATCTTAAAACTGAGTTTGCTCCCTTTGACCAATACGTCCCCATCACCTACACCCACCACTTAGCCCTTGGCAACTACCATCTACTCTCTGATTCTGTGAGTTTGGTTTTTTTCAATTCCACATATGAGAGCGATTATACAGTATTTATCTTTTTCTGTCTGATTTATCTTACTCAGTAGTATAATGTCCTCAAAGTCCATCCATGTTGCCTCAAATGACAGGACTTCCTTCTTTCTTATGGCTGAATATAGTGGAATATACAGATCACATCTCTATCCATTTATCTGTAGATGGTCACAGCTTGTTTCCATATATGGGCTGTTGTGAATAATACTGCAATGAACATGGGATTGCAAATACCTCTTTGAAATCCTGATTTCAATTTTTTTGGGGGAAGTATACATCCAGAAGTAGGATTTCTGAATCTTATGACAGTTCTATTTTTAATTTTTTGAGGAAACTTGAGATGTTTTTTGTAGTGGTTGTACCAGTTTACATTCCCATGAATAGCACCCTTTTCTCCACACCCTAACCAACACTTATTTTTTATTTTATTATTATTTTTTTTTAACATTTATTTATTTTTGGGACAGAGAGAGACAGAGCATGAACGGGGGAGGGGCAGAGAGAGAGGGAGACACAGAATCGGAAGCAGGCTCCAGGCTCTGAGCCATCAGCCCAGAGCCCGACGCGGGGCTCGAACTCACGGACCGCAAGATCGTGACCTGAGCTGAAGTCGGACGCCTAACCAACTGAGCCACCCAGGTGCCCCCACTTATTTTTTAACTTGTTGATAATAGTCCTTATGAAAGGAGGTGTGGTGATATCTCATTATGGTTCTGATCTAATTTCCCTGATAGTTATGTTGAGCAACTTTTCATGTGTCTGTTGGCCATTTGTATGCCTTCTTTGGCAAAATGTCCATTCAAATTTTTTAACTGAACTGTTTGAGGGTATTATTTTTGTTTGTGATTGTTGTTGTTTCTGTTGTTATTGAGTTGAATGAGTTGTTATATTTTGGGTATTAACCCATTATCAGATGGACAACTTGCAAGTATTTTCTCCATTTTGTAGGTTGCCTTTTCATTGTGTTGATTGTTTCTTTTGCTGTGCAGAAGCTTTTTAGTTTCATGTAGTCCCACTTATTGATTTTTGTTTTTGTTGCTTGGGGTTTGTTTTTTTTTTTTTGTGACATATCCAGGAGATCATTGCCAAAACAAATGTCTGGGAGATTTTTCCCTGGTTTATTTTAGAGGTTTTACATTTTCAGGTCTACGTTTAAGTCTGTAATGTATTTCAAATTAATTTTTGTAAGTGGTGTAAAATAAGAGGTCAGCTTCATTCTTCTGCATGTGCTTAACCAATTTTCCATTACTATTTGTTGAAGAGACTATTCTTTCCCCATTAAGTATCCTTTGCTCCCCTGTCAAATATTAGTTGACTGAATATGCAAGCATTTCTTTTTCAGATATTTCATTGTTGGTTTTCAACTGTGTTTAAGTTAATAATCCTTTATATCCAAATGGTTTTACTTCTGGGAACTTGTGAGAAGCTACATTTGAAAACCTTGCCTCTGGCACAGAGTCAAGTCGTTAAAATTGGGAAGCTTGGAAGTGTCTCGGTGGTGGTCAGTTAAAAATATGTGCATGTTCCATTAAGGAAGAAACAAACATAACAAACACCTAACAAGTCACGTTTGTTGTTGATCTTTTTTTTCCCCCATTTCTTTTGCCAAGAGTACTTTCAAACTCTCTGGGGATAACAATTGGAGATATCCTCAAAGGATGAGAAATGGGCACTTTGACTTTCAGTTGATGGCATTTTGGGGTAAGGCTCAGGTTATCCTTTCCTGATTTGGCAAAAATAATACATTGGAAAGGTGTGAGGATGGGATAGGTAAGTGAGGTGAAATAGCATAGAGAATTGAAAAATGCTAATTTATCAATTAATAATGCACAATAACTAATTGATCACCAACTATCCATGTTTTAGAGTTACCCAGAGGCAGTTATCAGTTTTGCTCTCAATGCTGATAATTCATATTTTGCCATCAAGAATATCCAAGAGAAGTTTAAATAAATGGATAAGAATTATTTAAACTAATAAAGCTATATTCATAAAATAATAGATGAGATTCATGTGATGGTAAAAGTTTTTTCTCTCCTATACTCCCAGTATTTGAAAAACATTTGATTTTCACATCCCAACCATCATATTATTTTCAAGGTCATTTTTTACTTTCTCACCTCTCTTTTATTCTCTTTTGTTATTGAAGTAGATAATCTTAATCATGGTGGTAAAATTACTTAAAGTAAGAGGTATTTGCTTTTATAATTACACACTGATATAAAATACAGCAGTGGAGATAGGTTGGGTGAAGAGCAGAGACACTTTATAACAATAAATTATAATACTTGATTTGAATAAGGCAGTTTAGAGACATGATAAGCTTTGGAGCCTAAATTCCATGCCATGTGATCCCTATTAATAAAAATTTGAATTCTAAGAACTTGAGGTGCTTCTTCTTCACCCAGGTAGTTTCTATATCATATTTTATCTCTCCCAAAGAACACTTTCATATCTCTGATACATTATGTAAGCCTCTGGTGCTCCCGTGTTTTATGAGATACCTGTATTATGTGCTTGGGTTGCATTGGTCCTGTAAAGATTGTGGGCATACTTCATCTGAGCAGGTTACCAATGGGGTTCAGGGCAGGCCACCCCAGAATGTACCACATTTGCATGTTAATTATCTCAAACTGAAAATGATTAGGGTCCAACAAACTCAAGAGCTTTTTACCTTCCCTTAACTTCCTGAAAGAATTTTAGATAACAAGCTTGTACCCTGCTCTTTTTTTTTTTTTTTTTTTGCTTTTTTATTTTTCCGTAAGACCTCTCTGCATGGCATGGCAAGCATTAGTTTACCAAACTTTTGCTCTTCTAGTCTTCCTTCCTCCCCTTTGAAGTCTCAGACCTCTGCCAGTTCTTCTTAGCTCAGGATAGCATATAAACCTAAATTACCTGTCAGGGAGCCTCTCCTGTCTTTGTGGCACTCATGTACACACAAAATTAAATTTGTTTTCTTCATGTCATCTGTCTTACATCAATTTAATCATTAGGCCAACCAAAGAAACTAGACGGGAAGAAGGGAAAAATTTCCCCCCCTACAATACCAAAGAAACCAAAGCATATTCCTGAGCCTTCAACATAAAGCATTCTATCCATGTAGCCCTGGCACCAGAGGATGAAATATCAATTATTACGAACACATTCTGGGCACTGAGAGGCATTAGTCATTCTTCGATGTGGAATGGTTTTTGTGTTTTCAGGAGAAAAGAGGAACTTGGCAGGTTCAATGAGAAGGGTTGCACTAAAGCTTTTCCCTACAAAAAGAGATGGTGTCTATAGAGAGTATGTGCAACTGCATAGCTTAATCTGTTTCTCTTGGGGTGGAGAAGCCAGTTTACATTTTCCAGTGAACCATACCCATTGACGATTGCTTTGATTTCATTGTACAAGAGGTTTAACAAACAGCCAACAGATTTATGTTTTAGTGGCATACATAGCATAACCTTCAGCAGAAAAACTCCTTGAGAAAGAAACTATGTGCTTGGACTGCCAAATATATTTAAATGTTGCAACAGCCTAAGAAAACAGGACATTTGTGTGCCATGTTCATGAGGCTGAGTGTCCTCTGAATTACCCCCTTGGGGACAAGTCCACACACAATAGCGGGCACATACTCCTTGACCTTAGCAACTTGTGCATCTCTGTACTTGGTGCCTTAGAGGCTAGAGAGAAACTATCTCATGATAAGATCTTTTCCCCCCCTGGAAGGAATTTATGCTTTTAAGAGATGTCCCTACTTAACACGTACATTTTGTTCCCTGTTGAGGACAAAAGCAAAATAGTAATGCAGATAACACAACACATCATTTGAAAAGATCGTTTTCCCTGATTGTAAAATTTAAATTGTAAACACTACAATTTAAACTGTGCTACTGAGGTATGATTAAACATACAAAGAGCTGTAAATATTTAATTTCTACAATTTGATGTTTCTGAAGATAAGTACACACCTGCAAAAGCATTATCACTATCAAGGCCTTAAACTTATTCATCACTTCTAAAAGTTTCCTCTTGCTATCCCTCTATTTTTCCTCATGTGGTTAGAAATCTTAACATAAGATCTATCCTCTTAGATCTATTAATTCTGTTCTCTGCTTCTTTGTGTTTGACTATCTTAGATTTCATACATAAGTGAGATCATGCAATATTTGTCTTTCTTTGTCTGGCTTGTTTTACTTAGCATCATATCCTCCAAACCCATCCATGTTGTGAGAAGTCGTATGATTTCCTTTTCTCTTAAGGCTGAATAGTATTCCATTGTATGTATATACCACATTTTTCTTATCCATTCATCCACATTTAGATTATTTATGTATCCTGCTATTGTGAATAATGCTTCAATGAACAGGGGTGCAAGCACCTCTTCAGGATCCTAATTCCTTCGGATATGTACCCAAAATTGGGATTGCTGAATCAAAAGGTAACTCTATTTTTAATTTTTTTGAGAAACTTCCATATTATTTTCCATAATGGTTCTACCAATTTACATTCTTACCAGGAGTGTATGAGGATTCTTTTTTCTCCACATCCTTAACAACACTTGCTGTCATTTGTTTCTTTTGTTTTTGTTTTGTTTTTCTAAAAATAGCTATCCTAATAGGTGTGAAGTGATGTCTCATTGTGGTTTTGATTTGTATTTCCCTGATGAATTAGTGATGTTGTATCTATTGGCCTTTTGTATGTTATCTTTAGATAAATGTCTATTTAGGTCCTTTTCTTATTTTTTAATTGGGTTATTTGTTTTATGCTATGGTATTGAGGAGTCCCTTATATATTTTGCATATTAATTCTTTATGAGGTATCTGATCAGTAAATATCTTCTCCCATTCTGTAGATTGCCTTTTATTTCTTTATTTCCTTTTTTTTCCTGAAAGATGTAACCCTACTTGTCTGTTTGCTTTTGCTGCCTGTGCTTTTGGTGTCATATCCAAGAAATCATTACCCAGTCCAACATCAAGGAGTTTTTCTCTAAGTTTCCTTCTAAGAGTTTTATTCTTTCAGATTTTATGCTTATTTCTTTACCACATTTTGAGTTCATGTTTATATATGCTGTGAGGTAAGGATCCAATTTCAGTGTTTTGCATATGGGTATCCTGTTTTCCCAAAACCATTTTGAAGAGACTATCTTTTCTCCACTGTGTGTCCTTGGCATCCTTGTCAAAGATCAGCTCACTATATATGAAAAGGTTTATTTCTGAGCTTTCAATTCTCTTCCATTGATCTATCTATATGTTTGTTTTTATGCTATAACCATACTGTTTTAATTACTGTAGCTCTGTAATAGGTTTTGAAACCAGGAAGTGTGATGCCTCTGACTTTGTTCTTTGTTCTTTGTTGTTAGTGTATAGAAACATGACTGACTTTTGTGTTAATTTTGTATCTTGCAACTTTACTGGCTCACTTACTAGTTCTAACCATTTTTTCTTTAATTTGTTTAAATGTTTTTTTGTGTGGAGTCCTTAAGGAAAGGAGAAGTAAAATGAGCTTTGTAGATGAACTATATACATTTGGAAAATACAGAAGAATATAAAAAATAATTAAAAGAGTTACCTATAATATTACTACTAAAGATAATGTTTTGTTTCCTTTATGCACATATGTTTGCCTCTATATTTGTACATTCCTATATGTATTTGTATACAGATGCATGAATACAACTATTAATAAACACATGCCACACTATGTCATGCTTTCTTCACTTATTCTTATAACTTGAAAAATTTCTCTTGCCAACTTAGGTTTTCCAAAGTTCAATTTTAAATGTTTTTATGCCATTTAATCATATTGTGAACTCAAATAACTGTTTATATATAAATATTTTATCTATCTGTGTCTTTCCTGGCAGATACTGACATCTTCTGTTTCCTTGTTTAAGGGTCTGTGATATAAAGCATAAGAAAGAAAAGTGGGTTGGGTTAATGCTTTTGTTCCTTTTCTCCAGGGACCTGGCTTCTTGTAGAGAATGCCCAGGTGACAGAAAATAACAGACAGGTGACAAAGTCAGCCTGCCTTACAGCTGACTAGAAAATAGACTACCCTGCAAACTTCTTCCCTTAGGAGAGATACTATTTGAAGTTCTTCTTCATCATTTCATTGTGAATGAATTTTCAGGGGATAGATTTAGATGTCTGCCTGAGAAAGCAGAGCTGAAAGGACAAAAGAAAAAGTGAGGGGGTACAATCCAAAGGTAACATGCAATGGGGGGCCCATTGAGAGCCTATAAGGGGGTTGCAACTTTGGTCTTAACAAAGCAGAGTGATCTGATAATCTCTTGAGGTATGTTTGATAATCTGGATTCCACATAAATGATTTATTGTATACAGGGTTGTCATAAAGAAAAGAGGAGGAGAGAAGAAACAAAGACCTAGCACTGCTTAGTTTTATAGCGAGCAGGGAAACTGCTGATGCAATCACCTGGCGAAGTTATCTTGGCAACTCAGACTAATGGGATTTCTGCTTACTTGTATTATACAGATAGCATCATAATGGTCTGCTTTATTTTTCAAACAGGGATACTATCTTTGGAGCAATGTCAAGAAAAGAATATAGAATCACATACATTTTCTGTGGCTGGGTGCTATATAGGTTAATACAGAGACACATTTTATGCTGTATAGAGAGAGGGAGAGGAAAGTTGAAGCAAAAAATTGTCAGTCCTTGATCTCATTTATAAGCCTTTGTCTTGAACATATGTTCTGTGGGCATAATCCCAGCTCTGCTTCTTCATCAGTTATGATTAGAAAGTACCTATTCTCAGGGCACCTAGGTTGCTCAGTCAATTGATCATCAGACTCCTGATTTTGGCTCAGGTCATGATGCCATGATTTGTGAGCTGGGCTAGGTGCTGACAGTGTGGAGCTTGTTTGGAATTCTCTGTCTCTCTCTGTCTTGCAAAAAAAAAAAAAAAACAACCCTTAAAAAAATACCTGCTCTCTATTCCTACAATATTCCAATGTAAAAATTGGGGATAGACACATGACTTATTGATTTTATATTTGTACAATGTGTGAGAATTTTAAGGGAAATATTTTTTTATTTTTAAATTATCTTTGAAATTATTTTTAAAGTCATTCATTTTTCACAAGCCACCGTAGCATCTTTACCACATGGGGCATTGTGTGCTACAACTTTGCCCCCACTGTTCCTTCTGTCTGGAACACTTCCTCAAACCACCATAGGACTTTCTCCTTCACTTCCTGCAAGCTGGTGCTCAGATATCTGCTCAGTGAGATCTTCTATGGTCATTCTATTTAAAATGTCACCTTCATGGGGGTGCCTGGGTGGCTCAGTCAGTTGAGCATCCAACTTCGGCTCAGGTCAGTATCTCACAGCTCATGAGTTTGAACCCTGCATTAGGCTCTGTGCTGACAGCTCGGAGCCTGGAGCCTGCTGCAGATTCTGTGCCTCCCTCTCTCTTTGCTCCAACCCCCTCTCATTCTGTCTCTGTCTCTCTCAAAAATAAATAAATATTAAAAATTGTTTTAAATGTCATCTTCATGTCTCCACTTCCTGTTCCCCCTTTTGCTTTATTTTTCTCTTTAATACCTTTCAACCAAGTATAGAATTTTTTATTATTTATGTGATCTCCTTCCATTAGGATGAAAGTGCCATGTAGGGAGAGAATTTCATCTGCTTTTTTGCTGATACTAACCAGCACCTAGAACACTGTCTTACTCATAATAGGAATATATGAAAATATGTTAAGTGAATGCTATTAATATAAGAAATTTTTAATGGATGAATATAACTGCATGCTTACATTTATTTTAGTAAACTACACAGAAACAGAGACTTTAGTGGAAGAAACAACCAAGGAGACTTGCCTAAATACTTAGAATATTATAATTCCATATTTAGACAATTATTTAAAAATTAAGCAGGCCAAATCAATTTTAAACTGAATAATTTATCACTGATTTGGGTATCAGTTCCTGAAATCTTTTAAAGTTTCTGTTTTGCAAGATTATTTTAGCTTAGAGAATATTATTGCTTTCAAAATACTTTCCCAATAACAAAAAAGGAATTTTTTAAGTTACATTTTAGAAAGATCCAAAAGAAATTATGAGTTTTACCTAGTTTCAGTCCTTAGCTCAAAACATCTGAAACAGAAAAGATAAAGATGAAAAACAAACAAAAATCACATCCTGAAAAATATAACAGTATTGTAGTTTCAGATTTCATGGCTTTTTTTTTTTTTCCACCTCCTCTCTCCTACCTCTATTTATCTGTCTGCATTCACTGGCAGAGGACCTAGCTTTAATTGATCTGTTTTCCAAGAGACATTAGCCATCAAACCTGATATATGTGTTTGTTTTCCACCTAAAGCCTAACTAGGAATTAATTGCTCAATAGAGGATAACACATTTAATTCCTCATTCATTTATTCATTTAGTATGTATGGAACATTGAGCGAAGCTTTCTATTCAAGGAGAGTAAAACACAGAGTCTTGGTCCTCAAGCAACATACAGTCTATGGAAGATAACAACTTGATCACTTGGGGTGGAGAGATGGTGCTTCACAGTATTACTCTCTAATGATTCCTACAACTGTGAAGTGCATAAGTGGTCATAAGTATCCATTAAGTATTAGCCGTCATGGAAACAATTTGTCAAATAAGGCAAGAGACTGTAAGTGCTATTAGAGAGGTGTAATCACTGTGCTCTGTGATAGTTAATTCTGACTCAAAGACTGCAGAATGAGAAAAGGGGTGGCAGAAATTGCAAGTGGTGTTGGGGGATTTTTTCTAAAGTCCAGTAGACTACTTGGTTTAAGTAGACTGTTAGAGTAACTGGACATGGAAGATAGAAAAGATTTTATAGATCACTGCTATTTCAATATCCTTATTTTATTCATCAGGAAACGGAGGTTCAGAGAGAAGAGGTGATGAGCTCAAACTTATACAGTTGGTTTAATGTAAGTACAGAATTCTAACTTCATTTATTAACTGTTACTGATAAATATTTTTTATTTCAGTCTGGAATTTTTCTTTTTACTTTTTTTAAATGAAAATCATTCTATCATTCTCTTTTTTTTTTTTTTCAAAATATGAAGTTTATTGTCAAACTGGTTTCCTACAACACCCAGTGCTCATCCCAAAAGGTGCCCTCCTCAATACCCATCACCCACCCTCCTCTCCCTCCCACCCCCCATCAACCCTCAGTTTGTTCTCAGTTTTTAAGAGTCTCTTATGCTTTGGCTCTCTCCCACTCTAACCTCTTTTTTTTTTCCTTCCCCTCCCCCATGGGTTTCTGTTAAGTTTCTCAGGATCCACATAAGAGTGAAAACATACGGTATCTGTCTTTCTCTGTATGGCTTATTTCACTTAGCATCACACTCTCCAGTTCCATCCATGTTGCTACAAAGGGCCATATTTCATTCTTTCTCATTGCCATGTAGTACTCCATTGTGTATATAAACCACAATTTTTTTTAATCCATTCATCAGTTGATGGACATTTAGGCTCTTTCCATAATTTGGCTATTGGTGAGAGTGCTGCTATAAACATTGGGGTACAATTGCCCCTATGCATCAGTACTCCTGTATCCCTTGGGTAAATTCCTAGCAGTGCTACTGCTGGGTCATAGGGTCGGTCTATTTTTAATTTTTTGAGGAACCTCCACACTGTTTTCCAGAGTGCAGTTTGCATTCCCACCAACAGTGCCAGAGGGTTCCCGTTTCTCCACATCCTCGCCAGCATCTATAGTCTCCTGATTTGTTTATTTTGGCCACTCTGACTGGCGTGAGGTGATATCTGAGTGTGGTTTTGATTTGTATTTCCCTGATGAGGAGCGATGTTGAACATCTTTTTGTGTGCCTGTTGGCCATCCGGATGTCTTCTTTAGAGAACTGTCTATTCATGTTTTCTGCCCATTTCTTCACTGGGTTATTTGTTTTTCGGGTGTGGAGTTTGGTGAGCTCTTTATAGATTTTGGATACTAGCCCTTTGTCCGATATGTCATTTGCAAATATCTTTTCCCATTCCGTTGGTTGCCTTTTAGTTTTGCTGGTTGTTTCCTTTGCTGTGCAGAAGCTTTTTATCTTCATAAGGTCCCAGCAGTTCATTTTTGCTTTTAATTCCTTTGCCTTTGGGGATGTGTCAAGTAAGAAATTGCTACGGCTGAGGTCAGAGAGGTATTTTCCTGCTTTCTCCTCTAGGGTTTTGATGGTTTCCTGTCTCACATTCTGGTCCTTTATCCATTTTGAGTTTATTTTTGTGAATGGTGTGAGAAAGTGGTCTAGTTTCAACCTTCTGCATGTTGCTGTCCAGTTCTCCCAGCACCATTTGTTAAAGAGAGTGTCTTTTTTCCATTGGATATTCTTTCCTGCTTTGTCAAAGATTAGTTGGCCATACGTTTGTGAGTCTAGTTCTGGGGTTTCTATTCTATTCCATTGGTCTATGTGTCTGTTTTTGTGCCAATACCATGCTGTCTTGATGATGACAGCTTTGTAGTAAAAGCTAAAGTCTGGGATTGTGATTCCTCCCGCTTTGGTCTTCTTCAAAATTACTTTGGCTATTCGGGGCCTTTTGTGGTTCCATATGAATTTTAGGATTGCTTGTTCTAGTTTCGAGAAGAATGCTGGTGCAATTTTGATTGGGATTGCATTGAATGCGTAGATAGCTTTGGGAAGTATTGACATTTTGACAATATTTATTCTTCTAATCCATGAGCACGGATATCAGTCTCTTGATTATTAAAGTGGTCTTGGATCAAGCATAAGGGAATTGCAATGTATTATAGCAAACTTTTAGATAAAATTTCCTGTTAAAAATTTGCTTCAGGGAAGGAAACTTAAAAAAAAAATCTTCAGGCAGTTTTCCTTCACTAAATGAATTTAAACTAATGAATCTGTGTTTTTTTTTTAGTTTCTTCTTCTGCTTTAAAAAAATGTAACCATAGCAGAAATAGCATGTCATAGCAATACTGAAGGGGATTAATTTATTTAGAGATTGTGAGAAACTATTTCCAACAAAACTAGGAATTTCTTTAAATCTTTTAAGGCTTTTGTAATGAAATGAATTAGAGCCAGGAGAGTCTTCATCAGAAGAGCAGAAGTTGGAAAGTGTCTCTCCTTGAGTTGGGTTCCATTTCTGACCTTATCCCCACTTTCCTCCCATACAATTGCTCTATTAGGAAAAAGCTATGATATTTAAGTATTATTTACTTAAAACTGGAAAAATACTCAGAAAATTAAAGACATTCAAATCACCTTTTCAATTCAATAGTCCAAACTCCGCAGCCGGCAGATAAATAGCCATTGAATCTTGAGTTTACATTTATCTTTGTTTCTAGGAGTTGAGGGTGCTCGTTTTCTATAGGCACATGTATTTTAGAGAAAAATTTCATCAGGTCAATGTAAGTGATATTCATCAATAATGCCAGCTTTTCTTTCCGGTCATTGAGAACATTTTAAACCTGACTCATTACCTCATTCAACAAATATTGTTGACTACCTACACTAAAGAGTAGGTGCAGAGTGTACAATAGAGTACATATAGGGGGCTCTTTACCATATACACCTGACATCCTTCTTTCATTTTCATCCATTTGTCTCTTAATCCAACATTGGCTCACTCCTTAAGTAACCATTCTTCATAGTGCAAAATTACTTTTTCTGTCCCTCATTATTCTACACAGGGATACAGTGTGAAGTACAGTGCCACAGGCCCAGAAACCATGTGAATAATGACTCTTTAGAGATTATCAGACTCCAGACAAGAAACTTCCTGTTTCTGATCTCAGAAACACATAGAATGTACTGCTGTAGAAGAAGGGAACAGCAAGGTTTCTGTTTTGCTTATTTATTTTCACCAAATGTAAGCAAACTCATATTATTTCACTGCTGTGTGTGTGTGTGTGTGTGTGTGTGTGTGTGTAACTTACCTTACTTACAATATAATAGGCATACAAGGGCAATGTTCTCTACTTGATAACGTGTATCTTCCTTGGCAAGTAGTTAGAACTTATGTATTAAACTTAATTGAAACTTCCATTTGAAAAATATTGAATGGTAGTGTTTACTAAGCAAATCAATTTACATACTTCAAAAAAGTTATGAATCTGGACTATAAATGATAGTAACTCAGTTTTTGAAAGAATCTAGTTCTGGTAAAGTATCTTAAAATCCAGAAGCATCATGAAAGAGTAATTAAATAAAACATTTTGTTAAATTGCTACCAGCTTCAAATGTAAATCCATCCAGTTTATGGGATATTGAATTAACTTTAGTGCCATATTGGCACAGTGTTTACTCACTTGAATATGGATTTCCAGAAGTGTTCATTATTTTATGACATTAATGAAGAGGAAAAAAAGATTAATTTCTATATGTGGGTATTTATTTTTCTATTGACAACAAAAGTTAAAGAGAATGAGAAATTAAATATTAATGGCAGATATACTTGAACAGTGAGATTATCATTATATTTTTTCCATGTTCAATTACTAAACTTTTCAGTATGTTAGGTTTAGTATGTGTTGCATCTATTTGGAAAAACAACTGTAACTTAAAAACAGGCAAAACAACAGAACTTAAACAAGTGATTTTTGAGATGATTCCTTGGTAGATCTTTTTTCCCTTGTATGTAATTTAGAGCCAGATAGAAAATCTCTGAGGATACCTTGTAAAAGAAAATACCACAAAATAATTAAAAACTTAAATTTAATGAAACATTTATTAAAGACAACAAATTTAGTGGCTTAATTGTACCAAAAATTGCCAACAGTCCATCATGCCTTTGAGGCTTATGGGACACTTAAGCACCACATTAACTTATTCCAACATTTGATGTCTTCACACTTTAATCTGGGCAAGATAGGAAACGTGAGCAATAATTCAGCAGATGGCACTCCTGTCCTTAGGGCTAGACTAAAGAAAAATTTAGATGTTTGTTTCACACTTCAGTATAGAAATAGCACTTAGAAACCTGTAAAATTGGAGTACCTGGGTGGCTCAGATAGTTAAGCATCCAACTTCAGCTCAGGTCATGATATCATCACTCATGGATTTGAGCCCCAAATTGGGCTCTGTGGTGACACTCAGACCCTGGAGCCTGCTTCCAATCCTGTGTCTCCCTCTCTTTCTGCCCTTCTCCCACTTGTTCTCTCTCTCTCTCTCTCTCAAAAATAAATAAACATAAAAAACAAACAAAATCAATAGTTAATATTTACACAAACCTTGATGATAAACTCTTTCCATGGACACATTTCCATGGAAATGCCCTATGGGTACAGAAAAAACATTAAAAATCCCAACACCTGAATGGTATTGGCATCAGTGCTGGAGAAATAAGGATAAAGGAATAGGGTATCATCTAAGGACCTAAAAAAAAAAAGGATAAACCCAAATAGTCGTTTGATATTCATTACAAAGCAATGCTAACATGGGCACCAGTGTATTTAGGGAAAGTGGGGTGGCATGGGCTGAACAAGATCATGTGATCCTTAATAAGTAGATGATATGGTTGAAATATAAATAACCTTGAGTATTACCACTTTCAAGGACAGCCATCCACTGACCTTTCTGCAAAGACAGTAGTTATCATTATTGGAGAAACTACAGTCCATTGTGGTTTAAAACTTTTTAAAAGATCTTAACAGGGGTGGTTGGGTGGCTCAGTTATAGATTATTAGCCTATATCCCTCATCATCAATGAAAACATCACAAATGCAGAAGTATTAACTGTCTTGGTCCCTGCTTAATCCCCATTGTCTATAACAGTGCCTGAATGAACAAATGAATGAATCTGTGAATGCAAAATTGAATGAATGAGGCTAAGAGATTTGTAAGGAATTTATCCAAACACTCACAGCTGGTAAGTTGTACAACTGGAATCTTAACTGGAGATTTGACTCCAAACCCTGTGGGTATCCCATTGTGCCAACTGTTTCCATCTTGTTTCCAACATTTAATGTCATCAGGGCCATGAAGAGCAACATTGTGTAATATTGGTTTGAACCATATGGATTTGCCTTTCAGAGTTGAGTGGGGTTTATCTAAACATAAAGTATATAAAGCAGCCACTCTGCTAATAGAGAAGATATCTTGTGCAAAAAAAAATCCATAAGTTCAAAAGCCCATATATTAGGAAATAACATGGATATTCTACAAGCTGAAAAAAGACCAGCATGGTTGGAAATCAGTGAGTGATTTGTAAGGAGAGTGTTTGAGAAGTAGGTAAGGTGTAGATCCTACATGATACTCTAGGTTATGTAAAGGAATTCACATTTTATTCCAAATGCGGTAGAAAGCCACTGAAAGTTTTAAGCCAGAAGAGTAAGATGATCTGATTTGAATTTTTGAAGTCACTCTAGCTGTTATGTGGAGAATGAACTAGGAATGGGCAAATATATACATGCATATATACCTTTACACCCTACATACTGCCTTTGGATTTAGGAGATGTGAGAAAAGATGATTTTGCATAGGACTAGGCACATGGTGACACTGAATATATTTTCTATTGTTAAGATGCATTTTATTTCTGTATACTATACAATTGTTAAATATGATTTTAAAATTTTTTTCTAGGAACATGTGATTCTTCCATCTAATGTTCTTTATTAGCTCCCCATTTTTTTTTTTTTTTATTTTGCGGGATAAAATGAAGACATTTAAAGTTCTTCATGATCTGGTCCCTAAATCCCTCTCCAATCTCACATTTACAAGCAGTCCTGCTCATCCATCTCACACACACCTGTACTCTGTGCCAAAGCCATTCTGAATATATTCATTACATTCTATTATTTTTCTATGCTTCCATATCTTTGGGTGCTTTTGTTTTTCTGGTCTGATACAGTTCTATTCAATCTTAAAACCTTGGTTATTGTCCTCTTCCCCAGAAAGCCATTCCTGGCACTTCCTTAATTGGAGACAGTCATACTTTCCTGTACATTTTCTCTACCCCTTATTTATGAATATGTTAATAAATTTCTGTATTGGATTCTTACTTGTTACCAAAATGTGTTTCCTGTTGAGGCATTCCTTTTCATTTGTTTTATGTTTCATGTGTATAGTAGCATTGGGCTTGAGACAGTTTAGTCATTAGACAAGTATGTTCTAGGTTGCAATCTACTTTTCATATATGCAGATATTCTAAATTACTACTATTCATGTACAAATAAAGTAAATTCACTATAGGCAATAAGAGGAAAACCAGGATAATTATTATTAGTCATTTGTCAAATTCCAGTGGCAAAAAGTATTGCAGCTTCACAAAACAAAGGGAAGTAAAACATAGATCCTTAGTGAGATTGCCAACATTCTCAAGAATTTTTAATATTTTTTATGGTTTTGGAAGTCTATATGATAGATATAGTACAGAATAAAGAATAAATTAAAGTCAATGAAAGTTTTACTGCTTAATAGAACTTGGAAGAAATGTGTCAATACATTGTAGATACTACCTTCTTTATTGTTTAGATATAAGCACTTTAAAAATAAGATTTCCACG
The DNA here is from genome assembly GCF_018350215.1 of Panthera leo. Classification (NCBI taxonomy): domain Eukaryota; kingdom Metazoa; phylum Chordata; class Mammalia; order Carnivora; family Felidae; genus Panthera; species Panthera leo. Next base: position 186,121,196 of record NC_056679.1, on the reverse strand, counting down.
GAGGGCCTCCACCACAATTTATAAAGGTTTTTGGTCTTTACTATTTTATTCAAAATACTTCTGACCTTTGAAATGTAAGGAACTGGGAGCTGGAAGGGAAGAGATATAGTATTTGTTATTTGAGGAGGCAGTTCACTACCAGACTGCTTTCAGCCTTGAAAACAATATCATATTTGCTAAAGTCCTTGACAAAATTACAAAACAAAAAACAAAAACAAAAACCTCTATTCATAATTCTGGTAACAATAATGGAAATGACATACTTTCTAGATTCAAGATCCCAGAAATTAGGAAATAGAGTACATTTGCTATAAAGTACAGGCTTTGGTGGATATACTTATTATCCTGTTGAATATTATAATTTTCTGCTCAGATTTCCTCACCTCCTTTCACAAGGCCACTGAAATGTCTAAAAATAGCATAAATGAAAATAATGTTGTAATGAAGTAAATACTTCAAAAAAGACATCACAGACTTCCATGGTTATGTGAATTCCACTAGAGTCTATATAGTCATTGGCAGAATCTTTGTTCCCTCTGTAAATCTTGCACCCAAAATACTGAGGCAAACAATGCAGAATCCCAATATTTGTTGGACTCATAAATGATGCATTGAATACCCACCTTGAATTCAAGTGGAAATAATTACATTTTTTCTAATAGTCGTGTACACTTTAATATCAGTATATATATACCAGATATTCCATTTGTTAAATTTTGCCACATTTGTTTGTCTCCCAATCTATCTCTCTGTATATAAATATATAGCCATTATCCTTTATCTATTCCTGAAGTTTCAAGAATAAGATGTGGACATAGTGTCTCATCGCTCCAAACAATACAATATTTCTGTTCACCAAACAAGCATACTTTCTTGAATATCATATAACCCTCTAAATCAGGAATTTAAAATTAGTATAATATGACCATTCAAGCCCAAGTTCTCATTCAAATTTTGTCAGTTGCCCCAAAAGTTAAAACTTTTCCATTCTGGTTCTGGTTCCTATCCAAGGTACCATATGGCATTTGATTGTTACGTCTCCTGAATCTTCCATCCTGTTTCAGTCCCTCAGTGTTTTCCTGTCTTTTGTGTCTGTGACCAGTTTAAAAGGAGGAGACCTTGCATTCTATATAGCATGACCTGCAACCTGGGCCTGTGTGATGATTCTTCTTGTCTTGATCCAGCTCATGCACTTTTGGCAGGCATTCCACAAAAATTTTGTTGCACGCTTCTTGGTGCATCACCTCAGGAGACATTTGCGGAACAATCCTTCGTTTGGTGACTTTAACTGAATTAGCTGGTAATACTGGCATTTGCCAAATTTTTCCACTCTACAGTCACCATTTTCTCAGGTTAATTGACTAGAGTCATGTAGGGAAATATTTCAAACTGATTCTACAAACCCATTCCTCATCAAACCACCACCAAATGACTTTAGTGTCTATTGATAACATCTACTTAATTAACCATGATCTCTGATAGTTGCCAAATGGCAACTGGTTTCTTTTAGTGAGGTCAGCATTTAGAAAAGCAGTATCTTGGCACTCACCATACTTATTGTTACAGGAGTAGCATTGCCCTATCAATGGACAGAGCTTGGAAGTGCATGTATATAATGCATATACAACTGCAACTATTACACATATAGCTGTGTATGTATATTACAAAATCACGAGTCTATGCTAAAATCTGTAATTTTAGTCCCACACCTCATGTTTCCTTCCATCATTTTACCTTTCTTTGTTAACATCTTCTCTTGTTTCCAGGGGTTTCATATTATTCTCAACACATTTCCTTATTTGCTTAGTGTAAATGAACTCTAGCCAGCCAGCCATCTCTTCTGTTATCTCTAACCTTCCTGTCATTAATCCCATGTTGGTCATCACATATTCTAGTCTGCCCTGAATCCCTGAGCACCATCAACCCTGCCATTCCATACCTCTGTTCAGTTCCCCGACCCTCCCTCTCCACCTCCCATTCCAGGTGCCCAATGTTCTCTTCTACCCAGTGAAGGAAAAGGAAAGAAAACTGGTAAAGAATTGATAACAGAATTTCTGTCCACTGAAGGGTACTTTGCAAATGATTCTTTAATGAATCCACTTATGCGGTCCTGGGTGGCTCAGTCAGTTAAGCATCCAACTTTGGCTCAGGTCATGATCTCACAGTTCGTGAGTTCCAGCCCCACATCAGGCTCTGTGCTGGCAGCTGAGAGCCTGGAGCCTGCTTTGGATTCTGTGTCTCCCTCTCTCTGTCTCTCTGCCCCTCGCCCACTTGCTCTCTCTCTCTCTCTCTCTTTCTCTCCCAAAAATAAAGAAACATTAAAAAAAGAGTCCATCTTCTACCAACAAGGAAAAAGAAAGGAAGAGAAGAGGGAATGTACATAGCTCTTCCTGGTTGCTTTTGGGTTACATATTTAAATGTGAGTTATCTAAAGAAATGACTTTACACTTGTACCTAAGATGATCTCTTTGCAGTTCTACCCCCCAAAAATTTAAATTAAAGGTATTTATTGTAGAATTTAAGATATCTGCCATTTCTAAAACCTAGTTGTACTGCAATAACAACCTAGTTATAAAACATGTTGTACTGCAATACTAATTATATAAACAGTTCTGTTTATTTCTAGAGAATAGTCAGATAAAATTTTATGACTTTTTGATCTACTAAAGCAACTATATGTATATTCTGCAAAGCACAATGCTTACATAAGAGCATATGTAGGTAGAGCATATTTACTGTCACCATTTAATGAAAAAGAATACTTAATCCAAAGGATCAAATAGTTTCCTAAGATCTCAGAAGTATCCAGTTCTTCCAACTTCACTGTATCATGCCATGGACTTTGGGATAACATGAAACATACACCTAGAGAATATTTTGCTCTCCTCTTCCAAAAATACACAGTATTGTGATGATACCTTGATGAATTATTTTACCCATAAACAGTAGAGTATCCCATTAAAAAGAGATTAATTATTGGGTATATATATAACCTCACACAACAGGAAGTTTAGTGTCAATAAATATGAATGGTCTGAGATTTTACTCTACCTGTGGCTAAAATAATTATCTTGTAATAGTTTCAGGAGTACATATGAACACAAGACTCTGGATCAGATACAAAGGCTTTATTACTCAAAACAGTAACAACAGCCAGAGTATCAGTTTTTGCACTAGTTCCATGAGACTCATTTCCGCATGGAAATGAAAAGGACCAGGTGACACCTGCACATAAAGTTGGTTACATTGTACAAGAGAAGAACTCTAAACTCAGGAAACCAGAATCTTTTTTTCATTTAATTGGTTGTAAGCTTGCCTACACTTTGTCTTGGAGGCAAGCATTAACTTTATCATGCTGAAAACTAAACAAACTGCCTCTGTGTTACACAGGGAGACACTATCTCTATCTTCCAAGCTTCTTCATTATACAAACATCCTTGAAAATGTAGTCAGAGACAAAGGCAATCAGAACCATTGCTTACAGTACAGATATGCAGAAATGCAAGAGTCCCATGGAAAATTTTCTCTCCGTGCTCAGCCAAAAGTTGAGTCCAGAATTGGTTTTGCAAGTCAGCATATCATCATGGACCCAGATGCTTGGTATATTAGTAATCTGTTATCCTTTGCAAGTTGGAAATGTTTTTACTTACGGTTGAGAGATATTTATAGCAGTTTTGTGTTATCATCTTGACATTTGGCCATATCTAGTGAAAAAAATAAATATTTCTACTCTTGCATCATTTTATTTGTTTGTTTGCCTGGGAAGCCACATTGAGAGGTTTACCTGTCTATCCCTTTGGTCAGGATTGGGTCATGCATTCATACCTAATAAATCACTACTAAGGAGTTTGAGACCTGTGATAATTCTCCCCCTCTATTTTTTTTTCTGAACCATGGGAGAGTGAATATCCAAACAAATGGAGGTTCTGCGGCAAAGAAGCAGCCACATTGGGCAACCAGCTGAGACTGCCAGGCTCCTAGATTCCAGGAATATTTCTACTTCTCTGCTCTATAAATGTTAAGCATTTCTTTTTGCAGCGCAGAGGTGGAAAATGGTCTTTCTTTTTCACACACAATAATGAAATATGAGCAATTACAAAATCTTTACATTTTGGGAAAACCATAAATGTGAAGCTAAGTGGGACACAGAGCTTTATCTTATTATCTGAGTCTGTTTTCTTACTCAATTTGTAAGCTTGTAATTCAGAGGTTTCCCTCCTTTTTACCCTGAGGATTAGAGATGATGGATATCAACATTACTATCCCTTTCAGGAACCCTTCTCAAGCTTCCATTTTAAAGTGTTTTCTACTTATTTGTAACTTGAACAAACTATAAGTTGGACTACTCTTAAAAATCAAATTTCCTTACATTCCCTTGAGAGCTCATCACTATTTTCTTCATCAAGAAGTTATCTCTTGAATTACCAGAGAGCCAATTAGCATGATTATGAGAGCAATTTATATTTGAATGGTCTTTAAATGTGTATTTTGTGGAAGAAAAATGAAAAAAATCTATTTGATTAATTTAATTACTAAAGGTAAAACTCCACAAAAGAGAATGCTTCTCCTCCACTAGATTGGCTCTTCTTTTTCCCTGGTCTAAACTTTTATATCGAAGAGCTCTCAAACATGCATCCTGCTGGGATGTGATGGCATCTTACGAAACTGGGTTACTAAGTATTTCCAGAAACCTAAGAAAGTTTCTTTAATCTTTTAACTGATGGAACCACAACTGAATAAAATAAAAGCCTTTTTTTTATTATTTGAAATAAGGTGTTGTCAAGTCTGTTTTCCTTAAAAGAAATAATTACATAAAATGCTCTACCTAGTTTTATAAATCCGATCTGAATTATGTCACATTTAGTTTCTAAAGCAAGGTATCTTTTAGTCTTTGATCTCAGACATTGGTTCAAATGTTGTTACATTAGGTGGTTTTGTTCGATTCTTAAAAATCAAGATTGTATCATCTAACAAAAATTCAGAAAATAGATGTCGTAGAGGCACCTGGGTGGCTCAACCTGTTAAGCCTCTGCGTTTAGCCCAGGTCATGATCTCATGGTTCATGAGTTTGAGCCCTGTATCTGGCTTTCCACTCCCTGTGCAGAGCCTGCTTTGGATCCTCTGTCCCACTCTGTCTGCCCCTCCCCTGCTTGAGAGATCTCTCTCTCTCTCTCTCTCTCTCTCTAAAAACAAACAAACAAACAAACAAACAAACACTTTAATAAATGTGTCCTAAATTACAGGCACACCTATCTACTTTGTGAAAGGGATAAAAGTAGAGTCCTAGCCCAGGGCTTTCCCCCCAGAATACATTGCCTGGGAGCACACCATACAATAATAATTTTGAAGTAGGTTTCAAAAAGCTCCAGTTAGCCCCGATTACTATGTGACATTGGAAAAGTTGCTTTCATGCTCTGGAATTTTTGTTTTCTTACTGTGACGTACAAGCATTGGGTTAAATGCTCTCTAAGAATCATCTTTCGAGAAACTGATCTCAAGATCTGTGGGATTTTGTGATTCCTACTAATTTTATAGGGCTGTAGTCAGGATGTTTCCTAGACGTGAGGACATGCCTATAATTCTTGAAAAGGTTTGCTTTGTAAATATTTTAAAGGTTCACTACCATGACTTTTATCTCAGTGCTTTCTTCTCCATTTGTGAAAAACAAAGACTGAGCCACACATGGCTCTTTCTCTTTCTAATTCCCAAACTGTCTATTACTGCCTTTTCATCTCATTGAATATATTACTTTTCCAGAAAAAAAAATTGAATTTAATTTGAGTAAAAGAGAAAGTACTATGTGTAATAATGTCCTTTCCTTTCATATAAGGACATCAACAAAACTTAGAATAATTAATAAAGCAGACAGAATATATACCAGTAGCCACTCCTAATTCTCTTTGGGAACTAGGTGGAGACCAAATAAAAATGAACAAAATATACTTTTATACTTTTCCATAAGTAGGCTTTCATGTAATATACTTTTAAGTCATCTAATGATTGCTTTCTAATTAAAATATTCATCAAATAGAGTGGATATGCAACAAAATCACATATCCCCCTCGCCCCCCATTGTATACCCAGCCTCTGCCATTATCTGATGGGTAGTGATACCTTCTGCCAAAAATCCTTTTGAGTAGAGGTTCTTGGATACCTTTTCTTGATAAGGTGGTATATTTCATGTTTGAAAGGAAAAAGTTTCCTAAAGGAATAAAGTCTGAGGCAGCAGTCTTTATAAAGAAATACAGATGGTGGGCAAAAGCAGCGTGAATGAACTTGAGTTCTAATTCTTCACACATTGACTGACTCTTCCCAGAAATCTAGTTGGCAGGGTGAAGGTGATGAGAGTTGTGGGTGGGATAGAAATGATAACAACACCACTATTACAATAAAGAAGATAATCTACCTCCAACTACCTCAAGAGGAAGATACTGATAAAAAAATGGTAATCTAGGAATCTCATGTAGAAATATTTTACAGATCTTCCACAAAGGTTGCAAAGTAAACACTCTATACTTCAGAGGAGGGGTTGTTCAAAAGTTCAGAATCTCCTCAGAATTTGGTGTGGTAGAAGGTTGTTACAAAAACTCATGAGGTTGGATATGCACTGTTGTAGCTGTTTTCATTTTAGGGATGATAAGGAATCCTAAAGTTGTTATGACCTCCCACAGAAAGGACTCTGAAATCAGGACTGTGCAGGTTTTTATTGAAGTTGCAGCCATTGGCTCTTTAGTATCAATGAATGGTAGTACGTCAGTGAAGATGATGCTGGCTTCAGTCACAATGTTCCAAGCAAGAGTAATGCTAAACACCACAGTGGGCTGTTTCTCAGCATCTTCTCAATTCCAGGAAAAGTGGGCCTTGGGAAAATGGAAATCTTCTTGATCACAGATATGAAGAGATGAGTAGACTCTGTACTCTTATCTTGGTATAGTGAGATGTCTACAAAGTGGCAAAGAAATCAAAACCATCTTCAGTATGCAGCTGAGTGTTAGTAGAATCAGAATAGATCAAAGAAGTATGTTCACTTTTGTGCTTTAAAGAAAAAGTGGTCCTTTAACAAATTGGAGAATGGGAAGGTTTTTTTTTTTTAATTTTAATTCATGGAATAAGTTTCCTCAAATATGGGCTTTCTATTGGTGTAAAAGTCAGAATCTACTAAGATCTTTGGTAGATTCATGGAACTGGCATTGTTCCGTGAGTAAATATTGGTGGCCTTTCGCTAGTCAGTCAGAGAAGTGACTACTGAACTGATTTGTGTCCTCTAGAGTAGAGTCCAATTTGGCTTTCTCATATCTGGTTTCATGCCCCATCTTGCCAGCTTTCCACAATCAACCCCCCTTACCCATTCTCCACATTAATGCCAGAGAGGTCACTCAAGAACACAAAAATGCTTTTGTTTCTCCTGGTCTAAAATTGCTTAATAGTGCCACATTGTCCAGAGTATAATACCTAAGTGTCTTAGATTAGCATAAAAGCCTTGCGTAGTTTGGCCTTTGTCTACCTCTCCAAATGTGTAATTCTGTCACAGGACCACATAGCCACCCCAAACAGCAGCTCACTTCTATTCCTCAGCTGTTATAAAGGATGCTGGTGTTCTTGGGAAAACCTAATAATGCTGTCTCTTTTCACTTATTACATTCCCTACAGGTCTTGTGTTTCCATTTCTTCTCTATTTAGAAAATTCCTATTCACCCCTCAAACCTTAACTGAGCTTCTTTTGAAAAGGCATCCATGACATACTCAATCACTCTGTCTTTTAGTTTCCCACACCCTCAGCATTTTGCACAGTGACTGGCACATGGTAATTTCTTAATAGTTGTTTTATTTATGAATGTATTACTTCTGACATTAATTTTCAAGGTCTTTAATGAGTAAATATGCCTGTAAACCTTTAAGAGAAATGCGCAATACACGGGGTGTATCAAGAATTGCACCTAATTGCTGGTAAGTAATAGAGATCTAGTCACAATCATTTAAACCCAGTAGAGTTTGTATTTTCACCAGAACAGAGTTAAGATATAGATACACCGGGGCTGATGTGGCAAAACCGCAGAGTATATTTAAATTTCATCTGCAGCTTTTTGTAGTGTAAATCTTGACAGTTGGCTTTTTTTTTTTTTTTTTTTTGTGATGCAAGTGCCTGACTTAAGCTTTGATTGCTGAGACATCCATTTCAAAGGGGCATTCTCTTCAAAGATGGCTATCTCCAATAAACACTTTGCCAGCCACAGGACTAGAGAAAGAGCCAGGACACCCTCTCCATATTCCTTTGTTTTAGAGAGCTTTGTTGATTTCAATAACAGGCCATCTGGCTGCTTGTTTTTCTCTTTCCTTGTTTTAAATTCCCACTCTTACGTTTTAAATTCACCAAATCATTGGCCTCCATCTTCAACCCCAAATAAAACTGAGAAAGAAGAGACTTGGATACATTTTACTAGAGGTTTTCCAAACAACGGAATCTTAATTTCATAAAATGTTGGCATTTTCAGAAACATGCATTCTTTGCAACAGTTTTGGAAACCCCTGTCTAGACAATCTGTTTCAGAATTTTTTTCCCCAGTGTAACAAGTTAGTAGTCACTAATTACCTAAGAAGTAAACTTCAGATCCCCTTAGATTGATATTTTATTACTCTATTAGATTAAGACCTGCCTTTTTAGTTCGGATAATTTTTTTCTGTTCCTGTACCTCTGAATTTGTACATTTTTAAAGCATTTTCTCTAGGATGATAATAATCCTTTCTCTTTAGAGATATTTTCCAGAAGCTCATCATTTTTCTTCCAAAGGACCAAAGTCTAGAAGCACCTGGAATAAAACATGGGTCAGCTATATTCTCATGCTAGATGATCGATTTAGGCATTTTTGCCCATTTTAATATGTAGACATTGTACATCTGCTGTCTGCTATGGCATCCACTGGAAAAGAAAATGTTATGTGCTGTATTTCAACCTCTGTATAGAGCCAGACTTCTCAAACAATGCAGATAAAAACAACCAATCATTTTGTTCCATGACTAAATCTAACAATCTCTGGGATACTACAATTCTGTATCAACTGATGACAAAGCTGCCTGCTTTATAAGGAAGGAACATCTTCAGCATAGAGATGCTACATTGGAATATAGGCTGCATATTCTGCAAAGTTCCAGGCTTTGGAGCAAGAGAGTTCCAAGGTTCAAATCCTAGCACAGGCGTAGGATAGCTCAAAAATCTCAGGAAAGAACTCTTACTCTCTGAGCCTGAATTTCCATGTCTGAAAGAAGTGACAAAGCATTTTGCAGCTTCATATTGAAGTTTTAAAAAAAGTATGTAAAGCATTGAGCATAATTCCTGGCACATGGCTGTCTCCATAATTTTCTGTTTTTCTTCTTGCCTTCTTCATTCTTCTCATATTTATATTGTTATTTTTAGTAGTAATAGAAGTACTGTACTAGTGTTTTAATAGTAATAATAGTAGTTAGCTCTGTTCTCCAGAAGTTTCTAGGCAAAAGCTTTCTTTCCATTTTTTTCAAATAAATCCAAACACCTGCCTTACACAGCACAAATGTATTCCTTATTTTCTGAATACTCATAGTACCAGTAAACTTTGAATATATATTTTTTTAAATTTTTTTAACGTTTATTTATTTTTGAGACAGAGAGAGACAGAGCACGAACGGGGGAGGGTCAGAGAGAGGGAGACACAGAATCTGAAACAGGCTCCAGGCTCTGAGCAGTCAGCACAGAGCCCGATGCGGGGCTCGAACTCACGGACCGCGAGATCATGACCCGAGCCGAAGTCGGCCGCTTAACCGACTAAGCCACCCAGGCGCCCCAAACTTTGAATATTTTTAAAAATAATGAAGAAATTGAACCAATATAACTTCATAATGGAAAAGAGCATCTATCTCATCTGAGTGCCTACCATAGTCTATAATTTCCAATATGATCTGGCTTCTGCACAAATTGCTAAAATCATCCAATATCACTATTCCTCTCTTTCATTACCCATGTTCTAGCAACACTGCTTTTATTTCTCCTGTTCAAGCTTTCTGTGTCTCTACTCATGCTGTGTCTCTCTCTTTCTCCTTTTTCCCTCCTTACTCTCTTTCTCCCTCTCTTTTCCCCTCTCCCCCTGGAATGTTCTTCCCCCCAAATTCTACATGACAGACTTTACACCAAATGTTGCCACTTCAGAAAGGCCTTCCTTGACCACTCTAATGAAAGAAGTTGTCCCTAATTACGTTATCATTTTTACTTAGCTTTATTTATTTACGACCATCTGAAATTTTAAAATGCATTTGTTTACCTACTTATATTTGTCTCTACTTATTAGTAGGCATGCAGCAAGACAGAAGAGGAATTGTCAGTCATAGTCAATACTGTATTCCTGGTGCCTTGACTAATACCTGCCCCATTGGAAGGTCCTCAGTATATGAATAAATGAATTAATGTTAAGTGAACCTTTATTAAACACAAAGGAAGGGAATTGCAGGCCAGCGTTTGCTCATTCACCTTCTAGATTTTCTTTATATGCTGCATCCTTTTGTTTTGCTATATTCTGTCAAGAACTATGAGGTGTCTAATGCTGCACCCTACTTGCAAGCTAACACTTTGCTGTAATTTCTTGGATGCAGGCAGAGGACATAAGACACCTGGGTCAAAGACAAAGGATTTTATTATTCAAAGCACAACCAGCAGCGTAACGTTTGCATCAGTGCCCCATACCCCAATTTCCATAGGACAACCTGAAGAGGGCCAGATGGCACCTGCATATGGAGTGTAGTGCATTACAGGAGAGGAACCCGGAATATAGGGAAACCACATCTCTCTCTTCTATTTTTTAAGATTTTATTTTGGGTAGGCTCCATGCCCACCGTGGGGTTTTAACTGATGACCTTGAGATTAAGAGTCACATACCCTACTAACTGACCCAGTCAGGAGCCCCAGGAACCCACATCTCTTGTTATGAGAAACATGTATGCTATCTCTACCTTACTACAGAAACATCCTTGAAAAAAATAATCTGAAACAAAGCAATCATTTTCTCTGCTCATAACATGTGCAGAAATGCTAGAAAACAACAGAGAATTGCCTCCTACTAAGTCCCTCTAACTCTTACTCACAAGTCACCCTGATGTCTATTTTGCTCTTCTAAATTCTACCTTATATATGACTTATTCAATCTATCTGTTTCCTCTGAATGTTCCTGGATCTCAGGGAGCCAACATTCTAATGTTAGTGAATGAGGAAATCCAGATTTTCCAGCTCCAAAACCAGCATTCCTTACCTATCTCACTCCCATGACCACGGCCTCATAAATAGTTGGAGTGGTTGACACTGTGTTTTGGAGCTATCTCCCTAACTATAGTAGACAGGAGGTAGTCAACTAATACTTTCCGCTAAGAATGAAGGGTTGGGTGTCCTCTGAAGCACTTAGAAGTATTAAACCCAGCAGGAGAAGTCCAAGCATGAGAACTCCTTCATGTGAATCATTATTATTAGAATATGTAATAACCAGAATATCCCTAATCAGCATGACTCCAATACTTTGGGGTTGGCAATGTGTCTGTCATAGCTTGGGATATAAGCAGTGTATATTCATAGGGTTGGGATTAAGGGAGGGAAGTTTTTAGTCCAGTAGAATCCTAGGCACCAATACCTGAGCTGTCAAGTTTTTGCAAATGTTCAGTAAAGTCTTTGTCTTATGCATAAGAGATATATGGGCTGATATGCAGGGTAACTATTTTCTTGTTTAATTATTGTGATAAGAGACATAAGCTTTAGTATTCAAAAAGAAACAGGGAAGGGGTGCCTGGTTGGCTCAGTCGGTTGAGCATCCAATCTTGGTTTTGGCTCAGGTCATGATCTCACAGTTCATGGTTTTGAGCCCCTCATTGGACTCTGGGCTGACAGTGCAGAACCTCCTTGGGATTCTCATTCTCTCTCTCTCTCTCTCTCTCTCTCTCTTTCTGTCTCTCTCAAAATAAATAAACAAACTTTAAATTTAAACAAAAGCAGCAAAAATAAAGAGAGAAGAGGATGGGAGCATACACAATTTGCAAAATGCAACATGAAATATTGTTGTCTATGCATAGATTCATGGAGCCAAGGAGAAGTAATTGTGCATTCTGACTAATCTAACATCAGTGTTCCTATAACCTGAATCTTTTTAAAGCTTAAAGTATTTAAGACAAGATTGTCTAAAGATAATAGTGACTGCTTATGCTAATATACATTGGCATCACTTTTTCTAGGAATCTTGAATTCATCCATTAAATCCTAAATTGTACACTGCATTCAGAGAGACATATTTTCCCTGATGTGTGGCATTTACGTGGCTATTTTGTAAATTCTCAAGTGATGGTGACCAAAGTATTTCCTAAATAAAAGCGTTATAATGGGGGTGCCTGAGTGGCTCAGTCGGTTAAATGTCCAACTTTGGCTCAGGTCATGATCTTGCAGTTTGTGAGTTCAAGCCCCATGTCTGGCTCTGTGCTGACAGCTCACAGCCTGGAGCTTGCTTCGGATTCTGTGTCTCCCTCTCTCTCTTCTGCTCATACTCTGTCTCTCTCTCAAAAATAAACATTAAAAATTTTTTTTTAATGTTATAATAAAGGGCCTGCTGGGTGGCTCAGTTGGTTGAAAGTCCGACTTTGGCTCAGGTCATGATCTCGCGGTTTGTGAGTTTCAGCCCTGCGTCGGGTTTGGGCTGGCAGCACAGAGCCTGGAGCCTGCATTGGATTCTGTGTCACCCTCTCTCTCTGCCCCTCCCCTGCTCACTTGCTTTCTGTCTGTCTCTCTCTCTCAAAAATAAATAAACATTAACCAAAATTTTAAAAAAGCAACTTTATAATGTCATTGTCTCCAGTAATAGTATTGATAGTACAATTTCCTTTGGACCTCACTGTGAGGAAGAAATATGAATCACAATCCATTAATTTAGAAACTGAGTATCAGAAAGATTTTATTATAATAGTGATGATATAATATTAATGAGTAGAAATAATATCAGTAACATTAAAAAATGTTCATTGAGTATTTATCATGTGCCAAACACTGTGCTAAGCACTTTATTTAAGTTATCTAATTTAGGTTTCTTAAGAAAAAAGTGGCTCTTTTCAGAAATACAAAAAAGTTAAGTAACTTGTCTCAGCTCAGTAATTAGCTGAGCCAGGACATGACCCGTGTTTCCCTGAAACTGCTCTGCTGTACATCTGCTTGGACCTCTATTTCATTGAGTTTGTGTTGAACAAAATGTCTCTGCCATCTTTATGTGCATCCAAGATGGGACATTTAGCCCCTACTTCCAATATCTACCCTCCTCTGATCTCAGGAGAAGAAAGGAAATCTTTTTACAACCAGTCTGGAGACTAATGCATACGACACTTCACTGACCCCATACTACATGGCTAGGTTTATCTTTGCATACATACTCATCTGAAATGCAAACCTATTTAAGCTAGGTGAGAGGTAAGAAATGCTAACCTCCTCTACCACAGCTTAATAGTAAACTGTAATGAGCAGGGTTTTAAATTTAAAAGCGTTTTAATAAAATTTCACAGATATATTCAATGATTAAGCCTGATCGTTTCATCCTTTAGATAGAAAGTTATTTTCAACCCATGGGAAAATAGATGCCCAAAGTCCAATGTTAATCATATATGGAAAAATTGTTTTTCTTTTTTCATACAAAGATGCAAAGAAGAGGTATACTTCTCTCTTGACCATGAGGTTAACTGTTTCTTCAATGTTTTTAAAAAACACTAACTTATGATGGTACATTTTTTAGGAGTGAAAACAAATAAGTTTGAGTCATTTAAATTTTCTCTCTGTTTAAAACTTGGTCTTCTTGCTAAGGCTATGTGTGTGTGGGGCAGGGGGAGGCAGGAGAGAACCTTTCAAATGAGAGAAAAGAGCATGCTTGATAGGGATTTGGAGATGTTTACTTACACAACTGTTGTGCAAAACCACACAGCCAAGCTTACATATCTTCCAACATAAGGGATAGAAAGTGATTCATTTAACAACAGGATGATGAGAATTAAGTGACTGGTGAACAGTTCCAAGGTCTATAGGCAGAGAGTTAGGTGAAGAGCTCTAGTTCCCGTCAATGTGATGCTAACATACTTAAACATATGCTCCCTAGGGTATTAAGCAGGCACAAAATGAATTCTGCCTGAAACCAAAAAATAAATAAATAAATAAATAAATAAATAAATAAATAAAAAATAAAAAAAGAAGTGGCTGTAAGTCTCTGCACTGGTAACATTAAAAAAAAAAAAAAAAAAAAAAAGGATCTGGGATTTATAGTATGTACCAGAGCGTCTTTCATACTCAACCGTGTCTGTTCAGTTGATTGACAGCCTTTATTTTTCGGCCATTTATTGTTGAGTTCACAGTAAACCTATAATTTCATTTGAAGCAGTGCCTAAGACTCTGAACGAAGTACCTTATTTCTCCAGGGAAGTTTTGCTCCTGGATCACTATATAATTAGAAAGATGAAGAAAGTGAGTATGACTTTCTAGCACTATGTTGCCACTTCATCTTCAACCTCTAAGATAAGTGAATGAAATCTCAGCAATTCTGAGAATCCAACTCTTCCAGGGTGATAATTATAATAACAAACCTCGCTCTGTAAACCTAGAGTCAGACTTCTGGCTTTTTTTTTTCAGACTTCTGGGGTTTTAAATGAACTCTAGTGTCACTGCCTCATTTCTTCTGTATCCAGGAAGCTAAATCATATACTTTTCTTTTTGTTATTGTCTTATACAACAAGTTTTACAAAAGGTATACATACCCACACACAAAAAAATCGTGCTACAGGGGCGCCTGTGTGGCTCGGTCAGTTAAGTGTCCGACTTCCGCTCAGGTCATGATCTCACAGTTCAGGAGTTTGAACCCCACATTGGGCTCTGTGCTGACAGCTTGGAGCCTGGAGCCTGCTTTGGATTCTGTGTCTCTCTCTTTCTCTGCCCCTCCCCTGCTCATGTGCTGTCTCTCTCTCTCCCTCTCTGAAATAAACATTTTTAAAAAATCATGCTATGGAAAGGGTAAAATGACAGCTCTATGTATCTAAACTGTGTACCATTTCAGGTCTATATTTTATCTTGCTATTAAATGTATTTGCAAAACAGTAATCATACTTCTTCATGTTTGCTTTTTTTGATGTAGCAATACACTGCAAGCATCATTTTATGTCAGTGGGTAAAAATTTACTTCATTTTTTTAAAGTACCACCTATAATTTCATGATATGAATATACCAAAATTTATTCAATTCCTCCCCTGTCTGTGGACATTTAAGATGCCTCTAACTTTAGGGGCATTTACATTAATTAAGCTTCCACCTGCATCTGGGCCAGAACTATTTAAAATTTATTTACTATAGTTTCCTTATGTACATTTTTATATCTGGTCAAACAATCCCTATGCCTATTTTGTTTCCCCAAAGTTTTGGTGATGATTTTGTTCATATTCGCTCCTCAGAAGAACATTTGAATTGACTTTTTAAACAGTTCTAAGAATAATCTGATTAGAGTATTTGGTGCATTTGTAAAGATTTTGTATGCAACACATTCTGGAAACTCTAAGCCAGTAATAACTATAGATAGGAATTCTGCAAATAGGTATGAGACAGTGAAAGTAGTTGGCCCGAGCAAGTGAGTCCTTGAATACAGTACGTTGTTAAATGAGGAAATCTCACATTTGGCTTTGGATTTGGAAACTAGATAAAAATAAGGATCTATACAAAGGATGGTTAGTGAGGCCTCTTTCAATAAAAATGGCATGATTAAAAAATATTTAATATTGTCCAGGAGTCTTTTTATTAAGATTTTTATATAAAATTTTATTTTTGCATGATATTTAATGTGCTGAACTCTGAAGACCATATTTCACTTTATGTCTTAATGTGCTTAGAAAGAGAAGGGAGTTAAGCAAATGTAAAGTTAGCATGATACTTCAAAAGGAAAGAATGATAAAATGTGGGACTATAATTTCAAATGTTACCAATACTTTCTCTACCTGTACCCATAAATTATAGTAGAGGAACTACTACACAGTTTAAACAAAACTAGCCCTAAAATATTTTGGTTTTGTCTTAAATTTTTCTGGTGACTCACAAGCTCTTCTTAAGGAAAATATTAGCCCATCTTCTATTTCTGTTTTTTTTTTTTTAATTTTCTTTGGTTCTTATATATTGCTTAGAGTGAAATCATACATTCATTTTAAAAAGTGTGAGGAGAGGCCACAATTTGTAATGGATTTCTTTCTTTTTATTTATTTATTTTTTGGTGATTTATAGGGTCTTCCACGGGAGTCTAAATGGGAGATAGATGCTGTTCTGTCTGAGAACAGGACTTGTGTTTGCGCCTTCCTTAAGCCTTTGACAAAGGCTTCTGAACCTTGACTGACCTTCCCCAACCATGTTCTTCCAAAGCCACAAGGCAATTCTCCTGAATTCACTGACTTGCTTGGGAGCCTAACAAAAATTTCTCCAGGCACTGAAATCATGATTTAAACATATGGCTGTCAGACTAACTTAGAACAGTTCAATCCCTGAAATAGCTAGATTTCCTAGAGGTATCAAATCTCTCAAGGTCACCCAAAGAGTAAGTATAATCTTTTAACATGGTTCACAGAACTAATAATGAAGGCTAAGAACAGAACATCAGTCTAGTGAAGCTGCTTTTCAAACACCATTTCCAAGTTCTGCCTTTATTCTACTTTGGCAGTTTAATTTTTTTTTAATGATTTATTTATTTCTGAGAGAGAGAGAGAGAGAGAGAGAGAGAGAGATGGGGAGGGGCAGAAAGAGAGGGAGACAGAGAATTTGAAACAGGCTCTGCACGGTCAGAGTGGAGCCTGATGCTGGTCTTGAATTCACAAACCTTGAGATCATGACCTAAGCTGAAATCAAGAGTCTGATGCTTAACCTACAGAGCCACTCAGGTACCCCTACTTTGGTAGTTTAGAAGAGTACACTTTTAACTGAAATTAGCTTATAGAAAGAATGTAAATCAGACAAAATGCTTTGTCTGATTTACAATTCAATACTAATTGATATCTGTGTTTTATTTGAATTCTAAAACATTGATATTCAAATGGTCCATTATGGGATTAACTTCCCTGATAAAATAAAATGTTCCTACACAAATAAATAAGATCAAAATCATGGTATAAAAAAATAAATCTCTGTAAGAGTTTTTTCTGATCCTTTCTTGGTCTAGTAAAAGTTACTTTTCAATTTCAGAATTTGCTGAATCTGTAATAAATGACCCATTTTTCAATGCTCCCTACTGTAATTTTCTGAACTGCTTCCTTCTTCAGAGGTATCTGCTACAATTGTCAAAAAAAAAAAAAAAAAAAAAAAAAAAGAATAAGAGTAGGTAATTTTTCTTAACTTCTTATTTATTCATTAATTTTCATTCATTGTTTTATTTTATCTCATTTTTTGAGTTTTATCCCATTTATTCCATTTTATCTGATTTTAATATTAAGCCATCCCATACTTTGACTAAATATATATCATCTTATTTGCAAAATAGTTGAGCAGAAGTTGGATAGAGGATTTTTCACCTCCTGTCGCGGGGTTATGGTTGAGTCTTGCTTCTGCCTTAAGCATTTTGTGTCTTATGTTCTACCACCTGCTGAGTCGAATTTCTCTGAAATAATGAACTCACTTTCCTTGTAAAAGCCAATGCTTTCTTGCTTCAGGCTATAACTCCATGATGAAAAAAAAAATCAAATGGTCAATCTGATATTTAATAAATTTTGGCTGAGTGAGTTGTTCCAACTGCAGAGCCTTAACTTAATTGGTTACCATATATAAAAACATAATTTGAATATTTGAAAAGCTAAGCAATCTTCTAGGGTATGTTGTATGTTATCGCAGATTGTTGCAGTGTAAAGATTGTGTAATAATAACCATAACTACCAGTTGTTGCACATATTTTAATGTATTACCTATTTTATAGGTATTATCTTATGAAATTCCATGTAAAACAAAATTATTAATCCTCCATTACAAAGAAGGAAACAGAAATTCGGAGAAGTGGCTAAGCAGTAAGTAATTGATGGAAAAATAAAATGTCTGACTCCAAGTTCCACTTTCTTAAACATGTTATTCTGCTTCCCTCTAGTAAACATTTAAAAAATTTTTAATTCATATAATTACATTTCTTCACAAATCACAAATTTGCTATCAGAAATACTTTCATCAGTCTGTCATGACAGTTCTACAGCCAGCCTCTGAGGAAGGAAGTTACCTTCACTTACCTTGTTATCATGAATTTTTGGAAGCCACAAAATCAATGTCTTCAGGTTCAAATCTGGGCTCTAATTTATGAGCCATGTGTGTCTGGGAATGCCCCCTATTCTTTTGAATCTAGGTTTTCTGTCGGTAAACAGCATTGTTTTGAAAATGCAATTGCAAAGATTATGTGGAGGAAAAACACCCAGTACGGTGTCTGGTATACTTTAGCTACTAAATAGGAGATAATCTCTTTTATGGGGGGAGGGAGTGGCAACTTGGAGTCCATTCCCTCATCTCCTTAAGTGGAATTTAAGAATGGTCTTCTTTATGTTGAAATTCTAACATTGAAAGTGAATAGTGACAAACAGTGAGCCCACTCCATTGCTTTCAGAATCACACTTCACATCTTTTAAAGGCAATTATGTGCTGTCATCTTTATAAGCAGATGAAGTATGGAACAAGTAAATATATCTTCAGTTGTCATCATGATCCTTTATGTTAAGTTGGTATTGGACTATATGGTTTCTGATATTGTATCTCTTTGCCCATCCAGAGCAATGCTTTCTGAGCTAAATCTCCAGTTCTCATGGGGGACAATCTACATTCCTGAGATTTGCATGGGCTGATTGTTTCACAAATGAAATTACTCAAGAGTAATTATCACTCACATTTAAAACCCTTTTGTTCCTCCCTACCCCTGCCCAAGATCATAGGTACATTTAACATGGAAGTTGTGAAATTTCTTCCAAGAAAAACCATGGTGAATGCTATTGTAAGTGAAATTGGAAATGGGTTAGTTGACATTGTTTCATTGTAAATTATAGTAAAAAAAAAAAAGAAATTCTAATTGGTTCTATGTTCTACATTTAACGCAAGGCCAGTAGATAATTTGGGATATATTTGTGAACAATCATAATAAAAAATGCATCCATATCTACCAACTCATTTTTATTTCACTGCACAGAACACAATTATTGTAAACATCAAGAATTGGGAGTTACTGAACAGATGGGGCATTAGGGTCTTAATTCTTGATCTGTGTTCTAGTAAATCCTTCCATTTCATATCCTTTCCACAAATCCTGTGGCAATTCAGGGCATGATGAGTGATTTTTTTTTAAGGCTGTTTTAATGTTTATGTCACTTTTTGAGTTTTATGATTTCAAACAAATATGTGAATGCAACTGCCCAACAGGATAATGAAACCATATTAAAATCCTCAAATATTCTAAATTGGGTGTATCCTTACCATGTCAGAAGATTTTGCATCAACTAAATGCAGTTTCTTGGTACCAACAAGCTTATTTATTTATTTATTTTTATTATTTCTCACAAGTAATCTTTCTAAATTGATTCCCCAACTCAGATCTTTATTTTTCCTTTGTGCATGCTAAACCCTTAATAAATGATATTGATTAAATATCTATTCATTATGTTCACCTGAACAAAGAAAAATAAGGAAAAATAAGCATTCCGATGGGTTAAAGGAGTTTACATGGAGATTATGTGTACATATACACACTTTAAGCTGATTATGTGTACATATACACACCCTGAATACCTTAATTTTACCATAAAAGTAGAGAATGCGTGTTTCCTCCATCAAGTCATCTATTTTAAAATATCTAATCTAGGGTGCCTGGGTGGTGCAGTAGGTTAAGCATCAGACACTTGGTTTTAGCTCAGGTCATGATCTCATGATTTGTGAGTTTGAGCCCCAGGTCGAACTGTCAGTGCAGAGCCTGTTTGGGATTCTCTCTCTCCCTCTCTCTCTGCCCTTTCCCTGTGCGTGTGTTCCCACTCTCTCTCCTCTCAAAAATAAATAAACTTAAAGAAAATAACAATAAAATATCTAATCTAGAATTGTGACAACACTTTAATAGACTGTGCTCATGTTCTTACCCCCCTCCTGAATTACATTGCAATCTTCATGTGGCTAATGGAACCTGCAGAGTCTTCAAAGTTTTGAAAGTTATTGATATTTATTTGATATTTGAAAATAAATGATTTCTTTTAACTATCAGCTTATTATCATTCCTCTGAACCCTGAATAAATCTGCATTTTCCCACTTGGATTGATTGGTTTGACATCTGTGAAAAGATTTTGAAAGAAAATGGGGGGATGAATCTGGGTTACACATGAGTTGCTGATAAACTGAAAACTGCCGCAAAAGAAGATTGGATATTGTCCTGCTTATAAGACTCTTCAAAAGAGTCTGGTTTTTGTATCTATATTTTATTCCTAAAAGGTATTTGTTGGGTTTTTCTTAAATCTTATAGGACAGTGTTGTAAAATGTACCTTTGAAGGGGTCTATGGCTTAGTGTAGAAACTGTGATTGGCTCTATCTTGGAGCAGACTCTTCAAATCCTCCTGGTTTAGAGTATATGTAAAATATACAATGCCTAAGGCAGGTGCAGTGAGAAGCATTCTTTTTCTCAGAACACCCTAGAAATAAGAATATGGGCCTAAGATTTAGCCTGGTGTGTAAGCTAGCTAGTCTATTAACTGGGAATTTTATGTTTCCGTTAAGTCTAATGTGTAATGTAGGCAATATAATCATTATTGTGAGTTATGTGAATATGGTATACAGAATGTATAACAAGGGTAGAAAAGTAATGAATCTGTATTGGGGTGAAAGAGAAGGAAAGTGGCATTCATTGGATACCTACTAGGTGTTATGCAAGAGGACTATGTGAGTCACTTTTGTTTTCCTATATAATGCCTCAATCAACTAGTGAGGTAACATTACCTCATTTTAAAACTTCAGAAAATGAGGTTCAGAAAATTTCCACAATATACCAATGGTCACGTAGCTTTTAGATACCAGTGGCTTCAGATATCTATCCATGCGTGAGCAGTCACTGCCATGCTAACCTAAGTTCTACTTCTATAAAGATCACAGGAAGAATTACATAGTCTTTGTGACCTGTCAAACTGGTTGAGGCAAACAATCTTTAAATCCTTTTAGAGTGTTAAACAGTTGTGACTCAAATATGAGAAAATTTTTGTTTTGTTTTTATTATACGTACGTTGTCTCTCACTGTGTGGAGATGTCAAAGTAGCCTTCCAGCATGGGAGAAAGAATTTGTCTAAGTAACCCAGATGGTAAATGTATCTAGGTTAAGGTTCAAAAAGTGGTCTATTACTTAAATCACAGTTCTTCTTCCCACTGAGCTATTATTTCAATACCAATTATAAAAGAAGGTATAGTCCTCTAGGGGCTCCTGGGAGGATCAGTCAGTTAAGCACCAACTCTTGATTTCAGTTCAGGTCATGATCTCAAGTTTCGTGAGTTTGAGCCCTGCATCGGGCTCCACACCAACAGTGCAGAGCCTGCTTGGAATTTTATCTCTCCCTCTTATTCTGCCCCTCCCCTGCTTTCTCTCCCTCTCTAAAAAATAAGTAAACTTAAAAAAAAAAAAAAAGAAGTCATCGCTCTCTGAATGTGCTAGTATAGTTCATTAGCAAGATGGTCTGTATTATATACAGGGAAATTAGAAAAGGAGGACTAGCTTAGTGAGTGTAAAAATTTCATATGAATATCTGAGATTATATGCATAAATGCAGGTGTCATCATGTTTAACTGCAACCTGTACATTTACTGATACAGATTTATAACCATGCTTCATATATGTTACAGCATACTTTCAGTGTACATGTCTAAACCATGCAAAGACATTTAAAAAGACCACTTTATTCTAGATTGCAGTTGAAACTTATTTGATATTTCATTATTTTCACTTGTCTCTTCTTCTCCCTCACCCCAAATTATTTTGTAAATGATAAAAAGCCACACTGAATTAATGAGAACACTCTTGCTATTTTTTTTTCTCATTTGGTTCACATTTAGTTGGAGAAAGTAAAAACATTTCTGTTGAAAAGAATCAGTACCACTTCTTCAATTAGGTCAGGGCTTCCTGCCATTTAAAATTGACAGAAAAAGCAAAATGTACCAGACTGCTACACTGGAAATAGAGCTATCAGGCCTCCCCAGGATCTGTGGTCCTAGGTTTGACCTCAAATCCCTTCGTCCCAGAACCAGTGACTGTTTGAGGGTCCCTTAAGGGAATGGCCTTGTAAGACAGAAGGGAAATATTAGGAACCTCTGAAACACTAAAGTAGGCTTGACGCTGTGTTGTAGTTTGATGCACTAGACCAGCAAAAGGAAGAATCTTGTCGTGAATAAATATTATTTTTTAAAGATTTATTTTTGAGAGAGAGTGTGTGTGCACACATGCAGGAGAGGCAGAGAGAGAGGCAGATAGAGGATCTGAAGTGGGCTCCGGGCTGACAGCAAAGAGCTTGATGTGGGGCTTGAATTCACATACTGTGAGATCACTTGAGCCCAAGTGGGATGCTTAGCTGACTGGGCCACCCAGGCGCACTGTGAATACATGTTTTTAAAAAATGTTCAAAGGAAGGTTTTATGTAACTGATAAGAAGATGGTTAAACATAGAGTAAGATGAATACAACAGATTTTAACATGAGCTTACAACCAGAGTAACAAAGGACATAAAGTACTGTGGAAGTGTGGTTAAGAAACTAAGCTTTGGAGTCAGAAGATCTGAAATGCATGAACATTCTCTACCCACATGACCTTTGGCAAATCTCTCACTCTCTCTAATCTATCATTTATTGAATGATTTGTAAAACAGGTGTATTAAAACTATCTCTCACAGACATGTTTTGGGAATAAGTTGTTAGGTTTATGCAAATTTGTTAGCACATTACTTGGCACCAAGTAAACCCTTTAAGAATATTAAATATCATGGTTATTACTATTTCAAGAATTTACTTCAATCAGGTGCATACACACTTTGAAGGGATTTATTCCCCTGGGTAGAAGAAAAAAAAAAAAACAAGAGTGTCAACAATTATTTAAAATGTTCAAGGAGCACCTGGGGTGGCTCAGTTAGTTGAGTGTCCTACTCTTAATTTTGGCTCAGGACATGATTCTAGGGTCTTGGGATCAAGCCCCCACAGGGGTGCTTCATGCTGAGCATAGAGCCTGCTTAAGATTCTCACTTTCCCTCTAACCCTCTCCCCTGCTCACACACTCTCCCTCTAGAATAAAAAAATAATAAATAAATAAAAGATCCAATATAACAGGACAATATAAAGTAAATTAATTCCTTACTATTAATTTCTTATATTCCTATATTTATTCCTTGGTTTTATGTTCATATGTTAAAGATATCTTGATGGGAAATAATAAACACTGATAATCTAGAGTTGCAATTGCTGTTTTTGGAGTAGTCAAATTTTCAACACTTAAATGGCTACAATTTATTTATTAAATTCATTTATTAAAAACATATATGCCCAAAAGCAAGTTATACAAATATCATCTAGTAAAAACTGCCCTGTGAGTGTTGTATTTAAAAAAAATTTAACATTTATTTATTATTGAGAGACAGAGAAACAGAGCATGGGCAGAGAGAGGGAAAGACACAGAATCTGAAGCAGGCTCCAGGTTCTGAGCTGTCAGCACAGAACCTGATGCGGGGCTTGAACTCACAAACTGCGAGATCATGACCTAAGCTGAAGTCAGACACTTAACTGACTGAGCCACCCAGGTGCCCCCATGTGAGTGTTGTATTTTAAATAGAAACTCATAGTATGGACATTTCCATTTCCATATGTGCTCTGTAATTTTAAGATAAACCCAATAATTACTTATAAATATTTATTTGTTTTAAAATGTATGGAAATGCTGCACAATTGTCACATAATACTTTCAACCTGAAGAAAGATATCATTGGCATTGTTCTCAATGTGATTATTGTGCAAATGATAATGTTTCAGTAACTGTGCTTGAAAAAAAAACCATAAGCAGTAGAGTGATTGGTTGTGTGGCATTAGATATAGGATAGAAAGTCATTCCCATTTGCAAAACAGTGTAGAAGAGTAGAAGGAGCTGTGACAATTTTACCAGGAGGGGAAAAAAAAAAGATGAAAAGATTACATTTCTGGGACTATCAGTCTTTGCTGAATCAAAACATAACCATGGAATTACATTATATATTGTCAGGTAAGAAAATAGTGTTTTCTAATTGTTAACCCAGGATTTCAAAATCTTAGTAAAGTGAGTTTTATTCTCACAACTGCTCAATCAATACATGATTAATGGATAAGCACATAAATAAATTTAAAAAAATTGAGTAATATCACATAGGGAAGCTATGATGAGCCTCAAAGGATATCTTTAAGAGTACATTGACCTTTGTTGTGTCTGAACAGAGGAGGCAACATAAAATGATCTTCAAATTTCTCTTCCTTAAAGATTTATTTCTAAAATCATTTCCCAGTAACATTTCCCGTTCAAAACTCAAGATAGCAAAGCCGGTTGCGGAAAGTGGTCTTCAATTTTATATTCCTGATCATCTCAATCACCTGTCTTAAGTTGTAACTATGTAAGCTGATTGTATTGCAGCACAGGGTCAAGGAACGTTTGTAGCATCATAAAGCCATGAGTGGTATAGACTGACCATTTAGGTTTTTTATTTCACTTGGCCAAGCTCCGCCCCTATGCAAAACGTCTCCCCTGCTAGAAGTCTTCTTGGACAAAATGATTAGGGAGCTCATCAAAGTTCGGACCTTACTCACCAGAAGCATTACATGGAGGCACCCCACCATTTCAGCACCTCCTACCTAGTCGTGTGCAAGTGCTGAAGGGACAGCTCCCAGAGTTTCAGATCATTTCAGAAAGCACTCCCAGGAAGACAGTACCCATCTCCTCTCTGCTACAAACACCCATTCACAAAATCCGAAGAGAGAACTACAGTCGCCCCTAGTTCCTTGAAGATTTAGTTAGACTGATGTTGGAACACACCCTCCTTCCCTAAGTGTGTAATTACTCGTGGGTGGAGAGCCACCAGGGAGGGTAATAGAAGAGGGCAGAGGGAAAAAATTAATTAATTTAAAAAAAAAGTAGAAGACGGTTTTGTCCTGACTTCTGAAAATCTTGTTAATTTTCTCTCCTCCCCCTCTCCCATTTTCCCAATCCGGAGAATGATGGAGTTCGAGGCAAGGCAATGATTCCGGAAATGGAGATATGACTCTCAAACCTAGAAATGATCTGGGTGATTTATTTAAAGTTAAATACTCCTCGCCCCGGGAACCCAGCACAATTCTTATTTAAAGGAGCTTGTGTTTTCTCCTACATAACGTAAACAGGCAAACAGTTGCCTCCAGAGGTTGAAAACCCGGTTCCGGAGCGCGTTTCTTGCTGTCTTCTAAGCTACAGACGAAGGTGGGGTGGACAGCGCTCACAACCTGTGAAAGTGCGAAAGCCTCGAGAAGCCCGGTGGCCAATTCCCTACTGGCCAGAACTCTTCCCCGCCATCCCTCATCATTCGTGACTCTGCAAGACACAGGGACTCAGACATGTGTGTGGGAGTGCGTGCGAGGGAGGCAGGCGAGAGGACAGCGGCTCTCCACATGTGCAACCCTGCAGCTAGCTCCCTGCACTCATTCATGTGCATGCAGTGGTTGAATCTTTCATCAAAGCTGGACTAGTTATACTTATCAGCTGTCTTTTTTTTTTTTTTTTTTGATGGGCACACCTTAAAACAGTGTTCATGAATTGGAAGTGTGAAAAGGTACTGAGTGGAGTCCCTATGCCTCTCACCCTCGCTACCCTTTCCTCCCTCATCTCTACTCCCCACAAAAAAAGGGAAAGCTTGCAGCAGATTGTGGAAGGATTTGAGTCTGCAGCCAGAGAGAAGGGGATTAGGGCCAGAGCTATGCAAGTTAAATTGTGCTGCATATAAAAAATGGGCGGATTGGTCTCCAGATCCAGAGGCTGGTACCACCTTCCTTTCTAAAATAAAATCTCTCTGGCATGAAGTCACCGCCTATTTCACATCCGGTTTGCCCTGGGACGTATTACTACTGTCTTGGTAAAGAGAAATCTTTTGTTGTATAGCTGCAGATCGGATACTGGGAAGCAAATTTGGGTGTGAAATCTTCAGCAAAGGAGCACGCAGAGTCCATGATGGCTCAGACCGAGTGAGTGAGAGGCAGAGCGAGGACGCCCCTCCGCTCCCGGCGCGCCGGGACTCGCGGACTCGCGCTGGCTCCAGGTTCTCCGCGATTTTCTCTCGCACACTTTTCCCGGGTCTTGAGCGATCCTGTGCCCAGAGGGGGCCCGAGGTAAGTGCGGCTTCGGACCGCTACACGCACAGCCTTGAACGTGGCTTTTCCTAGCTGGAGAGACGGGAATGCTAGAGAAAAAAAAGAGAAAGAGGGAACAGGACAAGAGCCTGATCCCATAGCAGGTAGAAACAACGAATGTTTTTCTTTCAGGGTGAAAACCGCAGCGATATAGAAGCATTATTCCCCCCCCCCCTCCCCGTACCTCTTGTCTTTCCTTCTTTTCTTAGGCAGATATGAATTTATTCCGCGGGGTGGGTGGTGACATGTTGTTTTGATTTTTTTTTTTTTTTCAGGAGGGAGCTGGGATGAGGTGGGGAGGGGCTTTGGGGGGCATCGTTTAAAGTTAAGATGCTGGGACAGAAAACCTGTGTTAATGTTCCATCCTTGGGAAGGCACTTTCTCATTCTGGCTGCAAAAATGCCTCTTTTCTCCTTTCCAGTGGACGCTGCTAAAATGCCCTCTGGTGTAGGGGTCTCTCTGGTTCTGAACATAAAAAACTCAACTTATCATTTGATATGGGTGGTGAGGGATATAGGTGTTTGGAGGGTGTGTGTTTGGCAGGGGGGAGGTTGAAGGTGGAAAAGGGTAAGGAGGCAGCTTAGCATTTCTTTTAAACTATTATGTTTGTATTTGCAAGAAACTTTCTTACTCAACAACTCAAGTGCCATGATAGGTTTGTTTTTCTCTTTAAAATGCCAGAGGAGGACAAAAAGCTATGGTACCATGCCTTGGGATTTGTTTTGTTTCATTTACCCCTTCGGGAATCACCTTTTTTTTTTTTTTTTTAATTTTACAAAGGCCAACAATTATTAATGGATAAGAGAAATTGTTTTTCCTTCATAACAAATGTTGAAGATTAATGCAAGAATGAATTATAACTGTGCAATTTAGATGCAATATTTTAACATAATGATATTTATCCAATAATTCTTGTCATCTGTGCCACAATCAGTGACTAAATTAAGTAGAAACTATGAAGCTCACAGCTCTTATCTCTAGATCTAGACCATTTCACTCTAAACACATTAATTATGTTTCATTGCTTACATGCCTGTTTGTAATGGTTTTTACTGATATAAATGATCCCCAAGAGTGTGGAAAGCATTTGTGTAGATGTACTTAAAGGCATACCACATTAAACTATACAGTGCTTAATAAAAAACATGCTTTAAAAGACATGCAATGCATTAATCACTCACGGTACTAAGGAGTATAGATTCAGGGAAGGGCTAATAAATACCTCTAACATTTCTCATGTTATAGCTGCCATTAATTGTAGCAAATTAAATAAAGTGTTGCCACATCTGCTCTTACCCAGGTAGTGCACTGATTTTTAAAAATCGTCTCCACAAATAGGTCCTAGTTTTTCAAAATTCTCTAAGCTTTCCATACTCCTCCTTTCCTCCAGCATCCCACTATCAAGTCTAAAATTCGACAATCAGATGGTGATTGATTGCACTTTACCTAAGAGGGAAAAAAAGATTCCCTTATTCATGCAAAGCAAAGCACTCTAGCTCCCATCTGTCTGAGATGAAACATTTTCTAGCAGCAACCTGGCAGAATTCAAGAGGGCTTAAAAGATATGTGTGGGCATGTTTGTATGCATTTATGTGAGTGTGGTTTGTGTGTATGAGAGAGATTAGCACATGGCTTGACTGCAAAGTGTGTCCTTTAGCCTCACAGAAGCATTAGTGAGCATACTTAACAAGGCAATCATAGGCAGAGAATATAAGCACGACTTCAGCATTCAACAGTGTGTTTCTTATGTTGTTTTTTTTTAAGATAAATACAGTTGCTTCTGAAACCAAGGTAAATCCAGAATTCAAAGATGAAGTCAGTCATTGAAGCATATTAACCAACCCCATTCCAGCTCCTAAGCATGTTCTCCCCATTATAGACACCAGCTTACAAATTTCAATGCACAGTTCAGGCGTGGAAACTCAAATCAGAAAGGTCAATATTCTCAAATGATAAACAACAAGAAGAGAGTAATTCAAGCTATATTAGAAATATAAAACCTGGAGGAAAAAAAAACTCACAGTTTTCATGTTGAGCAGTATTGTCACCTGAAAGGATTTCAACTTGTATTCTTTTACAGGAGAAATTAAGGCACTGATATATTTCTGAATGGAGAAATGGAAGGGAAAGTGGAGAATGGATGGTCCAGGTTTCCATTGCTTCCAATGAGGTGTCATATCCCAGTGAGGTCATTTCCTGATTTCAAAGCATTCATCTGAACTGCCTCAGTCAGCCCTAGTGGTTATAACCTGATGTTTCTTGCAAGAGACATTGATCTCTACTTGTTCTACTTTTCAGCTGCACAAGCCCGCGATGAAGAAAAGTCCGGGTCTCTCTGACTATCTTTGGGCCTGGACCCTCCTTCTGAGCACATTGACTGGAAGAAGGTGGGGGCACTTTATTTTAAATCTGCATGAGAATTTCTGTAACTTTTTGTTTATTCTTTCAGGGGGAAGAAAATTGTCCTTGGATGAATTCATGACTAAGGGAATCCAAAAAAACTTAACTGCAATAAAATTCCAACTAAGAATAAAGAAGAGCAGTATGAAAAAATAATCATCTTATTTGCGTGATAGTTAGAATACACTTAACACGCTTTTGTTAAAGGAATGTATTCATTCAACATTTAAAGCTTAAATTGAACTTTTTACTGTTCAGTTGTAACTGAACAAAATAAGTTGTTTCCTAATTCATAGAAAAAGTTACTCCAATTAATGTCTGTGTACTATGTGAGTTGATTTTCCAACAAGAAAATTTCTAGCCAGTTGTAAAGATCATAGAGTAACTTGTGACTATATGAAAGTGGGAAGTTTAAAATAATATTTGTAATTTGAAAGTCATACGTCTCTATAAATGCATGTGCATATTATTTTGAAACCATTATTTGTGTAATCGATTGAGGTAGAATATGCCAAACAACTATTTGAGAACATTAAGTAAAACTGAACTTTCCCATTTAAGCATAACTGCTATGGAGACGAGTTATGATAAAAATTTAATAATGTGCTTAACCATATTCAAAATATTTACTAGTGATCAAATCAAGCATATAAACACATTATAGAAGCAATGATATAAATGACCAAAGAACCAAGAAGAGCTAAAGATTTTTCTTTATCTGCTTTTGTATTTCTTGC
This sequence comes from Panthera leo, assembly GCF_018350215.1. Taxonomy (NCBI): domain Eukaryota; kingdom Metazoa; phylum Chordata; class Mammalia; order Carnivora; family Felidae; genus Panthera; species Panthera leo. Next base: position 186,091,646 of record NC_056679.1, on the reverse strand, counting down.
GTAGTCTACTCCTATGGCCCATAAGAACGTTTTAGACGTATTATAAACACCTAAGGTTCTTCAAAATGTAATGGAAAGTGAACTCTCATGAATTAAGGCGGAGAGAAGCACTAGCTGGAAAGATATGAATTTAGGAGGATTTTTTGAGTTGGGAAGTTGTCTGTTTTTATTTTCTGCTATTGTGTATGGTAAATAATGACTTACCAGATAATAAAGAGATTCCCTATAACCAGATACTCTTAATCTGAGGAGTTAAATGTTATTCATTGCTTTTGAAAAATTATAAGAAGTGTTACTATTGTAATGACCTGTAGATGGAGTTAGTGCACAGCGTTTTATTATATAGTGGTTCATATGGAATCAAAATCAGGTACTGTAACTGACATTTCTTTTTGAATTATATTTTCAGTTTAGGAAACCTTACATTGGCATAAGTGTTTAAGAGCAATACATAATCTTGTTCTTTATCCTGGGGTTATTTTCTGACAATTACAACTGGACACGGTAAATTAGAAGTAGAGATAAAAGAATAACCTGATTAGAAAAATCCCATGAAATAAAGATTACTATTCCAGTTGGGATAGCAGAACTAGTTTTCTGGGAGGGAAGGAAAGTCTCTTTTGGCTTTTGTATGACAATGAATACAATTGCTGGAAATGGCATTTGTAAGATAAAACCAGAGATAAAAACATTTCCTGAATTTGATATAAGCTTAAACACAAAGAAAATGCAGGAAAAGGTAATAGACAACCGCATATTCTAGGAATCCTATCAACAATCTAATTGTGCTCTGTCACGTCACCCCATCTCATCTTTCCCCCTTCTTATTTCATGCTTTCTTCCTTAGACCCCTTGATCAGGCCTTCCTCACAACTTAAAGTGTACTAGCATTTCTTTTCCACCTTTATCAAGATGACCTTCCAATATCCTTGAAAGATGCATACATGGCAGTTCGTTTTGTGACGAGTTTTTATAAATAATTGCATTCAGACAACTATTTTTGCTTTATTGGTGTTATCTACTAATGAGACACCCTGGAAGACACAGAGCTCAGTAAAAATTTGATTTAAAAAACTAGTAAGATGTTTAATTTTGCCAAAGGAGAGTAAACTCTCAATCTATATGGTATAATGTTGAATTTAGGAGAATGAAAAATTGTTTCATAGAGGTACATTTCATATATTTAATATCATGAAGAGCTTTTAGTTTTAATAGCTTTATTAAATTCAAATTTTATCAGAAAAATGTCCATTGAATTTTGCCAATATAAAATTAAGTACCTTTTAAAAAATAGTCTTTGTTTTTGAAATGTTACTTTGATTATGTTTCTTGTTCTGGTCAAATAAGTGTATCCTGGTTTCAATTACTAATTTTTTACATTGAGCAGTAATATAAACAAACAAGAGTGAAGCCGAAAGCACATTAAGTTGAAAGTATGAAAGTGATATTTTTGTGGTGTTTCTTAGTTTACATTCTGAACTCGTTTTTCTTGTACTCAAGGTCAGAGCTATTATTGAAATATGTCAGTGAGTGTGATCCACCCTAAGATAGAAAACTCTTCTCTCAAAGGCTTTTGGAAGTGTCATCCTAATCATTACATAGAATATGATTCAATGAGCAAAAATGATAATGTGATTAATATAAGAAATACACAATATTTGAACTGTGGTCACTATGTGGTTGAAACTCAAAGATTAATGATAAGGGGTAGGAACTATACTTGCAAATGAAAAGATTTAAATAGAAACAATTACTCCAGGATAGAAGAATAGAATTAAAGTTTTAGACTAAAAGTTGAAGAAAACTGAATTCGAGTTTAAGCTCTGCTCACAAATAGCTGTGTTTTCTTAAACAAAATCTAATCCCACGCTACAGTTTACTAAACCATAAATTAAGAATATTGGAACATGTCTTTTTCAAGGTATCTTTTATTTTTAAGACAGAAATGATACAAATTCAATTAGAGTTTTAAATAGACACGTCACAAAAATTGGTTCATAAACCTTAGGGGAATGGAAATTACACACTGACTTGAAACTATAATTATCCTAAGAAACAAGTTTTAACTATTTGTCTCATCTAAATACCCTGAGAGAATATCAGAAGGACAAATATATATATATATATATATATATATGTATATGTGTGTACACATATACATATATATATATAAATATATAAAGTGGATTGAAGGAAGGTTATGTTGGTAGGTGAAATCTTAGACTAATGCTGCATGTTAATTAAATGAAAACAAAACTATTAATTTGATAGCTCATAAATACATTTTTTTTTAATTTTAGAAGAGGTTTGCCAGATTTTTTTTCTCTCCCTATCATGCATTAACATTCTTGCTTGCCCAGAGAAAACATGCATTATAGCATTGTATATGTGCTGAAATTTATACATGTAAAGAGACAAAACACATTTACTGTTATTTTGCTTACATAGAAGAAATAATAGAATAAAGAACTTACCATCTGTGAGAACAAATATGAGAAAATGGTAAAAATTAAAATCTTACTTTTTTTTTTTTTTTTTTTACTTTACCAAAAGGAATTTTCAAATTAAGATTCAATAGAAAAGAAGGTAGGAATATCCAGGGAAGGGTTTATTTGGAAAAAGGTTTTAATAGAAATGTATAATTTAGATTAATACCTGAATTTATGCTTTTTTTTCAGCTATGGACAACCCTCATTACAAGATGAACTTAAAGACAATACTACAGTCTTCACCAGGATTTTGGACCGACTCCTCGATGGTTATGACAATCGTCTGCGACCAGGATTGGGAGGTGGGTCACATTATTGTGTTTTTATTTTAGAGAACAGTATTAAATATTTACTAATGAAGCCTTGCTTTCCTTCTAAATGATAGAGTAATAAGAATGGCAGTATGTAGTTTAATGGACTAATCCTATTTTTAATAGATGGCTCATTGTTAACTCAATTTACTAAGGTAGTTCTGTGCACATACCTATATGTAGTAAAAGGCAGATACAAACTTCTCATAATTACATTAAAAATGTTACATTTGCTTGTCAATCATAATGTTTTCTGTGCAATGACTTGATTATCCAGGGGAAACATGAAGATAATTTTCTCCCTTCCAGCCCAAAGGCTACATCTACTTCATTTGGCATTGCTATGTTTGCATTGAATTCAAGTAGATTATCTCTGAGCCTAATGCTCTAAACATTTATTTTGGAATATTACATATTGATCCACTATTTTGCATTAGATTAGCACCAACTCTAGGATAAAAGGTGAATGTGATAGATGGTAATTTTTTTAACCATGCATTTGAACTTAAATCTCAATTTTCTGTAGTAAAAATATATTTTTCTTTCTTTACCAATTAATTGGTTACACTAATGAGTTTCTACTTAGGAAGAAAATAGCACTTAATAATACAATATTTATAAAAATAAGAGTAAATAGTGTTAGCTATTACACACTTTTTTTAATAACCTTTGAATAAGATAATTAACCAATCTTATTTAAACAACGACTAATGAAACAAAACAAAATATTGATCTAAGAGTAAAACAAGGGAAGCAAGGAAATAAATTATTGTTTAAAGTCACATAGGAAACGAAGGTGAGGATCCATGATTTCCAGCTATAGCTAATGCTACACTTTCTCTGAAGCATTTGTTAGCAACTATTTAACAGGAATATTTAAATTACAATTAAGTGGCAATATTAAGAAAGTCAGCTCTTCTTTACTTAGATAGCAAACATATACAAATAATAAGCTTAAGAATCCAAATTTTGATTTTAAAACTGAATGGTAGACTGCACTTACAGTCTATTTTTTTTTAATATTTTGAATAGTCTAATCACATAGATGGGGATCATGGGTCTGTTTTGAGGCTGCCAAATGCCCTTAGTGTCTCAGAGGTTTAAGAGGAACTGCTGTGTCAAAGACACAACTCAAATATATCTCAGAGGTCTTACCAGGTGTTTTTTCTTGTCAATTAAAACGTTCATTCTTACACATGCTGTACAAATTCCTTCAGGTGTGAATTCCACCTAGTTTTCCTTTTCTACATTCTTAGAAAAAAAATCTTAAGGAACAAATGTATTGTTAAGAAAATGGAGTGCATAACCGTGTATGTGATGTATTGCAGTAATGTTTGTGTATATCTAAACATCTCAATTGGCTTCAGGAAAATTGTCCTTAAATCATAAAATTTGAAATAAATTACAAAGACTGCAGGTAGGGGATGAATGTACAAAAAGAAAAACAGGATAGTGATATAACTTTTAGAAAAAAGACTTTCTAAGGTACTAATGGGCATGCATCTGATTCGTTTACTTCCTGCTCCATGACACCAGTCCTTACTAAATCAGCAGAATTTTATAATGCATCTAGAAACGTTGTTTTCATTCTGGCTTAGGAAATCCCATGTAATACTTCAACATATGAATATGAGTATCCTCTGTCAGCTTGGTGTGCATAATTTTCAGTTTGTGAAAGGATTTTTAAATATATACACACACACCTTTAATGATCAGCTGTGTGGTTGTATAATACACACATACACACACACACACACACACACACACACACACACACACCTTTAATGATCAGCTGTGTGGTTGTATTGTTGTTTGGAGTGTAAGTAATAGACCCTGACTGCTCATTGACATTTAATTATATATCTTAACTATTATAGACATGTGTATGTTAACTCTTTAATCAAATATAGTGTAAGCAGGAAGCATTTATCTACTTCTTATATGCATACCTGGGTCTTGGAGAGACACAGAACTCGAAGACATATAAGGTAGACTAAGAATAAGTTGAAAAGCTAATTTTCAAGAACTGAGATAATGGTAGATTTATTAACAGAAACAACTACATTGATTCACACTGCAACATTACTACTTTGTTACAATTTACTTTTAATACTGATTTAATGCCTCCTAATAACAAAAATAGACATGTATTTAAAGAACAGGAATAGTAGTTAGCCAAATGTAGTCGAGGTATATTCTTTTTAATTGAAATGGATAAAATGTGCTATGATAATAGAGAATTCAAGGACTCAAGAAAATTTAAAAGAATGGATGTGCTTTAATATTTGCTAAGATGACTTTTCTGATATTTATTATTCCTGGAAACAGTGATTTTAAGGATATGATAGACCAAACAATTTGAAAAATAGCTCAAATTTTTGCTTCTGTTTCTATTTTCTGTATCATCCTGGAATGTACTGTAATTAAATCTGCTAAACTTGAGAGTTATGAGGAAACTTTAATACTGACTCACTTAATTTTTGTTAATTTTCTTGGAGTGCAGTTTTTAGCCATAAGTGATATACTGGTATGTGTTTATTACATGTATCTCCTGAGTCATCAATATTTTTAAGTACATTTTGAAAATGTCTGTCTTTAGAAAACTACACCTTAAAATATTAAACATAGTTTTTAGATATTTTCGAAGACACAATCAGCTACAGAATTAGAAAAACATTACCCCCATGATTTCTGGATGCTATAAGCTGAAATTATTGAATGCATTTTCTCTGTAGTTATTTTAATTTCATTTCTTTACCATAGATTTGTGCGAAGTATAACATAAATTCCAGTAGATCTCCATTGCAAAAGTGTACTTTTGTTGTTGTTATTGTCACATGATCCATTTGCTTCTTTATCTACCCATTTTCACTGATGAAAAGTCCATGTAGACGAAATACTTGAAAGATTATCATTAGCTTCTAAGAGAGTAAAAGCTTCCTCTTAATAGCTTTGTGATCACAATTGAGGTAATCTCTAGCAAGAGAAATGGGCCCACTCTCTTCTCTATTAGGACAAAAGTCTGGTTTTATAAGAAGAGTAACATATGCAGAAGGCAGGGATGTTTTATTCTGAGTATCTTCCAAAGGTATAGAAATGTAATAAACTGAGACTCGAGACAAATGTAAGAAACTCTTGTATGTGCAAATTCATCACGACCTGTTTTTCAGAAAAACACACTGCCATCCGAAGGTATAGCAATACTCTTTGGAGACACACACAGTGGATCTAATAACTAAGCAACAAAATATGAAGCTTGGTTCATCTAGATGATAGAAACCAGTTTGCAGATATTGTTACACTATTTAAAAAGTCTACCTTTTCAGAGCCCAGAGAGCAATCCTGGGAAAATGATAGGATCACATAAAGAAATATACCCTGGAAGGGATATTCATTCTTTCTTTCTTACTCTTTCTTTCTTATTCTTTCTTTCTTTCTTTCTTTCTTTCTTTCTTTCTTTCTTTCTTTCTTTCTTTTTGTAATAGAAGAAATAAAAAGGAATACAATGATACAATGTGTGGAATTCTAATGATAGAATGTACTTTAGTCAGGAACAAAAGAGAACAATAAGTTTGCCATGTTTATATTTTATTTTTTAAACAAATTTTTAACGTTTATTTATTTTTTGAGAGACAGAGAGAGACACAGCATGAGCAAGGGAGGGGCAGAGACAGAGGGAGACACAGAATCTGAAGCAGCCTCCAGGCTTCGAGCTGTTAGCACACAGCCCGACATGGAGTTCCAAACTAGGAACTGTGAGATCATGACCTTAGCCAGAAGTCTGATGCTCATCCTACTGAGCCACCCAGGCACCCTTGGCCATGTTCATATTTTAAATACAAAGTTAATGAAGAAACCTTTAAATAGACTCAATTTGAAATAATCAGTAGCCAGAAAATACAAAACAAAACTGTCAGAAATTGTGGGATTCATTCTTATTTACAAATCTCTTTTTTTGAGGGCAAGGTATAGAGGGCTGTTTCTTCTTTGAACTAGGGACTAAAGCATGTTTTAGAAAGGCTCTTGCCCAAAGCCTGGTCATTACAGAATACAATCGTTGGGGGAGGGGAGAAGGTAAAAGCCAGAAAGAATGGCAAGATGAGAAACAAAAGGTTAGATAAGAAAGGTGAGCAAATTGGGCATTGAAAATAAGGAGAGGAGGGGAGCCTGGGTGGCTCAGTCAGTTAAGCATCCCATGCTTGACTTCAGCTCAGGTCATGATCTCATGGTTGTGGGATGGAGCCCCACATAGGAGCTGAGCGTGGAGCCTACTTAAGATTTTCTTTCTTTCTCTCTCTCTCCTCTGCCCCTCCCTGCCTCTCATAAATAAATAAATAAATAAGTAAGTAAATAAAATGAAAATAAGAAGAGGGAAGTGAGAGGGATAGAGAAGGTAAAGGAGAAGAACACAGAGAAGATGGTAAAAGAGAGGAATCTGTGTTATGAAGATTGGTAGGCTCACATGTTCCTTGATTAATCGAGATTCCTCTTCTCTCTTTAAATCAGGACCAAACCAAACACATTCTGAGTTCACCTTCTGAAGGTTTCTCCTTATTGGCTATGATTAAAATATATTAATGAAACCTGAATTTTCTCCAGCTTCCTAAAGCGTTAAATGATGCAGCCCCTGAATTGCAACTGTCTGAGTTAACATTTGGCCACTATCACATTGGTTCCCCCCTGCACTCTTGGTGGGGGACAAAAACAACCCATAAACATAGATCCCAAACTCAATTCTGAAGGGAGGTTTCAGTGTTTAAGGATAGGTAATGCCCTTCCAGTGACATCCTTTCCTTTTGCACAGCCTTCTATATAGGCTACATTTTATCAATAATAGGACAAAATCCCAGGGTGAGCAGGGCTGATGTTTGCAGTTTATTGTCTGGAACATAACACCAGGCTGAGGGGCTGCCCTTCTTTCTGTTCACAGGCTTCTTAAGCATCTTGCTTACAAAAGACCTTTTCTTCTATAAACAATTTTATTTCACTCCTTGGAAAACTGATTAAGGTAAAACCGTTTCTTTAAGTTTATTTATTTATTTTGAGAGAAAGAAAGCATAAGCACAAGCAGAGGAAGGTCAGAGTGAGAGGGGGAGAGAGAGAATCTCAAGCATGCTCTGTGCCGTCAGCGCAGAGCCAAAGCTCGGGGCTCCATCCCAAGAACCGTGAGATCATGACCTGAACTAAATAAACTCCAGAGCAGGCCCGCTTAAGTGCTCAACTGACTGAGCCATCCAGGTGCCCCAGGGTAAAACCATTTTTAATGGAACTCTAAAAGGATAGTGCCAAAGGAATGATATCTTTCTTGGTTGAAGCACATTTTGAAAGGATTACAGAACATTTTTGACTCTCTCCCTCCCTGTAACAGTAGTTTCTAGAAATAATATAATTTCTTAATTTTGCCTTAGGTTTAACCTCAATGAATAACATCTAGGGTGATGGATGCCTCTCAAAGACTTCATCATTAAGCCAAAAAGATGAAGATGGTAAAGGAAAGAGAGTGAATGCATACTCATCACGTGACAAACCTAGGTGGATGGGAGAAGTAGAGAGCTAGATGAGTAGATAATGTACTTTACTTATCCCTTCTACACCCTTAAGAGATATTTAGTTAAGATTTTCTCCTTTTTCCATAAGTCTTATAGATTTGGGGTTTTTATTTATTTACTTCTCTCATATTTTACTTGAATATATCATTTAGATGAATATTTGGAACTGGAATATAATTGGGGTTTTTCTCTCAAGGTAATCTTTTTTAAAAGTACTAACATAATATTTAACAACCAATCTTATGCTTCAAAGCAAACTTTCTCCTTAACTTTCTAATTTTCCCAATTTTGGATTTGTTATGCTATATAAGACCTTTTAGACTTCTTTTAGCCCAATTATTGCAAGAGATCTCAGCTTTAAGATGCAAACGTCTCCGACTAAGGAAGGTGACTGGCTTGGATATGTGCACAGCTGGCAAAATGGTGTTAACTCCTTGGAGAATTAGTTTAGGTTCTTTGGTTACGGTTCTTTCTACATCAAAATAAGTAAAGGTGGAAAACTAAGTGCTCCGGAAAAAAAGCAAATCGACTTTTGTGAAATTTTGTGTAACTTTGTAAAGTTTAGGTGATTGGGGGTAGAGAAAGCAGTATGGTTTACCTCTTTGTCAAAATTCAACTTTGTATTATTTGTATTATTATTTGTATCCTGTGTGATGATGATATCAGAAGCAACCATTTTATTCATGTTCAACAGAAGCTAACACATACATTTTATATTTATATTAAACAGCCAGAATTGCAAAAATTAAGAGGCTGAGATATTAAGAGGACAATGTGGTGGCTTTTGACAGAATAGAAAGATTCTAAGTTACTGACAATATCCAAAACAATTTAAAAGGTTAGATTCATCCAGTACTTTTTGTTGGTGGTAGTGGTGTTATATTTACGTTGCCAGATAATGGTCTTTGGTATTGTCTTTTGAAATTGGACTCTGGGATCCTTTTCTCTGAATTTGCTGTAGTTTTATCGGGTGCTTTTAATGTGAGGTATGAAACCGATGCTCAGACTTTGGCATAATGCAATCCATTTCCCCAGAAATACTGTATCCAGACATTCCATAATTCAGTTGAATTTTTGAGAAAAAGCAGTTACCAAAAACCCAAGAGGAATTGTTAAAATGAACAGAGAACACCTTTTAACCTTTCCTGGCTGAGATCTCCAGTCAGTTCCTGAAGCCAGCTTGTCTAATGAATCCAACCTAGATACCCAAAGGAATGTTGTAGTATGTTTAGAAACTTTCTACTCTCATCTTTTCCTATTGTATATAAATCATCTTCTGATCAGTGCCAAGAAGTTCCTGAGATGAAATGTAGCTACTGAGATTATGCTCAAGTTATAAAGATCAAGTTATTAGTGAACAGCTGCAGTTTATTTTTTGTGCAGTTACTTTTGAAATTTTTATAGTTTTTATTTCTCATCTTGATTCTACAACCAATGTAGAATATTTTTAAAAATGTTTTCTGTAGATGATTGTGCTTTTTTTCAGGTAGAATCTGAACTCGTTCTTTGAAAAATAATGTTGTAGTGTTTCTGAGATGAGAAACTCTGCCATTTTGGAAAATTTAAGAGAAAACAAAATCCTAAGTGGATGTCATATTCCTCCAAGAGTGCTATAGTTTCGTCTCATGTAACTAAAATGCTATCATGCAAACAGGAAGTATGATGCCTCAAAGCTATTACAGGTTATACAGTCTTGTTCAAGACTTAATATAGACCAAAAGAAACCCATTTCTCCAGCACAACCATCATATTCTTCTCTAAAGGTTACCCTCTCCCAGTAAAAACTGCCTATAATATAAGGAAGAAAGGAGGGAAATTCTCAATGGAAATGAGATTAATCCCTGCCACAATAAAATTTATTTATTTATTTATTTTTGTCCTGGAAGATACCTGTATCATTTGAGTACTTTGAATCTGAAAACATGAAAGGATTAGGGATTGATTAGATATCTTGAAATGTGAGTTTCTACCCCATATCCAGATATAGTGGCTGTAGGCAGCCACAATTAAGTAGCTCTACATATCAGCTAGGGAAAGTTGCCAACTATTCTAAAGAATTTAGGGAATGAAAATGAAGGATAGGGAGCAAAAATGTTGCCCCAGGCATATTGGCAAGGAGTTGAAACATTGTCCATTCCAAGAGTACACACTGATGTTTATGTAGGGAGCCCAGAATATTTTCAATTTCCAAACAGGACTATTTCCAAGTGGGGTTTTAAGATATACTTTATTATGATGACTAATGTTAGTCCATTTAGTCTCCATATAGTGACTGCCTCTCTGAATTAATAGACAAAAAGTAACTCAAAGGAGGCAATAAACCTCCCTCATAAGTTATAAGTCCACAGAACAGGGCCTAGTGAATATTACTCTGAGTTCTTCAGCAGACAGCATTTCCAGGAAAAATATGGCCAGTACCATATTAAATAAATTATTGGGATAGGCATTCCTAATAAACCACCACCTGTAATTCTTCACTGTTGATTCCCTCTTCCATTTTCTTTATTACACTCTTATAATGCATTATTCACACAGCATCAGCTTTCTTCTTAAATTGCAAGTAACATCATTTCACCTCATTACCCAAAGGCTTCTTATTGAATTAGAATAAAGGTCAACTGCTTGGTAAAATGCACAAATCTCTTTAGGTGTGGCCCCACTTGCATCCAGAGTGTCATCTTTTACCATGACCATCAGCATCACCAGACTCCAGATATATTATTGGATTTTCTGTTTCTTAAACATCACACATTTATTCTCACCTTAGATCTTGTTCTTTCTGAAAACTCCTCCTTTAATTGTCTTTCCCTTTCTGCTCATCCTTGAATATTTCTCATTATTGAGGTCTCAGTTCAAAGTTATCTCTTCAAAAGTCATTCTTTCAGAGCATGTATAATGATCTGAAATTAATTAGTATAATTTGTGTATGTGTTTGTATATAACTACGATCTACCAATCTACATTTCTAATCTATCATCTATTTATCCCATCTATGTTTCTAATCTATCTAAAATGTTTTCCCCAAGACTAAAAGATAAACTACAGAATAGGAACACTTACACTTTTTTTTCACAATATTACTATAACTTGGGACAGTGCCTGCCTGACATTTAGAAAATGCTCAATAAACATTTTCTGGTTAAATTAATGTACCCAACAAACGCATCTCAAAGTGTTTTTGGCATCAAATATTATTCCACCCTTACTCCAGTGTGATATAGTCAACTGTACAGGTATTATTTCTTCACTGAAAAGGCAAGAAAACAGGCTCAGAGAGATTAAAGTATTGTACCTGCAATCACACAGCTTGTTCTCCAGGAGAATCAGAGTAAAAATCTGAGTGTTTTGACTTTTAATCCAATGTGCTTACTTCTTACTATACCACACTGCTTTTCTCATTTCTGCCTCAAGCACTAATCATCTTTTCGAATTATCACTTAAAAACATCTGTTATTTCAATACTTATCAGCAGGATATCAACATTGTAAGAAATCCCTGGTAAAAACAAATTTACTGCTGTCTAGCAGCTATAGAGTGTATAATATAGTGTGTGTGTGTGTGTGTGTGTGTGTGTGTGTATGTGTATGTATATATATATTTCTGTGTGTGTGTGTATATATATATAAAGCATATAAATGTATATAAATCATATATATAAAGCACATAAAATACTTATATATATGTATGTAAAGTGTATCTTTGAAGGTTATGCTTCTTTAAAGACTGATTTTGATTGGTTTACTTATCATTATAAATTTTATTTATGTTGATATACTATTTTAAGATATCCCCAGGGCACCTGGGTGGCTCAGTTGATGAAGCATCTGACTCTTTTTTTTAATTTTTACTTTTTTTTTAATGTTTATTTATTTTTGAGAGAGAGAGACAGAATGTGAGCAGGGGTTGGGGGGAGGGACAAAGAGATGGGGAGACACAGAACTTGAAGTGGGCTCTAGGCTCCATGCTGTCAGCACAGAGCCCAACGCGGGGCTTGATCTCAGGAACTGTAAGATCATGACCTGAGCCAAAGTTGGACACTTAACCGACTGAACCACCCTGGTGCCCCAACACCTGACTCTTGATTTCAGCTCTTGATTTCATGATTTCACATTCATGGTATCGAGCCCCGTGTCATGATTTCTCATTCATGAGATCGAGCCCCGTGTCAGGCTCTGCACTGACAGGGCTGAGCCTGCTTGGGATTCTCTGTCTCCCCCTCTCTCTGCCCCTCTCCTGCTCACAAGCACATGTTCTCTCTTTCTCTATCTTTCAAAATAAATAAACATTAAAAAAAGTATCCCCAACCACTGTATTCATCATCATCATCATCATCATCATCTCATTTTACATGATTCCACATTTATCCCTTTGACACTTGAACATACATATAAATTTACACAAATTTTAAAGACTGTTGATCTTTTTTTTTACAGTGGACAGAGATAGATTACTGTGAAGAATATACTTTAAAAAATTTATTTGCTAATTAATCTGCTCTTTGAACGTTTCCTCCAGCTGAGTTATTTTAATTGATTTCCATTTTCAGACAATTTCCTAGTTACATAAGGGGTCCATTCATGTTTAACTTTGGCTAGCTGTAAAATCATTCCAGCTGAACTTTATTAGAAGTTCCTGACTCATGTTGTGTGCTCTTAAGTAGAATATTGGAAACATAAAAATATCTTCACTTTTCCTCATGAGATCCATAGAAAGGCCTTGAGTATTTTCTAGATGTTTCTAATAATACTTTAAGAGTCCAGTGCAATGTCATATATATATATATGTATATATATATATATATATATATATATACACATATATATATAAAACAGGCAAGTTAACCATGTCACTTTTTACAGTTTGGGTAAAGTACATTCATAACAGTCCTCATTCTTGAACCTTTGCACTCTGAATTATAAATCTTCTGTCTTAAAGAACAATGACTTCACTTATCACTAAGGAAATTGCTGGTGAGCTGGAGTGAAAGACATACTTTTGGTCAAAGGAACCTATTTCTTGTCACTGAAATTGTACTCAACTGAACGAGAATGTGGTTTGAGGATAATCATTAGGTATGTATTTGAAAAGGAAAAACGAAGGAAAGGAATACATAAGATGTTAGCAGTGGATTTATGTAAATGGTAGTATTCTAGGGAGTTTAATTTTTTTATGTTTTTTTTTGAAATTTCCAAACATACTATGAAGATTTAAAAAATTAAATAAACAACACGATGCATTCTATTGGCTTCATGTTTACCCAAAAGCTTTTGTAACATTTTAGAGCAGCATTCCTAGATAAGTTTGGGAAATACGGGGCTAAACAAGGTTGATCGCATTTATTTAAAACATGACATCTTAGAGACATTGGCACGCTAATATTCATAATGAATCTTCCAGAGGCATGCATAATAAACAGTGGAAACTGGACAATCACAAACAGCCAATGAGAAATCAAAGAAAACTGTTTGGGTATGCGGTAAGGAAAATATTTTAGAGGGGAAAATACAGAAGGTGTTGTTTCCTTTCTCTAGTTAATCTTATCCCAAGGTCCAGATGGCTTCCTGGATTTCACTGCATTGTGCTTGGTGCCATCACCCACCTCTTCCATTCAGTAGTTGAGTGGTCCCTGCAGGCCCCTCCCCCACCCCCAGGCAACTTCAGTTTGGGGACTTGGAAATTTTGCTACCTTAACCTTAGGGTTTGTGACTATGTTTGGAGGAGAAACAGGATGAACAGAGAGCAAAAATCAGAAACTCTTTAAAGATATCTGTATGGTTAGAGTGCAGGGTGAGGTCATTTGAGGGATTCATGAGGTAAGGGCTCTTGGTCAGGGTACATACCTGGGAATATTACAGTGGTGACTTTTGGGAAATATCAGAGGGAGGTAGCTAGTGCAAAATAAGATGAAGCACTTGAAGATGATGAACTGGTATGGTAAGTATACTTAGGGGTAGGGATAGATAAAAGATTAAAGAAATATACTTTCAAAGTGTGATTATAGCCATTTGTGTGAACTGCTTTGCATTTATGCCTAACCTCTATATGGCACACTAACAATTATGTGTGGCAATAAATGTATGTAAACTTAACCATGTTTTACATTCTATTTTATTGTTACAGTAATCTTTATAAATAGGCTGTTTGGTCTTTATAATTTGTTAGTTATATAGCATCGTCATTTACTAACAATCTAAAACAGCAAGGGGAAATGGCCCATATATTTAGAAAGTGGATATCTCACTTCTTTGCAGTGCTTTATCATGCTAGATTAAACAGATTGGTTGCTCCTAAAACATCTGCTAAGTCAATTTTTGTAAAGCTACTAGCTACCTTGGGGAGTTACCATGAAGTGCAGAAATTATGCCCTGCCTGCACCCAAGAAATAGATAATGGTGATAAAGGAGTTCAAAAAACTACCCCACACTGCCAAGCAGTTGCAAGTGTGCAGACAGGGATTCATATATATTTCCTAAATGAACATGCATTTAATAGTGGATCCCTGCCACAAAAATAAAAATGAAAGAATGGGCATCATTTTAATTCTGCAGATGTCTCTCAGATCTATAAGGTATTCACTGTAAGTCTTACAGTTTATAATCTGCAGAGAATCAAAACTCAGCCTTAGAAACAAAATTAGGTTGAGCCATACAGTTAGAAAAATAAATAAAATAACAGGATGATCCAACTATTTCAAGACTTATGTAGAAAGAAAATACAGACATTAATTTTTTCTCTTATCACACAATTTGGAGTGCTTTTAATTGCAAGAAATTAATCTGTAAATAATAAAGAAAATTATTTCCTATAAGGAGCATACCTGGTATTCAAAGAATTAGGATGCAAATATGCCCAACTCTATATTATCTGTTGTCTTTCTTTTTGTATTGTTTTCATGACAGTAAGTGCATATTTTGTCATATCAAAGAAAGTCCAAGTGATGGTTCCTTTGCTTCAACTAGAAAGGAAAATGCTGAAAGAGAAAGGCCAAAAATGAGCTCAATTAATAAAATAAATTCTAGTTTTTGTGAATAGATAGCATACATTTTTCTTTTTATTATTGTTTTAATTCGAAGTCAGGCCATGACATTCTAATAAAGTATGAGCTCTAGATGGAATCTTAAGAAATAGCAGATGTTTAGGCTAAGGAAAAGAATTAGTCTAGTAAAAAATACTTTTGGAGGGGCGCCTGAGTGGCTCAGTCGGTTAAGCGTCCGACTTTGGCTCAGGTCATCATCTCATGGTTCGTGAGTCCAAGCCCTGTGTGGGGCTCTGGACTGACAGCTCAGAGCCTGGAACCCGCTTCAGATTCTGTGTCTCCTTCTGTCTGCCCCTCCACTGCTTGCAGTCTGTATCTCGCATTGTCTCAAAATAAATAAACATTTAAAAAAAATTAAGAAAAAAATACTTATGGAAAGAGAGTGCAATAAAAAGAAAGAGATGTGTGCACTGGGAAAATAACTGCAGAAGGGGAGAGGATGGGGGCAGGTAGAAGAGGCAAATGGTTATTGCAGCTTAGACGTTGCTGATGGCTGTGAAGGAACAGTGAAGGACAAGTGAAACACTTGCTGTAGAATGTTAACACTGATGTTGGAAATAAGTTCTAAATACATAGCTCTATTTTCTTTGTCTCAAACTATGTCCTCCATTTTGAAGTTTTTAAAGGGTAAATCCCAGATAATTCTTACATCAAGGGGTTCATTTAAGCATTTTGGAGCCAACGAAATTGTTAGCCAAAAAAAAAAAAAAAAAAAAAAAGAATAGAAAGGAAAAAAAAAAAAAGAAATATTGGATTGGTTGTTGAAGGGATTATCTGTACCTCCAACTTAGATTATAATTTGTGGTACACATTATGTGTAGTATATAATAAGACATTCTTGAGAGAAATTTATACTGAAAGTATTTACTGTTTGCAAGTGACTTGCTCAAAGATAAAATTCTTGATTTTCAAAAGAATTCATTATTGCATATATCAGATCACCTTCTTAATGTCCTACCTTTGAGATATAAATGTCCTGATAAATAAAATGAGTAGCTTAAGATACTGGGCCATTAGTTCTCAGAGCTACAGTTGAAAATGACAAAGCCACCCTTTTCATTCTCACCTCAAACAAATTGTGTCCTTATATGAAAGCAACATTTTTCAATTTTTGGAGGGAGGGGGTACTATTTCCTTCAAAATTTCTGTGTTGAGTTGTCACCTAACTACAATAAATATGTTTTGTTGGTTGATATATATGCCTCAGAGATTAATAAAATAAAACCACATTGAACTTGAAATGGAATCTATTAAAGGAACTTTTTCTGTGCCAATATATGTCCTTCTTATCCTCAAAATTGAAAATATTTGTATAGGTTGTCAGATTTTTCCCAGGGAGTAATTTGGATAGTTCAGTTATGATTTAGTGCCAGCAAGCAGTCATTTGTAAAACATACCCTTGAGTCTTTAAAGAGTTAATAAAGTTTGCTGCAGTATACTATATACTTCCCAAGAGTATCCTAAATACCTGGAGGATCTGGTGAGCTCTGTAAGAATGTTTAAGCTGAAATCATACCCATATGCTAATGTTGTTATGACAATGTGAAATGGCTTGGTATCATTTAGGAAAGTGTGTCCATTATTGAAGAATTCATTAAGCAGCCACTGACTCCTCCAAGGAGTCTGCCTCCCAAAGTGGCATATTTGGGCTGCATTCTCCATTGAAAAATATTAACTGTGAAATTTCATGTGTAAGCAGCAAATTATCAGGACTACACAGTGGACCAATTTTAGAAATAGCTAATCAAAGCCAATAAATTTCCCATTTGGGTGTGAGTATGTGGTGGTGAGATCTAATAAGGACTATTGATGGACATTCACTGTCCTCATTTCCTGCTTCATCAGAGCGTGTAACTGAAGTGAAGACTGACATCTTCGTCACCAGTTTCGGCCCTGTTTCAGACCATGATATGGTAAGTGACACTACATTTTTGGTTTTCTTGGTATATTTTCTAAATTTAACTTTGGAAAGAAAAGTACAGACCAAGTATGTCGAAAATAACTTTAAATAGCTTGGCTGTATCTTTGTGTCTTTCCATAAGTGTAATATGTAATATATACTTACATATAATGTATAATATTAGCATAATAGGAATATATTAGACAGAGAAATAATTAAAATAAAACACACTGGAGGGAAATGTTTAGCTTCACTGCAAAAGACATTCATTTAATTATTACCAAGAAGGAAAATAAAACTAATACATACCTGTTCTTTCTTTTCCCAACCCAATAAATTAACATGGATATCTCTTCTGTCTGATGGGAATTGGTAAATCAGTAGAGCTCTCAGGATGTTATGTAATATTTGTGAACTATAGAAGCCAAAAAAATCATAAAGAAGTCATGAAGACATATTGTTATGAATTTTTCAAAGATCTATTTGTTGAATATCATTTTTGAAATGCCTTTTTGTTGACACCATCTTTACATAAGAGTTCTCTCATTTCAGAGTAGTTCAGATGATTCAGAATAAAAATTACAGAAAGTATCAATTTATTCAGAATAAAAATTACAGAAAGTATCAATTTAGACCAGCATTTCCCAAAGTGTGGAAGCTCACAATTTGGCAGGGTAAAAGCTCTGATAAATCCCGAGGTAAGGAAACCTGTTTAACTACATTTAAGCTAGTGTTTTTCCAATCATATTTGCCTAAAACCTTTTATATGATACCTGTTGACATTCTGTAGACCTAGTATTCTGTGAGTCAAACACTGGGGAGTGCTGGCTCAGGATAATTACATATGTTAGATCTTAACACAGGTTGAGAAATGTACCAACTATGGCAATTAGAGTCAGCAGAACATAAGAGAGACAGCAGAGTAGTAGATAAGAATACAGATTTCTGAACCAGAACGCTGCCTGGGTTTATAATTCCAGCTTCTGCACTTATATTTTATATTGTTGTATTCTTGGAAGTTCCTTAATATCTCTTTGCCTCAGTTTCTTTACATGTAAGATGGTAGTAATGATAATACTTCATGGGGTTATCACAAATATTAAATGAATTCATACATGACAAGCACTTAAAAAAATCTTTCCTATAGGAAGCACTCAACAAATGTCAGCCATTATTACTATGCAAGAAATAGAGATATAAAAGTATCCACAATTGTGGATTTATTCCTTTGGCAACTTATTACAGTGGTTGGTTTGTAGACCACTTTATTGAAATGTTGTGTTCTACAATAGTTTTTTGCTAAACTGATCACTCTCTGAGAACGTCTTGTGATTCTCCCATGTTGGAATTCTGTCTTACAACACTATTCTCTTATGCTACTACTCTAATTAAGAACATTTAAAAGATCCCAGTCAGATTTAAGGTCAGATTTAAACTTCCCTGCCTGTATTTCATACAGTCCATAGATGATGCTACTACTCATCCTCACTTGTTCCTAACGTTGACTATTTACTTTAGTTATTTGCTTACATACTACTTTCTGTGAGGCAACACCACAGGGGGGTGAGTGAACTTGCCTAGGATTCAGGCTGGCTGAATTCAAATCTTACCACTACCAATATAACCTTGGTAAGTGAGTAAGCCTCAAAGTACTAAAATGGGTATACTATTGTAATTGCCCATCCTTATAAGATAGTTAGGAATTTTAAATGACCTATATAAAGTGTTCATAGACAGTGCTCAATAAATAATAGTTACTATTTTTGCCTCTGAACTCCTTATCATGCCATGTACCCTTCATGGAAATTCCCTCTATATTGTACCCATCTAAATCCTATGTTTCTATAAAGGCCCAAATCAAAACCTAAAAGATTAATGAAAACTTTTTTTTACCAATCCAATAATGGATTAAGTTTCCCTTTCTGCATTCTAGTCACATTTACTGATGGTAAAATAACAACTTAGCTCTTGGTCTCATTTATAACAATACTTTGTAAAGTTATTTCTCTTATATAAATGTCTTATTTTCTTCAAGTGATGCCAAGAAATATAAAGACACATTTGTTTCATATCCCTCACAGTATCAGTGCATCGCTGGGCTGCAGTATGTGTTGACTTACTACTTATTTAGTGATAGGTTTAGGAGTCTACATTGTCTTTAAAAAAATACAGTCTTATGGGACTCAATAAATAATGCCCTCTTTCCTATGTGAGTTCTGAGCCTTTTTAGAAATAAGGTAATAGAGTAAGGGGTTTGGAAAATGAGAATACCATCTTTATTACTAATGATGGTGGTACTGCAGGAGTAGCTTATAACTGCAGAAAAGTAGGTTTGCAGACAGTAAACACCAGAATCAGCTAGATTACCACCTAGTTAACAGGCAACACTTTGGCCTCCCTCTGTTAAGGCATAGACTGTCTATGTAAAACTTCTAGCATAGAGAAACAGCCGAATTTATGAGTCTTATGGACAGCGCAGAGCAGGAAGAGGCTGAGATAGACAAGATTGATTTCTCCTTCCAAATTTACCCATCAAATTAAATTATTCTTCCTCCTCCCCTCCCTAAATAGAAGGGTATGAGGGAATGGGGAGCATTCAGAAGATTTTGCACTGCTGAAGCTCTCTTCTCATCAGTGGAAACATTGAGAGGGGATGAAGCATTACAAACATCACACACTAATAATGATATTATTCCTCCTCCTCCTCCTCATTATTATCATTATCATCATCATAATGAAAAATGAATATTCTCTATCTCTGGCATCTTTCATAATGCCTCACATAGAGTAGATGCCCAATAGGAGTTGTTAAGGGACAGTGTTCAAGTAAGGGTATATGCAATCAAAAACTTCTCTTGAAAATATTTGATATACTTTTGAGTCATCGGTTTAGATTGTGATTTAAGGAACCACAGTTGTTTGTTCGTTTGTTTGTTTGCCTGTTTGTTTTTGTCTTGGACTAAAGGTGCATGCATTAACCCTATGATTATCATGAGTTACTTTTCATACATGGCCTTTGTCATATATCAGATAGGAAGAAGGAACAGAGTGTCTAAGCCAGTTATACTTCTTATTGCCTAAAATTCCAGAACCAGGCGATGTTTGAATTGTTCTGTCAAAGGACAAAATTAGTCAGGTCTACAACTGATATGCTAAGTGGCTAGTGGAAATTATACTTGGCCAATTCATTTGGGAAGATTACTTATTTAAACCACATTATGGGAGGGGCGCCTTGGTGGCTCAGTCAGTTAAGCGTGACTCTTGGCTTCGGCTCAGGTCATGATAACACAGTTCGGTTCGTGGGATCGAGCCCCGAACTGGGCTCTGCACTGATAGTGCTGAGCCTACTTGGGATTCTCTGTCTCTCTTCTCTCTCTGCCCCTCTTTTGCTCTCTCTCTCTCTCTCTTTCAAAATAATTAAATAGACAAACAAACAAACAAAACTTTAAACCACATTATGGGTGAATTATGCATAAAGAGCAGTAAAGTATGATTTAGAGGCTATTACTATTAGAAGGCCAAATGAAAAGGCTATTTTTCAAGACCAGAAAACTTCATAGTTTTTAAAATGAGAATTACTAAAATATGTAATTAATAATAAACACTATTGAATGTTTATAATATGTGAGGCACCATGCTAACAGTTTTATAGATCATATTTCATCTAGTAACTCATACTGTGTATTTTACCTACGTATTATTATTATTATTATCCACATTTTCCAGAGGAGGAAAGTGACCTATCTAGGTAGCAACTGGAACCCAGGCTCTGTGTCCCTAGAGACTCTGCTGCTCCCAAGGCATCTGACTTCATCTGGAATAGAAAACAAAATTAGGACAACTCCTTAGCTTTATTTTAAAAACCATTAATTGGCAATCAAACAGCACATTCCCAGGGCACTAGGTTCTGACAGAAATATCTAGGCAGCACAATCACAGAGCCCTGTTTTCCATGGTGCTTAAAATGTACGAAGTCAGAGCACACACAGATGGTAATAGCTGGTGCGAGTGGGAACACTTCCACACAATATTTATTTAGAAACATATCGGATGTTTTATCCCAGTCTTCAGAATAAGACTCAAATTCTACAGGGACCACTGTATTGGACAGGGTCACTTGGAGAGACTTTTCACTTGGATGGTGGGGGCTGGAACACCGGACCTTGAACAGATTCTTCACCAGAGCTTCCTCTTTGTTCAGACAGTCTTCTCTAGAGTCTTTTCTTGTGCCTTCTGATTTTTCTTTGCTTAGTTATGACCACCTCACTTTCCTCAGGTTTCCTATCCTGCTACCTGTCCAAACAAATAGCACTTTTTCATTCCCAGTGACATTGAACTCTAGTCTAAATCTGTGTTGATTAGAAACAAACAAAAAAAAATTGGGAGACAAATAACTTCTAATGTTTACTGAGAACTTCCTATGTTTCAGACATTCTTGCAAGCTATTCACTTGCATTAACTCGCTTCTCACAATAGGCCAGTGAAATCAGTACTGCCATGATCCCCACTTTCTAGGTCAAAAACTGGAGTTTAGAAAGACAAGAAATGACCTAAAGTCATATATCTGGAAGACAGACAATTCAGTTCTAATTAGCAAGTTTGGAACTTATATCCATAACCATCATGCTATGTAGGGGTCTATTTCCTCTCTCTTGTTTCAGCTTCCTGAAGAAAGCACTGGCCCATCCTGGCCTAATGAACTCTGACCCTGAGGGTTAGGTCATGCCAAGAGCCACCTGCCGCTCCCATGGCAACATTGCAGGGCCTTTCATAGAAAATGAGAAACCAACTATTTACACTCTTGATTAGATGGGTTTTGATCACTATCAAGTGCTTTTATTTCAGTTTTCATTTCTACTTCGAACTGAAGGGAACGTGGGAATCAAAGCTTATCCAGTTAATTTTCTGTGTGTGTGTACCTGTTTGTGCCACCAGTACGGTATTTGAAGGGAGAATTTCATAAATGAATTTGGGCATTTCAATGTCTGCCATTAGCACAGGTAAGTAAAGCTGGTTGTAAACATGACAAATATGTAAAAAAAGCAATTTGGCAAGTTTTGACATAATTTTTTGGAATCATTGGCTTTGGAATAGAGCTTGTTAAAGATTTGATAATAAATACATTTTAAGGTTTTTAAAATATTTAACATTTCATTTTCAAAGATCTCCTTGGAGTGAGTAAACAAGCAAAGTTGTTGGATTCATGGGAATATGGTCAGTCTAGGCATCCTTGAAATCTTGATTTACAAGTGACTATTCCCTCTACTGTTTGACAGGGTAAAGTAGTTCAGTTGGACAGAAAATAGAGCTTATGTGGCTGATTCCTGAGTAATAGAAATATCATCATTATCATATCCCTATCTCATAAGCCTGTCTGTTGTCCAGAGAAGAGAACAAACACAGCTCAGGGTAAATCCTTCCATTTGCTTTCAGGGTAAGCACTGCTACTCTGTATCACTTCCCCATGTAGCCCATAGGCTCCCTCCCCATTTCTCTCCTCATGGAAAATGCCTTTCCAAGCCCATTGCACTACATGAGTTTCCCTTACAGCATCCAAATCTAAACAGCTTCTCCCTCTGCTAAATTAAAAGATGCTTAACAAATGTTTCTTGGTGAGTAAATTCCTATGTCATGTATCTCAGTGCTTTTTCACTTCACACTTCCGGACACAGGAAAACCTAAGCAAAAATCAAGGTATTTTCTCTTGCCCACAAAAATAAACTGGCATTATGTCACACTTCCTTGTCGCTGTCTCAATCAGCATTTAACACTATGCCTGACGTACTGTAAACTATGCAGTAATAATTGTTAGCTACTTGATCAGTAAGAGCTCAGCAATGCCAAACATGTGGCCGAAGCATAAACCTTTACTCAGTCTTTACCCAATCTTACTTAAACCCTGAGAAAGAGACAGGTGGTTAAATTCATGCACAAAATGTCTATACACAGACATTATATATTCTGCATGTTTTAAGATTATATGTATAAGATTAAAAACAACAACAACAACAGCTTTCTGATGCATTGAGGTTTAGGGGATTAAGAAAATGTACCATGATGTTTTCAAGTTAGTCTTTCTTCCAGTTTGGAGCAAGCTAAGATTAATGGAGAATGTGGTAATCTTTATTTCAAACCATTAAGTTCGAAATTTAGTGTCAGTGTAGCAAGTGCTGCAAGGAAGATGGATATTACCCTTTTCAATTTTAGGAGCTGGTAAGTCACATTGCTTGTTTTCAGATTAGCAGATGTTTGTCTCTGGGTATTGCCATAAGGAATGCTGTGTTTATTCAAATAAATAGATTCCCTGGCTGTGAATGATGATGAGCTTCACACATTTCTCATGTGTCTTATACACACATAATCTCACAAACACACACTCACACACACCCGCATATTCTGTATTTTTTTTTTTTGGCAAAGATCCCAATTAACAGTGAAACAGATTCTTTATTCTCATAATGTTCTTTGTTGTGGAGAATTGAAAGTCTCTGCACATTATATGTGAAAAAGAAAAAATTTTACTTAGCCAAAAAGGATATGGGATTCTCACACTCTTATTAGAAGCCGGAACAAGAGAGAGGAAAACACAGCCATAGAAGCCACAGTGGATGATTTGAGATTGACTGATTTTCAGAAACTATGGAAGCACCGCCCCCACCCCCACTCCAAATACTATGCTGGGTCTTCATAACTGGAATTAACCTAATTTAAATATTTTCCTGTATGTAGTAAGCTCTAACATGAATTTTATTTTTTATGTGTACTGTGTTCTGTTTTTTTTTTGAGTGCTGGTGTGGTGGAGCTGTAGGGAAAAGGACATGATTTTCCTCTCACATATCTCAGGAAATAATCAGTGGAAATTTTTTGACCAAGAAATATTTCAAGCATTTTAGGTGTTTTAAAAAATGATTATGCCAGCCAATGATTCACCTGCCACCAATATGTACAGGCTACCACAAGTTTACTTCTGGAAACATCACCTAGCTCATATTTTGCTTCTAAAGTTACAGAAATTATGCATGGTCTGTGTAAGCTATTTGCATTGCAAAATATAGCTCAGTGTACTCTTTGCCATTTTCCAAAATTACCTAGGAATATACAATAGATGTATTTTTCCGTCAAAGCTGGAAGGATGAAAGATTAAAATTTAAAGGACCCATGACAGTTCTCCGGTTAAATAACCTAATGGCAAGTAAGATCTGGACTCCAGATACCTTTTTTCACAATGGAAAGAAGTCAGTGGCACACAACATGACCATGCCCAACAAACTCCTGAGGATCACAGAGGATGGTACCTTGTTGTATACCATGAGGTAAGGATGACTGTGTTCTGTTTGGGTCTCTTTCTGAACTTCTTTCTCTTCCATATATATGTGATCATGAAGCCAGTGGGCCATGGTAGAGTGTCTCATTTTCTGTCTGCCCTATTCTACAACTTTAATAATTACTCTGTTGTGAGAAATAAATTGACTGAAATATTATGCAAGTATTGAGGTGTTAAGTAAAATGATTAGATAAAATGGGAAAAAATTTATAATGTGTACTAAGTGATATATCTCTCCAACATACTCTAATTCAGTATAAGGAAATTCTTCTCCTACTATTAACCCCATATATTCCTGCATCCCAGTAAAGTCTAGATTAAATTTCTAGAAGCTATCTCAAAATATATATCTGAAAGTTTTTCTACTTAAAAAAAGAGCGGGGGGGGGGAGGGAATAAAAGGAAGGGGAAAAATTAGGACAGCACAAGGGCCTTAAAAACTATAGATTCATGTGAAGGTATACATTTAGAAGAATTTATAATGATACTATTAGTTATATATATATTTTTTTCTGCTTTGTAAACATTTCCCTCATTTTGAGATTACTGAAAATCCAGCAGCTGGATACCATTCATTCATTCATGATTGAATGAAGGAAACATGAATCAAAAAAGTTGTGAATATTTTTAAAGAAAAAATATTTAGAATACTGCTAATTCATGAGAAATTAAAAATTGTCCAGAACTCATTCTTAAGGGAAGCAGTGATTTCATACCTAAGTGACTTGTTAGAATGTTGTTTTTGTATATCTGAACAGTACTTGGTAATTCAGACTGTCCAATTATTCCTTTGTCATGAAAAGGTAATGGAGGCAAAATCCTGGACTTGATGGAGTTTGTTTAGCATGGGAATAGAGTGATATTTTGCTTTTGAAGAAAGCTGCCAGAATTCCTACCTTTTTATACAAAAATATCCAAATGGAAAAGAAAGAAAAATAAAATGCTTCAAGAGCCATTTTAGATGTTGGATTCAACTAGTAAACGTATTAATAGGACTTAAAGAATGAAAAAAAAATCTCACAAAAAAAAAAAAGAAAAGAAAAGAAAGAAAGAAAATAGAAGATCAGTGGACAGATGTGTTGAGACCTTTCCAGATCATCCAATAGGATCTATTTATAATTGAAACTTGAAATATTCTCCCCTTGTAAAATATCTTGTTTTTGAGCCTAAGTTCAGTATTTATTCCTCCAAGTTGGCACTCTTTTAGGGCAGGACTTGCATATCTGATAAGTTTACCAATTAATGCTTTCTGATGTATTCAGTGTTCTTCATCAATAACTAGACTGTATCTCCCATCTCATAAATTTCTCACCACCTTTGCTAATATGTTATCACTTTCCTTAATATTTTATTTTTAAAATGTGAGTTTAATCATTAATTTACCCATTTCATATTTGCTTCAGTCAGTATTATAATCACTTAATGAGTTTACTGGCTATAAAGCCATCCTGACCACATTTCTTGAGCTACTTAATAATATGGGTAAATATATTTTATAAAAACCATAAATCCCTTCATAATTCCCACCAAACAAGATCAAACATATTTCAGTGAAATTTTTTCTTTACCCTTTTTCAAACATAAATAGAACTCATATTCTCTGAAGATAGGAACTAAAGAGAAGCACAGCAGAGTCCTGGCTTCCATTAGTCAGTAGATTTGTAAAGAAAATGAAATGGTTAGAATATAGTGAGATCACATGCAAAATCTCAAGGAGACTCTATGTTATTGTCAATCTCACAAAGCCTGCGGACATTTCCTCCTTTACCTATGCCTTTGTTGGTTTATGCATTTGGTGCTTTTTTGGGAAGGAGATGGAAGGAGATAGGGAGAGCTGCACTGAGGAGAGAAAGCATTCTCTTCTCTTCCTCACCACCCATGTCTTCTCCACCAAGTCTTATACCAGCATTTATTTGCTTACATTTAATTTTAGTCTCCAAATATTTGCTGGGTTTAATGGATGAGGTGATGATCCTTGTCTTGGGAAACAGTAACAATTCTTGCTCATCATACAAAATCCGGTGTCATCCAGTCATTGTTGTAAATAATTCCTTTTAGATCTTTTGATTAATAGCTCAGAATAGTACTGCAGTTTGTGTGGGCCTCTCTTGCTTTGTTAATATATTTGCTATAGTTAGTAACACACCATTTGTACTTATCAGAAAGTATCTAATCTATAGGGCTCTTGTTTATTTCTGCTGTTTTCTTTAATTGATAAGGCTGACAGTGAGAGCTGAGTGTCCAATGCATTTAGAGGACTTCCCTATGGATGCCCATGCCTGCCCACTAAAATTTGGAAGCTGTGAGTAAATTTCTTTTAATTTTTCTTTATTCTTACGAGAGACCTACATCTTTAGTAAAGAAAGCTGCGGTTAATAATGTCTGTTAGAAATGTAAAGAGCATGAAGAAAGTTTAAATAGCTATTTGCTGCAAGTACTTTCTATAAGTAATAATCTTTTATTTCATTTTTAATGTTATTTCAGGAAGACATTATTCCCTATCTCCTCAATGAGAAAGAATGGATTTAATTAATTAGAAAAATTCTACTTTTGTTAAAGTTGTATTAATAGAAAAACAAGTGGAGTATGGATGTTTTTACCCCATATATAATATCTTCCTTCCAATAAATGGAGAGCATTATGTTTATTTTGCATCATTGATGACATTTGTTTAACCTTAGGAATATTGCAAGTTGTGGGGCACCTGGGTGGCTCAGTTTGTTAAGCGTTCGACTTCAGCTTGGGTCATGATCTCACAGTTTGTGAGTTTGAGCCCTGCGTTGGGTTCCGTGCTGACAGTTCAGAGCCTGGAGACTGCTTTGGATTCTGTGTCTCTATGTCTCTGCCCCTCCTCTGCTTGCTCGGTCTCTCTCTCTCTCTCTCTCAAAAATAAACATTAAAAAATTTTAAAAAGAATATTGCACATTGTTTATCAGATAGAAATATTGGTAGGTGGCAGCAACAGATGGTACTCTTTTCTTAATAATGAAGCCTACACCAAAAAATATATATATTGCCAGAAAAGAACTTACCCTAATCATAGTCTTTAGAAGACTTCTAGGTCTGTTTGGATATACCATGAAATCCATGTGTCTATTAATGCTTTTGGAGGTATCCTAGATACCTTTATGATAATTGTCTGGGCTTCTGCTATTTGAAAATATGCAGGCACACATCAGAGGAGCCAAGAGAACCTTGGCCAATGGAATCAGGTTCTCTGGTCCTCCTTTATCCTTCTGCTTTGAATAGCACACACGCAGAAAGTGAGTGAGACCAGTGTATTCCTGGTTTCCTGCAGGAGAGTTACTTACAAATACTGAGTCAACTGCTGGACTACCTAACCAGCTTTCTGTTCCCACTAGACAGACAGTCTAAGCAACTATTTTGGTGAAGATATGATTCATAGAAAAAAAAAATAGGGGTAGTGTAGGAAGACAGCAAGCAAAGAAAATAGCAAAGGGCCTTCAGGCTCCTAGCAGCACTCCTCATGGAGAGACAAGTGTCTCTATTTATAAATCTAATTCCCTACTGAAACCCAAGGACAAACTACTTAAAAAATTGCCAGCCAAACAGGCCTTTGGTGGTAACTCTCCCCTCCCCACTCTTTCCCCAATTTAATGTATATTCTATGTTATGGACTAATATGTTTTCTCTTGGTTACCACTTTCATTTTTAACAATAATATGATGTATTATGTGTTACTTGTATGTCAGGTAGTATATTAAACATTTGAATATGTATCAGTTCATCTAATCCACAAAATAATCTTATAGTTAGGAAAATCATTCATTATAGTTTGCCTGGGACTATACTTATTTTATGCCTAATATCATGGCATAACTACTAATAGTGCCCCCTTTTACCTTCAGAAATACCTTGTCTTGGACAACAAATTACTTGTTTAGTATATTAGTCAGGAATGTTTTCAAGCAGTTTGTATAGCTGAAAAAAAAATAGTTTATATTTTTATATGAGATGAATTAAGGTAAATGATTGTTGGTTGATTATTGGTTAGTCAGCATCTCAACAAGGATGATGTTTTAAGATGCCCTTAGACGTTCTTCCTGATCACAAAATGGCTGCTGCAACTCTAGTCATTGCATCTGCTTTAAAAACAAAGAACAGTAGACAAAGAAGAAAGAACTAGCACCTGCATCAAAAAGATAAAAGCTTTCCCTAAAATCTTAGCAGGCATTTACTCACATCTCATTAATCAAAGATGTGTCCCATTGCCCATGCTAACTGCAAATTAGGCTGGGAAGAAATATTCTTAAGTAGGCACATTGTCAGCCTACTTAAGAAGAAAATAGGAGGTATTTTAGGAAGGGGGAAATGGATAGTGAGTAGAAAACAAATAGTGTCTTGTGTAAGAAAAATAAAAATCTGTTTTCCACCTCAGAGCCTTTTTACATACTCTTTTGTCTATTTGGGTTACTCTTCCCTTGGTTCTTAATGGGACTGGCTTCTTTTATTTTTCCACTTCTCAGTATAAATGACATTTCCTAGGGCCTTCCCTAATGACCTTATCTAAATTTACATACAGTCCTGCCAGTCTTCTTGATTACAATACATGTTTAATTTAGATGTATTACAGCAATAATTATTAGTTTTATTTATTGGTTGACATTTTTATTGTCTGGGGACTGTAAACTCCATGAGAGCACAGTCTATTTTTTTTCAGCATTTCCTAGCACAGAGCCTGATATAATGAAGACATTCAGTAAATATTTATTGAATGGATAAAAATTATAACAATCAGGTTTAAAATGCCCCTTCAATGTTTAAGTCTCAGAAAAGATAGCCAATTTAAGGCCTGTGGGGAATTAAAGAAACATAAAAGACTTGACACTGAAAGGTAAGCATTGGAGCTCAGTGGGAGAGCACCATGACTAATTACCGTTGCCTGCCATTGGCTTGAGAAGCCGCGCTGGTTGATTTAATGTATGGTTAGTTCTCTGACCTGGCCTAGTCAGCACACTTCTGAAATGAAGAAACTGAGGCAAAAGTGTGCTAAAATTCCTTTGACCCAGTTTTTGAAGCAAATGTCTTGCCAAAATGTCAGAGAAGAGAATAAGCAAGAGATAAGATAGAGGATTTTGTAATAATTTAGTAGAACACTAAGTAATCTATGTTTATGAAGCATCCAGGGCAACCTCATCCATATGTTGATAAGAACTAAACTCAGAAAAGCAGATGTTTTTCCTTACCACTCTCCATTAGACCCTGATTGTCAGTGTTACATCACATTTTTTGCTTATTGGGGATAGAGCCCTCTTCATAAGGCCAGATAACCAGAAGACAACAGGCATGCTCCAGCTGACGTCTTTTAACTGCATTTTGAGGGAAATACAAATGGGGCTTTGATACTAAAAGAAGAGATTCAGGGGTGGCTGGGTGGCTTAGTCGGTTGAGCTTCTGACTTCAGCTCAGGTCATGATCTCATGGTTGATGAGCTCGAGCCCCACGTCAGGCTCTGCATTGTCAGCTCAGAGCCCAGTTTGGATCCTCTGCCCCCCCCCCCCCCCCCCCCCCCCCCGCCCTTCCACTGCTTGCACTCTCTCTCTCAAATATAAATAAACCTTTAAAAAATTAAAATAAGAGATTCAGGTTATATTCTGAAAAGAATATCTAAGCAAGTGCTAGATCTAGAAAGGACTTGATAAGTGATGGTTCCCTGACTATCAAGCACAGTGCTTTGTAAATAAGGAGAGAGGGATAAGTAGAAATGTAAGTGAATTCTGAACAATAAATAACTTTAGAAATTATTCAGTGCACCTGCTTCATACAAATGGAGAGATGAAGGCTCCTAAATGTAAAGTGATAGTGTCTATAAGTAGCTGCTTCTTCTGATACCAAGTCTATGCTTCCAGTGCTGTAGACCCAGAAAGTTCTTTCATAGCCCCAACCAAAACTTTTTGTCTTATATTTTAAATTTTTCTTAGGTAATCTGCTCATTTATTTGAAATTGGAGCTTAACATTTTGACTAAATAGCTGAAGGTTCTCTTTAAGCTTCTTTTCTCTTTGCTGAATAGTCTCAAAGGAAGGAAGTTTTCATAGACCTACTTTCTACTAGATACTGAAATGAAGAAATAAGGTATATTACCTATTATGATGCCTTGTGTATATCTGTCTTTTACATCTTAAAATGCCATTTTTTAAATTTTTATTTAAATTCCAGTTAGTTAGCATACAGTGTAATGTATTCAGGTGTACAATATAGTCATTCCACACTTCCATAAAACACTCGGTGCTCCTCACAGTGGCCTCCTTAATCCCCATCACCCATTTCACCATGTGGATCTACTCTGCATTTTGGGAGATTTCCACTGAGAGACATGAACAATACGTAATCTCCACTTTCACAACAATGTCATGTTTATTGTAGATTTTGTGCACAATGGAGTTTCTAAGAAGTTGCAAGAATCAGACATGGAATTATATGACATGAGAAGTCAATGGTAACAGATCTTTTCCTCTAAAATTATATTAGCAGACCATTGGCAACACATGATGAGGTACAAAAAAATAGGGAGTCCAGGCACTGTTGCTAATGCTAGTGTAATACGGTAGCAAGAGTTTTTTTTTTTTTTTTTATTAGTTATGAAATGACACAAAGTGTAGAATTGGTTTCATCCCTAATTACTTGACCAACAAGTATCCTTACTTGGATTTTAAGCATCTAATATACAGTTTTTGCCTAGAAAATCTTTATCAATAGCACTGGAGTAGAATGGATGTCATCCTATGCTCTTACTTCGGTTTTCCCACTATACAGCTATGCACCCTTAAACAAGTCATTCACAGTTTCTGTGCTTCGGTCTATCATCTGTAAAATGAGATAAGCTATATCACCTCTAAAGTCCTTCCATATTAACAATCAATGATTCTTTGTTATCATAAACTTGATATGTCTTCTTAGATAAGGCCCATTAAAAAATTTTATCACGATCAGAAAAATATTTTACTGAATATAGGTACCTACAAATTGTAAGCAATATGGTTCTCAAACTAATGTGCTCTGCACTCTTTGAGGGATTTTATAAAAATAAATCATGTTTCAGATGCTATTAACAAATGCAATCCTCCTCTCTAACAAATGCAATGCTAAAATGATTCAAAACATTTTTAAGTCAATGAGATGTGTTAACTCATTGGTAGGAATTATTTCACAATGCATATGTATATCAAATCCTCATGTTGTACACTTTAAATGTCTTACATTTTTGTCAATTATACCTTAATAAAGCTGTGAATAAATACACACACACATATATACATACATACATACATACATACATACATACAAGACTAGTGCCGTGAAAAAAGTCAATGAGGACAGCCACAATTAAAAAAGAAAAATCAGTGAGAACAAATTCCAAAACTATTCATTTATCAGTCTTACATATTTATGAAAGAAGCAATAACCACTAAATTAATTTCTAGTATATTCTCTCAAACTCCTGGAAAATTTGATAAAAAATATACTTGAACTTAACTATCAATCTGTCCAGAAGTAATGCTGGAGCAGATGGGGTACCCATGTAAAATTAGGAGAATACTAATACTGATATTGACTGCACCTTCTGCAAAACTCATCCCAGAGACAGAAAAAAGCTTTTGTTCAGAGAATGAGGGGCACGGCTCGCATCTTTTTTATGGCAGCTTCATGTGTGTGTAAAAATGCAATGATCACTTCATATCTCATAATATTTGAGTTTGGACAAATAAAGATTTGAAAAAAAACACACCCAAGTTTGGTTACCTTGGGATGGGAGGGGATGGGTAAAGCAGGGATGCATGATGACTTTTATGGGCTCTGGGCACTTTTGCCTTTTTTGAACAATTCCTCAAAAAATGTATATTAAAACTATACTTTGATTTATAATTTTATATTTTTAACTTTTATAATTGAGGACTATATTTGTATAAAGATTAATAAAACCCAAATGGGATCACTTTTTTTCTGATTTTAAAAGAAATTAAAACATTATTTGTCCACCTAAAGGTATTGTGGACCCTGGGCATTTTGTCTACCGTGCCTAATGCAGAAATTGGGTAAGGGATAAAGCTTTTACAGTAAAGCCAACTTTTGCCAACATATCTGCCTCTCAATCACCCTGGAAACTTTGCTTTTGCTTATCTAATAGTCTTTTAACTTTTAATATCACTCTGCATCTCAAGAGAGGAAAGTGTGTACTATCTTTCCAACCTATGTATAGTGGGTGTCCTGTGACCACCAGAAAAACTATGGAATCTCTTCTTCTTCTCACTTATTTTGTACAATTCTTCCCCACATTTCCTGAGTAATGAATCAGGATTTTGACCTAGTTTCTCATATAGAAGGATGACTAGGTTAAAACTGATATGGTAAATGAAAACAATTGAGAAGTGTAATGAGCTAAATGGTGTCACTCATCAACATCATCATTGTCATAGTAAATATCTATTAAAAGGAGAATTAATTAAAAAAGAAGTAAAATCAGACTTCCTTTAGAAACAGATGTTCCGTAAAATTTCCAGTGTTACTTTTTACATTTATTATGACCTTCTGCTGGCCAGACATAATCTGGACCCAGGCTACTACCTCTAGCCTTATGTCATCTCTTATGGACTTCAGTTCTGCCCATATTGGTATTCCTGTTCTTATTCAAATATATCACACTTTTACCTGCACCAGAGGGAAAAAAAATTTGTTCATTTATCTATCAAACTCTTCCCCAAGACTTATATAGCCTACTCTCATTTCTGTCATGCATATAATTGTCATTTCCACAATGACCCTCTCTGAGTCTTTCACCTAAAATAAGTGCATTCTCTACCCTCTTACCCATTGTGAATGGTTTTATTGCATTTAACACTACTTGAAGTTATATGTTTATTAGCTTATCTGTTTTTGTCCCCATTACTGTCACAGCGGTAGGGAACCTTGTTAGTTATGTTCAGTAGCATATTTTCAGTAAGGCACTTTGTCTTTTGTAGATGCTTAATAACCATTTGTTGTAAGAGTGAACAGATGACTGAACAAATCGGAAAATGTGTTTTAGTGTTCTAAACTATGGGATATGGGCTCTCCTTTCCTGGCCTGCCCTCTGCAACCATGCAATAGAAAATATGAAACTGATAGGACTCACCAAATAATTAGGAGAATGAAAGTAGCATAACACATGGGCCATGTACCCTTCTTTCCTTTCAGATGCCTATACCAGAGCAGAAGTTGTTTATGAGTGGACCAGAGAGCCAGCACGCTCAGTGGTTGTAGCAGAAGATGGATCACGCCTAAATCAGTATGACCTTCTTGGGCAAACAGTAGATTCTGGAATTGTTCAATCTAGTACAGGTAAGTGCCATTTGATTAATTTGATTATTCCAGATATTTCAGAAGAAATATAAGCAGTTTTTGTGAGAATGTGAGAATTCAGTAAGGTCTTCAATAACACATATGGAAACAAGAAATTCTGCTAAACCAGGACCAATTAAGCGAGTTTATAGTATACACTCTACAGAGTTTTGCCCTTGGATTCAGCATTTAACGTCTTTTGGCCTCTGTTTCTTTGTTGGCAAAATAAGGTACTGGTTCTATGTGATCAGGGTAGCAGAGTATTTAGGAATGTGAACTTCTGGGGAAGAATGTATGGATTAAATTCTTACTCCTACCTTACCTGATGATTGTGGAAGAAATAAATTAAATCCATAAAGAGTGCTTATGATATTTTCTGGCACATAAAAAAATCTTTTTTTAAAATTTTTTTAATGTTTACTTATTTTTTGAGAGACAGAGAGAGACAGAGCATGAGTGGGGGAGGGGCAGAAAGAGAGGGAGACCCAGAATCTGAAGCAGGCTCCAGACCCTGAGCTGTCAGCACATAGCCCGATACGGGGCTCAAACTCACAAACCACAAGATCATGACCTGAGCTGACGTCAGACTCTTAACCAACTGAGCCACCCAGGTGCCCCATGAAAAAATTCTTAATAAATGTTAGCTATTAATATCATCTAGGCCTAATTTATTGCCATGATTCAATGAATCTCGGTGCATTTGTAGCAGTGACCTCTACACATATGATACCAAAAATCAATTTCTTCAACATAAACCTATCCATTCATGTCTCCAGCGATGGATCTTCCACAGCTAAATTCCACAGAAACATAATTACATTACTGACCACTTCACTTTGGAATTAAAAGTAGGTGAGGTACCATTCTTCTTAGTGTTGTAACTGCTTTACCAACAGAATACTGAGAACTAGATCGGATAACTATTAAGCAGCTGGACCCAAAACTTTAAACTTTTAAAGTTGCTTCAAGAAATTAAGAGTTTAGTTATATAAATATCCATTTTATGACTAAATGTAATGTGATCATCAGGATGGAAAATTATAAAGTTTGGATTTTAACCCTCCCTCAATCCTAATACTTTTAGTTATGCTCAACTATTGAAGACTTAACAAGTTTATAGTTGTCTTTAAAATTTTAAATTAGTTCATTCACTTTGATTTGTAATTTCTAAAAAATGCGATTTGGTAATACGTAAGGGTAGAAGTGCTGATTTTCTAAGAAAAATTTCTTCCTTATGTTTCAGGCTTTATATTAGGACCCTGGTAATTCTAACATGTTCATGTAATAGGTCAATATATCTTATTCTGGTTATTGGAAAATTCCTGCTTAATGGTATCTGCCTTTTGCTTACTTTATAGAAACCATGGCTAATCTGTAAATTCAAATGTTTATGTTTCTTGTTTTGAAAAATGGAGAAAATTGCTCCTCAGTTTTGCCAACATTAAAAATACATGTGGCATAGTATAAAGTTTTCAACTTTGCAGTGAGAAATATGTAGACTCAAATCTTGATCCTGCCACATAGAAGCCTGGTGACTTTGGGAAAGTCCTGTATCCAATTAGAAACTCTGGTGTCTTCTAAGAAGTGGTGATTCTATAATTTTGCATTAAAGATGAGATAATATAAAACATTAAACAGAGTGTTACATATAGTAAATACTCAAAATGGTATGTAGCAGTTATTGCTATAGTCTTGAAGATATTCAATAACATGGAAAATAGTGAAAATGTTTTTTTCTTCACAAGTGAGAAAACATATTAAAATGAGCAGTGTTTACTTTTAAAAATCGAATGCTATTTGGATATTGTGGCAGGCACTGGAGAGTCGATGACAGACAAGGCAGAGATCTTGCTGTCATGGAATGTGAAATCTAAAGGAAGACAAACATATAAACTATAATTATCAAAATGGGTGGTAAGTGCTGTGATTAACATTTTGTGAGGGCAGGGACCATATCTGTCTTCTGTATCCCTATTATTTACTATAGTAACTAAAACAGAGGAGACACTAAATATTTTGAATTAATGAATAAAAAAAGAAATGTATCCAGCCTAGAATAATCAAGGAAGAGTAACTGCAGGGGTTGACTTTCATGTTGTTAATTTGTATTTATTGGAAACCAAATAATCAGTATTTTAAGCCCAGAACATTGAAAATAATAATCATAGGACTTTCCCTCTAGAAATTCTCCATCTAATATCAGTAGAATGGAGGCTGAGGGATGTGAATGAAACAATAATTCAAATTCAGTGGCATGCAGGTATTCAATAGTAAAAGTATACACAAGCCATGAGGATTACTCACGGGAAGGTGTGCCTCCACTCTACTTCTAGTGCTAGTGACCTTGACATGTCTCTGCATTCCCTCTTTATGACCAGTTTCCATGTCTTCAAAGTGAGAGGCTTAGTCTGATGAACTCGGAGACTTCTCTGGCCTCATCAGGCTTTAGCCTATATACGTTCTAGTTATTCAGAAATAATACACAGGCACAAATTGGGGCTAGGGGATGAGAGGCAGTGGCCTAATCTACCACCACCATGCTGGCTGGACCTCATAAGTTGAGTACATTAAAAGTACTCATCTGTGCTAGAACAGCAAGTTTATCTGTACAAATAAAAGTTTTTTCTTACCATTCCCGAATGGATATTGTTTGGGGGATGGGAGAAAGGGAGGCGAGGAAAATAGTGAGCAAATTCTCCAATGTAGGAGCTCAGTTTGGTGTACATTTTCATCTCCACGATAAGACACTGAACTATACTTCTTCTGGGTCCCCTTTAGCTCATCAAAAACCCACCCTTATAGATTTCTGTGGGGGAAGAAACAAAGATCTTTTCTAAGGTCTTCCATCCCATATTTCAAATATCCTTGTGGAGCCCTAAAAACAGTAAGTTAAAATGGCACTGAGTGCTGTTACCTCCCTTTTTCTGCCAGAAGACTAGGAATGATAGCAAGAAGGAGCACACACATTGAGAATGATTAGATAAAAACCATCTTCTACCTTAAATTTCTCTGTGGGGAGAGAAGCAATATAGATCACCTCTTAGAAGGGGTTGCCCTACTTGCCTGAGCCAACTCACATGTGAACACCAGTGGTCTTTTTCAGTGGTCTTTTTCTGTGACCTAGGAGGGGGGAAATAAGAGGTTCAGTTCAATCCCTGGATTTTTAAATTCAGTACAAACCCACTAAAGCACAATCTTTTTTTCTGGAGTCTGCCATAAAATTTTGGAGAAGTAAGTAAGTTGGAGATTTAGTTTGAAGTACAGCTAGTCACCTGGCAGAGAAAAACCTTAAAGGCACACTAAATGATGAGACCAGTCAGCTCTCAAATCTAATACAATCCTATGTTATTAATTTATTTATTAACTAATTCCTTCAGCCATTTGCTCACTTACTGTGTTTGACATTGTAATTGGGCCTGGAAAAGATAGATGAAGGACACATAATTCCTGCCTTCAAGAAGCTCATAGTTGATTGATACAAGTAGCTAACCTGCACTTGGCATTGTTCAAATCATCACAACAATCCTGGGATATAGGTATTATTCTTACTATAACCATTATACAGATGGGACATAATTGAATCCAGGGAGATTTAACTATTCTTCTTAGGTCATACAGCAAGGCATTGGCAGAGCTGGGATTTGAACCTGGGTAGTCTAGCTGCAGAGTGCTCTCAACCACATGACTAGAAACAGGAAATGTAGACATGTGTGAAATCCTATAATGTGGTGCATCATGGATTTAAGAGTGTGGGCTCTGGAATTATGCTGTGAAGTTTTGAATGCTGGTTTTACCACTTATTAACTTCCTGACCTTTGGCAAGACATTTCTCTGTTCATTTTTCTCTTGTGCTATTTGGAGATAATAAGAGGATCTACTTCATGAGCTACTGTGAGATTGAAATGAGAAAATGCACGTGACCTCCTTAGCAGAGCACCTGACATGTAAAAACTATGTAATAAATATTAGATATTACTATCAATAATAGTGATAGGGTTAGTGCAAGAGAGCCACATGGCAAGAAGAAGAGGCCATTTCTGCTTGACATATCAGAGAAAGCAGTTTGGAACTAGACCACAGACATGGCCCCCATCTCATTCTACTATACCACATTATGTTTCCTAAATAATTCTTTAAGGAGAGCCCATGCAAAAATCATAGTAGTCATTAAGAAGCATGGAAATATGACTTATACAGGGAAGTATAATAATTAAATAAG
Source organism: Panthera leo (assembly GCF_018350215.1). Taxonomy (NCBI): domain Eukaryota; kingdom Metazoa; phylum Chordata; class Mammalia; order Carnivora; family Felidae; genus Panthera; species Panthera leo. Next base: position 186,053,481 of record NC_056679.1, on the reverse strand, counting down.
TATAATAATTAGTCATTAGGTGTAATGAAAATATGGCCAGAAAACAATAACAAAATAATATGTAATGCATTTTTTAAGTACACAGTGATGACTAAAGCCTTCATATTTACCTAAGTTACTAGATGGATTTGATCAGAGGAAATTTAGGTGAGCTTTGCTGAGTATGAATATTTCTTCTTTGTGAATGACTATCTTTTATCCTTAGAACATCAGACCAAAAGAAATTGTGACATCCTTAAAATCTTCTCTGGATGACTTTATTTAAGGATGACCCTGCAGGGTCAAAATGAATGAGGAAACAACCATTTTCCCAGACCGGAGGCAGCAGTGTTGTTAAACATTCATCCAAGGAGCCTCAAGTCTCTCATTTATGAAACCTAGTACATGGTCTCCAGAGAAATCATTGTAGCCATAAAATGTAAAGCCTGGCAGTTGGGGGTGGGGAGAAAAGACTCTATAGTCATCTGATCAACCTATTCTTATCTCAGATGAAGAGATGGGTCTAGAGAGGCTAAGTGGCCTAGAACTCTAACCATTTTTTTTTCTTATTTCTATTTCATAACCCTTTGAGCAGATATTAAAATATGAATTCTTCCCTCGATATTTTTCATTCCTCGTTCCCATTAAAAAGGTATCATAAAAACTTAGGAAACACATAACTTAGAAAACACAAATTTCAGAGTACTTGGAAGGAAAAGATCAACTTTATACGGACCTAATGTTCACTACAACTTTGTTGAAGTGAATGGTTGCTTTCTAGATATGGAAAGAATACCTTTCTATCCTTTTGTCTACACACTATAAATATGCATGTGACTCAATTTTTTTTAATAACTTCCATATCTACCATTTCATTTTATCCTCACAGCATCCAAGGAAATAATTAAGTAAAGCACTATCATTTTAATTGAACAAATGAGGAAACTGAAGTCAAATAAAGTTAAGCAAGGAATTTGCTCTTCAAGTAAATGGAAGCCAGTTCTAAACAAACCCTCAAAGCTGCTTTCTGACTTAGATCCCTGTTTCTTTTCCTTCCTTCTCCTTAATTTTGTATGGTAATGTATCAGAAATATTGTCACATCTAATTTACAAGCTTCCCTGAGGGTTACATGATATGCAAGGATATTTGAATTACAATTCTTCTAGATTATTGAATTAGAGGAAAAGAATTTGACATGCTTAGTGCATAAGCACTTGATGTCTAGAGATATTCTTTAGGAATATCTCTATTCAATTTAGGAGACTGATTTTTTTTGTTGTGTTTTTCTTTTATTTTTAAACTATTACAACATGATTCTGATTTTGCTGCCTTTTCTTTTCCTTACTTAAATGTTTTGTGCCAAAGCTTCTTAGATTTTGTTTAATTTAAGAAAATGATTTCAGAAGATTTGAAATCCTCTTTTCTCTATTTTGTTAGTGACAAAATGGTTTATATAACAAATATGTTGAATAATAGTTCCTCCAAAACAATATCATTTTCAGAACCTTCCTAAAATGTTCATTGTGAACAACAGAAGATGATAATGGAATATGTATAGATATTCATCTTTCTGACATTCTGGAATTTTTTCTTTGGGCTGGTAAAATTTTGTAAACCTCAGTTGAATGAATGGTTAGAATAATAATGCGTACTCCTGAGAGGATAAAATGTAACATGGCCATGTCCATAAGATGACATTTTAGTAGCCCGGGGAAAATTGTTTTTTTGCATCTTTCTCAAATTTGAATCATTTAATTCTTTTGGGTGACCTTGGAGGTCACCTAATGTATCTATAGAAAATTAAAAGAAATTAGTAAGCATATTTCCCTCCCAAAGAGAGATTCTGATGGATGTTGATTTGAGTGAGTGCCCTTAAATCTCAGTGTGTCCCTTTTCACCATACACAGATATTTGAATACTTAAAATATGTAAAACCATGCTATATTCAAAGAACTATCCTTTTCCAATTAATTTTAAGTTTGATGAGAGGGATATAAGCATATAAATTAGATAAACTAAAAAGTATAAGATATTATTATAAATGTAAACAAGCTATAAATAAATTTGAAATTACTTACAAGGGATCAGTAAATCATTACTGATAACAATTAAAATTACTGATAACAATTAAAACAACTAACATTACTGATAACAATTAAAATTGTTATCATTATTAACAATTATCAGTGAAAGCTTATTTGCACTTGTGAATTATTTCCTACTGTGAAGAATAAATGCATTTATTTTACTAATACTTTTACCAATTCTGATTGGAGGGAACAGATAAGAAAATGGGAAAAGGAACTAAAATTTATTTTAAAACTCTTACACAACATGATTTAAATAGACTCCCTATTCTTCATTCTCCCCACAATATACTTCTCACTATTTTATAGATTAGGAAACAGAGGATCAGAGACTGAGTTGCCCAAGGCTAACAGTAAGAATATAAGATGTCTAAGTTTTGAGCTCAAATCCATTTGCTTCCAAAGCTAATAAACTTTCCTTTACGGTACATTTCTTCCTATTCTGCTATGGATTCATCCCAACCCATAGGTGAACAAAATATTCAGCAGTAATAGGTGTCATGTAGAGAATTTTGTATCAGTATCTCAATATACCGAGTTGTGAGAATGAGTGCTGAGCTATGAGACGTAATGCTAAAATGCATTTTTAGAGCTGTGACAGAGAGAGTCTTAAATACAGCTTAGGGAGTTTGCTTGTCACTATGTAACACTGGAGACAATGTTGATTGTGACACTGGGGAAGAGTGGAGTATTTGCTAGTGGCATCTAGTGGGTACAGGTCAGGCTGAATATACAGCAACATATAGGACAGCCCTCACAATAAATAATTATCTGTTCAGAAATGTCAATAGTGCTGAGGTTGAGAAACCTTAATGTAGACAATGGGAATCCATTAAGGTATTTTAAGATTTTACATATCCTTTTTTTATTATTATTTTAGAGAGAGAGAGAGAGAGAGACAACAAGGAGGAGAGGAGGCAGAGGGAAAGAGAGAATCTTAAGCAGGCTCCATGTTCAGCGCAGAGCCTGACGCGGGGCTTGATGCCACAACTATGAGATCATGACCTGAGCTGGAATCAAGAGTAGGATGCTCAACTAACTGAGCCACCCAGGTGCACCTACATATGCTTTAAAAAGATTACTCTGCATCAAAGTTTAGGGAAAACTGGAGAGAGGGAGTGGCTAGAGATGAGCAAGACAATTAACGGATCTACAAAGGCATTAAGAGCAGTGACCACCAGATGAACGATAGACTGGGAGATACTGCACAGGAGAAATTAAAATTGTGATGATCAACTTATTCCTTTCTTTCTCCCTCTGAAGCCCTACTTCACATCCGTGGATCAATTCCAGGGTTTTAGCCTGAGTGAGTAGAAAGATGAGAGTACCATGAATTTAAAGATGGACTCTAAGTGGAAATTCAACACAGCTGTATGCTGGTCATTATTTTTTATGGGAAAGGTTAACTAATGTCTGTTTTTGAATGTATTTGGTTGGTGATGTCAATAAAAAATCAGAATGTCTGAGATGTCTTGTAGATATTTGGGAATACAGGTTGATTTTAAAAACGATGTTACTTAGAGCTCTAGATTTGGCAGCCCTCTAGGTACAAATGACACTAGGGTCAGGGGTGAGAAAGGAAATCCTGGCTAGAGTCAAGAAAAAAAGGGGAAGAAAGCTGAAAGCCAAACTACACTCAGAACCTCTATAATTATTTTCCAGAAAGATGAAGTTTAGGATACTAAGAGATCATGAACAGTTTTAGCCTCATTAAGGGCTGAAGCTGGATGGCCACAGACTGAAACATATATAACAGGTTGCATAGGAGGAAGTTTGGAGTTGAAGGGAAGGAGAAAGATGGAGAAATGTGAATACCAAAGGAAGTGATAGTGTAAGAATACACCTAGTTCTCTTCTACCCACTGACAGATAGCTAAGTATATATATATTCAGAATGGATTCTAAAGGTTTATAATTGAGAAAATATAACATCAATTAAAAAAATAAACTCCTACAATTTGGTTTGTATGTCTATCACTTTCGACCTCTAAATGAAATCAGATTTTGATACATACCAAAACCATGAATTGTGCCTACCTAGTCTACTATTTCCTAGCCTAGGCTAGGAATTGGGACAAGTTCAAAAGTTGTATTGGAATGGATTTTCCTGGGCCTCCCTGAAGAATGGTTTGTGGCGGCACCTGGGTGGCTCAGTCGGTAAGTGTCCGACTTTGGCTCAGGTCATAATCTCACAGTTCATGGGTTTGAGCCCCACTTCGGGCTCTGTACTGACAGCTCAGAGCCCGGAGCCTGCTTTGGATTCTGTGTTCCTCTCTCTCTGCTCCTTCCCGACTTGTGCTCTGTCTCTCTCTCTCTTTAAAAAATAAACATTAAAAAAAAATTTTTTTTTTTAAAGAATGGTTTGTGTATCTAGGTAGGACCTGAAGAACTGAATGTCAAAACATTTCCAGGTGATTCTGATGAATGTATTCCTCAAAATAAATTTTGAGAAACCCTGGGAATAGAACCCAGGGGATAGTTCACTCTCCTATTTCAAAGATCAGGCTTAAGCTAAATAACTTACTGAAGGTGACAGAGCTGCTGAAAGGAATTGTTGGTGTTGCGAGGAACTCCCCCAAGTTGGACACCAAAGCTTCTTCATTAGACAGCCTGAATGTCTTCCATAGTGGTAAACTGGGGATCTGATCTGTTCTAACCCATTAGTATGTGTCATCGGGGACTCACACATTGCCTTCATGGTCATTAAAGCCAATCTGTAAATAGATGCTTAGATATGTCTGAAATGTGTGATGTACCATGATAAGGTTCTGACAATATCTATGACATTTCTGGCACCTCAGTCTCATCCTCAGACCCGTCTTGGTGTGTTTTTGTAATATCTCTTTCCTTTCCTGGATAAAAGCTTTTCTCTTTGGGAACCAAATGTCACCTGGAGACAGGATAGGTCTAAAGAACAGGCTTTTGCTGCTGCTGGAAAAATTTAAAGATAACTTCTTTTCAAGGTCAAATTGTTTCACCTTACTGTCTGTTTTACCCTCTAGGAGAATATGTTGTAATGACCACTCATTTCCACCTGAAGAGAAAGATTGGCTATTTCGTTATTCAAACATACCTGCCATGCATAATGACGGTTATTCTCTCCCAAGTCTCTTTCTGGCTCAACAGAGAGTCTGTACCAGCAAGGACTGTCTTTGGTGAGTGCCGATTAACATTTGCATGCCGATTAACATGGAGGGAAAGTTATATCATATTGGTGACGTTGCTGATGGAATGAAAAAGTAATTATACCTTAAAATCTGAAGTTAGCACAATAGAAAGGTTCAAAGAGTTACCATTCTCATTATGGTATGATTTTTAAAAACTTTTTTTTTTTTCAACTTTTTTTTTTTTTTTAATTTATTTTTGGGACAGAGAGAGACAGAGCATGAACGGGGGAGGGGCAGAGAGAGAGGGAGACACAGAATCAGAAACAGGCTCCAGGCTCCGAGCCATCAGCCCAGAGCCCGACGCGGGGCTCGAACTCACGGACCGCGAGATCGTGACCTGGCTGAAGTCGGACGCTTAACCGACTGCGCCACCCAGGCGCCCCAAAAACTTTTTATCTACATAGCAAAAGTTGTTTCTAGTGCATGTAGTTAGATGGAACTAACGAACATTTGATGTGATGTTTTGGGAGAGTTGAGGAATGAAGCAAACATAAAATACATGGTGATAGATGAAAAACAAATATTAATATTGAAATCATATATTTAGAATGTATAATCATGTATCAGTGTATTTTTGGAGAATCTGAGAAAATATCAGCAGAATTACTTCCTTACATATATGAAGGCAAGGATTCTTTAGGTAGGGAGAGCTCATGAATGACCATCATCAGTATATGAATACCTCATTTTACCTCATGTGTGTGCTTCTGAAGACTTCCAAATACACTTTTGTTTTTTCCTATCAAGATGTTTTAAATGTTCTATATGTTATGAGTTAAGGAAATCTAATTGCAATATTGTTTAAATTGTAACAAACTTTTTACTTATTGGAAAAATCACCCCCTAACTTATAATTTTAGAAGCTTGTATTTCATATAAAGAGGGATTTCCTGCCTGTATTGTAGTACACTATATTAATTTTACTTTTAAGACTGATGAAAACAAAATATTCCATTACAAAAAATGAATTCATTGATTGATTCATACATTGATTCAGCGAACATTTCTTTGAAACCTACTGTGAGCTCCTACTATGTTGTAGGCATAGAATGCTACAGTGAACCAAACATAAACCGCTCCCCTTATGAAGATTATATTCTGGAGCTTAAAATTTGAGTCACATTGAAAATCATAGATAATATTTATTGAATGTTCTTATATCAGGTTATATTATATAAACCTATATTCTCTTATTTAATGCTAAAAAATTCTATGTACTGTTATTATCCCTGTGTTATAGAAGAGAAAGCTAAAGAATAAGAAATTGGGTAACCTGCCCAAGAATAGCACCTTCTGAAGCTATTAGGTGAAGGTGTCTGTAGTAAGACCCAGACTCTCTCTTCGCTGTAGAGTTGGTGCCCTTAATGACCATTCCAAACCAAAATCAATATGCTATATAGATGCAATGATGAGACATGAAATCAGGTGGTTGTGGGATTCATTTGGAAATAACAATCACATATTTATTGGTGAAATGTGAAATTATCAAGGTTTATTCTAAAACATCAACTAGGCACATGCTATATTTAAGCCTCTTTACCAGAGAATAAAAAACCTTAAGAAGCTTATAATCTAAATTGAGGATTATTCATGTGCCGAGATCCCTATGGCATCAATCTTCAATAACAGGCAAGGCATGAAAAATCTGTTATCTCATGAAAAAAACAAGACTTTGCTACGAGTGCCCAGGAAAGAGTCTTTTCTTTTGAACTTAGCAAAGTGCTTCCAGGTTGGAAATGACCAAATCTTTGCTCTGAGTGTAGTCTAGGAACATAGCTGTATTAAGGTCTGGGATGGGGGCGCCTGGGTGGTTCAGTTGGTTGAGCATCTGACTCTTCGTTTCAGCTCAAGTCGTAATCTTGAAGTTTGTGGGCTCGAGCCCGGAGCCCCCACGTCGGGCTCTGTGTTGACAGTGCAGAGCCTCCTTAGGGTTCTCTCTCTCCCCCTTTTGCCACCTGCCCCCACATCTCTAAAAATAAATAAATAAACATTAAAAAAGATCCCAGATGATTCAAGCTACAGAGCACAAGAGTAGCTCATTTCAAATTCTTTCTTTAATTACCATTTGTTAATATTAACTAGTGTTGAAGCCACTTACTAGAACTGAGGATTGAACTCTTGTCAAGGTGCTTACTTCTATATGTATATTTAATTTGAGCCCTTTATTCACTGGAAATTGAAAAAAAGAGGGAGTAGAGAAAATATTTTAATATTTGTGTTTATTTTTGTAGAATGAACCCAGAAGTGCAGTGAAAAGTTATTTTTATTTATTTATTTATTTTTTTAATGCTCACTCTCCCTCCTTCTCACCCTAATAAATTCTATCCTCCTTTTTGGACATTCTCTAAAGCATTTTGGAATCTTTTATAAGTCAAAACCCTTGCTCTTCACATTTCCAACAATGTGATATCTCAGCCAACTCATGCCCTTCTGGTGAACATAACTACGTATTTGTAAACTCAGCTGTGGCAAGTATTTCTGTGTATCAAGTCATATATTTGTAACATTTTAAGTTAAATACAATCACTAGTACAATTTCTCAAGACCTTTAGCCTTTTAACATTTACTTAGTACACATGTTTCCATTGTTTTTAGTCTCAATTCAGCACATTCCTCTGTGCTGTGTCAGATGCCTGACAGGGTCACGGATATTTAAAGAAAAAATATACAAAGGAAAAAGAAAAAAAAAAAGTTGTTCTTTCTAACAGGTTAGTATAAGGTTGAAGAATGCAGCAAAGCCAAAAAGCCTGTTTCATGTCTTAAGACATCATTTTGATGGTCCATGCTGTCATTTAGAGGCAGTGTGGTCCTGTAATTTTGTTGCCACATAGATCCAAGTTTTAGATCCAATCTTCATTTTTCAAAGATTCAGTTGCCTGTAAAATGAGAGTACAATTAATGTAAAATAGTGCTTTTTAAAATATTGAGAAAAATAAAATATATGCATTGTCAGATTGAGTTCTTGGAACTTTTAATAGGTGCTCAACACAGTTTTTTTTCCTTTCTCTGCCCCTGTAGCAAGGGTTGGAAGACCACACACACACACACACACACACACACACACACACCTCTGTTTATGCTAGTCTTCACTCTTAATTTACCGATACATTTAGTTTAAGAACACCCATTCCCAAATTATTTCTGACAGTTGTCTACATGAACCAAAATTAAAAAAAAAAAAAAATGAAATTCACTGCAGCAGAGATTTACTAACAAGGACCAAAGTTGTCAATAATAATAGTCATTGGGGCACCTGGGTGGCTCAGTCGGTTAAGGATCTGGCTTCAGCTCAAGTCATGATCTAGCGGTTCATGAGTTCAAGTCCCATGTCAGGCTCTGTGCTGACAGCTCAGAGCCTGGAGCATGCTTTGGATTCTGTGTCTCCCTCTCTTGGCCCTCCCTCTACTCATGCTTTCTGTCTCTCAAAAATAAATAAGCATTAAAATTAAAAAAAAAAAAAGTTCAGGATTGTGAGGCAGTTTTCCCAAGGTCATTCAACAATTACAGAGTTGGGATTTGAACTGGGTTGTTCAGTTCCTCAAATACTGACATTTAATTCCTTTGCTTTTAGCTCAAGTTAATATTGATATGTAAATTTAAGAACTGTTTACCGGCCAATATTTCTTAAACTATTTGTTGGTTATATAATACAGATAATTCCCCAGAACTTTCTGTAACACCTCCAAAATTTAGAGTAAGTCTACTCACTATATCTGTGACCATGTATCAAAAAAATATGATTTAATAAAAGTCTCAATGTTTCTTTTTAATCTTATCACTCCCTAACATAGTTACAAAGATCATCTACCTTAAAATTCATGGAAAACTAGGAAATATTGGATGGCTTTAAGCAGCTTAGAAAAATTAGTCACCTACCAGCTGTGTGACACTGCTGATTCTCTAAATATTAATCCAAAAGGGTAATCATAGATATGAGTTTTAGACATGAGATGACAGTATCTTCCATGGAAATAATTTACCATCTTTAAAATTCTTTTACCCATTATTACATTTAATCCTCAAGTAATCTTGTGGAAAATTGTACAGAAGTTTCTCTGATAATTTTACAATTATAGATAGTTGAGAGAATGAAATCTAAATCACCCCTTTTACAGATGTGGAGACTGAGGTCCCTACAAGTAAATTTGCCTACTTGAGGCCATAGAGCTAGTAAGTGGTAAGGTTGGGACTAGTCACTGGAAGAGGTTAGAAGTCTTTCCATCCCATGCAGCCTGAGCCACCCCTATGGGACTATTGTGAGTTTTTTAATACATTTTCAAATGGCTTAAGAGGTACGTTACAATGCTTCTGTTATAGGGTTTTGCATATAGTAGGTTGATTGTATCAATTTATTAAATGAACATTGATGGATATCATTCACATACCAACTCATAATTGTCTAAATAAGCTAAAAACAACTGGCTTGAAAACTGCTTTGAATATAGGTAGCATTAATCACTAGGAATGGATTCACAGAATCAGGCAAATGAGGCAGCATTAACAAAAAAAGAGGAAAGATTGTGGACATTTGAATCAGACAAACTTGTGTTCGTATTTTTGTCTTGCCACTTCTGAGCTGTATAACCTCAAGCAAATGACATACAACTTATTTCAGGAATTTCTTCAAAAGAGGAGCTGTTTTATTTTATTATATTAATGTTTATTTATTTATTTTTGAGAGAGTGAGTGGGGAAGAGGCAGAGAGAAAGGGAGACAGAGAATCCCAAGTAGATTCCACACTGTAAGCACAGAGCCCAATGCAGAGCTTGAAATCACGAACTGTTTGATCATGACCTGAACCAAAATCAAGAGTAGGAGGCTCAACCAACTGAGCTACCCAGGTGCCCCAAAGAGGAGCTATTTTAGAATTAGGGGGAAAATAGTATAAAAGCAGAAAAGTTAACAATGTAGCAAAATATTATCCTAAAATAATTCAATTATCTATCAATTATTGATTAACAAGAAGCTACTAGCTTCTTGGTTTATACATTTAGGATATGCAGGTAGAATATTAAACAGAGATGAGGATACAACAATTTCTTGTGGATCAGAGACAATGAAGATCTATGCTTTCTGTTTGAAAGCGTTGGGGACAGTGAGACAGTATTGTTTCCTTCCCTGCCAGGACACCTTGTTCAAGGTGCCCGTTTAAGGGAATTCATGATTTTATTAACAGCTTCTCAGTAGCAGAGCAGTTTATCTCTCCAAGAGATCCCCCTCAATACTGCCATACCATGAACTATACACTACACTGGGGTTGTATTAAAACTCATTTATCCCAAACCAACATGGGATGATTAAAAAACAACAACAACAACCCACTGTATCTATGGCACTGTTGGTTACCTTTTGCACAAGTAGGTTGGCCTCCAGTGATCAAATTTTGCAGTATGAACCTACAAATTCACTTAATTTGTCTCTTTACAGGGGTAACAACTGTGCTCACCATGACAACTTTGAGTATCAGTGCCAGAAATTCTCTTCCGAAGGTGGCTTATGCAACTGCTATGGATTGGTTCATTGCAGTGTGCTATGCCTTTGTGTTCTCAGCTCTGATCGAGTTTGCCACAGTAAATTATTTCACCAAGAGAGGTTATGCATGGGATGGCAAAAGTGTGGTTCCAGAAAAGGTAAATGCTTTAAGATCCTGTGTAATGCATCACTGGTATGTCTTCTTAGCCCTGTGAGATGGCATGTTCAGACTTTGGGAAATGGCTGAAGAATGCAGAGACAGGGTGATGAGGATTCTTTGTTTCTTATATCATCAATGGCTATGTGCTATGGTAATTTTGGTAGTGCTAAAGAGAGGGGTTGTTTGAGTGGGCAGATGGGCAGAGCAGAGTAGAGTAAGGAGATCATAGAGAGATGAAGGAGAACATTTCTACTCAAGTATGCTTTCCTGTGCCTTCCATCGATTTGAGAACAGCTTTAATCAACCTGACATTAGGAGCAAATAAAGCTATGCCATTATAATTTTTAGAATTTGAAAATCATAGCCTTTTGGTCGTTTTCTGAGCCTAATCACCTTGGTCATAAATATTATGACTATAATGCCTCAGTGGAATTGAGTTTGTGAGATGCATTATCTCCAATTTTCAGTAAAGCAAGGGGCAATAAATATATTTCTTTCCCCAAATTAGAGTTTTGCTTTAAGGATCATAGACAGAAATCACAGAAAAATTCTTCTTTGTAGAAAATTATCAAGTACAGCTCATTACTGTTTTTCTAAATTAGAACCTATTCTAGAGTGTATTTTAAAGCACATGAAAGGAGGATATTTCTACTTCTGTGGCTTGAAAGTAAAGTATGTCAAAATGCAGGTGAACCTTCAGATGGTAGAAAGAAGGTCAAAGTCAGAGACACAGAGATTGTAAGACATCTAGAAGTAATTTAGAAGAATTCACTCTATAGTAGTTTTCCCAAAATTCTGTTCCTCAGAGTACTAATCTCATGAGATAGTCCCTAAAAATAAAGTTGTGTGGTTGAATATACTTATATAATGGTGTATACTATATCACAGAGAATAAATTCAAGAATCTGAAAGGGTCTATAGTAAAGAAATTAATGGTGTTTTCCTCATAGCTCTACAGGTGTACTAGAAAAAGGAATGCTTTGTGGTGGAACATCTACCGTATTTAAATGAATTTATAGTGTTACTGATTATAAGATGAGTCATTAATATATGCATATGAAAGAAAATATACCGCCAAGTAAAAGCCCTTTTAGATCTACCCCAGATGAATCAGCTGAACGCCCCCATGCTCTCTTACACAGGTAAAAGCGAAGGAAGGCTCTGTGTAGAATGCATTGTGACAGCCAACAGTACCTGAACCACACCCTCAAAATTTGCCTTCCCTTGAAACATGCTTGGCAAGTATTAAAAAAAAATCTCTGAATTTTCAAACCAAGAACCTTGGCTCGGGTTCAGTAGAGAGAGGAGATAAGACAAAGGGATTGTGTTTACTAGTTGGAGAGAGGAATGAAAAGAGTAAAGACAGAGTAATTGTCAAATACTTTAGCCACTGATGGCTTCCATTTGTCCTAGAAAAGAAGAGCAGCCCAAAGGAGAGAGAGCCAAACATAGAGATGGGTAATCATAAGACACTACCAGTCATAAGACATAGCCCAGAGTCATAGATGTGAACAATTTTTAAATGCACATCTTAGAATCACTGGAATAGTCTACTAAAGTTCTTCAGAATTAATGATATGCAAACGTGGGTGATATGCAACTGAAGTGATGTGCAAACATTGGAAAAAATTGCTTTTCTGTCTTAATACTTTGCTGCATGAGAGCAGTGTCTTTCTGATTCTGGCTCATCAGTATTGGTTGTTAGTGATTTGTTACATGAATTTGGTCTGGAAAACATAGAATTTAGGTTGCAGCATTGGTTGAGCTCACAGGTAAGTTTATATTTATCTCTGTCTGATGCTGTATTAGGTTTCCAAGTCCTGTGTCTTAATGAAAATATTCTAATCTCTATCAGTCTATAGTCTATGTTATTCAGTATACAAATGTAGATATAGGTATAGTCATTTCTTACCTATATATATATACACACATATATATTTATCAGCGAGTCATCTATATCTATCATCCTAAGAAGAAAGACAATATTTTCTGTAAATTATCTATGCCTCTGTAAAAATCTTCCCCAGGGATTTGACAGTTTGATTTGCTTATTATAGGGAGTGTGATCACAATGTGACCCAGGTCTCATTTTGACATTCAGAGAGGATGAATAAAATATTTTTTATATGACCAGATGAGTGTATTCTATGATCAGGAGAGTTAAATTTCAGTCTCTAACATGATATAACTTGAAAATAAAAAGAAAATTTCCATTAAGTCATCACATTATCAAGTCAACATTCAGTAGCCGGCTTAAGATCCATTCTCATATACTAAATTGCTGAAAGAAACACCAGCTTCTTGGAGAATATGGGGAGCTTAACGTTCTTAAAAATTAAAAAAAAAATGTTAAGTGCTCTTTCCTGATAAGCCAACCAGATATTTCTCAATATGTTATTCAACTTGATGTTGCAAATAAAAGCACTTAACTTGATAAATTTTAGTATTCTAGTGCTGGAGTACTATAATAATTTGGCACTGGGAGAAATGAAATCTATTAATAATATAAACTCTCCTCCAAGAATTATTCTTGTTGCTGATTACCCATTTCAGCTTATCTAATAGGGTGTCTGTCATTCAACAAATTTTGGTTAGATTGGAACCCATTGCCTCTCTTCAACATCAGAGTACATATACATTTTATCTAAAGGACATGCATGCTTGTATTCTGTAATATTAGAATTCTTATTTTTTAAGAAATGGACTATTACAAGTTCAGTTTGGCTGTTTAACTGTGTTGAAACAAACCATATCTTTTTTTTATTCTAGTACGGTGACAAAAAATGTTACATTACTTCAGGCCTACGACATAGTGATTCAGCAACTCTACACCTTAATGCTATGCTCACCACATGTGTAGCTACCATGTCACCATACAATGCCATTATCATACCATTCACTATATTCCCTATGCTGTGCGTTTATTCTCATGACTCATTCCATAACTAGAAGCCTGTATCTCCCACTCCCCTTTCCCCATTTTGCCTTCCCCCCTCTGTATTTGCCTACCCTGCTCTGTATTTGTGGGTCTGTTTCTGCTTTGTGTTTATTTATTCATTTGTTTTGGTTTTTTGGATTCCACATATAAGTGAAATCATGTGGTATTTGTCTTTCTCTGTGTAACTTACTAAACCATATCTATTTTTGACCTGTAGTCATTTTGACAGTGAAAGAGAGAATTACTTTTACTTGCCTCAGTTTTGTACAAATAATTATGGAACTTTCTGTCATTCTTCATAAAGCTTAACCAAATCTGTCTTCACTATAAAATAGGAGTACAGTTAGAGTGAGTGGCCTTACTTTTTATGATGTAATACTAGAAAAAAACAATTTCTGGGCTTTCTGTTGTTGTCTTAATGTAATGTTTACAGATTTGAAGGAGGGGAAAAGGTAGCAGAGACATCACAGGGCTGGATAATAAAGAAATTAACCTGTTAAAATTAACTAGTATTTCTTGCGAAGAGCATCAGGTCTTTTGGTAGTAAAATTTTATTCTGATTCAATAATAAAAATGTGGATTATTTAGAGAACATTGAGTCTGGTTGGCTAAGTTTAGCTGTTCATCAGTATTCTCTATACCTTTTTGGAACATCAGTAACCAGACTCCACTTCTGGTTTTCTGATTCAAAATATGAGATTGTGCCCAAGATATTTGCCTTTTAAAAATGTTTAACTAGTGATTTAGTGTGCACAAAAGAATGAGAACTACTCTTCTTAACTACTGCTATCCAACAGAAACATGTGAGCCACAAATGTGAATGATGTATATAATTTAAAATTTTCTATTAGCTTTTTTCAAAAGTACAAATCAGGGAAATTAATTTTTTTTTGTTTTCTTTTTCAAGTTTTGATTTAATTTCCAGTTAGTTAACATATAGTGTAATATTAGTTTTAGGTGCAGAATTTAGTGATTTAGTAATGTGCTTTTACCAATATATCCAAAATAGCATCTTTATAATGTGTAAACAATAAAAGTCATTATTAAAAAGATATATTGCATTCTTTTCCTTTTTTATACTAGGCCTTCAAAATCCTGTGCGCATTTTTATACTTATACACATCTCAGAGTAGCGATGTTTCTTTTTTTTTTTTTTTAACGTTTATTTATTTTTGAGACAGAGAGAGACAGAGCATGAACGGGGGAGGGGCAGAGAGAGAGGGAGACACAGAATCTGAAACAGGCTCCAGGCTCTGAGCTGTCAGCACAGAGACCGACGCGGGGCTCGAACTCACGGAGTGCAAGATCATGACCTGAGCCGAAGTCAGCTGCTCAACCGACTGAGCCACCCAGGCGCCCCCAGAGTAGCGATGTTTCAAGTGTTCAATAGTCACAAGTGGCTAATGACAGTATATCAGACCACATAGCTGTGAACAATGATCCACTTCATTTTTTGGAAATGTCTATATGATAGAAACCCCAAGAAATGCTGCAGTTGTGCAGGTAACATTGACAAGCCGCTGACATTGAACAAGAAATTGGCTTCAAGATACCCTGAATAACTGTTTTATCATTTGCCCACTTGCAACCTGGGGAGAAGGAGCAAATAGTTGTCTCAGCAACTCATCGCTGCAAAACAAACCACTTCAAAACTTAGTGACCTACAGCAACCTCCAGGCATGTGGGGCTGGGAGCAACCTGGTGGTACTTCTATTAGGATATGGGCTCACCAACATGGTTGCAGTAAACTGGAGACTCCATCAGGAGCAGAGGATCCACAATGGCCTCTCACTCGTCTGGAGCCTGACACTGGGACTGGGCTTCTCACTGTACATGGTCTCTGGTCACTCAGTTTTCTAGTCCAAGCTAATTCATGAGGCAGTAATGTTTTCAGAGGGTAAATGCTGAGGCTGCAAAGCTTCTTGAGGATAGGTTCCTAACATGGCATCACATCACTCTACCTCTTGATAGGGAAGCCTGGAAAATACTGTGTCTGCATTTTTCCCCCAGCTTTATTGAGATATGTGACACATGATATTGTGTAAGTTTGAGGTATACCATGTAGTTGATATGATTGATGATACATTCATATATTATGAAGTCATTACTACCCTACCCTACCCTACTACTGTCTCCATCCCATCACAAAGTTACCATTTCTTTTTTCTTTTTTTTTTTTTGTGGTGAGAACATTTAAGACTTAGCCTTAGCAACATTCAAGTATATGATATGTATTTAGTATATCATAGTATATGATATGTATAAGTATATGTATGTCTCTAGGTATAGTCACCATCCTGTACAGTAGATGCCCAAACTTGTCAATCTTATAACTGGGCATTTGTGTCTGCATTTTTAATTTGTCTCAATAAAGCAGGTATACATTCCATTTCTTACATGTTAATCAAAGTATAGATTTTGCTCAGCAACTTATAAACTTCCTTCCCACAGTTTACTGAACAAAATGCTTTTACTCTTTCCTTCAACAGCCAAAGAAAGTGAAGGATCCTCTCATTAAGAAAAACAACACTTATGCTCCAACAGCAACCAGCTATACCCCGAATTTGGCCAGGGGTGACCCCGGCTTAGCCACGATTGCTAAAAGTGCAACCATAGAACCCAAAGAAGTCAAGCCGGAAACAAAACCACCAGAACCCAAGAAAACCTTTAACAGTGTCAGCAAAATTGACCGACTGTCAAGAATAGCCTTCCCGCTGCTATTCGGAATCTTTAACTTGGTCTACTGGGCTACATATTTAAACAGAGAGCCTCAGCTGAAAGCCCCCACCCCACATCAATAAGTCCTTCTATTCACATTCCGTTGTTCAGTCTTCTGCACTGGGAATTGCTTTCTGTTCTCAACGTGGTGATTCCCATCTGCTTTCTTGCCTCTGTCTTAAAGAATTTGAAGGTTTCCTTATTTCCATAATTCATACGAGAACAACAGACCCCTGTCCAGCAGTCCAGAGCAAAGCAGAACATACAGCTGAGAGACAGGATTCTGAGAGAGGAAGCGAGAGAGAAAAATCACGACAGAAGGAGACAGAATGAAACAGAGAGGAAAGGTGGGGAAGGAGGTCCAAGCTATGAGGGAAAGTAGAAGGAAAATAAAACTTAAGTCTGTAACTCCAGGTCATTTGTAGATATTTATTTCCAAATATTCTAAAAAAAAGATACTGTATATGTCAAAAATATTTTTATGTGGAGGTGTTTCAAAGAATACATTATAAATGTTTAATGACAACAATTTTAAAAATCTATGTCTTTATTGCACAAACTACAGTGTGCTTACATTTTGTTTTGTTTTTTGAACGGATGTATAGCTTTAACACTTTGTTTCCAAAGCTAAAGATCCCAATTTTTTTCCTCCTTTTAAAAATGGCTAGTGCATTATATTGCTGTTAAATGCTATTTTAGAATCCATGGAGATTGCATAAGCAAACGTACAGTTCCTTAAGCATTTAATCCAAAAAAGAGAAATGCTTTAAATAGGCTACTTCATCATCATCTGAGCTTTTACCACTTGCTTCGATGAGAAATCATTTTAACAGAGACATACACTCAATAAAAACTAAAAAAAAAATATTAATAAAAATGAAATAAAACAATTAAAAATATTCCCTTTGCCACCTTGTCTATATCCAGATAGCACATGGGTCCAATAATCACTTGATACTCATTATGAAGATGTTTTTAGAGAGGCAAACCTATTTTGCAAGCTCTAGAATTGTTGAATGTATTATTTTATATAACAGTACATTAAAAGCTTTAGATTGAAATTTATGATTAGTAAACAAATATAGACTATATAAACAAATTATATATGTAAATATACAGCATGAGATTGTACATTTTTTACTTTTTTAAAGTTGTGTTCTTAAAATATTGTGTAGGACTCACCGCTCTTAGCTGTTAGAATGTTGTTAAGTGCTATATGGAAATACCTTTAGAGCCTGCATTAAAAACAGAACAGCCTGTGGGAATCAGATGGAATTTAAAATATAAAGTCTACTTATGTAGAGAAAGCTTGTAATTTCGAACTATTACCTGGGATACAGTAGTAAATCAGCTGCTATCTGCTCAAGTCATGCCACATTTCCCTATTTTAGGCTCTTATAAAATAGAAAGAAAATGGAAAAGCATTAGTTGGAGCTAGAAGATCAACTGTATATTATCACTATATTTGCTGATACCAATTATTTCAATAAGTGTTGTACCATATGTAGCATTAAATATAAAAATACATGAAAGAATGTACAGGAAATAGCTTTTATTGAGTAACATTATTACATTTCATTTATACTGTAGCAATATATTTGTAGGTATACTATGTAAGGGCTTTAACTATAGGAGGTCCATTAATACTCCCTATAAAAATTCTGGTCTGTTTCATTACTTCCCAGAAGTTTTAGAGATGAATATTTATGCAGAAGGTATTTTTGAAGTCTCCTTTTGTCTAACAGAATTTCAGAGATGTTTAAAATTAGCATCCAGAATCCACAGGTCATAGTCTAACCACACTTAAAATGCTACGACATATAAACCTATCAGCATAATTGCCAAATAAGTCCATTGGGATCCATATCCAACTTTTGAGCAATGTTTCTTTCAAAAAGCTGCTATCCAATGATGTAGGAAAAAACACAGTTTGTGTTTTCCTAAGCAAACTCTGGTTTTCTTTTTAAATGTGCTTTATTGTTTGATTTGGTCCTGCCGAAATTCAATGAGCTAGGCCAATAAAGACTGAACCAAGGACGTTTCATCCTCTGGTATCATGTGTAGATATCATGTATAGAAAATAAAAAAAATATATATATATGGCTCTAACATCCGTGTTGCTGTTTATATCTGTTATTTTTCGGCGTTAATGTGTTTATTAAGAGCATTTTATCTTCCAGACTCCTCACGCCTAACATTTGGTCTGTATTTTACTCATTAGATGTGAATATTTCTTATTAGTCTGCTTTCTGCTATGCAATGATTGCATTTCTATCATTTCTTAGTTTGTTAGTGTGTGTGGATAGTATTCTATTGTATAAATTGACTGCACAATTTATCAAAGATAAATTATTCTATGTAGCTTTTCTACAGTGCTTTGCTAAACCATGTAATACTAGTTAAGTCTTCCTTGAAAATAAAGATACACTCTTATAGAGGACAGTTCCTGTTTATTCCCAGGAACATTTTTTAAAAGATGACGCTGAATGTTTATTGCACCTCAGTGCAGTGAAGTGGCAATAAAACCTAACATGAATCGAGGTTGTTTATGGCAGATGCATGTATTGCTTTACAGAGTTTAGCAAAAGCTCTTAATTTTATGTCATACTGTATTCTATTATAACAATAAAGCTAACATTATTCAATAACAAAATGGAATGCTTGACTCTCTTTTCATATTATCAATAGGACCTACCAATGACTCGTTTTAAACATTTTCACATAGGACACCTAAAAGTGCCAAGTGCTAGCAAGAATCTCGGGTACAGAGAAGAATTTTGAACATGTATAAATAGTATGACTCTAAACTGTGGTTTTAATTGAATCACTTTTACAAAGAGGAGTTATGAAACACCCGGTATCTGATGCTGCCAGTAGCACGTCAACTTAAAATTTATAAAACATAAATAGAACAGAATCAAAACGCTGAACTGATAATGCAGTATCGACTGTCAATACAGCACATTTGTTTTCTGATCTACTTCGTAGAGACTGGTTTCATTTTTGGAGGGAGGAATCTGAGCACTGTATTTTAAGTCTCCCCTGGAGCTATAACATTCCTCAATGTTTCTATAACCACAAAGTCAGATTAAAGTACAAAATACTTATAACTACTTGAAAGACAATAGAAAAATTATTTCAGTGTAAGGCATAAAACTGTGCTTGGCTTCCACAGATAAGACTATGTGAGGCACAATCTTTCTGTGTCAGATGGTGGCCAGGCAAAAACAAAATAAATTGTATTTTTACAAATAATCTTCCTATAAAATGATTCAGGGTTTAGCAAAATTAATCATTTAAAAATCCTCCAAATTACTTATTCAATCCAAATATACTAGGAAAATTATTACATTCATTGATTTATTGGCTCTCACAAAAATGAATGTAGTGAATGATGATAATTTTGGCTATCAAAATATATGCATGTCAGGGCTCACCATAATAATTATCTAAGGTATCAAAATAAGAATGAATTTGGCATGGTAGTTGGCCATCTGTTTGAATTTCATTATATCTGTTTGTTAATACCTTCTGTTGGAGTTTTCTAAAATCTATCCAACTCTGATGACCAACAAGAACAATCATCTGACTCATTACATTATAACCACATTTCAGTCAAATAAACTCCAAATGTTAATTTAATTAAACTAAGTTCTCTAACATTTGCTGCATCTCTAACCTGTGTTAAGTATTGTGCTACATGATAGGATGGAGACATCAATATTTCATGGCCTTTTTCCTTTAGGAAATCGAAATTATGATAGGGGAGGAAGAGAATCAGGCGAAAACAATAATATAAATACTGTAAGAAAAGTAGAGGAAGCTAAGAGACAAACGGCAGGGCTAATTTGGCACTCTTCATAAGGTACATAGTTTTATCTAGAGGAACTAATAATATCCAAGATAAAACTTAAAATGTCAGAGGAATTGAAGTGGTCCTGGACAGTTTGTCAGTGGACTGGGGGTATAATGCCAACACTATGCGTTGTTAGCCATTTAACCACCATCTAACATTTGAGACCTCTTACAAACCTTCAGAAACTGTGGTAGGTACTGAGATTACAGAAATGAAGATGACTGTGTGATCTTGGAAAGTTCATAATTCATAGAGAATCCAAGGGAACCCAAAGTTACAACACTTTAAACAAGATGTACATCTACCAATAAATGTACAAGGTATGGGGCATTTATACTCAGGAAATGGTATGAGGGAAAGCTTCAAATAAATGTGTTAGCTGAGCTAGTTTTTAAAAGATGATTCAATATTTATCAGGTGCTCTATTGCTGAGGATGGCCGATGGTGATGAGGGGCAGGCCTTTCATTCAAAGATGGTAGTAACACATTAAAACTTAACTCAGAGAGTTACAAAGTCTATTGCCAGGGAACTAACACATATGAGTGAAGTAGACCAAATATGACACTAAAGGAAGCACCAGGTACTGTGAGAAACAGACCCCATTCCCAGTGTATTTAGCCTCAGCCCTGGTTATTTTGTGCCATGTGGAGAAAGAGTCCATGTATTGTAACATTACTCCAATGTTACAAAAAAACATTCAGTACTGAAATTCTTTTTAACTCTAATTTTGAAACTACTACATTTATTAAATATATGAGCCAGTTGAATTTGGCTAATTCAACTGATCTCTGTTTTTCAGAAAATCTATGCAGATTCATGCATTCATTTGGTGGTCATTAATTGAACAGCCTATACTATGTTTGGTGTGAGAATCATTTCACAAAGGGCAGGTGATCCTCCTCATTATTAGTGAGCAAGCTTTAAAACTATATTTGAAAGAATACTAACTACCTACATCTTCTGAAGTCATATTGTTTTTCAACAAAATATTTGTGGTGTAAAGAGAAATCGATATCTTCATGGGGCTGAAAAACAGTAAGGTTCTTTTTGGTTTTCGTTGGTAATTTACCTTTCTCTATAATGTAGCAAATTTTATTATGGAAGGTATGATTTCTTCATTAATAGTTCATCAAAGTATAATCCTGGATATTATTTTCTTTGATTCTTACCATAAACAGTGTAGTTATAAAAAAAGAAATTCATACAGGTCTGTTGATTTGCCTAAAACACTGTGTAAGTAATATTGCCTTCATTATAAAGCTGATACTTTCAAAACTCATCTTTTAAAAACACATTTACACTGGATCTCCTTGACTAAAGGTCTGTTTGAAAAATTAATATCTTATAATATATTACAAACACCATGAATAGTCATTTCATATCAAAAGGAAAGGTAATTTTAGGTAAGCTAGATATGATTAGGGTGGCTCATATTGGACACTTTGGAATCCATCATGGCATAAAGAGCCATTGAAATTAGAGACCTCACGTTAAAGATTGACATGGCCCATTGGGCAGTTCCTGCTGAGCCTTATTTATGCAAGAAACAAGAATAATAATAATTAGTGTGAACATTGCTAGAATAGCTGAGGAAGGACCCAAGCAAATCAACTTTCCCAAGACAAATGAAACTTGCCAGGTTTTCTAAAACAATAATTTCAGAATTCTAGAAATCAACCAAAGTCACACAAAGTAAGGAATATTTAATCAAGACATAAACAAAAGCATAATAGGGCTGAAACTTTTTTAAGAGCATGTATAATGCCATGTTTTAACCCAGAATTATACTCATGATCTCTTTGTCTACATTTCTGCAATAATGCTACCAGAGAAGGACAAGCTGGTTAATAAACACCTTCCCACCTGCAGAGGTTCTCACTTAATATAGGGCAAAGCATGCAAAAGTTCTAAACCCATGGATACTGTTAAAAACAGTAGCAATATTATAAGCAAATGGGTAAGAAGACTAATACTGAAGGTAGCCAGAAGTTACAATCCTGGTTAAAGAAAACAAAAGACTGGAAGAAGAACCAGAAATGGAAATTTAATGGGAAGATGAGGATAATAAGGCATCCACAGTGAGCTGACTTCAAAGCAATATAATCAGTGTGTTTGAAGAATAAAAAGCTATGTTCATGTAATAAAATTGTTACGAAAATGATACATTACATAGAGAATCTCAATGAAGAGACGGAAATCATTAAAAAGGTAAATCTAAAAGGAAAATCTAGACTTGGAAATAGGAATAGCGGGAGTGGTACAGTTACCAGAGGAGCTCAAAAACAAATCTGAGCTATTATTTTATTATTTGCATGTGGTACCCATATTACAGCCTGTGTTTATGGGTTCATTGGTTTTAGTCCAGAAACTAAAGTACTAGACTAGTTTCTGTTACTCCAGAAACTAAAGTAACAATACCTGGGGGTAAGGAAGGAGGAAACACTGAGCATTTAAACAATAAAGCATAGGTTTACCAGGGAAAGAATATACATTTTACTGTAAATGAGAAGGACTTCAAAATTTTATTGAAATAAATCTTAGAGATTTTTGTCTCAGGTGTAAAACTGCTAACTATAATAAATTCCACCTATACATGGAAAAGTCAGTACAAGTAAAATGAAGAAATAAAATTCAATGAACCTGTTAAAATAAAGGGTTTTTTTCTCAATAATAAAATTCAAGTATTTTTGAAAATTAAATTACTTTGTCCTTTAAAGAGAAAACTCAATTTCAGACATTATAAATGAGATGATATTATCTTCTCTTCGTTGTAGTACAGCTGTTTGTAGATCATTCAGTAACATTTGCTCCTGCTGTTTGTAGCTGTCTCCACTTCCCCATTAGCTATAGTTTTCAACTAAGAGCAGGGAAATGTCTGTGGCTATTATAATTACTATAAATTTTTATAATCTTGAAAGATGAAGTATAATTTACCCTCAGAATGATCTAGTTTTAGAGGGTGGCAAATGTGCACACAACGACACACTGCCTAGATATTCCCAACACTCAAGTTTGTGAAACCACATTGCTGAATATAATTAGAAATTTCTGGCATCACAATAATCTCAGGGTGAGGGGTTGAATGAGGGTCTCTTCAAAATATTGTTGAGCACTTCTCTTTAAAAAATTTTATTCAAGTACTTGGGGCATGTGGGTGGCTCAGTTGGTTAAGCATCAGACTCTTGACTTCAGCTCAAGTCATGATCTCCCTGTTGGTGACATTGAGCCCTGAATCGGGCTCTGTGCTGACAGTGTGGAACCTGCTTAGGACTCTCTCCTTCTCTCTCTCTCTCTCTCTCTCTCTTTCTCTCTCTGTCCCTCCCCCATTCTTTCTCTACCAAAATAGATAAATAAACATTAAAAAAAGTTACTCAAGTACTAAAAGGTTAAACATTTGAATTTGGTTTTATTAAAATTGGTCACTCTCTGTTCTTCAGCAGTCCTATTTCTGCACAGATTACCACTGGGAGTTGATGAGTTGACATGTGGAAACTGAATCCACATATTTGGAGGTCAGCTGTCCACATAAGTTCTGCTTCTTCCCTTCATAGCCACTGCAAAAATAGAAGAAACAGAAATAATATACCAAAACTGTTTTTAAATTCAAGCATTAGGTAGTAGCCAGTAAAGAAGTACTCTCAGGAGCATGCTTTATTCAAAAACAATTTCCTTGAGTAAGGGGGATTATTTAAAGGTAAGATTAAAGTGCTATGTGGCCCAAAGAAGAGATACTTTCTTTTCAACAAGTTTTGGCCAGTGCCCCAAGTAAAAGTTAAATCTTGATGTTCGATCATATCTGTATATTCATCTTTGAGAGACAGAGAGAGAGAAAGTTTGAATGGGTAAAGGGCAGAGAGAGAGGGAGACACAGAATCTGAAGTAGGCTCCAGATTCTGAGCTGTCAGCACAGAGCCCAATGTGGGGCTTGAACCCATGAACTGTGAGATCATGACCTGAGCCGAAGTTGGATGCTTAACTGACTGAGCCACCCAGGCACTGCCAAAATATGGAGGTCTTAATGGATAAGCTCCCTATTGAAGGCAGATTCAAGACTAGAGTACGCATTTCTTTTTGTTTGTTTGTTTGTTTACTTTTCTTTAATGTTTATTTTTGAGAGAGAGAGAGACAGAGCATGATCAGGGGAGGGGCAGAGAGAGAGGAAGACACAGAATCTGAAGTAGGCTCCAGATTCTGAGCTGTCAACACAGAGCCCAATGTGGGGCTCGAACCCATGAACTGTGAGATCATGACCTGAGCCGAAGTTGGATGCTCAACCAACTGAACCACCAAAGTGCCCCTACATTTCTTGAATTCTAATAAGAAAACAAAAATATAAACTTGTTCTTCTGTGTTGGACTTTCCACTGCACTACTGTCTTAATCTTTACCTATTACACTTTAAGAGAAGAGAGATATTTAACTGAAATCATACCAAAAGAATGTTTAGTCCAATCAAGATTTTGAATGCTATGGGTATTCAGAGAAACTCATCATTAAGCAGGTACGTGTCTGGAGTTGTTATGTGACAGGAACTGCTCTCTTTACACACTGGGTCACAAGTGTTCCCCCAGAACACTTCTGCTTTAACAGAAGTGCATGGCATGCACAGTAATAGAGTAAAGAGGATTTTATATGAACATATATGAGGGGAACTGTAATGAGTTGAATGATGAACTCAAAAAAGATATAGCTACGTCCTAATCCCTGGAACCTGTGAGTATGACCTTATTTGGAAAAAGGATTTTTGCAGATGTAATTAAGTTAAGGATCTCAAGATGAGGTCATTCTGGATTATCTGGTCCTAGATTCAATTATTTATAGTCTTAATTTTTTTATTGTTTATTTATTTTTGAGAGAGAGATAGAGAACGAGCAGGGAGGGACAGAGAGAGAGGGAGATACAGAATCTGAAGCAGGATCCAGGCTTGAGCTGTCAGTACAGAGCCTGATGTCGGTCTCGAACTCACAAACTGGGAGATCATGACCTGAGTCAGTCAGATGCTTAACCTATTGAGCCACCCAGGAGACCCAAAGGAACATCTTTTTAAATATTTAATTTATTTTTTTATTTTACATTCAAGTTAGTTAGCATATAGTGCAAAAATGATTTCAGGAGTAGATTCCTTAATGCCCCTTACCCATTTAGCCCATCCCCCCTTCCAGAACTCCTCCTGTGACCCTCTGTTTGTTCTCCATATTTAAGAGTCCCTTATGTTTTTGTACACCTCCCTGTTTTTATATTATTTTTGCTTCCCTTCCCTTATGTTCAACTGTTTTGTATCTTAAAGTCCTCATACGAGTGAAGTCATGATATTTATCTTTCTTTGACTGACTAAATTTGCTTAGCATAATTAACCCTCTAGTTCCATCCACATAGTTGCAAATGGCAAGATTTCATTCTTTTTGGATTGCCAAGTAATACTCCATTGTATATATATATCACATCTTCTTTATCTATTCATCCATTGATGGACATTTGGGCTCTTTCCATTCTTTGGCTATTGTTGATAGTGCTGCTATAAACATTGGGGTGCATGTGCCCCTTTGAAACAGCATACCTGTATCCCTTGGATAAATACCTAGTAGTGCAATTGCTGGGTTGTAGGATAGTTCTATTTTTAATTTTTTGGGGAACTTCCATACTGTTTTCCAGAGTGGCTGCAGCAGCTTGCATTTCTACCAGCAGTGCAAAAGAGATCCTCTTTCTTCCTTCTTGCTGATTTGGATGCATTTTATTTCTTTGTGTTGTCTGATTGCTGAGGCTAGGATTTCTAATACTGTGTTGAATAACAGTGGCAGGAATGGACATCTCTGTCATGTTTGTGACTTTAGGGGGAAAGCTCTCAGTTTTTCTCTGTTGAGGAAGATAATATCATTGGTTCTTTCATATATGGCTTTTATGATATCGAGGTATGATCCTTCTATTCCTACTTTCTTTTTTTAAATTTTTTAAAACATTTATTTATTTTTAAGAAGAGAGAGACAGAGCAGGGGGTGGGGGAGGAGAGAGAAAGAGGGAGACACAGAATCTGAAACAGACTCCAGGTTCTGAGCTGTCAGCACAGAGCCCGACACGGGGCTCAAACTCATGGACCGTGAGATCATGACCTGAGCCGAAGTCGGATGCTTAACCGACTGAGCCACCCAGGCGCCCCTATTCCTACTTTCTTGATTGAGGGTTTTTACCAAGAGAGGATGCTATATTTTGTCAAATGCTTTCTCTGCATCTGTTGAGAGGATCATGTGGTTTTTGTCTTTTTTTTTATTGATGTGATTAATCACATTAATTATTTGTGGGTATTGAACCAGACCTGCATACCAGATATAAATCCCACTTGGTCGTGGTGAATAATTGTTTTAATGTATTATTGCATCTGTTTGGCTAACATCTTGTTGAGGATTTTTGCATCCATGTTCATCAGGGAATTTGGTCTATAGTTCTTTTCAGTGGGGTCTTTGTCTGGTTTGGAATCAAGGTAATGCTGGCTTCATAGACAGAGTTTGGAAGTTTTCCTTCCATTTCTATTTTTTGGAACACCTTCAAGAGAATAGGTGTTTACTCTTCCTTAAATGTTTGGTAGAATTTCCCTGGAAAGCCATCTGGCCCTGGACTCTTGTTTTTTGAGAGATTTTCAATTCCTTTGATTTCTTTACTGGTTATGGGTCTGTTCAAATTTTCTGTTTCTTCCTGTTTCAGTTTTGGTAGTTTATATGTTTCTAGGAATTTGTCCATTTCTTCCAGATTGCAATTGGCATATAATTGCTCATAATATTCTCTTATTATTTTGTATTAGTTTGTATTTCTGCTGTGTTGTTTGTGATCTCTCCTCTTTCTTGATTTTAGTTATTTGGGTCCTTTCCTTTTTCTTTTTGATCAAACTTGCTAGGGGTTTATCAATTTTGTTAATTCTTTCAAAGAACTATCTTCTGGTTTCATTGATCTGTTCTACTGTTTTGTTTTGTTTTGGTTTGGTTTGGTTTGGTTTGGTTTTGATAGCATTGATTTCTGCTCTATTATTTCCTGTCTTCTGCTGGTTTTAGGTTTTATTTGCTGCTCTTTTCCCAGATCTTAAAGGTGTAAGGTTAGGTTGTATATCTGAGACCTTTCTTCCTTCTATAGAAAGGCCTTGATTGCTATATACTTCCCTCTTATGACCACCTTTGCTCCATCCCAGAGGTTTTGGGCCATGGTGTTATTTTCATTGGCTTTCATGTAGTTTTTAATTTCCTCTTTAACTTCTTGGTTAGACCATTCATTCTTTAGTAGGATGTTCTTTGGTCTCCAAGTATTTGTTACCTTTCCAAAATTTTTCTTGTGGTTGATTTTGAGTTTCATAGCATTCTGTTTTGAAAATATGCATGGTATGATCTCAATCTTTTTATACTTGTTGAGGGCTGATTTGTGTCCCACTGGAGAAGAATGTATATTCTGCTGCTTAAGGATGAAATGTTCTGAATATATCTGTTAAGTCCATCTGGTCCAGTGTCATTCAAAGCCAGTGTTTCCCTATTGATTTTCTGTTTAGATGATCTGTCCATTGTTGTAAGTGGGGTGTTGAAGTCCCCTACTATATGGTATTATTATCAATGTGTCTCTTTATGTTTGTGATTAATTGATTTATATATTTGGGTGCTTTCACATTTACAGCATAAATGTTTACAATTGTTAGGTCTTCTTGGTGGATAGACCCCTTGATTATGATATAATGCCCTACTTCATCTCTTGGTTACAGTCTTTATTTTAAAGTCTAGATTGTCTGATGTAAGTATGGCTACTCTGGCTTTCTTTTGTCGACCATTAGCATGATAGATGGTACCCCATCCTCTTACTTTCAATCCAAAGGTGTCTTTAGGTCTAAAGTGGGCTCCAGCATGTAGATGGATCTCGCTTTCTTATCCGTTCTGTTATCCTATGTCGTTTGATTGGAGCATTTAGTCCATTGAAGTTTAGAGTGAGTATTGAAAGATATGAGTTTATTGCCATTATGTTTCTTGTAGAGTTGGAGTTTCTGGCGGTGTTCTCTGGTCCTTTCTAGTCTTTATTGCTTTTGGTCTTTTTTTTTCTTTCATCTTTTCTTCCCTCAGAGAGTCCCCCTTAAAATTTCTTGCAGGGCTGGTTTAGTGGTCATGAACTCCTTTAATTTTTGTTTGTCTGGGAAACTTTTAATCTCTCCTTCTATTTTGAATGACAGCCTTGCTGGATAAAGAATTCTTGGCTGCATATTTTTTTGATTCAGCACATTGAATATATCCTGCCACTCCTTTCTGTACTGCCAAGTTTCTGTGGATAGGTCTGCTGCAAACATGATCTGTCTTCCCTTGTAGGTTAAGGACTTTTTTTTCCCTTGCTGGTTTCATGATTCTTTCCTTGCCTGAGTGTTTTGTGCATTTAACTATGATATGCCTTGTTGATGGTTGGTTTTTGTTGAACCTTATGGGAATCCTCTGTCCTTCCTGGATTTTGATGTCTGTGTCTTTCCCCAGGTTAGGAAAGTTTTCTGCTATGATTTGCTCACATAACCCTTTTACCCTTTTTCTCTCTCTTCATCTTCTGGGACCCCTATGATACTGATGTTGTTCTTTTTTAATGAGTCACTGATTTCTCTAATTCTGAAATCGTGCTCTTTTGCCTTAGTCTCCCTCTTTTTTCTCGCTTCATTATTCTCCATAAGTTTGTCCTCTCCATTGATTCGCTGCTCTGCCTCATCCATCCTTGTCACCATGGCATCCTTTTGAGATTGCCGCTCACTTATAGCATTTTTAATTTCATCCTGACTAGCTTTTACTTCTTTTATCTCTGCAGAGAGGGATTCTAATATATTTTTGACCCCAGCTAGTGTTCTTATTATTGTGATTCTAAATTCTGGTTCAGACATCTTGCTTGTATCTGTGTTGATTAAGTCCCTGGCTGTCATTTTTTCTGCTCTTTCTTTTGGGGTGAATTCCTTTGTTTCATCATTTCAAAAGAAGAAAAGGAATTAATGAGGTAAAATAATAAAAAATTAAAAATTAAAAACAATACACACACACACACACACACACACAAATCAAACAAATGATGCTAGATCCTAGGTGTGTTTTGGTCTGGTTATTGAAATGAGCTTGATAGATTAGAGAAAAAAAGAGGGAAAAAAAGGAAAAACAAGAAAAACAAGAGGGAAACATTTGAAAATTTGAGAAATTAAATACAATGAAATAGAAAAAATAAATGATGGAAGTAAAATAGTATTGGAAAAATGTACAAAAAAGTAAAAAATATAGTAGAAAAAATAAAGAAAAATATTTTTAATAAAAATGGAAAATAAAAATAAATTTTTTTCACTTTCTGTATTCAAGAAAAAGACAAGAAATGAAAGAGAAAAAAAAGAAAATTGAAGAGATGGACTAGTGAACAGACCGAAATATGACTGAAATTGCATTGTTTTCCCCTAGAAGTCAAACTATGAACCACTTTATAGTCCATAAACTAAGCAGGCAGAGAGATTTGCCGTGTTCCTGAAGAACGAAGTGGGCCCAGTTGGGTGGGGCTTAGTGTAACAGCTCCGTTCTCCACTAGATGGCACTGCTTGGCCTACTGGGGTGGCTTTTGTGGCACTTGTAGATGTGTATGTGCATGTGTGGAAGAGGTGAAAATGGCATCACCCAGCTGCCCAGTCTCTAGTATTGGAACTCTGTGCTCTCCGTGACCAAGAATGGTGCACCCAACCTTTGTCTCCGGGGATTTGACACCGTCTGTGACCAAGCCGTCAGGTTTCCAGGTAACACCTCCTTCCTGAGTTTTTTCTCAGATGTGGCTGTGTTTCCAGACCCCTCACTTCTGAGGGACTGTGGCTTTGACCTGCTCAAATCATCTGGGGGAGGGTCTCACTGAGCAATTGCCGGCCACACCCAGGAACATTTGCCAGACAATGCTGCTGCTGCCAATGCCTAGAGGCTGCGGCTGGGTGCCAGCCCAACCCAGAAAAAGTTCACGTGATTGTGTAGCAGCAGTGTTTCAGGGATTATGGAAAATCACAACACACATCTGGCACCAGGCTTCACCCTTAACAAACTTGTTCCAGCACCAGTGAATATGGTTGTTTTCTGGGGTCTGCTGGGATCTGGTGGCTGCACAGCCTCTACCAAATGTCCTTCCAGCAGTGAAACCACTTCTGCCCATGTGGCCAAGGACCTTCTGGACCCCACTCTTCTCCTGGGGATTCTCCCTTCCCACCAGAGCACTGCCAGGTATTGAGCTGCGGAGTTTCAGACTCTGTGCTCCCCCTGTTTATAGAGTCTTAATGGAATTTAAACCCTCTCCTTTCTCCTTTCTTCCTTTTTAGTTCAGTCCCTGTGGCTGTTTCCACTTTCCCACTTTCTCTCCAGCTGCTTTTGGTGGGGGTGCTTTTCCCATACTCTCCTCCCATCTTCATCCTCTCTCCACAAGGAAAAACAGCTCCCTGCCCTCCACAGCTTTTCTCTCCCTCAGTTCACCTCTCCACACCAGATAACTGCTGAGTTCTGTGGTTCAGGTGGTGTAGAATGTTGTGTTAATCCTAAAATCAGTTTTCTAGGTGTGCAGGATGGTTTAGTGTTGAGCTGGCTGTATTTCATGGACACGAGACACTAATAAAACTTCCATGCTGTTCCGCCATCTTGGCTCCTCCCACTAAGCAACATTTTTAAAAACAGATTTGTCATTAAGCTCCTTTTCATGTGTTGGTGATCTAAATAGTGAACAGACAGAGAGCTTCCTTATATCAAGCAAGAGTCAATGCTTCCAATATAAGAAATTTTCCCAGTTATCTATGATACAAAGGAATGAATCTTTTTTTTAAGTTCATTTATTTTGAGAGAGACAGAGCATGGTGGGAGGTGGGGAGGAGACAGAGACAGAAAGGGAGAATCTTAAGGAGACACCTTGCAGACAGGGAAGAGCCTGACATGGGGCTTGAACTCGCAAAACCATGAGACCATGACCTGAGTCTAAATTAAGAGTCAGATGCTCAGCCAACTGAGCTACCTATGAGCTGCAGGATGGAGTCTTGACGTTTGACTACTGTTGACTATGACTCATAGCATATTTCTAAGATTTTATCACAGTAATATACAAGGGTTTAATGATCTATTTAATGGTGTATAGTAGCTCTTCCATATGCCACCATTTGAAGTCAAATAATTATTTCTCATATATCCAAAAGCACACAAGCAAGTATTATTTACCCCCACATCAGGCTCACTGCTGTCACCTGTCAGTGCAGAGCCCACGTAGGATCCCCTGTCCCCTCTCTCTACCCCTCCCCTGCTTGTGCTCTCTCAAAAATAAATAAACATTTTAAAATTTCCAATATACAGAAGTACCATTAAGTTGTAAGAAAAAAATGAAGAAAAAAAGCCCCAAAAGATTATAAATAAACTTGAATGGGTTATTTTTAAACACTTAAATACCAGAAATTAGATCCACTTACTTTAAGAATGAAAATTTAGTATGTGAAACTTGAAAGCTACATCCTGGCCAATAGCCTTATTTCATAGACAAAGTCACTAAAACATAGAGACATGAACTACCCAATTTGCACAGTTTATAGCAGGCATGGTATCAGAAATGTTAGTTCAACTCCCTAGCCAATACTATTTTCAAGATGCCCTATTTTCATGTTCCTATCTAAACAATTGCAGTATCAATGTTACTTAGACAACTGAAAGTTTATTGCAGGCATTGGTTTAGGGAGAAGAAGTTAGAGAAGTGTCAACAAATTTCATTTAATTACAACAAAATTCACATGTGAATAGTGGCCCAAATTATATTTAGTAATCATGGATATCTGGAAATTATTTTGATGGGTTAGGAAATAATATGGTGTCTTAATAAGCAGTATTTTCTAATAGATGGCATTAGGATATTGCTAATTCTCTTACTGACCCGTTGAAAGCACACAGAAGGGTTTCTAGTCAACACAGGTCTTATCTCATAATGCCTACCAGGCTATTATGGGAGTATTTATTTGAACTACACATCCTTGTCAAGTCATATAGAGGTTTATGATTCTTTTATACATTCTGTCAAAAGTAAGTTACAATGCTAGCAATATCCTTAACAAGAAATAATTACTCAGACTATACTTGTAAGAACATAAATACTACATTCATTAGTAAAAACTACTATGCCATTTTACTTGTGAAAAGTCAGTCTACTAGAGCAGAGGGCAGGATGGATCAAAAAAATAATTTATTTTCTTTTAGAAAAGGTGATGGTCTAGGTAAGCTTCTGAAACAGCCTTGCAAATAGTTAAGTTTTATGTAACCAAAACCAAACTTCCTCTCTTTTTTACAAACAAAACAAAACAAAACAAAACAAACAAACAAAAAACCCTAACTGGAGATTTACACACAAAATAATGAAATCATTTATGGCATTGAGTGTGGAGATGATTTAACAGGTATATACTTATCTCCAAACTCATCAAGTTGTATACATTAAACATGCACAGCATTTTGTATGTCAATCATACCTTGATAAAGTGAAATCATTAAGATAATAAATACAATGAAGAACATAAACCTACAGAGATAACACCTTGGTTGATCTCTGTGAGAGGTCAACATATGTTCTGAGACATAAGTGACAAGAAGCCAGAAACTGATCATCTACCGAAGCCAAACAGAAAGCTGTATGGCTGGGATACACTGGTAAAAATTCTAGAGGATAAATAAAGTATACATGCTGAAGTGTTATGGGTAAGAGTTGTAGGAGATGTTGGACAGGTATGCAGGGACCATACCTTGGAGGGTGTTGTAGACCATTAATAAGAGGTTGGAATTAATTTTAAGTTTATGAGAAGCTATTGTAGTTATTCAAATGATAGCAGTCAGTCTGCTTTGTCTGAATTAAAAATTCATGTCCTTTCAACTATAACAATATTATACCTCCACATCTTTTTCTTAAGACTGCCAGAGAAAAAGCATATAGAGTTGATTAGATAGAGATAGCATATAGAGTTGATGTAGAGATCAGGTCAAAATCTCGTGGTTCCATGAGCTGGAGCCCTGCATCGGACTCTGCGTTAACAGTGTGAAGCCCACTTTGGATCCTCTGTCTCCCTTTGTCTGCCCTTCCCCTGCTTGCATATGCATTCCCTTTCTTTGAAAAACAAATGTACATTAAAAAATTTAAAAAAAAGAAAATAGATAAGAATTGCTTCAGGAAAAAAAAATCATTATCACACACCACATAGATTTTAGGGGAAAAAAGATAAAAAAGGAAAGAAAGAAAAGAAACCATGTTTCTCCAGATGAGAAGTTTAGAAAACCGAGCAATGAGATTATTAGGCCTTTATATTGTTTACAGATTTAAAGAGTATGTCTTCTGCTTGGGTATGTATTAATATGTGCATTTTATTTATGTTTTTATTGATCAAGTAAGAAAGGAAATATGAAAAATAGTAGGTACAGGTTGGAATTTGTTGTAAAGTTAGACATGTAAAGAAAGCCTGCTACTAGTAAATGAGAAAGGGCCAGTTGAATAATGAGCAGTAGATGAAGCTGAGGTTTGGATGGAAGAATTAGACATCTACAATTATTTTTAAGAATTTAAAAAATTAGAGGGTGCCTGGGTGGCTCAGTTTGTTAAGTATCCAACTTTGGCTCAGGTCATGATCTCATGGTTTGTGAGTTCGAGCCTCACGTTGGACTCACTGCTGTCAGTGCAGAGCCTGCTTTGGATACTCTGCCCCCTCTCTTTGCCCTTCTCCCACTTGTGCTCTCTCTCTGTCTCTCTCTCTCTCAAAAATAAACAAATATAAAATATAAAAGAATTTAAAAAAAGTTTTTGTATATACATTTTTCCAGTTTTAAGGAGATATTAAAATCTGCCAATAGTAGACCTGCATCCTAAAAGGAAGCAATGGACTAAAGGTGTCTGTGCCCCTTCCAGATTGGGCATGGACCTTCCAGTTCTTTATAATCTCACCACCCTCTACTATGCTGTGTCTAACCAGCATGCACACCTGACTTCACTCATTGATATTATTCTCAATGTTGTAGGCATTTGGAGACTCCTAGTCTATAATATTGTGAAATCTCAGTGGAAAGTGAGCTGTCAGACTCTCTGATGCAGTGTGTGTGTGTGTGTGTGTGTGTGTGTGTAATGTGTGTATCTGTTTGTACCTCTCTCTCAGTAGATAGATAAATAAAGAAAGAAAAGGATCTAACAATATACACACATATATACATACATAGTTGTTATCTCTTCACATATTTCCTCCTATTTGCAGAATCTGATATAAAGAATGTGTAATGCATAACACAGATGATGACCACATTTTTTTTTTTTTTTGGTCTAGAATTATAACAAGGTTTAAAACAACCTTCTCAAGAGCTAATGACTTCTTACAGTGCCAATGACACCTACATTTTTTAAAATAAAGAAAGGGCAAATTCTCTATATTGGCATCTCTGGCTTTCAGGTACCTGTTTGCTTTTGTTGTTGCCAAAGGTTATTGGGACAAAGCAGAAATGACAGATTGTCTGGAGACCATAAGGCTGGTAGCAGCCCACGGCAGTCCAGACAGCACCAGGGAGCAAACCTTCAACAGACTGCCAGGCCCTGTGCTCATTCTTTCATCAGGACTGCTGAAGGATGCAGGTGGCCTGGAGATCAGGACACCCTCATATAATGCAGGAGAAATAGTGGATATTTCCTTCCACCTGTTCCATTTGGCTCTTCTTCATTTGATACAAATATCCTCAGGAGCAAAGAGGACCTGCTTTTAAGGAGAGGTCAAATATCCTCCCTTTTTATCCATAAGAATAAAAAAATAAATGCAAACCTACGGAAAAAAAAAACTGTAACAATGAAAATAGCTTATTTGGCAGAAAAGGGCAGGGATAACCACAAGGTCAAAGATTTCTACTGATAGAATGTGTCATTTTAACCTTTCCCTGCTCTCAAGAGGAATATCTCCTGCATGGGCTTGGTCAATTTCCTGGACCAAAAATATAACCTCCCTGGGAATATTTGCCCTACAGTATATATCTCAACCCCTCCAAAGTCTTCTCCAACCTCTGTGGTGGAACTTTTGTTTTAGATCGATTTCTAAATCTTATTTACTCCCATTGAATGGCAGGTTTTCCCTTCCTTATTCTCCTTATTCTCTTCACTGGCAACCCAGCCTCCATTTGACTTGCCCAGCACTTGCAGCCTCAGGCTCTGTCTGACCCTGGGACTTACTGGCCAAGTGACCCTCAATGGAAGCATCCAACGTGTAAAGTCAGCATTTATCCAAAGGTGAAACTACCGTGCTGTTGAATCACCCACAAACTTAGCCCCGATTGACTCCAAAGCCTGTGCTCTTCACTTCAGCAGAATTTCACTAAAACCGCATGAAAAATAATGAATGAATGGGAGCGACAAAATGCACTGTGAGTTCGGAGGTGAGTGTATCAGTTTGAGTTCAGAAAATTAGGGAAGAATGTAACTTCAACCACCCCAAATGGATAGTGTCTGAATAAACAGACTGGAGGTAGGGGACATCACAAGAGGGGTAATACAAGACAAAGGTGTCAATCCAGCAACATCTGAGGCATGTTATAAGAGCAATGAGAAAACGAGCTGTTTAAGCCTTTGTCTTTTTTAAAAATTTTATTTATTTATTTATTTTAGTTTTGAGAGAGAGAGCGAGACAGAGCGTGATGGGGGGAGGGCCAGTGAGAGGGAGACACAGAATTGGAAGCAGGCTCCAGGCTCTGAGCTGTCAGCACAGAGCCCAATGCGGAGCTTGAACCACGAACCCTGACAACATGACCTGAGCTGAAGTCGGACACCCAACTGACTAAGCCACCCAGGAGCCCCTAAGCTATTTTCTTTTTAAATGGGAGAACAATAATGGAAGCTTGTATTGTAAGACCATGTTCTCAAATCACGTGTCTTGATGTTTGATTTATTTTCATTCATGAAGGGATCTAATAAAGTGCAGTGCTTATGAGTATAGATTCTACTTTAGAAAGATCAAAATTCAAATTTCCTCTGGCACTATCTGTGTGAACAAGGGTAAATTCCATATCCTCTCTAGGCCTTATTTTTGTGATTTATAGTGAGAATAATATTATTTAGCTACCAGTTGACTAGAAAAATCAAATGAGATGATGCAAAGAAAAACTAAGTACAATGCCTAGCACATAGATTTTTTCAGGAATTATAGTAATATATATTATATTAATAATACATATTATATTAATTATTCAATCATCCAATACCCTTTTTGGAGCATCTATTAGGCTTCATTTGCTGTACTGGGCACTAAGTGTAGAAGGATGAGTGAAATTGATTTTCTGTTCTCACTTTATTATCTATGGAAGAAGGTGGGAATTTAACCAATAGTTTCAATACCATAGCATACATGTGATTAAGTTAAGTACAAAACCCTGGGTCTCCTGCCGAGGAGTAAGCAGCCACTTGGTCTGATTCTTACCTGATTCACACTTGGGAGGTCAGGTAAGATTTCCAAGATTTAGAAGTGATGAGCTAATAAGATCCAGGAAGGATCTTCCAAGCTGAGGCAACAGCAGGTGCAGAGGCCTCACAGAGTTCAGAGAAGCCCCACCAAACAGTTCACCTGGAGCATACCCAGCCAGGACAGATGGGGCTGGAGGGTTTCCCAAGGATCTGACTTTTTTTTTTTTAATTTGAGAGAGAGAGAGAGAGAGAGCACAAGCAGGGGAGAGGGGCAAAGGGAGAGAGAGAATTTTAAGCAGGCCCCATGCTCAGTGTGGATCCCAATGCGGGCTTGATCCCACAACCCTGAGGTCATGACCCGAGCTGAAATCGAGTTGGGCCCTCAATAGACTGAGCTACCCAGACGTCCCGCAAGGCTCTGCCTTTTATTCACACTAATGCAAGTGCAGATGGTGGAGGATGTTACCTCCCGCGTGAAAATCACAAAGAGAAAGAGGAGGGAGGTGAGTGTTTCATTTAGTTTGCTATAACAGCTAAAGGCATGGACTTTAGAAATACTGAGGTTTTGGGGAGCCTGGGTGGCTCAGTCAGTTAAATGTCCAACTTCAGCTCAGGTCATGATCTCAGGTCTCCTGGATTCAAGCCCCTTGTCGGGCTCTGTGCTGACAGCTCAGAGCCTGGAGCCTGCTTCAAATTCTGTGTCTCCCTGTCTATCTCTATCCCTCCCCTACTTGTGTTCTGTCTCTCTCTCTGAAAAGTAAATAAACATTAAAAACAATAGAAATACTGAGGTTTTGTATTTTTGTACTTGGCTGTTACTGTTGTTAACTCTGGGCACCTAATGCTGCAAACCTCATTTTCCTTATCCATAAGATGGGGACAATTCTCGTAGAGTTACTATTGGTGATTAACTGAGGTATTGTGTGTAAGCAATTAGCTCAGGGGCTAG
Organism: Panthera leo; assembly: GCF_018350215.1. Lineage (NCBI taxonomy): Eukaryota > Metazoa > Chordata > Mammalia > Carnivora > Felidae > Panthera > Panthera leo. The sequence continues at coordinate 186,015,724 of NC_056679.1, read as the reverse complement.
CATATAACAAAGACTCTGTGTTTGCTAGCTCTGCTGATCACTGATTATTTTATTAATGGTAATAACTTTGAGTTAAGAGTGTTGGGCACAGTTCCAAAGCCGTGCCTGCTGCTGTCACCACCTCTGCTTGTGTAAATAAAATATAATAATTCATAAAATTTATTTTGAAAAAAGAAGAACTTAACCTTAAAAATAGAACACCAGATTGCAAAAGAGATGGAATTATAGACAACCTTGCTTAAAAGATCATGCATAAGTCTTTGGTTTCTCTTCCATGTTTCCTTCTTCTCTAGACCTCTATCACCCAGTTCTCCTCTCCACTTTCTTCCATGATCCATGTCCTGCCCACAATTCTCTAGACTGTCTTCATCCCTATACTGTATGAAGTAGAGGAAAAGGTCATATAAAGAAGTCACAATGATGGTGGGGAGCACCTGGGTGGCTCAGTCTGTTAAGCGTCTGACTCTTAATTTCAGCTCAGGTCATGATCTCACAGTTCCTGAGATTGAGTCTTGCATCAGTATCCATGCTGACAGTGTGGAGTCTGATTGAGATTCTCTCTCTCCCTCTCTCTCTCTCTCTCTCTCTCTCCCCCATTAGCTCACTCCTTCTGTCTCAAAATAAGTAAATAAACTTAAAAAAAGAAGTCACAATGGAATGGGTAGCCCTTTATGACAAGGGACCCTACTCCCTTAAACAGCTAATTTTATCAAAGCTTGAAAACTGACACAAAGTTTCTTTAAGAAATTTGGAAGTTGAGTCATTTAAATGTTATGTTTGAACTAAAATATCACAATAGAAATATCAGATCACACTTAATTTCTTACTATGGGACAAGTATTGTCTAACAACTTTGCATACAGCATGATGTGATTCAACCATTAACTCTGTTTTACTTAAAAATGGAGGCACTAAAGTAAATTGGGGAACTCATCACAACTAATAAATGACTTTTATTAATTCGGAGTCTTTGATAACAAACAACTCTTAAATTCAATTATGTAAACTGAAAGCTCCAAACCAGAAAATAGAAAAAAATAAGTTTTTTGCTAATCAGTGGGTAGGCATTCTTGGGCAAGCCCTCTTCTCTCTACTGATTAACTTCCAAATCTGTAATGTGAATATATACATTTGAGACATCTTAACAATTTTATGTTTCTATAATTTTATATGAGCCCTCAATAGATTCCTCAAACTGACATTTTCTACATCTCCCTGAGAAATTCCTAGAACCATTTAATTCTAAAGGGCAAGTAGAGAATAATGGATTACACCAGCCTATGAATGGAAAATACCTATCACTCCTGTTCAAACTTTCTCATTCCTCTTCCCAAGGCAGATATTGCTAATCAATCACCGTACTCATTCATGACAAGCAAGACTAGATGAGGCCTCATTATCCCACTAAAAACCAGACTGATATGTGAGATAAAACTTATCTGTCAACATATCTACATTGCGCTGAAATGCTACCTTACAGAAAGCTGTAGATTTCACAAGCACCATTTTCAATGCAGGGTCACAATGCTAGGGCCAAAATGTTCTTCCCATGTCCTTCTCACATCCTTCCCCAGGAACCTGACCTAGTACAGAAATTCTCTCTCTCTCTCTCTCTCTCTCTTTCTCTCTCTCTCTCTCTCTCTCTCTCTCTCTCTCTCCAGTCAGAAAACTTGCTGCCTGGACCTTGATTATATTCAGTTAGAAGCATGATAATAAGTTTTTCTTATGTTCATCCATTCACTCATTATTCAACAAATATTTACTAATTTGTTTTTATGTACTACACACTCATCTAGGCACTATGAATAAAATATGAAGAAGATAGACACAGATTCTCCACTTATTGGAAACTTCCTCTTTCACAACAGATAATCAACAACTGAAAAGCATAATAAATGGGTTCCAGAAGCATAGAGTAGAAACATCTAGGATATAAAAGAAGTCTTGCTGGACAAAATGCAAGTTGAGTTCCAGAGGATATGTAGGAATTAGATTAGTACAGATAAGAGGAATTGAGTTTCCACAAAACAAAAGGGGAGGCCTGGGGAGCAACTATCTAGAGTCAGATGAAAAACAACTGGAGCACTTTGTAAAAACAATGGGAAAATGGGAATAAGTTTCAGATGCAAGGTGGAACATTGTAAGAGATGGGGTTGAAGGTCTATGAAGGGTCTATTAATAAATGCTCTTGAAAACAATCAAAACCAACAGTGGATAACTTTTTAGAAAGTAAGGGAACTCATTGAACTGGTTAAATCACATAATTGTTGGAGGAGCTGTTTAGCTAGATCTCAAGAAGTACAGGAATTAAGAGATTCCCAGGGAACTCAGTGGCAGGAACTCATGGAATTTTCTTTAAGGCACAGCCACTGCATTAACTCAGCTCCAACCACCTCAGGTCCTTTCATGCACTCAACTGTGAATTCAGTTCTTGGGAGATTTTGATTGGTCTAGCCTGGGTCATGTACTTACTCCTTAAAGAGACACTTTAGTTGGCAGTTCTAACAGAATACTGTGCAGTGGGAGGTGGTGTCTTCCAAAACAAGTATGCATGGTTGGGTGGTACCATGCTGGCAAAAGGAGCTGTAATGGATAAAAGGCAACAAACTCAAGAGATGCCTTCTATACTAGGATGCACACTGTATCAAGTATGAATGCTAAACTGAGGACAAGGGGGTGACACTGAAGAGTTAATACAGGAGAATAATATGAGCAGGACTGTATTCAAGGACAAGCATAAAGAAGAATGGAGTAGGGGTTGACCATCCTGGGGGCTACAGGCACCTGGGTATGAGATGATGTATGGATATTTGTACAAAGAAAGAGGTGGGAAGGACAGAGAGAAGAAATTTAGTTTAAGAGACATTAATCCTGTAGAACGAAAAGGGCGAGAGGATATAATATGTATCAGCAGCTAGCATATTTCCAGGAACAAAGCAGGAGCTTAGAAAATATCTACTGATGCAACTTCAATGCAGAACTCTGTGGCTTAGGAGGTGCTTAGTAAATTTGTGCATTTGTACACATTCTATGCATCACAATATCTACATTTTCCCAACATATTCTTAATTTCTCACATCACTTACAATAATTATTTTTAATCCCACTATTTTATAGTTTTGCTGCCTAATGATAAGTAAATACACACTTGTTCATGGGGAGAATGCAATCATCTCATTTGAATGAGAATCTCATCTGGGAAGAAAAAGGAACATATAGGAAAAAATAGTGTTCCTAACCTGCAGGCATTGCTTAAAATGCAAGAAAGTAGAAAGCCGTAGTAAGAGGACATGTAAGACTAATTGTGATAAATATCCTAGAAATTTAGATTCGTTAATGGTGATGGCTTTTAAAAAGCTCTAATTTCAGCTTTTCTCTCTTCCACAACTATAACAAACACAGCAACATTCTTTACCCATTTCTAAGAAAACAGAAATAACAGACTCTGCACGTGGAATTTAACAGCAATTAATTGGAAGATATGGATGTTAATGTTTTGATATAATCTTATATGAATTCATTAAATAATTTTACTTGTTAAATTGGTATAATGGCATCCCAAATTGCAGATAATTTTGTTTCTCGAACAGAGAGAGATGAGCAAGGGAAAAAGAAAATCACCAAAGTTCCAAAACAAAACAATAGGAAACCATTCTAGACAGAAGTTGCTGTAGCAAACTGACTCCGGTAGGGATTTGGGAGTTACTGATGAAAATCTATAGTCATCACTCTATGCACCACTGTCACAAAAAGAGGAAAATGAGAAAGCAGAACCAAGGCTCAAGAGAGTTAGAATTGAAATATAAATTAAATGTAATCATTCCATGTATTACCACCTCTACTCTTGCACAGCTCAAAAACCCATTTCGGTATAAACACAGTGCCATGCGGTTCCATCTGTAACAAGTTGACCTCAAAGGGGAAAAAATGATCTGTTCTCACAACTGAGGCTTACTCTTGATTAAGGGAATATGATTGGAAGGGCAGTTTGGGCACACTGTTGCAATTCAAATGAACACTTCAAATTTAAAAGAATCTCATTGATCAGTCTGCCAGTAAACCTCTCCTTTTCTTCCTTAGTCTCTCCTCTTCTCTTTTTTTTTTATTATTGAGCTATATGTTATAATATATTATAAAAAGCTACCATTCTGTGCTCTGCTCTCAATCTACTGAGTATTGAGGCTAACAAAATGATTAAAACCTAAGAAAAAGATAAGACAGCTATCAGCAGAAATAAATACAAGAAGGCAGGAAACTATTATTCCCTGCAAAAGGCTGAAAAAAATACTGACAGACTAGAATTTAGTGTGCACCTAAATTATCATTTTGAAGTGAGAGAAAAATTAAAGACATTCAGACTTATAAAGAATGTGGGAGTTTACCACCAAATTAACTTTACTAAAGTAGTGATTAATCATTGTAATCCAGAATCTAGAAGGAAAGTATACAATACAAGGAATGAACAAACATAAACTCCTAAACTCCATATATTTAATTCAATTTACTTTCATTAGCAAAACTAAGTTCAATGAACTCCTAATTGTTTACAAATAATATTTTTAAATTTATTTTGTAAAAGAACAATAGTCAGCTTCTGGCTATAATGGAGTAACTGAGATGAAAGTTACCTTCTCATTGCAAACAATTGGAAAACTGGGGTAACACAAAAACCCACAGTATTCAGACATTGTAGCCCAGACAAAAAGGACTATGATCACAGAGAAAAGAGAAGCAAATGATCATCCCAGATTTTGGTCTAGGTGCAATATCCTAATGTCTCAGCATGGGTGATGCAGGTGGAGTTAGCATGGTGGTCTCACTGAGTTGAAATGATGCTTAACATCATTAATCATCAGGGAAATGCATATTAAGACCACAACAAACACCAACCATTACACACCCACCAAAGTGAGTAAATTTAAAAATGTTGAATGGGGGGCCTGAGTGGCTCAGTCAGTTAAGTGCCGACTCTGTTTCAGCTCAGGTCATGCTCTCACAGCTCATGAGATCAAGTCCAACATCAGGCTCTCCACTGACAGTGTGAGACCTGCTTGGGATTCTCTTTCTCCCTGTCTCTCTGCCCCTCCTTCACTCACATTCTCTCTATATATCTGTCCCTCTTTCTCAAAATAAATAAATAAATTTTAAAATGTTTTTTAAAAAATAATAAAAATATTGAAGAATGTGGACTCACCATATGACCTAGCAATTGCCCTCCTAGGTATTTGCCCAAGAGAAATGAAAACATGTCCACGTAAAGACTTGTACATGATACTTATAGAAGCTTTATTTGTAAGCATAAAAAAGAGAAAAAACTCAAATGTCATTCAACGAGAGGACGAATAGTTGTAATCTATTTATTCAATACAGCATTATTTATAAGTAAATGGAACAAAGTACTAATGTACATAACATCATGAATTAAAGTCAAAAATATGCTGAGTGAAAAAAGCCAGACAGAAGAGACTGAGTACCATGTGATTTCATTTACATACAATTCTAGAAAAGAAAATCTAATTAAGAGTGACAGAAAGCAGGTTAGTATTTTGCCTGGGTCCAAGCCAATGAGAGATTGATAAAAAATAAGCTTCATTGAGATTAAATAGGCAAATTATTTCACAATTTGTTGAGACCACATACTGCTGTTGTTTTTAAGCTATACCTTAATATAGTTAATTAAAATGTAAAAATGAAAAATCTAGAGAAACATTATATAGCAAATATGCATATGAAGAGATATTCAACTTTACTGGGGTTTAGGGGAAATGCAATAATATGCCATAATCAAATTTGCAAAAATTAAAACGTCTGAAAATACCAACTGTGGACAAGGATGTGGAGAATCATGAAATCTCGTACATAGGATGTGGGAATGTCAACTGATACAACAGCTGCTGACAGTATCTGGTAGATTTAAGGTATGCTGACCCCAGTGAGGTGTGTGCACAATGACACTTGCAGTCAGATAGCCCGGGTTCAAATCCTTCTTACCTAATTATTATAAACTTTTGATTCCTTCTTTGTAAAGTGAGGATAATGAATAAATCTACTTCATAAAAACATTAGCATTAGATCAGTTAATAGATGTAATATACGTAAAGCCTTAGAACAATGCCTGGTTTGATCTGGGAAAGTTATGCAGGGAATTTTAATTCTTTCAACATTTAGTTTTGCTTTTTTCTTTGAAATATCTTTGAAGCCAATTGGATAATGTCACATTTTGTAAACCATGTGCTGAGTCACAGATGTTTATGTTATTTTGTTTCAATGGTTCAATATACTGGAGTTTTATCTTAAAATCGTAATTCTTCATGTCTTTATAAAAAGTAAGAATGCAAAGGATAAGCATATAAACTTTACAGTTTTTCTTACAGTGGAGCTAATTCATTTGCTCGTGTTGGCCAGCCCCAGCAACACTCATGTTGATAGTTCCACCTGTAAAGTAACAAGACTTGTTAGCAGCATAGGTTTCAAGCATAGTTCACATTTACAGACTCACTTTCCATCCATGTACACATATGCTTGTAGTTTTACCAGATATAAATTTACATTCTAAATATTCTACATATTTCTGAACATTTTCCAGAAATCAGTAGATAAAATTATGAAATGACAACACTTTCCTTAGAGGAAGATTGAGTTGTCAGACTGAATGATCTGGGAATTAATAAAATAAGATTAAAAGTTGTTCTTTGGGAAAGAGACAGAGAGAGACAGTGAGCAAAAAGAAGGTAGGAAAGAGAAAGAATAGAATGAAACTAATAAAATATTAGTTCATAATAAAAGGCTTTTCTAATACAGACTCTCATGAAGCTGAGGTTCAGAGTATTTAGATCCATCACTGAAATAAGCAATGGATGCAGCAAGAAACAAGGACAAATATTTATCAAATAGATTTAAAATAAAAAATATGTTTGTTGATATTTCCTAAAATAAAACAGATTAAATGCTTTTTAGTTACTAAGATGTCATTTTCTTTATTTTTTAACACACAATTAAGTACAGTGTTTTTTTTTTTCCCTAAATGGTGGTATTAGAGGCGATATTTATCATTTTTGAGCTTTGTGTTCTCATATAACAATATTGCTTTTGGAAAAGTTTATTGCTAAAAATTTATCTGAGTATCTCAGAAAAGCCACAAAGCTTAGGATCTTAGATTAGATTTTATTGTCATGACATACTCCACATCTAGGAACAGCCCAGTGCCTGAAATTAGCCTATTGTTAAATTGAATAAAAGGGTACAACCCTAATGTGAATATACAGATTTAACTTGTTTTTCTGAGTAGCTACAACATATAATCAATCACAATTGTAAAACACGGTGCTTAAGAATGTGAGTTTTATAATTTGCATTTTTGAATACATATTTTCCTAACTGGGTGACCTAGGGGGAATTACTACTTAGTTTCCTCATTTTCTGGGGTGGCTGAGTGGCTCTGTCGGTTGAGCGTCTGACTCTTGATTTCAGCTCAGGTCATGATCCCAGGGTCGTGGGATGGAGCCTGGTGTCAGGCTTTGTGCTCAGTGTGGAGCCAGCTTGGGATTCTCTCCCTATCTCTTTCTCTCTTTCTCTATCTCTCTCTGTCCCTCTCTCCCACTCACACTCTCCTTCTCTCTCTCAAGAAAAAATTTCCTAATCTTTTAAAGGAAGATATTAAAAGTTCTTAGTCTTGGGGCAGCTGGGTGGCTCAATTGGTTGAGCATCAGACTCTTGATTTTGGCTCAGGTCAATATCCCAGGGTCGTGGGATGGAACCTCGCATCAGGCTCCACACTGAGTGTGGAGGACTCTCTCTCTCTCTCTTTCTGCCTCACTCCTTACCCCCCGATATTATTGTATTTGGAGGTGAGGCCTTTGAGAGATAGTTAGGTTTAGATGACATCATGAAAGCAGGGTCCTCTGAATAAGATTAGTGTTTTTATAAGGAGAGGAAGAGACCAGAGCTTGATGTCTCTCTCTCTCTACTACCTGAAGACACAGAGAAAAGATAACCGTCTACAGTCCAGGAACAGGGCCTTCATCCAGATTCCTACAGTGCTGGCACCCTGATCTTGGACTTCCCAGCATTCAGAACTATGAGAAATAAACATCTGTTGGTTAAACCATCCTGACCATAGTATTTTGTTATAGCACCCTACACAGACTAAGACGCATAGAAAACCAGTATATAATGAGTAGTTACTAAATAAATGTTAGTTTAAATTATGTAGCCTTTTGTTTATTGATGGGTATGTAATTTGCATTCAAGTTTTTCATTTAGGCACATCACTGATATGTTGAAGAGGAAGGAAACACAGAAATTTAAAACTAAAAGTCAGTCTGAGGGGTGCCTGGGTGGCTCAGTCAGTTAAGTGGCTGACTTCTGCTCAGGTCATGATCTTGTGGTTCGTGAGTTCGAGCCCCGTGTCAGGCTCTGTGCAAACAGCTCAGAGCCTGGAGCCTGCTTCGGATTCTGTGTCTCCTTCTCTCTCTGCCTCTCTCTCTCTCTCTCTCTCAAAAATAATAAATAAATATTAAGAAAATACTTAAAGTCAGCCTGAAACCAATCTGTTATAATCATTTCCCCTCCTTCATTTTTGCAACTTACAGCACAATTATGGCCTCACATTTCCCAGCTACACAAGTAGTCAGTGAATAGGATCAGGATGGAATTCAGGGCTTCTTGTTCAAAGTCAGCACTTTTTCCACAACACTTCTCTTACGTATCATTACATACCATTTAAAATAAATCATAGACCCTAACACCTTTCTAAGAATGTGGTTCAGAGTGATAAATAAGAAATTAAAATTCAACCCCTACCTCCAGCCCACCCCAGGTAGCATACTGGAAAATTTTTCTCTAGAGAAATTCAGTTGTTCCAATACAAAGTCAAATATCTAGAGACACTATGAATTGTTTTCTACAAAATTTTTGACTGAGGACCATTTATTTCTTTTTATTTTTTGTTTGTTTTATTTGTTTATTTTTTGGCATTGAAAGACAGTTGAGAACATCAGGGTGAAACCTGTTCCATTTGGACATTTCTTATTCCTTATTTCTGCTGGGCTAAGTCTTTCAACTCTTCCACCTGTTGGTCTGCTAACTTTCCACCATCCCTATGCCTGTTCAGTTCAAGAAGTCATCATTCCTCATCCACAATATCCTGATAGCCTCCCTACCTGAGCTTCCAGCCTCTGAGATGGTCCATCTCTAGGGACTTTGCATACTGTAGCTACTGATTCCTTCAAAACTTGAATTTGCCTTTGCAATTATGATGTATTGATTCTAAAACACCCAAAAGACTTATTCTAAGTCCAATATCATTTGTCTCTGCTTGATTGCTTTCTTTTGCTTCATTTCCTTTCCTTATTTGAAAAATGTAATGCATGTTTATTGCAGAAAATATAGAAAGCAGACTATCAAAAGGAAGAATATAAAATTTTATACTCTCACCATTCAGACCAAGATCATTTTGAACACTTATGCATGCATTTTTCTGGTAAAGCCAGGTTTTGACTTTGCCTTTCTATCTACACTAATTCAGTCATAAAGACATTGTTTACTGGGAAGGCATTTTCATCTCATCATTCATTTGCTTTTTGTTCTGAAAATAGCATGGACATGTCAAGTATGGAATTCAAAGTGGTCAGAAATGTATTTTAAAAACTATCACAGTTATAATACCTGTCCATCTTAAATCAAAGCTCAGTACTGAAATAGTGCGATAATTTGCTCAAAAATTTATAAATTAGCTATGAAATAAAATCGAAATCATAAATCTTTCACTCAGTTCAAAAGCCATATAACTACATAAGACTACCAACCTAAAATAAAATAAAGAGCAGCTAGCACTGCAGGCAGTTCAAATTTGATACAAATGAGCAAATTTCAATACCATTTAGAAGTTACACTAACAGCAAAAATTAACTTTGTAGAAACAATCAATAGGGACTAAAACTTAGTTTGCAAAATTATTTGGTAAAATTTTTATTGTCTAAAATTGGTACAAGAATTGATTCTTACTGACAAAACTTACATCTGAAAACATGGCTTTTCTGTGGCTTGCTTCCTTATCAGATGATTGTCCTATCAATTTAACTTTTTAGAATATATGACACAAAGAACTGAAAAGAAACAAAACCAAAGAAATTATAGTTAGCAAGATTCAAAATAAATAAAAATTCGGTAAATTAGGTAAATCTTCACTGTAAAATGTATCAGAAAATAACTATTCCTGTTAACAATTATGCCTAAATTGTCCTGTAGAATTACATTTGCTCAATTGTGTTAATATCAGAAAACACCTTTTGCTAAAAATTCATCAATATTGGTATAATTTGGTTAACTTGTTCTCTAATAAACTGAGTCTTAAACGGTTCTGGGTCAAAAGAACAGGAATAAAATGATGGGGTCACATTTCATATGCCTCTTATTCCCCACTCGTGCTAGATTGAAAGCACTATACTATACATTTTACTTGGTCTCTAATTTTCTTTAATTAAGAATTGGAAATAGTTAAAAATCATTAAATATAATTACACATATAATTTATTTTGTATCTAATCTTACTTATTCTAGACTGAGGCATTTTTACACCAAATAATGTCAGATTTTGCATCTTAAAAAAGAAGAATCCCTAATAGCTTAAGACAGAAACACTTACTAACACTGTTGAAACTTTATGTGTCCTTCTGTGCTCACATTCTCTTAATTTGTTATAAACGAAAGCTCCATCATACTCATGATACATTTCTTCTATTTGTAACTATTCAAGTCTCCAAACAGACCTGAGCTTAAGCCTGTCTCTGCCATTTATTAATAGCAGGATCTTTTTAAGTTAATGAATCCTTATAGCTCAAAGCACAATTTTTCACTGAAGGAATAATCTTACCATATCTTTTGTGTTGTTGTGTGGACGGAGGATCATTCATAAAAACACTTAGCACCGTTCTTGGTGCATGGTGCATATGCAATGAATAAAGAGTTATTATTATGGTCATTATCTTTAGTAAGATTAAGATTAATTCCTAAATTCATACAGTGTCCTCCGTTTGTGGTGGCTTTCTCCAAGAGACTTAAGAAGAAAGCAGTTGAAGGGTTGGGATTAAATATTAAACTTAAAGTAAAAGTCACACTTTACCAAAGACGCATAAAACTGCCATGTAACTTTTGAATTATTTGTATAATAATACAATAATATTTGTAATATATTTCATATTTTTTCAAAATGTGTAAGTAACTAACTGCATTTAAGGCAGTACATAAAAATGTCTTCTAAAAGACAATGGTAAAAATGAAATAAAATACAACCTTCAATATCAGCATGGTCTCTATACCACTTTAAGACAGTTGATGAAATTCTTTTTGCATGTTGGTACTATAACCTGTACTCAGAAGAATGAATGACATACTACCAACATTGGCAGGATATCCATCCTATATTTGAAGTGCTAAATGTATTTCTGTTCATTTGTTTGTTTGCTTTTACACACACTTCTTGGTAATAAATCTAATTACATTTAACCATGCCTGCATTTATGCAGATTCACACTAAAGGGTCACCTTAATAAAAAAAAAAATCACTCATATTTTTAAGCCTGGATTATGAACAGTGAAAAATAACACTTTAAAGATTTCCAAATGCAGAATATGTAAACAATTCAGGAATTATTACCACATAATCTAAAATAAACTATGTTTAGTATCAAGTGAAAAAAGAGGGATGGCAGAATACAGTGTTAAATCAGTATGGCAAGAAAAATATTATCTTCTGTGGTAACTGTACTTCCCATGCAAAGACATAATGTTAAAATATATTCTATCAGCAATTTATGTTAAAACACATATATTATTTATACATATGTAATGAAGTAGAAATTGCTGTTTAACTTCCAATTTGCTTATCTTGGATTGTTCAAAGAAAAATATCATCAGTCTTCAGCATTATCTTCTAATACCTGAAAATTGGGTACCTGTAAAAGATATCAATGATATGTACATATCTCATCAAATACACCTTTCATATAAAGGTGTAGATATAATCAGTGCTACTGATCAACGCTTATCTCTAACTTGGTGCAAGATCAAAGAACTGGGAAAATAAAAATAACAAGAAGTGGAACACTTTTTTTTCACCCAGCTGTCTTTATAAATAACTAGTATACATGGTACATTTAGGCCTAATATACTTAGTATTGCAATATTTTATTCTTAATCTAATTTTCAAGGAATGACAACATGGATATTGGTGAAAATGTTTATACAATTGCATTCTCAACCTCTTCATTTTGCAGGTTTATTGATTCCAAGAGTTTCAGTTTAAAAATCACTTAATGTAAAGTACACTTTGCAACATTAAGTGATTTGTACATCACTTAATATATACATTAAGTATATATATAAACACACACACAAGAATTTTTTGCAGCATAGTTTATAATCACAAAATATTATAAAACTCTGAATGTCCACCAATATGCAACTGAGTAAATAAATTATGATACACTACTATAATTAAAGAATATGTAGTCATTAAAAGAATAAAACATATCTATATGACATTGATGCGAGACAATCTCAAAGATATATTTTTAAGTGATATTAACTAAGTTGTGTAAAAATAAGTGGAGTTGAATACCACTTAAATTAACAAGTAAATGTACACACACACACACACTTATATTGTAGATTAATTGATGGCAAAAAAATCTCTAGAAAGCAGAATTATTGGCAGTGGGGTGGGAAACTTAGTTTTACTTTATATGCTTCTGTACATTTTTATCTATATGAAAAGTACATATTCTTTTTAGGAAAAGAATATCTGGCTAAAATATTAAGTCTTTTGAGGAACTATAATACCTGAACAAGTTACTGGTTCAATCATGTTTGTAACTAAATTCTAAGCTGAACATCCCAAATAACTTCTACCAAAGACAAAGAAGATATATAACATATATAACACTATATTGTGTAATTGAAATTTGCTAAGAGAGTAGAACTAAATGTTTTCACTAAAAAGTGAAAAATACAAATATGTGAGATAATGGACTGTTGATTAACTCAGTGGGGGGAAACCCCTCACAATGTGTGCGTGTGTGTGTGTGGGTGTGTGTGTGGGTGTGTGTGTGTGATATCATCACATTGTGTTCTACAATCCTACAATTTTATTTGTCAGTTATACCTCAACAAAGAAAAATACATTTTAAAAAATATTTAAAGGAAGATCTATAACATTACATATAGAAAGAGAAGCATTCCTATAATCTTGATAAAGAAGCTAGTGATTGAGATGAAGTTAGGAAATTAGCAATGCTAGTTATACAATAGTGAAATATTGTTGATGTTTTAGTGATAACTTTGATTATTCATATTGAAAGGCTACCATATGCAATACCTTCATTATATATGAGGCAGCAAGGATGCAGCCAAAAAGCTCCAATATGCTGACATGACCCGATTTACTGAAGGTCACTCAACCAATCTGTGTTAAAATCAGAAATGAACTACAGCTCGTAATGGAGCCCTCATTTCACTAGCCAGCACTGTCTGATAGAAGTGGGTGGCATTCATCATGGTGACACATTACCTGTAGCTGAGCCAATGAAGTGGGACAACCATAATAAAAGAAAATTAGTGAAAAAAAATAGAGAAAGAAAGTCTATTCAAGTTAAAGATTATTCCCCTTCTACAGTAATTTCAGATTTCCTGGTATACTTATTTCATCACATTGACCTATTACAATAAATAGGAACAAGATGGAAATGCAGAATTTGGGATTAAAAAAAAGCATCTGGAGTGACATACGAGTTTAGACTCATCACTTCCCATTTAATTCTCTGACTGAATTTGTGGTCAACACTAACCAAATGCAAACATATTTTATAGAGCCACTTTCTCAGCTCCCTATTGTTTGCTCTCCTTAGTTATTATGACTAAAATGCATTTCAGAAGCAGAAATGTATAAAATGTATTCAAATGTGACTTATTGTCCTCTAAATATGCCTCATCCCTTCACCTATGACACTATTTATCTGCAAAAATCAAATTCAAGTTTATTAAATAGATGTATGTTTCACAGTTCACAATATTTAAATAAGTTTGGACAGTAATTGCATTTCTCAACAGTCTCCTGGGATGAAATAAAATACTATTTTTTTCTGACCTTCAACTGTAGGAAAATGACTTCATTATCACTTTCCTATGTTTGCAATAGACTGTCTCTATAGTCATTTATTTTGATGTTACATAATCTGAAATATTTTTACAAATAAATGAAAAACATTTTCTTTTGATAGATACCTTTCTATAATCTCTCACTTGGGACAAAATATAAATACACACACACACACACACACACACACACACACACACACACACACATTCCCCAGAATGAAAAAGTTAAATTAAAATAAATATTTGAAGATAAAGAAAAAATTCTTCTTAATTTTCTCTTTTTACAGGTTAATTCTCTTCAACATTTGGTAGCTCATCTACAGATATATTACCTTTATCAAATCATCTTGGAATGCAATATCCATTATCCAAAGCAAAGAATTGTTTTTTCCCTCATGCTGACCTTATCCTTTCATTTATTATTACAAGGGAGATCACAACTATTTTTTAGGTACTTTTTACTACTGGGTAGTATTGAATTAAAATTGCAACATCTGGGGCACTTGGGTGGCTTAGTTGGTTAAGCGTTCGACTTCAGCTTAGGTCGTGATCTCACAGCTCATGAGTTAGAGCCCTGCGTTGGGCTCTGTGCTACAGCTCAGAGCCTGGAGCCTGCTTTGGATTCTGTGTCTCCCTCTCTTTCTCTGCCCCTCCCCGACTCATGCTCTGTCTCTGTCTCTCTCTCAAAAATACATAAACGTTAAAAAAATTGCTACATCTTTCTACATTTATTTCAATTGGTAACTAACTTATTCTTATAAATTTCCTTTTGGGAAGCAAGCATACATTTCTATTGTCACAATATTTTTCTTCTTCAAATGGACAATTATTTTAACCTCTCAAGGACTTCTTTGTATCTGATACTGTAATTGATCTTTTTTGTTTCTTTACAATATCTGTCACCTCTAAATTAGGCAAGCTATCAGTGTTCTTATCAAAGTCATTAATAAAATTTTGAATGTGGTAGAGTCAAAGAAAATGTCATAACATTCCAACTTGACATTGACATATAGCATCACTTTTAGGTTGTGATTCCACCCCTCTCCATTATTAACCATGATATATTTTTGTGCCTGATCCAATAACATTTCTTAAAACTCTGTCAAATGCTCTACTGAAATGCAGAAGCACTCTAACTTTCAGTCTGTAAAACCTCGATTTTGGGAGAGGTACAACAAATAGAACATTCACTTAGATTACAATAAATAGCTTAACATGCATGGCTATCCCAATAAAATTATCACTAATTCTAAACAATATTATAAAAAATGATACTGTATATCATTATCCTCTTTAGAACCTCTTCACTCTTACTTTTCTGCATCATTTACTTGTGTCCTTATTTCTATGCCTCATTTCCTTCCCACCAGAATTTTGGATCTCATGGCTTAGTTAAATTTTAAAAAATAGCAATTCCAGTAGTAATAGTTGCTAGCTTTTTAATTTTCTAAGTAAAGAGAATACAAATAAACTAATTCAATTGTTGTTTTCATTTAAGGAATAATTTTTATCATTAAAATAAGAGCATAATCTCAAAAATTAAAAAAAAAATAATTACACGTATCTTTCTGAAAATTGACCACATTTCACTGGCTGAGAAAATATTTCTATACACCATCTTTTAAAGACCACTGATCTAGGGACTTCTGGCTGGCTCAGTTGGTTGAGCGTCTGACTTCAGCTCAGGTCATGATCTCTCTGTTCTTGAGTTCGAGCCCCACATTGGGCTCACTGCTGTCATTGCTGAGCCTGCTTTGGATCCTCTCTCTGCCCCTCCTCTGCTTGCACTCTCTCAAAAAGAAATAAACATCTAAAAAAAATAATAATAAAAACCACTGGTCTAGAGTTTGTTCTCAGTAGACCAAAAAAGAAACATTCCATTTACTCAATAAACATACAGAAAAATGTATTATGTGTCAGAAATTGTGATAAGTGCCTCAGGGATGGAACAGTTTGTAAGATATGCTTAATTGAGGAGAAACAACAGGCCAGCAAACAGGTAATCAGCTACAATACAGACTGGTGGTAAGTGTTATGACAGGGTCAGCTTAGGGTGCAAAGAAAACATGGAGTGAGGGCTACCATATTGATCTAAAATGAGCTAAAGAAGGCTTCCCAGAAAAAGTGAGGGTTAAGTTAAAAGGTAAGTAATTGACAATGATAATAACTATGATTATGATGATATTAAAGAGCAGTAAGGAAAAAGACACAGAGAGAAGGTTGTTCAGATATCAGAAACAAGTAATGAGGCCAGGCGTTGAGAACAAAATTGAAATTTTAAAGTAACTAAAAGTAGTTTAGCATAAAGCACAAGAAGACAAGGATAAGATTGAGGAGTTGTGATAACAGAGACATTTAGATTAGTGAAGATAACAGTGTCTACTTTCTATTGAGTTTCTACTTGGTGCTTTAGTGCCATGTATTTAAATTAATTTTGTTCTTACATTTATTATATTTGACCAGCACCTGTAAATCACTTATATTTACCAGACTTTCTTCTAAGGAAGAGAAAGGAGACTAATTTAACCCTCAAAATATCTATTTATGTGTATTATTTTCTCCATAATATTAATGGGAAAACCAAAGTATAGAGATGCTACATAACTTGTTAAGTGATACAACTGATAAGTAGCAGAACTTGGCTTCAAATCCAGTCTAGCTCCAGAACCTATGCTCTCAAATACTACATTATGCAAAAGAAATGCACAGTATCTCCATTTTGAAGTTGAGGAACTCATTTAAAAGATTGGTCCAAGATTTCTGGGACCAGAATTTATGTGTATTCTACTTCAACTTCATGTTCTGCAACAATAAGAGCATAGCTCTGAACATTCTGGAGCCAGACTGCCAGTGTTCATATCTTTACTATTTATTAACAACTGTTTGTTAACTGTATTATTTTAGAAAACTTTTCTTGCTTTCCTATGGATCAGTTTCTTCATCTGTAAAAAATTCAATTGTAAAATATATGCCACACAAGGTTGTAGGTAAGAATTAAAGAACTATTATTTCTAAAATACTTTAGAAGTGAGCATAATTGACAATGCCCTATAAGAATCATTTATTACTAGAAAGTTTTACATGGCCTCCTGGTAAGTAAAAGCAGGCTCTAAAAACATTTGTCATGATCACGGAGCACCTGGGTGGCTCAGTCGGTTAAGTGTCTGACTTTGGCTCAGGTCATGATCTCATAGTTTGTGGGTTTGAGCCCTGCATCGGGCTCTGTGCTGTCAGCTCAGAGCCTGGAGCCCGCTTCGGATTCTGTGTCTCTTTCTCTGTCTGCCCCTCCCCCGTTTGTGCTCTGTCTCTCTCTGTCTCTCAAAAATAAATAAATGTAGAAAAAAAAAACCTGTTAAAACATTTGTCATGATCAAATAGAATTTCACAGATGTGTGTTCAAAGAAAATATTTTGTTTTATAAAAACACACCTAACCTGATTAAATGAGCAAACTGATCATGTAACTTTCTAGGGCACAATTGGCCCATTAATAGTTTTAATAGTAAATTCATCATTCATCTTAAATGTTTTGTTTTTCTTGTTATTGAAAGTTTAGATTTACGACTTTTGGGCATCAGTTTTAGCTAATGGGAAAATTAAAGATATTCTTTGGTTCTGTTGCTGAGCCTTTTCAAGAATCAGCTTTCCTTTCAAGAAGAAGCCAGTAAGACCAATCAGGATGGTATGATCTGTCAGCTGAATGTACCATTTGTTGATTTCAACAGTAAGATGCCTACAATTGACATTTTAGTCTTCCTTTTAAGGCTCTTTAAAAAATTAAATACAACAGAAAAATTGGCTGAAGTTTAGTGGGAAATAAAGAGATGAATTACTTATAATGAAAATGAAATTTTCAAGTATAATTTATTCTCTAAGCCAACCTGTAACATCATAAACTTGTCTTCGCACATTTTGCAATTTATTTAAAAAATTCTTGAGTGTCCACTGTACTCAGGCATTTGGAAAAATCTGCTGAATAAGGTATGTCATATTGTGTCACATTATGTATCACATTGTGGTTCAGGTACATGTTAGAAACCAACCATACACAGAATAACAAGAAATGATCTCTGCCCTGAAGGAACAGTTGGTTTCTGTTATCTTATAATTCTAAAATTCAAATGACTACCACATCTAATATTCAGCATTTATATTTACTCAATCAACAATAGTCAGAACATTTCTTGGTTGCTACCCAGTTAGTTTCTAATTAATATTTGGCTTCTCCTAAAAGGGAGCATAGTAAGATATATTCATTGACATTTTGTTCTTGGAGAAGATTTCTCTTTCAAATTAACAAGTAGATATTTAGAAACTCAGTATCAGTACTTTAGCCTTTCTTAAATCCAGAATCAAGAATTATTACCCACTATCAATATAATTCTTGGTTAAAGAGGAATTATTGCCTCCACTTTTGTATGGGTAAGTGTTTTGTACTTAAGAAGAAAACCTTCTTCTGAATTAGAACCAATCAGATAAGTCCTTTTCAAGGTGAAGTGTAGCTAAATGTGAGCATATTCTATCCCCAATGTTCAATAGAATTTCCCAGATAAAGTCCTTGTTCCTAAATGATAGTGGTACTTTTGATTTCTGCACTAACTTTTTTTCCTGTACATAAAAAATTAAACAGTTATTAGGATATTTGACTAAAATGCTTATTTTTCCATCAGGTAGAATATAAATGATTGTTATTTATTTATTTATTTATTTATTTATTTAGAGAGGGAGGGAGGGGCAGAGAGAGAATCCCACAGGGCTCAATCTCACAAACCACAAGATCATGACCTGAGTGGAAATCAAGACTTTGAGCCACCCAGGTGCCCATCTTTTTTAATGTCTTTTTACTCTCATTTGACAGGAACTGCCATTTAAGAATATTTCATAGTATTGTAGTTAACCCTTCTTTTTATTTCCCCCCAAAAATTTGCTTAGTAAGTATGTCAAGATGACATTCGCTTTCAAAAGGAGAAACACAAAAGCATCTGAATGAATTATGGGATAAATAATCATTACCTATAAAGATGGGAGACTAGATATGCCATTTCACTAATTATAAATAACATCCCTGATGCTAATCTAGAAGCGAAATGGTTCATCAACTTAAATTAAGACTGGGTTTGCCCCTCTACAGAGTTAGTAAGTGGAAACATGCATGCTGCATTTGACCTGCAGTAAAACAGGAGATCCTGAAATTTTATTATGATCCCTACATCAAATTTAACAAGGCAGTCTTTTAGATATATCAAATGTATGTACTCCCTGAATACAGATTTTTTTTAACTTTGAAAAGAAATATTTTATGCATGAATTGCTATGAGATGACTTAGCTGAGAAAAATACTATGATTACTTTAAGATGACATTCAATTGATTCCCTTTCTGTTAAAAGCAACTGTGTTTCTATATCCAGAGAAATAACTGGATAGTCTTCCTCATAATTAGAACTGGAACTTTTTTCTCTAATATTATGAAAGAAATGTTGATCGTGCGCTGAACCATTCCACTATCTGCAAATAGGAAGAGTGGTGAGTTTTTACTAGTTACTCACTTTGACCTTCATCCAGTTACCTCCATTAGGAGGAGCTCCAGCTGGGCATTATTTGGCCCAGCTGGGTTTAACTTGGCAAGCTTCAGAAGGTAGTCATTTTAACAGTGCTACAAAACAGTGAATTTTAAAAACCAGAACACATGCATTTTCTGTGCTTTCCCTCTCCATGTAAAAGCAAAGCATTGTGGGTTTTTTTCCTACTAGTCTAATCTTAGAGTCTACACACTAACTTTGGTTTTGTTGATACATGTAAAAGGCTGCTTCAAGAACATTGGCTCAACAACTGAGTCCATTTTTCTGAAGCACTTAGAGATGGTGTTAGAATAATCACAGACAAAAGAAATGGTAGAAACCTGAGAAGCCAATTAAGCAGGGAACAACTTACTCAAATTCTTACTCAAGTATAATTTAATAATTGATTTCTGATTTTCATAGTATACAATAATAACTACTATATTTTGAACACTTACCATCGACTGGAACTGTTGTAAGAATTTTCTCTAACTTATCTGATTTATTTCTAAATAACTTGTGATACAACTAAAACAGAAAGTTTGATAACCTGCCCAGGTTACACAGCTAGTAAAGGGAGAAACCCAGCTTTCATCAAATGGCACTATTTATTATTCAAAAATGTTTACAAAGATTTTTTTTTGCCCAGATTTCTCCTACCATGTCATTTTTTCTCCATTCTAATAATCAAATAAGGAAACACAAAATGAAATTGGAAAAATTAGCTTGTTACTTTTGCTTTTATTTTTGACACTAAGAGGTATCTGATTTCAGCTTTTTTTCCCAGTGAAATGATCTCATCCTTTAATATCCCATGCTGGCCAGGAGCAAATTTTTAGGGTCCCTAAGTTAAGTTTCAAAATTCCTAAAAGTGGGTTTTCAAGTCCATAGGATAATAGCACCTAATTAAATTAAATCTGTTTTTCAGGTACAGACCCATGAGAAGAGATTCCAATAAAAACAAACAAATAAACCCATAAACCCATTCTTACTGTATAATTAAATCATACAGGATACTATTCCTGTCAATTTCCATGTAAGTTGGAAGACAAATTCCCAAGCTTGGCACAGCCTGTCCTAAAACCCACGCTGAGGCAGGCCCAGTGATGATAGAAGATAGGTGAAGGCCCTCCCTAAAAGAGAAAGAAACACCTGGGTGAGGAAATAGATTCAAGATCACACAAGATCAGAACACAGTCTGCAGAATAATCAACAGAAAGGTCCTCAAAACTGGTCAGAACAATAAATGACATTCTTGAAAGAGTAATGTTTCTGACATATCTTAGATGCTTGGAGTAAAGGGAATGAACAAAACAAGTAGTGGAAAACAAAGTTCCTACAGAACAAGATAAAGTACAAGCCTCAGCAAAGAGTTCAGCTCTTGTGTATATGAAGTTAAACTATAGGCCCCTGAAACATAGAACTCACATAGTTCTACTAATCCCATAATGGGCATACATGCCATTATAATCTTTAAAATGGAAAGAAAAAATAAGAAACAAATGCCTCCTCTCCCTTCAGAGGGTCGAAATGTTTTCCTCTTTGCCTTTGGTCTGTGCCAGACATTTGCTGTAATTAAACTATACAATGGTAAGTGTCTTAATTATCTTATAGGTCAGTCTTAAGTCTTTATCTGTCATTTTAGCTTATGCTCTTTACATTGCGTACCACAAATACACCCTTTACTTCATTGGTGTTCTTTCAATTTATGAGCAAACACATGAAGACACTCAAAAAATATATGCTATATGCTGTGTTATAAATTTAGAAACAAAAAGCTCCTATAAAACAAAACCGAATCACAAAATCAACATACCAAATATTTTCTACCAAAAGAAATATTGCCTATTAAAGATACTGAGCTTTACTACACAGCAGATCAGGGCACTTCTGGAATAAGAAACCTAGTTAATCACCCTTTGACTTCCTATCTACATGTACTTGTTTGTTTTTCTAATGCAAGAAACTCCAAACTAACCAGATGTCATCCCTCTCTTTATAACACTCCAAAAGGTAACCGTTGATGGACAGGCTTTTTTGTTGTTGTTTTGTTTTTGTTTTTGTTTGTTGTTTTTTCCTATGGAAAAACACACATGCTCTTCTCTTAGCCTGAACCACTTTCTCTAATTTCTCCATATGGAAAACTTTACTTACTTTCAATATCAGTCCAGTTATCACTTCCACTCCTCTACTATTGCCAAACTTTGTCAAATGACCTTCCATGTACTTCTGTGGTACCCTGTAATTCTCCACATAGTTCTTATTACATTGCACTGCAATAGCCTTTTCTCCATCTTTCCCCACTAGACTATGAACCTCTTAATGGTTGAGGCCAGTCTTTCTATTTACAATTTTGATCCTGATGTTTTGTAGGAACATTAAATTTTGTTTGGAGTAACTAATGATGTCCTGAATGAGTAAATGGCTATACATTTAAAGATTGAGTGATTATTGAATATCAGGTATTGGGAAGCCCAAGTTTCAAATGTCTAGGGGATGTTTGGTTAAAAGTTAGTGTATAATAAATTTAAGTGAAGATGGAAGAGTTACTGAACTGGAAAAATAGTGTATTAAGAGATTTGCTCCATATCACTGGAAATTTACTTGAAGCTAAAAAACACTGTAGATAAGTTAGTATTAATTAAACTACTTTCTGGTACACTAGACTTTAATTACATTTTTTCTTGTCTGATAATTTATCCTCTTCTATCATCTTTTTCTCACCCCAATTTTTTGCTGACCTAGTAACCATAACATAGTCCTCAATAACTTACAGAGTGTCTTGTGATGTTAACTTTGAATTTAACAAGGTTGTGCTACTGAACATCTTTAATTAAATATTACTCACTTTAGTGGTTGAATGGACATGTATAGAAAAATAAAACATCTGGGAGGAAAATATAGACCTTTTGAATGAATTAAAATGAAGCGCACATGAGAAGATAACTGTATCCAAACCCCAACACTTCCATTCCTCCATGCAAATATACCACCACAATCCACAATTTTGGAAAAAGCAATCCTTTGTTGCTTTTGCTAGAAAGTTTTTTCTAGAAAACCTTACAGGATGTCTTCCTTATGGGGATTACACGAGTTATAATAGCATGCCCTATACCCCAAATATTGTCAGTTTGCACCGTAAATATCCCAGCATTTTTCATCTACTACCTGTACCTTAATTCTCTTTTAAATTTTATTTTGAAATAAGTATAGATGCATGGAAAATTGATAGATAATACAGCGAGGTCCTGCGTGCCTATCACCCATTTTCCCTAATAGGTAGTACAATATTAAAACCAGGAGTTTGACATAACTATAATGTGTGTATACATCTCTATGTCATTTGTGATTTATGTAACCACCAGCACAATCAAGACACAGAAATATTTCAGCCCCACAAAGATCTCCCTGCTACTAAGCTTCTACAGTTAAACCCACCCCTACCACTCCATATCCCCAAACTATGGTTATATAATTTTGGAATTTGGTGAATATTATATAAATGAAATCATAGGGTATTTGACCTTTCGAGGTTGTCTTTTTTTTCACACAGCACAATGAAATAATTTGTTCTTTTGTCTTGTTGAGTTATATTCCGAGTAATGGGTGTACCACAGTTTGTTTAAATATTCACCAGTGGAAGGTATTTTTGTTATTTTCAGGTTTTTACTACTATACAAAAGTGCTAAGACCATCTTACACAAGTTCTTGAGTAGATACAAGTTTTCATTTTCCTGGTATAAATGCCTAGGAGTGTTGTGTTGAAGGAAACGATCCAGAGATTGTGATTTTCATTTGTCCTCAGAGCTCCACCCAGGCAACTGGAGGCTCCTGGTCTCCTCTGTGTCCTTGGAGGGAACTTACATCCACCATTCCCACAGCTGAAGCCATTTCAAGGATGCAGCTTTGAAAGAGTGAGGCAAGTTGAGATCACCTGGAATGAATATGTAATTAAACCTCATTAGGGCCTCTATATATACTTCAAGATTCTCACAAGGAAGTGTGGAGATTTAGTTGCCTTGTGGCTCCCTGGGACAAATCTCATATGTAAGTTCCCTTGCTTATTAAACCTGTCACCTACCCATTCAGAGTGATCTACCTCTTTCTCTGGTCTCTCCCTGCCCTCTGTTCTGAAGTTAATTTTAGATTTCATTCAGGAAATTCCCAAGGTTGTTGACCAATGACTGCAACCAGGAGACCATGGAAATGGGGCTTGGGAAAAAGCCAAACTTGAGAGAAATTTTAAGTTGGCCACTGGCCACTGAGCTCTGGGAAACGGGGGTAGGGGGAATGGCTGTTAGATGCTTATATACCCGCTGCCTGGTGAGTACAGGGATGCCTCCAAATGCCAGCTAGGTTAATGTATTTGTTTAAGGAACTGCTCATAGAGCTGTGATAAGGAAAAACAATAAAGGCATTTTTGAAGAGATCGTATCCAAGTTTAGATCCGAAAGATTAAAAAGAGATAGTCATTTGTAGATTTGAACATGACTGTGAATTGTAGGAATAGATCAGTTTGAATGTAATCATGTTTTAAGTAGAAAGAATAGCAGGTCAGTTGGGTGGCTCAGTCAGTTAAGCGTTTGACTCCTGATTTCGGCTCAGGTCATGATCTCATGGTTCATAGGATTGAGTCCCACTTTAGCCTCTGTGCCAACAGCATGGCACCTGATTGAGATTCTTTCTCTCTCTGCTCCTCCCCTGCTCACTCTTTTTCCCAATAAATAAATAAACTTGAAAAAAACAACAACAACAACAACCAGAGTTAAGTTGGAAGATGGGGGCAAGGTGGAAATCTTGGAACTTTTGAGGAAAAGAGAGGAGGCCAGTGCTCCAGGACAATATTGCATGAGTGTTAATGTGGTATGGAATAGTGCTGGAAAAGGAAATGGAGTCAGATCTTACACAAGAAGCAGTGGAAAGCCATTGACAATTTTGAAGGTAGGGTGATAAAATATACTTTGCATTATAAAAGACCCATTCTTCTCTATGGATAATAGACTGAGAAAAAGATTGAAATAAAGTATCAGAGTGATTGCAAGAGGCTCTCAAGGTGAGAAAAGATGCTTTGGTCATAAAGGATTACAGATTTAAAGACTCAGATGGTAAATATCTAGAAAACTTGGAGATACTTTGGGTAGATGGATATGGTAGGAGGAAGAATCAGTATTACAATATATACTTTTTCATGTTTTGATATATCTTCTATGTGACAGTATTTATAAATCTACATTTGTATAACCTACAGTTGAGTAGATGGCAGGCCGTGTGGACAGGAGCATCAGTTTGGGACTCAGTTCATCTGATTTAAATTCCTATCTATAGTACTTACTGCTCACTGGAAATTAGAAGATGGGCTTAATTTCCTCCCTGGGAAAATGGCAGTGCTAAAACCACAATACTGTCATGTGGGTTGTTGGGAGGCTTAACTAGGAATACAATTGCAGTGTCTGCAACAGAGATTGGCGTTGTGTATCCAGTGAAGGGCAGTAGAATGTAGTGGAAGCATTTATTGAACACATGGGGAATAACCATCAATTGTACCTGTGCAAAGTTAGGAATGGGTTTGTAAAAAAGTATTACTTTTGTTGAGGCTTGGAATATCAGAAAACCTTGGCCAGGTGAACACAGCAGATAAGGGAGAAGTGAAATCTACTGATTTAATTGGAGAGAAGAAAACTAATCTTGCAAATAAACATTCATCTCAGGGAGAAAGGTCTGTAGTCTCTAGGACACTGTTGTTATTTTGCAATAATATAAATCAAACTAACAGTAGTTTCTTTTCTAAAAACATTTTGAATCCACTTACTGGATTATTAAATCATTGAGATGGTGCATTTTGTGAGGATTTTATGTTGATAGTGATGATAGGATCTTATAAATCAGTCTGTGAGGCCACCCATGTGTAAGGCTTATCCTGCACAACATAGATCTACCCCATGAAGTGGGAAAGTGTCTGTCAAAGATCCCTGTAAGGCAAACCTCTTTTGGCTGGTATTGAATAGTCCTGACCCCTTTCTGCCAGGATGTTTGTAAGTCAGGTAGCCACTCTTTTCATTCAGGCTCTTCCAATTCATTTTTTCCTCTAGGTCTTTGGAATGCTCATTTTAATCCCAGTTCTTTTTAAATGACTTACATTTAGTTTTTAAGTGAGGTTGCTGGAGTTCATTTAATAATGGAAGACATGGAAGGAACATAGATAATTCCTCACTAACAGCAGTTCAATACCAGGACTTTAATAATAATCTGGAGCATAAACAAACAATTATTAATGCCCTTTGTGCTATCTTCATATAACCATAGATTATTTAGAAGTGTGCTTGATTTCCAGATATATGGAGACCTTGACATACAACTAGTTATTAATAATTTCTAACTTAGTACCCTTTAGACAAGAAAATATGGTGTACTTATTTTTACCCTTAAAATACATTGAGACTTGTTTTATTGCCCACTGTATGGTTTATGTTGGTAAATATTGCCTATGTATTTGAAAGACGTGTATCCTACAGTTATTCAGTGTGTTCTAAAATGTCAATTAGAAGTTGCTTGAAGCTGGTTTTTATATCTTCAGTATTCTTGTGGATATTTGATATGTATATATTTTATCATATACTGAAAGATTCTATTAAAATCTCCATGACTGTCTATTTTTCTATTTTCTCCTCTAGTTTTCCATCATTATACATTGAATCCCATTAAGCACATGCATATTCAGCCTTATCTTCTATATGAATGGATCCTTTATATCATGAAATGCCAGTTTTATTTCTGATAATATTCTTTATCACAAAATCTTTCATTTCATTAATATTACACAGTCAAGGCCACTCATGCTGTACAATATCTTTTAATGTTGCTGTTTGTATTAGATTAGTGGCTCACAGAGATTAATTTGAGATCTTATTCCACGAGAAGGTGAAAAAATGCAAAAAACTGAGTTGCTCATTTACCTCCACTTTGATTACTAATTCATTTATTCAACTGAAACACCAAAGAGCACATATTCTGTGCCAGGCTTTCTTCTGCATGCTGGGAACACAGCAACGAAAAGACAAACCAATATCCATGCCCCCACCAACCCTGAGTTTATATTCATTCACTTTTCATTCATAATTTATCCATTAGAATTCTGTTAAATCCTAGCATATCATTCATCTCTAGAATTTAAGGAAAATATATTCTGTTGATAATAAAGTCATTGTATATCTACTTATATTCAGAGTTTAAGTACCTGGATATTTACAAGTGATAGCATAAAATTAAACATTTGTACTTTCCAATTTGTGAAAATGAATGACTTTGGAAGCCCATTTACTGCTAAATATCTAAGTACAGCTTTCTAAAAGAGTCAGAAGGAAATGCTAGAAGAAGGATTATAATGAAATTAAAACATAATTAATGGCTTTAGTAGTTATTTACACATGTCAGAAAACAGAATACATTGGAAGATAGGCCTGTAGAAAATGTCAAACTTGAAGCCCAGAAAGGAAAAAAAAAAAAAAAAAGGGAAATAAAAGAAAGAGTAAATATGTTTTGGAACAAAGAAAAAAATATCTCTCTTGTGCTTTTTTAACATTAAAATACACATAAATTCCAGAAACTTTCAAATTGGAAACTCAGAGTGGATGGCTCTAGATAATATTTAAAGAGTTACTATTTTCCAAAACTAGTGAGGTAAATCTCACAGTCAAGTGTTTCTAGATATGCTAAGTAAAATAAAACCAAAGAAACAAGTCTTGGACATATTGTGTTAAAATTCTTAATCTAAAGAGAAAATATTAAAAAGAGAGGAGGGGAAAAAGGACATAATATATTCAGGGGAGCAGCCCACAGCAGCATTTTGAAAGTGGGGAAGGCAGAAAAAAATTAAAGGTCATCTTTAAAGCACTGAAAGATGGAGAATTGCTTAATTATTATAATATCAGATAAAGTAGAATTTAAGAAATTTTACAAGTATAAGGAACTATCCATACTGGGAAAAAAAGGTGTGATTTCAACAGGGAAATACAGCAGTGCAAGAATCCCAAGCATGCTCTGCACTGTCAGAACAGAGCCAGTCGCAGGACTCAGTCTCATGACCTGTGAGATCATGACTTGAGCTGAAATCAAGAGGTGGACACTTAACCACCCAGGTGCCACAGTCATGTAATCTGAAGACACCTATCAGTAAACTGCTGTCGTGAACACTGATGTGCTAATAGATCCTGATGTGCTAGTAGCACTGATGTGCTAACAGATCCTGATCTGTTTTCTGGGAAAATACCCAGAAGCAGGATTGCTGGATCATATCATAGTTCTATTTTTTTTTTCTCTGTTGAATAAACTCCATAATTCCATACTGTTTTCCACAGTGGCTGTACCGTTTTACATTTCCCCTAATAGTGTACAAAAGTTCCAGTTGATCCACATCCTGACCAATACCTGTTGTTTTTGTTTTTTGATAATACCCATTCTAATAGGTGGGAGGTAATATTTCATCATGGGTTGGATTGCTATTTGCCTGGAAATTAGTAACATTGAGGATCATTCCAGATAGTTTTTGGCCATTTGTGGGTCTTCTTTGAAGAAATGTCTATTCCAGTCTTGAGCTCATTTTTTAAATTTGGATTATCAGGGTTTTCTGTCTGTTTTTGTTACTGAGTTTTAGGAGTTCTTTAGGTATTTTGGAAATTAACACCTTACCCAATATATATTTTGCACATATTTTCTTCCAACCCATAGGGTGCATTTTCACACTATCGTTGATTGTTTGCATGTAGAAGCTTTGTAATTTGATGTAGTCCCATTTGTCTATTTTGTTTTTTTTTTTTTTTTTGGTTCTATCCATAAAATCATTGCTAAGACCAGTGTCATGGAACTTTCCCCCTATGTTTTCCTCTAGGAGTTTTACATTCAGGTCTGAAATCTGCCTTGAATCCATTTTGAGTTGATTTTGGTGTACAGTATAAGATAGGGTTCCAATTTATTTCTTGTGCATGTGGCTATTCAGTTGTTGCCATTTTCTCAACACCATTTTCAAAGAGATTCTCCTTTCACCATTGTGTGTTTCAGGCAACCATAACTGTTAGTTACTTCTAGGATCTCTATTCTGTTGGGTTTCTCTTTGTGCCAGCACCATACTGTTGTTGTTATTATTGTTTTGTAAAATATTTTGAAATCAGGAAATGTGATGCCTCTGGCTTTGTTCTTTGTAAAAATTGTCTTGGCTTTTTAGAGTCCTCTGTGGTTCCATATGAATTTTAGAATTTTTTTTTTTGTCTGCAAAAAAATGTCATTGAGATACTAACAGAGATTGTAGTGATAATAGCACTGTAATGTTCACTGCAGTATAATTCACAATAGCCAAAATGTGAAAACCACCTAAATATCCATCAACAGATGTTGTATATATATGCAATGGAATATTCAACCTTGAAAAAGAAGAAATACCTGACATAAAGTGAAAACTTGGGTGAAGCTTGAAGACATTATGCTAACTGAAATAAGCCATTCAAAGAAGGACAGATACTGCATGATTCCACTTACATGCAAGGTGTCTAAAATAGTCAGGGTCATAGAAAATAAGTAGAATCATGGTTGATGGGCTGGGAGGAGTAGAAAGTAGGGAATTGCTAATCAATGGAAATAGAATTTCAATTATGCAAGATGAAAAGTTCCAGAGATCTGCACAACAGTTTGTCTATTAATAATATTTTGTTATACACTTAAAACTGTAGGAAGGTATATCTAATGTTAAGTGTTCTTAGTACAAAAAAGTCACCGTAACTAAAATGGTAACTAGATCAATGGACAATCATAAATGAAAATAACTCCTTTCTTTCTGTAACTAAAGGAAAACAAGCAAACAAAAAATCAGTAAGAATAGATGAAGAAATTGGATTTATGACAAATAGGGTGTTCTACTAACACAACAAAGAATAAATACTGTGTGTTAGTGCATCTAGAACATTGACTAAAATATTACAATACCGGGCAATGAAGAATAGATTGTCTACCCATAGAGAAATTGAGGTATAATCAACAGGAAATTACTCCCTATGCTTGGGAAATAAGAAATACCATTCTATGTAATCTAAACTAAATTATAATGTAAAGGCAACATACTAAAATCCAAGGAATGGAATTACATATGTAATGGAAATTTCTAGCTCTATCTGTAGAGTATATAAGCATACAAATAGATTCTCTTCTAAGACTGCTCTAATAGGTTACTGTAATGAAACCGTTTGGACTTTGGGTAATCAAAGGAATTTTGGTTCACCTGTCAAAGCTATCCACAATTTTCTTAAGTTTATTGTATTTTAAATTATTTTCTTAAAATGTATCTCATTTTAAGATACATAACTGAGATCTTATTTTGATTTTGTTTTCATTGTTGAAAATATCTCCTTACTATCAAGTTTGACCTTATAAGAATAGGGTACCTTTTATTCAAGGCTACCAAATAAGTACATATCAGTAGAAAAGAGAAACTCATGTAAGGCAAAATGTATACATAGATTTTAATAAGTGAAATGCTCATTTTATTAACAAAAAAGCATTGAAATGCAGAAATTAAGTTGTACATCAGAAAAAACATACAATACATTTAGTGAAGATAAGCTTTTGGTTAGCTATATTAAGGCATCTTTTTTTTTTTTTTTTTTTTTTTACTGAGAACATTAGTTCTTGTGTTCTCTTAACAGAAAAAAACTTAACTTTTTTTTTTACAAGAAAACAAACCTACACCTTTATTTACTTTTCAGTTAGTTTAAATCTTTGAGGGGTACAGCATCACATGGATTCTGTGGCCAATGGCTTTAGCAGGAAGGGTGCTTTGGAATTTGGCAGAAATCCCACTACTATTTCCATGAGCATGAGTTACTTTTCCCCAGATTACTCTGGCTTTGTTCGGTTTGTCACCAGGAGTCACTGTGTTATTCTTTGCTTTCTACACATACGCACATATCTTGCCTACATAAAATTCAGTTTCATCTCGAGCATAAGCACCTTCAATTTTCAGAGGAGCTGTGTGCTCCCTCTTGTTCCAGAGACCCTGCTTATAGCAAAAATGACTTTGGACCATTGCCTTCCAGACATATTTGTTGTTTTTAGAAGTCTTGTTCCTGGCAGGCCTCCACAAGTTCCAAGATGGCAGAAAGAGAAATGCCAACAAAGTTTTAATAATTTTCCTTTTCTTCAATAAGTCAAAATTGTTAGGAAATCAAAAAGACTTTACTGAAATACGAATTGGGAGATCTGTATCCTATATAGGCCATGCTATTAACTAACATTAAAACTTTTTTCAGAGTTGTCTTAAATTTGCTGTTTAGAATCCCTCTAAATTAAGATTTCATGAGCCTTGATTTTTGACACAATGGTATCAAAGGCAACTGATGCAAAGTGAGGGACTTTGCCATCTTCCAACTTAACTCACCCAGTTGGTAAGACAAGTGTGGCATCATATTAGGGATGTAAAATTACTCCAAAACTTTTAGTACTACCTAAAATTTCCTAAGAACAGAAAAGCATTCATTAGAAATCTACTCTTTAAACACACACACACACACACACACACACACACACACACACAATCTTACATTCGTGAGTTTATGAAGCAATATTTGATAAACAACTTTGCCACCTAAAATAGGGCTTTTTAGCCACAATGTCCTTTTATTTTCTATATCTTTAAAAAAAACAATGTAAAAATGGCAGAGAATAGCTCTGTGCTATCTTACAACATTCTTCTTTGATATACAGAGAAAACTTTGGTTGGATAATAGAAAATAAAATTTATCCATAAAGATAAATGTAAAAATAAAATTATCTACCTCTGGCATGCTGAACTAAATGAACTGTAATTCATTGGACTTTAGAGATCGGGCAATAAAAATGCATTAATTCAAAAGTGGAAATGAAAAATTTATCTTGCCACCCTCCTTATCAAAATCAGGAAACTTACTTTAATCATTCCTGAAAAAAAATGGCAGCAAGGAAATTAATCCAAATAAAATAGTGAGAGAACTTCTACCCTATGTACTTATTAAGCATCAGAAAATAAGTTAGAGAACATATGATTTTAACCTAAGTATTGAATCAAATATTCTATCACCATGGGTGTAGCCAAATGGCAAAAGTGACTATTTTCAGTGAATGCCTTATTTCAGAATGGACATAAAGTTTTAGAATCCATGTATAGTTCCAAAACCATTACTTAAATTCATTTCTAAGATGAATGTAATTTCTGAAAATCCTACTTTGTTGAATGAAAAATACTGATAAGTAGAAAGATAAATTGTATTCTGACATTTTCTGTACATACTCATTACCCTATACAATTTATAGCTATCATCAAAATAAGAATAGCTATAATGACTATTAATATGGCTTTGAGGGAAAAGTATTTCTTCTCTGTATAATACTGTCAAAAATCTCAGAACTTGCCTAACAAAAAATCAAGTCCTCATACCTTCTTAAACATTTATCAAAATAGAAAAGTGTTAATATTACATTAAAATGTTGAGTTGAAGTTTGAATATTTTAAAAATCAGCTTTATTGTGGTAGAATTTATATATAGAAAAATTTACCAATGTAAGTTGAATATTTCATTGAGTATATATATATATATATATATATATATATATATATACATACACACAGATGTGTGAGACAGAAAAAGACTATAGCTATCGTAATACTCAAGAAAACTCCAAGTTATCTGCTTGCTTCTCTTTAGTCCATCCTTTCTTCCTATTTCATGCCTCAGAAAATGACTGATTTTGATTTTTGTCATGAATCATTTAATACCCAATACTTTCACAGTCATTTTGAAAAGATGCTAAATTGCTATGTATTATACAAGAGTCATTATGATACTTTTCTGTTCCTAGCAAACACGAGCTAGGCAAAAGCAACTCTCTTAAATGTTAAAAATAAGAGTGTCTCCACTTAAGAAGAAGGCAGTGCAATGTCCTAGTTAAGAGGACAGGTTCTCGAACACGTCTGGATTCGGGGTTCACTCCTTTTACTTAAGAGCTGAATATTTGGTCAATAACTCAGTTTCACTGTGCCTACATGGATAAACTAGAAAAGTAATAGTACCCACTTCATAGGGTAATGATTATATAACTTAATGTATGCTATATACATCAAGTTTAACACAGCCTTTTTTACATGCATTGTTCACCATTAGCAGTTATTAATTAGATATAGACTTGGTTCTAAAAATGTGTATACTTTGTGCAAATTGAGTCTACTTTAAGAGTCTAATATTAGAGAATTCAGATATTAAAGCAAAATAAAAATAAATCTATAAAACAAGTACTTTTTTCTATGTCTTTAAATTGCTTTCCATTCTATTAGGTTATATTTTAACTAAAAGAAAATGTGTATCCAGAGAATTGAAGAATTTAATCTTGCTGGATTCAAATGGAACCACTTTCTACTGGTTGAACTCAGTGATATTTTTCTGGCTTGCTTCTGGACAATTCTTAGTCCTGCTCTCTGACATATTCTTAGCCTGGAAATCTGACCTCCCCCCACCCCATTAGTCTTCCAATAAGTTAGATTTTCTTATATTCACAATGGAGATACTAAAGCTGTAGTCTAGTCATCTCCTGAAGATATTCAGAGGCTTTTTTGAAAGAACACGTATCTGTTTGTACTGCACATTCCTTGTAAAGAAGTAATGTTGTTCTTCATATTCATAAATATGTAACCAAATCAGAAATATAGATGGCACATAAGTCTTAATCCTTTTATCTAAAGCTTATGCTCACAGGACTCCTTTTCTTTAGGAATTTGCTTTATGTCCTATAAAGTTTTTAATACCAATGTTTCAAAAGCCTCCTTTAATCAGATTTTCTATGGCCTTTATCCTTACTAAAATGTTGACTGTCTTAAATTGTTCCAGAGTCTAGCTTTGTCACTCAGACCTTAGACTATGAAATAGGTTTAATTATAGTTAAAGAATCCATAATCTGTCTAAGCTTTGTTAAATTCTTTGCTTTGGTATTACAAATGGAAAGTCGATTTATGATAATGAGCTAAACAGATTATAGATTCTTCTAATATTTTTCACTTTTGACTCTTATTTGGGCTCTGGAAATCATTTTAGTTATGAATACTTTTTAGAGAAGTAACTTTATTAATACATATTACATTGTAATTATTTAAAAAAATTAATACCAGCTTTGATCTTTGTATCATCTGAGATAATAATAGAAGCATAAGTCTCTTATCTTCTTGATTGTTAAAGATATTACAAAGCATAACTAAAAATAACTCCATACAGTCAAGTTTGACCTTTTAAGATTCAAAAAGGTTTTAGGCCATTTTTTTTTCCTGTTTGTAGAAGTAATGGTTTTTTAAAGAAATGGAAGGATATTAAGATTTAATTTGTAATAGATCTCAGCATAAACTTTCCCGTGTGTAAATTTATTTTTTAAATGTTTGAAAGAAAGCACAAAAGGGGGAGGGGCAGGGAGAGGGAGAGAGAGACTATCAAGCAGGCTCTGTACTGTGAACATAGAGCCTGACTCAGGGCTGGAACACATGAACCATGAGATCCTGACCTGAGCTGATATCAAGAGTCAAATGCTTAATTGACTGAGTCAACCAGGTGCCTCTAAACTTTACTGTGTTTATATTTAGATTTCATTTTTTTGTCTTTTCCAATTGAGTCAATTTTTGATTTCTGTATAATTGTTATACATTCATTTTCCAAGGTCAAGTAACTGTTACATATTCTAGTAGATAAATAAACTAAATTACCCTAAAAAGAACATATACTTAAAATGAAACAAAATGTTTATGTATTTCTAAAAAGCTAATCACATAAACATAAATCAGACTTCACATAAGAGATGACATTCAATATATCAAGTGAACATAAACCTTCAGTTAGCTGACTAGGCATATCAATTTTTCTGGTAATGCTGATGCTTCTTTAACCTTAATAAAGAATTAATAGTATTTCACTTTGTCCTTCCTAGATGAGCAATCGATCAACCTCACAGATGTTTCTAATTCATCAGGAAAGCAATGAACTCTCACTCTGAGTAAGTCCATGGCCTGTAAAGGACATAAGGCCAATGTGGTATTTGAAAGCAATAAAGAAAAGTTACATTTTGAATAATTTATCCAAGACACAGTTTGTGAAAAACTGTATCTTTTCAAATTTTGCCAAAACAGAATATAGAGCCAGAAAAGATCTTGTTTAGTTTAGCTTTTTTTCCTGGCAAATCTATAGAAATAAAAAATGTGTTTTAGTATATGTCTATTACTAGACTATGCAAAAGGTGCTGGATAGTTTTTTATCAGATGTGGAAGAATATTTGAAATGATTTGCCTTGAATGCACATCTTTCTTAACTGATAAGTAAAAGTCTTTGGTGGTTGAATTCCTGTTCTCTTGTCAAACATTCATGGACTTTATATAAAACACAGTCTTGGGAAACTACGTGGATTTGAATCACAGTACCACCACTATAAGACCCTAGGAAAAACTTTTAATTATAATGAGCCCCAAGTTCATTTGTCAAATCAGGACAGTAAGTTCTGTGCCTCACATGGCTGTTACATGATTAAATGATATCATGCACTTGAAGTGGCCAGCAGAGTATATGGCACATAGAAAGTGTCTAATTCACATTAGTTAGCTATTATCAGTGTCATTATTATTTGTAGGCAATTATTATACATGTTAGTGCTCCTTGACTATAATAAAATATGAAATTAAGCTTCTGGATACTAGTGTGGATAGAAGTTATTTAATACTCCCTACCCCCAACCCCCACCACCAGGTCAGCTTGTATTACTAGTTCATCCATCAAATGTACTCTTAGAAATAACAATCATCCACTGTTCCCCATCAATCAACAAATCCTTATTACCAGGCATCATCTATTTAGGGTCTACTATATACTATATGAAGGGCCACTGGGAGATACTTTAGGAGTATATGGCAGGGATGGTCTATGGTCTTTCTTGGATTTTTTGGCTGAATTAGAGCAGACTAATTCACAGGAGTCATTCATGAATAATAAAATGAACTGTAAAATTACAGGCTACATATCAAGGCAAAAAGTGTTGACCCTGTAATACATTTATAAAGAGTCTTCAAGATTCAAGTAACAATATATAACTCAAATTAGATGAAATATAAACATGAACTTACTGGCTTGTATAAATGAAAGATTTCGGGCAGATATTGGGTCAGGATCCAGGAAATTAAATAATTGCATCAATCCTCAGTTTGTCTCTACTTCTCTATTACATTTTGGTCTGTGTTGGGTTCATTTTCATTGGGCTCTCCCTGAAAACTGGTGAAATTGGTGTTGGCATCTCATGACTCACAGAACCGAAATATGCCAAAGTCCAAGAATATATCATGAAGTCTATTCTCTCTGGTATCCATTTTTCAGCCAGCTTTGCTGAAATTATGTTGGATACTTCCAAGCTATTTCCACTAGGTGGCCTCTGACAGTCCAAAGTTATATCCTCACTGTCCAAGGACAGGAAGGAGTTAGAGATTCTTTTAATCATCTCAACAAAATCCCATGAGTGCATCACCTACATCACTAGTTCTGATTTGTCTACTTACCCATTTCTGAACAAATCACTCTTTGTGTATGACAGAGGGCAGAGGGAGAGGGTTTCCTTGCTTTAAATGGCTGAAGTCTGAGCCATACAATTACTCCTAAAGCCAGATGTGAATTTAAAACCACCAGAACCAAATTAAATGGATTTTAATATGGAAGGGTTTGTTCTCCAATGAGAACAATTAAGATGTTATTGAAAGAAGATTTTATGGATGCCTGGAACATTCCAAAATAGATGGCCATTAAATTGCTTAAGGCAGGTTGGATTCCTAATCACCAGTTCTTACTCTAGAAAACCCCAGCACCGCTTCCAAAATTCCTGTGCAATCTTCAGCAACAACTACTTAATTGGTAAGCTCTAAGTTGGTTTTCACTGTTTTCAAATACTTTAAACACTTAATATTTACCTCACAATATAGATATGTAAATTATCTCCTATTCAGATG
Organism: Panthera leo; assembly: GCF_018350215.1. Lineage (NCBI taxonomy): Eukaryota > Metazoa > Chordata > Mammalia > Carnivora > Felidae > Panthera > Panthera leo. The sequence continues at coordinate 185,978,980 of NC_056679.1, read as the reverse complement.
CACAAACTGAAGCCTATCTGGGATTTGTGCAAGTCCCCAGGGCAAGTTAGGTAAAAAGCAAGTATATAAAAACATATCTGGTTTAGAATATATAAATTAGAGGGGCGCCTGGGTGGCTCGGTCGGTTAAGCCTCTGACTTCAGCTCAGGTCACGATCTCACGGTTCGTGTGTTCGAGCCCCGCGTCGGGCTCTGGGCTGATGGCTCAGCACCTGGAGCCTGCTTCCGATTCTGTGTCTCCCTCTCTCTCTGTCCCTCCCCCGTTCATGCTCTGTCTCTCTCTGTCTCAAAAACAAATAAACGTTAAAAAAAAATTTAAAAAAAAAGAACATATAAATTAGAATGTATAAATAGAATTACCTTGTTATTTTAGGAGCATCACCTTGCATTCTCTTAAGTCAAGAGACATAAATTTCACTACCTATAAGAGAAAGGCAGGCAATATAAATTGATGGAGTAAGCAGGGTAGAGATGAACAAAGTCACAAATATGCATATCTTCTGGAGATGAGCAACTCCTACATAGTGACAGATAATAGTTGCCATATAAACATGTAGACTAAATATCTTTAGTCTTTGGATCTTTCAAAGATTAAAGAAAGGGTAAATATTTGAATGCTGTATGCAATTTCCTTTAAGTCCTAGCATCTTGGAGGCTACATAAAATATTTCTCATGCTATACATGTATGGTGTTTTAAACAGTGCAATACCCTTACTCTTACTCAATGTCACTACTGCAGAATTAACTGTGTTTACTTCTCCTTTCTCAACCTGCTGTTCCTAGAATGAATCACTTCATGGGAACACTGTGCTCTTCCTCAGATAAATGAGCTGCATATTCTATCTTGCTCTACATTTCTCTGAGCACTCTTCTTCCTTTGTGGCATTATTATTAAACCTCCATAAATTGTGAAACAAGATGGAGGAAGAGGCAAGTTGTATAGAAAAAAGTTGGAGGCAAATGAGATAGTCTGTCTAGCTAACTTGGGGATGAAAGGAGAGCAGTAATTTAAGAAATATTTCAGAGATAGAATTGAAAAGGATTTCCTTTCTTTGGATGGCTGAGAGAAGGGAAGAGTTAAGATTCTCCTGATTTTTATTAAAGAAGAAATTGAGATCAAGAGGGCTTGTTTAAATCCACAAGTGATAGCAGAGATAGACATAAAAACCACCCAGATGTGACTTCCAGCTGTCAGTTGCTTATCTCTTGAAAAGTTTCAATAGGTTCTCCCACTTCCTGTGTCTTTCTCAGCCTGTGTGTGTGTGTTTGTGTGTGTGTGTGTGTGTGTGTGTGTATGTGTGTGTGAGTGACCCAGTGAGATGACAGCATGTCACAGATAAGCTCCTTGTTTTTGTGCATGATCATAAGAAAATATGAAACTGGGGAATAGGGTGTTGGGCATGAAACAATAAGTAATACAATAAAAACAAAATACTCATTGGAATTTCAGTCCTCAAACTCCTTGCTATTCAGACTTTAAAACATTTCCTTTAAGGAAAGATCTGAATGAGTACCTATTTCTCTTTCCCTATAACCACCTTAAAAAATAGCATGCCTGTGATATTGTATCAAAAATGTATCATTTCTGGGGCGCCTGGGTGGCGCGGTCGGTTGGGCGTCCGACTTCGGCCAGGTCACGATCTCGCGGTCTGTGAGTTCGAGCCCCGCGTCGGGCTCTGGGCTGATGGCTCGGAGCCTGGAGCCTGTTTCCGATTCTGTGTCTCCCTCTCTCTCTGCCCCTCCCCCGTTCATGCTCTGTCTCTCTCTGTCCCTAAAATAAATAAAAAACATTGAAAAAAAAAAATTAAAAAAAAATGTATCATTTCTTTCACTTGAACAAATAAGTTTCTGCCTATCACTTTGTTCTAATTCCCCTAAATTTGCCCTCATTTATCACTTTGTCCAGGCATATTAGCCTCTTTTTCCCGCCTGTTCCTTGAACATGCCAAGATCTTTTCCATGTGTTCTTCCTTATGCCTGGAATATTTTTGCCCCAGATTCTCACGTGCCTGCCTGTCTTTCTCTTTTTAGAAACAGTTTAAATGTCCATTACTACTCAATCTGAAGTTACACCCTCAGTTAACTATTGTCTCATACCACCATCCTAAAACATATTTGTTTAGTGCTTTTTTTCATTATTTGCTTCTTCCACTAGAATGCAAGCTCCATTTGAAGAGTCCTTATTTGTCAATATCACCATTGCATCCCAGATCTGGAAGAGTAATTGACACATTGGAGGTTTCGAGGTCTCTGAGAGGCCATATCTTTTCCACATGTGTTCCAGAAAATGAAAAGAAACAGAGATGGGCAGACAGAACAAGAGGGCCAGATGGAGGTCAAAGCATTATCTACATTACTAGCTGTAATGTATTGACATTACTCAACAAATAGCAGACTCTCCCTTTCTATATCAGGCAATTCCCGTCTAGGACAGCTTGATGCAAAAGAATATGCCCCTGGAATATCAGATAAGATTCCTGGTTTACAAGGGAAAAAGAAGCTGCATTGAACCTGATCAGTTTATTCTTCTCAGTTATTCTAATCCTCTAAGGTCACTTTTCCCTCCCAGAGAATCAGTATGTGAAGAGGCAGGGAGAAGCCAATATTTACATTAACTGATGTCCTTTGACACAGAAATACCTAAAGTGAGAGACAAGCATGTCTTCCTAAATACTAACAAGTAAATATTCTTGGAATGAATAATGTTCTTTAGCTCTAACTATAGGTGTGAAAAGGAGATGCTGTGGGTTTGAAAGGGATTTTCCCAAATTTATTAAAGCAGGTGTCCTATTTTCTACTAGAGTATTTTCATACAACATTGTAAAAAAGTATTTCTAAGTTTGGAGCTTCTTGGTGGCATGTGAAGGCCACAGGAACTAATGATGAAGGGTAAACACAAGAAGACAAATAAGCCCTGAAATTTCAGCAGAGGAAATGAGACCAGTGTTTATATTCTGAGCACCCAACAGCTTGGGCCCTAAGAACTGGTTTCCTCTGCTCATCGGCTGCTCATTTTCAGTGAGTCTCCACTACTAAAAGAAGACAAACCATCGGCGGAAACTAATCTGTCCTCATTCAATTAAACTGCGAGGCAATTACTTTTTTCCCCTAAGAGAGTGCAATTAGTCCCCTTTGAAAATTTATTCCAGCTCCAGGAGAAAAACAGAACCTCTGAAAATGTATGTCAAAAGCAAAAATAGGAAGAAAGGCTCCTCACCCTTCTTCTCCGTCTGCAGCTTGAGTTTTCCCTCTTTGGGGCCCAGCCTCTGTTTGTTTGATCTTTGGTGCCTCTCTTACCTGATTTTCTTCATGACCTTTTCTCCTAGTACAAAGAGGCACAGGGATAGGATCTGAGAACGCATAGAAGCAGCATGATATACCAGTAGATCAGTTGGATTTGGAGATGGAGCTGTTTTCTGCTCTGTGACTCTGGGCAACCTAGCTTCCCTCTCTGGGCTTTAGTTCCCTTATTTTTAATTCGAGGCATTCATATTCACATGGGTGTAAAATAGAACACTTTTTAAAATTCTTTTCCAGTAAACTCTTAAAATCAATAAAAATTTGTAGTTGTTTTAGTTGAAGTATCAAGGGGTACAGGAGTACATAGAAGAGTAAAAGTCAAGGATGTTCCTTCTTAGCAAACTCAGGATCCCTCTTAGGCCCTTAGGAATATGTGGAAGAGACCACTGAACTAGACAATCTGACATTCCCTCCACCTATAATAACTCTGAATCCTCCTAGTCTAGGAGCATGGTTTATAGATACTTGATAGACCTAAGTTTGTATCATAAAAGGATCTTCTTGACCCTTGGAAATTTAATCTATAAAGAGAGTTTACTCTTTTGCAAAATAGAGGAAAATTGATTTTTAAAGAAATGTTATCATACTTTTCTGAAACATTCTTAACTTTACAAAGTCTTAGCATTCTTTCTGAAAAAGTAGATAAAAATCTTTCAATCACTGTAACTAATCCACACTGTTCTGGAACATAGACATAATTACCATTCCTCTTGTCACTGAACTTCAGAGTGTTACCATCCCCCCCACACACTGGCTGCAAATAATACTGAAATGAATACCCATGCATATGTCTCCTTCCATGCATTCAAAAGAATATATAGATTATGAATCTAAACTGGAATCAGATATTTAATATTTTCCATTCTGGTAGATAACATCTAATAATTGCCCAAAGGTTGTGGGGTTTTTTGTTGTTGTTTTTGTTTTTGCCAATTTATGATCCCAGTAATCTTGAACTTTATTACCCTTTTTTCTATAACTATATCAATATTTGGATGCATCCTACCCTTAAATTTAATAATTTTAGTAGTTTTTTGCATTAATTTTCACTATTGCTGAGCTAATACAGAATTTGAAACATTAGGTACTTTAACACATATTTATTAAGCTGGACAGATTTGTTATTTTTTCACTAGACATGAGAATAACAAAGTATTGTATAATTAGTATTTTTTCTTGACATGTTAAGAATTAATGTTAAGAACTTTAGATTACAGGTAAATTAGGTGTAATGCTAATAAAAGGGGAGTTCGAGAAGCCAGGTCTAATATGAGAAATAATTACATATGGAAAAGAACAATTAATTTGAACCTGGGCAGACTGAGTTTGAATCTCAGTTCTCCCCCCGCCACCATTATGTATGTTACTATGGGAATTTTACTCTACACACTATGCATCCATTTGTAATTTGTAGAGTAGAGGTTGCACAGCCAATTTCTCAGGACTATGAAAAATGATCCACATATAATGTAAGATGGCCAATTTGGTCCATAGTAGCTATCAGACATTACTGGTTAGGTCCATATAAAATGCCAGTCTGGTGATCTACCCTACAAGCTTTATATGTTTTCCAAGACTCCATGAACTAGATACCAATATAATTTTCATTTGGCAGAAATAGGACTCAAATTCAGGTTTTTTTTGAACTTCTGGAATATACAAATCAAGGAGGATACTTTATTTTTAAGAGAGAAATATTTCTATTTTCGGCTCACCACTTGCCCAGCAGTAGTGGAGAAGACCAGATCTATGACAATTGCTTAATAACTTTTATGGGAAACTTGGGCTCTGATTGCAGGATGAATTGGGGTCTGGAGTTTAAACAAGGACACTTAAAACTTCAGCATTTGTTTATCCATCGTCTAGAAGAAAGACCCAGAAAGACTTGTGCGTTCGAGGATGGGGCAAAACAATTAGAGAAGGATTTGTTTAATTATTTTTACTTCCACAAATAAGACGCCAGCCATCTGGCATTTGGCAAGGGAAGAATTCATTCACTTGACTCTTGGGAAATGCTAGGGGCTTGAAAGAATATGTCAAAAGACGAAGACAATATTAGGCATAAATATAATACTTGCTAACTCAGTTTGCTCACCCTTGGTCCTGCCAGCATTAGACATCATGTGTCTCACTACCCAAAATGCTGCAGTCACTTTCTAAATGGTCTTCCTCATGACATTGGCCTTTTCCCCAAAGAGTTTTATTTTATTTTTTGTCTGTCTTTCCCAAAGAATTTTAAAGCAAAACGAAAGAGAGAAGTTTCCAAGACAGCCAAACATGATTGTAGTGCCGTGACCAACATTTCTTCATGTTTTCTAAATCACATTTACCTGCAGAGGCTCTAAGTCTCGGTGTACTTTTCTCTGGGCATGTAGCATGTCCATGACCATGGTGACTGCCTACCCCTTGCTGTGACTTTGTGGAAACTACCTGTGTCTTCTTGGAGAAGACAACAGGTATAAATAGCCCTGAGAAATTAATTGTCTGAGAGGACAAAGCTGTTCACCCATAGGTCTAGCTATAAATAAAAATTGCTCACTAAAAAGCAACGGAAGTCCTTGGGGTCAGAATAGGGATTTCCAGATTGATGTCTAACATCTGAAAAAGAAGGAATATGTGTGATGGTGGAGGAGGAGCAATAAGATGGGATGAAATTATAAAATCCCATGCCATTAAGTGAAATTAATTCCAATTCAGTTTGAATAGTGGGATTCAGAAGTAGTAACAATAGGAAATATTAGTCCTCTATAATGTTAACACTAATGAACATGTGTCTGTGTCCATGCTTGATTGATGTTTTAACTTAATGTCAGAGGTGGGTCAAACTTAACATGTCCAAAAGGTAACCTACCACCATTCACTTTAAACCTGTTCTCCCTCATGGGTTTCTCATTTCAGTAAATGGCACCATCATCCACTGAATGGCCCAAAGCAACTGATGTCCCACATCCAATTAATCACTACTACATCTCCTTAATTCTCTTAATATGTCTCCTTCTTTACAACCCCAATATACCTGGCCAGTAAGGTCTAACAATCTGTCACTTGGACTCTTAATGTAAGACTCCAACTCGGCTTCCTCCTTCCACTCTTATTACCCAAACTAGCTCCTACTAAATTTTTTAAAAATGCTAATCTGACTGTCCATGGTATGCTCTCTGGGGAAAATACAAAGCTCCTATTTGTTATGTTTGCCAACTTCTTTGATGCAAATACTCCACTATGACCAATTTCAAGTTGCCAATATGATATCACTGAACACAGAGTTGGGGAAAAAGAATTAAAATCATCTTGGGAGTTTTCTCTCCCATTTGCAGAGATATTCTTCTCTTCCACTTATCCTTATTTTTTTAGGCAAAATAAAATTTACACATGTGCTAGCAGATCACGTCCTAATACAGAGAAAGCATGATGAAAGCATGTTTTACTATAGGCCATGCTCTAGGGCATGTTTTCCACAGTCTCTATGCTCTTGACATTTGGGGCCATAAATAATTTTTTGTTGTAAGAAGGCTGCTCTGTGAATTGTAAGGTAGTCAGCAGCATTGTGGGAATCTACTCATTAGATGCCAATAGCACATCCTCTCCAACCCCATCTTTTCCTCCCCACCAACATGTGACAACCAAAAATGTCTCCAGACATGGTCAGATGTCTCCAGAAGGAAGGGATAAAGTTCTTCATTGAGAGTCACTAATATGTGAAACAATTTCAGGTAATTACTATAGCCCCACATATGTGTACAAGCTGAATGTTTCAACTCTTAAACTATCATCTGTCTTCTAGGTATCTAAAGTTCTATTTGTTTTTCTTAACTTTTTTTAAGTGGAAGTGAGGGGGTGGTGGTGTTTCTTTGTTCTATTGTTGTGTTTCGTGTGTTGCTCTATAGACAAAAGGAGGGACCTTATTGGCAAGGAATAATCTGGATATGGCTTGGAAAACTGCATATCCTTTCTGCTGAACCTATTAACATTGGCTAGCAGGTCTTACATGGATTATAACCTCCATATGGATGTTAGATGGCACTCACGTGTCTGTGGATGTGGCACAGCCCCCCCATTGGCTCCTGGGCAATCAGTCATTGACAGCATGCTACTGGACAGTCTGTTCTTTTAGTTCAGGACCCCACAAAACTCTCTAACCTTACTATGATTCTTAAGCCTTAGGAATAAGGACAGTTTGTCTATTTTCTTGCAAATATATATATATATATATATATTTATGATATGAGCTTTCTCTTTGTTAGGGCTTAGCCCTCTGAATTCTAAATTAGCAAACTTATACAAACTAAAACCTTTTGCTTTCAAGGTTAAATCCTCTCCAAAATTTCAAGAATTATTTTTAACTTTTTTTTTCTATGCATTTGATGCATCACTCTGATCTATTTTAATGTGAATAACTACATAAAAAGCAGAGTGAGGGGGTGGACTGGAGGGGGACAGCAGAGAGGAAAGGATATCTCCAACAATTACAGTATCAAAATATTATCCCACTACAAATTCAGATTATTTCAATGTATAATGAAAAGTGTAATATTCAAGTGTTCTAGGTCTGTGAAGCCATGGCTATATGGTTATGAAGCCATGACCCATATGAATTAGCCTCTAAGGACTGTTTACTATTTTACAGAATGATTTACAAACAAATATTGAAGAGGGATTCTCTTATTTCTTCACATGTTGTGAAGAAAATGGTCTGATTAATGGCCTGATTAATAAATGCCTAGAGCAAGTTTTCTAATATATCCTTTTAACGTCCAAGCATTGAGATACATACTTCCTTCTGAACTTGGTCCTTCTCCCATCCTCCTCTTCTCTAGATTGTTTAAGACCAAAATCACTTAACCCAAAAAAGCATGTAACCAAAATCACTTAACCCAAAAAAGGGACAACACTTTCTTACACTTTGAGGAAGAAAAAAAGAGAAAGCTTTGCTGAAGTTGTAGTTGCTTTTAGGTACAGGCTGAAGGGAAAGGCTCAGAACACAAAAGTTCTAGCAATCTATGAAAGTGCTGTGAGAGCACAGAGAAAGGAAGATTTACATCTGTCCATGAGTGAAGGCTGGGCTGAGGGTGGAGGGGGCAGGAAAGTATTTATGGAGGAAGTGACATTAAATGGAGTTTTGAAAAATTAATAGTTTGCCAGGAAAGAAGATGCACCCCAAAGGTGTGATTTTTTTTCCTTATCTCTTCTAATGTATACTTTTCCCCCCATGCATCTGTTACTTCATACAATTTGTGGTTGTGTGTGATATCCGTACATAAGCTCTTCAATCATATGATAGATTTCTTAAGGTAAAACTATGTATTACACTTATTATTCCTAACATCTTTTTGATGAATTATAGATACTTAGTAAAGGCTTTGACTATTGGTGAAAAGGTGATAAAAATTATATCATCCCTCTGTTTTCCTTCCCCTCCAAGAACCTATTATTTTATGCTAAATATGGATTACACATGGCTACATGGAGGACTTCAACATCTTCAGCCTTTTCTTCTTCAGAAGGAAAGTGTGGTAACTGTAACTCACAGGATGCTTCTTAAGTGGAGCTTGGAATAGAAGTCTGGAGGAGGGAAATTCCACAAATGAACACAGATGTATTATTTGCAGATTAGCTAACATATGGCATGTTTAATTGCAGTTCTAAAACAACAGCAAGACTAAAACTGATGGTTCATTTTTAAAGCTTCAAGTTATAGTACCTTTTAAACATCATTTAAATGTCAGTGTTTTATCCAAATTACCTAAAGCATTTCTCATAGCTTAAAAGATTGAATTGGAAATTCCAAAAATGATTGAAGATTTAAGGAGAAAAAAGTCTTTAAAAATAGGCTGACTTTTCATTCATATGGTAAATCATAATTTCTTTTTCCTCTTTCTCTTCCTTCACTTTGAGCAAAACCACAAGATTTGGAATAAAAGCACATTAAGACATAATAATTGTACTCTTCCTTTCCATTTATCTTGAACAATGAAAAGCACAAAAGATACAGTCAGGTTGATAATAAGAAACTGTTCTTCTGAATGATTATTTTATGTTTATTTTGTTGATGATTAAGTGATACATAATATTCTTAGTTTGCCTTTTTCTTCAAAAATCATTTTGGGGTAAAAGTTGCAAATCAAAATAGTGCAAAACCAGAAACAAGTGAAAATTTTGCATTTTATCTGTAAAATTTTAAAAAATCTCACAAATTCGTAATATTATTTTATGGTATCTATAAGCTTTCTAAAATTGTTGTGTGACCAGAGATTGATAATACTTGATTTTCAATATAACCTATATAACTTGATTTATTTTTAAGTTTTATTGTGATATATTTTTACTAGATAAAATACATCAAACATGAATATGTAATTACATAATTTGTGTTTAATTGAAAAGTTAAAATGCACGAAACCACTGTCAAGAAATATAATATTGGAATAATATTTCTTGGAAGATTCCAGTGCCTTCCCTTAGTCAAATCATCCTTCTATCCCTAGAGGTAATCATTCCCCTGACTTCTATAAACACATATTATCAGGACTTTATTAGTTTGCTACTTAAAATGCAGTGTATTTTGTGGTTGCTTTTTTTTCAAATTGTTTTTCTGAATCTATTAACATCAGGTAATTTTCTAGTCTAATCTCTTAATTGGATTGATTACATTAATTTCCTAAAGTTAATGACCTCCTTCCTTTCAGGGATACCCATAACTTCCTTATTATTCATTTTAAGTTATTGGTTTTCATTTGCTATTATTTTGCAAGAATATTATGACATTAATGAAGAGGATTAGAGGGTGTCTGGGTGGCTGAGTTGGTTAAGTGTCTGACTGTTGATTTTGGCTCAGGTCATGACCTCACAGATCATGAGATCAAGCCCCGAGCCAGGCTCCATGTTGACAGCATAGAACCTGCTTGGGATTTTGGGATTCTCTCTCTCCCTCTCTCTCTGTCCCTCCCCCACTCATGCAGGCACACACACACACTCTCTCTCTCTCAAAAATAAGTAAACTTTAGGGGTGCCTGGGTGGCTCAGTCAGGTGAGCGTTCGGCTTTGGCTCAGGTCATGATCTCACCGTTTGTGAGATCGAGCCCTGCGTTGGGCTCAGAGCCAGGAGCCTGCTTCAGATTCTGTGTCCCCCTCTCTCTCCGCCCCACCCCTGCTTGTGCTCTGTCTCTGTCTTTCAAAAATGAATAAATATTAAAAAAAATAAAAATAAATAAACTTTAAAATAATGGAAGAAACAATATATATATGTATATGTGTATACACACACACACACACACACACACATATATGTGCATACATACACACAGAACTATAGGTGGTCAAATGCTGTCTAAATTATTTCTATGTAAAAATAAGTTTTATCATTTTTCTATAGAAAATAATTTAAAAAGTCATGTTCTACCCTTCATCACCTTACTTTAAAAAATGTTTATTAAACATATTATTTGGGAATAAGTGTGGCTGTGCATATTACTCCATTTAATACTTCAAAACATCTGTAATTTTTACTCAGATTTGCCCTTGTAATTAAGTAGAATGTTTTAAAATATATTCTGTAGCCTACTGTCCTTTATTCCAGAAAATATTAAGAGCATCATTTGGTGTAAAGTTAATAGGTATATGAAATACACTGCTCCAAATGTGAGCTTTTGATTTTGCAGCCATTTTATTCTCAAAAGGACATGATGAACTGTTATGCAGTTCATTGTTACTGTATTGACTTGTGTACATACACCTACCAGATGGTACCTTGTTCCTAGCATTTTCTCAAGAGGGAGCAAAATTCACTTAACCTGTCATTATTTCATCTCCAAAAAAAGCTTCTAATTTTAGTAGTCCACTATCAGGATGGGTCTAAGTTAAGGCAAGGTGACTATGACCTGACATTAATGCCTCAAGGTGCAGTGGGCTAGAAGAAGTGTCCACAAGAGCTTGAAATGCTAGAAGAATTTGTATAAAAATTATTTCAGATCTTTTACTTTGTCTAAAGCTAAACAGAATTGTACATGCTAATTTGTAAGTGTAATTGTCTCCATTTCTGGGTGTCATTTCTTATTTCTGAAAGTCATCTTCTGACATTGAAGCATCAAACACTGATTGTGTTTGTTTGTTTGCTTGCTTTTACTAGCATCTTTGATTTGTATGTATGTTCCAAATTTTAAAGAGTAATAAATGCTCACTGCAAGAAGCTCAAGAAACAGAAAAAAACACAGAAATTTAATTTTTCAAAAATCACTTCTAATTCACCATTCATAGAGAATAATTTTTAGCATTTTGATGTTTTCATTTTCAGATGTATGAGTAAACAAGTTATATATATAGTGTATGTACTCATTAAACTGTTGATAGACGTTTGTGCTATTTTTTTTGTTAGTTTATTTAGAGAGCAAGAGAGAGAGAGAGAGAGAGTGAGTTGGGGAGGGGCAGACAGAGAGAGAGAGAGAGAGAGAGAGAATCCCAGGCAGGCTCCACTGTCAGTTTGGAGCCCAATGTGGGGCTCAAACCCAGAACTATGAGATCATGACCTGAACTGAAACCAAGAGTTGGATGCTTAATTGACTGAGACAACCAGGCTCCCTATGTGAGGTATTTTTAAAAAATACAGTTGACACACGATGTTACCTTAGTTTCAGGTGTACAATCTAATGATTCAGCTTCTCCATACTCGATGCTATCCTCACTACAAGTACCACCTGTTACCATACAACATATTCTAATATTATTGACTGTGTTCCCTATGCTGCACCTTTTATTCTTATGACTTATTCATTCCATAATTGAAAGCCTATACTTCCCACTCCCCTTTACCCATTTTGCCCATCTACCTCTCTTCGGGCACTCATCAGTTCTCTGAATTTATAAGTCTGATTCTACTTCTTTTGTTTGTTTGTTCATTCGTGTTGCTTGATTCCACATATGAGTAGAATCATATAGCCATTTGTCTTCCTGAGTCTGACTTATTTCACTTAGTATAATACCCACTAGGTACATCCATGTTGTCACAAATGGTGCAAACTCATCTTTTTTATGACTGTATGATACTCCATTGTGTTATATACATGGCATCTTCCTTATCCATTTGTCTGATCATCAAAGAAATGTAAATCAAAACTATCGTGAGATATCACCTTATACCTGTCAGAATGGTTAAAATCAAACAGACAAGAAGTAACAATTAGTTTCTAATTGCTGGAATTTTTATTGGAATTGTATCTGCAGATTAAATTGGGATAAATTGATGTTTTAATAATACTGATTCCAATCCATAAATGGGAATGATTCTCCATTTATTTAGATCTTTGATTTCTTTTATATATGTGTTGTAGTCTTCTACATATATTGTATGATTTATAACTTGGTACTTTTTTCTCTTGTTATTATAAATGGTATTGACTTTTTAATTTAAAAATTCCAGTGTTCACTGCTGGCATAAAGAAAAGCAATTGACTTTTGTATATTAGCCATATATATACAGCAATCTTATACATGTTTTTTGTTTTCATGACATTTGTTTTTAGTTTTTGTCTTGTTTAGTTTTTGATGATTCTTTGAGAGTTTCTAAGTAGACACTCATGTCATCTATGAATAGAGTTTGATTTATTCCTTTCCAGTATGTATACCTTTAAAAATTTTTTTTTAAAGTTTATTTTGAGAGAGAGAGCATAAACAAGAGGAGGGGCAGGGAGAGAGAGAATCCCAAGCAGGCTCCATGCCATCTGTGCAGAGTCCGATGTGGGGCTCAAACTCACAAACCATGAGATCATGACCTGAGCTGAAACCAAGAGCCAGACACTTAACCAACTGAGCCACCCAGACATCCCAAGTATACCTTTTATATAATGGAAAAAGTAGACCAAATGCAATAATAGATGTGTGATACAAGTAGAGAGATGGAAATTCTAAAAGAAGTCAAAGGGAAATGCTATGAATAAAAAACAAACAAACAAACAAAAAGTGTAAGAGCAAGAAATAATACTTTTGATGGGCCCATTGGTAGTCAACATAGCCAAGGGAAAAAAAATCAGTGTTAATGTTATTCCTTTATTAGCTCTTCATTAACACTTTATTTTTTTATTCATTTTATCCTTTTGGTGGTTACCATATAAATTAAAACGCACATCCTAAATTTATTACACTGTTGATTGAATTCATTCATTACCACTTCTCAGGGAATAAAAGAAACTTGTAACACTTCATTTTCATTTCACACCTCCAATCTTTGGTGTTAAATATGATTTTTCAGTATATCTTTCACAAGACATTATTTTTCTTTTATTAAGTAGCTACTATTCATCTTCATTTATATTTATTATCATGTTTACCTTTCTAGTATTTTTTCCCCTAAAATTCTAGGCTTCCATTTGGGATCATTTTCCTTTTAACCTGAAGAGGTCCCTTTGCTAATTTTTGTACATTAGCCCTGATGGCAATAAATTCATCAAATAGCAGTGTTGCTTTTTTTTTTTATCTTAAAAAAGAAACATTTCTCTCATTTTAATTACTGAAGGATATTTTACCTGAACAGAGTTCTAAGTTGGCAGTATTGTTATTTTAACACTCAAAGATTCTTTGTACTTTCAAAGACTTTCTTAAAAAGTTTGCAGTCAGTCTTACTGCTTTCTGTTGTTTATGTACTTTTATGTGGTTATATTTGAGATGTCTACTTTCTTTTTTAATTTTTTAAGTTTATTTTTTGAGAAAGAGAGAGGTTCAGGGTGAGAGAGAATCCCAAGCAGGGACTGCACTGTCAGCATGGAGCTTGATGTGCCCAAACCCACAAACTGCAAGATCATGATCTGAGCCAAAAACAAGAGTTGGATGGTTAACTGACTGAGCCCAGATGCCCCTGAGATGTTTACTTTCTAACTATCACTTAGTTAGGTGTCATTTCTTTGTATTTATTTTGTATGGGATTTGCTGAATTTCTTGAATCTGTGGGTTATTTTCATCATATTAAGAAAATTATTGAACAATATTTCTTCAAATATTTACACTCTAGTAGTTATCTTTTTAAAGGAACACTGACTGAAAGACACTACGTAATATGTGCCTTACATGTTTCTTAGATACTGTTTAAATTTTTTCTTTCTGTTTGTACTCCAGTTTGGATCTTTTCTATTAATTTGTGTGATTTTTTAACAATGTTTTAAATGTTTTTATTTATTTTTGAGAGAGAGACAGAGCATGAACAGGGAGGAGCAGAGAGAGAAGGGAAACACAGAATTTGAAGCAGGCTCCAGGCTCTGAGCTGTCAGCCAGAGCCTGATGCAGGGCTTGAACTCACAAACCACGAGATTATGACCTGAGCCGAAGTCGGATGCTTAACCCACTAAGCCACCCAGGCGCCCCTTAATTTGTCTTTTAATTCACAAATTGGGCTTTATTCTGTGTCCAGTTTGCTCTTAAAAACCAACTGAAGAATTCTTAGAATTCTTAGTTTGCAGTCTTAGGATATCTATTTAATGGTTTTAAATGAATTCTGTATCTGTTGAAATTCTGTATTTTTTAATCCATTTTTTTATCCTTTTCTCAGGTGTCTTTATCATATGATTATAGTTCTACTGATGACTTTGTCTATAGTTCCTATCTCAGTCATCACTGATTTTGCTATGACTGAATCTTTTTTCCTCTTGATTACTTGTCACTCTCTTCCATATATATATATATATATATATATGTGTGTGTGTGTGTGTGTGTGTGTGTGTGTATATCATATACATATGCATTGGACACCATGGAAGATACGTGGTTGATATATATTACTTTCTTCTAAAGAGTATTTAATTAAAATATGTCAGGCAGATAGATTACATGCAGATTAACTTGACAGTGTTAAACTTTGAGGCTTTTGAGAGATGACTCAATTTCATTTTTTCCCTTAAACTTAGGGCACAATTCAGGGGTGTCTCAGTCGATTAAGTGTTGGACCTCGGGTCAGGTCATGATCTCACCTTTACTGCGTTCCAGCCCCATGTGGGCTCTGTGCTGTCAGCCCAGAGCCTGGAGCCTTCTCCTGATTCTGTGCTTCCTGGTCTTTCTGCCCCTCCCACTCACATTCTGTCTCTCTCTCTCTCTCTCTCTCTCTCTCTCAAAAATAAACATTAAAAAAATTAAAAACAACAACAATAATAAACTTAGGGCACAATCCTTATTCCTAGGCCATGCCCTTCCTGGGTTTCTCAGTAGCTGGGCTCAGACTAAAAGTTCTTTCTCCCAATATTGTAATAACTCTGAAAGACTTGTCCACATCTCCAGCCTCTAAGTGGTTCTCACTTCTAGGCCTCCTCAAATCTACTGCTATGTATGTATAGCATAGGGGTTGGTAAAGAAGCCAAGAATAGTTGTTTATATAGGATTCTAAAGCTCCTTCCCTCCTTCTTTCTCTGTATGGCCAGATTTCCCAAACCCCAGCTCTGAGGGCAGCCCTCAACTCCAACTCTGTGTCCTCTGCTGGTTGAGACCACTACTCTGCTTGGAACCTATGTTCCTGTGCCACATTTTAGAACAAGGATTGACAAATATTTCAATAGTAAAAGACAGGGAGTCTATTTGCTGACCCTGTTGTTACAACATTCTCTCAGGGGAAAAGCCAAGGTAACAGTGGAGTTTAACATCTATGTATCCCTTCTCTCAATAATGGCACCTGCTATCCAGAGTATACCAAACAGCTGACAACTGATTTTTTTTTAAATACTCTCACCAGCTTTTACAGTTTATATATTTTTAATAGTGGGATGGTCTGATGACAGCTACTCCAGCTTTGTCAGAACCAATAGTCTTCTCTTAATCTTATTTCCATATGAAGCTTATAGTCTAAATATTAAAAAAAAAATTGGGGGTGCCTGGGTGGATCAGTCAGTTAAACACCTGACTCTTGATTTCTGCT
Source organism: Panthera leo (assembly GCF_018350215.1). Taxonomy (NCBI): domain Eukaryota; kingdom Metazoa; phylum Chordata; class Mammalia; order Carnivora; family Felidae; genus Panthera; species Panthera leo. Next base: position 185,962,797 of record NC_056679.1, on the reverse strand, counting down.
CAGGTCATAATCTCATGGTCTTAGGATGGAGCTCCGTGTTGGGCCCAGTACTGAGCATGGAGTCTTCTTGGGATTCTCTGTCTGCCCATACCTCTCTCTCTCTTTTTCTCAAAATAAATAAACTTTAATAAACAAACAAATCTTCCTTAAACCACAGTGCTAAATTTCCTCTGCTGACCTCAAAGAAAGATGTGAGGCATAACGTTAAGAAGGGAAAGGGGTGGAAATGAAGGCAAAAGTAAGAGATAGTGGGGGAATCTTTACATATTGTTTCACTTCATCCAAAGAAGTTATATAATCTCTCTGCCTTAAAAAAAAAAAAATAAAGGTTTACATCAATAGCAAGTCTTTTTGTTTAGAGCTTTTTAATTTACGGTGAGTCTTTTCTCATTTGATTAGCAAAAAACTTAGATATTTTCTGATCAGAGAAATATATAATTTTGTCAGAACAATATATAAATAATTTGAAGCTTGCTTGATGTTTGAAATTCTCTGAACTATTCCCTATGTCCATTAGCATGTATAATTGAGAGATACTCATTTGGTAGAGGCTGTTACCTTCTCCTGATCGTTTCTGTAAGAGTATCTGTATTTAAGAATACATAACAAAGATGCCTTCTGGGAGTGTTGTGTTCTAGTAATAATGTTATAATAATGTTAAGTAATAATGGTACTTGAGAAGAAAAGTTACTTAATAGAGTTTTTAATTTAAATATCTTAGTATACAAGTTATTTTCTTTCAGGAAGGTGTTTTCCAAGCCCAAAGCAAATAAGTAATATTTCTTCCTAAGTAGCTAGAAAGAATTGGGGGAAAAGCCCATAAAAGTCAACCAAATGCAAAAGTTAAGTGTCAAGGTCATGTAGGCATTCAAATTCTGACTTAATTCGGTTCACATCCTTTTTCTCCACTCTGAAGTCATGTTTGTGGATGTTAAATACAAATGACTTGTTTTATTTTTACCAGCATTGCATTTGTAAAATCACAAAACAATTTCAAGTAAATGTCCTTGATTTATCATTTAGCTCCGGTGAGCTCAATCCAATATGAAATAAAGAAAGAATATCAAGCTAGCACAAAGAGACATCTCTTGCTGTAACTGCCTGAGGTACATTCATGCAGAAGAAAGCTTTGAAATGTCTCCAAAATAGAGTTGGTTAAATTGCCTCTTAAAAGAAAGTATTTAAAGTCTACCTAAGTATAGTGTCAACTCCTTACATGTGGTATAACTGATGTGCCCATTCTAGATATAAACTCTGACATGTAGAATTAAAGATTAAAGGACACTGAGGAAAATTCAATTTGACAAATGTTGTAATCGATGACCTATGGATATATGAACTCACTTTGTACAGGAGGAACCCCACAGATTCCTAATAAAAATTCTCAGAGCTACCACTTATTGAGTACTTAATAAAATATCAAACACTGCATAAATTATCTATTTTAAATCTTCCAATATCTGGTAATGTTTTATCCCCATTGTGAAGCAAATGAAACTGTGACCCAAGATGGTTATGTGATTCATCACAGTTCCAAGCTAGTCCAGAGCAATGAACTAGTCTAAAAAAGCAGTGTTTACCCCACATCCCTCTGGATTCAAGGCTAGGGATCTCAAAACCTTGCCATTTTGCTTCTGAGCTAACTTCACTGTTATGCAAATTTAGTTCAAATGGTTTTTTTGGCTAGACAATTAAGTCACAGAGAGCAAGACCACTTCTAATCTACCTCCACTTGGATGTGATGTTTGATGTGGAAAACAAAGGCAAAAGAAACAAATTTCTTTGCTACTTACAGCCCATTGACAAGTACTTGATACAGGCAGAGTGACATTCCTCTGAGAGCTCAAGCTGCTTCAGTGATGCAGCTAAGGGCAAAAGGCAATCTTAGCTGACCACACCCCCCCCCCCCCCATCCTGTAAATCTACTTTAACATATAAAAATTCCTTTGAAATGTCCTTTATCTCTACCTCTTGCCCCCAAGGTAAATGTTGACAATCCTACTCCAAGCTTATAGCCCACTGATCTACATTCAAAGGGTCTCATGACTGAGGGTTTACTAGAGAGTAGTAAACGACCTTTGCTAACAACAGCTAGCCCCTGCAAGATCTTGGAAACCTTACTTTCAAAATTCCTTACAAACCTGCTATCCCTAATTCCCTACCAACCTGGAGGTATATAATCAGTCACCTGTCACAATCTCATTGTAGCTCTTTCTGCACACGGGTTCTATCCCCATGCTTTAATAAAAGCCACCTTTTTGCCCTGAAGATGTCTCAAGAATTCTTTCTTGGCCATTGGCTCCAAACCCCAACACAACATTTCCACATCAATATTCATTTTCATTATTTCATTCACTCATTTGTTAACTCATTTAACAAATATTTACTGAATGCAGATCTCCTGGCCATTAGAAATGTACAAGACAGACAAAATACCTCTCTTAGGGAAATCACATTCTAGTAAAGAAGACTGACAATAAGGATAATAAGAAAAATAATTACGATAATTTTTAATAGTGGAGTGCCTGTGTGGCTCAGTTAAGTGTCTGACTTCGGCTCAGGTCATAATCTCATGGCTCGAGAGTTTGAGCCCCATGTCAGGCTCTGTGCTGACAGCTCAGTGACACAGCTCTGTCTCAGTGAGACAGTCCTGTGTCTCCCTTCTGCTATTCTCCTGCTCTCTCTCAAGAATAAATAAACATAAAAAAGGATAATTTCTAATAGTGATAAGTTCTATGAAAATTATGAAATATGCTACAAATGGAATGAAATTTAGATAGCGTGGTCAGTGAGGCCTTTCTAGTCAAAGTAACATTGCAGTTGATAAAATGTATAACTCACCTGCATTTTAAAGCCTAAATTTCATACCTGTCAAGCCTTGGGTTTGCTTAATTCAAATTGAGATTTGCTCTTCATTTCTGTATTACTGCTTCAGGGGAAGAGTCTTTGAGCTCCTCAAAAGGAGATGCATCCTTCTATTGCTATTTTTTTTTATTATAGATACTGCTTTACAGTAAGAATATTTGCTTGCAAAGGATAATTGTCTCCTGTGATAGCATAACTTCAAAGTAAAAGTGATTACTTTTTCCACTGCTATTCCTTACCATTTCAAAGAGCCTCTGTTGCCATTGTTAGTCTTGTTGAACATGGTTCTAATAAAGGAAAGTGATCTGCTTAGTGGAAGAGGTATGTCAATTCATGAGATGATGGTGAGTCTCTTTTTTTTCCCTATTGTGTTAGGAAAAACGTTAATCAACCAGGCAGATGGGAGAAACGTCTTCAGAATACCCACTAGTCAGGTAGGCACTATTGTTTAATTGGTTTTCTTCATTTAAATAATCATTAACAGCTTGTATGAACCAAACACTTTCCTAAAGTTTACCTTATAATGAAAAAGCATTCATACCAAAACTAGACAGACACACACAAAATGCATCTCACAATGGCAATACATTGCTATATTTATATACTATTTATTTATATACCTAAAATTTATATTATTTATTAGACCTTTACTAAGGTAACCTCAAATTAAGTTTTTATTTGTAATGTTTCCAGGTAGTACCTGATAGCATCATATAAAAACTTTTGTGAATCGAGGCAGTTAAAACCTTGCCTTACACAAGGGAAAATGTGCCACTGACAAGAAAGGCTTTGGGAACATTCCTAGTTTGGAGGACAAAACACCCAAAACCTATTAAAATTCTGAAATATCATTGCAAATTGTGATCATGTGTTATTTTACTATGGTCAAACTATGATTAAAATGATATTTATATTCTTACTACCAAAAAGATAATGCACATTTTTGTTTCTGATCAATTGAGGTGATATAATCTCTTAAGGCAAGAATAGCACCACTGGCTCTCTTTGCTTCCTTTAATTATTTAATTATTTATTATTCCTTAGCTTGGACAAGGTGTAACTACAGATTTAGTGCAAAGAATTTCACTTCACTAGTGCTTAGGCCTTATTGGGGAAGCATAGCCAAACCTTTATTCTCTATGGCATGTGTACATGGCTTTGAAATAGATGTATTTCCAAACTCAAGCTCAAAATCTATAAAAGAGACAAGATATGACAGGTGCCATATACAATGAACAATTATTAAAGGCAAGATTTGGTAACCAAAATTTCTTTTTTGTTAACTCCTTTATATCTTCTCTGAACAATCATCATGATGTTCAATCCTCTGTTTCTCTAGCACATTCTTTGTAAGATCCGTTAGGGATGGTTATTTGAAAAATAAGTTTCTTGTTTTTCTCCACTTGCTACCTCTTTGTAACGATCTTAAATAGTGAGGCTTTCTTCTTCAAGAATCTTCTGAGAATCATGTGTGACTTCATTTGCCTACCAAGTAACTTGAGCTAATTTATTCAATTATGTGAAATCCCTGGAATAATTCAGCATCTCAGCATTTATATGAAAACTTAGCTGTCCATCTCCTAACCCTCTCCTCCCACAACAACCCACATGAACACAAGAGTATTTCCAATGGGGCATAAGCAAACCGGATAGCTTGAGTTACATATTACCTAACGATTTACTCAGGATTGTCTATCTACATCTCTGATCTCTTATCCCTCCTCCACTTTGTATGTTAAAAGTAGATAAATAATTATGCACAAATTCACAAATGGTGTTGAAATAAAAACTCCTGAAATGTAACACCCTGTAATGTAGTGAGAGTTGAGTTATTTATTTAAATATTTTTATTATTGTGGAAAACAACTCTTTATTTTCTGTAACTTCCAGTAATGGGAAATTATGAATTTTCTTATTAAATAAACTGAAATCAATACTTCATTAATTCTCAGCTCAAAATAGCCTGATATTGTATCTCAAATATAATCAGTGGTAATGTGGTAATGTAAATCACGGGACATTTTTTAGATAATTTTCAGCAAGTAACTTTAAATACTTAAAAAGTACACCTCCTTTAGGGTGCCTGAATGGCTCAGTCATTTGAGTGTCCAACTCTTGATTTTGGTCATGATCTCACAGTTCACAGTTTGTGGGGTTGGGCTCTGTTCTGACAGTGTGAAGACTGCTTGGGATTCTCTCTTCCTCTCTCTCTCTGTGCCCCTCCCCCACCTGTACATGTGTCCTTTCTCTATCAAAATAAATATTAAAAAAAAGTGTACTTCCTTGGACTTAACTACCGATATCAGGAATTTAACCTATGGAAATAATATGTACAATTATATATGATTATATATAATCAATGAATATATATAGTATACATATCAATGATATATTCAGATATAGAGAGAGAGATATAGATGTGGGCATATATATGTATATATATCTCATTTAGGGGTAATAAATATATAATCATATGTATATATTTCAAATGTACATATATATTCATTGTAAATTGCTTGGTTTTTTGTTGCTTTTCAGTCAATGGATCACAAGAGTAATTTTTTAAATGCCTGCTTGTCCACTTCTCCTCAATCGAGATTGTCCAGATGTACTACCTACTGGGCAGAATGCATTATATTTTGTCTTAATTCTACATATGGCTTGAAAGGTTTACATTTGAAATTAATAAGTATTCATAATTTACATTTTTTGTTTATAATAACAAACTGAAACTTTAATTCCTTCAACAGGGAAAGAGTATCTTGTACTACGTTTTATGAATTCCAGAAAGTCAATCCTCTCTTTCTGTATATGAGGGAAATAGAGTTGCTAAGCAGAGAAGCGATTTACATAAGACCTATAGGTCTTTTGTTAAGCAACTGAGAAATTATGATTGGAGGATCAGTATAGTTTTTAATAAAGTACACAGCTTCCCTTTACCACTCCCTGCCTATACAGAAGATTTAAAAAAAATAGATGTACAGATATTTTAAAAATATGTACAGATATTTTTAAACATTGCTTTAAAATTGTTCTAGAATATAAAACTATTTTTAAATAAGCATATATTTAGATTAGGACCTAGCATAATGTCTGTTTCTTTGTAAACCACTAAACACATTTATTGGGAGAAACGGAGAGGGAAGGGAGGAAGGAAGACATATTAATTATTAACTACAAGGTATGCCAGCCATACTTGAATTATCATTCATTTATAAACTTATCTATAGGTAGAAAGATGTAAGTAAACTTTACAAGTATTCTCTTGTAATAGAGATATATTGCTGGTGGGGGAAAAAGTTTATATAATGACTTTGAAAAATAATTTAGTGTTACCTGATAACACTGAGTTTACATAAACTACATGTCCACTATTTTCCATTCCTAAGTATATGCCCTATGTATTCTCAATCCTTGTTTATGTGCACCAGAAAAAATATTCAAGAATGTTTATGAAAGAATTATTTTGTAATTGAACAGTGAATAATCTAAATAATTACCAATATTAGAATAGTTAAAGTATTTGTGATATAGTATTTCAATAGACCACTCTAGAACAAGATAGATAGATAGATAGATAGATAGATAGATAGATAGATAGATAGAACTATATTGGATAAATCATAAAATGTAAATTGAGTTTAAAAAGTGGACAATAACAGTGTAACTCCATTAAGATAAATTTCAAATGAAACAAAAGGTTTAGGGGTATAAACATGAACAGTTAAAAAAGAACAAAGAAACAGTAAAGAAAAATCAATATAGTGTCTGTTCTAAGGATGTAGGGAAAGAGATGGAAAAGGAATTGGGCATATAGAGAACTTTAGGGTATCGTTAATAATCTTTTAATGAAACTGAGTTCTGTGCCCACAAGGGATTGCCATTATCTTTATTATTTACCCCTTACATATATTGCACATATATTCAATTTGTATCTACTGAATATTGAATTTAAAAATTATTGCATGAAAAGTGATAGAAAACTGGGCGGCAACATTTGTGTTTAAAATAGGTATTTTTGATTAAATAAAAATTAAACCTCAGAACAAAATTTAAAAAAGAGAAACAAACAAACAAACCAAGAGTATTACTTGGGATCCCCGGCATTGGCTACTCTCATTACCTATTTTTCATCTGTGGTGTAGTTAAGTTGACTCAAGCTTTGCCTATCCCTAGATCTTTCTGGCATAAAGAATATTAAAAAAAACTGATAAGAACTAGAATTTATATCATTATGATTCTCAAAGAAGCAGGTTCTTAACCAAATTTAAATCTGTAGTTCTTTTGGAGTAGATGTGCACGTTTGTGTTTGTGTTTGTGTGCATGCACACACCCCACACATGGAAGGCACCGAAACAGGTCAACACTTACATCCATTTGAGACACCATTTTTCCATTCAAGAGCTGTGAAGTATGTTTGATGAATTCACTGGACCTGACTGATGACCTATCACTATTACTACATGGTGAATTGTTGTCTGTCACAGGGAAGTCAAAGCTATCAGGCCTCAAAGGAGAGGTGTGGGTAGTAGAAAGTGGTACAGTCAACTCACATAGGTTTCTCCCTCCTGTATTACAGGTCAAAGTCTACATCTCATGTGTAGCCTAAGGCTGGAGATTTAAGCAGTGCTCACTTATTTAACCATCATAAAGCTGATTCCACCTAACAAGTTCTGCACAATAGGCTTTCATGGGCAAACAATTTTGGGAAATACATTATCAAACAAAGGTGATAAGTTTCTTTAGTACAGATTATTTTAGAGGATGCAAAACCTAAGCCATGTGATTCTCCTAAGCAGGAAATCATGTACACATTTTTCCTTAAATGTATTTGATTCTGATTTCTTTTCCCCTTTGGAGTATCATTCCATGGGATTACTGATTTGGGTAATAGACTTTGAGAAATGCTGTTGTAGGTTGTTGTATTCTTTACCTTTTCCTAAAAGGGTATAGTAATTAGAGAATATAGGATATCCCAGTAGAATATTAGGATTTATTATGGGGTGGAAGAATGTGCAGAGAAACAAACTGAAGTGAAACTTTGGGCATACTTACACTCTATAAAAATAGTAGAAAAGTAGTTTATAAGAGCATAGATTTATCTATTGATCTCTTAAGATACTACTAAAGACTTCCTTTACCTTTAATATTTCCTCATCATCCTATTCTACCTATCCACTTCCTGCCCTGATCTAAACCCTAAAACATTAATCTGGACTTTGGAGTTTAAAAAAATAAAAATAAAATGAGAGGTCTCTGGCTAGGTTCGCCTTCTTTTAATCAGGCCAAAGAATTTTCACTTTAAATATAGAAGTGTGTCTCACTCAAGTTTCTCTACAAATATCATACGACCCACATCCTACTTGGCTGTTTTTAGTTCTTAGTCCTCATAAAAGGATAAGACTAAGAGGTGAGAGAAGTCAGGTGAATGTACTGAATGGAATGGAATAAAAAGTTAACACTCCATATGGAACTATGTTTTATTTGAGTGTGAAATTGGGAAAAAATAACCTGTCATGCTGTTGTTAGTGGCTATTGGGTTTTCAGAATTTGAAAAGTTGTTTCACACATACCAATTTCTTCCACAATTTTACCAAGGTTGTGTATATATAGGATTATTTTTATTTCTATATAATGATTAGAAATATGTAAGATGCAGCAAATTGAGATAACCTGTGTAAAGTCACAGGGGGTGGGGAGGTTGGATTAAATGAACCTTAAGAGCTGATTTTAGATTTAACATTGTTGCCTTCTATACTGTGACAATGTTCTTTCTAGTCAAAGTCTTCTTGGAGAACATCAAGGAGATAGGGTAACAGGGAATATTTTAGGAATAGTATTAATACTTGATACTAACTACTTATACTACCTTGATTAATTTCTAACTCAGCCATTCATTTTGGATCAAATGTAAAAGTATGTGCTGACTACTCTGGAGCCCACTGCTTGTGCCCCACTTCCCCGGGCATGGGAAGAGGGATATTATAGCTCTTTGGTCTCCAATAAAGCAAGGTGGAATCCTGCCTGTTACTACTATGTAAGACAAAATAAAATGGCATTCAGAGGCTATATAGATTTTAAAAAATTAAACAGATACAAGAAATAAAGTGCTGGATTCCTGGTTCCATAATTTCTGTTCTACTGATTGGATGAACTTATAGTTTTGTAGAACTGTAAAACTATCATTCAAAATGATCTTTTATTAATTGATTTTAATTAATTCATATTAAATTGGATGTATTATTAAATATATTTAATTAAATTATAATTATTTTATTAAATATATCCATATTTTATTAATTATCAGTTCAAGCTTGTGCTGTGAAGTCCCCAGTAAATGAAGTTTGATAGTAATATCAGCTACTGGGTAAACTTCAGTTGGAAAGTATATTTGATAATGACTCTTACAACTTCCACATGGATTGTTTGTATACAGGAGTATGGGATGAAATTATCAGCAAAGTTGTCAAAAAATAGAGAGAAGTGATCTATCTTCATTCCTTATCTTGTGCTGAAACTGCTCTGTAGACTAAGAATTGGAAGCAAATTTTGTAATGTGTACAAAATTTGTAATGTGTACCTCTTAAAAAGACAAGTGAACTTTGACATTACCAAAACTGTAGATTGGGAAATCCAATATTTTCATATTTGTGTTTCCTAAGCCTCGGAAACCATTCTTACGGACTACTCTGACAATTATTCCTATTATGTAGAACAGGGAAGCCATATCTCAGGTTAAGTAAACTAAAAGAGTAAACGCCTGATATGACAAATGCAGATTTCCAGTTGAAATGTTTCTGAGTCTGGCACCTGATATCTTAAGTGTTAAGGCATGCTGTCCCTAATAAATCAGGGGCATGTCTTAATATAGAAGACTTTTCTGAGCCCCTGAAATAATGGTTATCTACCCTCCCGTGGAAAATCAGTTTGACACCACTCGCCGTTTATTGATCTCACCATCAGGGACAAATTTATCCATATATAGATAGGAAATTCAGGATGCTGGGATTCTTTTCTACTTATGAGAACAGGGTCAAATAACATAACCCTTTCAGAACGCAGTTTCCCCTTTCATATAATGGGAAGATTATAACAGATGATCTTTGAGATCCCTTTCAGATTGAACACTGTTCAAAATTCCATCACAATTTTCTCGTTATGCCTAAGAATATGATTTTAAAACTCTTCCAATACAGAACTCTTTTGGAAAACAGGGTCAGACAATAACTAATTAAATTCATAATAAATAAAAAATAAAATTGTTGTGACAGGGGTACCTGGCTGGCTCAGTCAGAAGACCACGTGACTCTTGATCTTGAGGTCGTGAGTTCTAGGTAGTGACTCTAGCCCCACAATGGATGTAGAGATTATGTAAATAAGTAAATAAATGAATAAACAAAATTGGTGTGATATCAATATTTTTCAACCTGCATTTTATAGATCGACTTTATCCATTTTAAATGTTGTATAGTGCTCCATAGAACTCCATGCCATTCTAAAATGCACCAAATATATTTAGTCCTACAGCTTTGTAAGGGCCTTTCTATTTCCAAGGTTTCTTTTTCTTTTCCTTTCTCTCTCTTTTTATTTATTTATTTTTGGCTTTTACAAGTAGGTTGCAATGTATATACTTTATTTAAACTGGACATATTCTTAAGATTTCTAGTATTGCTAACTGGGACAAAATGAGGTGAAAATTTTAGTTTATTTAGTTATTTGCTGATGATTATCCAAAATGTTAAAATAATTTGTGTTATCACTATTAGTATTTGAGATCTGGCCAGGGTACTTTGGGCTGCAATGAATAGAAAGTGTCAATTTAGTGTATTTAAATAATAATAAGATTCATTATCTTGCTTAACTCTAAGTTCAGAAGATGAAAGGATACTCTTCAGATCTCATTCCCCTTCTGTTCTCCTATCCTTTTATAGCTCTCTAAGATATTGAAAGAGGCTGTAGCTCTTCTGGATGTCTGTTCTAGATCTAACACCATTCAGATACAGAAATGGACATGTTTAATTTTCCTTTTCTTTGAGTATAATTGACACAGAGTGTTACAGTAAGATCAGGTGTACAGCATAGTGATTCAACATCTCTTTCCATTATGCTATGACCCCAAAAGTGTAGCTGCTGTCAGTCACCATAAAATGTTGTTATGATATTGACTATGACTATGTTCCCTATGTTGTGTTTTATATTTCCATGACTTATTCATTTCATAGCTAGAAGCCTGTATCTCTTGATCCTCTTCACCCATGTTGTCCATGCCCCCATCTTGCTTCCTTCTGGCAATCAACAGTTTATTCTCTGTATTTATAGGTCTGATTCTGCTTTTTTGTTACTTCATTTATATTTTAGATTACACATGACTGAAATCATTTGGTATTTGTCTGTCTCAGACTTAATTCATTTAGTGTAATATCCTCTAGATCCATCCATGTTGTTACAAATGGCAAGATCTTACCCTTTTTTATGACTGCATAACATTCCGGTGGAGTGTGTGTGTGTGTGTGTGTGTGTGTACATCACATCTCTATCCATTCATAAATTGATGGACACTTGGGTTGTTTCCATAGCTTGGCTATTGTAAATAATGCTGCAATAAACACAGGGTTACACATACCTATTTGAATTAGTGTTTTCATTATTTTTGGGCAAAGACCCAGTAGTGGAATTATTGGACCATACGGTATTTCTATTTTTAATTTTTTGAGGCACTTCCATACTGTTTTGCGCAGTGGCTCTAACAATTTACATTCTTACCAAAGGTGCACAATGATTCCTTTTTCACCACCTCCTCATCAATAATTGTTATTTCTTATCTTTTTGATTTTAGTCACTTTGATAGATATAAGGTGATACCATTGTGGTTATGATTTGCATTTCCCTGATGATCTGGTGTTGAGTTGTTGATCTGGTGTTGAGTTGTAGAAGTTCTTTATATATTTTTGGTATTAACACCTTATTGGATATATCTTTTGCAAATATCATCTCCCATTTAGTAGGTTGCCTTTTGGTTTGGTTGATGGTTTACTTCACTGTGCAAAAGCTTAGAAACGGATTTCTTGATTTATTTTATAAAGAGTGTGCAAACCTGCAGAATTTTACCTCTTATCTTATTGGCCTGAGTTATATGAGAAATCCATGCTTAAACCAATCACTGGAAATGGATTGACTCAACAAGATTTAACCCTGGAATTGCAAGTAGAGCCAGCATAGTCTCTAGTATTTGAGTGTGTTGACAAGGATGAAAAAACTAAATGAATTTGGTTATTTTCAGAAATAAAGAGGTAATTGGTTGTGGTTAGGCAACCAACACATCTCTTATTTTCAGTCTTGGAAGGGTAGCATATGCTCCCATCTGATGGGCATAAGGATATCACATAATTCTTTTAAATAGCTTTAAAATTTTTTTTAAATATTTTTTTATTTATTTTTGAGAGAAAGAAAGAGAGACACAGAGCACAAATGGGGGGAGGGGCAGAGAAATCCAAAGATGCAGAATCGGAAGCAGGCTCCAGGTTCTAAGCTCTCAGTCCAGAATCCGATGCAGGGCTCAAATTCATGGACTGCAAGATCATGACCTAAGCTGAAGTCGAAAACTTAACCAACTGAGCCACTTAGGTGTCCCCACACAGTTGTTTTAATATGAATTCCCCTGGCTATTGGTATAATTAAATCTCTTTTTTTTTTTTTCAGTTATTTATTGGCCTTTTGTAATTTTTCTTCTGTTAACTGACTGTTAGAACATGTTCTCATTATTCTGTTGGAATGAAATGCTTGCTGGTTATATAAACTCTTGGCAGAATAATGTAATAATACATTTTGAGTAAAATAAGTTTTTAAACATTTGTGGTCTATAGTTGGGCTTTGATTTCTTTTATATATCACTTTTATTGTGAAGGTTTCCATTCTCCTGACTCCCCATCTTTTTGAATCCTGGATTTTTGTCTTACTTAAGCTATAAAAACATTTTTTTGTGACTTTTCAAGTAAATCTAACTCATTTAAATACTTATTCTGATATATTTTGATACAAAAGTATTAGGATAAAGTGAAGGGAGAATTGTCATAAGGTACTTATTTATTAGAATAAATGAAGCATCACAGAGAGTATTTGTTAAGGACTCAGCGAGGCCTTCCTTGACCCCATCTCAATACAAACAAGTTCTCCATTCTGCTATCGCTTCTTACCCAACTTATTTAGTTTCTCAGTAGCACTTCTCACAACTGGTTTGTTTATATTTATTAGTATGTGTTTTTGTTTTTAACAACAGTCTTCCCACCTAAAAAATAAGTTCAAAGAAGGAAAAGACTATTCCCTTTTTATTCATTGCTATATATTCAGGACACCTAGAACACATTGCTTGGCACAGAGGTTTTCAATAGTATATGTTAAATAACTTAGTTAACACAAAGTGAAGTGGGGAGGTGTGTCATGAAGAAAAAGAACACTTAGCCTTCCATTGTCAAACAAGTGAAAGAAAGGAGCTATTACTCTGGACACTCTGTTTCTAAATTCTGGTTGCCACCAAATTCCACAAGTTTGGCAATATTGATCAAAAGGCAAGAATTATAAAAATACTTGTGCCCTTTTACTTGGGTGGCTGAGCTCATTAAGCATTCGACTTCAGCTCAGGTCATGATCTCACAGTTCATGAATTCGAGCCCCACATTGGACTATGTGCTAACTAGTGAAGAGCCTGCTTGGGATTCTCTCTCTCTCCCTCTCTCTCTGTCCTTCCTCCATTTGTGTTTTCTCTCTCTCTCTCAAAATAAATAAATAAACTTAAGAATACTTGTGCCCTTTGACTCAATAATTCAATGTCAAGAAATGATTCCAGAGAACCAAGTAGAGAGGTAATCATAGGTTTACACATAAGAAGTTTTTGTAAGTATTATTTACAACAGCAGATATTTGGAAATTATGTTGATGCCCAATAGAAAAGGACTAATTAAAAAATAAAAAGACATGTCAGACAAAGCATGATGGAATATTATCTAATCATCACACTTGGAGTTTTAAAGACCAAAGCAAACAACCAGCATTAATGTAATGACCAAAGCAAACAGCCAGCATTAAAAGGGGAATTTCTTTTACTTTCTTCTCTATTGTTTATATATTTTCCAAATATAGTAAAACCTTAGTTTGTGAGCATAATTTGTTCTAGAGACAATTTGTAATCCAAATGATAATTATATGATTATACATAATCATATATATGATTATATATAATTATATATTATATGATTATAATACTGTAGTATAATATAAAATATTAAAGAAAGTACAAAATAAAAGGAAAAATAAGGAAATTAACCTGCACTTACCTTTGGCAACTTTCGTGGCTGGTGTGAGGGAGACAAGAGACAGGAGGGTTATTGTGTAGGATGACTGTGATTATTACTAACAGATGTTGACTACAGTACAATATTATTAAACTCTTGTTACATACTGTGTTTAACGTAACTGGCAATAAGGCAATAGAGTGAAGGGTTTAATCCTGCAGTGAGAGAGAGAGAGAGAGAGAGAGAGAGAGAATGAGAAGAACCATTGGATCAGTTGTGATCATGTGATGTTCAGGGTCACGTACTACTCATACTGCAAGACATTGCTCATTTATCAAGTTAAAATTTATTAGAAATGTTTGCTCGTCTTGCAGAACACTCACAGAACAAGTTATTTGCAATCCAAAGTTTAATTGTAGTGCACCTGGAAAGTGGATTCCTTTTACAATCAGCAAAAGGGGAATATTATAAAAAGTATAAAGACTGATTTCTCAGAAGTAACATCGGCATAGTCCGTGAATTATTCTTAATTATTTTACAGACTATCCCCCCTGCCCCACAACTAGAAATTCAATTGACTACAATCTCCCCAATCTCCTACCTATGAGTGATACCATTTTGCAAATTGTGACTGAGATTTAATAGTTTCTTTATCACTCTATTTCTAATAGTTGCATCTAATGAGTAAGAGATGGAGGCCAACACAACAAATATCACATTTTACTTATGTATATTATTTCCTCCAAGATATTCCCAATAGCTCTAGGAGACTGAAAACACTTCTTTATTCTATTTTTTGCTCCTGTTTTTCCCACTGTTGTTTGCATAAACTATAGGAAAGAAAAACATGGGATGCCTGGCTCGCTCACTCAGTGGAGCATGTGACTCTTGATCTCAGGGTCATGAGTTCGAGCCCCATGTTGGGTGCAGAGATTACTTGAACAAAAGGTATAAAGAAAGAAGAAAGAAAGAGTAAAGAAGGAAAGAAAGAAAAACATTAGGTAGGCTTGAAAATATTTGTGTGTATTGATTCAAACAATAGAGGAAGGGCGTCAGAGTGTAAACCTCTCATCAGAACTGGATTTGACTTCACTTATTCCACTTCACAAATATCCTCTTTCCCTAGTGATCTTGTCCCATTTACTTCTGTTTAGGAATTTAACTCAACAATAACCTTTGCCACTTGTTAATGTCTTTGGCTAGAGATAAATAACCTAAGGCAGTGCGGAGGTAGTTACACAAATATAGGTTAGGTTTTTCATTGAAGGGGGCACAGTCCATATATAATGAAACATATAATTTTCAAAACCAAAATAAAAATCAAAACTTGAAAGATTATAAGTGTACTAAGCTTATGCTTATCTGCACTGGTGGTTTAGAATTTAATACCATATTAAACTGTGTTGTGTCCATTAAGCACCAAAATATCTGACTGAAAGCTTTTGCAAATAAATATCTTTCTAAGGAGCAATTATAGAATTCCTGACAAGGTATACAGAGTACTAAAGTGCACAGAGCATAAAAAACACCTCGATGATTCAGTTTAATTTTATAATGGTTCTTTATTTAATGCATGGTAGATGGGTGTAAATTAAATGATAAATGCAAGGATGTCTTTTCTTTTGACTTGAAGTTTCTCTTCAAGGACAAGCCATAATTTTAAAGGGTGGAGGAGGGAAGGAAGAAGGGGGACATGGCATGGGCGGCAGAGGATCTGAAAGAATTTCTTCCAATAGCATGGAATAGTGGATAGGGACATGGCCTCTGTTATCAAGCAGATCTAGTTCCTAAGGGAAGCTCTGACATTTATTAGTTGTGTTACTTTTTAAATGTAACTTAATCTCTTTAAGTTTCAGTTTTCTACTTGTGAAATTTACAAACACTGCTTCCTATTTCAAGGAGTTGTTGAGACTAAAGGAGATCACACATATGAACCAGCTAAGATGTACTTGGTACAAAGCATTCACTAATTCCTTTTCTGAGGCAGCTAGTATTGAGGGTTCATGACAGTGACCACTTCATCTTGTGACCCTGTCCTCTTGTCATAGTTGATTTAACAAAGGAATATATCTTACACACATAGGACCAGTTTTCTACCTCTGAGAAATGTGTATTTTCTGATGGAGGAAAACACAGAAAGATTAGAAGGCTTCTGCCTGCTTCTTTTGCCCTTTCTTTATATTATATTAGGCAGTCACTCAGTATTTCCAGACTTCAAATTATTGTTTTTAAGTTTTATTTATTTATTTTGAGAGAGAGAGAAAAAAAAAAAACACAAGTGGAGGAGGGTCACAAAGAGAGGGAGAGAGAAAATCTCAAGCAGGCTCTGCACTGCCAATGTGGAGCCTGGCACAGGACTCGAATCCATGAATCGTGAGATCATGACCTGAACCAAAACCAAGAGTTGGAGACTCAGCTGACTGAGTCACTCAGGTGCTCCAACTTCAAATTATTTTTTTGGAAATTGAAGAGGTGTGGGTGCCTGGGTGTTTCAGTGAGTGAAGCATCTGACTCTTGATATTGGCTTAGGTCATGATCTCAAGGTTGTGGGATCGAGCTCTGTGTCAGGCTCCACGTGTGGAGCTTGCTTAAGATTTTCCCTCTCTCTCTTCCTCTGCCCTTCCCCTAAGCACATGTTCATACCTGCACTCTCTCTCTCTAATAAAAATATAAAAGAAAAGAAAAGAAAACAAAATAAAATAAAATAATAAAAGAGGTTAGATTTAATTACCTGTCACTAGAGTTCATTGAACAAATAACTGTATGGTTCTGTTTGAAAACAATAGTATATAATTTATAATTTGTTTTCCTTAATTGTTGGGATTTTAAGTTCTTGAGAACTTAAAATGCTGCATGCAAAGTAAAAATGAGAATAATTTAAATAACACTGTAAATACCAAAATTGTCCATGAAATTAATTTTATTAAAATAATGTCAGACCTGGTAGAATGCTCAATTGTGAGGGCATGTAGGAAATGAAGACAGATAAGGCAATAAAGAATTAAACTCACTTCATCCTCTGCTTCCTCTTGGGTGTACAGTATGTATAAAATTTTTTTGATGTTTATTTGTTTTTAAGAGAGAGAGACAGAGCAGGAGCAGGGAGGGGCAGAGAGAGAGAGAGGGAGACCCAGAATATGAAGCAGGCTCCAGGCTCTGAACTGTCAGCACAGAGCCTGACATGGGCCTTGAACTCACAAGCTGTGAGATCATGACTTGAGCCGATGTCGGATGCTTAACCAACTGAGCCATCCAGGCACCCCTACAGTAATGTTTAATAATAGAAATCATGAGAAAAAATCATGTGGTCTTTACGCTCTCATTTTTGAACTTTCACTCCCTGGCTCTTAAGTTTGAACTCTCTTATTTTCGCTTTCCACCCACTGTGATTACCATTCTCTGACTTCATAGCATTATGGCACATGTATATGTCCATATCTCTCTCACAAACCTATACATAATAGGTGATTGATAAATGTTTACTGAAACAAATATCAAATTCAAAAATTTAAATGTTTTTTGTTTACCAGTGAGACACTTATGTAAAAATTTGCACACAGCAAATTGTATATAAAAATGTATATAGTTAAAATATTAGCAGTAAATGTTCACTATTATATTATGAAATTGCTCATTATTATGTTATGTACTTGACTGGGATTATTTTACTCACAATGATCTGTGAAGTAGTTAACAGTGTTACCCACATTTTACAGATGTGAAAACTAAGATTCAAAAGGGTAAATAATAGACCTGGGGGTATAGCTCAGGGGTAGAGCATTTGACTGCAAAAGTTTAAAAAATAGGTATTAAGGGGCGCCTGGGTGGCTCAGTCGGTTAGATGGCCGACTTTGGCTCAGGTCATGATCTTGCTGTTTGTGAGTTCAAACCCCGCATCGGGCTCTGTGCTGACCGCTCAGAGCCTGGAGCCTGTTTCAGATTCTGTGTCTCCCTCTCTCTCTCTGACCCTCCCCCGTTCATGCTCTGTCTCTCTCTGTCTCAAAAATAAATAAACGTTAAAAAAAATAGGTATGAAAAATAATTAATATAGAACTAGTGAAGTTCAGCCACTATCCAGTCAGTCAATTCTGGCAGCCACAATATAGTCTTTCTAAGTATCTATCTACCATCCCCCCATCTACCTCTCTCTCTCTCTCCTCAACTTTCAATAATTTATAACTTTATTAAAATTATATAATTACATACTTTTCAATCCTGCTTCTTTATTTAGCAAAATGTCACCCACATTTTCCATGTCACTAAATATTTTAATATAGTCTTGATGAAACACGCATATTTCCTTGTTTTTAACATTATCTTATCTTTCCTCAAATGTAAATTGTGCTGTTTTTATTTTCTTGTTACTTAACCTATGCCTCAACACAAATCAATCTTTAGCTTTTTAAAAAATTGAAGAAGCATGGCATTTTACTCAAGAGCTATTCATAAAATAAGTAACATGTGGTTCTAAAGTTAATTCTGTATGCATTAGTTAAGTATGCCTAAAAAAACAAAGCAAAACAACCAGCCCCTTTAAGTAGTTGCATATCGCACTGGAGTTTGAATTGTCCAGGAATTTTTCATTCTTTTAAAGACTGAAGCCCAAAGTCTGAAATAAAATGATAAATGACTAGATGAGTCCTCCCTGCCAGCAACTGGAGATGACAAGGTTAATAAAGTCTAAGGCAAAATGAAAATGTTTGAAAGCATAGATTTTTATATTAGGAAAGAACATTTTGTTTTTCATATCTCTTTGCTCATACTAAAAGCTTAATGCTAGCCTAGTTTAAATGAACAAATTTTTCTCAAAGAGAAATAAAACTTACAATCACGGCTTACATGTGTGTAGACTTAAAGTATACAAAGTACTTTTTAAAAAAGTAGTGAAAATAAAATAGTCAGTTGTCAGTCGGTAATTACCTGGGTAGAATCAAGATTCCAGGAAAGAAATAAGGCTATCTGAAGGGACAAGTAGGAGGTTGAGAATGTTACCAATACTATGGTTCAAACCAAGATGTATTACTGAACTAAACTCACAACCAACTGCAACTACCTACCTGAACACCCCAAAACTCTGCCTTTCAGGAGTATGCATGCCTTTCTTCTTCATCCCTGGTGTCATCAATGATAACTGGCCTTCTACCATATTGAAGAGTTAAATGGCAAGACTCAATAAAAAGTAAATTATCCTTTGAAGACAGGATAAAATAAACGGGAAAGAATCTCATATTGCAGAGGATTCAGGAAGTACTGAAACAAATATTTTATGGTGATAATCTATACTGTTGTCTTAAACTGTAAACTAAAGTTGTTTTGTTGTGGTTTGGGAGGAAGATCATTTCCCAGTCAGGAACACTGTATTTATTTCTTATCCTCACTCTGCTGTTGATTAGCTGAGTAACTTTGGATTACTCATTAAAACTCTCTTGGCCTGATTTTCTTTCTTTTTCTTTCTTTCTTTCTTTCTTTCTTTCTTTCTTTCTTTCTTTCTTTCTTCCTCTCTCTCTTTCTTTCTTTCTTTCTTTCTTTCTTTCTTTCTTTCTTTCTTTCTTTCTTTCTTTTTCCTAAAAGTAGAAACATTAGTTGACTATTTTCTAAAATCGATTTTAGGCCCCATATTATATTTCATAACTTTTTTACTGAATAATTTGATAGTGATTAATAGAAATATGGAAAGGTAATAAAAGTATTAAAGTATTTAATTTTACAAATAGAATATCAATTAACTATAATCATTTCAAAATGTTTAATTGCTTTTAAATTTTTTTAAATGTTTATTCATTTTTGAGAGACAGAGAGAGTACAAGTGGGAGAGGGGCAGAGAGAGAGTGTGGTAGAGCCCCTCCCTAAGGGATGTGGTAAAAACCTCAAGATAAGGGAAGACAACCTGACTATGTGCACATGCACCTCTGTAATACAGACTACCATTCAGACTGTATGCTGCCATATATGGGAGACAAAGGAGCAAAAATTGTACAAACGGCAAACCCCCACTGCGCTCAGGGCTCAGCCTTTTGGGTCTTAGCCTGCTGAGCCCATGCTGGCACAAATAAAGCTGCTTCCTGGAAAGGAAAGCCTTGATGTCCCGACTCTATGTGTGTGACTCACTGCTACAAGATGGAGACAGAGAATCCGAAGCAGGCTCCAGGCTTGAACTGTCACAGCCCAGTGCGGGCCTCAAACTCAAGAACCATGGGATCATGACCTGAGCTGAAGTCAGACGCTTAACCAACTGAGCCATTCACATGCCTTTAGTTGATAGCCTGTTCAATATCAAGTTCCCCAAATCAGCCATGTATAATCCCTTAGAATGCCAACAAGTATTTATCTTCTTAAATCATTTTTCCAAAATGTATATACAGTGCCCTGAAAGTGAACACCAGGCTGCCCTCCTAACAAATCTGTGTAGGGCTTGAGAACAAAAATCATGGTGTACCTACCTCTATATCACCAACACCTGGTGCAGTGTTGACACCTTAGCTGACAATTAAAAGTACTTGTTAAATGAATGACTGCATGAATTAATAAATGAACTTGAAAGCATACTGGTTACCTGGGTGTCTGGAGAATGAAGTTCAAAAGAATTTTCTTTTAGGAAAAGGATTCAAGCAAATCAGAATAAACTTTATAAATAAGTGAAGTAGTTGCTTTACTAATATGAATTGAGGAATCAATGTCAACGGAATTCTCTCTTCTAATTTTTGAGTAACCATTGCCATCATCCATCTCCAAAACACATTACTTCTTATAAAACTGACATTCCATACCCATTAAACAATAATTCTCCATTTCCTTCTCACTGCTGCCCTTAGCAACCATGTCACTTCCTGTCTCTATGGTTTTGACTGCCCTAAGTAGCTCATATAAGTGGAATCATGCAGTGTTTGTCTTTCTGTGACTGGCTTATTTCACTTAGCACTGTGTTCATAGGGCTCACCCATGTTGTCACATATGTCAGAATTTCCTTCCTTTTTAAGGTTAAAAAGTTTTCCATTGTATATAAGTACCACATTTGGTTTATCCATTTACCTATTGACACATACTGGGATTGCTTCCACTTTTTAGCTGTTAGGATTTCTTCCCTTCATTTTAGGCCACAGGTTTGGAATTCAAGAGAACCATTCAAAGGGGTGCCCAGTGGCTCAGTCGGTTAAACCTCTGACTCTTGATTTCAGCTCAGGTCATGATCTCATGGTTTGTGGGATCAGGTCTGGTTGGGCTCTGTGCTGCCAGCATAGAGACTGCTTAGGATTCTCTTTGTCCCTCTCTCTCTCTCTCTCTGCCCCTCCCCTGCTTACAAACTTTCTGAATCACTCTATCAAAAAAAAAAATATATATATATATACGTGTATATATATATATATGTATGTATATATATATATATATATATATATATATACGTGTATATATGTATATATATACACGTGTATATATATATATATATATACATATATATATATGTGCCACTCAAAGAGAATGATAAGAGTTCTTTGGAGAATGATGGGGGTGAGGGCGGAGGGATCTGCATATGACTCAGATTTTAACAGTCTAAAGACAAGAGACTATGACTAGAGTTTTCTGGTAGCAGAGGAAGAGACTGGGTGCATTGGAAACACTCTGTACTTTCAGAGCTTGGCAACAAAATTGTGTTTTCCATGAGTCAGATATGGCTCCCAGGAAAGGGAGTTGGCTGTGGGCTGTCTTGAGAGATTCCACATAAAGCCTTTCTGATCAGTACGGAGACAGAGATCTACCTGGCAATGCACAAATTTAGGGAATCCTCACCACCACTCAGATGCGTTGTCTGTACCAGAAAACTTCTGGTGGCTCTTAGTGGCTATCTCTTAGGAACACTCAAAGGTGCAATATGAGAAGATAGCAACTATGTATCTAAGGCCCTTGCACCAGATGCTGATAAACCAATCAAGTGATATCTACCCTTTGCCCTTTGTTAAAAAACAGCTAAAAGGTGTGTACATGTTTGTGTGTGTTTGCTGTGTTTATGTGGGTGCTTCTGCATTAGGGACGGAGTGAGGGAAGATATACCAAGGAAAAGCAGAAATGCCAATTTGCCTCCCCTTCTCTTTTCAGATATCTTATCATGAGGTAGGTCTCTTCACCGCAGCAGGAATGTTATACACTGGAAAATGCTTAGAGTTTGACGTTAAGTTGAATTGTACATGTTAGTACCTGGTAAATACCTAGTCATTTGTCAGCTGACAGTGCCAGGAAAAGCTATGAGATATGCCTGAAATTTCATGTGCAAGAAAGAATAATGAGCACAGAGAGAGACTTGAAATGAATTTTTGCAAGAAAGATATTATAGAACCTATGTATTAGATATAATGAGTTTGTTCTGCCTGCAGTTGGACATAGGAAACAGAGGAGGATGGGGAAAGGGTGTGCTAAGAGTGAGATGGTAGCAGTTCAGATAGTTAAACTGTAATTTCTGCAAGGGCACAAAATTGGTTTCAAGCAATTTCATTTAAATGATGCCTAGACTGGGGGTGCTTGGGTGGCTCAGTCCATTAAGTGTCTGAATTCAACTCAGGTCATGATCTCCTGAGTTTGAGCCCCACATCAGGCTCTCTGCTGTCAGTGAAGAGCCTACTTTGTATCCTCTGTCTCCCTCTCTCTGCCCCTCCTCTGCATGCACTTGCTGTCTCTCTCTCTCAAAAAATAAATAAACTTTAGAAATGAAATAAATAAATGATGCCTACACTAAGGCCTGATAACTTAGGTGCTAATAAATTTTGATGAATATTATTAAATAATAGAAAAATACATAATGATAATAGACAATATTTATTAAACTTACAATATAGCCCATCAATTGTATAATGTGTGTGTGTGTGTGTGTGTGTGTGTGTGTGTGTGTGTGTATATATATCCACACAGCAGTATTATTAGCCCATATATGGATGAGGCAAATATAATAAATCCTTATCAGTTGTGATTCACACATGTAGTAAGATTTCTAGTAAGACTTAAAACATGGATTAATTTTTCGTGTTTAAACCTCTCCCTTTTTGACAAAGGCAGTAGAAATTTTCACATATTCTCTGTAACTTTAAAGAAGCCATGTTTTAAGTGTCAATTTGAGGAGCTGAAATTAGTTTCCTCAATACAATAGTCTGAAAGTTTAAACTGAAAGGTTTTTTTTTTCTTAATGTTTATTTATTTTTGCGAGAGAGAAAGAGAGAACATGAACACCTCTGCTGGGAAAGGTGTAAAGAGAGAGGGGGACCAAGGAATCGAAGCAGGCTCTGCACTGACAGAAGAGAGGCTGATGTGGGTTTCAAAATCAGGGACTGCAAGATCATGACCCGAGCTGCTGAAGTCACACATTTAACCACTTAACTGAGCCACCAAGTCCCCTGAAAGTTTTTTCAGTTTGGTAGATCCATATCGTATTTCTTTTTTTAAGTTTCCACATTTGTTTTCTACTGATGAAAACTATGTGAAATAAACTGTGATGTTTGCAATAATGATGGGATTTATATTTATATTTTTACCACAGTTAAATTTTTTTTTTTTTTTTAAATCTTCTTCTTCTTGGGGCACTAAAGTAGCTCAGTCAGTCTGGCAGCCGACTTCAGCTCAGGTCATGATCTTAGGTTCATGGATTCAAACCCCACGTCAGGCTCTGTGCTGACAGCTCAGAGCCTGGAGCCTGCTTCAGATTCTGTACCTCCCTCTCTCTGCCCCTCCCCAACTTGTACTCTGTCTCTGTCTCTCAAAAGTAACTAAACATTAAAGAAATTAGGGGCACCTGGGTGGCTCAGTAGGTAAAGCATCCGACTTCGGCTCAGGTCACGATCTCACAGTTGGTGGGTTAGAGGCCCGTGTCAGGCTCTGTGCTGACAGCTCAGAGCCTGGAGCCTGCTTCAGATTCTGTGTCTCCCTCTCTTTGCCCCTCCCCTGCTCATGTTCTGTCTCTCTTTCGCTCCCCAAAATAAATAAACATTAAAAAAAGAAAAAGAGAAAAAATTAAAAATCTCCTTTTTTTAAAAATCTTTATTTATTTTTGAAAGAGAGAGAGAGCACAAGCATGGAGAGGCAGAGAGAGACGAAGACAGAAAATCCCAAGCAGGCTCCATGCTGTCAGTGCAGAGTGTTGGGCTCGAAGTCACAATCCATGAGATTGTGACCTGAGCCAAAATCATGAGTCAGACACTTAACTGTCTGAGCTACACAGGCACCCCTACCAAAGGATTTAATTTTAATTTTAAGAATTAATTAATTTTAAAAATTAGAAAGTTTTAATATTAAAATTAATTAATTTTTAAATTAAAAAATTTTAATTTGAAAATTAAAATTTTTTTAAAAATGAAATCAATCATTTAAAAGCTGGTTGACCTTTCAGCTGAACAACAACAACAAAAAGAATGAAATTAAACTGATTTGAAGAATGCCATAAATTATCATTATAATTATTTGCTGTTATTTTTATTTGTCCTTATTTTCCCCTGTGGTTTAAAATCCTCTTGTATGGGGTACTTGATTCTAGAGCCAGTAACAGGGAGTTCAAACTGTATACAGCTTCAGGCCTGTCTGCCCCACCAGTCCTATCCACTAACATTGCCACACTCAATGGCACTCTTGTGACTCCAGAGTCTAAAAGAAAATCCCTGGGAGGCCCATAATTAGCAATGAGAGACATTAGCCTGGGAAAAGTCTGCTTTACTGTGTCATGATTGCCTAGAACATCTGAGAATCATTACAAGGTAATTCACAGCATTGATCAAGTGCTTACATGGTGTGCCATGGTAAGTATATGTTGAGAATGCTTGTAATTTTCAGACCATGGTTTTGATATTAAAAAAAAAAATTATACGCTGTGATTTTGAAAGAATGGCCAACTTGGCATTCTTAGCATTTATGCATTGTTATTACAAATGTAAATGGACTCATTTCTGGAGCATGCTTTATAAGATTCAACTTTTAGATTTTAGCACTCATTGAACACATACCATGTTCCTGGTTCTCTTCTAGGTGGTGGATAAAGTGCACTGAAAATCAAGCAAGCAAATGCCCTGTTGTCATGGAGAACTGATGTTTTTATGTGATGGCAAGAGCATTCCAAGGAGATGAAGATAAAAGTGGAGACGCCCTTTGAGGCTCAGACTGCAGAACTCACACATCTGTACATTCTATTGGACAAAGCAAATTTAAGGTCAGTCCAAATTCAACTATGGGGACATAGACTCTTCCTCAGAATGTGGCTTGTCTAGTACCCTGAGCATTGAGGTACTTTGAGTTTCCCAGGAGACAGAAGGAGACTGAGATTGAGATAATAAAGCCAAACTTTTTTTTTTTTTTTTTAATGCAAGAACATAGACATCGACCCTGTGAATGTCATGCTGTAATTGAGGGAGATAAATCTATTCGGAGGAACTATAGATACTCCTTCCACGCCACTACCCTCAAAATGCTATTGGAACCATAGGTTGCTGAATGTTAGAACTGAAAAGATCCATCTATACCACACGTATCATCCCGTATTTTATTGATGAGAAAATAAGTCCTAGAGAAATGAAGTGAATTTCCTAACATCACAGTTGATAGAACCAAGATTCCTGACTCTGGACTCTATGCTTTCTGTATTACAACATAATGCTTCTCAAGTTTTAGAGAAGCCCATAAAAACTGTCGCTTTTTAAACTGCCATCATGTCACTCAGAAACTACATGCAATCGTGCTTAAGAGTTCAGTTTCTTAAATCAGATTGCCTGGGTTTAATATTTGCTCTGCCATGGACTGTATAACCAGTCTGTGTGTTATTAAAGGCAAATAATTGAACCTCCCTAAACTTTAATCTTCCCTTGTGGAACACTGCAATGGTAATAGTTCCTGCCTTGTGGTTTTTTTAGGAAGATCAACCAATGTCACACAGCACAGTTCCTGATAAAAATTATGCCTTTTGATAAGGATACTACTTATTTTATCCATAAAATTTTAAAATTAAAGTGAAATTAACATATAGTGAAATGCTTAGGTTTTAAGTGTGAATTTCATAAATTTTATCAGTAGATAAACCTGTCTACTAACCTTCCTAATCAAGATATAGAATATTTCCTTTATCCCAGAAATCTCTCCTGTGCTTCAATTAGCACTTATTATAGTCAAACTTTGTTCTGATTTTAGTCACATAGACTTATTTTGCTGACTCTGAAGATCATGTAACTGGAATGTTTATTTATTTATTTATTTATTTATTTATTTATTTATTTATTTAGTCCTGGCTTCTTTTGCTTAACATATTTTTGAGACTCAACTATGTTACTGAATGTATATATGTATGTGTGTATATATATTTTATTTATTTATTTTTATTTTTTTGGGAGGGGGGAGAGAGAGTACAAGCAGGGGAAGGGCAAAGGGAGAAGGAGAGAGAGAGTCTTAAGCAGGCTCCATCCTTAGTGCAGAGCCTGATGCAGGGCTCAGTCTCATGACCCTGAGATCATGACCTGAGCTGAAATCAAGAGTAGGGCACTCAACCAATTGAGCCACCCAGGAGTCCCTGTGTGTATGTGTGTGTGTGGATGTATGTATGTATGGATAGATAGATAGATAGATAGATAGATAGATATAGATACGTGTTTATATATATGTGCATGTGAGTAAGTGGCTTTTAAGATTATTGCTAAGAAATTTATTTTTCCATTTTTTAAATATGTCATGGAATCTGATTATTCATTCTTCTGTTGATTATATTTAGATTGTTCCACATCTAATAAATCTTCAACACAATTCTTATATAGGGCTTTTGGGGGGACATACATTTTTATTTTTATTTGATAAAATATCTTGATGTAGAATCACTTGGTCATATGGTAAGCAGAAGTTTACCATATGTAAGAAACTGCTAAAATTGTTGTACCATTTTACATTTTCACCAGAAAAAGAATGAGTTTTGGTTGCTCTCCACCTTCTAAAATTTTGGCATTGCCGGTTTTGTTAATATGAAAAAAATCATTGTGGTTTCAATTCATATTTGGTTAATGAGTACTGACAATGAGAAACTTTTCATGTCTCATTAGATACACATACAATTTTTTCATTAAATGCCTATTCAAGTATTTTGACCATTTTTATTAGGTTATTTGTATTTTCATTCATAAGATGTAGAATTTCTTTTTTTTTTTAACGTTTTCATCTTACTTTTGAGACAGATTGAGAGAGAGAGAGGTTGAGAGAGAAAGAGAGAGAGAGAGAGAGAGAGAGAGAGAGAGAGAGAGATTGGATGAGAGAGCAAGCAGGAGAGGGGAAAGAGATGGAAACACAGAATCTGAAACAGGCTCCAGGCTTTGGGCTAACAGGACAGAGCTCAAGGTGGGGGGTGGGGGTGACTTGAACTCAACCCATGAGATCATGACTTCAGCTAATGTCAGCTGTTTACCAGATTGAGCCACCCAGGTGCCCCAGATTTCTTTCTTTTTTTTTTTTTTCTAAATGTTTATTTATTTAATTTAAGAGAGACAGCACAAGCAGGGGAGTGGCAGACAGAAAGAAAGAGAGGATCCTGAGCTTGCTCCATGCCATCAGCACAGAGCCCCACATGGGATTGTATCTCATGAGCAGTGAGATCATGGCCTGAGCTGAAATCAGGAGTTGGACACTTAACCAACTGAGCCACCCAGGTGCCCCAAGATGTAGGATTTCTTTATGTATACTGGATACAAGCTCTTTGTTGGATATTTTCATTGGGAATATTTTCTCCCTGTATGTGACTTGACTTTTCTTTTTCTTTCTTTCTTTTTATTTTTTTCTAGTGGAATCTTTAGATAAACAGAAAATTTGATTTTTATGAAGTTCAACTTATCAATGTCATAAGTTTAATAATTTTTATACCTTCTCTAAGAAATTTTTCCTACCCCAAAGTCATGAAGATAGTCTTTCTAAAGACCATAATTTTTAGCTTTTGCAAGTATGATAGAATAAAAGGCAAAGATTATTTGAAAAAAAACTTATCCATCTGGAGGCAACCTGGCTGGCACAGTCAATAGACCATGACTCTTAATCTCAAGGTCATTATGTTTAAGCCCTATGATGGGTGTGGAGCCCTACTTAAAAAATAATAACTATAAGATAAAATTTACCCATTTTTCCAACATTATTGGTTCAAAATATTAATCCATCCCCTTTAAAATGGCTTATCTTTGTTGAAAGTCAAATGAATATGTATATGTAGAACTCATTAATTGATTCTTTTTGCTAGCTACTGAAGCCAGAAGCTTAGATAATTAATTTTTCTTCTTTTCTATATATATACAATTACAAATTTTCTCCATATCCTGCTTTAGCTCCACAAAACAAATTTTGATATGTTGTATTTTCATGTGTTTTGAAGCAAATGTGGTTTCCTCTTTGATCTATGAATTATTTAGACATATATTGTTCAATTGTCACAGTTTTTGGAACTTTTCTATTATTGTTTTCCAGTTGAATTCTTTTGTTGTAAGAGAATATATACTATAAGCTTTCAAAATTTTGAAATTTACTGAGGTTGTTTAATGAATATTTCATAGTTATGCACATTGGTTAATTTACTCTATAATTATTGAGCATACTGTTGGATAATTGTGAAGTCAGAAGACTTTTAATATTGCCAACTAGGACTGTGGGATAGATCTATTTCTCCTGTCAGTCATTGCTTCATTTTATTTTTAGCTCTATTATCAGGTGTGTAAAATTTTCTAATTTTTATGTCTTCTTTATGAATCCATCTTTTTGTCATTATAATAAATAGCACTTTATATCTTCTAATACTCCTTGTATTTATATCTATTTTCAGCCAGCATTTGCTATTTGTATTCTCCTTATCTTGTTATTTCCTCCCCATTCTGTAATTTTCTGCCTTCTTTTGCATTCATGAATTATTTTTTAGTATTTGGTTTTAATTTCTCTAATGATTTTTAGCTATATCCTTTTGTAGTATTTCCAGGGGTGCTTTAAGGGTTGCCGTATTCATCTTTAACCTATCAGTCTATTTATAGTTGCTGTTATGTCACTTCATGAAATGGAAGAAACTTGGAACAGTGTAATTTACTTAACCCCATCTCTGAGATACTTTGTGCTATTATACACATATGTGTTATTAACTCCAGAATGAGCTGTTATAATATTTGCATTAAAATTCTGGTCTCTTGGGGTGCCTGGATGGCTCAGTCAGTTAAACAACCAACTCTTGGTTTCAGCTCAGGTCATGATCTCACCATTCGTGAGTATGAGCCCTGTATTGGGCTTCACAGTCAGTGCCTGGGACTTTTTCTCCCTCTTTCTTTCTCTGCCCCTCCCCAGTGTGCACAAGTACTCTCTCTGAAAATAAATAAAAATAAACAAAAAGAAAGAAAGAAAAAGGTCTCTTTTACATGAAACACAATAAGGTATGTGTTTTTTTTTTTCTCACATATTAACCATTTTCAACGCTCTTCACTTGTGTAGATCTGGGTTTCTATATGGTATCACTTTCCCTCAGCCTGAAGAATTTACTTTATTAATGCTGTCGCAGCTCTGCTGGTGACAAATTCTCTCACCTTTCATTTATTTGAAAATGTCTTTTTTTTATGGGGGGTTCACTTTTGAAGGATCCATTTACTGGATATAGAATTCTATGTATACTTTTTTTTCAGCACTTTAAAGATGTCACCCACTGTTTCCTGCCCCAAACTGTTTTGATCAGTCAACCATCATTGCAGTGTTAACCTCTAGCAATTAAAGTGTTTCACTGTTCTCTGAATATTTTCAAAATATTCATTTAATCTTTAGATTTTATATGTGTGATTATAAAGTTCCCAGGGGTACTTTTCATTATGTTTACTCTGCTTGGAGTCCACTGAGCTTCTTGGATCTATAATAAATTTTTTATTACCAATTTTGGGAAATCTTTTGGCTATTACTACTTTAAATATGTTTCTGCTTTACTTTCTTCTCCTTCTACGATAGCTTATTAGGAGGCTTGAGACTGTCACACAGATTTTAGTAGCTCTTTTAAATTTTTTTCAATATTTTTTTCTGTGATTTTTATGTCAGATAATTTTTATTGATCTATTTTTAATTCTACTGATTATTGCTTCCATTCTGCAATTGTCAACCTGTTATTAAAACCCATACCTTTCAGGTATTATACATTTTGGTCTAGAATTTTCTATTTTTTAAAGTAGTTTCTATTTCTTTGCTGAGAGTCCCTCCTGTACACTCACTGACCACATAACTATCATGATAAAATTAGTTGACTGAATATCCCTTATTTGCAAATTACATCTCAGGTTTTGTTTATATTGAATGCTATTTTTAAAAAATATGTGTCCTATTATCCTGTATGTATAAGACTTAGAATGTCTTTATTTTTTTATCATGAATCAAACAATTCTACTATGTATCAATACAATTTCTATGTTATCAACATTCTGATTTTTAATAGTCCTCTGAAGAATGTTGATTTTTGTTTTATTAGGAGTTAAATTATTGACAAATGGCCTTCATCTTGGGCAGGATTAGTTCTATATTGTTTTCAGGTTAGTTTCAGTTTTGTCCTTAGGCTTAGAACAAATCCTGTTCCTACAGCAGAGAAGGGTCATGGTCCTTCTAGGGTTTTTAAGAAAAGTGTGATGTATTTATTATGATCCTCTAACTTGGTGGATTGAAATTCCAAACTCAGTCTCTCCTGCACTGAGTGGCAGCTGAAATACTAGCTTAGCTTTTTAAGTCTTTCTGTTTTTAACTTTTTTCCAGGATTTTTGGTGTCTTTCACCCCAAAACAAACATGTAAGGGAAGTTTGCTTACAGATTTTGACTCTTACTTCTCTGTTATTTTTTTTTCTGTGATTTCCCCCTCAGCTTGAGCAGCTCATGCATCCCCATGTCCTTCTTTGGAAACTCAAACTAATAAGATTGCTGCCTTCTGATTCTAGCCATCCTTTCTGGGGTTGAGGGTTTTCCTGGAATGTGGGACCTCCCATGCTCAAATCAGGCAAATTGGTGGCTAATAGGGACAAGTTGGTCATCCTTTAACCGCCCTCTGTGGAAAAGCCACATAATTGTACATCTCATCCAATTCAGTTTCATCTTTCTGTGGTCAGATGTTCAACACTTTCTGCTTGCTTTGGTAACTTTCTAGTACTTTACACAGTTTGTTTAATATTTTGTCCACTACTTATAATTTTTAGCATGCAGGATGGCTAGCCAATTTCTACATTACCAGGACTAGAACTGCAGTAATATACTTTGATTTCCCAAGTGTTAAGAGATTTGCTATCAACAACCAAACTGGTCCAACTTTTGACCTCATAATTCACTTTTGATAATAATAATAATAATAATAATAATAATAATAATAATGTCAAGTTATTAGTAAAAATAAAACTTTATTCAGAAAAAGTTAAACTGCAAAAAGAATCTCAAACATATTGACAATGGCTTGCTTAGATGACAGAATCAGGTAGTAGTTTTTTTTCTGTTTTATAACAATTTTAAAATTTTAATATAAATGCATATTTGCATAGGTATACATATATTATTTACAATGAAAGTATAAGCATCATAATTACCAAATAATGGTTATTTAAATATGTGTTATAAACATATTTTCTTAAAAATGGGCAAGAATAAATGTAACTAAAAGGTAATTAAAAAATAAATTAGTGGATAAGGTGTCTTCCAAATACCAGTGAATATAATATGTATTGCAAATCTTAGAAAATATATTAAAATAATTTTCTTCAGAGTACTCACCAGACAGGAAAGGTCCTGAGAGGCAGACTGAAGCCTAGCCAGGAATAGGGCAGGTAAAATTGTATACAAATGCTATAAAAAATTTTAAAAAAGTAAAATTTCACAGATTCTTTTAATATGCTGAAAGGTGTTCCGTTATTAAAATAGATTAGAATTTACAGAGACTGTTATGATACTGATAAGAGATCAATATATGAATTACTACTTTGGGAATATGATAGCATTCATTCTCTCAGGTTAATATGCTTGTCACTAAACTCAGGAGAAAAAAACCTTAAGATGCGAAATTGGAAATATAGAAGACAGAATTGTCACATCAATTTTTCATGTGCTATAAACAATATTTGCAAGCTAATGGCCTACATATGTTTGGTGTGGCTTCCTTTGTGTTTTAAAAATGGGAACATTTCTCATAATTTTATTTCTATTTCCTCTGGCAACTCTAACTAGAACAGAGCAGTGGCAACTCCATTCAGAAGGGGTGTGAACACTTCAATGTGTATCATTTCCAACCCTTAAGTTATTCAGAAACACAGCCCTTTTCTTTCATTTATCTTATTGGCTTGGTTTTGGTAGGCATCTAGCCTTAGCCTACAAAGATACAGTAGGATATCTTCATTAAAAACAGAGATACAGCTGGGGCGCCTGGGTGGCTCAGTAAGTTAAGTGTCCCACTTTGGCTCAGGTCATGATCTCATAGTTCCTGGGCTCGAACCTGATTCCCACTTTAGTCTCTGTGTTGACAGCTTAGAGCCTGGAGCCTGCTTGGGATTCTGTGTCTCCCTGTCTCTCTATACCTCCCTTGCTCATGCTCTATCTCTCTCTCTCAAAAACAAATAAACATCAAAAATTAAAACAAAACAAAGATACAACTATTAACAACCTAGCATCTTTTTGTAAATAAATGTAAACATAAAGACGGCCAAAGTTCTTCACAGTATAGCAAGGAACAAGAAAATTACAAAGACAGAGATTTATAATTTTTCTCCCCCTATTTTAATAACAATAGAAAGAAGTCACTTGCCTGCTTCCTGTGACTATTGGTTTGACTGGATTCTGTTTAAATGTCATAAAATGAGGCAGATTTTTAAGGCCTTTAGGATTCCAGGTGTGTCTGTTAGACCCTTTTTGCTTCATTGTCAGAATGAATTTCCTCAACTTCTATCAATTCTCTCTGCTTTCCTTGGGCAGAGTTTAGGGTTGTGGTTGGAATATTCTATTCCTCTGCCTCCTGGACTCCTTACTCAAGTTCCCCACCTGGAAGACTTTCTGTAGAAAAGCCACTGGTTTTGAAATGACTCCCTGCTATATGGCAACAAGGCATCTTATTAGTCCTCTTCACCTGTATCTGTTCATAAACATCTTTGCTGTGGTCTGGACTCTACTGGAAACTTGAAACAATTTTCACTTTCTTCTTATGATGAGTAATGGGGTTTCCTCTGTGGCAGATGAACTAGGATGGCACAGAGGGATATCTCCCATGTATCAGTATCCATGGTAACATTCTAAGCAAGAAGGAAGCATGCTAACACGACTCATCCACCCCAGAAATTTTCAGGATTGTCACCAAGCAGAACAACAACAACAAAAAAGGCAATTCCCACACAGTGAATAGAAATCTCCTTATATTATTAAATGTCCTCTTGACCTTTCCCCTTTGACCAACTCTCTTCAAAAAGCAGCCACTATTTTGTGGTCTATATTCTTTACTTAAACAACTATCTCAGTGTAATTATTTTCATCCTTCAAGTGTTTGTGTCTTTACATTTTCACTGGGGAAGGGGAACAAAAAAGGGAGGAGTGAATCCTGGGGAGCATAGAATTTTTTCTTGTCTTTTAATTCTATCAATGTTTTCTCCCTTCATTCAAATGGAAAATTCACCAAATCTGTTTCCCTACAGGGAGATTTAGAGAGAAACGGTCATTCCTCCCCCATCCCCCACTTCTGCCCCTCCTCCTCCTACAGTGTAACCGTGACTTCTAAGACTTCACGATTTTAATAAGGATTCTTGGCAGATCTGATGAGACAAACCTTCTGTCACTGGTGATACAGTTTAGGGGCTTGCTAAAGCATCTCTCGTTCCCATGAAAGTCAGTCTTTGCATGCTTGTGTGTGCAGTAAGGAGTTTAAAAGCGCTGGGAAGACACCACGCATGTGTTAATTCGTGCTGCAGCAGCGTGCATCACTTCCACTTTGACCTCATAGTTAATCTGCGTGATAGTTAATTGCGCAGAGACTCTTTGATTTTTTTTTAAATTTCTTTTAAACACACACACACACACACACACACACACACACACACACACACACACAGCCTTAGCCCTGCCTGCCCTCACTAAAAGAAAAAAATCAAAACAGCAAACAAATAATCCTAAAACGATGGACCGGGGGAGTATGTGTAAGTGTCAGGGGCAGGAGTATGTGTAGAGTGTGCGCGCATCTCTCTCCCTTATTTGTCTCGGTGTGCGTCTCTCCCTGTACCCTCCCCCTGCCTCAAATACATTATTCCCCTTGTCTTGGAAGCCTCTCCCAGAGCTGACGCTTTGATGGTATCTGCAAGCGTTTGTGTTGATCTTATTTCTGCCCCCTGAATATTAATTCCCAGAGCTGATGGCAACACAGCATCTCAGTGAAGGGACCTACTAGAGGCAGGTGGGGGGAGCCACCATCAGATCATAAGCATAATAATAATACAAAGGGGAGGGATCCTTTTGCACCCAAGAGGCTAGAGGCAGAGGAGGAAAAAAAGCGATGAGTCCGACAAATATATGGAGCACAGGAAGCTCAGACTACTCGACTCCTGTATTTTCACAGAAAATGACGGTGTGGATTCTGCTCCTGCTATCCCTCTACCCCGGGTAAGATGTGCTGTTTTCAGCGTTGTTTTGTTCCGGAGACGTGGGGGAGGGGGAGGGATGTGGAAATCGGGAGACCACCCAGATTTTAAACACTGTTCTGGGATATAGGGTTATAAATGAGGGGAATGTGAAAATAGGGGGGGCAGAAAAGAGAGGGAGAAAAGAGGAAGGTCACTTTCATTTATTTCTTAATTTTTTTGATTTTATTTGTTTTGTTTTAGAGTAGAAAAGCTAACGTCATGAAGACTTTGTATTTGGGGAGTAGCATTTTGATAATACTGCAATCTGATATGGAGGTGGGCTGAACTGATACATGCCGGCAATTGAGGCCATGTTGGAGGCATTTTGGGTGGGGGGTCTAGAGCAGAAAACTGCAAATGGGATCCTGGATCACACCCAGGAGATGTATGTATGTGGCAGGGAGGGGTTCTGTTCCTGTACACCAAAGTATTGCTTGCTCCTGCACCTGGACATTCTTAAGATCAGTCAGCCAGATTTTCTATTCAGTCCCATTGACCTAGCAGCAGATTCCCTGATGGGCAGACATGGTTCAGCACCAGGGACAGCAGTCCCAGTTAGGGCCAAAAGGAAAAGAAGCTTATCTAACCCCATAGGACATCTCTAATTCTATACAGGACATCCCTATAGTGCAGACAGAAGGCCAAGGGAGCCAGAGAGCACTAAAAACCTCTGGGGGTGGTGGTGGTGGGGCTATTCTGATTTCTCTACACCCTCCAGGAGGTGGGAGGAGGACTGGGGCATGGGGTGGATAATGTAGTTGATGAATTTATAGAGGATATATGGCTAGAAAAGAGGTGGTCTTGTTGCAGTGTTGAAAAATAAGCTGAACGAAGTAAATGTTAAGCCAAAATTGTGAAGTTATGCATTGATACCTTAAAGCCTTGCTGCACTAAATGGAAAATGGGTAAGGGGAAGATGAATTCCTAAAAACGCTGAGCAATTATATGCTCTGAAGTACTTTGCACCCAAATTTTCCTGAACTTCATTGCACCAAAAATATCAGGAGAATATTCTTCCACCTATAGATCATCATTTATCTACACACCTGAATAGCCCCTGGACCTCACGTACACATACCCTCAGGATTTCTAGCCAGGGCCAAAGTCAAGTTAGAAGTCCACTACTTACATTTCTTACTTTCCTCTATACTGTCATTTTGAAGTAAAGCTCTGGAAGAATTACTCTTATCTTCCTCCACCTAGCACCCCACAAAAAGAAGAGAAGAAAACTGGCTATAGAAGAAATCAAGTCATTGCCCTAAGGTTTTTGTGGGAGTTGATACTCTTGTGTAGTAGTTGTGGCAAAAGAAGACAAAAGGCATGAGGGTTAAACTTTTATTTTATTTTATCAAAATTTTCTAGTTAACTTCTCTGGTCCTCCATTCTCTAGGGTAGGTATTGGCAGATAAAGATTTCTGATAAAGAAGAGACACAGGGAAAACAAGGAGTGAAAGCCTTTTTTTTTTTTTTTGGAGTTTTTAAGCAGAGACAGGTTCTGCTTAATTCTTTCAGCACTTTTCATACCTTTGTTCTTTACTATAAAAATAGAATGTGTTTTCGTTAAGACTATAAGATTAGGTAGCTTTCTCAGAAGTGTATACTACCTTTCACTGGAAATTGTTCTATGCAATACATTTGAGTGGAATCCTGGAAAATCATTTTTTCTATTTAAAAATTATGCATATATATTTCTGTTCAGTGTTTTGTGTAGCTCTTAATTTGTCTCAGGAATTAAAGAGTTGATAGTTGCTTATGGATAGAATATCATTCTCATATTGTTACCATTTATGAAACCTGTGGATTGAAATCTAGACAGGACATAGGGAAATAAGTCTTTCCTTCCTCTTCATGTCTATCTTAGTAAACAATTTTATAACTAAATCAATGAAGATATTCTTATTTATCTCCAATAGCCTTATTTTAATGAAAAATATATAATTTTATTATTTTTCATAATAGTATCATATTTAACATGCCTTTTTGTTGCCACAGCTCTGACTTTTCCAATATTATATAAAAAGTAAAACTTTAGTGATACATTTTAATTTTCAATTCTTTGCTTAGTAGATGAGCTTTTTAGATAGCTCTAAATAATGTAAATAATGTGTAATGTAAACTCTCCAATAGGAGGATTTGCATATTTTCCCAGTAATGAGAGGGAATAGAGTCATTGCAGTTTAGTGCAGAGAATGTGATCAGAGTTTTAGTTTGCTGCAATCTCATAAAAAAAAAAAAAAAAGCCATTTGAGTGGCTGAATAGGGCCGGATGGAAATAGAAGCTTTGATGTCTAAAGCTGATTCTAAAGGAGGACAAAAAAGCATCTGGGAAAATGTAGGATCTTAGGAGCCAATTTAAAAGACGTTTGGGGGGTAAATAGTGGCAGTAGAACCACCTAGAAAGTTGAAGGGAACTTTAAGAAACAAATATTTAATTGACTTTTTCATTTATATACGTGCAAAGAATAAGTTTTTACCCCTTATTAAATTGACTAAATTTATTATGTTGTGTTTATACCAAAGGAAAACAAAGAGGATATAAAGCATTGGGATGAGGATGTTAGCACTTAATATCTCTTCTTGTGTGGGAAATATTAGTTTCTGAAACTCAGAGTTATGTAAACTGTCCTGTATCTTGTTTATAGTGCTGTCATAAGAATCACCTAAAAAACTTACCAAAATGGAGATTCCTGAACCCTACACTGAAAGATTCTCAATCTTTATTTCTGGGATGGATCTCAGGAATATTCACTTTCAATAAGTACCCTAGACCCACATTGAAAAAAAGTGGTATTTACTTTGCTGATTTCTAGAAGTTTATTTATCACCATATTTAATATTTACAAGTGCTTTGATTAATGCTATTTTATTACTCAACTGAGCATAATGAGTCAATTCATATACAGAATTTTTCATTTGTAACATTGGGCATATTATATAAACCACAAAGGATAAGGAATACCTAGAAGTAATTTTAGTAAACCCAACTCATGTGTGAGTAAACATTGGCTGAAAAAATAAAATATGCATACATGTGTGAATGTGTGTGTAATTATATTCACAAACTACATACACTCCATGTACAACTTTTCATACATACAGGTTTTAAAACAAATTTTACAATTTTATAAACTCTTTAAATGTAACTACATTTCACCTCAGAGTAAAGATACCCTAACAAGAAAAAAGAAATAGAAATTTTAATGTAATAGAAACTTTTTAGAATAAATAGGAATAAGTGTTAAAAGCAAATATATTTTTATATCTATCAGAATAAAATAAGATTTTTATAACATAATTTTTTTCAAGGATAGATTGAATAGACATGAATTTGATTAACTTTTTGATATTAAATGTAACCCTTACCTTGAAGTTTGAGCACTGAATTTTATTTCATTTATTAATTTATTTTTTTATTTTTTTGAGTTTATTTTGAAAGAGATAGAACATGAACAGAGGAGGGACAGACAGAGAGAGAAAGAAGGAGGGAGAGAATCCCAAGCAGGCTCTACGCTGTCAGCACAGAGCCTGACTTGGGGCTTGAACCTATACGGACCTTGAGATCATGAGTTGAAACCAAGAGTTGGATGATTAACTGACTGAGCCACTCAGGTGCCCCACACTGAATTATAAAAGAAGAAAACTGAGTTCAAGACTTGTAAATATTTTCTGTTTTTAGCTGTTCCCTGAACAGAAATGCTTCAGGTGACTGTTACGGTGAGCTGCTAAAGATTTTGACCCATAACCAATTTTTTCATAGTTTTAACTTTAACAGGCTATGATCCTGCTTGTAGAGAGGATCTTGTGATTCTTCACTATAACCCTGTTTGTTAACAGAATTCATCTCTAGCTACAACCTTATTCTTTCCTATATTTCTAAATCCTCCACTTGGCTTTATTTAGAAGAAAAATAATTTACTCAGCATAGTTAATTGCTTAGTTGTAGGTGTAAAATTTCAAACAGTCTACCCTGGGGCAAACATGTACCTGGAAAAAAAAAGAAAAAAGAAAAATATGATCACCCAGTATTTCTCAAAATCCAGCTGCCCATCACCATCTACACAAAATATTTGACTTATAGGCAGGAATTTAAGAATTGGCTTTTAATTTAAATAGTTACATAAATGTCTGTCTGATATCTTAGACTTCATTTAGAATAATCTCCTCAAAATATTTGAACTACAGAATACTTAATGATACAGGTCTCTGTTCTATACACTTGAAATTTGCTTCCATGTCAAAAAAATTTCAAGTTGGGAGTGCCTGGGTGGCTCAGTTGGTTAAACATCCGACTTCTGATTTCAGCTCAGGTCATGATCTCACAGTTCATGAGTTCAAGCCCCACATTGGTCTCAGTGCTGGTAGCATGGAGCCTGTTTGGAATTCTCTCTCTCTCTCTGTCTCTCACTCTCAGTCTCTCTGCTCCTCCCCACTTGCACTGTCTCTGTCTCTCTGAAAATATATAGACTTAAAATTTTTTAATGTTTTTACTTATTTTTGAAGGAGAGAGAGAGACAGAGCATGAGTGGGGGAGGAGCAGAGAGAGAGGGAGACATAGAATTTTAAGCAGGCTCCAGGCTCTAAGCTGTCAGCACAGAGCCCGACTTGGGGCTTGAACTCACGAACTGTGAGATCATGACCTGAGCTGAAGTCGGACGCCCAACTGACTGAGCCACCCAGGTGCCCCTGAAAATAAACAAACTTAAAAAAAAAAGAATTTTTCAAATTGAAGGGAAATAATGCTAACTTTGGAGACTTTATCTTTGTTGTAAATATGTTAGTAGGGCTCTGGCTCCTTGTCACTGCCACAGTTTCCTAGCCATTCCAAAACGGGCTTTTCATTGTTGAAATACAAGTAGACTTTGCTGGAATGACACATACTTGTTTTTTTAAATGTTTTTTTTTTTTAACATTTGTTTATTTTTGAGAGACAGAGAGAGACAGAGCACAAGTGGGGAGGGGCAGAGAGAGAGGGAGACACAGAATCTGAAGCAGGCTCCAGGCTCTGAGCTGTCAGCACAGAGCCGGATGTGGGGCTCGAACTCATGAACAGCGAGATCATGACCTGAGCTGGAGTCAGACATTCAACCAACTGAGCCACCCAGGTGCCCCTGGAATGACACATACTTGTAATTGAAGGGGAACAAGTACATATTGGTCTTACTACGTAGACTTTGGTTCTACAACCAAACTTGTGTTCATGGCAGGGTTTCAATGATTACAAAGGATCTTTGCTTAAAAGTATTCTTGTTTTCCCCACTATTATTTTATTTGCTATTCATATGGTTTTCCTTATTAATGGGTGGAGAGTGTAATGCCAGTGCTACTTATTTAGCATTTACATGGCATTTTATCTATAGAGTTATACAATGATTTTTTAATGATATAGAATTATTACCATATTTTGCAATCTTATCACAATACTATAAGGATTAATATGATTTGGAGTTAAATTTTATTTTTACTCCAAGCCACTAATGTGTAACTTAAAGAAGGGTTTTTTATTTTCTTTTAAAGGATATTTATTCTCCAGAATATGGGAGAAATGAATAGCAAACAACCCTCCCAGTAAAGTCAACTAGAGAGGCCTTTCATATCTCAAAACAATCCAAGTATTTTCTTACCATTAGAAAGCAAAAGGGTGGCTATACTTGTGTAGTTTGGATTATTGCCCTAAGAATGTGATTAGAGGAGTTTTAATCCTGCTGTACAACTAATATTCAAGAAGACTCAGACTAGTCCCTTAACTTCTCCATATCTCACTTCCTACAGCTTTCACAAAGAAAATATTATTTTCCTTATCAAACTCATGAGACCAGAGAAAAGAATGTGCATGCAAAAATTCTCAGAAAAAAAATAAAGCCCCAGTTTCTAGGTGTAAGTTCATACTCCTCTGGAAATTGAAGCTTAAGCACTTTGATATTAAGCTATCATATGCCAAAGTTAATTAAGCAGTTGCTTGTATGATTGAGGTGATTAAAATGTCAACCTTAAATATTAACATATTGAACATAGATACCCAGATATTGAAGTAGTAATATTATTTCTGCTTGAATATTTAGTTTAGTTGCTTCGATTTCGTCTTTCATTATTTTTTTCCTAAGGATTTTTGTAGATCTTTAATTTCATGTCTTCTCTTAGGAGATGATACTTAAAATTTGCCTGAACCTCCCAATAACAGATTTATTGAACTTGCTATGTACAGCCTAGAAATTGTGTTTCTCTTCAAACC
This sequence comes from Panthera leo, assembly GCF_018350215.1. Lineage (NCBI taxonomy): Eukaryota > Metazoa > Chordata > Mammalia > Carnivora > Felidae > Panthera > Panthera leo. The sequence continues at coordinate 185,921,800 of NC_056679.1, read as the reverse complement.
TCATCTGTTGAATCTCTTTTCCTCACACCTGGACAATATCTAAGACAAATCCTATAAGTTTTCTCTTTATTTTAGAGTTTAGAATAATCTTGTTTTTAGGTATTAAACTCTCATCTAAATTGATCTTTCAACCTCCCAGTGAGTTTTGTTTTGTTTTTTCTTCTATTCTTTTGATCAGGCTTGACCTAGGATTTGGCTTGTTATGCTTGTTTTTGACTATTTTTTGTTATGCTGTTTTTGTTATGCTTGTTATGCTGTTATGTTTGTTATGCTCTTGTTATGCTGTTTTTGACTATTTTTTGAGATTGGAGTGGAAAGATAGAAGATAATTAAAGGAGGAGAAAGATCTTAATTAGTATTATCTGGGTGACAGATACCTAAATGTTCAATTATTCTTTCATGGGGAGATTGGATGGGTTCTATGAAGATACCCTCTTTCTCCTCCCCACTTTTGGGGACCTATAGCATCACATTATTCCCTGACATGAGTTATACTATATGATGGCTGATGTTGGATGACACCCCTTCAGCTCCACTCCAAAATATACCCACCCTGATTCCCTGCTAGCATCATCTCACCAGATAGACAGTTTTTAAAGACAATTCCAAGATGATTTTGTTTTGTTTTGGCATTCATTTGTTTTGGCATTCATGGGAAGGGCAGAGAGGAGAGGGAGGGAGAGAGAGAGGGAAGAAGGAAGGAGGGAAGGAGTGAGGGAGGAAGAAAATATGAACTGATAGACTTAGCAAACTCCCTGTCAGATTCTGGAAGTGAAGATCTTTCTAACTCTATTCACTATTGGGTCATTCAAACAAGCCTATTACCTTTAGACTTCTTCAGGAAAGAATCAGCTAGTCATTTAGACTCTTCAGATTATAGAGAATAAAGGCCAAATTTACCTAAGAGTTCTCTATCCACTCTGTTTCAGAGAGCATTAAAGCAGGTATGCAATTTTCTGTTTGGGGTAGGGATAGCAATTGCCCTCCTTAGTTTTCTCTCACAGTGGACATCTATGAGTGGATTTTGTGACTTCTTTTTTAATTGTCTTGAGATAGAAGTGGAACAAGTACCTCCATGGGAGGAGGGGATATGAAATTGCACAGCTCTTTCTACTCATAGGCCAATAACCTTCTTCTGTAAGAACACCTCTGTCATTGATTCCTTACACATCTGTTATGTGGCTCCAAACTGGGAAAAGGAAAAGGAATCCATGACCTGTTTTAGCCTTCTCTAGCAAGGTCTGCCTCTTTTTGGTGCCTAACAGATTTGTATTAAATGAGATCCTAACACTTCTTGCCATTTTTTCTCTGTTCTCGACATTGGTCGTGACAACAGGGAAAGTATATTTAATATTCTGTTCCCAGGGCGCCTGGGTGGTTCAGTCATTAAGTGTCTGGTCTGACTTGAGATCAGGTCACTATCTCAAAGTTCATGGGTTTGAGCCCTGAGTCAGACTCTGTGCTGACAGCTCAGAGCCTGGAGTCTGCTTCAGATTCTGTGTCTCCCTCTCTTTCTGCCCCTCCCCCGCCTATTCTCTCTCTCTCTCTCTCTCTCAAAAATAAACATTAAAAATTTTTTTAACTAAAAACTTGTGTTACCTTTGCAATATTTCTTCCAAGTATCCACCGGCTAGTTCACCTACTTCAAGTCTTTTCTCAAATATTACTTTCCCAATGAGGCCTACACTGATTATTCAATGTAATGTTGCAAACAACCCTCAACCTTGTACTCAAAATTCCACTTATCCTCATCTATGTTTGATCCTTCCTTATACTTCAAGCCTTAAGTAATTAAGCAGATAATTTTATTATATGTTGCTTACAGGTTTATTATTTTTTACTTTTCATTTTCTGCCTCCCTTAGCTAGAAGCCAGTATTAATGAAAGCAAGGTTGCTGATTTGTCTACTGATTTAACCCAGGCTTTTAGAGAAAGGCTTTGCCTCTAATAGATCTTTAATAATTCTTTTTCAATTAAATAATTAAAAATTCATTTTCTTTTCCCTGAAATTTGTCTTTTTTTATAAAAGGAAGAAAGAAAAGCCTTTTTATTTTCCTAACAGTATCTCACTCTAAATTCAGCATATGCAGCTGCCAGTAAAAACAAAAAAGCAAATAGGTCCTGTAGTGTAATGTAGTCCTTAAAGAACATAAGCTATGGAGCCACACTTAACCAGAATTCCAATTACTATCCCTACCATCACTTGATGGCTCTCAGCCACCTTCATGTAGTCTTAGTGTCTTCAAATAAAAAAAGGAAGATAATAATTTTACATAAGATTATTTTGTGTAGTAATTGATATGATATGTGTAAAGGGCTTCACACATGTTAATCATCCCTTGTATGTTGTCATTTTTGTTATTGTTTTTGTTACTTCTATAGGGTCTATTTCCTGGGGATATTCCTAGAAGCAGAAGTGTCTTCTCCACCTCTGTTAAACTCCAAATTTCAGGAGAGTGCAGAAGAGAGTTTCTTAATAAAAATTCTCTAGTTCTTTAGTCTCCTACCTTAACTTGTATAGGAAAAGAAAATAGGGGAGAGGTCCCCGAGTTTGTAGAATGCCTATGCTAATCATTGATTTTAGATCATTATTATAAACTTAATATTTCTAACAGATGTCAATTAGATGCCAATATAATAAGAAAATATATGCTAACATACGAAACTTCTTGAAGATAGCTTCCTTAATGATATGCAAAGCAGCATCTTTTTCCAGAGATAGTGTGACACCACTGTCTTTTAGTTTCTGAGCAAAATTACTCAACCCATTTTTCAGAGCAAACTCACGTTGTTGTCCAGCAAACCCTGGAGAGTAAGGAGGAAGGAGACAATCCAAGCTGATATTTTGCTATTAAGTGTCATGACTAACTCATGTTTTTCTTTGTGCCTAATAGGTATGATCATAGAATTAAACTCAACATTATCTGTTGTGTAGGGTACTATATCTGTCACCCAAAGTATCGTTCTGATTCCAGTTTTGCTATCTTAGTAATTTACCACCCAGCAAAGAGACTTTCCTTGTATCAAATATATTATTTAAATAAAGACAATTGGGATGTAGTAAAATATTCAGAATTTAGGTGTATAGTTAGATGAATTTTTTTCAAATGTATCCACTAGTATAACCATCCCTCCTACACACACACACACACACACACACACACACACACACACAGGTTTTTAATATATATTACTTTCCATCACACCTGTAGATTTTCTTGTGCTCCTTTCCAACTAGCTACCTGTCTACTCTCCCTTTCCTCCCTTCTTCTGGTAGTCTCTCTTGTGGCTTTTCTCACCATAGACTTTTTTTTTCCTGTTCTAGAACTTGATAGTGATGAAATCAACAGGTTGTACCTAGCTGCTTTTGCTAAACATAACGTTTTTGAGACATAATAATGTTGCAGATATTATGAGTTCCTTTTTATTGTTAAGAATCCATGGTATGAATTACAGCATGTTTACTGAGTCTTTTCTTGATGTATCCAATTTGAAGCAGTTTGGGCAAAGCTGGCAAGGACATTACTGTACAAGTGTTTCTTTGGACCTATTTCCATTTCTCTTGGGGGGATTGATGGGACACAGAATTGATTTATTTGTATATTATAAGAAATTATTGGAACAATTTTCTAATGTGTGACAGTTCAAGTTGCTGCAAGCCCTTACAACTTTAGGTATTGTCTGCCTTTGTTTTAGTTACCTATTTCTATATAAGCAGGTATCCAAAGCATATCTTACAAGGTTTCTGAGGATCAGAAATCCAGGGGTGACTTAGTTGGATGATTCTGGTTCACGATCTCTCATGAGGTTGCAATAAAGTTCTTGAACAGGGTTCCAGATATCTGCAGGTTCTGGACAATCCATTCCCAAGTTCACTCCTATATTGATAGGAAGCTCCATTTCCTTGACTGGTGGCCTTTCCATGGTGATGGAGAAGTGGAGTGAAAAGAAAGAAGAGAGAAAGAGAGAATGCACGCTCATGCGTGCAAGAGAGAACTCAAGATAGAAGCCATAGAATTTTGTAATAAAATCTTATAATTATGTACCAATACTATTGCCATGTGGTGTTAGTAACAGAGAACAATCCTGATACACAGTGGGAAAGGTTTAGGTAAAAGTGTGAATGTGTGAATACCAGGAAGATAAGGATCACTGGGGACATGTCAGAAGCTGGTAACTAAAGCCTTTGGGGTTTTAACCATTATAGTGGGAGTAAAGTTGTACCTATTCAGGTTTTTTTGTTTGTTTTGATATATTTTATTATTGATTTGTAGGAGTACCTTATGAATTATAAATAAAAGTCCTTTGTCAGATATAAGTAGTGAAAATATTTTTCCAGTCTATGGGCTTATTATTTATTGATTAGATGAACAAAATGTTCAATTTTAAAGTATAATTCATCATTGTTTCTATTCTGGTTAGTGGTTTTCTATCCTATCTAAGATATTTGCCTCCCCCAAGTTTGCAAAAATATTTTCATATTTTTTTCTAGAGGCTTTGTAATTATAGATTTCTCTTTGATCCATCTCAATTTTTTATTATTTTCATTTAATATGTTAGAGGATGAGATTCATTTCCCCTATACATTTATCCAATGGTCTTAGCCCTATTTTCTGGGAAGATTTTCCTTTTCCTATTGACATTCCTTTGAACTTTGTCAAAATGTTATTAACATGTATGTTGAGTTCTGTTTCTGAAATCTGTTTTCTGTTCCATTGGTCTACTTGACTATTCTTAAGTCAGTACCATATAACTTTGATCATTGTAGCCTTGTAATAAATCTTGAAATAAGGCACTGAATATGAAATAGATCCTTATGTATTTTTCTTTTGCAAGATCTGATTTGTCTATTTTACATCTTTTATATCCTCACATATTTTTAGTAAATTTGTCAACTTATACAAAAACAAACACAACAAAAATGTCCTGCTGTGTCTCTTTTGAAGTGGTACTGAATGTATAGATCAAGTTAAAAATTATTGACATTTTGACAATGTTAAGTCCTATAATCCATGGGCATGGTTTATCTTTCTTTATGTTTAGGTTTTCTTAAGTTCTTCTCACTAATTATATATTTCAGTGTAGACACTGCACATTCTCCTTAAGTTTATTAAGTATTTTGTCTCATTTTAAGTTATGTTTTTAAATTATTTTCTGTTTATTATTATTATATAGAAAAGCAATATATTTTGTATATTACTTTTATATCCTCTAGTATTTGTTCTAAAAGTTATTCCAGTAGTTCTTATAGGTCCCTTATGATTTTTTATATGCAATATTGTTATCTGCAAATAAAAATAGTTTTACTTCAGAATAACTTATTTTTTAAAAATTTTTTACATTTTATTTATTTTTGAGAGAGAGACAGAGCACAAGGGGGTGGGGAGTGTCAGAGAGAGAGAGAGGGAAAGAGAGAGAGAGAGAGAGAGAATCCGAATCAGGCTCCAGGCCCTGAGATGTCAGCGCAGAGCCTGACGTGGGGCTCAAACTCACAAACCATGAATGAGATCATGACCTGAGCCGAAGTCAGAGGCTTAAGCGATTGAGCCACCCAGGGCCCCCCAGAATGACTTCTTGAAATACAAATATGGTTGTTATATTGCCACATTAAATATTTGCAGTAACTCCCCTAATACCATAAGATCCAGTTGTCTTATGTAGACTTGCAGGTAATATACCATATATTTGTTATACAAAATGGAGACATTTTTATAGTAAAAGGGTATAATTATTAATAATTCTGTCAGGATCACAGGTGCCAACTGGAACTTTCCCAGGCAAACTGGGCATGTGAATACTCAATATGGTCTTTCATGATCTGATCCCTGACAACCTCTCGAGTGTCAGCTTCTGATTTTTCATCAGATACAACTTGACTCTCCCACTATATTTTACTGTTTTCTTTCAAATGCTAGTTTAATTTTCCTATCTCCTTTACACATACTACTTTCAGAGCTCTTCCCTCTCAATTTTCTTTTGAAGATTTTGAAATTCTATAATTCAGAATTTCCATCATTGAGATGTTTTAGGATTGAAGAATATTTTTAATATAAATCTCTTCTATTTCATGGTTAAAAAGGAGAGATCATAGTAAAAGATACTTAACTGAACTAATTCTTATAGTTAAAAGGATGAAAAATATCCGGTAGTGATACCTTACCTAAATGGAAAAAGAAAACTTCTTAGTCACACCACATGTCACCTCCCCCAAATATTTATATAATACAATAAACAACAAATAAAATGAACTCAATGGACAACATAATGGCCCTGTTGGCCATTAAGTACTCCTTGAAACATGTAACTTTTCAAATACCCTTGTGGTCAACAGGCCATTTACAGAGTTTCTGAGGTCCATGATAAGAGCTCCTTTTTGTAGATATGCTACCATTCCCATATACAGCTCAATTTCTCTGATGAATAAGTATGAAAGTAGACTCTGTAGAGAATCATAATAGGGAGAGAGATATTTTCTCATTAATTTTATTATTTGGACCTCAGATTCCAAGTAATCTCCTAAGCAGAATCTTAGTCGATGTTTAGGTATAAATGAAATTTATCAGAAAAATGCACATAAAGCAGAAGTTTGGAATTAGTGGTTACATACTCTGATTTAGGTGATCTGAATAGTGCCCTTCTTAATTCCTGTTTATTTTGTGAATCACTTTTTGTTTAATCCATAGCCACTTTGTTCCTGGCACTATGCCGGATGCTGAAAAGCATTGAATGAGACAAACCAGTCCTTGCTCTTGTGGAAGTTATTTTCTAGAATAAAGATGTGCTTTTAAAAGCAAAACACTATACTATTTATTATATATTATAATTATACTTTTATAAATTTACTTATAGAAAATATTCTATTCTATATTTATTTGTTTCACTTACTGCCTCTGATTTAAGGAAATTGTGTAACCAGGTAAACATTTCATGCTCAATCATTTTTTTCAACCCATAGGTCCATGTGATTCTGTCCACTTTCTCCTTGAAATAGGCTAACATGGGATGTCATTAGACTCTTGTTGAGCTTTAAATTGCTATGTTAAACGTGAATTTAACAAATGCAAAGCAGACCAATTTCCTCCTTCTTGTCTCCTGCTTTCCTGCCATAAATAAATATTTGTTGCATTCCCAATACTTGTTTGGCACTATACTAGGGGATGGAGATAAAACCATGAGAAAAATAGGTACCTTCTTAATTCTTTTAGACCTTACAGTTTAGGGAAAAACAGTACACAAACAAACTTCAAAGAGAGGTGAGTGTTGAAGAAATAAAAATTTGATATGATGGATAAAAGAAAAGAATTACTTTAGGTAGAATGGTCAGGAAAGGCCATTCTGACTAATGGATAAGAAATTGAGTTTATATGAGTATTACAAAAATTATCCATGAAAAGATTGAAGTGAAGATGGTTCTTATCATAGGTAACTGCATGTGCAAGGGTCCTGAATGGAGTAAGAACTTGGTGTGATTTAGGAACTAAAAAAAGGCCCAGATGGCTGGAGGATAGTAACTAAGAATGAAAAAGTCAGGACATAGGATTTAGGAGGCAGAAATCTACTTCCTATTACATGGAGTTGTAGCTTTAGTGAAAAAGTTGAATTATATTCCAGATAAGGGGTTTGTGTCAGGGGAAATGCCTCATATAATAACACCATCAATTTTTTTTCTTAAGGAAGAAGTGTGCCTCTATGATTTGGGGAATGGTAAGAGTTGCAATTTACCTACCAATTCTCAATTGCCTGCAATTAATGAAATTTTTTACTTTAACCTTCCTTAGAGTTATATATAGTAGCATTCTACAGTTTGTTACAGAATCTTAGTGGGATCAAGAGTTAGTTATTAATTCTGCTATTATGTCAATTATTTGAAGTGTAGTAATTATTTTGTGGCATTGTTATGAAATGATTGCACTATATTTAAATAATGTGTTTAAACAAATATATTTTATAAAGATGAATATTCTGTATCTAAGAAGTAGCAATGATAGTCTCTTATTTCCAAATTAATCAATATGACTTAAGAGCAGTTATTTGGATGACTGAATTTTAGATTTTAAGGGATTCTCCAAGAGCATTAACAAAAGTATACTTATTTCTTATCCATAAAATATGTTGCTGAACGTAATCTGTGAACAACAAAGCCATGAAAAGTAATATTCCATCTAAAAAGCTGAAAGAAATCCAAATATCATTGTACCAATTTAAAAGGAAATCACATTACCATTTCATTAATAAAATTCCTTTTTCCCCAGAAGATTTTTAAATGTTTAGACTCAATCACCTCATACTTTAGTATCTGGAAATTTCACAAATATCTCATATCAAAGAATATTTTAAAATGTTCAGTGATTTAAGTTTACAGCATAATAGCTCTTTGTTTCATTTTTAGGTTAACATCAAGCATAAATGACCTTTTTTGGTAGGGAGTTTTATGAATTTTAATACAAACATAAATTCTTGTAATTCAGTAGCAGGATACTGAATTGTTCTATTACTCCCCTTCCCAAAATAACTCCCTCCTACCACCCTTTGTAGTCAAACCATTCTCCCTCCCTTAAATCTTGACAAAAACTGGTCTTTTATTCATTAGTGTAGTTGTTTTCTTTTGAAAAATATTATATAAGTGGCATCATCTAGTTGACTCCATATAGTGCTTTTGAGATTCATCTAAGTTATCAAGATGTCAGTAAACACACACAAAAAGAGGTTCAACTGTCATAGCCATTAAATGTAAATGTACATTACGATACCAGTATACACTTATCAGAATGGGTAGAATAAAAAAAATACTGGCAAGACTAAGGGTTGGTAAGGATGTGGAGCACCTGAAACTCTTATACATTGCTAGTGGGAATAATTGGGCAATTTTGTATAAGGTTAAACATACATACTATTACTCAGCAATCTACTATTTGTATGACAGAATTAAATATCTTACGGAATAATAACTTTAAAAATGGATTACTAGATTATTTTTTTCTGGAATGCTTACACAACATGATCATATTAAGTTTTTCCAGATGAGATGGAAGTTTCTTTTATATTGACTCGAGATTGTACTCTTGACTGAATTAATCAGGACTTTTTCATTGATAGTGATATCACCGAAATGGTAACCAGCAATTTGATCTACTTTGACATCACTGGTGATTGTGTACCTGAGGATACTGGAAAGAATGGAAAGAATACCGTTAAGGAACACATGGAAGTATGGATTCTGTGGGAGTCTCTTTTTGTAGTTTGTGCATTAGGTTATCAGTCTCTTGAAAAAAGTAATAATACACTATCTAGAAAAGACACAAATTGACATTGTTATTCCATTAAGGCACTCTGTACATGATATGAATTCATTATCACTTAAAGCTTTTAACCTTATTTCCTGATACAGGATCTAAGTTTGTTAGTACATAAATGATGAAAACTGGGCTTTCTCTGTTAAAATTTTTAATTTGCCTATGAACCAGCATGACAATTTAAAATGTGCTTAAACTGGGGCAAAGTTAGGGTGATTTCAAATTCTATTGGGATTTCTTTTTTTTTTACATTGTTTTGGAATTCTAAGAACGAAAGTAAGTATGGACTCTGTAAAATACATCTACAGAGCACTTATTCTCATTTTCAGTACAGTTTTTTGTTAACATCTACAATACTTTCATAATGATTAATACAAAGTGAATTAATGATTGAATAAAAATTTCTATGATCTGGAGTATTTATAATTCCTAGTTATGTAAATTTACATTATAATGAGATAAAAATGGATTACTTATATAACAGGGATAGGGAAATTGAGGAGGAAGAAAACTGAAAGATAAGACTTGATTAATTTTTTAACGTTTTAATTATTTTTGAGAGAGAGAGACAGAGAGAGAGAGAGGGAGAGAATGAGCAAAGGAGGGACAGAGAGAGAGGGAACAGAATCCATGAAGCAGGCTTCAGGCTCTGAGCTGTTAGCGCAGAGCCTGACGTGGGGCTGGATCCCATGAACCACTGGATCATGACCTGAGCTGAAGCAGACACTTAACTGACTGAGACACCCAGGTTCCACAGATTTGATTAATTTTTTAAAGTGACTAATAAAACCTTGATTTTAAGAAAATGTTTTAGGCAGCAAGAGCCAAATAATAAAACATTAAGAGTGATCTAGAAGTAACCATGGCCACAGAGAGGGTGTTGGAAATTGTATTGACTTCAACTTAAAGATACAGTACAATTTTAGAAAATAAAGAAACAAAGGAGAGAAAAAAATTTTCCTATAATTATGCTCACTCAGATGTATGTACTCATGTTAGTAAAATTCCACATAAAAGTGAAAATTCAATCAGCCACCTGAATAAATGAGCTCCATATTTCCAAACATCTGAATATTAAAACAAAATTGGAATATTTTACTTTCTGCTCTCACAGAACAGTGTCCAAAGATAGGAATTTTCAATATATTTTGAATACATTTGAATAAACATCTGAATATATGTAGATATTGCATATAATAGAATCAGCCTTCATTTTCCTTTCTTTTCCTTTCTTTATTTTCTTTTCTTTTAAGATTTTATTTTTTAAATAATCTGTACACCCAATATTGGGCTTGAACTCATAACCCTGAAATCAAGAGTCACATGCTCTACTGACTAAGCCAACCAAGTTCCCCCATCCTTCATTTTCTTACACTAGTTTTCAGTGACCCTTAAACTAACCTAAATCTGGGACAGTTTAACCTTTGAGAGAAAGTACACAAGAGGTCCTCCTAACCACATGTGTGGCCTCCTTGCAAATATGGGAACAGTTTTTATATGTGTGACTTTTATTTTGCTGGAAGAGCAAAAGTTGTATCAGTTCTTCAAAATGTTTTATGTTCCAGAGAAAACTATCCTTCTTACTACAGAAATTAAGGTTTTGCAGCAAATGCAAAAGCATGTTCATAGAAATAACCTTACCATCAAGTTGGAGGTACTGCAGACAGAGATTAGTCATGGTCTACCATATGACAGTGTTTTTATTATTGCCTTGTGTTGTTAGTTAAGTGTTGCCTGTTTCTGACTTTTCAGGTATTTGTTTCCTCAAATAGATGAAAGGTGTTTTGATATCAGCATTGAACTTTCTATTTCTTTCCATCTGCAGTTGTGCTCTGCACAAAAGAATCTCAAATACATGCTAATTAAGTGAAGGACCAAGAAATCTAAATCTATAAGGCATTATTTCCCAAATTTGGCTACCTTCATGGTTTTTGCCACATCTCAGTGACATCTGATCATTTATTTCCTTGATATCTTTCATAAAACTGGTATCTTTTTAAAACATATTATTTTATTTAATACATTAAATAATAAAAGAAAATCTTAAAAATCATTTTTACTTTTCATAATGCAAGACAACTGCCAAGTAAATACAATGAAACCAGGGTGGTGTTATGACATTTTAAATGTATATATTACTTTCTACTAGAAGTGCTAAGCTTGATGTTCTCCTTAGAAAGCAGATTAGTAAATTGGCAAATGTGGCTAAAGACAAATTACAAATAAACCAAGACAGTGTCTTTAATATAACTGAATATGCTAAAAGAAAATTAAAAAGGGAAAAATTTCAAATTAGGTGTTTCAGTGTCTTAATGTTATTCCTATGTGACACTTAAAGCTGCCTTGTTTACCAAGGACAGTTGTCCTAAGTTCTCGGAAATACTGATATGGGATGATCTTAATAGGACATAAATTTTGAGGACAATGCTATCTTGAATTTCCAGTGTACCCTGAAACACTATTTCTAAAAATAGAAAACTGTGTATTTCTAGAATGAAGGAGAGCAGCCCCCCTTAATTATATTGGCCGAGTTTGTCACTGCGTTGTCACAGTCCGACAATAATGCAAGTGCAATGGCTAAGTTCTGCTACCTCATAGAAAAAAATTGTTGCATGAGATCAACATGTTATGGCCCCACTTTAGGGTACTGCCTTTTAAAGTTCCATATTAGTATATAGATTGCAAGAAGAGTTGTTTCACTTTCCCAAGATCATTCAGGTTTTGAAGCCATAGCTTTTACTCTGTGGCAAAGTTTACCCAAACAAGAATTTGAGAATATTATTATTTTTTATCACTTGGTAAAAAAAAATCACATAAAAATACTTTATAAATAAAGGGATAAATTAGGAATGTGCCAGTTTAATAATCATTATTATCTATATAAATATCAATGTTTACACCATAAGAATTCTAGTATTCATTGATATTTCTTTCTTAGCACAATTTACCATCAACACTTTATTTCTATTCTATCCAACAGCTATAGACAGTTGGTGTCTGGTTTCTAGAGTTAGCCATGGCCTTGTTTCCTTTTTAACTCTCAAAGACATCTTGAGTGTATGTTACCTGAGTTTTCACATGCAAAGAATTATAGCATTTAACAAAAAAGGTGATGGCAATTATATGATGGCATATTATATGAGCAGCTCATTTTAATATTAGCTATAATTGTTACATGTGTACATTTTTAAATAGAGTAAATTTTACCATGTGAATTTTGCCAACATTCAATTTTTAAAAATAACCCACATTCTCCTTGATTCATTCAGTATTTTGGAAACTATTCATTGTGTGTTTTGTCAAGTGGCAGGCACTTGGCAAATTTTCTGAAAATGACACTGTTGGAGACGGAAACATTTCTTGCTGTTAGGAACCTAATGTTCTACTTTTAACGCTCACACCTAAACCTAATTTTTAAATGCTTTGTTGTAGTTGTTATTGTTGTTGTGAAGCAAAAATGTATGCAGAGTACAAAAGGACTAAAGATGGCTCAATGAATCATCACAAAATCCATATAATCACCAACCACAACTGGCAATAAAATATTGTTAGCACCCTAGGAAACAGCCTCACCTCCTTCCTCATTTTCTTCTTCTTTCCCTTCCCCCAAAGAAACCATTGTTTTGACTTTGAGCTCGATATTTGAATTTTGCCTTTTATTAAATTTTTTAAAGGTTTATTTATTTTGAGAGAGAGAGAGCATTAGTAGGGGAGGGGGGAGAGAGAGAGAGGAGGCTAGAGAATCTCAAGCAGACATGGGGCTTAATCCCACGACCATGAGATCATGATCTGAGCCAAAATCAAGAGTCAGACATTTAACCAACTGAGCCACCCAGAAGTCCCTGCCTTTTATTACATTTTATATGCAGAAACAGCATGTGGGTGTGTGTATATGAGTGTATGTGTAGTATCTTTTGCTCAAATTTTGATTTTTCAGATTTCATTTTGCTGAATTTAGTAATAGTTCACCAATTTGTATTATTGTATAATATTATGTGAATATACTGTATTTTATTAATCCATTCTACTGAATTATGTTCTTATCTGTTTGGGTCATGTTTTGTTTTATGTTTATATCTATTACTAATAATGCAACTACGGATATTTCTGCACAAGTCTTTGAGTGGATATGTGCATGTGTTTCTTTTTGAAATAAATCTAGGGATGGACTTTTTGGGGGTGATTATCACGAGCAGACAATGCCAAAATGTTTTTCCACCAGTAGTGAATGAGTCCTAGTTGCTCCACAGTCTCCCACTTTTATTCAAGAACAGTTAAAACAAACCAACAAGGACGGTGAAGTGGCTAACCCAGAGAAAATGGAATTCAGGGATAATTCTAGACCTAACATTGATTTTCTTTTCTTTTCTTTTTTTTTTTCTGTGTACACCCCTTGACCCCAATCAGTGTTGTGGTTGCCTTTTCCACATTTCCTCTCCTCACTTTATTAATTGTCCCAATCTCCCTTGGGTGTCTGTGAAGTCCTCATGCTTTTTTGTGAAGCTAATTCCATCTTGGATACTAGTGGTAGGATAGTTAGACTAAAATAATTAATATAATCCCACCCTTGGCCTTGGATCATAGTTTCATATGTGTGAATTCCTATGTATTTGGCTAGTGATGCACGAAATTAGACTTTCTGAGGACTTCCTTCTTTTTGAGAGAATTTCTGGAAGAGTTTCTCTACGTTTTCATAGATGTAAATAAAGAGGCATAGAAGTTAGGAGTTGGAGTTAGCTTCTCCTGACTGCAAAGTCAAGCTACCTTTGCGTTGAAGCTGACACCGTGGAGGATAGAAGGGTGAGATACAAAGAATCAGAGTTTTTAAATACATAGTTGTGAAGCTAACCAGGGCACCATGAAGCTTATCCTACATTAGGCTTTATGATTATATATTCCAGTGCTCCCCAATTTAGTTTGAATGTTCTGAGACTTGCCTTGAAATTTATCTTACCTAATAAAACCCCACAGACAGTTATTTGATATGGATCGTTGGTGGTTGCTAATAAAAAAAAAAAAAAAACAGTTTGCATTTACACACTGGAATATATGTGTGTGATAATGGACTCAGTCAAATAAGCATATTTACCCACAGCTGTTAACCTAATTTTAAAACATTGAACCCGGTAAGAGCTAAGGAAATCATCACAAATAGGAAAATTCATTACCAGAATTGATACTTAGGGATTTGCTTCCTTGCTGTAACACTCCCCTTTTTGTATATCCGCACTTGGCTACACACACGGGCAGAGAGCATTCCCAACAGGTTATGCACAGGTTCCTTACATGTCCTTACTGGGAGGTACAGAATCGCATAGGCCACTAAAGGCCCTAGGTGAAAGAGTAACTGGTGCCCCAATGCTCTTGTTTACAGAACACCACAGCATCCTGTGAGTTCCCAGTCCTCTTGGACAATACAGAGTGGAGTCCCTTCCTCCCATGATCACATTATGAGTCCCCATGTCCTTTGAGACATATATTTCACCTTCCATACCTGCTCTGACACTTTTTGCAGTGGCTGGAGGACATCGTTTAAAATGAACTGGTTGATATGTATGTCTTGCTCCTGGAGTGTGCACGGCTCACCAAACTGATAAAGAGTTTGAGATGCTTGACCACATCCATGAAGTTAAATTACAAGCTCTGGTTTTTTTTTTCTTTTAATGTTCATTTATTTTTGAGGGGGTGGGGAACACAATCAGGGGAGGGGGACAAAGAGAGGGAGACACAGAATTTTATTTATTTATTTATTTTTTCAATATATGCAGTTTATTGTCAAATTGGTTTCCATAACACACAGGTGTCCTCCTCAAAACCCCTCACCCACTCTCCCCTCCCTCCCACCCCCCCATCAACTCTCAGTTAGTTCTCAGTTTTTAAGAGTCTCTTATGCTTTGGCTCTATTCCACTCTAACCTCTTTTTTTTTTCCTTCCCCTCCCCCATGGGTTTCTGTTAAGTTTCTCAGGATCCACATAAGAGTGAAACCATATGGTATCTGTCTTTCTCTGTATGGCTTATTTCACTTAGCATCACACTCTCCAGTTCCATCCATGTTGCTACAAAGGGCCATATTTCATTCTTTCTCATTGCCACGTAGTACTCCATTGTGTATATAAACCACAATTACTTTATCCATTCATCAGTTGATGGACATTTAGGCTCTTTCCATAATTTGGCTATTGTTGAGAGTGCTGCTATAAACATTGGGGTACAAGTGCCCCTATGCATCAGTACTCCTGTATCCCTTGGGTAAATTCCTAGCAGTGCTACTGCTGGGTCATAGGGTAGGTCTATTTTTAATTTTTTGAGGAACCTCCGCACTGTTTTCCAGAGTGGCTGCACCAATTTGCATTCCCACCAACAGTGCCAGAGGGTTCCCGTTTCTCCACATCCTCGCCAGCATCTGTAGTCTCCTGATATGTTCATTTTGGCCACTCTGACTGGCGTGAGGTGATATCTGGGTGTGGTTTTGATTTGTATTTCCCTGATAAGGAGCGACGTTGAGCATCTTTTCATGTGCCTGTTGGCCATCCGGATGTCTTCTTTAGAGAAGTGTCTATTCATGTTTTCTGCCCATTTCTTCACTGGGTTATTTGTTTTTCGGGTGTGGAGTTTGGTGAGCTCTTTATAGATTTTGGATACTAGCCCTTTGTCCGATATGTCACTTGCAAATGTCTTTTCCTATTCCATTGGTTGCCTTTTAGTTTTGTTGGTTGTTTCCTTTGCTGTGCAGAAGCTTTTTATCTTCATAAGGTCCCAGTAGTTCATTTTTGCTTTTAATTCCCCTGCCTTTGGGGATATGTCAAGTAAGAAATTGCTACGGCTGAGGTCAGAGAGGTCTTTTCCTGCTTTCTCCTCTAAGGTTTTGATGGTTTCCTGTCTCACATTCAGGTCCTTTATCCATTTTGAGTTTATTTTTGTGAATGGTGTGAGAAAGTGGTCTAGTTTAAATCTTCTGCATGTTGCTGTCCAGTTCTCCCGGCACCATTTGTTAAAGAGACTGTCTTTTTTCCATTGGATGTTCTTTCCTGCTTTGTCAAAGATGAGTTGGCCATACGTTTGTGGGTCTAGTTCTGGGGTTTCTATTCTATTCCCTTGGTCTATGTGTCTGGTTTTGTGCCAATACCATGCTGTCTTGATGATTAAAGCTTTGTAGTAGAGGCTAAAGTCTGGGATTGTGATGCCTCCTGCTTTGGTCTTCTTCTTCAAAATTACTTTGGCTATTCAGGGCCTTTTGTGGTTCCATATGAATTTTAGGATTGCTTGTTCTGGTTTCGAGAGGAATGTGGTACAATTTTGATTGGGATTGCATTGAATGTGTAGATAGCTTTGGGTAGTATAGACATTTTCACAATATTTATTCTTCCAATCCATGAGCATGGAATATTTTTCCATTTTTTATATCTTCTTCAATTTCTTTCATAAGCTTTCTATAGTTTTCAGCATACAGATCTTTAACATCTTTGGTTAGATTTTTCCCTAGGTATTTTATGCTTCTTGGTGCAATTGTGAATGGAATCATTTTCTTTGTTTGTCTTTCTGTTGCTTCATTGTTAGTGTATAAGAATGCAACTGATTTCTGTACATTGATTTTGTATCCTGCAACTTTGCTAAGTTCATGTATCAGTTCTAGCAGACTTTTGGTGGAGTCTATCGGATTTTCCATGTATAATATCATGTCATCTGCAAAAAGTGAAAGCTTGACTTCATTTTTGCCAATTTTGATGCCTTTGATTTCCTTTTGTTGTCTGATTGCTGATGCTAGAACTTCCAGCACTATGTTAAACAACAGCGGTGAGAGTGGGCATCCCTGTCGTGTTCCTGATCTCAGGGAAAAAGCTCTCAGTTTTTCCCCATTGAGGATGATGTTAGCTGTGGGCTTTTCATAAATGGCTTTTATGATGTTTAAGTATGTTCCTTCTATCCCGACTTTCTCGAGGGTTTTTATTAAGAAATGTTGATGAACTTTGTCAAAGGCCTTTTCTGCATCGATTGACAGGATCATATTGTTCTTATCTTTTCTTTTATTAATGTGATGTATCACATTGGTTGATTTGCGAATGTTGAACCAACCCTACATCCCAGGAATGAATCCCATTTGATCATGGTGCATAATTCTTTTTATATGCTGTTGAATTCGATTTGCTAGTATCTTATTGAGAATTTTTGCATCCATATTCATCAGGGATATTGGCCTGTAGTTCTCTTTTTTTTACTGGGTCTCTGTCTGGTTTAAGAATCAAAGTAATACTGGCTTCATAGAATGAGCCTGGAAGTTTTCCTTCCCTTTCTGTTTTTTGGAATAGCTTGAGAAGGATAGGTATTATCTCTGCTTTAAACGTCTGGTAGAACTCCCCTGGGAAGCCATCTGGTCCTGGACTCTTATTTGTTGGGAGATTTTTGATGACTGATTCAATTTCTTCGCTGGTTATGTGTCTGTTCAAGCTTTCTATTTCCTCCTGATTGAAATTTGGAAGCGTGTGGGTGTTTAGGAATTTGTCCATTTCTTCCAGGTTGTCCAGTTTGTTGGGATATAATTTTTCATAGTATTCCTTGATAATTGCTTGTATCTCTGAGGGATTGGTTTTAATCATTCCATTTTCATTCATGATGTTATCTATTTGGGTCATCTCCCTTTTCTTTTTGAGAAGCCTGGCTAGAGGTTTATCAATTTTGTTTATTTTTTCAAAAAACCAACTCTTGGTTTCGTTGATCTGCTCTACCGTTTTTTTAGATTCTATATTGTTTATTTCTGCTCTGATCTTTATTATTTCTCTTCTTCTGCTGGATTTAGGCTGCCTTTGCTGATCTGCTTCTATTTCCTTTAGGTGTGCTGTTAGATTTTGTATTGGGGATTTTTCTTGTTTCTTGAGATCGGTCTGGATTGCAATGTATTATCCTCTCAGGACTGCCTTCACTGCATCCCAAAGCGTTTGGATTGTTGTATTTTCATTTTCGTTTGTTTCCATATATTTTTTAATTTCTTCTCTAATTGCCTGGTTGACCCATTCATTCTTTAGTAGGGTGTTCTTTAACCTCCATGCTTTTGGAGGTTTTCCAGACTTTTTCCTGTGGTTGATTTCAAGCCTCATAGCATTGTGGTCTGAAAGTATGCATGATATGATCTCAATTCTTGTATACTTATCAAGGGCTGTTTTGTGACCCAGTATATGATCTATCTTGGAGAATGTTCCATGTGCACTCGAGAAGAAAGTCTATTCTGTTGCTTTGGGATGCAGAGTTCTAAATATATCTGTCAAGTCCATCTGATCCAATGTATCATTCAGGGCCCTTGTTTCTTTATTGACCGTGTGTCTAGATGATCTATCCATTTCTGTAAGTGGAGTGTTAAAGTCCCCTGCAATTACCACATTCTTATCAATAAGGTTGCTTATGTTTGTGAGTAATTGTTTTATATATTTGGGGGCTCCTGTATTCGGCGCATAGACATTTATAATTGTTTGCTCTTCCTGATGGATAAACACTGTGATTATTATATAATGCCCTTTTTCATCTCTTGTTACAGCCTGTAATTTAAAGTCTAGTTTGTCTGATATAAGTATGGCTACTCCAGCTTTCTTTTGACTTCCAGTGGCATGATAAATAGTTTTCTCCATCCCCTCACTCTCAATCTGAAGGTGTCCTCAGGTCTAAAATAAGTCTCTTGTAGACAGCAAATAGATGGGTCTTGTTTTTTTATCCATTCTGATACCCTATGTCTTTTGGTTGGCGCATTTAGTCTATTTACATTCAGTGTTATTATAGAAAGATATGGGTTTAGAGTCATTGTGATGTCCGTAGGTTTCATGCTTGTAGCGATGTCTCTGGTACTTTGTCTCACAGGATCCCCCTTAGGATCTCTTTTAGGGCTGGTTTAGTGGTGACGAGTTACTTCAGGTTTTCTTTGTTTGGGAAGACCTTTATCTCTCCTTCTATTCTAAATGACAGACTTGCTGGATAAAGGATTCTCGGCTGCATATTTTTTTTTGTTCATCACATTGAAGATCTCCTGCCATTCCTTTCTGGCCTGCCAAGTTTCAGTAGAGAGATTGGTCACGATTCTTATAGGTCTCCCTTTATATGTTAGAGCACGTTTATCTCTAGCTGCTTTCAGAATTTTCTCTTTATTCTTGTATTTTGCCAGTTTCACTGTGATACGTCGTGCAGAAGATCAATTCAAGTTACGTCTGAAGGGAGTTCTCTGTGCCTCTTGGATTTCAATGCCTTTTTCCTTCCCCAGATCAGCGAAGTTCTCAGCTATTATTTCTTCAAGTACACCTTCAGCAACTTTCCCTCTCTCTTCCTCCTCTGGAATACCAATTATGCGTAGATTATTTCTCTTTAGTGCATCACTTAGTTCTCTAAATTTCCCCTCATACTCCTGGATTTTTTTTCTCTCTCTTTTTCTCAGCTTCTTCTTTTTCCATAATTTTATCTTCTAGTTCACCTATTCGCTCCTCTGCCTCTTCAATCCAAGCCGTAGTTGTCTCCATTTTATTTTGCAGTTCATTGATAGCATTTTTTAGCTCCTGCTGGCTGTTCCTTAGTCCCTTGATCTCTGTAGCAAGAGATTCTCTGCTCTCCTTTATACTGTTTTCAAGCCCATTGATTAATTTTATGACTATTATTCTAAATTCACTTTCTTTTATATGGTTTAAATCATTTTTGATCAGTTCGTTAGCTGTTGTTATTTCCTGGACATTTTTCTGAGGGGAATTCTTCTGTTTCGTCATTTTGGATAGTCCCTGGAGTGGTGCGGGACTGCAGGGCACTTCCCCTGTGCTGTCTTGAATAACTTGCGTTGGTGGGTGGGGCTGCAGTGAGACCTGATGTCTGCCCCCAGCCCACTGCTGGGGCTACAGTCATACTGGTGTGTGCCTTCTCTTCCCCTCTTCTAGGGGCGGGATTCACTGTGGGGTGGCATGGCCCATCCGGGCTACTTGCACACTGCCAGGCTTGTGGTGCTGGAGATCTGGCGTATTAATTGGGGTGGATCGGCAAGGTGCACAGGGGCGGGAGGGGCAGGCTCAGCTCACTTTTCCTTCTGTGATCTGCTTCGGGAGGGGCCCTGTGGCACGGGGAGGGAGTCAGACCCGCTGGAGGGATGGATCCACAGAAGCACAGCATTGGGTGTTTGCGTGCTGCAAGCAAGTTCCCTGGCAGGAACTGGTTCCCTTTGGGATTTTGGCTGGGGGATGGGCAAGGGAGATGGCACTGGCGAGTGCCTTTGTTCCCCGCCAAGCTGAGCTCTGTCATCTGGGACTCAACAACTCTCCCTCCCGTTGTCCTCCAGCCCTCCCGTTCTCCGAGCAGAGCTGTTAGGTTATAACCTTCCAGATGTCAAGTCCCACTTGCTGTCGGAACGTACTCTGTCTGGCCCCTCTGCTTTTTCAAGCCAGACTCGGGGGCTCTGCTTGGCCGGCGGGCCGCCCCTGCCCCGGCTCCCTCCCACCAGTCCGTGGAGCGAGTACCACCTCTCCGCCCTTCCTACCCTCTTCCGTGGGCCTCTCATCTGCGCTTGGCTCCAGAGAATCCATTCTGCTAGTCTTCTGGCGGTTTTCTGGGTTATTTAGGCAGGTGTAGGTGGAACCTAAGTGATCAGCAGGATGCGCGGTGAGCCCAGCATCCTCCTACACCACCATCTTCCCAGGATCCTCCAAGACACAGAATTTTAAACAGGCTTCAGGCTCTGAGCTGTCAGCACAGAGCCCAGTGTGGGGCTTGAACTCACAAGCTGTGAGATCATGACCTGAGCCAAAGTCAGAAGTTTAACCAACTGAGCCACCCAGGTACCACCCAGGCATCTCTGCTTTTAGTCCTTGGTATGCGGAGATCAAATTGTTGGTATCTGGAATAACAAGCTTATGAAATTTGAATATTATTAACTTTGTGCTGAAGTTGCCATACTGTTATTGAGCTCAGGCATAAACGAATTTATTGTCCTAAAGGAAAATGAGTTTGAACAACTATTTATTTTGGGTGATCTTATTTTTTCATGAATGTACAGTAGCAGATTCTTTGGACCCAGTTTCTTTTTCAAAGCCTTGCAGCATAATGGTTAAATATTTTGGTTTTGGCAAACTGAAGTGACTAGTGGAAACATTGTGTTTCTTCATTGGCAAAATGGGGATAATTAAAGGAATAACACTGTTTTAAGGATTAAGTGGGAGAATGTATGTGAAGTTTTTAAAGTTATTCCTAGGACATGGTGAATATTGAAAAGTAGCTATTGTTGGTATTATTATTTACCTCAGAAAAACTGGTTAGCAAGAATATTTCTTTTCCACAAATCTTAATTAAGCATGCACTCATGGAATTTATAGTCTAGTAATGGAAACAGACAATAAGCAAATCAGAGCACAGACATTGTAACAAATGCTATGAAGCAATCATGGGACTGGCTATAGCGTATGAAGGTTGGGGTGGGTGACAGTGTTAGATAAAACAATAAGGGATGACTTCTATGTAAAGGTTATTTCTGTTGAAAAGTAAGAAGGGATAAGCCATACCAAATACTGGTTTAGGAGGTGAAGAGAAGAAAAGATTGTAGGAGGAAGGAGTATATGTGTAAATGTACTGGAGATTGGCCAAGTTTCTAGAACTCATCAAACTTGGGTAACATGATGATGTAAGGAATAGCACATTCTTCTGTTCCTGATGCTTTTGGAGTATGAGGATTCTCACTGGATTCTATGGCCTGATGAGAATGTGAGGTCGAATGGGATCTCTTTGAGAGCAGAGATTTATGTTATATAAGCGGTGGAGATTCACAAGAGGTAATGTTAACAGAGCAGAGAATACAATGCATAGGAACTTTTAATAGAAAAGTTTCAAAAGGTTTTATTTTGTTGACATATATGTCTTGGGAGATTTATTTTCACATATAAAATACCCTGTATTTAACTGATTGTACCTATAAAATAAAAATAAACCGAGATTTGTACCAACAAAATATTGAAGCTGATGTTAGGAACGAATGAAACACGAATTATTTAAAAAGAGCTCAAGCATAAAAATGAATGAGTTTTTGTATATTTTTTATTCTACTTACCTACATATGTCAGAGAAAGAAAAAATATAGATTCTGCCTTTATGATGCCAAATACCAGTGGGTTTTAAGATACCTGAATGAAATGACAGATGTTTTTATATCTCACCTAAGTGTTTGCTGTTATATTACCCTGGGAGGATACAATGACGAGATTTTTCCTCTCACAAAACTTAGATCCTTATTGAATTTCTGGAAATGTGAAATACATAGATTAAAATTTAAAATTCCATAAACTGCATGATTAACCTTTAGTGTCAAACATCTAGAATATGTACCAAAATTTGAATATTTAGCATCTTCTATATAATTGAACTTTCACTGAACATCAATCAAGTATTTGTTTTATGTTTTTCTTGAAAAAAATTTTTAATGTTTGTTTATTTTTGACAGAGAGAGAGAGAGAGACAGCATAAGTGGGGCAGGCACAGAGAGAGAGGGAGACACAGAATCCGAAGCAGGCTCTAGGCTCTGAGCTGTCAGTACAGAGCTCAACCCAGGGCTTGAACTCACAAGCCATGAGATCATGACTTGAGCTGAAGTCAGAAGCTTAACCGACTGAGTCACCCAGTTGCCCTCTTTTTTTTTTTTTTTTGTTTTTTTCTAAGCCACTTTTATTTTTCTAAGTAAAATCAATTTTTTTTCTGATTATAAACATGAACTCAAAACATGTTTGTAATCATGCATAAATGCAAATAATGCATAAAACTGTAAACATGAAAATAAAAATATAATAACCTAATTTACAACATGGAGACTCAGATCTAAAGGGGGAACTGGGAATCTGTATTTTTAAGAGCCTTCCCGCCACGCTCCGCCCAGGAGTACACATCACTGGTTTAAACACAGACTGAGTTGCTCAAATTTTAATGTGCAGATGAATCGCTTGTAAATGTATTAAAGATTTTGATTCAGGAATCTCAGTGGGGCCCAAGGTTCTGCATTTGTATTAATATCTTTAGGAGATATTCATGCTGCTGGTCCAAGGTTCGTGGTCAGATGGCTTTCTCACGTTTTTTTAGAAAGCTTTTAAGGATGAGGAGCACCTGGGTCAGGTTAGGCATCTGACTTCTGTTCTGGTCATGACCTCCAGGGTTTAGGAGTTTGAGCCCCACTGTTGGGCTCTGTGCTGACAGCTCAGAGCCAGGAGCCTGTTTCGGATTCTATATCTGCCTCTCTCTGTGCCCCTCTTCTGCTTGCACGTTCTCTCTCTCCCTCTCTCTCTCTCTCAAAAATAAATAAACATTCAAAAAATAAAAAGCTTTCAAGGATGAAAAATTTACAACCTTTTCGGGTATTGTCTTTGACAAATTTTGCTCAGATTACAAAAAATGTTTTTCAGGATGGTAAGTTCATTTAAGACTAATTTAAATACTGGTTCTCTCTCTTTATAAGGTTATTTTTTAAACTAAAGTGTACAAGAACAAGTAATCGCTTCTAAAGACTATTGCATTTGGATAGATGCTGTTAGCTATAAGTTCACCTTTATGTTTGTGCTCAGCACACTCAACGGTCAAGTGCATTTTCTTGAATCATTATCAATCTATTTCCACCCAGGCCTTCTTATGGAGTTAACAGTTCTGCAGAATGCCTTTTCTAATGATGAGACTTCATTTATTTCTAGACAGCCTACCTATAAATGAAGTCTTGACTCCTCAGAATTCTGAAGAAACAACCGATGTTGAATGAAAGAGGTGCTTTTTTCTTTTTTTAAGACAAATCTGGAAACAATCCCAGATTATGTATCAGTCCCATTAATTTAGACCTCAGCTGGGAAAACTCTAGAGAATAAAAACTTCATTTATTATAATGTAGGGGTTCATTATTTTTCTTCCTGGAAAACATCTGTTTTTAGTTCTTCTCAGCATGTGTTACATAAAAGCCTGGAAGCAGCTTCTATAGATTCAGGTTTTAGTTACATGGTTGGACCTGTGGGTATAAATCTAACAGTGGTCACTTTATAACAATAATTACAATGGACCTATTTTCAGGGCTGTGTGTCTGGTACTGTGTGAAACACTTAATAACCATTATCTTAATCTGACATAAAAATGTCAAAAAAATGCTAGAATACTAGCATTAACTCTATTTTAAAGATGATAACTTTGTGAAGTTTAGCAAGGTTAAATAACATGCCCCAGGCCATTAAATAGTAAGTGATAGAGGAAAGACATGCTAAATCTAGAAAGCAGAACTAGTACTTCCTAACTTCAAAATGTATACTCTTAACTTCTCAACTCTTTTTTTTTTTTAACCTCTCTCTGGCTCAGTAGGCATCCTCAAGTATGATAAAATCTGTCACTGATACTTTTATATGAAATAATCGATTTATTTACTGTTTTGGTATCTAACAGATGATGACTCTAAATAAATTATTGGTGCAATTCTACAAAGTGGTATTCTTTCTAAGCAAGTATCCTTTGTATTTTTACTTAATGCATTTTTCCTACTTGTCTGCCAGATGATGGTAACACCAGTAACACAGCACCATCATGCTTGTGTCATTTAGTTGTTAGTATGAGGAGTTGCTATAAGTGAGCAAGCCAAATGATTTAACATTTCTTCCCTTCCCTTGAAGAAACTTGAATAGGGTGCATTTGTCTGGCAGAGACAGAAAGAGACACACAGAAGGCAGGGGAAAGGAAGAGGGAGAAATTTTTTTTTAAAGACATTTTTGTATGGATGAATTAAATGGTGGTACAATTCCATAGTGATGATGTCCAATGGGCTAAGCACAATCTTTTCTTAAAGTTGTTGAAGGGATTTGAAAATTTCTTTATCAGAGAGCTGTTATTTCTTCTTAAACTACTAGGATTTAGGTCATAGGATTAGAGCTCTATTAGGCAGTGTTCAGCAGTGCTCTAGAGAAATGATGAATTGAGATCCAAGAAGGATTTTCCTAGCAGAGAACTTGCCTCCGCCAGCACCAAGGCCTTTCTCTTTGAGAGCTCCTCGAAGCTTTGTCTAGCCCATCGTCCCCTATATGGGTGCTTTATGAAATTTAAATGTTGTTTAAAGTCATTATGGCAATTGAAGTGCAAGATGTAAGGCTGGCTATGTTAGGTTTTATGCAGATGTGTGGCTCAGTTTTTATAACGTTTCCTATTTATAAAGCTTTAAAGGAATGAAAGAATGAAAGAGGAGATTACTTGCTTACTAAGTTGATCCATGCCAGTGATTACTCTTAAAACTTCATCTCCCATCCACATTCTCAAACCTGGTTAATCATGCAATCAGCTTTCGTCTGCCATATGTAGTCATCTATTTACCTATACATACACACATATACATACATATATTTTATATATGTAAATTGATGAATGAGTGTAATTGAAGAAAGATGATAAATATGGTTTGTGTGTGTATGTACATATGTATGTATGTATATTCAGGGTAATGTGGCAGTGGTTTGATTTCTGATCAGATCCATTCTTTACCATATATTTACAAAAGTAAAATGAAGATAGGGATGGGACACTTTACATTTTAAGTTTGTAATTTTAAAAATTTTACCATAAACCATAGAAATAACTAACATTCACTGAATGCTGCTAAAAATGAAAATGGCAGTTGTTGCAAGGTTTACATTGGCCCTAGATCTGAAAAATGTAATTCTCTTGTGTGGGCGGCAGAGAGAGGGGAGTTGGACCTTGGGGCAAGAGGAGAAGCAAGGTCTAGGAATTCCAATATCTTTCCAAAGTCAGCCTTAACTTCTGGTCTACTTGCGGGGGGTTTCTGCCAGGTTCAGGCATTGAAATCTGAATCACAGGATATTATGTGGCTTTTTGATCACTCAAAGTAGGTAATTTCAATTATACAATTATAGTACATTAACCATTAGTATGAGTTTTCAGATCAGGAACTTTCGCTGTAATAAAGACTGGTTTAAAGTCTACAACCAACCTCCATAGTGCCGGTTCTAAACAATCAAAGATAAATGAACCGCCCTTGCTTTCAGTGCAAGTGAGAGGAAAAAATACACATACACACACCCTGGGGGAAGAAAAAGCAGCAAGACTGAGTTCTCCTTAGTAGTTCAATTGAGAGGGGAGAGGCTTGTCTGGTGGTTTGTGGGAGTGAATCTAATTATCATTCTCTTACTTTCATTAATAGGTTGGAGCAAGTTAACTTCGTAGAGGAGGAAGAAGTAGACATTACATCTGAATTCTTGAACTACGTTATGATCATTTAAGCATTACTTAAAATAGTTTAAGCATTCACAAAAATTGTTTCTTCTTAATAAGTCCTTCATGAGGTTGGGCAGGTAGACAGGAAGAACATCAACTATGGAAAAGGCAAAAATATACTTACAGATGGGAAGACAGAGCATTCTGGAAAACTGGAGAGTACACTTTAATACATTTTAATTTACATTTATGCAGTTTAATTAGCTAGACTAACCCTCAGTGAAAAATGTCATTTTCATCCATTGTAATACCTTCCTGTAATTCTGTTTCATTTCTCCTTTCTCCCCAGTGGTCTGTGAGTAAAAGTCCTCTTGGATGTAGTCTATATGTTTCCTAACCAATATTTTTGTTTTCTTAGCCTCACCAGCCAAAAATCTGATGATGACTATGAAGATTATGCTTCTAACAAAACATGGGTCTTGACTCCAAAAGTTCCTGAGGGGGATGTCACTGTCATCTTAAATAACCTCCTGGAAGGATATGACAATAAACTTCGGCCTGATATAGGAGGTATATTAAAATATTTTGTGATATGGCACAGGCAGAGGCAAACACATTGGAAGAAAAAATTAGCATACTTTAATAATCAGAAATACTTAAATGATCATTATATGTTGTAAAGATGGATACAGAATGTATAAATAGCATTCAGGCTTGGAGGTGGGAGGGCATTGATAAATGCAAAATGAAGAAAGATGATCTTCAAGTGAGGCCTGAGAACTAGAAATTCAAAATTTCCTAGATATCTTAGACAAAGGCTGTAGAAGAAATGTGACAATTGATTTATGAAGTAATATCAAAATGTTATATGTTATATGTATATATAATATCAAAATGTTATGAAGTAATATCAAAATAATAGTAGAAGAAAGGATATATTAGTTACGTACTTCTGTGAAATAAAATATCACAACTCTCAGTAGCATATAATAATAAGCATTTATTTAACATTTTGCCAGGGGTGGTCTAATCTAAGCTAAGCCAGGTTAGGGCTACTCATTTAAGAAAGCTGTATTCTCATTCTACTCCTGGGAGCAGCAGACTAGCCAGGAGTATCTTTATCATGAAAAAAAACACAAAGAATGAGACAGAAAGTAGAAGCTCATAAGGCTTAATGCTTGGGATTAGAACTTGTGTACTCACTTATCTGTGTAGTATTAGCCAACACAAGTCAGATGGTCAAGCCTCAAGTTCAGAGGCAGAGAAGTAGCCTCACTGGAGTAAATGCAGGGGCATAGATGCAGGGACTACTGAAGAATTCAATCCAACACAGAAAATTAGGGCATGGCACTTTCAGGGAAAGTGGATAAAGATGAGAGAAAATGTACTTGTTGACTTGAAGTACAGGATGATATTATGAATCCTTGTTCATTAACTGTTAAATGAAAATGGAGCACATCCATTTGGTCATGGATGAAATACTTCATGAGTTTTAATATCATTCATCTTTGACAAATAGGTGTGTATTGAGTTTCCATATGGTTTCCTCATATTATTTGATGAGTCACACAATTGACTAAGTCATTTAGGAAGATTGATTTTGTGTTGGCTGAAGTGTATGAGAATTAAGTGGTCATGAAAGGAATCAACAGAGGGAAATATTTTAAAAGAAACTTACAATATTTGTTGCACTAAATGTCTAATTCGTGTTTCTAATGCTTAGTTTTTCTAGATCACTAAGTAGTTACTTTTTCTACATGGGTCAAGTCAGATTATGATGCCCAAAAGATTCTGGGGCTTGAAGAAAAATGGTAAAATTCAGGATATGTAGAGAAAGCTAAAGAAAATCTAAGCAGTGTTTTCTTATTTGTTCATCTTAATGTAATTTTAAAAGTTAATCAGTTTCAAAACTCTAATATGTTTAGTTACTGCATTTACGTGCTTAAAAGGAGATTTTTTGAAAGTAAACAGTTATTTAAATGTAATAAATTAGTCACCGACACTAAATTAGTTGTGAATAAATCACTTCTAATGTGGCAAAATAAATCTATTTCTAGAATAACACAGACTAAAACATTAAAATGTTTAATTCACATATCTTTATCATTCTCTTTAAAGTGAAGCCAACGTTAATTCACACAGACATGTATGTGAACAGCATTGGTCCAGTGAATGCTATTAATATGGTAAGTTTCTAATGGTTTGTCAATTTTATTAACATATTAGAGAGGAGATGTGGTATCATAAAAATAGCAAAGAATATGCTAACAAAAAATCCATAAGGGAGAGATAGTCATTCAGATTTTTTTATTGTAATATGAAGATAATTATTTTTTATAATTTGTTATGAGACTTAAATGTGATCATATGTGTACAAATTAATTTTTGTAAATATGTTATACTTTTAAAATTCAACAATCATTGCTTACTTGGTAAGTACTTGTTAATACAAAATAAAATACAGTTTTCCACTAGTTTTTGGAAAATGATGGGGTAGAGAGGACAGAGTTTGCTTCATACTGGAATTATTTGTCAGAGAAAATAGTGCATTAGATATAATGATAAAAGTAGCTTTATTATTATTAGATTCTTTCTGCCCAAATCTGACATAAGAAACTAGATTGGAGTCTAGAATAGAATAGAGTAGAACATGCTATAACATAATACCTAACCTAACATAACATAATATTAGTGATACTATAATTTTGAAATGGTGTTTATCAAGCTAGCAATAAGGACACTCTATTGAGTCAGAGAGATGAGAAACTTTAAGTGTTCTCATGTACAGTGATGGTAAAGTGTATCACCTGCATACTCCAAGCAAGTAAGTTCGTTTGTTTAACAATGAAATACCAACAGTATTCTTCCTTATAAATAAAATTTTCAGCATATTTAGCATTCTAATGCAAAATGTAAATATCTAAAAAGCTATATGGGTAGTTTATTTAAACATAGAACTTTTAACTTCAGGAGTACTAGTCCCCAGAATTGTAATTGTTATCCCAGGATCGCATTTTATGAAATGCTGGTTCAGTGAAAAAAAAATATTTTATTTTTGTGGGATTTATTTATTTATTTATTTATTTATTTATTTATTTATTTTTGCTTCTTGCCAAAATGTAGTTTAGAATTATTTAATTACTTTATCTACTGGTTCGTCAGTAATTAGTTGATAAAGAATTTCATAAGATAGGTTCCTTCCTTACTACTTACAGACAACAAATATGGAACAAAGTGTTATGTGGCTTATGCCAGTGGAAATGTAGTCAGCTACAGTGAGACACCTCAGCAGGAGGTGCAAAGAAATCGCACAGAGCGATGCAAGTGAGGCAAAGGAAGAAGATTTTAGTCTGATCCTGACAGGCTATGTTTTTTTGGGTAACCTTCCTGTTTGATGTGTGTTCTTCATTATAAAGTGGTGGTTGGTTGATGGTATTAGACAGGAAATGTGGATGATTCCCAACACTCAGCTCTCATATTCTAAGAACACTGAGTTTTTTCTCATTTATAGGCATCAGTGAAATTGTTATAAAATAATGTTAAATAATATCTAAATATGACAAACCAGAACTTGGGTGTTCAGATTCCAGGTCTAATGGTCTGAATTCACATCAAACTTACTTCTCTTTAAGTACAGTCAATAATTGCCAATTTAGTGATGTATACTTGAGCATAGTCATTATAGAATCCTGTCTCATCACAGCACTTTGTGAATGTGCTTTGTGATGGAGTTAGCACATTAGTAAAAATTATTTTTTAATTGGTTAATTTCCTCGTTATTAGTGAAATGGACAACTATAATAGTAAAAATATTTTAAAAGTTACCTTGCATTTGGTTTTTGCTATCTGCCAGACCAAAACCATTTTATGTGAATTCTCCTTTTCCATCTTCACACTACCTAACAAGGCAGGTTCTTAAAGATCCCAATTTTATTTTGAGGCAACTGAGCCGTTCTCCAGAGCTCCAGTTGAGGACTGTTTTGAGTATTATGGACTTTGTTCACTCTTTAGCAGTGATTCTGAACGTAGGTGATTGTTTTCCTCAAGGTACATGTGGCAATGTCTGAAGATATTTTTAGCTATCACAATATGCAGGGGGTTGCGTTGGGGGTGGTGGTGGTGGTGTTACTGGCATCTAGTGGGTAGAGGCTAAGAATGCTACTACTAAGCATTCGAACATACACAACACAGCCCCCACAACAAAGAATTAGCTGGCCCAAAGTAACGTGAGAAACTGCTGTACAGACACTGAATGCAAATGACTATATTACAACTATGATCTTTTGCTAGAATTCATCTAAACAGGTCTATTTTTTTATCAATTTGTCTATAAAAGATGGATGTATCTCCTTAGCAAAGCTTTTGCCTTCTTTAAAATTAAAACCAGAGTACGTTTGCTTTATGTTGGTAATGAGAATACAAATGATAAATACAAACAAATGTTCTACATTACAATTCTGTGTTTAAAATGTTCTATTTCACCTTTTTTTTTAAAAAAAAAAACAGGAATATACAATTGACATATTTTTTGCTCAAACGTGGTATGACAGACGTCTGAAATTTAACAGCACCATTAAAGTCCTCCGATTGAATAGCAACATGGTAGGGAAAATCTGGATTCCAGACACTTTCTTCAGAAACTCCAAGAAAGCTGATGCACACTGGATAACCACCCCTAATAGGATGCTGAGAATTTGGAATGATGGTCGAGTGCTCTACACTTTAAGGTATTCTTTTGAAAAAGAAAAAGAGTAATCTCTGGGAATAAAACAAAGATCACCGACACTCTCTTGAAACAAGAGGAATGAAAGAAATTTCAAACCTACATCAGGGTGTGCATGTTTGATCAAAACAGTATGTGGTAGTACAAAATTTGTATTTCTTTCTGTTTTCAATATGCTTTGCAAAGTCATAGGTAGAACTTATTTCTTTGACTAATGTAAGAACTCTGTTTTCTCACACGGACATGAAATGTCCCTTGACTTCATAAGGTTACCTGATCTTTGTGGCTGCCTTGGCTTTTGCATGTGTGTCCTGCTACTTTAAAATAAGGAGACTGAAACACAGTTACCATTGGGATCACCAGTTGTTATGCTTGGAAATGTCTCTGTTTCCAAGGAAACCATTGCTAAAGGAGAAATTTTGGTGTGGAGATCTCCTGTACCTCCTTTTCTTTTCTGCACAATAGCAAGTAACTACAATGAGTTCTATCTGCCAGCACCCACTCCCCACTACACTGATAGGCTATTTGACTTAATTTATTGGCTATTTTGGGAATAGACTTCTTTAGGGATAAGTTGAAGGAGGTATCTTTTATTTTCAGAACTTAAATATGAAATAACATTTGGGAGATTTTCTACTTAAATTCCTGTATGCCATTATCTTAGCACTTTATTTTATCTATTTATTTATTTATTTACTTACTTACTGATTTACTTATTTATTTATTATTTTAAAAATGTTTGTTTTTGAGAGAGTGTAAATGGGGCAGGGGCAGAGAGGGGGAACAGAGGATCTGAAGCCGACTCTGCCCTGACAGCAATTAGCCCAATGTGGGGCTTGAACTCACAAACTGCAAGATCATGACCTGAGCTGAATTTGGACATTGAAGCTACTGAACCATTCAGGCGCCCCTTATACTTACATGCATTTAAAATGTTTTTATGTTGAGGTTTAAAATGGGTGAAAGTATATTATTAAACATCATAATAGGTAAGTATATAAACTTAAGAACCAGACAGATCTGACTTTGGTTTTTAGCTCTATCTGACTATCAATATGAATTAGGGCAGCTCTCCAGAATTTCTATGTATATGACTTAAGGGCAGCTAGCTATCTGGTTGCAGGGGTCTTGGTGCTAGAAGGTATATCTCAAAGCTTTATTAGTAAGTTTAATGTTTTTACTTGGTTACATTTTTATTTAGAGGAATTAGGTAGGAATTGATGGAGATTATTGGAAATAAGGCACCACCACCCTCATGACACATTCCCCCACCCAAGATCAGTAACTAGGAAAAATGGCCACAATTGCAAAAGAAATTCATTGCATATAGTTTGTATTCATCATGGGTTTCATTAAATGAGAGATAAGGTAATGATTGAAATTAGAATCTAGTGGAAATCAAAGTTTGATAAATCAGAGCTCAGTCTGGCTTTTGCAAAATTGAGTCACTCACACTATCTCAAGTCCCTTTATTGTCCTCATAACTATAGTCATTTTTCAACTTGTAATAACTTGTAGAATCTCTATCCAATATTTAATTATGGAAGTCACTTCAAAAATCCCACTTGGAAGATTCAAAGTTTGAATGAGTTGTGAATCTATAGAGATGATTTTATTCTTGTAGCCAATCTATAAGTTATGAATATTTGTGCACAGATTATATATGTGTGTATCTATTTTGTATCTGCAATCTTTCTAAAGGTGTTTTCAATTTTAATAATTCCAGTTGAACTTGAAAATAATAAAATATCAAATTAATTATAATTTCACTTACAAATAAAACTAACCTTTTCTTTGGAAGAGCATATAATTTTTGAATGACAATGATTAAAACCTTCATGTTTAGAGACAAATAATCTTGGGTTCAAATCTCAACTGTGCTGCTAGTTTTGTGACTGAACAAGTTAAAGTACATTAAAGCGATAATAACATTTATTAAATGAGAGAAAAATTTATCATACCCAGTGTCACATAGATGATTAAAGGCTGAATAATTATTACTTATATTTTAAGATCAGTAGTTGCTCTATTATACCATAGAAAAATGAAATCTCCCCAATTAATAATTATGCTGAGTTATAAAATCTTTTAAAATAAATTAATATTTATAAAATAATACTTTTATTATTTCAAGATTATTCTATGTACTTTGTAAGAAATATAGCTAACAAATAAGAAATCTTAAAAATAATCAACCTACTGCCATTACAATTTTAGAGTATATTCCTACTTGTCCAAAGATGGTCAAAATATCTGGGACTCCATTAAACTTCTCCATCCTAGAGTCCTAGCCTATATCGAGATCCAGAAAATCTGTAACTTTAATAAACACCCCAGATGCAAACTAATTGAGGTTCACTGGCAAACATTTTTCAAACATGTCTGTATATGTGTATTTAACATTTCTTGTTTGCTATTAAGTATTCTTCTACTCTGTAACATCCTGTCTAATGGCTTCATAGTGTTCCATTATAAGAATGCATAATACTCCATTGTGAAATATAAGTATGTTAAAACTCACATATAGTAATTTAAATCTAACAGCTACCAAGTACTTACAAACAGAAGGTTCTGCTTTAATTAGCAGATAAGATCTGAGAATTATCAGCATTCATTTACATGCAAACAGTAAATGAGCTTAAGTTCCTAAAACAATTTGTTCTGTTAAGTTAAATATATTCACCAAGCAATCTCATGTGTGCAATTAATTTGCCAAAAAAATTACGTGGTCATAAATTTTGGAAAAAATGGAATTGAAGCCAATGAGATCCTATTGTTTGTTCTGTGAAAAGGAATGGACTACATTAAGTCTTAAGTAATTTTCTCCTGGACTTGGTGGGTTTCTTCAGGGAGAATCACCTTGAATTATCAATAGGAATATGAGATATATTCTCCAGGAACAAAGATTAAGAATAGTCATTAAAAATTGTATTCATGTACATTCTTAAAACTGTGTCTAAACTCCTTCTATTTGTGTTTCATATCCTTCTGTTTAGGTTGACAATTGATGCAGAGTGCCAATTGCAGTTGCACAATTTTCCAATGGACGAACATTCCTGCCCCTTGGAGTTTTCCAGCTGTAAGTAATCTCATTCTGTATTCTATATCCTCTCTCACCAACAGTTTCCTAATTGCAATGCCAACTAATTGGGATACTCCTAGAGAATGCAGAAACAAGCAATGTTGTTGACTTTGAAGACTTTGACAGTTACTTTCATCATAATACCAGCTTAACACTATTAGAGTGATTCCTGCAAAAAAGGATCTATTTTATTAGAATTTACAAGTAGCTTTCACTGGGACATAAATTTCTAATAAATTCGTAGTGGTTGCCTGGAGATACTTTTCTTTTCTTTTTTTTTAATTTGTGTTTATTTTTGAGAGAGAGAGAGTGCACATATAGGGGAAGGGTAGAGAAAGAGGGAAACACAGAATCCAAAGCAGGCTCCAGGCTCTGAGGTGTCAGCGCAGAACCCAATGTGGGGCTCAAACCCACAGGCCCCACATCATTACCTGACCTGAAGTCCAAGGCCTAACCTACTGAGCCACCCACACACCCCACCCAGAGACTTTTCTCAAGAAGGATTGTAAAGCCAGGCCTGAACTCAATGGAAAGGTATAATGGTAGGTTTTACATCCTTCTTCCTGGCTCCCACCTATTGGCTCAGAAGAAGAGAGTAGCAGCATCTTTGCTATTTATTTTCTCCCTTACCCAGCAGGAGGTACATAGATTTAACAGTGTCATCTGCTTATTTCAATTTCAGTATATGCGTTAAAGATAGCAAAATTGAAAATTACCCACTTCATCTGGAGTTTGAATAATATCTAGAACTAGTTATCTACCAGTGAGTAAAAGACTAATTTTTGGTGTCTTTTGGGTCTAGTCCAAATCCCAACTCCATCACTAGAGACTTGAGCAAATTATTAAATCTTGCAGTGAATCCACAATCTCAGGTGCCCAGCAGAGACTTTGAGATGTGCCCTCCCACAATATTGTTTTGTTGATGTAATATATGTAAAATGCTTGATATGCTACCTCACACACAATAGGATTCAGTAAAAAGCTCTATTATTTTTATTAATTATTATTATTATCAGGCAATAGACTATATAGCAAAATGATCTGTGATGATTCTAATACAAATTAAGCTTCATAGATAATTTCCTGTCTGAACCAAACCCAAGCTTCAGTGTCCCCCAGATGTTTGCCTCACTAATTGTTCAGGTCCACGTTAGGTTGCTCACCTCTTTCTTATTTTTGGTCTGACAACTATGCATACTAGGCAGAATGAAAAACTTATTATGAATTTTAAGTTTATATTTCTATAAGTAGAATTTCCCAGGCAGGGAGTGACAGAGACCCATACAAACCAACTAAATAATAATAGCTGTCCTTTCAAAAAGAAAAAAAAAAAAAAAACAATGATGAAAGCAGCAATCATCTGTTCATCATTACATAAATTCCAGAAGGAACTAGAGGAAAAATATCACTATGTATCATATCTATTTAGAAAAGTTCCCATTAAATTGGGGCACCTGGGTGGCTCAGTCAGTTAGGTGTCTGACTTTGGCTCAAGTCATGATCTCATGGGTTCATGAGTTTGAGTCCCACATCTGGCTCTGTGCTGACAGCTCAGAGCCTGGAGTCTGTTTCAGATTCTCCCTGTCTCTCTGCCCCTCCACAACTCATGCTCTGCTTCTCTTTCTCTCAAAAATAAAATAAAACATTAAAAAATTAAAAAAAGAAAATTTCCCATTATAAATCTTATTTCATATGTTTTACTTTATCCAAGAATGGAATATTTTTAAGTAAAATACTCCCCAAGCTTTAGGAGATGAGACTTCTTTTCTATTATTTTTTCAACTGGGACTACTCTTCTGAGTCAGATAAAATCTAGAGCTGGTGATTTCTGTGTCTTTAGGTCACTGATTGACACTTGTCTTCTGAACCCAAACACAACTTAATGTTTCTTACTGCTATCAAAAAAGTTAAATCATCAACATGTTCTCCATAGGGAGTTCCCTAACATTACTATTCTTTTTCTTGGTTCAACACATCCTGTCCCCTACCCCTTCTCCATACCAGTCTGGGGATCATGCTTTCTTTTTTCTTTCATCTTAGTTAATAAGCACACAACACACGCCTAGTTGGACCAAAAGAAAAGAAAAAGGGAACACGTTAGGGATCCTATTCCAGGTAGTCAATCAGCCTCCATAATGAAGACTTATATAGATTATTAGTTCATAAATAGTTGAGATGATGTCTAGTTTTATTTATCATCTATGTATCATTTATCTATCTATCATCTATCTATCTGTTTTTACTTGAGTTTATGCTTTTCTTTTAGATTTTATTTTTATGTGATCTCTACACACATGGGGCTTTAACTTCCAACCCTGAGATCAAGAGTTGCATGATCTAGTGACTGAACCAGCCAGGCACCCCTAGAGTTTATTCTATAATTTACTTCATAATGTTTATCCACTCAACAATTATACATTGGGCATCAGTTTCATGAAATACGTACTGCCATCATCTCCATAAACAAATACTTGAGGGAAAAAAAACAAAGAAATTTGTCTAGGGTATTATGGCTAGCAAATGGTACTGATAATCTCTACATAATCAGTGCAATACCTCTCTCATGAAGGCTTTCTGTTCTCTTGGCTGAACATAATTAACTTCCTCAGAATCTACATAGTGCTCATTGGTATCTTCCCCTTGGCATTTCTACTTACTACTTTTTTTTTTAAGTTTATTTAGTTTGGGAGGGGAGGGGCAGAGAGAGTGGGAAAGAGAGAGAATGCCAACCTGGCTTCACACTGTCAGTACAGAACCCAATGTGGGGCTCAAACTCATGAACCGGGTGATCATGACCTGAACCAAAATCAAGAGTTGGATGCTTAATGGACTGAGCCACCCAGGCGTCCCACTACTTACTACTGTTAATTGTAGATTTCTGCGTGTATTAAAATGAAGTCCCAACAAATTGAGAGAGAGAGAATAATGTAAATAGTTGAAGTTATTTTTCTCAGTCATCTTCCATTCTAAGGGCATACCCTGGAGAGGCATTTGAGTCTCTTCTTCCATTATTTTCTGTTTCTGCATGACTCTCAAAACCTTGCCTTGTTTACTCCTCATCATCATAAAATAATATCTTGCATATGTGCTATTTATCATATATTGGATACTTTTTATATCTTACCTCAGACAATGTAAAGCATGCGTATAGTATATACGAAACCATGTATAGCATATCTTCTATGCAAATTAAGTTATTTTCAAGGGTAATCTTGACCTTATGACTTTTTAACTTCTTGTTGGGATAAGATGTCAATGTATTTATTTCCTCTATTGTGATGCTCTTTAGTTCAAGATCCTTTTCTAACTTAAAAAAAACACCATTTCTCTCATACTTACCTCAGTGTCTTGTTCATGGAAGGTGGTTGCTACATACATTCATTTATAAATAATTTTAAATATGTGCTTTTCCATCTTATGGCAGATGGCTATCCACGTGAAGAAATTGTCTACCAATGGAAGCGTAGTTCTGTTGAAGTAGGTGACACAAGATCGTGGAGGCTTTATCAATTTTCATTTGTTGGACTGAGAAATACCACTGAAGTAGTGAAGACAACTTCTGGTAAGATGCTCTTGAAAGGAATTTTGAGTGACCCCTTCCAGAGTTAATATTCTGGTATAAATAATTCACAGACTTTTCAATACCTGTCTACAAATGATATGCGGAACATTAAATGAAGTGTTTTAATTTACCAGAGAAAATTATAATTGGTATTCTAGCATAATAGATAAATATAAATGGATTCTATCAGTTTGAAGCAAAATGGATTAAAATTGGATTAGTAACTTATTTGCTTAATTTCTTTAAGCAAAAATGACTAGCAATTATTTTAAAAGCAGACAATATTTATTAGGTGTAGGTGTAATGTTTCTTTTAGGAAATAAGTTTTATGGTATATTAAAATAGCAGCATTTAAAGTAATCACACAGGGAAAATTAACTTTCTGCAAATACAGAAATGTGATCATAATGGATATGGACTGATTCCGCATTCACTAATTTAATATTTTGAACTGGCTCTATCATGGATAAGGGACAGGCCTCGTTTCAAACCCCAACTGCATCAGTTACTAGCTATAGATATTGAGAAAATTACTGAATTTCTCAGGGATTAAATCTGCCAGATAACTAATGTGGACAAAAAACCTGTTTCACAGGCATACTGTGTGTATAAAGGAAAAAACAAAAAACAAAAAACAAAAAAACAAAAAAGAAGAGTGCTTAGAATGATACCTGGAACTTAGCGAGCATTCAATAAATAGTAGCTTTTACTAATACAAGTGCGTGTGGGACCTAACATGGTCAGGAGCTCAGATTTCTTAAGAGAAACTCAAAATCTTTATTTTTACAACAAGTATCATGGATTTTAATGGCATTAATTGAATTTATTTGAAAACCCATGTGGTATAATTTAAACCTATTTCAGAGACCATATCTGTCTCCTGGGTGGCCAGTATAAACCCTCTGCAATGTTGAGTACATACTCCAAGCAAATTATTCCAGCTACTCCTTTTAAAATTAAGTGAGTTAGATATGTCCCAGTTTCAAATATAAATGATGGGTTCCCAGATTAATGTCTATTAAGACATGTATTTTGATATATATTCCTGTGAGTTGAACTGTTTTCTGTTGATTTATTTGCACAAACCTGAGTTTTTTTCCTGAAATTCATAGAATATACTTTTGTGTTGACTAATTTGGAATAAGGTCTTGGTCTGCTATACATAGAGAAGCAAGTTAAGGACCCATGCAAAAATAGAAATTTAAGATTATATCTTCGTAACCATCATTCTCCAAATCAAAGTACTATCTGGTCTTAACACTATTATCAACAGTGTTTGCAGATTTCTCCAACTCTCTTAATTTGCGAAAAGAATATAAAAGAAGGTCAAAGAAATGCTTGAGTATATTTTTGAAAAGTGGCCTTCTGTTCCCTTATTCACTGCAAATCCTGAACATCAAGTACTAGAACAGTCTTTTATTTGGTCCCTAAAAAAGATTTAGGATTGCCTTAGAACTGGCTTTCCATCTGTGAAAGGAAGAACATGTGTAAAAATAATTTCTAAGTCTGCATGCTTCCAGAATGAGAAATTGGGCATTAAATTGTGTTGTATATTCATATTTCTGTAATTGCTCCAGCACCCTAAAACAGAACCCCAAAACTGATGACTAGCCAGTCTTTTTAGTCATTTGAGCCCAGAGGGGCATTAAAACCAAATGGTGGTAAGGGAAGTGTTGGCTTTATATCATAGGGCCTAAATCATTCCCTCCCCAATATTTCATCTTGAGAATGATCTAGAGTATTTACTGTCTATTATGAGATATTTCCAGAAGAAAATGACCTACTTACTTAAAGCATGGCAAGAAATATTACCAAGGTGTCACGAAGCTATTAATCTTACTAGGGAAATCAAAGGAAGACTGCATTGATATCAGATTAGTTACTGAGTAGCATGATTTAATTGATTGCATCATTTGTGAATTTTAATACAGTGGTTAGCCTCCCTGTTGGTCTTGTTGTTCACTCCCTGCTCTTGTTGGTTTGTATTTTGTGTGCAGCGCCATCTTAGTTGTATTTGTGAAGAGAAAGGACTGAATGGAAACTTAACACCAATGCTGAGAGGCAGCCTGATTCTCATGACAGTTGATTTTGTAATGACTTGAAGTTTCTGCATGACCTTTTGTTTGATTTCTGATGCCATTCTTACCTTCAAAGCAGAGCTTTACAACTAGTTAATATCTACAAGGAAGTTATAAAAACAGCTTTCTTGGGAAATTATCAGATCAAATTTATACTCCTTTTAAATTTATACTCCTTTTAAATACATTATTACAATGTGATTTTCTCCTAGACTTACCATAAATGTATATGAGTTTAAGAAGCCTTGGTCAAAACTGGGTGAGAATATCGCCTAATATCTGACCTAGCTTACTGCAAGGCTTTCTAACCTTCATTCATTCAAGCCCACCTCTCATGACTTTATTATATTCAGGTGGTGACTATACTGCTGATTCCTTAGTATTTTTTTCTTTAAATTGATTCATTATTGTTTTTAGTAAAATGAATTTTTAAAAAGAAAGTTCATATTAGGGCCATAATGAAAAAGCAGAAGCATTTGACACAATATAAGTTGATGCAAAAATACAATGAAAAGCAAACAAATGTTCTTAAATTTTAAGTGCATATATTAGTGTTCTGCAGACTGAGTATATTGAAAATGAGGGAAGGAAAGATATTTGAGAAATGGGAAATTGCAGCTGGCACCAAAGTAAAACATTTCATTGATGTAAACAGAAGAGTAGAAGGACCATTTCTCAGGAAAGAATCTTCTCACCATGTAATTCAATGTCATCAGTGACAACCTTTGCTCACACCACCTGAACCTTCTTAATTTCCCACCAGTCACATCTGTATCATACTTGAGAATAATATTGCCTTGGTGGTAGATGGATATGACTTGAAGAACATCTTTAGTTCACAGTCAATATATCAAAACAGATTCTGCATCCATGATTTTTCCTCCAAACCATGATGTCTTTATAATTGCTCTGCATCTGGGAATAGCACCATCATTGTCTCAGTGAGCCAGGCGTGAACAGTTAGAGTCATGTCTCTACCTCCCACCTCTAATGAATCACAAAGGCACTTATGCCTCTAAAGCATCTTGTGTAACTGTCCTCTTTTCTGTTGCCAGTGCCCCTGTCCTAGTTCAGGATTTGTCTGTTCCCATCTGGACTGTGTTGGTAGCCTATTAAGTTATGTCCCTGCTGTCAGTCTCTCTCTTCCACAGTCTATCTTTTACACATTAATCATAAAAGCTAGCGCTTACTGAGCACTAACTACATGTACTGTAGCAAACTTTTAATCCAAACAACCTAGTTGAATTCTCATAGCCATGGTCCTATTTCCTACACATCACACCCAAGGTATCACTGTGGATGAGGAAACAGACTTCTAGAGGCTCATTTACTGCAGGGATCAGTTACAAAACCTGGGCTATGAGTTCAAGTGATTTGCTCCTAGACTTGTGCTCTTAATTATTATGCTATTTTATCCCCACTGTGGTCTAATGGATCTTCTGAAAACACAACTTTCACCATGTTTCAAGAATTTAGTAGGTCAATTAAGCACAAGCTTTTGTTCTCAGAAACTTTCCAACATTGTTTTCTATAATTTCCCACCTTGTGACAGAACTAATCCAACTATATTTTTCTGAATATAAACAGCCAATCCTATACACACACTGAATCTTAATTTTTCTTCTCTGAATGGCTTCGCAAATCCTTTCTACCTTCTTTATGACTTTAAGGCTTAAAAGCATAGCATCTCCTCAACGAGGTCTTTACTACCTTTCATCAAAACAACTTGGAGCAATTTTTAAATGTGTACTCTTGGAGTCAGGCAGCTCAAGTTTGAATGTTAACTTGTATAAATTATTTAATATATTTAAGCTCAGTATCACCAATATTTCAGGGTTGTTCTGAGGATTAAGTAATACACTCAATTAAAAATGCTTAAAACTTTCTCTGACACACAGAAAAGACTCTGTAATAGAAGACATTCTTATTAATAATTATCATCATCGTCATCATTCCATTAACTCTCCCTCAGAGCATTTTCACCCACTTTATGAAGACATAATTTCTGCTTTGTGTTGCTTAAGGCACTTTTTTCCCTACTAATTTTATTTATTTATTTATTTATTTATTTATTTATTTATTTATTTATTTAGATTTAAATTCTAGTTATTTAACATACAGTGGCAATATCGGTTTCAGGAGTTAGAATTCAGTGATTCATCACTTACATACAACACCCAGTGCTCACCACAAGTGCCCTTCTTGATACCCCTCAGTCATCTGGCCCCTCCCCCACCCCCTCTGTCTCATGGTTTGTTTCCCTCTCTTCTTTTCCCCCTCCCCTTCCCATGTGTTCATCTGTTTTGTTTCTTAAATTCCACATCTGGGTGAAATCATATGGTATTTGTCTTTCTCTGAGTGGCTTTTCTCGCTTAGCATAATACACTCTAGCTCCATCTCCATCAGTGCAAATGGCAAGATTTCATTATTTTGGATGGCTGAGTAATATCCCATTGTGTGTGTGTGTGTGTGTGTGTGTGTGTGTGTGTGTGTGTATATATATATATATATATATATATACATATACACAACATCTTCTTTATTCATCCATCAGTCAATGGACATTTGGGCTCTCTCCATAGTTTGGCTATTGTTCATAATGCTGCTATAAACATTGGGGTTCATGTACCCCCTTTGAGTCTGTTTTTTTTAATCCTTTGAGTAAATACCTAATAGTGCAATTGCTGGATCATAGGGCTTAGGCACTTTTTATTTACCCCTTTCTGCCCCCTCATTCCAATAAATCACAAATTTCACAAAATTCACTTCTTTTAATCATCTTTGTACCCATGATGTTATTAGTATAGTGGCTTGCCTAGAGTTGTTGATGAGTAGCAATTGTAGAATTGATTGTTTATGACAATTATATTGATAAACCTGCAAAATTTCTCTCAATTTAATAAGCAGTGCAGAATTCTATTATGTATATTCTCATTACTCATTGTTTACTCTGAAGTAGAAGACTTTGTTCTTTCTGGTCATGTTGCCATTGCCAGTTCACCAAATTATCTACATGATTTTTAGTATCAGGCAGAACTTTTTTCCTTCAT
This sequence comes from Panthera leo, assembly GCF_018350215.1. Classification (NCBI taxonomy): domain Eukaryota; kingdom Metazoa; phylum Chordata; class Mammalia; order Carnivora; family Felidae; genus Panthera; species Panthera leo. Next base: position 185,878,836 of record NC_056679.1, on the reverse strand, counting down.
GTTCTTATCCTGATGTGTGGGCTACAAAAGTGGGCAAATAAGTTTCTTAGGAGAATCTGTGATCCAAGTGCCATCATTCTGAATCACAAAGAATGTATCACATTCTTCCCATGTTAGAATACCATGAAAGCTTCCATATTTTCTTTAGGATGCAAACTTCAGTGTTTCATGAAAATCCTCATAAATTTTTTGGTGAACCCATGAACATTAGATATTATTTACTTTTTTGTCTTTAATTCACCATTTTGGTTAGGATTCCATGTGCTTATTGTATTTTCCTAATTTCTATTATAAGAAATACATAAATATTAAAATAAAAAGTCCCTGTATCACTAAGTTTACCTTACTTTCCAACAGTACCGGTCAGACTACAATTTTAGAAATACCAGCTCTGTGGATAGAGTCCATGTTCATTGCTTCATTTCTAAAATATTTAAAATTTACCCTATACTTTCAAAGCTTGACCACTATTCTTCCCCCATACCCTTAACCCCCTGAGGTGTTCTGTATAGGTAGTACGTACTTCATGTCTTTGTGTCCTATATTCCTTATTTAATACCAAGCTCAAATCCAACCTTCTCTACCTGTATCAGCCTATATGTATTGGTCAAATAATTATCCAAGTAGAAAAAAAAAAAGAAAAGCTCCCACCTTCCACGATGTGTTTTAATTTAGATGTCTTTGGCAAACCAGGGAGACACTTTTGAAAACTTTACTCATAATGGAGGTGAACTATTTTAAGGGAAAGAAAAGGGGGAAAAAAGATACAAGTTAACAGTATTTTTTTTTTCTGAAGAGGTTGAAATAAACAAAAAAATTCAGAAACCTAGTTGGTAGGAGAGAAACAACTGTGCATTCATCTCACAGTCTCCTGTGACTTTGGGTCACAGTAAGTTGTGAGTTCATTTTAGTCAAAAATATACTTTCAAACTAGTTGAAGAAATGTAATGTCTTAAAATAAATCCATGAAAAACTTCATAGTAATTGAGTTTTATTTTATTTTTAAGCTTTGACTTAGAAAAAAAATTAAGTTTGGTTTCAATAGAAGAAAACATAAGAATAACGTAAAGAGAGCTGGGCCAGGAATAGCCATCTCTGGGATGAAAGTTCCTTGCTTATAATAAGATGAATGCATTTTACTAGATGCTTCTTTGAAATCCTTGTTCTTAGACCTATCCAAAACCTCTGACGTCACCACAGTTACACTATAGATCTCCTAATGTAGGAATGCCTTTTTGTTTATAAATTAAGTTTTCCTAGAATGTTCTCCATCAAGTTTTCAATAGGTTTTCAAAGCAAGTCAAATGCAGAAACAAACTCCTTTAGATTTTTAATTTAAGGGGAATAACAGTCCCATGCATGTATTTGTTTTTAGTGACATATGATGGTATATATGTTAACACAAAATTTTATGTTTTTCTTTCTTTCAGTTGTAACCCTGCAGTATTTATATATTACATTTTAAAAAGTTCCACATCCGAATTTTAAATTCCAAGGTTGCTCTGACCTTGCCTAGTGGGGAGACAGGGCTTGAGAGATAGAGAGAGGTTGCATAGGAAGTCATATGAAATCTAAGGAAAATTGTTTGGCTTCAAGGTGATACATTTTATTTATGCTTACATTCCACTGGCAAGAATATTGTATGTTCCCGTGATGATGAAATGAGTCTGGGAAATGTAGCTCAGTTGTGTGCTAGGAAGGAACAATGGGTTTTATGGTTTCTAGCATCTGTGCGACATGGTGTGCTATCATATTATTTCTCACAACAAGCCTCTAAGAAATACATTTTTTTGCTATTTGACACATGAAACAACTTAAGTTTAGAGGGGCTAAATAATTTATTCAAGGATATTCAATAAAGCAGAGTTATTTATCCAGATACCAAATTTTTATCCCATTGCCTCTCATAAATATATTAGGCAAAGAGATGAATTAATTAAAAGAAAAAGTTAATTCTTAAGCTTGAAAATAGGTAATATTACACAAGCAATGCAATGAAGTCATACAATAGCCCTATATATATGCATCAAAAAAATGTTAACTTATAAGAATAGGAATTATATTTGTATATAGCAATAACAAGTGAGAAACAATTTAGCAATGATAGCCTTTCATTTTTCAGAAGCATGTTTACTGCCTATGAGCTAATACTATTCACTTGCTTAGTGGACCAATTGGTCACTATCTAAATATGGTTTTAATTAAGAAACTGTCAGATCCAGTGTATTTGCTATTTGTTCTTATAAGAAAGGAAACCTAATAAAGGGTTTGTATGACTACTATTTACAGTAATTTTGGGGATTAATACTTTATTGTGACAGTCTGTGAGAACTAACCAGGTCAAGACATTAATTTTTATCCAAGTCTTTGGTGTTTCCTAATTCAATCGAAAATCCTACTTTGCCATATTTAAAAGACACATTCATCCATGTGACTGATATGACTACTAGAGCCCTCCTGTCGAGCTGCTCCCCCAAATAAATGTAAAATATTAAATAAGTATTAAAATATAAAAATGGGAGATATACTGAGTCTACAGACATCATGCTCTCCACACAAACTCATTAATGATTCCTTTCACTCTGTTGGATGCAATTGACTAATTTCCTCTTCTTATTTTTGCACTTTCAGAAAATAATGCTATTCAAGCATTATAGATATGCAAATTTAAGCATATCAGAGACTGAAAAGGGAAGCAAACAGCAATGAGGAAATTTTTTTAATATTTCACTTTTTTTTTTCCCAAAAAGAGTTTATTAAGAAGGTCACGACACATTGCAGTGCTAAACAGCTCAGAAAAGAATTTGCTGGACATATAAGCAGTGGCTGACCAGAATTTGTTTACCATGTTCACCTACCTCTCATGTAATCTATCTCATTCAGAAAAGCAAGAACAGTCTATTCCCGAAGGGCAGAAATAGGTCAGAAAGTGAAAGGAAAAGATAATTGACAAATATCTTAAACATGACTAAATTATTTTTTTTATATATCGATATCTCCACTGTTTAAGAAATTGACAGTGCTTCTCATTAACAGGTGAGTCACATGATAAATGTTTGATTTTTCATATTTGTCTTCCAATTTATCTTCCCCAAAATTAGCTTTTCCTTGCTATGAATTATCTATCAGAATAATGACAAAAAGAATACTAAAAATAGCATTTTCTTAAAATTACAGTTGTTCTTCCATCCCCAACACCAATTGAATTGATTTGCCCTTAAATGCTTCTCTATCAGCTCTATAAGAACATTGAAGTACAATAAATAAGTGCCTTTGTTTAGAAGATAAAGCTTCAGTCAAGAACGCTGAGTTTACTGGAATAGTTTCCAAACATGATTTCTGGTATGTTTAGGCTCACATGACTTAAAGCACTAAGCACCTGGAATTTCATTGGTAAGTGGTGAAGAGCTACATAACATATAAGACAATGTGTAATTCATGAGCTGTGTAATAGCTCCTTGTTAACCAGACAGTGCAATCATGGACATCAATTATAACCACCTAATGATTATACTTTCTTAGCTAGTGATTTCTTGCTCGCAGTATCAGTACTGAGAGTGGAAAGAGATGGATAGAGAAAGGTAAAATTTTAGGGCTAAATCTTGAAGATCAAGCCCAATTGTAATTTTACTTACAGGGAAATTACTCCAAAGAGGTAGAGTCATTGGTTGTAACTTGGTAGCCACTTGTCCAACTCCAGCTTAGAGCATGAATCATTAGACATGGATGAGTTTCATTTAATTTTAGTCAGTATTGAACATTTGAAAATTTTCATGTGAAAATCTTAAACATATTTACATCTTAAACATCTGGGTCTTCATTTTCATCTGAACATGATTGAGTAGAGTTGGATTGTGACATTTCTGAAAAGGTGAGGTGCATCATTACCAGTTTACCAAAGTCCCTGTTGTATTTTTGGGGCTTTGGGTCTTTTTTCTGTTACTGTTTCCTTATTTTGAAAACTAAGTGCATCTGTATCTCTGTGGAAAACTGGGGAAAATGAAAGATAATCCCCAAATGAGCACTTATGTATGCCTGGAAATGAAGTTTTTGTTTGTTTGTTTGTTTGTTGCTGTTGTTTTTACTTTTAATAGGCAAAAAGAAATGAACATGGAAACTATTATTCAGCCAATGTTTACTTGAGAATAGACAGTGATTTGCAGGGAAGTGCCAGAACCTATCCAATCTACATTTCACTTGCTTTTTTATATTCTACAGCTGGATTTGTCATAAATATATAGTATATGCAGTGCAAATAAATTTTAAGTTTATTTAGTTTATCTCTATAATCCACTTTCCTGGCAGATGGATTTTAAATAAAATCCTGGGTGGCTCAGTTGGTTAAGTGTCTGACTCTTGAATTCAGCTCAGGTCGTGATCTTGTGGCTCGTAGGATAAAGCTCCACATTGGACTCTTCTCTGACAGTGTAGAGCCTGTTTGTGCACTCTGAACACACACACTCTCTCTCTCTTTCTCTCTCAAAAATAAATAAATAAACTTAAATATATTTGTATATAAATAAACATAAAGTGGTGCAGTTACATAGATGGACATCTGTGCATCTAGTCTTGTCTGTATTTGTCTTTTTCAGCTCACATCTAAGCAGATAAAAGCTTGGTTGCAATTTTCCTGAACATTACTGAGTAGCAGCCTTGCATAGCCAATTGACACTTTTTCCTGTTGTACTTTCTTGAAGATTGATACAATTATTGTTCTGCAATAAAGCTCTGTTCTTTATTATCCCGGATGAAATGAGACAGCTGGATATAGAGCAAAAAAAAAAAAAAAAAAAAAAAAAAAAAAAAAAACCTGATTCCTATGTAAGAGTTGTCTTTGTGGTTGTACTATCATATTGTTGAATGACCTTGAACAGTCATATTTTGTTTTGGCCCTCAATTTCTCTGTCTCAAAAAAACAAACAAACAAAAAAAAAAAACCCAGACTATATTGAATTTGAAGCTTCTTTCACCTCTAGGATTCTGTGTTATATTTCCTGATATTTGGCAGTTTTGTTATAAAGCAATCTTCTGGTGGGCATTTATGTCCCCACAAGTCCCTAGTATAAACTTCCTAATGTTTTCTTATTCCATGAAACTTAGAAATTAACAGATCTATTTTATCTATCATGTATAGAGAACTTCAGTGGTAACCATAGGGGCAAGAGGCCCAGAGTGTTGCCATCGAGATGGTTGGTAAGTTAGTTTAGTTCTGAAAAAATGAATTTGGCATGGGAAAAATAGGCCCACAGTGGGTGTGGGGAGAGAGGGTGGATGTGAACTACCTTTATTCTGAATGATAAATTAGGAGAGGGCAAAGGTAAGACAGTGGCTTTGGCATTGCTTTCAGAGAGGAGAAAGAAGAGACACTTGGTATCCTACAACAAAAAGAACACTTGCCCTCAAGTGTGCATAGTATGACCATAATGTATTATTTTTAAGAGCTTAATTGTATAAATTTGGCTAATGGATATTGTGCTGAGAATTGGTGATCCCTTAAAATAGTATTGATCTACTACTTCTAAAATAATATGATGTACTAGCATTTGTAAGCTCTCTCTATATAAATCACCTCATTAACTTTTCACAGTATTTCTATAATGTGATGTTCATTTTCCAGGTGAGATGATTATGTATAACCAATCTTGTAGAAAAGTATGCAATGAGGACAAAGACCTTGTCCAAATCATAGAGTAGGTCACTAAACAGACAGCTTCCTGTCCAGCTTTCATCTGTGCATCTGTGTATGGCAGAATTGGACTATATTGGTCAGTTTAAGCTAGATTATGCTATGGTAGCAATAGCCCTCAAATATCAGTGATTTAAAGCTGAAAAAATATATATTCCGTTCTTTGGCATACTATTCTATTGGCTGAGGGGGCAATAGAAGAATAAAATGATTCTTAAACTTCCTGCTTTGATAAACATAAGTGATTTGGCTCATATTCCTTTGCCAAAGCAAGTCACATAGTCAAGCCTGTTGCCCATGGGGTAGAATGCATGCTTCTCTTACACAAAGGGTCACTGGGCAAGGCCTTTGTAGGGAAAGACTTGGTAGAAAGAGATAACAAATATTTGGACTGCCAAGTCATAACCAAAATTTACCATTATTATAATCCTTTCTGCTGTACATGGCCCATCCCCTGGCCAGGTGAGCAGGTGTAGCTTGAGATGATATGGCAGGGAAAAAACCCACTAGCAAGGGGGAGGAATGATGAACTCTCAAAGAAAATAGAAACCAGTTTTTAAAATGTCTCTGATTCTGAGAATTATTCTCTTTAAAAGAGACTGTTTTGGTCAAGCTTGCTTATTTTGTCAATGACCCAGCCATGATTTCCTATTTATGTAAAATTGGCTTCAGAAAGAGCAGATTAAAAGATACAATATTAACATGGAAATGATTGTAGGGTGATATGAACTGTCACATTTTATAAACATGGGCAGGATTTTCCCTGCTATACTTCTGGGACAGCTTTATTAATTACATTGAAAAACAAGTCCGTAAATATTGGTCCCATACTAAATCAAATTTTACAGATATTAGGCAGTGTAACTTCTAAGAAACAATAAACTAGCATCATCCTCTTGTCACTAGGAGGAAGTAATTGAACATGATTTAATAAAGAATGGTCACAAAATAATGAAAAGGTCAGGCTGTCTTGATTGCTGTTATTTTGTCATGATAAAAAATCTGTAGTAGTCTTGTATAAGAAAAAAGTATAAATACAGTAGTTTCAAGTAAAATTGGAATCATTTTATTTAATCTTAACAATAAAGCTATAATTTTAACACTTTCCTTTACAAACATTCTTAAAATTAATTCTGTCCCCTGTTCTATAGGTGAAGCACATGAAGTATAGGATAACAATAATTAAAACATTTTTGCGTGGCTAGTTATCAGTACAATTACAACTAATCAACAAGAATCTGTGTCCCCAAGTCACTGTTCCCTGGCCATTTATCTAAAATGAAGCTAATATAAAATGGAATTTTCATTTCACTGGCTGACGCCAAATAAGTGAGTAATAGGAGATATTTTGGTCCTAAAGATCTGCTCCTATTAATCTACGCACAGATGAATAGTGTTGATAATGAGGGGGTGGTAGTGGTGATGAGGATGATGATGAGAATGTTCAAGCCAGGTTTTATTGGGCATTTCCTGTATGCCAGGCTCAGTGCTAAGGATTTTACAAGGTTTATTAAATATATACCTGCAACAGCTTTAGAAGGCTGACCTTATTTTCATTTCTATGATCACGTAGCTAGGAAGTGGCAGAGACAGGGTTTGAACTTGTGCTCTGAGACTGAGCCATAGCATTTTTTGGGGGGTCTCATTTGTAGACAATAGCAATTTCCTTTTTATTAAGGAAAAAAGCTATTCACATCAACAGGTGTGTGTGTGTGTGTGTGTGTGTGTGTGTGTAGTATACAATAAAGGGCACATGCTTTCAAGGTACCTCATGCCCCGACATACCATAACAACCTAATATGTTCCACTATTCAAGTTGATGGCAACGTTTAGAATGTTGATAATTGGATATATCAAATTAGAGTCAGTTTTTCTTTACAAAGATAAGAATGAGGAAGTAACAGGAGCATCTTGAACAAGGCTAGTTAAAATGCTTTCTATTACTAGAAGTATTTTCTATGACTCAAAACTCTATACAAAATGACATGTATACTATATTAGTAAAACATGACTTTAAGTAAAAGTTGAAAGGAAAGAATACTTGGCTAAGGGTGATATGAGCTCGCCTTAAGTCCTAGCTGACTTTATTAATAGGTTTATATATCCGATCAAGTCATTTAACCTGTCAGATCTCACTTTGTTTATCTGTAAAATGGAAGAATTATAATTGCCCTACAAGAGTTGGTATGAGTATCTGAAAATGCCTAGAAAATTGTGAATAGCTTCGGAAATAGAGGACAACATGATCATAATATAATTGTATTTTCCCCTCTTTCTCATTCCTTTCCCTAACCTTTGAAATTCACATATTTCTGCATGATGATTTCAGGCATATTTAATGACTGAGAAAAGAAAAGTGATTTATAATTTATTGAAAGGTCATAGAAGATAGTTATTGATGCAATGATTCACTTCTGCTTGCTTTTGTAACCTTAAATTTAGACTAAAAAAAGAAAGAAGGCTGAATTTTGTCCAAAAAGGGCAGATGTGTGTGTGGGAGTGCTCTTTTAATAGCTGTCCCATAAAGTGACTTTGGAAAGATTTAGGAAATGGATGTTAAGTGGACTTGTTGATTTGATTGGCCATGACCAGATTGGGGTCTCTAACACACACACACACACACACACACACACACACACACACACACTCAAACTCACACACAAACACACGCACGCTAAATGTGTCAGAGAAATTCATTATTTTCCATTCCACAGTACCAGTAATATTCAATGCTGCAGTTATGTAATAAAGACAAAAACATGTAAGTCAAAGAGACTCCAGAATTGCCTACTCAAAGTGTCCTTATTTCTCATATTAAAAAGAAAGTCCATGGAAGTGACATGGCCAGCCTAAGGTCTCCCAACTAGTTTCATAGGAAATGAAGCATCTAATAATTGGCTTCCAGATTTCATTCCAACAGACTCTCTCAAGTCTCTCTGTTCAGTTCTATAACCAACAGACTCTCTCAAGTCTCTCTGTTCAGTTCTATAACTCAAATGTTTATGGGCAGGTCCTTTCCCATGTATCAGATATTGTGGTAAAATAAAATGAAGAAAAATAAAAACCAAAGGGAAAGAATGACTGAGTTAAGAAGATGACCTATTTCTATTTCTATGTTGGCAGAAGATGTTGCATTCAGTGCTGTCTGAGAAATAAGTCATATGTGGCTTAGCAGTGCTGATAGCATAAGTCTACATTATTAGTTAGAATCTTATGGAGTGGTGACAGAAAAACTAGAATAAGAGTTTTAAAACCCAGGTTCCACTCACAGTCTGTGTCTAACTTGCTGCATTACCTTGATCAAATCCTTTTATCCCTTTGTGTTTTAGTTTCTGTCAGTAAGATGTGCATGGCATTAGCAGGAGTCCTTTCTCATAGAGGTGTGGGGAGAATCAAATGAGATAATGGATGTGAAAATGCTTTATAACATGTTGGGAGTGCAGCACATATCCAAAGCATCATTGTCATCACTTTAACAATTACCTATAAGGCTTCCTCTAGATCTGAAGTTCCAGAGTCATGTCATAAAGCTAAGGCCTAAAGATGTATATATCTTTGTGCCAGTAAGGAAGCTGAGAAATGAAAACAAAACAAAACAAAACAAAACAAAACAAACCTGAATCATTGAATCATTGATCTCAGCCCCAGATGGGGTAAGGCTGGGAGTGTGACTCAATTCTTGCCTTTCAGTCCTGGGTCCCTGGGATCAGATTTTGTCATCAGGACTTGATGAGGATGACAAGCTGGTCAAAATTAAGGGTATTATTAAAGCAACAGGTTGTTTTGTTTTGTTTTTGTTTTTGCTACTCTCTGGGGGAAACTGACATTAAAAGATCAAGGCTAAATGTACAAATGAAAGGAAAATGAAAGTTATACTCAGTGGAAGGCACAGGAAAATGGAATTTGGATTAATGCATTTTCACCTAAAGTCAATAAAAGCCTGCTCGTTTGACAATCTTTAAGTCATTGTGGGTTTGTGAGAGAGCCAAGCAGGCTAAACTCAATGCTTTCACTTTTCTTGAGATCAAAAGTTAAACTTTTATTTATTTGTTTGTTTGTTTATTTAAATTTTTTTTTTTAAGAAAGAGTGGGGAGGGGCAGGGGAGAGAGAGAGAGAGAGAGAGAGAGAGAGAGAGAGAGAATGAGAATGAGAATGAGAAGCTTAAGCAGTCTCCATGCCCAGTGCAGATCCAGATGCAGGGCTTGATGTCACCATCCTAGGATCATGACCTGAGCCAAAATCAAGAGTTAGATACAACTGACTGAGCCACCCAGGAGCCCCAAAAGTTAGACTCTTATATGGAGAATATAGGATGGGAAACATTTTGCAATTAAAATTCATGTAGGGATTTAGAAACATATTTTAAGAAAATTATCTTTTCCTTTCAAAATATTCAATGTGTTCTCATGATTGCAAGTGTGGGTGCAAGAATAAGGACAAGAGTCAGCATTAGTGCCAGTCTCCATTCTGCCTGGGACTAAGAAAAAGAGATGCTTATTTCTTCTTAAGAACGAGTATCCTCACTGAACATTTCTTTAGGAATAAATGCTGCTTAATTTAAGACATCACAGTTATTCAGTGGGACAATTAATAACATGATTTATTTATTGAAAACATACTATGTACAACAAACTGCCCCTGGTAATTTCTATAAAACTTCTTTCTTAATCCCCATAAAAACCTCCAAGTAGATATGATCAACTACCCTCCTTTCAGAGATAAGAGAACTGTAACTCAAGGAAATTAGGTAACTTGTCCAAGCCCTCCCAAGCAGTAAGAGAAATAGAGGATTTGAAATCAGATTGAACAGGTCACATATCCCAGGTTCTTAAACATTCTACTTAGTAGAATTCCTTAGGAGGATGTTTTTGGTGAGGGACAGGGGATGAAGAGGAAGAGGGAAAATAATTCTGTAGTTAAAATTTACTTGAGAAATCACTGGAAATTGAGACCAGCATGGCCAGAACACTTGCTAGAGATGTTAGTAGATTTTGCCAAAGGCAGGTTCAACATTGTGCTTCATTTCTCTGTAGTATTCCCTCACCCTCTGTTAAATAATTAAAAGAAAAAATGGTCAAGGTCACCTGCCATGTCCCTGAATGGGTCAGCTTTTTTATTTCTTAAATGCTATGTACTGGTGAATTTCACCAACTCTAAGAATAGTCAGAAAGTCAGTGTAGATGAGGGATTCATGAAAATTAGTGGGTAAACCCGCTCAAAACATACTGCATAGAAAGATGGTTTCTCCACTGTTTTGTTTTAACTGGCCCAGGATTTTCAATCCTTTACGGAAACTGTACCTTTTTAGGAAATGTTTAAAAAATCTAAAAAAGATTTTTTTTTGCTATTGGAATGATTGATCCCTACTACCAGTGTTATTTAATTCTCTCAATTACCCCATGCAGTGGGTAAATTAGTACAGCCACTTAAAAATTTTTTTAATCTTTATTTTTGAGAGAGAGAGAGAGAGATGGAGCGTGAGCAGAGGAGAGGCAGAGAGAGAGGGAGACACAGAAACCAAAGCAGGCTCCAGGGTCTGAGCTGTCAGCACAGCTGATGGAGGGCTCAAACTCACAAAAGTGAGTTCATGACCTGAGCCGAAGTTGGATGCTTAACCGACTGAGCCACCCAGGCGCCCCAGTACAGCCCCTTTACAGATGGAAAAATCGATGCTCAGAAAGGATAAGTACCTTACCCAAGGTCATACAGCTAGTGAGCAGAAGAGCTGGGATTCAGACTCAGTTGAGACCACAAAGCCTCCCTCTGTATATCTATGCAATGCTGCTGAACTCTACCAAGAGTGGCTGAAAGCTCTGACCTCTTTGAGGTCACCTAAGTTCCGTTTATTGCTTATTTATGCAGGACCTCCTATGTTCTAAGCACCATTAATAGGGTTCAAGACAATAAATTAACCATAGTCCTTGCCCTTGAGCAGCCCACAGTCCAATGGATTGACAATGACCTGCATCTAACTGAATTTTAAATAACTTTTACATGAATCTCTATGTGACAAGACTGATGAAGTATCACACACAAAAACCCATACTTTTCACTAAACCAGAGCATGTTAATGCATACATGCTTCAATAGCATGCCATCCTCACTCTTTTTTCCCCCTGAATGAAGAAACTATTGTTCTAAAAACATCTCAAGTTCTTAAAATACATTAGTATACATTTGCAACATAATTTGAAAGTACAAGTATGCTCATTATCTTGTTTAAGAGACATTGTAGTTCTTAATTGTGACTGCTCTAGGGGCTTCATTTAGTGAGTTGCCTACTTCCATCCACCCCTCATTCTGGCAGTTGGGATGCTTGCCCCTGTACCTATGATGCTCAATGCCTCCCAGACAGAAGCTGGTGGGAGAGGTGTCTGCAGAAACCAACTGCCAGTCCAGCACTCTGAGAACAAATTTGGGGAGCATTTGCTAACATACCAGCCAGTATGGCATTTCTATACCTATGCTGGCTTAATGATGAGTAAAATTCTGAACGTTTTCTAGTTGATTTCCCTTTCATTCAATTTTTGGCCCATGTAAGTACCAGGCATGAGCCTTGTGTCCAGAAAAATCTGATCTGTCTGTAGTTCCAGATTTGATAGTCATTTAATGTTTCATCCAACCTTTCAATCCATGCTCAGTCCCTCAGGAATCCATTTTGTAATAGGTCATAGCAAGAAGGGTATCAGGAGGAAAAAAAAAAAAAAGAGTACCAAGTTCTCTTTGAGACCTATAGCTCTAGCATTGCAATTTCATGTCTAAACATGACATTATATCTACTAGAATTCTCTGTATAGTGGTGATAGTGGGAAATTACAGTCAGCACTCCAGCCTGTAGGTTTCACTTGAATAATCAATCTTTTTAGCCTCTTGGGTAAATTCTGGAAGAGGAGTCAGGTAACCTGAGCTCTGGGGCCATCTCTGTAAGCTGCATGGACTTTGGCAAGTTTCTAGCCTATTTTAGCCACAGTTTCCATGCCTATAAATAAAACCAAAATATCGTATTTAGTCAACCATAGAGAATATCTCTAATAATTAAATGAGATTAAAGTATATGAAATTGGCTTTGTAATTGCAAAGCACTACATACCTCCACAGGATCATTTGTATAGTGTTATATAAGTTCAGTTAGTTATTTTGTCCATTATTCATTTGGTAATTCCAGAGCACATTTGGTAAAGAAAATGTTTATTTAAAACATGATACTAGGTTCAAAGTTACATGAGGTATCAATCTCTCTGTCAAGCTTAAAACCTAGTTATTCATTGAAATAATTATAAAACTGTAGAGGAGAGAAAGTCTTTACTCTCCTTGTTTAATTCAACTCAAACTAGTCTACATAGCTACTTTTTCCATTCCCTCAACTAAAAGTATTGACTGATGCCCTTGGTAATTTGAACATTTGAGGCTCATGGTTGACTCTATTACATGTCTATGTAATTCTGCTGAATTTACTATTTATCCAGAGTTCTATTTTTGCCCAAATATGTTTATGAATGGCAAACTATTTTAATGACACACTAGACATTACATGAAGTCATATATTTGGGTGTGGGTTAATTGTGAGTGATTATCAAAATAATAGATATTAAAACAAATGTTATACTTCAAATTTTTAAAGTAGATGAATCTCGATTTATGGTCTATAATTTTAGGACCTATTTATGTTGGGAAGGTAACACTGATAAACAATTGGTAGAATCTTCTCCAAAGAAAGAGTCTTGGGTATATTTTTTTAAGTGGTGGATAAAGTATACTTTTTGTAAATTTTTAGATTAAAATGCACCTAAAGACAGCCTACCACAAGCTCTTTGTATTTGAGGAGAGGGCTTCTCCTTTATAAGACTGAAAGTATTGTTATGGAAGTCCATCTTCATTGTTATCTCCTTAGCAACTAGCACAGGACCTGACAAAGAGAATGTTCCATAAATGTCTATTGTACAACTGAAGGAAGACAGCTAGAGGAAACATCTGACTCCTCACCTTTTGGTAGTAAATGGCTACAGTGCAACAGACTTCATATCTCCCCAACATTGTCAAAGACAAAATCTCTCCTTGGAATTCCTGGTATTTATCTACTATTAACTTTATTTTTTTTAATGTTTATTTATTATTTTGACAGAGAGACAGAGCATGAGCAGGGAAGGGGCAGAGAGAGAGGGAGACACAGAATACAAAGCAGGCTCCAGGCTCCGAGCTGTTAGCACAGAGCCTAACATGGGACTCAAACTCATGGACTATGAGATCATGACCTGAACCACAGTTGAACGCCTAACCAACTGAGCCACCCAGTTGCCCCCTATTAACTTTAAATTTGGTCAGTTTCACATTCCTGAACCAATTGTTCTAGCCATGAAGATAGGATTGTCCCAATAATCCTCTCCATAGGATATGGAGTGGGATGAGTACTTCCCAAATTTAGTGGCTGAGAAAGAAGAGTAAATACCCAAAGGTAAGAAAGTAAGGTACTTGAGTCAAAGAGGGTGGGAGGAGATAGTAAGTAAATTATAATGATACTCATTTTCTTAAACCTTGAGAATATTTGAATAAAATCCTAGTACCAAGAAAAATAAATAGGTAAAAAGAAAAATCAGTTAAAAATATATCAGTACCAAATTTACCACTTCTCATTTAATGTAAAACCTAGAGGTTAAAAAAAATATATTTGGTATCAGAGCTTAAACAGAACATATTTTCTTGTATTCTTTAAAAAATGCATTATTGGTGGAAATGGTCCAAGGTAGGAAAGAGTGGTATTGTCAGTAGCAAAATTTACACATTATTAATGTTTACTTCGGTCACTGTATAAACTAGGAATGAAAGTGAAGCCAATAATATAAAACAGTTAAGAGCAGATTATGAGTGCTGTCTCAATCCAAAGAGATTAGATTATACTACAGTAGCAATCACATGGCCATGTCTAACTTCAAAGGGGGTGAATGGTTTTCTACCCTGGTCCAGAAAGAATATTTGTAAACTGCATAAGCATTCTACAGACACTTAGTAAAACATTTTAGGAATTAACAAAAAAAAAGATTTCAAAGTTGTAGTTATATGGCCACTGAAGCACATTTTTCTTTTTTAACTTAGTGGTGAGCAAGAGAATTTTTGAGCAAAGCAGTATAGCACAGTATAAAGAAGACTATCGTTAGAGTCTCAGCCATGCTCCTATCCTGGCTTTGCCACTCACTAGCCTGTCTTTGAACCAGTCACTTTAACCCTCTGGGCCTCAGTTTCCTCACCTTTACAATAAGACCACAAAGATGTTTTTCATAGGAATATAGTGAAAACAACAACACGATCATATGTAATACACTAAATACAATGCCAGGCAAATATTAAGTGTTTAATAAAGTATAGCTGTTAAAGTCCTCAGTGTCTTATTCACAGTAATTAATTTCAAGTAAAAGTGTTAATTTGACAGTTGTAGTTTTTATTTCATCATAAAAGTAATACAACTTGATCTCAACTAATTTGGTTGAAAGAACTTACTTATAAAGACATGAGGCTTGTTATAGATTATGTCCCATTTAGTATGAATATTATCGTAACACAAATATGCTTGATTATGGCTACTGCTCCAGACTCTTCTGAATTGTTCCATAATCCATGTCATATGCATAGTGTTCATTTTGTAAAATCTTTTTAGAAAATGGCTTCAGAACACATTTATCCCCAAGACGAGTAGGGGAAAGGATTTTATGTCTTTACTTCAATCTCTGCAGTTGATCCAAATGATTGTGTTTCTCACCCATGCAGGGCATTAAAATGACTTAAAAAGACAATTGGTTCTTTCCTCTTTTATAGCAATGTGAGGGCTCTGAAATAAAACAAAGTAGAATCACCTTGTTAATTTTTCCTTTACTCCTTTGATATTTTTAGAGTGTTTATTCTCAGAAGACATTATGGGTACTCCAGCATTGCTCCTGCTACTTACTCAAAATACAGACTTCTAGACCCCTCCTCATATCTGTAGAATTAGAATCCCTAGATGTGCAGCCCTAGACTCAGCATTGTAAACAGGATCCCAAGGTGATTCTTAGGCATAATAAAGTTTTAGAAGTGCTGCCTCAGATGCTAAGGATAAGCTGGCCTTTTTATTTCCTATTGCATAAGTGATTCAGTCCATCCCTAATAAGTTTCTTCCCATATTATATTGTGTAATGCATCCTGTATTCCTGTCTTCTATTTGCTATCATTTGAAGTCCCTCCTATTGTATTTTATATGCCTTTTAGTCCCCTGGCATATTTAGTTGTACATTTTTTATTGCCTATGATTACCACCAGTGCTTTCTAAGTAGAGGTCTTGGAATAGCTCCTAGGAAAGGAGAGTACATTGACCTTCTTCAGAAAATTAATCCAGACATGGCAAAGATACAGGGAAACTCTTGTTCTCTTTGTAGTATGATAGGAATGTAACAAAAGGTATGGCTTCTTTCTTACTACAACATCCGACCAAAGTGACTAAGAGCTATGTGGTGATGTGGGAGTCTCAATGGTCAAATAATACTGTAAAGATTCTAATATTTCAAAAGGCAGGCATCTAGGAAGACACTGATTTAACTTAGAATTATTAACTTCCAGCTGGCCCTGGTTCTTTAAACAAGCATTGGGAAAATATGGGTTCAATAGTAGGAAAAGTTGAGGTTTAAACCATAAACCCACAACTGGTCAGTTTAGTGAGTCACTCATGTGGTCTATTTTAAATGGCCATTTCTTTGTAAAATGGAAAAAACAGTATTTACTTCAAAGTTTAGTTGGATTAAATGGATAATATACAGGGCAAAATATAGTTTGGTGTTTTGTATTTTATTTAACAGAACACTATCTTCAATCCATTCTAGAATTGGATTATATTCTTAGGAAAATATCTACAGATAAGAAATCAGGATACACTTATGAGCATTATCATACACAGCTCAAGTGCAAGTTTCTTTTTTTTTTTTTTTTTTATGGATTTATTTTTTTTTTTTATTTTTTTTATTTATTTATTTTTTTAATATATGAAATTTACTGTCAAATTGGTTTCCATACAACACCCAGTGCTCATCCCAAAAGGTGCCCTCCTCAATACCCATCACCCACCCTGCCCTCCCTCCCACCCCCCATCAACCCTCAGTTTGTTCTCAGTTTTTAACAGTCTCTAATGCTTTGGCTCTCTCCCACTCTAACCTCTTTTTTTTTTTTTTCCTTCCCCTCCCCCATGGGTTTCTGTTATGTTTCTCAGGATCCACATAAGAGTGAAACCATATGGTATCTGTCTTTCTCTGTATGGCTTATTTCACTTAGCATCACACTCTCCAGTTCCATCCATGTTGCTACAAAAGGCCATATTTCATTTTTTCTCATTGCCACGTAGTATTCCATTGTGTATATAAACCACAATTTCTTTATCCATTCATCAGTTGATGGACATTTAGGCTCTTTCCATAATTTGGCTATTGTTGAGAGTGCCGCTATAAACATTGGGGTACAGGTGCCCCTATGCATCAGTACTCCTGTATCCCTTGGATAAATTCCTAGCAGTGCTATTGCTGGGTCATAGGGTAGGTCTATTTTTAATTTTCTGAGGAACCTCCACACTGCTTTCCAGAGCGGCTGCACCAATTTGCATTCCCACCAACAGTGCAAGAGGGTTCCTGTTTCTCCACATCCTCTCCAGCATCTATAGTCTCCTGATTTCTTCATTTTGGCCACTCTGACTGGCGTGAGGTGGTATCTGAGTGTGGTTTTGATTTGTATTTCCCTGATAAGGAGCGACGTTGAACATCTTTTCATGTGCCTGTTGGCCATCCGGATGTCTTCTTTAGAGAAGTGTCTATTCATGTTTTCTGCCCATTTCTTCACTGGGTTATTTGTTTTTCGGGTGTGGAGTTTGATGAGCTCTTTATAGATTTTGGATACTAGCCCTTTGTCCGATGTGTCATTTGCAAATATCTTTTCCCATTCCGTTGGTTGCCTTTTAGTTTTGTTGGTTGTTTCCTTTGCTGTGCAGAAGCTTTTTATCTTCATAAGGTCCCAGTAATTCACTTTTGCTTTTAATTCCCTTGCCTTTGGGGATGTGCCGAGTAAGAGATTGCTACGGCTGAGGTCAGAGAGGTCTTTTCCTGCTTTCTCCTCTAAGGTTTTGATGGTTTCCTGTCTCACATTCAGGTCCTTTATCCATTTTGAGTTTATTTTTGTGAATGGTGTGAGAAAGTGGTCTAGTTTCAACCTTCTGCATGTTGCTGTCCAGTTCTCCCAGCACCATTTGTTAAAGAGACTGTCTTTTTTCCATTGGATGTTCTTTCCTGCTTTGTCAAAGATGAGTTGGCCATACGTTTGTGGGTCTAGTTCTGGGGTTTCTATTCTATTCCATTGGTCTATGTGTCTGTTTTTATGCCAATACCATGCTGTCTTGATGATGACAGCTTTGTAGTAGAGGCTAAAGTCTGGGATTGTGATGCCTCCTGCTTTGGTCTTCTTCTTCAAAATTACTTTGGCTATTCGGGGCCTTTTGTGGTTCCATATGAATTTTAGGATTGCTTGTTCTAGTTTCGAGAAGAATGCTGGTGCAATTTTGATTGGGATTGCATTGAATGTGTAGATAGCTTTGGGTAGTATTGACATTTTGACAATATTTATTCTTCCAATCCATGAGCAGGGAATGTCTTTCCATTTCTTTATATCTTCTTCAATTACCTGCATAAGCTTTCTATAGTTTTCAGCATACAGATCTTTTACATCTTTGGTTAGATTTATTCCTAGGTATTTTATGCTTCTTGGTGCAATTGTGAATGGGATCAGTTTCTTCATTTGTCTTTCTGTTGCTTCATTGTTAGTGTATAAGAATGCAACTGATTTCTGCTCAAGTGCAAGTTTTTACCCCAAGGAAGTGAAACTGTTGAGCAATTTATGAGTAACCTCTGTGAGTGTCAGTGACAACATGAAAGGTGGAGTGAATGATAAAATATAAATGTATAAGCTAAGAAATAGAAGACAGGAATCTTGTAAAAGAAATTCTGAAGGGTCCAATTTCAAAAGTTGCTCATTTGTGTCTTTGTCTTAACATTCTTAATCACTTTATGTACATATATTGAATTCTTAGACTTCAAGCACAATCTGTTCATTAGAAATGGAGAAGTTGAGGCCTAATGAACACTGGGTTAAATTGTGACAGAGCTAGGGTTAAAACACCATGCTTTTATTGTTGTATCTAGTGTTTTATTCACTACAGGAACCACATCACTTGATGATACCTGCACCATAAATGTACATACTTAAAATATTTTATGAGTTTATTCTTTGCTTTCCCATCTGCAGTTCATGATCTTATATTTTAAGCCTCATTTCCAGTAGTGGCATTACAGGCCCCACCAATGAAACTGAGAAAAAATCCTGAAATTTTATTATGGGGTCTGTGAAATTCCATGAGATGGAAATGACCTGTTAATGACTGACATTTTATTATCTCTTAAAATATAAATCATATAAGCCAAATAACAATTAAATAGATATTTCTAGACAACATATACCACCTAAAACTTTGCTTACTATGGCTTTTACACCTGCAACAATATTCTGCTTTTTTATGAATGCTTTTTATTGAAGTATAGTTGACATAAAATATTAGTTTTAGGTGTACAACACAGTGATTTGACAATTATATACATTATGAAATACTCACCATATGAAGTGTAGTTACCATCCATCACCATGTTAAATTATTACAATATTATTAACTATACACCCTATGCTGTACTTTTCATCCCTGTGGCTTATTTATTCTATAACTAGAAGTTTATGCCTCTTAATCCCCTTCACCTGTTTTGCCCATCCTCCCACAATCACCAGTTTGTTCTCTGTATTTATGAGTCTATTTCTGTTTTTTGTTCACTTTTAAACATTTATTTATTGAAAGAGAGAGAGAGAGAGGAGGGGTAGAGAGAGAGGGAGAGAGGGAATCCCAAATATGCTTCGTGCTGTCAGCACAGAACCCAATGCGGGGCTTGATCTCATGAACTGTAAGATCATGACCTAAGCCAGAGTCAAGAGTTGGACACTTAACCAACTGAGCCACCCAGATGCCCCTGTTTTGTTTTTTATATTGCATATATAGCAAAATATTATGGTATTTGTTTGACTTGTTTCACTTAGTATAATGCCTTCTAGGTCCATCCATGTTTTTGTGAATGGCAAGATTTTATTCTTCTTATGGATGAGTAATATTCCACCATGCCTGTGTGTCTGTACTCGTGTGTGTATGTGTGTGTGTGTGTGTGTGTGTGTGTGTACCACATCTTTATCAATTCATCTGTTGATGGACTCTTAGGTTGCTTCCATATCTTGGCTATTGTAAATAATGCTGCAATAAACTTAGGGGTGTATGTATCTTTACAAATGAGTGTTTTTGTTTTCTTCAGGTAAATACCAGTAGTGGAATTACTGGGTCATATGGTAATTCTATTTTTAGTTTTCTGCAGAAACTTCATACTGTTTTTCATAGTGGCTGCACCAATTTATATGCCCACCAATAGTGCACGAGGTTCGCTTTTCTCTACATCCTCCCCAACACTTGTTATTTCTTATCTTTTTGATACTAGCCATTCTGACTGGTGTGAGGTGTTATCTCATAGTGATTTTGATTTATACTTTCCTGATAATTAGTGATGTTGAACATCCTTTCATGTGTTTCTTGAATATCTGTGTATCTTTGGAAAAGTGCTTATATTGCCTGCCCGTTTTTAATAGGATTATTTGTGGGGTTTCCTTGGTGTTGAGTTCTATGAGTTTAAAAAATATATATTTTCCATATTAACCCCTTATTGGATATATCATTTGGAAATAGCTTCTTCCATTCAGTAAGTTTTAGTTTTGTTGATGGCTCCTTTGCTATGAAAAATCTTTTTAGTTTGATATAGTCCCAATAGTTTATTTTACCTTTTGTTTCCCTTGTCTAAGGTTAATGTCCAAGAGATTATGGTCTATGTTATCTTTAGGAATTTTATGGTTTCAGATCTTATATTTAGGTTTTTATTCCATTTTGAGTTTATTTTTATGTATGGTATAAGAAGGATCCAGTTTCAATCTTTTGCATCTACCTGTCCAGTTGTCCTTGCACCACTTACTGAAGAGGATCCTTTCCACATTGTATATTCTTCCCTCCTTTGTTGCAGATTAATTGACCATATATGTGTAGATTTATTTCTGGGCTCCTTTATTCTGTTCGATTGATCCTTGTGTCTATCTCTGGGCCAATGTAATTATTAAAGAATAAAGCACATAGAGTAAAGTGCAAAAACAATGTTTTCAGCTTGATGAATTTTTACAAAACAAACACACTCATGTTTTCACCACCCAAATAAAAATATAGAATAATACTAACACCACAGAAGCCTTCCTAATACACCTTCTTGGTAATACCTACCTACCACTACCTCAATCCCTATTCTGGTTTTTTATTTTCTGAGCTATGTTTTTTATCAGGTTTTGAAATTTACATGACGTTTTATCAGTTTGATGTTTACATGAATGGTATAATATGGTATGCAAACTTTTTCATCTAGTATCTTAGATTCAATACATTCTTCCATGTTCTGAGCAGCAATAAATCATTTCATTGATATGTAATATGCAATTTCATTAATATACCACAACTTATTTTATGCATGATGAACATTTTGATTGTTTTACTTTTGACTACTATAAATAACATTGCTATAAGCATTGATATGCATATCTTTTGGTGCATTTATGCATTACTTTTGGATATATAACCAAGAGTGAAATTTCTGGGCCATAAAGAAAGCAGATGTTCAGCTTTTGTAGAAACTGCTAGTTTCCCAAGTGATTCTATCACTTTACACTTTCGGTATAAGTTTTAGATACTCTACATTCTAGCCAAGTCTTGGGATTTCCATGAAAAGTTACTGTTTTAAGTTTTAATTTTAATTTTTAGCCAATCTGATGGATGAATGGTGGCATCACTTTGTAGATTCAACTTTGATTTCCATAATGGCTTCTGAAATACGCTTATTGGTCATTTGCTTATTTCTCCTTGCAAAGTGCCTGCTCAAGACTATCCAACTTTTTTGTCTTTGTTTTTCTTACTTGTTTGTGGGAATTCTTGAATATATGGATTCAAGGCTTTTGACAGATAGATATATGTCTTCTCCCATTCTCTGACTTGCCATTTAATTTCTCCGTGATGCTTTCTCATCAATAGTAGTTCTTAACTTTAATGTAACACAATTTTATTCTTATGGTTAACTGCCTTTTGTGTCATGTTGAAGATCTCTCTGCCTATCCCAATGTCAAGAAGAAATTTTTCTATGTTCTAGAATTTACATTTTATTGTTAGACCTTTCATATTTACATCCATGATCCATCTGGAATTGTTTTTGTGTAAGGTGTCATGTAGCAATCAAGCAACATACTTAACCAAATGTATATTCAATGATGTTATCAGCATTTTTTTTTAAAAGACTGTCTTTTCCAGATGCAGGTTAGTGGCAATTGTATAATGGGTTAAGTGACCATATATGTTTCTTAGAGTAAATGTAGTATGATTTTCTACCTTTGTGCCAGTGTCACATTGTCTGAATGACTCTAGTTTGTAAACATCTTGTTACCTAATCTAATTATCTAATAATTCCTCAGATTGATTTTTTTGGTTACCATATAGAAAAAATATCATTATGTTTTTCTATAAATTTTAAAGCAATATTATCAACTTTAAAAATACCTGAAATTATAATTGATGCTGTATTGATTCTATAAATCTTTTATGGACAGCTGGCATCTTTATAGTATCAACCCTCTATGAACAAAGTATATGTCTCCTTTTATTTAGATCTTCTTAATCTGTTACTTAATCATACCTTTTGTGTGGATGTCTGTGTGTGTGCATGTGCATGCATGCATGTATAAGTCCTGCACGTTTTTCATTACACATCATAAAAAGCACATTATAAGACAAATAGAAAAAGCCCAAGAAGGAGAAAGAAAAGAAGGGAGAAGAGGAGGAGAACAAGAAGGAAGGACAAGAATAATAAGAAAAACAAAAGCAAAAACAAAAAGAGCAAGAAAAAAGAACACATACAAATAAACTCAGACCAATGTTGCTCATGAACTTGGAGGTAAAATTGTAATGAAGGTGTTGACACATCTACTCCAGTGTTATTTAAGAAGAATATTATTTCATGACCAAGTCAAGTTTATTCTTAGAATGCAGAACTGGCTTAATATTATAAAATCAATAATTACATGCTAAGTTTATCACAGTCCTAAAATAAAAAAGGATATATATATGATTCTATCTCTGGATGCAAAAACATTCATTTAGAAGACTTAACGTTAATAATAAAAATTACTAGTAAACTAAGAATAAAAAGGAATGTCCCCAATACAATAAACAGCATTTAAAAAAGAAAAGAAAAAAAAAAAAAAAAAAAACTAAGGCAAACATTCAGAGGTGAAATATTGAAAGATTCTCTCCAGAATAAAAACTCAGTAAAATCACTAAATCAATGCCAACAGAAAAATCACTATTATTTCTCTATATTAGAAATAATAATTAGAAACTCAACTGAAAGCTTAGGTTGTTTTCCAGATTCCCCTTTCTGGTCTGTCCTGGAACTCCATTTTTTTACTGTCCTAGCAACATGAAAGTGCTGAATCAACAAATATAAGTGACTGTAGTTTTCTTTTTTCTAGAATTTTGAGAGAGGTCCTGGATGCCTCCTTTGTTACCTGATGCCTTGAAACTATGTGCTTTCATTTCTTGTCAAAAAACTTTATCCATTTTATTTTTAAAAATATATTTATACTTTTGTCTCATCAGGAGGTTTGGTGTGATATAGGTTCTTTTTTTACAGTTTAAAATGGACATCTGTACGATTATTTTTTTCTTGGTCTTACCATTACTAACATCCTTTAAAAGTTTATTTTTGATTTTTTAGTCAATTGTAGTTAAGTCAAAATTACCTTTGAATAAAAATTTGTCTTCAATTTTTGATGCTTTTAATCCCTAACTTTATTATTTTTCATACATTTCCCTTATAATTTTTGTTGGTGTTCATTAAGGTAGGAACATTGTCTCTCGGTCTGTGTTTTATACCCTCACATAGAATCTGCCATATATTCTCAATAAATCTTTCTGAAAAATTAAATTACTCTCTGATTCTACAGTGCATATTCATTTTATATCTTAGTATCTCTAAAATCAAGACACCTTTTATTTTAAAAAATTTTTTTTTAACATTTATTTTTGAGACAGAGAGACAGAGCATGAATGGGGGAGGGTCAGAGAGAGGGAGACACAGAATCTGAAACAGGCTCCAGGCTCAGAGCTATCAGCACACAGCCCGATGCAGGGCTTGAACTCACAGACCGGGAGATCATGACCTGAGCCGAAGTCGGCCGCTTAACCGACTGAGCCACCCAGGCGCCCCTAAGACACCTTTTAAAATCTATGTTATTTTGCAATACCTGTAAGATAAGTAGATTCTGATACATACACCCAAGAAACCACCAATATTAACATTTAATATTAATTAAAGCACTTTAGAACATATTAAACATGATAATCATTAGATATTTGAGAAAAAGTAATTATGAGGAACTGAATTATTAGTATTCTGCAGATGACAAACTGAGATTTGGAGAAGTTAAGAAGCTTGCCTCGTGTCACTTAGTATGTGGCAAAGCCAAGACTTGAAAACAGGCCCTTCTGACTCCAAAGAATGTACTTAATCATTGTGTTAACACTTTCATTTGTGTGTAAAACATTTAAAATAACTCCCACTAGAGGGGCACCATCTTTAAATTATAAATCAGCACAAAATCTATGAGGAAAGTCAATCCCTTATGTTCACATATCAAACCAGGGCAGTAAGCAACAAGTCGAGATTAGGACAGTAAATTAGAGTTAAAGCAATGCTCAGTATAGGCTTAGAGATGCAAAATAAACCAGAACAGGCTCCCTAGAAGATTGCATGCTTGAATGGGGTTTTAATGTGAGATTTTGTTAGGCTGAGGAGTGAGGAGAAGCATTTAACCAAGGATAAGAGCTCAGATGTATGAAGGACCAAGCTTATTCAAACAATTGTGAATGTTGAGTGTTTAAGGAATCCAATTAGTAACATGACATTTTTGCCTCTCCTGTTCTAAAACAATTGAAAAAGTAAACAAGTAAATGGAAAGCGACCAAAGTGTTTTCTTCATTACTGGCAAAGCTGATCTTGTTTGTTTGTTTGTTTAAAGTTTATTTATTTATTTTGAGAAAGAGAGTGCATGCAGTGGAAGGTCAGAGAGAGAGGGAGAGAATTTGATTTTGAAAAATCTCACATATACCTATGTGAGCGTGAGCTTGACAATACTAAACCCCAGAACTAGAATTACCCATCCAGAAGAACTAAGATTACCCATACCTGGATAACGAGTGAAACAGGTTGTCCTTTAGGAACTCACTGCCAAGAAGGAGGAACAGGAAGGCACTGAGCAATGACTGTCCAGCTTCTTCTAAAGCTCACCACTCACCTAAACAATTCCATCTTCCCTGGGATGGATTTAAATTCTATAGAGTGGATAGTAGTGTTATTCTAATGAAGTTCTTTCACAGGGTGGAAAACATTGGGAGTGGAGATGAAGCATACTTTCAACTTGGTCTAACTTGAAAATCTATACATAAAAATCATAAAAATTGACTCCCTTTCTTAATTTTCTACTTGGCACATAATGCTAGAGATCCAGCCCTTCATTCCTAGCTTGCCTTAAATATTTCCAAAAGCCATGAAACAGAACTGAAATACTGCCATACAAAATAGCTCAAGGGATCTCATAAGTCATCCAGAAAGAGCATTTTTTAAGTGCCTTTAAAATGCCTTTAAATAAGGTACACTGTTCTCAGTTCCTTTTGGAATAGAGGGACATGTTTGCACCTAAGCATATTGAAAAACTGAATGCCAGACAGGGTTTCTCAGATCGCATCATGGTATCTTTCCAAGTGTACCTCCTATGTGTTCAGTAGTTCAAATAATTAAGTCTGAAAACAAAAGGCCTTGGGATAAATATTCTATATCCTAAGATTTTCACTTTCTGGGAGAGAAACAACTAGAAAAATTTATGGCCTAGATACATATGTTTTAATTCCTAGAATTTATATTTATTTGTTTCCAGTTGAATCTTTGGGCCAACTATGTTTGGTGCTAGAGTCCTTTTAAATTCTCTGGATATTCAATATTATCTCACTATTTCCTCATGTATCCTGTCTAGCATTAATTTTTGTTTTTATGAATAATTTTAAATTTTGTTAGGAGAGTAAAATAATAGGCATTTGGGTTCTACTGACCAAACCATTTCCAACCAAGGTTGTGGGTAACATGGGCACTAAGGAGGCCTCATTGTAACATAGTAGTTATACTTTAAGGTCTGATATATAAGGTTTATTGGGGTCCTATACACCATTTTGGAGTTAAGATTCTCAGATTTCTAGATACTACTTGTTAATTACTGCGAAGTTCCTAAGGCAAAAGGATTCTTGGGCTGTCTCAGGAACATCAAGAAGATCAGCGAGACTAGAAATAGGCATCTAGTACAAGGAATTTTACTTTAACCAAGGTGGTGGTTTTCACAGATGCATGTGATGAATGGCAACAAAGTTGAGTGAGTATAAGGGGATGGTGTAATGATCAAAGAATTTACAAAGAGTAAGGGAGGAGAGGGTACTGAGGAGACAAGGGAGAATAAAAAGCTTATAGAAACTATGGATTGAAGGTCCCTGTTGGGTCAAAAGATTTTGGAGACCAGAGTACCAGAGAAAGTTAACTAGAAACAAGAGATTTTAGTCACATAGTAGGATTCAAAAAGTAGAGATTATGGAATAGTTGCAGTTAATTTTTAAAAAGTGGTGTTGCAGAGGTGCCTGAGTGACTCAGTCAGTTGAGCATCTGACTTCGGCTGAGGTCATGATCTCACAGTTCATGGGTTTGAACCCCACATCGGGTTCTGTGCTGACAGCTCAGAGCCTGGAGCCTGCTTCAGATTCTGTGTCTCCCTCTCTGTCCCTTCCCTGCTCTCTCTCTCTTTCTCTCAAAAATAAACATTAAAAAAATTAAAAAAAAAAAAAATAAAGTGGTGTTGCAGTGCCACATAAGTGGGTGAATAAAGTAGCACTGAGGTCACTGTCATTATATCAGCAGACTAGAGGAATTTAAGGAACTCAAAGAGTTTTATAAAGATCATACAGTGATCTTTGACAACTCAGAATTTACATAAAGGATGTCAGAGAGTGAGATAGTGAGCCAAGAGTTAAAAATCTTTAATAAGTGGGAAATGATCTGAGCATATTGATTAGATATGGAACACTCAAGGTGGCTACTGCTGGGAGTGTTGTTGAGGGTATGGCTAGGGAGAAGTTATCTGTGTCTCCTCCTTCAACCTTACAGATGAGGAAAGGCATTCTGGAAAATTGTGTTTATGCCAGTATGTGATCCTGGCCTCTCCCCAACTGATCCGTGACAATTGGAAAAGGCTAGGGAAATCACAGTCTTACACTACTATGTGGATTCACTCTTGACCTCAGTTGTGGGTGAATGAGCTTATACCAAGTGTGAGACTCTACCTGAAAGCTTTAAATAGAGTTGAAACTTTAGAAGAAGGCAAACGTTATCATGAGGTTTCCCTATTCACCGTGATAATGTGGCAGAAGGCTTAGGGAATGCTGGGCATTGCTCTCAGGTCGAATTCCAAATTCCTTAGCATAATATATGTAAGCCTCAATATCTGCTTCTCCAAGCATTCTCTCTCTGCCTTCTTCACTATCCTGAAGCTCTACCTGATACCCACAGAACTGTTTGTAGTTTCCCAAATATTTCAGGCTCTCACATGCCTCAGGGAATTTGCACTTGCTGTTTTCTTCTACATAGCATTTTCTTGGATTCTTCACCTGACAACTCTTTCTGTCCTTCATGATTCAGCTGAGATGAAGCAACCCCTGACAATGTTTACACCTCTCTTCCTTCATTCTCTTCTTTTGTGGCACTTGTAACAGTGTTATGGATTACCTGTTTACTTCTCATTGTACATGAGTGGCACTTTGTGAGCTGAGAAGTTCTCATTCACCCATGTATTTTCAGTTCCTCCCACTGGGAGTGGCTTATAGCAGATGATCAATAAACATTGGTTACTATAAATATATTTAATTTCCAATAGTAATAAATATTCCTTAACTTTTTAAAACTTACAATTCCAAAATTTCAGAGGTAATTCCCAGGCATCATTACCTCTGCAAACCTATCATTATTAGAATTCAACAGTCGCACTATTAAGAGATGATAAGAGAGGAAAACAAGTAAGTACAAACACATAAGTAATAGAAATTTAAGAGACCATGATTGCCTGAAGCTCCATGATTCATGTTAAGGATTGTTTTTAGCAAAGTTATCAAATCTCCACACACTGACAAAGAGTGTGTTTTGAACATAAATGTCATTTTTCTTCACAGGAAAATCTTCACTATTGCATACACCTTAGATATTTGGAGTAAATGGATTTTCCTTCAAAATTAAAACTGTGCTCAAAAAAATTAAGATTATTCTAGGTTCGTATTAGAATGTTTTAGTCTGTATTTTCTCTCTAATCATCTATGTAATCTGTTTAGGATTTACAACTAAATCTAAGATTTGTATAAGATACTAGAATTGGGACTATTCTTATTCATCATGTAATCCAACCATCACTGGAATCTCATATCTCCAGATGTGAGCAGTACTAAGTTTTGACTTTATGGTGGTTTAGGCTGTCAGCCTTCTCAGTTTAGTTTCGGTGGCTCTGGATATGAGGCTGGACTCATGAATCCCAGAGATCCCAATTTTGAAAATCTTGTCAACTGAGTTAAAGCATTGTGTCTACAGGAATCCCCTATAAAATGCAATGCTGCTAGGAAAGATAATCATTTAGACCCCTGGTCTATCATATTGTCTTCCTTTCTACTAGATAAGTCAAAAGGGAGGGCATGTGACACAGAAAAGAGTTGAGTGTAGATGTGAAGAAACGTGTTCCATGGAGTTAAGCAACTTATCTTAAGTTGTATATCTATTAAGAACTAGAGTTAAGGTGTATATCCAGAGTTGATCTCAAAGCCCACACTGTTTTCATTGCATAAACTTGACTAGAATGTAGAGGTTGCTCAAGGCAAGCAGGTCAGACAAGGTCCTGTATGAAGTAGGGCAGGGGGCAGAAAGGAGATCTTTGGCCACACAGGACAGAGAGCATCAGGAGGAAAAGACCAGAGAAATGGAAAACATAATATACAATTTCAGCCTTTATCATGTTTTTTCTTAGATCCTCAGAATTAACCAAAAAAAGGGAAAACCATGTTTTCTTGTAACTACTGGTCCAACCTTCTGAATGCTCTTCCTTTCCTGGGGATTAGAGAACATGGCTACATGCCAAGCCATGTTTTCTCTCCTGCTTAGCTATCCCGAGTTCTCTTCCCTGGCTGAGATACAGGTGAGGAGGTGGATTGATTTCAGCTCAGATTTTCATCTTGGTCATTCAACCTACATTCTGCAAGTGGCATTATTTTACTTCTGCAGGCAGAGAGACAGTCAGTCCCTCCCTGGAGGACAGTTGACTAAGTGTGGAGAGACTGTTGGCATCCTTCCCCTTGTCTGGGTTTGTTTTACATAATGGCATGTCACAGCTCTTCAAGGAACAATGCTAGAAACTGCACCGGTTTCCCTTCCTGTGACATGTAATGAGGAAACGTAAGTACTTGCAAAATGCTGTTGCTCCAAGCTCAGCTCCCAGCAGGCAGATAATCAATTTTCTCCAATGCCAAGTTCCTTTCTCTTCTCTCCTCTCCCTCTTACGCCACATTACACATAGTAACCTATGACAGAGGATCACTGATAGCTTCCAGTTCTCTGGGAGGAAGGTTAAGGAGTGAGGGCTTCCCTCTCTTCATTTCTAAGATGCAGCTATTGAACAAGTTGATATCTAGAATTGCATATTTCTGTCGTTTTGGTTATTGTGTTATTTTGTCAGTGCATGCAGCAAAAAAATATGTGCAACACTTTTAATGGAAATTCAGCATGGAAATTGAGAATCAGCCTCCTGGAATTCCATATTTTAGATCTGATGCTAACTAATTGTGTGGTCCTGGATGTATCATTTTAACCCTGAGCTTCACTTACAGCTGGATTAGATGATCCTTGAGATGTCTTCTAATTCTAAAGTCTAAGCTACATGCATTCTCTTTTTCTATTAGTACATCTTTCACTTAACTCTAAAGCAATAGTTGTTTAAAGGAATTACTCTAGAACTAGGAACAAAGAGAATCTGTCTGTATTCTATTCTTTATCAGTGTCTTTTCTTAACAAGAACAATGGTCAAACTCTATAGAGGAGCCATGAGGGGTTGCAGGGAATGTTTATGTCACCAAATGTTTTATGTCTTTCTCCAAAGATGAGCTATAGAAGAAGGATACCCTTTGAACCCTGTGGTAAGCTGTTCTTTTCTTTCAGAGATTTCAATTTGGTAACAGCCAAAAATAAGTAAAAGAATAGCCCTAAAATGCCTAAAATATGGTAAAAATGTAGTCCTCAAAAAGTCTTCACTTTGTCTCAGTATTGGCCAATAATTAAAAGCCTTTTATAAAAGACTTCCCTACTAAAAATGTTCTAGGTTCATTGCATAGTGAGGTCAAAGGGCAGTAGGGGTCTTTGGGCAGTTAGTGAGCCCCCCTGCCATCTGCATATCCACTCCTGGCAACTGGGGTCTCTCTCAGTGCAGGTCTTTGGTAGTTCATTTTGGCCAAAGTCATTTTAGGATTGCTATTCTATATCAAAATTTTAGGGTGCTCATAAAATATGGAACAGTTTTTAAATTCAAACACTGTCTCAGTTATGCCACTGGGAAATCAAGGCTCTAATTCACTTCAGACATATCCTGCACCAGGTTCTACTTCATTTTTAATTTCAGATTTGAAAGTTAAATGTCAACAGTTCCTTTAAAAGTAACCATTGTTTTTTGAAAACACATCTGCCCCTGTTTCATTTCAAGCAATGTTTTCTTCAGCTTTTGTAGAGATGGCTCTAACTAAGCTTTGAGCACTGTGTGTGTATGTGTGTACAGGACACTGAATTCTTCACACTCATTTTGGATTTCTCACGTGGATTATTTTAGTCATCAAAACATTCAACCTTGATTGAATGACTGTTAGGGCATGATGTTTCCTATTTTCAGACTGTTCTAGTTCCTTGTACTTGATTATTCTCCCATGATGAGCGCTGGTATATCAGATTTAGCTTTTCTTGTCCCTTATTAGGAACTGTGTTAATAGTGGCTGCCTCACGTAATTTCTAAATTGGGCACATCGCCTTGTGTTGTATTTTTATGATCTTACATGAAAAGAATCTATATTGGAAGTAAAACCTACCCCAATAATTTTTGGCCTTGAGTCTGCATTAAATGGTAGAATTCATGTTCATGCAAAGAATGGCTGGGGATGTCTGCCTTCCTTACTTTATGTTTAGTCAGCACTGATCTCAGATAATTCTTTATTCAAGTACATTAAAGTCAATCAATCTGTAATGAAATAGTTATGAAAATAGATGTATATGTCTACTAAGTATAGTTTAATACTTTATTTTGCTAAAATGCCTTAGTATAATATATTTGATAAAATTTAGTATGCCTGAGAAGTTTAACCAGTTTTTCTTATTTGTTTTACTTGGCCAATTTTTATCTGTTTTTTGAGGGTCTAAGTTTTTTCTGTGCCTATAGGTGTTGTTGTTTTTGTTTGTTTAACAAAACTTTTCCGCTTCTAACTTGCCTGGTATTTATCTCTTAAGAAGAATTGGAGAAATATTTGCCATTGATATTGATGTGTAATACAGATGTCTTCTTCCAGCAGGCTGGTTCCTATTCCCTCTCTCTTCATTGTATGACTACTATAAGAGTCTGTCTTCCATAATTCAGTTTATTTGAGATACACATTGTAGTGTACCCTTAGTTACTAATGAAATTAAAATCTTATAGCTTGAAAACAAGATGAGCTGCATGTAAGCTTGGTGAATTTGACATTGTGGCAGATTGCAGATTGTTCACCAAAACATACATGGCAAACAATAAAAGAGAGAGAGATCTTCTCTTTTTGCAGAGCGGAAGTCTTAAAACATGGCCAGGAGTATCTTCCCTACCAATATGAAGATTAAATATAGTAATATTTAATTTAAAGCAGCTATTTTCAATTCTTTAATATCCTATAGCTTGAAAACTAGGTTTTGTGAATTGTTCCAATTACTTCTTCGTGCCATCAAATCTAATATGTTGTCAAAGAATTGGTTGGGCCAAAGGAGCTATAGATTAGTGTTAATAAATTCTACAAATCACACATCCTTTAGAAACTGATTGAAAACAAAGAGTGGCATTTTTTTCTTCCTTCCAAGAAGGTTATAGAAGGGAAGCAAGGGACTTCAATTTGCCATTATTTAAATACCAGATTCCAAATAGGCTACAATTTTATGAATGTCAACATCAAATCCTCCTTGAGAGATCTCTTGGGATCAGCTGACAAGAAGTTCTTGCCTCAATGCTGAGAGAACAATATTTCTTGGCAAATAACAGCTCTCTACAATTAATATTTTTTCCTTCTTATTTGCAAACCATAAAAATGGTTACTCCACAGAAAGAATTGGTTAACTCTGAAGTTTATTTAGGAACTCAAGCATGGGAAAGGAGAGAGAACATCTAATTAAATGTTTAATGCATAAAACCATACTTCAATTTTACAACTCACAATTTAGTTATTCAAATGACAGTATTAATGAAAATAAGAAAGCTCTCGGAGGTAAATTGAGAGACCTAGCTTCTGGTGAAAGTTCTGTGGTGTGACCTTTGGCAAGCTCTGGTATTCCTCAGAGGTTTACTTTCTCATCTGGAAAATGAAGGAACTGGCCTGATCTCTAAATTCTCTTTCAGCTTTGACACCCTAGGATCAAATCCAAATTCTAATTCAGCAATGAAAGTAGTGAAAACCCTCTATATAATGAGGCCAAAGACACTTTCAGTTTTTGGTGAGCAGAGCATTACACCATTGTTCTTGATGCTAATTAGACATGGAATACCATCTGTGAAAATAAAACAAGTGCCAACTCAAAAAAAAAAAAAAAAAGAAAAGACTTGGAGGGCCTTTAATAATCTCTTATATCAATCCTGCAATAGCAGAAGCCAAATATGAGGCAGATACCTACATACATTGGTTCACATTTCTCTCCTAGAACATTTGCTCCCAGAAGCCCATTTTGTTCAAAAACACAATTCTTTATCTTCCCTGTGGACAGAGAATGCTGAGCATCAACCCCCTAATCTAGACTATCCTTCATAAAGTGAAAGAGACACAACATTCCATGTGGCAAACAGGTCGATGCTAGAATTCATTCTCTGACATACGAAGCAAAAAGCCTTGAGATGTGAATCAGTATAATCAGAAAATGGATATGGTTGCATGCTTTTCTCAACTCTTTATATTACTTTCTTTTATTAATCAAGTCACAACAAGGGCTTTTTGGTGGATAAAAGGAGATGACTCTGTCTCATGGTTGAGTAGAAGACACATGTCATCTCAGCCCTGGGGTGGAGTCTTGAGTAGATAGTGTCAGGTATTGAGTACAAGGCCTGCTGACCCCTACTAGGGGCATTCTTATATCCTGGCTACACTGTGGCTTCTTAAGTTGTTATGTCTGCAATGGAGTCTTTTCAGGGGAAGGAAGATGATAGATTGTTCTGCTCTCTTGTCTTTGACTCCAAGGCCATTACAGTGCAAGAAAAGAGGTTCTGTCAGATGTACAGCTATACAATTCTTACATTTAAAATCAGAGAAGGAAGGAATGAGACTAAGATTTGACTTCCTGATGGTGGAGAAAATTGAATGTTTACTGTAGATACAAATCAAAACCAACAGCTCTGATCTAAACTAGTTTTTCAAGGTCATAAGACCCTCTCAGTTCAGTGAAAACATTAGGAAAAGGAAAAAAAAAAACAGTAATAAAGGTCAGTAACATTTATTAAGACCTAGGATGCCTCAGTCCCTGTTCCAAACACTCTACAGCAATCATTCCCCTTAACCTTCACTAGAATTCTAGTAGGTACGGATGACTATTATCCCTATTTTTCCATGTGCTGAAGCTGAGACCAGACAAGTTAAGAAACCTGCTTAAGGTTGTCGAGCAAATTAATGCCAAACTAAGAAATAGCCAGTTTTTATTTTACTTTTTGTCAAATATTTCTTCATTTTTCATAGATTTTAGAACTCCTGTTGGTGAAATTTGAATATATGTTTCAATATGTAGCTTTAAACATCCCTAATAATAAATTTAATATTAAAAGAATAATTAACATTTTATGTAGGGTCTCCACAAGATTCATTATCTAACTGATTTAGTTTTATCTTATAAAAAAGACAAAAAAAAAAAAAAAAAACAGAAGGAAAATGGATTTACCCAAGATCACACAACAAGATCATAAACAGGCAGGAATTAGAGCATAGGTCTGCTGACTTTGAGTCTAATGCTTTCCCTACCAAAATAAAGCTTCCTTTCTCAGAGAAGTTGAGTGTTTTAGAACTCTATGTAGTTTTATATGATTTACAGAGTTTTAAAAACTATATTAGTAATGATTTTTACCAGACATCCTAAAAGTTATCTTGAATATCACAAAATGTAAAACTTCCAGGGTGAGAGAATTCCAGTGGAGGATGGGGGTGGGAAGCTTTAAAATTGACTGCTTGGGCATTGAACAAAGAGCAAGTGAGGTCAAGTTTTTAAGCTTACAGTTTTGCAGAGTATCCCCAGGAGTGATTTGACATCTTGGGGAACATTTTGTGATTTGACCTTTTGCAACCATTGCCTGCAGTTGCCTGAATTTGGATGTTCTTTTTCCAGCTGCTTTCAAAGCTGTTTTAGAAAGCTTGGTGTTCTGATAACATTAGGTTTCTCAACTGCTGTGGAGTCTTTTCTTTAAGAAAATGTCAGTGCCTGGGTTAGATTAATCAGGTCTGGCTTCAAACACAAAATTATGCCGGGCCCATCAAATAAATAAAAACAAGAAATTACAATATTTCTACTGACATGGTTATTTCTCCAGAACAGTTTTCTGGGTTTGAATTAAAGTCATTAACAACCTTTTGCTCTTTGCCTCCTGATTCTGAAACCATTTGTGGCATACATCTATAAATCCAACAGATAGAATTCTAATATCATCTTTATTGCTGGTAGCATTGATTTGGAAGATACATTTGTAATCACAGTCAGGATTCTTACTAATTTATCATGCATATCTAACTTTTGGCATCACCCAACTCAGAGGAGAAGTTGGTGTACAAGACCAATTACTCGCTTAGAATAGCTGGCTGAGAACAATTCAGTACCTAAAGTAGGGACTGAGTAGGACAAACTTCTAGATTAGCCTCTAAAAATTAGTCCTTGGCTTGACTCAGGAGACCTTACCAAATGGAGAACAGATGCAAGAAATTATTAGATCTATCCAGTAAGGAAACACCTAAGTGGGCATGTGTCTCAATTTTGCCTATCAGACAACAGAACGAATGAAGCAGAAGAAAGAGTGGAATCTTTACTTTCCAGTATTTTCCAAAAGTGTGGAAATTCCTGTTTAATAGGTGAGGGAAAATAGAGGAAACTGGCTGCCCGTGGCTAAAGACTCCATTCTTCATGAACAGACCTGTGGACCATGCCTTTCATATTGGGAAATCTTGTTTCTTTCTGCAGGTCACAAGTAGAATTTCTGTACTTTTCCTCTGTGAAGTGCAGTCTCATCATGTACATGTCAGGATGGAAAAATATAACATATTGACCCATTTGCTGTGGCCCTGGGATCACAACTGTGACAAATCAGTTATAACCTCTAATTACAAGGAGCATGAAGTCCTTCCTCATCGAGCACTTACCTGTGGTTGGCTGGAAGTAAACAACTGCTGCTTTTCTTAGGATTTCTCAAATATCCAGTGATACCTCTATTAAGCCAGTTTAATTTTCTTGTTCAAGTTGACAGATTTAACTATGCTATGGTGTGTGCTTCTTATGGGTATCTCTCTCCTGAGCCATTGACAATATTTCCAGTCAGCAACTTAGAGCCATGAGAGCTGAGTGGAATATGAATTCAAATTTTAAAATCTCCCCTACAATGGGACTTCTCAAAGAGAGAAATTAGGAGATCTGGTGGTGTCACAGTACATACATAAAAGGATATTTTGTCACCTTTGACTACCAAGCTATTGATATATAACTAGTCCATACTTCAGTTACATATTGAACAGTGAATCATTGAACAGATGATTTTTATGACACAAATCTGTGAACTATGTTCAAATGATGGTATTAATGATTTTCATGGACACACTGATGTTCATACAAACAAGAACAAGACTGAACGCTTTACTATTATTCCTGATGGTTGCAGGTAGCCTTTTAACAAAGGATAAAAAATATATAGATATCACCTCAGGAGGAAGCTCACTTACCAATGCCATAGAGATTATTTTGCAAAACAACTGTATCATCGTCTCTGAATTTTACAAAGCACTTTTTCTACAATTAGCAAATGTGGTTTTCACAACAGCCTTAGCAATAGGTATGATTATCTCTATTTTACTGGGAGAATGTAAACAACTTGCCCTTGTCTCTGAACCTTGTTAATGTCATTAGTAGTAACTTGAATTCTGGAACTGGATTCAGTATATTTCCTGCTACTACAACCTACTCTGAATTTACATAAAACATGTTTTAGTATCTAGTCAGAAGTTTGTAGGAGTTAGATTCAATTATGCTGAGAAATTGCATTCTTTTTGGATGGATCAAAGTGGCAAACACATTCATTTGTATCTTCAGCTTTAGACTTCTGAGCCAGAGTTTTTTATTTATATAAATCCCGAGGTGAATTTATTTGCTACATTGTTGGAATTTGACAATGGACCCAAAACAATGAATTGTATTACAAAAGGTCACACTGAGCTAAGAAATTGTGGTGGCTTCTTCAGAGGGTGAGAAAGAGAAGTGATTTACACTAGTAAAGAGAATTTTCTAGGACAGAAATACAGAGAACTGAGTTATTAGCAAACACTTAGGTTCACTGCACGAATCTAGAGAAAACCACTCATCTCTGGAATCTTTACAAATATTAAGCTTCCTTCTATGTGAAGCTATTCTCCAGGAGGAAATCTCTAGTATGGTTAAGTTTCCATTCTCCTAAAAGTAATTTGCCTATCATAAAAGGTTCAAGAGCAAACGAAAAGAATTTTTCTCTTTGTGGTTTGAGCCCCCAGTTATCCAAACCAGCTTTCTGTATTAACTATATTCAATAATTGCTTGACTTTCTATTTGTGTGTTTGCATTTTGCTTTTTTTCCATGATCCTAGCCATTGGCTCAAAATAAACAGGCTGTGGGGCACCTGGGTGACTCAGTCAGTTAAGTATCTGACTTCGGCTCAGGTCATGATCTCACAGCTTGTGAGTTTGAGCTCCGTGTCAGGCTCTGTGCTGACAGCTCACAGCCTGGAGCCTCCTTCAGATTCCATGTCTCCCTTGATCTCTGCCCCACCCCTGCTCACACTCTGTCTCTCTCTCAAAAATGAAGCTTTTTTTTTTTTTTTTTTTAAATGAACAAGCTGTTTACTATAAAAATAGTGTTGCTTTGGGAGGCAGAAGTTTGGAGTCTGCCACAAGATAGCTCTGGGTTCTTAGATAAAACACCAAACTTCTTTGATGGATCTCAACTGCCCCTCTATCTTTAAGAGGATAGAATAGGTTGAGATAAATTCTCAGACCCTTTCTCACCAGTTCTCTTTTGGAGTACTATTTCCTCCATGCTTGTATGTGCCAGAATGATGTTAATAATATTACATAGATTATGCTAGTTTGTACTAATAAATTACATTAATGGGCTCTTTATTATGTGCCATGAATTATACCAGACACTTTACATACATTCACTCGTTTCAGGTTCAAAATAACCCTATGAGGTGAGTTTTCTTAGTATCCCTACTTAACACGTAAGGAACTTGAGACTCAGAGAGTTAAGGCACTTTCCCCAAATCGCACAACCAGTTAGTGACAGGACTAGGACTTTTGAACCAAGCCAGTCTGACATCACAGTCCTTAGAGCAGATGTTTTTGATGTACCCTCCTTCCCATCTTCTCTGAGCTGGTGTATCCATCCTCCAGGTGTTGTAAGGGGTGACTGCTGACAGCTCACCACTGTTCCTTCTCTCCAGAATTGCCTTTGACCAAGACAGAACCATCTCAACAAGGAGATTAAGACCATTACACTTTAGCCTGCAGAGTATACGTGGCTGCTGCTCTTGCCTCCAGGTGGCACTAACTCTGTGGTGTACTTGGTTCCAGAATCTCCTAGAAGCTTTCCTCCTTAGGGTGAAGCAAATCAATGCTTAGCAGTTTTTCCCACTGCCAGTTCTTGCTTCCTTCTCTCACTCCCCTTCTTCTGAAAGCTTAAACCCACAAGTAACTCAACCCAGCAGGAATTCTTGACTCCACCTCTGATTCTAGGGAATATAACTTGAAGCAGATGTCTTCAGAATCCTATCCTCTCTTTGCTCAGTGGAGAAGTCAGAGGGAGACTTTAAAAGATAGATTTAGCCTAGAAAAAAATTTAAAAATTATAAATTATACTTTAATTTTCCATTTTAATTTTTCAAATTGTTATTATTTTTCCATATATGAGTTTAAAGAAATAATAGATGGAATAAAAATGGCGACGTTTTGAAATGAAAACACACTATTAGACTTAATGGAGAAGACTGATTGATCTGTTTCAGCAGCCAAGCCCCTTTGTTTTCTTCTCTCATTAATTGAATCTGGCTGAGAAACTCAAATCACCAATTGATTTTTTAATAAGCGTAATGCAGTCACTCTGATATAACTGATTTCCTATCCCTTTTTTCTTCTTGGCAAGTGGTTAAGATTGCTAACAGCTCACTGTGACCTTATATTCACATCTCCAGGGATTAAGTTCAGCAAGGTGTCCACTAAAAATATTTCCAGAAGCAATAATTTCTAAAGTGAAGCTTAATATTTTTAAAGCTCATGGTGATCTCTGCCTTGTTCTTAAATGTTTTTGATATAGAGCTCACCCAAGATTTTCTGCATGACTTTCTAAGCTAAAACATTTATTCATTTAACAAATAATTGTTGAACTCATTCTGTGTACCAGGCACTGTACTAGATGCTGTGACTAAAATAGATGGATAGGTATGGCTATTTCCCTCGTGGAACTCGTGAACTAATTATAGATTGTAATCCAACATTCACACCAATCATAGACTTTGAATTGTGATCAGTTCTCTAATAGTCATACCTACTGTGAGGTTTTACTGAAGACATTAGATCTATTGATTTCTTTGATGATGGGATAAATTAATGGACATCTGAAGGCAGAATGGAGTTAATTAAATAAAATAGGGATATTAGAATTTTAGCCAAGACAATCAGCATATGAAAAGATCCCAAGGCAAGAAGTAGCAGGGCCATTTAAGGAATCACAAGAACCCCAGTTGGAGTGCAGGGAATACTATTTAAGATGAGGTTAGAGGCTAGAGTCAGGGGAAAGACCATACAAAGTCTTAAAGGGCAAGTTAAAGGATTTTAGTGTGTACCGATATCATTGGATCCTTATTGAAGGGTTTAGAGGAATGTATATGTGTGTGACATGATCAAAGGAGCAGGGGGTATTCCAGAAATTGGAGGTAACAGGGAAATGAAGACATAAGAATGAGCAATACCCCTTGGCAGAGTAGAAAGTAAATCAGGTTGGGTGGGCATTAAATGGAGAGATGATAAATGGTGTGAGATACAGCGGGGATCGTTCAGTATGGATCAAGGTAAAATGGACCAGAAGCATATGTTAAGCAGTATGGATTGTATACTGAGAAACATGAAGGGAATGGCATGAGCAGAAATGCATTTTAGAAAGATTGGTCTAAACTAGCACTGTCCAACTGAGTTTTCCAAGATGAAGTAGCTTTTCTAAAATCTGTACTACCGCAATATAGTACTTACAAACTGTGTATAGTTACTGAGCATTTGAAATGCCCTTGATGAACTGGAGGAATAGATTTTTGAATTTTGTTTAATTCTATATTTTACTTAAGGTAACTACCATCTTAGCACAAGTCTAGTCATAGTACAGAGCACGTGTGTATGGTAGTGTGGTGGTGTTGGGACATTGGGAAATTGGAATGAGGAAAAGGAGCAAGGAGATGAGCTAGGAATCTGAGAGAGACAGAGGAGGTCAGATCTTCCTGACAGAAAGATCATAGAAGTGTAAAATGAAAAAGATTTAATTTACTTTGTCTAGGGCTTAAAGAACATGGAGGAAACAGTGAGGTTTAGGTTAAATTCAGATTATAGACAGCCTCTCATGCCAGACTAAGGGGTCTGGACTGTGAGGAGGAACATGGATCTCTTTAAGGCTCTCAAAGATTGGAATATTTATGCAGAAATTTCAGAAATGTTTCTTGCCAGAAACTTAATTACGGTACTGAGCACCTGACTGGCTCAATCAGTTGAGCATCCAACTCTTGATTTGGGCTCAGGTCATGATCTCACGGATGATGGGATGGAGTCCCATGTGGGGCTCCACACTGACAGCACAGAGCCTGCTTGGGATTATCTCTCTCTTTCTCTCTCTGACCCTCCCCCACAGGAAGGTGCACTCTTGCAAAATAAATAAATAAACTTAAAAAAAAACATGGCATGTTATCATGTATATGTTTTGATAGACCCTTTGCCATTGAGTAGTGATGCCATATCCCTAGGTCTTTCTTAGCCTGAGGAGTCTTTGATGGCAAGGATTACAGTTTAGTCGTGTTTCCCTTCCCCTGACTTCACAGGATCTAGTTACTGAAAGAATGTTGAATGTAATTCCAGAAAAGTTAATAGGACTCTGAGCATCATTGGGAATGGTGGGCAGATGATGGACACAGAAACACATGGGAACAGCTTCTATAGAAGTTAGCAGCCATTTACCATTTAAATTTTGAAGTCATTACTTCCCCATAATACTCTAGACTCCATAAGCTCAGGGACTGTGATTCTGCCCAAGGTATGCTACTCATTCTTTTGAGCACACAACAAACCTGGAGAAAAACTTCATGCCACTTGAAAGGCAATATTTACAAAGCATTTTTTGGGGAAAAAGTATTTATTCTAGATATCTTGAAGTTAAATATGTTTTTGAAAAAGCTATTTCCATATTACCTTTCAAAAAGTGAAGTATACCCCCACCTAGAGTGTGCAGCTCTTTGTTTACATGTTGTCTGTACTGTAAATTATTTGTCCCCCAATGTAATAGGCTGAAAATGAAATACTTTCACTTGGCCTTTCACTGATCACTACCAAAGTTGAGACTCTTCATTTATCCATTCATTTGCCATTCATTTTGTTTAACCTAGTTAAAAATTTGGGTTTCTTTTCTCAATGATTAATGGGAATTGTTTATGTATCAGTGATATTAGCCTTTGACTTCTTATTTTGGAGATAGATTATTCGGTTGTGGTATTTTGCCTTTTAAAATTGCCTAAAGCATTCTTTAAAAAAATTTTTTTAAGTTGTCATCTGTCTGTCTGTCTATCTAGGTAAGTAAACTCTCTCCCCAACCTGGGACTAACTCACATCCCCAAGATTGAGAGTCACATTGCTCTACCAACTGAGTCAGCCAAGCACCCCTAAACCATTCTTTATAATATGGGAGTTGTACCTTTTAAAAAAAAATTTTAATGTTTTGTTTTAGTTTTGACACAGAGAGAGAGAGACAGAGCATGAGCGGGGAAGGGGCAGATGGAGAGGGAGACACAGAATCTGACTCTGGGCTGTCAGCACAGAGCCCCATGCACAGCTTGAACCCACCAACTGTGAGATCAGGACCTGAGTCAAAGTCAGATGCTTAACCAACTGAGCCACCCAGGTGCCCCATGAGTTCTTTTACATGCTAAAGATGTAAATTTTTTTCCATTATGCTTTTTATGTTTTATGCCTTTTTACAGTAAGATTATAAAGATATTCTCTTATAGTTTTGCCTTGTGTAGGATTTATATCTCTTGTAGTTTTCCTTGTGTAGGATCACGCTTGGATCTTCAGTCCATTTTAAATTTATTTTTGTGAGGTGATTTACAGATCTAATTTAAAAACAAACTCCCCAAAGGAAAATGTGGCCAATCAACTCTCTTGCTTTCCTATGGCCAAAAGCAACCTCAGAGAAGGATACCACAGATTCAAGTATTTAATAAGGGGTGATAAAATTAGATCTAATGCATTGTCTCAATACATGTCTCTATCTTAATTATAGTCAAAAGAAAATTATCTTTTCCCCATTTAATCTATTTAATTTAGAATAACTTGTGAGATTCCATTGGTCTTAATCTCCATATTCCCTAATAGAATGCTCTATGCATAGCAGTGATTCAAAAATGTTTGTTGATTTAAATAAAGAAGAGACTATGAAAAAAAAATGTAAAGAAAACCATAGTACTAATAATGCCTTCAAGTCAATCTAGTAGAATAATATATACTCTATTCAATGATATTTAAGTGGAATAAGAGTCATGAGTGAGGAACAAAGTGAAGTATTTGTTTTACTCACCGTCCTGACAAAGTATTGATGATGTTGAGATAATATACGCAAATCATTCAGCCCCAGTGTCTGTACACAGTAGGTCCTTGTTACTATATGGTAGGTAACCAGAAAATACTTGTTTTCATTATTTCAGATGTTCATTGGGGTGGAAGACTTTTCTATTGTGGAATCTTTAAGTTTTTAGGAAATAGTTTTATATATGAAATAAAATACTAAACACCGTAATAAATGCTGAATTTTAAAGGTTTAATATGATTAACAACATAGCTTAAAAAAATGAAATTCATTATTAATTGACATTGATGGTCTCTTCATAAAACCAGACATAAGAAGCTTATAAAACAATAAAGAAAGAATGGACCTTAGTGGGTGTCATTCAAATTCTTTCCTCTCTTTTCAGTTATGGCTTGTGTCTATTATATGCTAAATTAGGACACAAACAGGGACTAAACTAATTTATAAAATGCTATGACCTTAAATATATGTTAGAATAAATCAATAGATGAAATATATTTGAAGTGGGTGAAATAACCACTTTTGACTTGGTTGGCATTTAAACCTTTTGGGCTTAGGAATCACTGATGTGGCACTTTCAGAGGATTTGATTTTATAGGCTTCTTGGCCCAGAGTTTTTAAAAATACAAAAAGGGATGTGGCCTTAGAGATAAGACAGGCATCAGGCTGTCACTGTGAAGCTGCTTTGCTTTTAAATGGCCTGTTCCCACGTTTGAATTCATAATCTAGTGGTGGAAAAGCTTTGGATTTTCTGGCAAAGATGAAAGATGCTCAGAAGCTATTACCTTAAAATAGAAATTGATAGATAAATAAGCTATGGAAGTTTAGATTCTGACCTGAAAGGAAGTGGAGAATTGAATTAGATAATTATCTTGTTAACTTCAGACAAAATTAAAGTTCACCTTTAGGAGAATCAGATCATTAATGCCAAAGTATAGATTCTCATTCACTTACATGATACGAAGTAAAACGAAGTTACTAATATTGTGTAGATTTATTTAAAATATAATGTGCAGAAAACTCTCAAGGACTCTGAAAATAGGGAGAAAAAGTGCCACTGAATATTAATTATTTAAAAAGAAAACCTTGCCTTGTTTTTCCTATCTAGCATATGAGAACTTGAATTTGCCTTTGGTGTTCTGATCAAAGAAACAGGAAAGAAAAAGACAGACATTCCTAGGGATAATCTCAAATGAAATGTTTTTACTCCACAATCATAGCCCGTGTCTGTTATATTCTAAATTAGAAGAAAAGCAGAGACCAAACTAATTTATGAAATGCCATGACTTTACAGAGCTTAAGTTCAGATAAATCGACGGAGAGAAGCATAAACTAATCAAGACCTACTTACTATCAGTGAGAAATTCCTACCTTTACGTCTTCAGGAATAGTTGCTAAATAATGGCTACTCATTGATCTCTGAGAGGGAACTTGTGGTCAAATGGAAGCTGAATTTCCCAGTTAGTGTCTGGGTCACTGTCACTGACTTAACCAAGCCTGACTTGGACAAATGACAGTACATTAATCCACCAAAAGGCAGTGTTAGGAGGTTTCATAACCCCACTTAGGAAACTGCAGGATGAGAGGAAAGTCATTACTCCTTGGAGGAGTAACCAAGGGGGTTTCCTGTCTCATCAGCTTGGAAGGGTGTGGAATGACACTTGCAAGTGGGAAGGAAGACCTGGACTGAGGAGTCATAACTCATTCTGCTAAGTCAGTCATCTCTGCCTGAGGCTTCTAAAGTACTTGATTTTCAAATCAAATCTAAATCTCCTAAATAAGTAGAGAAACATAGGCACAAAGCCAAATAATTAAACCAAAACACAGGATTTGTATTTTGTTCTTTATGTATTCTATGACAAATTATAATTCAGTAAAGAAAAGAAACAAGATTTGAGAAGTGGTGTCAGGTTCATCTCCCATTGCAAGAGCAGACATAGTCTTTGAAACTAATATTCTCTAAGAGTGTAAAGAAAATATAAATGTATAGTAACTGAAGTGTGTCTCCATAGCATATTATCTAGTTAAAAAATGTAATTCCCTAAAATTTCACTTGGAATCATACAAAATGCAAGACATGATTCTTTCTTTTGATCATTCATTCAACAAATGTTACTGAA
The DNA here is from genome assembly GCF_018350215.1 of Panthera leo. Taxonomy (NCBI): domain Eukaryota; kingdom Metazoa; phylum Chordata; class Mammalia; order Carnivora; family Felidae; genus Panthera; species Panthera leo. The sequence continues at coordinate 185,834,369 of NC_056679.1, read as the reverse complement.
TACCTATTTGGAGTCAATTAGGATGCTAGGTACTGATAGTGCAACGGTATGCTAAAAGAGACACTGTGAACTCGTGCAATAAATTCTAATAGGACACATATTTATAAAAATAGCCACACATATGAATGAGAAACTAAGAATTGCAGTGTTATGAAGGAAAGCCATAAGATTCAATGAAACATGAGAAAAATGTCTCAGCATAGAAATTTGGTTATAAACCGGGTAAAATAGGTACTTACTGGTGTCAGTCACCAGCATATTGTTCTGTGGCTTGCATAGAGAAAGGTCCTGAGAATAAGAGGACATTGTTACAAATCTTAGGGTTCATTATAGGCACTGTTTCCTTCCCTACCCAGGAAGCAAAAAGTTTTATATTGTATATATTTAAGTAGGCATCCAAGGCACCATCAAAAAACACCTCAAAGAAAGAAATATTATCAATATGCTCGAAAGGTTTCCTTTCATCTAGTGGTCACATTACTTATGAAAGGATCAGAAGTCAGTTTAATCTGTTTTTTTTTTTTAACCCAAATGGGCAAAAGATAGTTTTCAACATACCCCTTGTACAGAACTCTCAAATGTGTGAACATGAGAATTCAATATATGCTTATTTTCAAATGCTTTGCAGTTTTTTACTGAAGTATAATCGACATAAAATAACCTACTGGCTTTAGGTATACCTCATGGTGATTCGGTATTTTTATACATTACAAAACGATCTCCATGATACATCTAGTTAACATCTGTTACCATATAAAATTATTACAATATTATTGGCTATATCCTTACGGCTTATGTTTTATAACTAGAAGTTTGTAACTCTTAATCACCTTTACCTATTTCACCTACACCCAACCCCTCCCCACTCTGGTAATCAGTTTGTTTCCTATATCTATGAATCTGTTTCTGTTCTGTTTTTAGTTTGCACGTATAAGTGAAATTTGTCTTTTTCTATTTTACTTAGCATCATACCCTCTAGGTTCATCCATGCTACTACAAATGGCAAGATTTAATTTTTTATGGTGTAGTAATATTCCATTGTACATATATTACATCTTCATCAGTTTATCTATGGATGGACACTTAGGTTGCTTCTATATCTTCGCTATTGTAAATAATGCGGCAATGAATATAGAAATGAATATTTCTCCTCAAATTGGTGTTTTTGTTTTCTTTTGGTAAACAGCCAAAAGTAGAATTGTTAGATTGTATGGTATTTCTATTATTGATTTTTTGAGGAACCTCCATACTGCTTCCCATATTGGCTGCACCAAATTATTTTCTCGGCAACAGCACACAAGGGTGGTTGACTTTTCTCCACATCCTTTCCAATAACTTGCTATTTTTTTCTTGTCTTTTTGATAATAGCAAATCTGACAGGTATGAAGTGATATATCACTGAGGTTTTGATTTGCATTTCCCTGATGATTAGTGATGTTGAACATCTTTTCTTGTGCCTCTTGGCATTTGTAGGTCTTCTTTGGAAAAAATGTCTTAAGTACCACCCATTTTTTTCATTGGATTTTTTATATTAAGTTATGTAAATGCTTTATATATTTTGGATATTAACCTCTTATCAAATATATCACTTGCAAATATCTTCTTCCATTCAGTAGGTTGTCTTTTCATTTTGCTGATGCTTTCTTTCACCACTGAAAAGCTTTTCAGTTTGAAGTAATCTTGTTTATTTTAGCTTTTGTTGTGCTTGCCTGAGACTGGTCCAAAAATATGTTTAAGACTGATGTTGAAGAGCTTACTGCTTATGTTTTCTTCTAGGATTTTTGTGGTTTCAGGTCTTACATTCAAGTTTTTAACCCATTTTGAATTTATTTTTGCATATAGTGTAAGGTATTCATCCAGTGTCATTCGTTTGCATGTAGCTCCAATTTTTCCAAAACTATTCATTGGAGACTCATTGTACATTTTTGCCTCCTTTGTCATTGACTAATTGACCATATCAGCATGGGTTTATTGCTAGGCTTCCTATTCCAAATGCTTTTCAGTTTTGATAAGGGTTTGCATGGTGCTATCTTTGTTCTGTTCCAGGAGATTATGTGGTCATGTCTGTCTACTTTGACCTGAGCAGAAGAATGGGATACTTCACCATCCAGACCTACATCCCCTGCACACTCATCGTTGTCCTATCCTGGGTATCTTTCTGGATCAATAAGGACGCTGTTCCAGCCAGGACTTCTTTAGGTGAGACACATTCCTTTGTGTTTTAGTGTTTCAAGTACCCAATATCAATAATCTTCATTCCCCTAAGTTGATTTGCTTTTACCTCAGTCAGCAATTACATAGAAATGCTGTTATGTTATGCTGTGTTATGTCATGTTATGTCATGTTGAGAGAGAGGCAGAGAGATAGAGAGAGACAGCGAGCAGGAGATGGAGAGAAGGAATCTTAAGCAGACTCCTCACTCAGTGCAGAGCCTGACACAGGGCCCAATCTCATGACCCTGATATCATGATCCGAGTAAAATCAAGTATCAGACACCCAACTGAGATACCTAGGTGCCCCTACTATTTCATTTTGAAGAAAACTAGCATTAAAAAAAGTGTTTAAAAGTTTTCTAGTTCTAGTTTTCCTTAATTACCTTCATTTGCTTTCTTTGGTAAATTTTCTTAATAAATTTCAATTAACTAGGAAAAAAATCAAACTTCTAATTTCAACAGATTTTTGTTTTGGTCTCTGGGCAGCTATATTTTGGAGCTGCTCACACAAGCTCATAAGAGCTCATTGTGTTTATTCTTTCCAAACGTTGTATTGAGAGATGTCACATTGGTAGACTGAAGTCAGCCAAGGTGAGAGTATTAACATCATGGAAATAGGCAAACACTAAAAATCAGGACTGCCTTTTTTTCCCCAGTAAATTGTCACACATTTACCAGTGCATAACTGATGTCTATTAATTCCAACATCCATAATTATTATGACATTTGAAGACATATACACAGCCATTGGCTCTGTGTAGAAGAACACATTTAAAATGCCATTTTTGAAAAAATACCTGTAACATTTTTGGAACACCACCATTCACCCCCCACCACACACACACACACACACACACACACACACACACACACACATACTTTTAAGATTATTTGAGGTTGCTTGATGTATTGTATATGTGATATTACCTTGGATTTTCATACATCTTTCCTCATGTGAGGAAGAAGGTTCACATAGATTATTACAAAGCCACAGACTCACAGGGACATTACAGTCTAGGTCCATGAATGATATTTTCATACTACATAAAATCCCTTAGATAACTAAGAATAGAGCTGTCGAAAGATGAATTATAAAATCACAATCCTCTTTCATCAGCTCTGTGAAAACTAGAACCACATCTCTTGCTCAGTCTTTGGCTAGAGAGTCAATACAATTGCAATAGTCAGGAGCTTGGGTTTTAAAATCCAATAAATCTGGATTTCAACCCACATGTATAATATAACCTTGAAAATGCTCTTTAATTTGTATAAATCACAGTTTCTTCAAATGGAGAACATATATCATTTTCTGTACCTAACTTGTAGGGTTTTATTAGGTTACATAAAGTATTCTATGTAACACATATGAAATATAGTAAGGCCTTAGAAATGTTAGCAACTACAGGTGACCCTTGAATAATGTGAGGATTAAGGGCTTTGACTCCACCTGTGCAAAAATCAATGGATAACTTCTAACTCTCCCAAAACTTAAGTACTAATAGCCTATTGTTGACTGGAAGTCTTACCACTAACACACACATTGTATGCTACATGATCTATGTACTGTATGATCTTATAGTAAAGTAAGGTAGAGAAAAGCAAATGCTAAGAAAATCGTAAGGAAGAGAAAATACAGTACTGTGCTGTTTTTATTGAAAAAAATCTGAATAGAGTGGACCCATGTAGTTCAAGGGTCAACTAGATAGTCATTTTCAGACAAAATGACCTGTACCAGGTTATTAAAACTGAGGGCAAAAGATATTATGGGAAGAAGACATCATTTGCATGTTTATCCTCTTCTAAACCTAATTTATTTTCCCATCTGTTTCAAAATAATTTTATTTTGATTTTTCTGTTATATGGAGTACTTTATTACAAGTCCTATTCAAAAGTTATGAGATCTTGTCTGATACTTTAAGCTGAAACAAATCCAAAATATGTTGAGACTATTACTTTAGGACCATTATGTCACTGTGATTAGAATGCATTGCATTACATGCTCACATGTCTGTCTCTCACAACAGAATGTAAATGTTTTTTTCATTCCCAGTATAGTGCCTGGTGCATAGCTGGTACCTCAGTGATTATTCAAGTAATGTATGCTCTTAAGAATGGATGGAACAAATGCATTAATGCATTTCAATCTACCCCTATCAAAGATATTTTAAGGAAAAGCTTTTAAATCAATCTCTTCTCTTGAAATTCAGACTTCCACTGGTCAAAACCCCTCTTAAGACCATTTGGTCATTCATTTCGACCACCCATTAAGTGAATGCTCATTGGCAAAGCACCATGGTAGGAGAAGGGATCTAGGTGAGTGAGCTAAGGAATGAGGGAGAGGCCCCTGAACAAATAGCAGGTAGGTGTTCCTATTTGTTAATCTTTGACTACAAGTCCTGCATGTTTAATATAGCACCTGTGCCCTTTCTGCTCTTTACAAGTGCATATAGAAGTTGAAATGACAATAAAAATTATTATCACATATTTCAGGGGTAAGCAGAGGGCTGCAATGTTAAATGACATTAACAAAGTCACGGGACCAGCAGATAGTACATCTATCTGCACCTTGGATAATGGGACTTATATTTGCTCTGTGTGTGAGGCCTTGTTGAAGGCTGTAGTGGGGAAAGGTGGGCCAGCTGAACTGACACAGTTTCTCTGCATTAACTTTGCTGTCTTCTCCTGATGTAGAACTTCTTAAATTTAACTGTGCATTTAAATCACCAGAGTGCCATTAAAAGTACAGCTGCCTCAGTCCAATCACAGGACATGTCGATTTCATTTTTGAAATCATGGCCTGGGTGTCAGGATTAAAAAGCAATTTTGCAGGTGATTCAAATGTGTGATCATATTACCTTTTCCAGTGTTTATAACCTAGAGTTAAACCAGATGACTCTAAACCCCTGTGGATCATAAGTTTCTTGCTGCAGAATAGTGATAGGCAAGTTGTTTAGTAAGTGAGATAAATATACCTGTGTGGCTCAGATTCTGGCTGCTTTCTGAGCTCAGACCACAAGGGCATGGGGGGAGCAGTTATTTTGGAGCTTGTACACTTGAATGTAGTTTGGTATGCAGGCGGTAGCTGGTAAACCTTAATCATGATTTAATGGATGAAATGGTAAAAATACCAGTTGGTATTTTTCACCTAAGTAACCTGAGCTACTTAAGTACCTATTTTTCACCTAAGTAATGTGAGGTAACATGTCTGAGAGCTTACTTGATGCCAAGACTGGAGGAATTGATAAAACTTGTGGATGTTTTTCATCCATCCCAGGTAAGAGAAGTCTAATTCTTTGCTTGGCAAAACTGTGCTTAAAAACCACCCCCAGCTATCTTGTTGGTTGGTAAATGAGTTAAAACTACACTTGTCTGCCACTCATTGTTCTCTTTCCTGAGGCTCCCAGCAGAAACTTGAAAATATCATGGAACAGTTTCCTTAAGGTTCTTCTTTTAAATGGCTGTGATGAACTTCCAAGTAGCCTAAATAACATTTTCTCAACTTGCTTGATAAGTGTTTAACTTACATGTCAGATCTGTCAGATTTTCTGAAGTGAATTTATCTATGGTATCTACTATAAATACTGACATTTTCACTCCTCCATAGGTCAAGTGTGGCTTGAGGCCTGAATGTGAAGGGAAGGTCAGGTCCCAATTTAGTTTTTAAATTCTCCTCCCCCAAATATCAACTGTAATTAAGTAGTCAAGAACTTCTACATGAATTAATGCATAGACAACTAAAGTGAAGCTTTTTCAGTTTGAGAAGCAGACTATTCTTCTCTAAAATAAATATCTTACATTTACTGATATCTTACTAGGAACTGACAGTTAATGAACATTACTTAATCTTCATGAGAATACTGTGGGGTCTGCCCCTCTCCACACCATCCCAGTTTGTAGAGGAGAAATTTGGCCATTGCTGAAGTTCTACCATGGCAATATGGAAGACCCACAGTCCACATCATCCCAGATTAGGAATATACACTAGCTTCCAAGTGTCTGGGGCTTCATGCTGCATATTAGATACATATTTGTAGAGAACGAAATAATATAACAATGTGGGTCAGAACATAGCATTTTATTTATTTATTTTTTTTACTTTTTTTTTTTTTTGAGAGCGAGACTGAGCGAGCATGAGTGGGGAGGGGCAGAGAGAAGAGTGAGACACAGAATTCAAAGCAGACTCCAGACTTTGAGCTGTCAGCACAAAGCCTGACACAGGACTCAAACCCATGGACCATGAGATCATGATCTGAGCCGAACTCAGATGCTTAACCTACTGAGCCACCCAGGTGCCCCAGAGCATTGCGCTTTAAATCAGATTCCACAGGCTTGCATCTCATCTCATCTCTGTCACTTACTACCTTGGACAAATTTCTTATTTTTTCGGTGCTTTTTTTCACCTGCAAAAAAAAGGGATAACAGTGATAATCCTCATTGTGAGGATAATACATCAAGTGCCTGACACAGTACCTGGCCAAAGAAGGAGATCCATAAATGTTAGCTGCTTTTATGTGCAGTTAAAACTCTCTCCTCCAAGTCATCAATATGAAATCCTATTTTCAAATGTAGGGTAACTGTCTCTGTCCTTTCATGTATACACTATTCATTGATTGCTTCATTTATGAACTCAAAAGATATTGAGTCCAAGAACTACACTTGTCCATAAAATTACAAAGGACATTAAGATAGAGGTCTTTTCTGTTGTCTCAGAGTATACAGACTAGGAAGGGAGATGGGTTATTCCATAATAATAATATAGGAAAGAGGATAGGATTTATAACTGCAGTTCCCTGATCATTCCTCCCTCTCTGTGAAAGGCTACTCTTTTCTGTGAAGTGATTTCAGCCAGCACAGATCTTTCCCCTCTTGAGAATTTCATAACAGAAAATCAGAGGAAACTTGATTTTAACTAAGACATAATGGCCCAAGAAAGCCACATGGTTCTTGTGACTTATTTATTCTGTAACTGGAAGTTTGTACTTCTTAATCCCCTTCACCTATTTTGCCTATATCCCTCCCCACCTCCCCTCTGACAAACACCAGTTTGTTCTCATGAGTCTGTTTTTATTCTTGTTGTTGTTTTCTCATTTGTACATTTGTCTTTAGATTTCACATATAAGTGAAATCATATGGCATTTGTCTTTGCCTGATTTATTTCACTAAGCATAATACCCTCTAGGGTCATACATGTTGTCACAAAAGGAAAGATTTTATTTTTCTTGTAGCTGAGGAATAGTCCATGGTGTGTACATACCATGTTATCTTTATCCATCCATCTATCAGTGGATACTTGGGTTTCTTCCATGTCTTGGCTATTCTAAATGCCACCGCCAATAACCATAAGGGTGCACATATCTTTTTGAATTAGGGTTTTCATTTTTTTCAGGTAAATGCCCAGAAGTGGAATTACTGGCTAATGTAGTACTTCTATTTTTAGTTTTTTGAAGAACTTCCATACTGTTTTCCAGAGTGGCTACACCAATTTACATCTTTAACAACAGTGTGCAATGGTTCCTTTTCCTCCACATCCCTGCCAAGACTGTTATTTCTTGTCTTTTTGATACTAGCCATTCTGACAGGTGTGAGGTAATATCTTACTGTAATTTTGATTTCCATTCCCCTAATAACTAGTGATGCTGAGCATATTTTCATGAGTATCTCGGCCATTTCTGTGAGTCATCTTTGGAAAAATGCCTATTCACATCATCTGATCATTTTAATTGGATTCTTTACTTTTTTAGTGTTGAGTTGTAGGAGTTCTTAATATATTTTGGATATTAACCCCTTATCAGAGATACCATTTGCAAATATCTTCTTCCATTCTGTAGGTTGCCTTTTTGTTTTCTTGATGGTTTCCTTTGCTATGCCAAAGGTTTTTAGTTTGATATAGTCCCAATTGTTTATTGTTTCTTTTGTTTTCCCTGCCTGGAGAGACATATTCAGAAAAAAAATATTGCAAAGGCTGAGGTCCATGAGTTTACCAGCTATGTTTTCTTTTAGGAGTTTTATGGGTTCAGGTCTTACATTAGATCTTTCATCCATTTTGAGTCTATTTTCGTAGATGATGCGGGAAAGTGATCCAGTTGCATTATTTTTCACATAGCTGTCCAGTTTTCCCAACACCATTTATCAAAGAGATTTTCTTTTTCTCATTGCATATTCTTGCCTCTTTTCCTGTAGATTAATTGGCCATATATGCATGGATTCATTTCTGGGCTCTTTTCTTCTGATCCATTTGTCTATGTGTCTGTTTTTGTGCCAGTACCATACTCTTGACTACTACAGCTTCATGGTATTGTTTCAAATCTGGGATTGTGATACCTCCAACTTTGCCTTTCATCAAGATTGCTTTGGCTATGAAAGATGTTGTATGGCTCCACACAAATTGTAGGATTGGGAAAAATGCTTTTGTTACTTTGACAGAAATTGCACTGAATCTGTAGATTGCTTTGGGTAATAGGGACATTTTAACAATATTAGATCTTCAAAATCATGAGCATGTTCTATCCACTTATTTGTGCTGTCTTCAATTTATAATCATTTTCAGAGTCAGGTCTTTCACTTCCTTGGTTAAATTTATTCCTAAGTATTTTATTATTTTTGATGCAATTAAAAGGATTTGTGGTGGAGTCTTTAGGGTTTTTTGTATGTAGTATCATACCATCTGCAAATAAGTAACAGTTTTACCTATTCCTTACCAATTCAGATACCATTTATTTCTTTTTCTTTTTTAAAAATTTTTTTAATCTTTTTTTTTTTAATGTTTATTTTTGAGAGAGAGAAGGAGAGCGTGAGCAGGGGAGGGTCAGAGAGAGAGGAAGGCACAGAATCTGAAGCAGACTCCAGGCTCTAGGCTGTCAGCACAGAGCCCAACACGGGGCTCAAACTCACGGACTGTGAGATCATGACCTGAGCTGAAGTTAGATGCTTAACCAACTAAGCCACCCAGGCGCCCCCATTTCTTTCTTTTTCTTATCTGATTGCTATAGCTAGGACTTCTGATACTATGTTAAAAAAACATGGTAAGAGTGGACATCCTTGTCTTATTCTTCAGCTTTTCACCATTATGGTGTTGGCTGTGGGTTTTTCATATATGGCTTTTATTATGTTGAGGTACATTCCTTCTATACACATTTGGTTGAGAGTTTTTATCATGAATGGATGTTGAATTTTGTCAAATGCCTTTCTGCATCTATTGAGATGATATGATTTTTTAAAATGATTTTTATCTTTCATTTTGTTAATGTAGTGCATCACATTGATTGATTTGCACATACTGAACCATCTTCACATCCCTGGAATAAATATCACTTAATAGTATTGAATGATCCTTTTAATGTATTGTTAAACTCAGTTTGCTAACATTTTGTTGAGAATTTTTGCATCTATATTTATCAGGAATATTGGTCTGCAATTTTCTTTCTCTCTCTCTTTTGTAGTGTCTTTTCTGGTTTTGTTATGAGGGTAATGCTGGCCTTATAAAATGAATTTGGAGCATTCTCTTCTCTTCCATTTTTTGAATAGTTTGAGAGGAATAGGCATGAAGTCATCTTCAAGTGTTTGGTAGAATTCATCTGTGAAGCCATCTAGTCTCAGACTTTTGTTTGTTCGAGTTTTTTTGAATACCAAATCAATTTCATTACTAGTAATTAGCCTGTTCATTTTTCAAATTAAAAAAAAATTAATGTTTATTTTTGAGAGAGGGAGAGAGAGTGTGAGCTGGGGAGGGGCAGAGAGAGAGGGAGACACAGAATCTGAAGCAGGCTCCAGGCTCTGAGCTATCAGCACAGAGCCTGACACAGGGCTCAAACTCACAAACTGTGAGATCATGATGTGAGCCAAAGTAGGATGCTTAATCAACTGAGCCACCCAGGTGCCCCATTAGCCTGCTCATTTTTTAAAAAATTTCATCCTGAGTCAGTCTTAGATGATTGTAAATTTCTGGGAATTTATCCATTTCTTCTAGGCTATCCATTTTTTTGGCACACATTTTTCAAAATAGTCTGTTATTTTTTATATCTCTGTCTTATCAGTTATAACTTCTCTTTCAGTTCTGAGTTTGAGTCCTTTCTCTTTTTTTCTTGATTAGTCTTACTAAAGATTTCTCAATTTTATCTTTTAAAAGAACAAGTTTATTTCTACTCTGATCTTTATCATTTCCTCCCTTCTACTAACCTTAGGCTTCATTCTTCTGTTTCTAATTCCTTGAGGTGTAAAGATAGATTTGAGATTTTTACTTGAGATTTTTCTTGTTTCTTGATGTAGGCCTGTATTGCTATAAACTTCCCTCACAGAACTGCTTTTGCTGTCTCCCAAAGATTCTGAACCATATTATTTCTATTTTCATTTGTCTCTAGGTATTTTTTTATTTCTTCTTTGATTTCTTTCTTGACTCATTTGTTCTTTAGCAGTAGGCTTTGTGTTTCTTCCAGTTCTTTTCTTATAACTGATTTCTACTTTATTTTTTATAAAGTATTTTTTTAAGTTTGTTTATTTTTGAGAAAGAGAGAACTAGCAGGGGAGGGACAGAGAGAGAGAGAAAGAGAGGGAGAGAGAGGGAGAGAGAGCGGGACAGAGGATCCAAGCAGGCTTTGTGCTGACAGCTGAGAGTTTCATGCAGGGCTCAAATTCACAAACTGTGAGATTATGACCTGAGCCCAAGTTGGATGCTTAACCAACTGAGCCACCCAGGTGTCCCAATCTCTACTTTCATATAATTGTGCTTCTTAAATTTATTAAGACTTGTTTTGTGGTACAATGTGTGTTCTATCCCTAGAGAATGTTCCATGTGCACTTGAAAAGGATGTGTATTCTGCTGTTTTGGGATGGATTTTTCTGTGTATATCTATTAAGTCCATTTGGTCCAATATGTCATTTAAAGCCACTGTTCCTCTAATGATTTTCCATCTGAATGATCTATCCATTGATGTAAATGGGCTTTTAAAGTCCCCTATTATTATTGTATTACTGACAATTTCTCCCCTTTATGTCTGTTAATATTTATATGTTTAGGTGCTCCTATGTTGGGTGTGTGTAGATATTTACAAGTGTTATGCCCTCTTGTTGCATTGGTCTTTTTATTATATGTAATGCCCTTCTTTGTCTTGTTACAGCCTTTGCCTTAAAGTCTATTTTGTCTGAAAAAAAAGTATTGCCATCCCAGTTTTTCCTACTTTCCTTTTCATGAAATATCTTTTTCTATCCCTTCACTTTCAGTCTGTATGTGTCTTTAGGTCTGAAGTGAGTCTCTTTTAGGCAGCATAAAGATGGGTCTTGTTTTTTGTTTTTTTTTTTTAATACATTCAGTCACTCTGTCTTTTGATTGAAGCATTTAGTTCATTTACATTTAAAGTAATTATCAGTAGGTATGTATTTATTGCCATTTTTAATTATTGTCTTCTCATTGTTTTATAGTTTTGTTTTGTTTTAATTTTGTTTTAGGGACGCCTGTGTGGCTCTATTGGTTACGCATCTTACTTTGGCTCAGGTCATGATCTCATGGCTTGTGAGTTTGGGCTCCGTGTTGGGCTCTGTGCTGATACCCGGGAGCCTGGAGCCTGCTTTGTTTTGTGTGTGTGTCTTTCTCTCTGCCATCACCCACTCTCTCTCTCTCTCAAAAATAAACATTAAAAAAATTTTAAGTAATAATATTTTTAAATGTTTATTTTTGAGAGAGACAGAGCATGAGCAGGGGAGAGAGAGAGAGGGAGACACAGAATCCGAAAAAGGCTCCAGGCTCTGAGCTGTCAGTACAGAGCTAGACATAGTGCTTGAACCCATGAACTGTGAGATCATGACCTGTGCTGAAGTCAGATGCTTACCAACTGAGCCACCCAGGTGCCCCTATACTTCTATCTTCTTTTGTTGTCTTCCCTCATAGTTTGATGACCTTCTTTAGTGTTATGTTTCAATTATTTTCTCTTTATTTTTTGAGGGTGCATCTATTTTAAGTTTTTAGTTTGTGATTACCATGAGGTCCATATATAACATCCTAAGTATATAGTAGTCTGTATTAAGTTGGTGGCTGCTTAAGTCCAAATACATTCTGAAACACTACATTTTTACTCTCCATGTTTATGTATATGATGTCATATTTAACATCTTTTTATTTTATGTATTCCTTGACTAATTTTTGTAGATAGAGCTGATTATACTAATTTTGCATTTTAACCTTCATACTAGCTCAATGATTAATTTGCTAACTTTAATGTATATTTGCTTTTGCCATTGAGATTTTTCTTTCTTTCATAATTTTCCTCTAGGTATAGCCTTTTATTTTCCACTTAAGAAGTTCCTTTTACATTTCCTGTAAGGCCAGTTTAGTGGTGATGAAATCCTGTAACTTTCATTTGTCTAGGAAACTCTCTTTCCTTCTACATAATAGCCTTTTCTGGTGGAGTATTGTTGTTTATAGGTTTGTTTTTCCTTTCAGCACTTTGAGTATCATGCTACTCCCTTCTGGCCTGCAAAGTCTCAGCTGAAAAAATTAGCTGATGCCTTTAGAGGGTTTTGCCTGTTAGGTAACTGTTTGCCCTGCTCTTGCTGTTTTCTTATCTTAAATTCTGCCATTTTAATTATGTGTCATGGTGTGGACCTCCTTGGATTTGCTTGGGACTTCCTGGACCTGGATGTCATTTTTCTTTCCCAGATGAGGGACGTTTTTAGCTGTCATTTCTTCAAATAAGTTTCTATTCCCTTCTTTCTCTCTTCTCCTCTGGGACCTCTATAATGCAAATGTTAGTATGCTTGTGTTGTCTCAGAGATCCCTTAACCTATTCTCATTTTTTCAAATTCCTTTTTCTTTTTGCTGTTCAGCTTGGGTGCTTTCCATTACCCTGTCTCCCATCTCACTCATCCGTTCTTCTGCACCCTCAAATCTTCTGTTGATTCCTTCTAGTGCATTTTTAATTCCAGATATTATATGCTCTGACTAGTCCATTATGTTTTCTATTTTTTTTTTTTTTTTTAATTTTTTTTTTTTCAACGTTTATTTATTTTTGGGACAGAGAGAGACAGAGCATGAACGGGGGAGGGACAGAGAGAGAGGGAGACACAGAATCGGAAACAGGCTCCAGGCTCTGAGCCATCAGCCCAGAGCCTGACGCGGGGCTCGAACTCACGGACCGTGAGATCGTGACCTGGCTGAAGTCGGACGCTTAACCGACTGCGCCACCCAGGCGCCCCGTTTTCTATTTTTTTGTTGTTGTTCTCATTGTGTTCACTCACCCACCTCTCAAGTCATGTGACCATTACTTTGAACTCTTTTCCAGGGATTTTGCTTATCTCCATTTTGTTTAGCTCTTTTTCTGTGGTTTTGTCTTTTTTGTTTGTTTGTTTGGAACATACTCCTCTGTCCCCTCATTTTGTGTAATTCTCTGTGTTTGTTTTTATGTATCAGGTAGGTCAGCTATATCTGATCTTGAAATTAGTGGCTTTATGGTGAAGTCATCCTGTGGTGCCCCACTGCATAATATACCTTTGTTTCCAGAGCCAGGTGCCCCAGAGATATCCCCTGTCTGTGCATCTTCCTGTTGTGGCTGTACTGCTGTGGGCACATTGGTGGGTGGGGTCTGCCCCTCACACAGCTAGCAGAGAGGCCTATTTATAGGGGCAATAGATTCTTTGAGGGGTCACTGGTCCCAACTTAGGCTACCTGGCCAGTTATGTCAGGACAGCAGTCACTTTGGAGGGGTGCCTGCTGAGGAGGGTGGATTATGTGGGATGGACCTATTGAGGAATGAGGGGGTGGTGCAAGTGCTGCTCACAAAGAAGAGAATTTCAGAAATGGTCCTTGCAAGCATCCAGACATCTAGGCTGAAGCATGCCAAGAAAAATGGCACCTGTCAGTACCTCTTTTCCTGGAGAAAGCTTCTGCAGATTTCTGACCCTCTGGAACTATTTGAAAATCAGTCATAAATATCCTTTTCAAACTGGTTCTTCTGTGTTTGAAAAGTTGGCACTTTTCTTACTGCTTCTTCAGTGCTGGCTCTTTAAAAGTCAAGACTTGGTGTCCTATAACCTTCTGGCTCTCCTGGAGTTAAGCCATGCTGATTTTTTTAAAAAAATGTTTATTTATTTTTATTTTGAGAGAGAGTGTTCACAAGTGGGGCAGGAGCAGAGAGAGAGAGAGAGAGAAATCCCAAGTAGGCTATATGCTCAGCATGGAGCCCAACATGGGTCTCTTATCTCACAATTGTGAGATCATGACCTGAGCCACCCAGCTGCCCCAAGCCCTGCTGATTTTTAAAACCAGACATAGTGACTCATCTCAAGTGTAGGAGCCCAGGGCTGGGGGGCCCAGTATGGGGCTTGATCCCATTGTTCCTCCATGCTTCTGATATCCCTCCTACTTGTTGGTAGCTGCAGCAGTTAAGTTCCTCAACATATCTCTGTTCCTCTTACCCTTCTTGATGTAGCCTTCTTTTTATTACTTTAGCTGTTAGAGAAGATCTGTTCTGCCAATCTTCAGGTCATTTTCAGAGTGAGTTGCAATATAGGTAGTTGTTACACTTTGGTATATCTGTGAGGTTGGTGAACTCATGATTCTTCTACTCCACCATCTTCTTTCTATATCATAGCCTTTAAAAAACTCATTAATCAGAATGTGTCACTTAGCACATCTCCTCTATTTAACAGCATTTAATGGATCCCTTGTATTTTAAATGAAATGAAAACTCCTTTGCATGCTATGCATGATACAACTTCTGTTATCCCAGTATCACCTTGACACCCCTGCCTCTCCCCAGATGCTAGGTATTCTATTTTTTTTTAAAAAAGACATAGTGTCCCTTCCTCAATATCTTCCTTTTACTCTGCAATTAGCTAAAAGTTGGTGTCTTCTAACTTTTTAAGCT
Organism: Panthera leo; assembly: GCF_018350215.1. Taxonomy (NCBI): domain Eukaryota; kingdom Metazoa; phylum Chordata; class Mammalia; order Carnivora; family Felidae; genus Panthera; species Panthera leo. The sequence continues at coordinate 185,819,302 of NC_056679.1, read as the reverse complement.
CCTTAACTATCACCTCTTCAAAGATGCCTTTCCTTAGCATTCCATCGAACTAGGTTTTCAACACCTATGCTGTTATCCATGGCATGAACCATAATTTGTAATTATACTTTTCTTTGCTCACTTGATTTATAGTGTTCTTTGTCACTAAAATGTAAGGTACATAAGCTCAGGGAACATGTTCATCTTATTTTTCAGCATATACTCAGTGCTTGTCATAGTAACTGATACATGGTAGGCAGGCAATAAATATTTGTGGGCAGAGCGAATGGATTACACCTGTGCCTCCTTTCCCTTATTGAGGTTGCTTTTCAGCAGTCACAAAATAAATTTTGTTTCAGTAGTGACTCAGTTACCCAACTTGCTGATAAGGTCACATGGTCTGTTTTACTGTACCTTTCTTCAGGTATCACCACTGTCCTGACAATGACCACCCTCAGCACTATTGCCCGGAAGTCACTCCCCAAGGTCTCCTATGTCACAGCAATGGATCTCTTTGTATCTGTTTGCTTCATCTTTGTCTTCTCTGCTTTGGTGGAGTATGGCACCCTGCATTATTTTGTCAGCAACCGGAAACCAAGCAAGGATAAAGACAAAAAGAAGAAAAACCCTGTATGTATCATTTCCCATTGGGATCATGGAGATTTTTATGTAGAAGCCCACCTGGTTTTGTTTTTGTTGGGTCTTAGTCTGTCTGCAGACTAAACCTCAGTGATTTGGGTTCCAAAATGAAAACAGAATGTATGAGTTTGGCTAGGACATAAGAATTCATTTTGGTCATTAGTTATTTGGGAGAGACCTGATTCATGAAGGAAGACTCCCACTCTTTTCATTTCATGGGAATTATAAATATTGCTGACACCTGCATTTATTTTCTATTGATTGTCACCTTTCTGCTCCTTACAATAACATTCTTAAGTTATTGTTATTTTAAAATAACATTTTCATTCAAGGCTTTCCACTAGGAAGCCATAATGTTCTTGAAACTTCAAAGATCACATTTTTGCAAGTAATTGTCTCTGTGCATGTTACCACCAGAGTACTACTATTGGTTTCAAACAAAAATGTATATCATTTTGTTTTTAAATGAAATGATACTCTATTGTTTGGGCAAGTTACTTAGCCTCTGAGTGTCTTTGTTTACTCATATACAAAATATGTATTTTTTTATAATAATTACCTCAAAGGGCTACTGTGGAAATGAAGGTAAAAAGCATTACATGGTACCTTACAAATGGAAGTCCTTACCTTTAATAGTTGATGATGATGATGGTTGATGTTGATGATTTATACACTAACCGACAAGGATTGATTTCAATGATTTGGAAAAAGGTAGGATGACTTCACCTTGCCATCAAACTTTAAATAAAAAGGCACAGATAAACAAGCCTAAAGCAATTATCTTTTAATATGGACATTGAAGAGAGCAAGTATACCCATTTATGCACCTGAATATGGCTGGCTGGCTCATAGGAAGCCCTGTGGAAGTTAAGGTCCATTCCCTTCTAAGTCAGGGGCAAAGGAAGTCACCCTAGCCTCCTCAGTTTATAGCCCTTCCTTGTCTGCTGTAAGGGCCATGAGGGCCTTGATAGTGGCTAGTTATCTGGCCCACCAACTTAGGGGGAACTAAATTATAATGAGGAAATATAGCTGATTCTAGGTTGTATCCTGATGGATCTCCAGGAAACCTGGTGAGATTCTACAAATGGCATATATTTACTTGAATGTAACAATTTGCAACAGGTAAAGAAAAAAATCATCATTATTCTTGGTAATTAAAACAGAAATGCTTATCCTTAATTTCCCAACTATTCACTATGCTTTATGCAGTCCTTTCCTTCCCTTTCTGTTTTGCTTGTCTTTGCATTTCTTCTAACCTTATTTTATTTTTGTTGTTGTACTTTTAAAATTATTATTTCTCCCCATTCTTCACTTTCCATTATTTTTCCCAAGAATAAAGTTCTATACCATTCAGCATTATTACCTTCCAGCATTAATAAGGATGTGAGGGTGTGCTTTTAAACAAGAGTCCTTCGGAAAAAGCCTTTATGCCCTAACAGCTATATGATTGCAGAGGAGATTAAAGAAACTGAAAAAAATTAAATTATCTGAGAATTTCATGGACTTCCCTATTTTAAGACAATCAAATGATTTATCAAAACAGGAAAGAGACCAAGCTGTGAAGGAAAAGCTGAAACCTTATTTTTCCATTTAATATGCTCTTTGGTTCATTCTATTAAGACTTACCTATTAAGGCTTCTTTGACAATAATTAGAAAATAAAAATCACAATACTTCTATGCAGGGAAGCCAGGCTATGGAAAGCTTCCTCACAAGTGGACAACACTGGCTTTTATAGTTAAGTAATTGTGGATTAATTTATTAAAATCCCCAAATTCCATTTTCCAACGTTAGGCATATACTTTATTCCAAGTTCAGAATTGTCCTTCTGTGTTTATAATTTCAGTTCATTTTACTTACTATGTTTTTAAAATGTATTTTTAATTTGTCTTATTTTGTCTTTTTCTTTTCTTTTTTCCTTCTTTTAATTAAAAAAAAAAATGCAATTCTCTTTTCTGTCTACAAACCTAAAGCTTCTTCGGATGTTTTCCTTCAAGGTATAATGTTTTTGGAATGAAAATTCACTGCATGCAACTGCTGAATTTAATTATTAACGCTTACATGGTGTTTCGACTTCTTTTGTTTTTTAGTGAGTAGACCTTTAAGCATTCTACTAAAGATAAGGGCTTTGAGATGAAGAAAGCTTTATAGATTTCCAGAGTTGAGTCATCAACCCTACACTAATTCACAGAAGTGTTGACCCTATATGAAGCTCAAAAGCTGCAAACTCTATGAGATGTCCTTAGAAAAGAGGGCCTCTTTAAACATCAAAACCAAAACTTATCCTCTCTTCCCAGATAAAAATAGGATCCAATTTCACTGACAGCACCTAACATATATACTATATATGTTCTTAAAATGTAACTCTGTAAATCTGAATTCAAAATAAGATTTGTTTTTTGTTAAGTAAATTTAATAATCTCCATTGGTCTGAACCCTACCTGTCAGTTTTATAAAAATAATACTCTGTGAAATACTTTAAGTTAAAATATCCATCCCTTTCCTCTAGAATAATCCAGGGGCCTTTTGGCTCTATCATGCAATACTGCAATGATATTTCTTTTCCCAGTTGAATTTTGATAATTTTCTCAGAGACACTGGGATTTGTGTTTATAATATCCAAAACAAACTCCTCCAAATTAAATTAATCATTGAGATTTATAGTTATTTCATAATTAATATGATAGCAAAGATCAAATTATCATTCAGTTTATTGACATTAGTTTCTTCTCAAATGCTAAAAAGGTGGTAGCATTTTTTTTTTCTGAATGTTGACTCACATATAGGTAAACATTGCTGATGTTCTAAAGCTTCTAGATGGTAAATGTTAGACAAAGCACTATATGTCTTTAAAACATAAGCCATACCATTTGTGGCCTATACTTAGGAAACTCCTCCATTTGTATATATTTTAACATTTTCTTTTAATAGCATTTAGTACATTATACTTTGCTCAGTGTAATGGGGTTTACCATTTGCCTATAGGTAAGCATGACACAAAATTTGAGTTCAAAATTAATGCATTTTATTTCTCTGTTCTACTCACATGCAACACCATTAAATGCCTTCATGTAACCAATCTCACATCTAATATTTACTAGACTAAGATTCCATGTAGTTGTTTGATTTAAATCTTTAAACTTTGAGTTCTTTTGGTGTTCAATCTTCTTGCTATAGCTATTAGCTTGATGGTATTATTTTCAGCTGCACTGCTTAAGCTCAAAATTTGAAATCTGCAAATGTGCTATCCTTCTAAGTTCAATTTTACCATTGTAGATCACGATGTCATAGCAATTTCCTGAGTACTCATTTTCAGATTCATCATTCACATTGGTGACATTGTGGAGACTTAATCTAGGATTTATCAAGTATATCTAATTCTTCTTCCCTACCCTTGTCTCAGGCTCCTACCATTGATATCCGCCCAAGATCAGCAACCATTCAAATGAACAATGCCACTCACCTTCAAGAGAGAGATGAAGAATATGGGTATGAGTGTCTCGATGGCAAGGACTGTGCCAGTTTTTTCTGCTGTTTTGAAGATTGCCGAACAGGAGCTTGGAGACATGGGAGGATACATATCCGTATCGCCAAAATGGACTCATATGCACGGATCTTCTTCCCCACTGCCTTCTGCTTGTTCAATCTGGTTTATTGGGTTTCCTACCTTTACCTGTGAAAGAGGTATGGGTTTTATTGATGTAGGTCTTATTCACTAAATCTCATGGAGAGGAGATATCCTTTCTAAAGTCCACTTAAATAATCCCCTGTGTGGTTTATGATAATTTGAATTTGTTTCTATGTTCTAACCTGCTAAATTGTATTAATGTCATATTGTTTGCGCCCAACTCTCCTGTGGTAAGTGTAATTTGAACTCTAATGTTTGCTGTGTTTCAAACCTGCAAGGCAGAGTGAAATTAGAGCAAGAACACTGAATTCAACAAGATACTTTCAGCTACAACAACTGAAATAGTGAAAGCCATGACTGTTTACAGTGGTGGTGTCCTTAATCAATTCAAAATACAATTAGATGCAAAATGTCCAAAACTGTACCCTATGTTCATTTGGGGATAGGTTGTGGTAAATTTGATCCCAGTAGAATATCTCCCTCATTTGAGAAAAATCACAAGTCACTTTAAATATAAGAACCTAGACTAGAAATCTATTACACCTCTATCCCAAGATAGGAAGAAATTTTCCTCCACATCACATGTACAATGATGTAAATATTTCAATAACGTAGAATGCTTCAAGTTTAATGCATGCATCTCTTTAGATCCAAAATAAATGGAATGAAGTTAACATCACAAAGCATTGTCTTTTATTCTGTGTCTTTGGGCAATAAAAGAATCATGAATGTAATGATAAGGGTTTGGGTTTGGAATTGGAGGGAGGAATTTTCTCTACCTTCTCCCTCACGCATGAAGATTCAAACAGCTTTTTTTTTTTTTTTTCTTTTCCTTGTAGGACATATTAGAACACTTTAAGTAAAATATAGACTGAATAATTGACATTTGCCACTTCTAAATATGCCCAATTTCATAGAGTATAAAGTAATTGTATGTGCTTGCCGCTATTTTTTCTTCCTTTTAGGTTGATAGATTATAACAGAATTTATTCTCCATCTCAAGATCTGCTTCTAGTGATTGTGAGTGCCTTGTGGGCAGAATCCTTGTCATTTCCTCTTTGGGTCCTCAGCACCTTATATAGTGCCTGGCACATAGTTGGTGCTCAACAGATAGGGTTTGAAGTAAATTGGCTTCATATGCTTCTGTGAATCTCTCTGAGCTGGCCTGGAACCAGTGACTCAACTTTTGAACATAGGCATGGTCAAGTGATACTTGATCTTGTGAAAATGAACAAAAGGATCCAAAGAACTTTGCCTAAAATAAATTTTTGATAATGAACAATAATAGCCAAAGTCCATACTCCTTTTAAAATAATACTTAAGTCATATGTTTATGCAAAAAAAAAAAAAAATGAGTCTACTAGGGCATAATTAGAGTTTGTATATTTTTTTTCCAGGTTTGGGGATGAGTTAGCTTTGACCCATCCACAATTCCACTTGAAGACATAGGACAGGCAAGAGCAGGATTCATACCTGACTAGTGTTCAGAATGTTGTTTTCTATGGTCTGTAAAAAAAAAAAAAAATGCACTGAAAATTAACTTCTAAAAATAAAACAAGAAATGAATGACTTACATGGAGGTTGAACCTATGACTGTGGCTTCTTTCAACTAAATGATAATCACATGAAGTGGTTGTCCCAGACTTCAAACATGATGAGTTGAGCTCCACCTTTAAGTATTCATCCTGAATCCCCTTTTTTCTAAAATAACACCCTTTGTCAGTTCTTCTTTATAGCAACCATTTTTTAAAGTCAGAATTCAATCATAGCCAGTATAACTTGATAGATAATCTAAAAAGAGTAGAAAAGAAAGAGTGGCTTTGTTATAAAGCTATGTGAAGTCCTCATTGAGTCATCTGGATGAATCTTGAAACACATTTAGCTGCCAATTTTACAAATCTTTAATATATCACTACTCTCATATATAACCTCAAAGACATATAAATAGAATTAATTATTTTCATGTTTTGAATTGTTAACAATTTAATGTTGACTCTTTAGGAGAGTTGTCGGCAAATTTTCAATGGTGAGAAACACATTATTGTCAACTTGAAATGTATTCTGTAATGGGGACACGCAAAAAAAAAAAAAGCTAGCTTTCCAATGTATGCATAGTACTGGCAGTATGAATATATGTTATATATAATCTTAATTATTAGCTGCTCCTCATCTGTGTATTTCAAAACCTTTTCACAAAGGGAATTGCCTAATATGTGGACTTTTCCAATAAAAATGCTGCATTCTAATTGATGGTGGCATGTCAGTGGTCTGGTTGGACTTGTTTGTCGTGACTTCTCTCCAGTAGCATTCCCCAATGCCGCTTTCCTTTTATGTGAGCTTTATTTGTGAGCAGTGTGATCATATTATGCATGGTGATGCTCCTCACTTCGAAGAAATTAAGAGATATATTTGAGGTGTGAAATGGAAATGGAAGGAAGTAATAACATCAAGTAAGTAAAGCTCAAGCCTTCTGTACCTCCAAACTTGCGGTGTGGTTAAGAATACGGACACTGGTGTCAAACATAATTGGGATCCCGACTCTACCATTTGCCTGTTGTTAGACAGTTATTAATTCATCCTTTATAATCCTCCATTTTATCAGCTAAAAGGTATAATAATGCCACCTCATGTAGTGACACTCAACAAATGATCAAAATGTCTTCTTTCACTTCCAGGGCCTCCGATATTCTGCCACCATGATCCTCCCACCTCCATCATATAAGCTGTCTTTAAAAATATCCAACAATACTCACATATGTCTTAATGTGACTCTGCAGCATGAGGTTTCATTTTTAAAGAGTATTTGTATTGCAAACATTCCTTTAAACTATAAAAATCTGAGAGTCTCTTATTGAAGAAATCTTACAGATTACTTTTAAGGCCAAAGAACCTTTCCCTGTACCCCCAAACTTAAAAACATAGGGAGATATGCTCCAGAGACAGTGTCATATTTTATTGAAGTCCTCTGAAATTCTCAAAAGAAAGTAGCATAATCCTTTACAAGCACAGCTGCCCTAACCTTCCTCTGCCTGCATCCAATTTAGACATCTTTCTCACCTTCTAGACATGTTTAAAAAACAATTTCACTTAGGTCTTGTTTTCTGTCTAACTCAATGCCTTTATATTTAGCTGAGTGCGTATTCATTGTATGGCCTTCAGCCCCCTTTTTAAGTCTCATATTATTCTGACTAGTAGCAACAATTTTTGTCTGTGATGAAGGTCAAATTAAATTAACAAAATGATGCGGTCTTTGGGGATTGTGTCAAAAATTGCTGTCTGTATGCTTTGTCACTATGAATTTTTGTCAAATGTGTAGGAGAAAGGATGACCTAGACCAAAAGCTCTGCTATGTTTTTTAGTGCTGGTTGAATTGCCAAAGGTCACACAGCCAGTTAATGGCAAACCTGGGAGAGGCATCTGACCATTGCTCTTTCTACTGGGTCATAGAGCATTTCAGGATTTGGAAGTAAAATTCTATAATACTTTATCTTTCTGTTAATACTTGAGGATCCGCCAAACTTGAGGATGCCTTTCTTTGATCTTGACCTCGCTTTGAATATTTTATCGCAATGAGACAGAAGTTTTAGAATATGTAGTAAAAGAGATAATGTGATAAATTTTGCATTTCTTTTATTCTCTTTCTAATGTAATGATCAAACAATATTCGGTGTTACCTGCTGCTTTCAGAATGCTGTTTGAAAGAAGACATCTCCAGTTATCTGAAAAATTCCAGACCCAGAGTTGGCCTTTGTCCCTTAGGGCTTGAGACAATAGACAACTAAAGATTTTCCTATGGCTCCTTGGTATAGGCTCATTATTTCTATTATATCAAGAAAGTGCTACAACTGCTTTATTGTTACCAGTTCTGACAGTAAAAATCATAGGCCAATTATAAATCCAGTTGTAACTTTCTTCTGCCATTTGGGATATAAACATTTTCCCTTTTTATTTTTAGAGCAAAATGGAAAAGCAGAGGCTGTTTCAGTTTACCTAGATTCAAATCCAGGCCCTCTCAAGACCTATTATTCCTGAATAGGGGATAATAATGGCTTATAACTAATAATTTTAGTGTAAGGAGTAACTGAGTTAATACCAAAGAAGGACTGCATGTTAATAATTTTCCTCAGCACAGAAAAGAAAGGGCATGATATCTTAGTCTATGTTGCTTAAGAATATGGATTATCATTTATGAAATTAATTACTACATATTCCCACTTTGTTGGAATAATAAACATAGATAATAAACAATACATATCTTTACTGACATGCAATACTTGGGAAATTCATGTATATAAAGAATAGAGCCAAGTACTAATAATTACTCCCAAGTGGAACAGTGTATCATTTTAATTACCATAGATGATACATATAAAGACACAAGTGTAGCTATCTTTTAAAAAGTAAAAAAGATTTCCCTTAAAAACATGGAAATGTGTAATGGGATTGCTAAATAAACTTAAGTGACATTATCAACAAAGGTGTAGTTCCATCTTAATATAGTACATTTTTATAAGTCAATAAATTATTTTGTAGCTAATTTATAAAACCCTTAAAGAAATCAACATGAGGACTCAATCATAACTGAGGACTCTTGCCATTTAAAGAAAAACAAAATGTCACTGGGCCTGGGATAGAGAATTCAAGTCACATCTGGGGATGTTCCTAACTATTCTTATCTTGGGAGACTCAGTCTCATATGTAAATGAAGGTAATTGGTCTCTTCTGACTGATGTTAATTCTATCACACCTCTGCTAATGTTACTGATATCATCTAACATTCAGACCCTCCTAAACTCTGTCATATCTTCCACACAGTTGTCTTGACTCATTTGTCCTATTTCCTCCTTGAGTCTTTTCCAAAACAGTGACACATTGCTGGAATGCCTTTCTCTGTTCACTTTCTGAAGAGTTGCTAATTAAAGATTCTACCTAGTCCATGGAGACTTTCCAGTCTGACTAAAGTATGATAGGCTATTTTCTTTTATTTCTTTCAGTATTTGATGGGATTTTTGAGTAGCCTTATCCTAATGTTTACCTCAGCTAAGTACTTATATTTATTTAATCCTCTTAGTAAACAAATTTTAAATGAACAATTCTGTAACAAGAATCTGATATAAATAATTCAGCAAAATTTGCATCTTAAACCAGGTTGTTTATCTTCTATCTCCCTGCTCTATGAGTTTGCCTCTTATTTTTTTCTGTCACTTGTATTTTTTATTGGTCTGAAAATAAGTCCCTCATCAAAGAAGTTTTGATTAAGCATCTGTAAAATCAACTTAATATAAAGCTTTCAGTAAACACATATCAAGAGCCTCACATAGGGCACTGTAAGTATAGGAAGAAATAAATTTTAAGGCATTCTCTGCTTCAAAATGCCCTTAATATGATAGAGAAGTCAGATAAGAATATAAGTAACTAAAATGGAGCTGCACTAAATAGTTGTAGGTAGAGGAAATTACTATTCTAACTGGGTGAAACTAGAAAAGATTTTCTCTGTAATACAAAGCATTCCACCATATGTAAGGAAGGCTCATTACTGCTTTAGAACTTTCTCTCTGAACACTAATGAAAGCCTTGTAGAAGTTTTGAAAAAATATGAAAAACTAAAAAAAAAAAAAAAAAATTATCCTAATCCACTAGCAAGAGTTAACCACTAAAATCATCATTTATTTTTTTCCTTTATATAGTGAGACACTAGCTAGCTAGCTAGTTAACTATATAATAGAGGTATAAACATGGATACAAACAGAAGGATAGGTATAGATATAGATCTGTTTTGTAGCCTGATTTTTTCACACAGTTATGCATGTATTTATGTACATATATAACAAACAGTTTCTGGTATTCTATTTTTATATCAGATAGCAATACCATAATTTATTTAGCCAGTCCGTATTCTGAAAATTTATGTTATTTCTTAACATAATTTCTGAAAATTTTATTGTTATACACAATGATACAATGAATATCTATATTTATCTCAGGCACTGAGATATAGGCATTTAACAGCGTCTTAGCAGAAATCAAGATGGCACACTCAAAGGGGATAAATGAAAAATTAATGAAATTATTCACAAAGGTCCACCAGTAAAAGGATGATGTAGTATCATGGGAAAGCCATTATCATCTGAGTTTCCTATTGCCATTACATCAAATTACCACAAATTTAGTTATCTAGAACAGCACAAATTCATGATCATACCTCAAAGTTTGTAGTCTCGCTGGCTAACCTAAAGGTGTTCTCTGGGCCAAGTTCCTTTCGGAGGCGCTAAGAGAGAACTGGTTCTTTGCTTTTTTCAGGTTCTAAAGGCTTCCTGCATTTCTTGGCTGATGGCCCTTTTCCATCTTCAAAGCCAGCAATTATATCAGTCCAATTTCTGATTCCTTCATCATAACTCTAGCTCCAACCTCCTGCTTCCCACGTATAAAGGCGATTGTGATTACACTGGGCCCACCTACATAATCCAGGATAACCCACTCATCTCCATACTCTAAGCTTAATCACATCTTCAAAGTCCTTTTTAATAAGTAAGGCCTCATATTCACAAATTTCAGGGATTAGAACATCAACATGTTGGGGACACCATTATTCTGCCTACCACACCACTCTAAGTCCTGAAAGTACAAGAGGAAGGAGCAGTATTGGAACCTAGAAAAACCATAGAACAGAAGCTACCAACAGGAGCTGTGGCTTTAGATAGATGATATAGCTACTGCCAAACAGTGGCCAGGCAGGGAGGGAGGGTGAGAACAAGTACCCAGAATTCTCTCCTCTCCTACCTAAAGCATCTCATTGGTCAAACCAAATGGAAACTAGAGAGCATGGAAAACCAGCTAGTGTGGACTAGAGAGATTAGCCTCGTGGGGTATACCTCATGGTGAGAAAGCCTGGAGAACAGGTCTAGAGAAATTGATAGAAATTACCCAATAAATCTCTCCAAAAATTAGTACATGTGGTGCATGACAAAGCCTCTTTATTTGCACAACAGTCATCATAACTCTGATTATGAAGGTTAAATTTAGGGGGTGCTTGGGTGGCTCAGTGGCTCAGTCGGTTAAGCATTCAACTTTGGCTCAGGTCATGATCTCATGGTTGGTAAGTTCAAGCCCTGTGTTGGGATCTGTGCTGACAGCTCAGAGCCTGGAGCCTGCTTCAGATTCTGTGTCTCCCTCTCTCTCTGCCCCTTCCCCCACTCATACACTGTCTCTCTCTCTCTCAAAAATAAATAAACATTTAAAAAATTTAAAGGTTAAATATAGGTCTTTTCAGTTGATGCCTAGTCTATGAAAAAAGTAGTCTTTAAAAGGAATTTTATTGGAGTACTAAAAACTGATATATTTTATACCGTGTATTCTGTTCAACATGAACAACTTTCCAATTGGCTTTATAACAGGTAAATGCCTTCAGGAAACTGCTTTTGGAGAGTTAATATAGGCTAATAGCCATGGCCCTCAGGTGAGCCCCATGCAAGGGTGCCAAGTCAGTGATTTATAGGGCAAAGCAGGCTGGAGCTACTTTAACAAAGCGTGGACCATCTGAGCCAATATTTCGCATCTGCTCTCACTCAGTTTAAAGAGAGATGTGGTTTCTGAGTTAAGGGGTCCCCAAGGGTATAATTCTATAATGGGTTGAAGCTAAAAATAGCAAAGCCAGAGTCCTATTTCTGTAAATAAAATGACTATAGGGACAACAGAGACTATTAGCACAACTTAACCTAAAGAGACTATGGATAAAACCATATGGAGAACGGATCAACCCATAGACCCTCTGAACCCAACATCCAACAGGGTATAAAACTATGACTTCCTTACTGAACAGGGCCCTGACTTCCTTGAAAGTCAGGAAGAACCAAGTCCTCATGAAGACCAGATGTGAACCCTGCTGAACAGAAGAGTAGTCCAATTATATTTGGTACCGAAATTTGAGTTCCTTTCCTTCTTTAAGCTTCTACTGACTCTGTCTCTCCCCTTTTACTCATTATTTTTTTCCCAAAATACTTGATGCCTTTGTAAAGTAAGGAAGTAAGGATTCAACTGAGTAAGTGTGTTGAGTACTTACCATATGTCAAGCACTACACTGTGTTTTGGAAGTAACAACTATTGGCACAGGCTTTGTCCTTACAGAGTTTACACTGTATTGCCCAAAATTTTTTATTAAACTTGAAATTCAACAGGTGGTGTTAATTATTAGTGTAAAACGGAAAGATCTAATCACAAAATCCTTACCTCTTCCCAAATCATATACATATATATGGAGGATGCCTTATGCTGGTTTTCTTTCATTAATTTTCATATATAGTTGACCCTTGACAATTCAGGGGTTGGGTACTGACCTGTGCAGATGAAAATCAGCATATATCTTTTAACTCCCTCAAAATTTAACTACTAATTGCCTACTAATGTTGACTGAAGCCTTACTGATAACATAAGCAGCTGATTAACATATTTTGTATGTTATATGTATTATATATTGTATTCTTAGTATGAAGTAAGCTACAAAAAAGAAAATTTTATTTAACAAATCATAAGAGAAAATACATTTGCAGTACTTTCCTGTATTTATCAAAAAAATCTGCATATAAGTGAATGCAAACAGTACAAACTCATGTTATTCAAGTTTCAACTGTATTTATGTATTTTCTATCTATATTTATTTATATTTGTAAGATATAAATAGAAAAGGAGACTAGAAGGTGGTGGATTATTGGGTTTCCCTAGGAGAATATATTTTTTATTAAAAAAGCCCCACTAGAATATAATTATTCAAGGCACTTGTCAACAACATTAAGAAAGACTATTCAAGAGAGACTACTGCAAGGAGGATTCTGCAGTAGGAGGAAGAGGTTGGGCTCAACCACAAGTTGAATACAAGGACAAGTGGGGATTTATGGTCAAGGAGTACAGTAGGGGTCACTGGATGGAAAATTACTAAAAGGAAACATCAAGGCTTAGAGGGATATGTGCTAGACTGACTCAAAAGGATTCTTGGTGAAACTGGGCAATGCAAGGATGAATACACAGTCCAAAAGTTGAGCCTACTTGAGATAAAGGGCTCAGAGAAGCTGGCTACGGTTTGCTCAAGGAGACAATCTTTGTTAGTACCTAACAGTAATGAAACAGTGTTTCTTTCAAAATTGTCCTTTTTGGCATATATATGCAGTTACATAGCTGACATGCATTTCTTTTGAACGTATATTGGTTTTTAGGCACAGTGACATTACCCAAGGACTGAACACTACAGAATCTTAAAGTACTCTGAAAAGTGTTTTATATTTAACTGTTGACCTCCTGTGCTCACTTTGGCAGCACATATGCTAAAATTGGAACAATACAGAGAAGATTAGCATGGCCCTTGCACAAGGATGACACACAAATTTGTGAAGCATTTCATATTTTTATGATCTCACTCATATGTGGAATTTAAGAAACCAAACAAACATCCTGGGGAAGAAATGAGAATGGCAGATCAAGAAACAGACCCTTAACTATAAAGAACAAACTGATAGTTATCAGAGGGGAGGTGGGGGGGGGGCGGGGATGGGTTAAATAGGTGATGGGGATTAAGAAGTGTACTTGTGATGAACACCAGGTGTTGTAAGCATTGAATCACTAAATTTTAATTTTTTTAATAAATGTTTTATTTATTCTTGAGAGAGAGAGAGAGAGAGAGAGAGAGAGAGAATGAGTGAGGGAGGGGCAGAGAGACAGGGAGACACAGAATCCGAAGCAGGCTCCAGGCTCTGAGCTGTCAGCACAGAGCCCAATGCAGGGCTCGAACCCACAAGTTGTGAGATCATGACCTGGCAGAAGTTGGAAGCCCAACCAACTGAGCCACTCAGGTGCCCCAGAATCACTAAATTTTATACCTGAAACTAGTATTACACTATATGTAAACTAACTAGAATTTAAATAAAAACTAAAATCTAAACTAAACTAAAATATATAATTGCTCACCTCCCTAGTTTGTCAGTGGGGAATTGGTAACATTTATTAAAGTAAAAAAAATTCCTGGGATGCCTGGGTGGCTCAGTCACCTGGGTGTCCGACCGGCTCAGGTCATGATTTCACAGCTCATGAGTTCAACCCCCGCGTTGGGCTCTGTGCTGACAGCTTGGAGCCTGGAGCCTGCTTCAGATTCTGTGTCTCCCTCTCTCTCTGCCCCTTCCCTGCTTACACTCTGTGTGTGTCTCTCTCTCAAAAATAAATAAACATTTTTAAAAAATTTTAAAAACTAAAGTAAAAATATTCCTGCTACTACCATGAAAGCTAGGGCTTTCAAGCTTTTATTGAGCTATGGTAGAAAATGATTTTACATTACAAACTAATACACCTGCACCACGTACAATATAGTGGCCAAAAAAAAAAAAAGTACTGAATTTGAAATTTAGTAGGTAAAAACCATTAATGCAGAAGTGAAGATCTGATCACAAAATCCTTACCCTTCTCCAAACTTGTAAAATGTATACATGATGTGGCCTTTCCTGTAAAGCTATAAGCATCCTAAAAGTGGGGGCCACAGTTTTTACCTCTGAATCTTTATTAAAATATAGAAAATCCTTATCCATAATAGGCAATAGAGAAATAAAGGAGAATTTTCAAAATAAAGGCTGTGAAATGAATGCCACTCACTATGATTTGTGAAATTGTCACTTAGAATATTCACAATGTATGTATATTTTTATTTTTGAAACAGATTAATCAGAGTACTATTTTTAATAGCTTAATTATTGAAACCACTCAAATGCCTATCAACTGCAGAATGGATAAAAAAAAGCTGTAGAATATTATCACAATAGCATATTCTACACTACAGAATTTACAAGAATCAGACAAACTACAAGTAACAACATGAATGAATCCACATCTATAAGACAGAGCAAAATGCCAAACTCAAAAGAGGATATCTATAAGTTCCACTTATATAAAATTCAATAAGAAAAAACTAATCTATAGTGATGGAGTAAGGAGAATTCTTATGGGAACAGGTAGAGGAGAAGATTCCTGAGCACAAGAGAGGCTTCTGAGAACTGGTAATAGTTTCTTGACCTGCACTCTGGGTACATGGATAGGTCATTTTGTGAAAATTATTGATGTGTCCTTTTCAGTATATCTGTTTATTTTTTAAAAACTCAAAAATACTAAAAGGGATACAATTACATACATATTTTTTTTCTGTATTCATTTATATCTATCCATAAACACAATCAATCTACCATAAAAATGAAATAGACCTGTTGGCTGTTAAGCATGGGCACAATATAAAGAATCTTGATAGAAAATCAAATCAGGGATGCCTGCGTGACTTAGTCGGTTGGTTAAGCATCTGACTCTTAATTTAGGCTCAGGTCATGATCTCACGGTTTGTGGGTTCAAGCCCCACATTGAGCTCTGCTCTGACAGTGCAGAGCCTACTTGGGATTCTCTCTCTCCCTCTCTCTACCTCTCTCCCATTTGCATGCTCTGTCACTCTCTCTCTCAAAATAAATAAACTAAAAAACAAAGAGTAATAAAAATAAAGTGAAAGAAAAAGAAAATCAAATCAATTTTATTCTGACTCTGTTTTTGAAACTAACCAGTACTGTGACCTAAAGATAAAAATAACAGACTCAGAATTTCCTCATGAGAAATTTGGACTACATTAATTCCAGGTTTACCGTTTATATATTATATTTTATGAGTAGAATTTCATATAAACATCCTAAATACTAATACTTCTTTTGAAAAAGAATGAAGGACATGGATGTAGTTTCTTGACTATCAGCAGATCCAGTGTTAAGTTTATTTAGGTTTATACTGGTTCACTTTACAAAATCCATTTTGTAGGTTAGTCAGAAGTTTTAACTATGTAATCATAAGCAGAAAACATTAAAATAATATATTAATAGTTGGAAAATATTCTGCATGATGTATGAACAGAATAATCCAGTTGTTGTGTAAAATATACCTACAATGTATATCTCACCCATAGAATAGCCTTCATTTCTTAATTTAAGAGAATCATGAGCCCTCATCAAATTAATTTTTTTAATTGAAAAAAAATTTTTAAAAATTAACACACAGAGGGTGGAGGGACAGAGAGAGAGATACACACACAGAATCTGAAGCAGTCTCCAGGTCCAAGCTATCAGCACAGAGCCTGATGTGGGGCTTGAGCTCACAAACCATGAGATCATGACCTGAGTTCAAGTCATACCCTTAACTGAGCAATCCAGGTGCCCCTAAATTTTTTTAATTGGGGTGAAATACATATGATCTTTCCACATCAACCATTTTATTTTCTTATTTTAAGTAATCTCTACCCCCAATGTGGGCTCAAACTCATGACCCTAAGATCAAGAATAGCATACAGACTGAGCCAGTGAGGTGCCACCAAATGAGGAAATTCTAAAAGCTATTCCCCTGATGTGTGCTATATACATTTGTCAAGAATTAGTTACATAAAAATTAACTGCCTTTGTGACACGTGACCTGAAATCACTGTTTTCTCTACTCAGTTTTAGTACTGAGTTGAGTTGTGGGTCCATCTCCCCTGACTGGAGTCACATGCCCTCCAGCTGTGCCTAGCTCTCAACTGCTTTGAAAGCCAGCTCCCAAAAAGAGTCATCCAATAAGAATAAAGTCTTTTGCCGCCCATATGAGAAGGCACTACAAAAATCATTCCCATTAAAAGCAAATCATGACCTGTAATTTCTCTGGAATCCTAACTCTTGGCCCCCAAAATAAATTTTTAGTATGTACCCTAGCATATTTTAAGTCAGGAAATCATAAAGATAACTTCCAAATTTGGTAGAAAGCTAGCATATGTACTAAAAAATGTATGGATATAAAAAAATGCTAATAATATTTATACTGTCTGGAACATTAGGGATTATTGGTGCTTTTTAAAAAAAATCACTCTCTGAGTTTTCTAAAATCCTTATCTGTGCACACGATTTAATAATCAGGAAAAGGATATATTACTGAACTAGAAAATTGCCATGATAAAAATTTGGATTTTTAAAATACATTATATGTAGTCAGTATAAGAGAGAGCTTTCTTAGACAACAAGGAATTCTACCTAAAAAAAAAAAAAAAAAAAATCACTACCAACAAAGCAGATGACCGTGGTACATACACAATTATCCAAAACAAACAAAAAGGTTTTTTAAATGCTAAGTGTTCTAAAAACCAGAAATAGAGCGCATCCACTTTCCATTGTTGTTTAAACACATTCCCACAGTCCTTTCCTCAAAGCCCTTCCTGTTTCAGATGGTATTTCAGAAAGCTATTTGAAGACTCAGCTTCTTCCACACCCACACCTCCCTTTAAATTCCATTTTTTTTAATACAGAAAATGCTCATGGGAGGCACCAGAATAATAGCTCTGGAGATTGGAGCTCTCTTTATAGTTCTATCATTAGTGGAGTCAGGTGGGAGCAGTCAGTCTATGTTCTACCATCCCACAGTGTGGTTTTAAATATTTCTGAAGTGACAGGGCCCCAAAATTGGGTCATGGTGGCCCTTGTCCAATTAGTCACCATCACTCTGCTCTGAGGCTGATGAAAGAACATTGCAACATTCCTCTTCCCTGATGTGGCCTGGGTATAGGTGATTAAATCATGTGCCCTGCATTGCATAGCACCCACACAGATAATAAAGTGACGTGTTTGAAGAGGATACAGTGGAAGGTACATACTGATTTTTTTAAAATATTATAGAATCTCCCAGCTTACAAGGACCTTACAGATCACTTACTTCATTCAGTAAGACCTTCATTCAATTATTCATTCAAAATATTTATTAAGCATTTACTAAGTGCTGGAATTAATGCTCCATGCTGAGGACAAAAAAATAAACAAATCACAGAAACTTGCTTCCTTCTTAAAAAGAAATATCTATATATCTATATAAATATATCTATATCTATCTAGAGAGAGAGAGAGAAAGAGAGAGAGAGAGACTTACTTAATAAATATTTTTGAGCACTCTCTATGTGCCAGACACTGGGAGACATCAAGTCTAGTATAGTAAACAAGGCTGTAGCAAATGTTACATGCATGAAGATGAATGAATGAATGAATGAATGAATGAATATGGAGACCCATATTCATCACCAACATCCAGTGTTTACTGGACCTACTTTCAAATGCCAGCTCCTAAATTTCTTCGACTGAAGGCTTTTGGATCACTGGAATTAATTTTGTTGTCTACACAGGACACTAAAAGCGTCAGGGAGTTACTACCTGCTCCTCTACTCACCTGCCCTCTTCCCTTAGCTGCCTTCAACTAGTAACTGGTGGGAGCTGGTGGTTACGGTGATTAACTACTCAGGTTTGGCTGGGATTGAGGGGTTAATCAGTGCTACAACTGTAACCTTCAGTGCAACCAGGATGATATGTGAATACACAAACTTTCTCCTAGGATGGAGTAACTCTGAAGCACAGGTTTTACATTGGCTCCCAGAGTACCTCAGCATATTAAGCTCCATTAACCTAAGCTCCCGAGCTCTTCATTGACTAGTTTCCCTTCCCTGTCTCACTTCTTTACTCTGCCTCCAGTGTTTTCTGAGATCACCCTCCAAATTATTTGCACTTGAATCCTTCCCTCAGGCTCTGCTTCTGAGGAAAACTAATGTCATGATGCCCACCATTGAAGGGATATAAAGTGCACAGACACAGGTAAGAAAATGAGTTATGATAATACAGTGTGATAAATTCTACAGTAAAAAAACAACTATGCTGGGAGAACACAGGAGGATCTCGGCAGGAGAGAGAAGACTTACAAGAGGAAGCTCCATCAAAGCTGAATTGTGAAGGACCCATTGAATGGGGGAGGAAGGATACTTTTTAGGCAGAAGAAAAAAATCTTTTAAAATCTTAGAACTGAAACAGAGCACAGCATGCTCAAGGATCTACAAATAGTGTCCAATGGCTGGAGCTTAAAATGAAGTGAGTACTTTAGGTAGAGGAAGCCATAGATTTAAGGAGATGCTAGGTCACAAATGACCTTGTATGCCATGGTAACGAGTTTATCCGGAGGGCAGTGGAATGGCATTGACAGACTTTAAGTAGGCAAGGAAGTGACATGATCAGATTTGACTTTAGAAAATCACTCAGACTACCTTGTGAAAAATGGATTGGAAGGGTCATGACCTGAAGCACAGACACCAGTTAGGAAGCTGCTGCATTGATTCAGGGGAGGATTAATTATGTTTCCAACAGTGGGGATAGATAGAAAGCCCTGTCTTTTTAAGGTATTAGAAAAGTAGAAGTTATAAGATTTGTGATTTATTAGGTATGATCTGTAAGCCAAAAAGTCCAGTTTCTTGCTTGTGTGAATTGAAGGAGAAGTGGAAAATCATTGTGATAGTGAATTAAATGGAAGATTTCAGTTTAGGACCTACTGGATTTGAGTTTTGGTGGAGAATATTTATCCTCAGAAGAGGTATAAGAAATGGTGAGTGGTGTGGTATTAGAATTTAAACACTATTTCTGGATTGTAGGATTCTAGTTACATGTGTTGAGTAATTTATTAAATATCTCTAAGCCTCAGTTTATTCTCCTTTAAATGGGGACATTATTTGAACCTCTACATAAGGCTGAGATAATTCATGAAATGGGTTTAATGGAGAGCCTGATTCACAGTTATTGCTCAATTATTATGATTCTTGTACTTTAATAATAGTATTATCCAGGTTCTGATATGTAGTAGATAGTTGGATACTTAGACCGGAACCAAAGAGACAGATAAAGACTCGAAATATAGCCTAAATTATTAGAAAACAGTAAATGAGGGGCTCCTGGGTGGCTCAGTCGGCTAAGCGTCCGACTTCAGCTCAGGTCATGATCTCTCAGTTCATGGGTTCGAGCCCCGCAACAGGCTCTGTGCTGACAGCTCAGAGCCTGGAGCCTTCTTCAGATTCTGTGTCTCCCTCTCTTTCTGCCCCTCCCCCACTCACATTGTCTCTCAAAAATGAATAAACATTTAAAAAAAAAAACAAAAAACAAAAAACAGTATACCAAGATCAGAGACTGGATAGGATTACTAAGGGAAATGTTTAGAATTAAAAAAAAAAGTGAATATAAGTATAGGAAAACAAAGGAAAATCCCATAAAAAGGCTCAGAAGGACCTAGCAAGAAGAGTGTGGTGTCACAGAACCCCACCTCCTCTAAAAGAGAGTGCAATGCAAGGAGACGTTAATGAACAGATCAAGTTCTGCACAAAGTTTAACTAAGACCAAGATTGGGAAGTTTCCATTGAATTTAGTAGCAAAGAAATCAATGGTGATTTTATCTACAACAATTTTAGCTGAGTGGAGGTGGCAGAAGTCAGACTGTAGTTGTCTAAAGCACAAATAGAAGGTGAAAGAATGGAGACAGCAACTGCAGACAACTCCTTTAATACACTTGGTTGTGAATGGAAGGAGAGAGATAAGAAAATAGTTCCAGGGGATTTAAAAGAGGTGAAGGGAAATTTTTATCTTTTGAATATAGGAGATGATTTTACATGTTTAAATACTGTTGGAAAGGAGTCATAAGCAAAATGTTGAAGATAAAGAAAATAAATTGTGTCCCTAATGATCCAGAATCTTAAGGGGACTAAATGCAGTGGGATCGTGCTCATCGGTGAAGGAAAATCATCTTTAAGATCACGACTAACAGAGGAGCAAAAAATTGAGGCAGATGTGATGAGATGTGAAGATGGTCTGTCATGAAGACTATAATGTAACTGATGGACCATAAGGTCTAGGAAGGAGAGTGAAGAAAGTAAATACTCATGGAGATGGTTATAGTGAAAAGTCACAGAATACATCTAAATTATACAGATTACCAGACACCAATCCAGATCTGTAGAATCAGAATCTGAATATTGGGCCCAGGATTGTACTTTTAAAAACTTTCCAAGTAGGGGTGCCTGGGTGGTTCAGTCAGTTAAGCTTCTGACTTCGGCTCAGGTAGTGATCTCATGGTTCGTGAGTTCAAGCCCAGCATCAGGCTCTGAGCTGTCAGCCTGCTTCAGATTCTGGGTCTCCCTCTCTCTCTCTGCCCCACCCCTGCTTGTGCTCTGTCTCTCAAAAATGAATAAATGTTAAAAAAATTGTTTTAAAAACCTTCCAAGAATTTTTATAAAAAAAGTAGATTCAATTTATGAAGCATTTTGAGAAGCAGTGACTTAGTTCGCGTTAAAGAATAGGTTATATCCATATACATGTACATTCACACACACACACACACACACACACACACACACACACACATACTTATAATGCCTTAATAAAGGCATTAATTGTAAAGGCATTATAATTGTAATTATAAAGGCATTAATCTCGTTTATAAGGGCTCCATCCTCATGACTTAGTCACCTGTCAAACATCCCACCTACAATTACCATCATATTTGGGATTTGATTTCAACATATGAACTTTGGAGGGGCACAAACATCAGTGTACAGCAGTCAGTCATCTGCCTCTCAGCTAGAACTACCCCAAGGGTGAAGTTATTACAGAGAAAGCCCCATTTCTTGCTCTACCAGTAGCTTTGAGATGTCTAAATTGTTGTCAGTCTCTAATAAAGGCTCTGCTAGTTACTGGATATTTATTACATGATGTTAGATTGCAAATATGGAAGTTATACACCAGAGATCTTCGGTGTAGAAGTTAATGGACACCTTAGAATATTAATGAATAGATTTTAGGGATTCTATAAATCCTCTGAATTTAGGTGCATTTTTTTTCCAAGTCAAATTAATCAAAGAAGAACCTACATGCACTACCTATAGTCAAAGAACTGGCAGCTAGCTGTGTTAATCCTATTCTTATTCTTGATTTTCCTATCTACTAACATTTGTCTCCAAAGTGGCTCATCAATTTAGGCTCCCACCAGAAAGAATATGAGAGAATAATGTTTTTCTTATTCTTGATGATACATATCACTTTAAGACTTCTAATACTTTTTATAATCTTCTAGGTGTGAAATTGTGCTGCTTTGTTTTAAATTGCATTTTTCTTTGTGTTCATGGGGTTCAAAACCTCTCCTTATGTATGTGATCATTCAAATTTCTTTTGTGAATTGACTATGCATATCCTCTGTATATTGTTCTCCCTTTATCTCTTCTTTCATTCTTTTTTTTTCTTTTTCATTCTTATTCATTTGTAGGTGTTTATGCTGTGGTGAGCATATTTTGCCTTTGTTGTCAATGCACAGATGTTGTATTTACCTTCTCTCAGTCTACCCACTATTTAAGCTTTATGATTTCTAAAGCATAGAAAGTTTTTAATTCACAGAAGTGTTTATGTACTTTTCTTTCAAAAAGTCTTCCTTAAACAGTAGTTAAAAACTATATTTGTATATCTTATTATAATAGTTTTGTACTTTTATTTTTACATTAATTATTCTAGTTAAAACTTATTTTTATATGACTTAAAGTAGGACCTAAGTTATTTTATATGCTTAAACTTAATTAACCCAACAAAAATTGTTCGCTAATCAATCATTTGCCACATTAAAGTGCCTACTACTTCTGTCATAAAATAAATTTATCTATCTAGCTATCGAGCTAGCTGTCTAGCTACCTATATAATCTTTCCTGATTATTTGGACTGATTATTATAAGCATGGTACATCCAGGTAATATATTATCATGCAGAAGCTAAAACAATGATGTGGATTGAAGCTCATTGACATGAAAAAATCCGTAATATGTTGCTAAGTGTAAAAAGCAGAATATAAAATTACATAAACAGATATAGATACAGTCACCAAGTTGCATCTGGCATGTATATTCTATATGTAAAATATATATATATATATATATATATGTATATATATATATATACATATATATATATATATATACACACACACACACCATATACACAGATACATAATAGATGTAAAATTTAAAAATATAGAAGGGTTTACTAAAATCTTGAGAATGCTCATCTCAACACAACAGTCATCTTTGAGGTATGAAGAAGAAAGAGAAGAAGGGCAAATGAGAGAGAAGAAGAAAGAAAAGAGGGAGGGAGAATGGAAGGATTGACAGGAGGGTGCAAGGGAAGAGGAACGGTAAGAAGAAGAAGGCTTACTTTGTTCTTCCTACTGGTATGTATGGCTTTAATATTATACAACACAAACGATTTATTTGTACCACCAGAAAGAAAAGAACCATCTATATAATTAGATGTGTATATCTCAGTTTCCATAATCATACTCATGGCCATAACTATGTATTATCAAGCCAAAAAGGATGGGTCCCCCTATCTCATATATTAATAGAACACATGCTGATGCATTGACTGCATTAATTTTGGAGAATTGTACTGAAAGGCAGGGGAGATGTTATTTGACCTGGTGTGTTCAGAATGTCCTCATCGATGAGGCAACATCTGAGTAAAAACATGAACTGAGTGGGAGTGAGAGTCTTGAAATAAATCCATGGGAAGAGTATTTAAGGCAGAGGGAACAGAAAGATCACAGTCTCCAGTCTCCATCTGAGGTTACTCCAGGAGCAGTTTGGCTGGAGATAGTGTGCCAGGTGGGGAGGCAACCACTGGGTAGATGAGGAAGGAACTAGAATCCATTAGGACTTTGGATCTTAATTTTTTTTTTGATAGGTTTGGACAAGTGTGATGGGATGGGAAAGAAACTGGTAGGAAATTCAAAAGGTATAAAGTAAGGGACTAAAATATGTGAAAAAAAAAAAAACTCATAGAGGCAGGTGTTATGGAACCACCAATTTTTATTAGAAGCCTATAAAAAAGCCCAACAACTCAAAATAATCTACCTTCTATTTGCACTCCCATTTACTTCACTCTTGTGGTTATAAGGATTTCACCATTCTGTCACCTTTTGTTTCTCTACCTAAGATTTTTTGAGTTGACTGTTTTATTATCAATGACTACTTGTTAAATTTAGTGCATTTGTATCCTCCAACATAATAGATTCCTCTTTGAATAAACGCTGCCCAAACATTGGTAACTACAATATTCATTTTGTAAATAAGGAAAGGGGAGACACAGAGCAGGAAAATTAACAAGTCTAAGGTCACTCAGGAACTTAAACATTTTTGAGAGAGGGTCCCAAGCAAGTAGGAAGAATAATCCATCCTGTGACATGACTTTAAGCAGGAGTCTTAGTTCCTTTTCAGACCAAGAACTTCTCTCTTAATCCTGGGGCATGTTTTAATTCTAAACTCCTCAACCAAAATGATGGATAACCCTGGTCCTCATTCCCTTCTTGCTGCTTAGGTGTTGTTTACTCTTTATTTCTGTCACCTATAGATTTTCTTTTCCTTTTGTAATTCCAACTTTGCTTCCAAAATAATTTATGTTACCAGAATTTCAAGATGTTTATAGCTATGACTGTGCCAGAATCAGAAGTCAGTGGGTTTATACAATTGAGGAATAGTATTTTCTCCTATATGAAGGACGTAAAAAACTAGATTCATTTACAGTGTTACAACATTAAAATAAAATTGCAAGCAAGCATGTAAGTAGAACACAGGCTTTTTTAATTATGTTACAAAGACCAATTATCTTATTGTGTTAGTGTAACACTCTTATGGTATCCTTCTTCTCCCTTTATTTTTATAATAGATAATCTCATCAAAATTGTTGAGAATATCTGATTTTTCTCCTAGTATGTATATTATTTCTGCTGGTTTTGAGCTAATAGCCCCCAATTTTTTTATATCAGATCATCAGCCCATGTTTTCAGTTGAAAATATTATTTTAAGTTATTGTACTTTAATTTTGACATTAAGATCACAAAAGATAGAACTTTTAGTAATGTTTCTATGTAATTTCATGTTGAAAACTATTTTACAATCCTTCCCCTTCTAATATGTATATTAATATAATTTCTATTTTTTTTTTTTTTTTGTATTTGCTTTTTAACCAATAGTTCAACTGTCCATCACTATCTTAATCCATCTTCATTTTCAGGGATCAAATTTCTTTTTTTTTTTCAGTCTATTTATTTTGAGGGGGGGGGGAGGGTAGAGAGAGAGAGGGAAGGGCAGAGAGAGAACTAGGGAAAGAATCTCAAGCAGGCTCTGCACTGTCAGTGCATGGAGTCCAACATAGGGCTAGATCTCACAAACCATGAAATCATGATCTGGGCCAAAATCAAGAGGTGGACGCCTAAGCAACAGAGCCACCCACCTGCCCCTCAGGGATAAAATTTATAAACATTGAAATGCAAAAATTATAAGTGTGCCATCATATGACAAAGTATTTGCTTGTAATATAAACCAACATCAAAAGATGTAACATCATCACCCCTAGAGAGGTCCTTCACCTACCTGCCCAAGGAATTCTATCTGTCATCTCCCCAGAGACCATCACTTTTGTGACCTTTTCACAATAGCTGAGTTTCACCTGTACTAGAAGATTATATAAAAGGAAATACACCATGTGTATTATTTTATGTAAGGTTTCTTTCACTTGGGTAATATTTTTAGGATTCATCCATGATTATTGCACATATCAGTCATTCCTTTATATTTTAAGAGTAGTATCTTCTTGTATAAATATACCTAAATCTGTTTATCTATTCTTTGATGAAAAATTAATTTTTTTCTAGTTTAAGGCTACTACAAATAAAGCTGATGTGAACACTTTTTCAAATCACTTGTGGGCATATGTTTTCATACATCTTAGGTATATATCTACTAATGAAATTGCCAGGTCATAGGGTAGATATATATTTAATTTTATAAGAAACAATCACAACTTTCCCAAATATATTCTAATACTTAACAGTCCCATAAAAATGTATGAGCATTCTGGTTGTTCCATATACACGAAACATTTATTGTTATCATTTAATTTAATTTTAGTTATTCTAGTGAATGTATTCTTGTGGTTCTTTTGTTATCTTTCCAAAACTGTTTGAGTGGAATTGGAACTTCCAGGAAAATACGGCATGATTACTTTGGGATTTTGCATACCTCCTGCAAGAAAACACCTATGTCAGAGGACTATACTAGTTTGGAAATACAGCACCAAGAGCTAACTTTCTTGGAGAAAACTGTATTCATTTCAGCCCAAGTAATGCAACACCAGATGGTTTAGTCAAATTGATTGATTATATGTAATTTCATTGAGAAAAGCAATTTTAGAGAATAAAACTTCAAGGAAGCAAGGCACATTTTGATTCACCAGATTGCAATGTCCTTGTTTTTATTTATGTTTTTAATGCTTATTGATTGATTGATTGATTGATTGAGGTGGGGGGGAGAGGAAAGGAGGGAGGGAGAGAATGTGCACATGCAAGCAGGGAGGTTCAGATAGAGAGGGGGAGAGAATCCCAAGCAGCCTCTGTACTGTCACATGGAGCCCAACAGGGGACTCCATCCTAAAAACCATGAGATTGTGACCTGAGCCAAAACCAAGAGTCAGAGGCGTAACTTACTGAGCAACCCAGGTACCTCTTGAGTCTTTTTTTTTTTTTTTTTAACATTTATATAATCTTGAGAGACAGAGAGACACAGAGTGTGAGCAGAAGAGGGACAGAGAGAGAGGGAGACACAGAATCTGACCAGGCTCCAGGCTCTGAGCTCTCAGCACAGAGCCTGATGTGGGGCTCGAACTCATAAACCACGAGATCATGACCTGAGCTGAAGTTGGATGTTCAACAGACAAAGCCACGCAGGTGCCCCGCTTCTTGGCTTTTAATTTAACCATATATACAATAATTTTATATATCTCTGTTACAAATAACCCAGAGTATATTAACTAAATTAGATAAATAAATTAAAAATATTGTAATCCTTACCATATTTTTCCTGATTACCTGGTTGTTTTCCTAGCTTTTTAAAACCATAAAGCATGAAATATACAGTTGACCCTTAAACATCATGGGTTTGAACTGTGTGTATCCATTATATGCAGATTTTTTAAAATAAATACAGTAGAGTACTGTAAGTGTATTTTCTCCTTCTCATGACTTTCTCAATAACATTTTATTTTCTGTAGCATACTTTACTATAAGAATATAAAATATAATACATATAACAAAAATATGTGTTAACTGTTCACGTTATTTGTAAGGCTTTTTAGTCAATAGAAAGCAATTAGTAGTTTAAGTTTTGAGGGATTCGAAAGTTATAAATGCGTATTTTTTTCTACTGCACAGTATTATTGGAGGCAGTTGATTCAGTGCCCCTAACCATCCTGTTGTTCACAACATGTAGTTCACAAGGGTGAACTACATTGCCTGGCATTATAAACTATATAATAACAGGTTATCTACTAGGTAAAACTTATAAGGATTACCAAATTGCTTCTCATAAAATAAAAAGCCCACTTTTTAAATGGATTGCTGTGAATTTTTGTCTTATTTAAACTATCTTTCACCATTAATGCATGTACTGTTAGCACATGACTTCTAAAGAGATGACAGAATGGGAGAAGATATTTGCAAATGACATATATGATAATTTGGGTTAATATCCAAAATCTACAATGAACTTATCAAACTCAACACCCAGAAAAAGCAAATAATCCAGTTGAGAAATGGGCAAAAGACATGAAAGACACTTTTCCAAAGAAGACATCCAGATGGCTAACAGACACATGAAAGGATACTCAACATCGCTCATCATCAGGGAAATCCAAATCCAAACTACAATGAGTTATCACCTCAAACAAGTCAGAATGTCTAAAATTAACAATACAGGAAACAGCATGTTAGGATGTGGAGAAAGGGGAATGCTCTTGCAATGTTGGTGGGAATGCAAACTGGTGCAACCATTCTGGAGAATATAATAATTTATTATATTAATATAATATATTATTATATATTATTATACATTAAATTATTAATATATATATTATATAATATATGTCATCAAAAAGAATGAAATCGCACCACTTGCAACAATGTGGATGAAGCCAGAGAACATTATGCTAAGCAAAATAGCATAATAAGTCAGTCTGAGAAAGACAAACATAATATTATTTCACTTACATGTGGAATTTAAGAAACAAAACAGATGAACATATACAAAGGGGGAAAATGATGGTTAATAGAATGGAAGTGAGTGGTGCGCTGAGTAAAATAAGTGATGGGGATTAAGGAGTACACTTGTTATGATAAGCATTGGGTGTTAAAGGAAGCATTGCATCATTATATGGTATACCTGAAATTAATGGAACACTCTGTTAACTATACTGAAAATGAAATGAAATGAAATGAAATGAAATGAAATGAAAAAAAGGAGGCAAGAGGATTTAATTTTTTAGTTATGTAGAATGTGGTTATTTTTCCTTCATTTCATTCTAGTACTTTTCTTACCATGAGAGTTTTTCATGTAGACTCTTAATTAAATCAATGGAAAAACAGTAGAGTATAAACATAACATCCATTTAATGGAAGGTCAAAATCAACCACTAGAGTTTAAGTCTTCACAAATGATAAGTATGCAGAAATAATTTAGACACTTGCTTATTATTCTTTGCTTCTTTTCTGTGACATTAAAGTAGAACCAGCAATAGTCTGTAATTGCTGAGTTCTACTATGTACTGTTAATTTTTTCATGGTAATCTTTTTATAAGCATTTAATTTCCTTTGTTGACTTTTTGGAATTTACTTTTAGGAGAATATCATCTGAAAACCTAAAGATCTTGGGCGTGTCCTTGCCACTTTGCAGTAAGAAATGGGACTTTTAGTCAAGGCATTAATCTCTTCTGAATTCCTATTTCCCTTAATAACTTTTCAAAAACAATCATTGTCTTATAAAAGCAAACGTGCAAGATGTTCTGCTTATTTCACATAGATAGGATAGACCACTCCACCCCAGATTTGATTGGATGTTGAGACTGATAATGTTACACATGCACCAAGATGGCATGTAAAGGTTTATTACACATAATGAGACTTTCTGGGAAGAACAGGAGTAGGTTCCTAACTGGTCCAAAAATGAAACTAGAGAAAGATTGGCTTAAAGGTGGCTCGTTGGTAAGGCTGGGGAATGTTGGTTAAGATGCACAGCCCAGGTATTGTATGATTTGAACTCTGGCTCCAAAGGAGGGAGTAACCAAGCTTTATTGTAACATTTCCCAGATGTGGTGCAGAAAGAGAACGGGCTTAAAAGCCCTCAGCCATCACACATCAAAAATGGAATTAGACTCCTTACACAAAAAATACCCTATGCTTGGCAGAGCGTAAGGTACATAAGGAGTGCCATGATATTATTCTGAGTGCATGAGTGGGTATTAATTCTAAGGTTTAAAGGTCTGAAAATAGTAATTTAAAATGCCAGAGAAAAATAATATTTGCATGGGTGCTATCTCAGGATATGGATATTCAGGATCCCCTTCCTATCTCTTCCTGAGACCTTATACCCAGAGCACCCATATGCCAAATGAATGTGAAGGCTATGTAACTGGGCATAATTCTAAATCAAGAAGCTAATTTTTTTAATAGCTTTTGTTTTGTTTTTGTTTTTTTCACTTTGCCATGACTTGGCCAACATAGTCTTAATGGAACTTCAGCTTCTGTTGGGTACATTTTTATAGGCAGAATATGTGTTGTTATGCTATTATAATTCTTTTTTTTTATGTTTGTTTATTTTTGAGACAGAGAGAGACAGAGTGTGAAGGGGGTAGGAGCAGAGAGAGAGACACACACACAAAATCTGAAGCAGTCTCCAGGCTCCAAGCTGTCAGCACAGAGCCTGACACAGGGCTCGAACTCATAGACTGTGAGATCATGACCTGAGTCGAAGTTGATTGCTTAACCAACTGACCCACCCAGGAACCCCCAGCTATTATCATTCTTGTTGCTGAAACACAAATGGAAGCCTGACTCTTGTCCATGTCTTTGTTTAGAATCATACCTCTCTTACACAGAAGGGATTGTGGACATCCGTTCAACTCTCAAACACACTCAGGCACATGAAGAGGAAAAAAAATATCATTATTTATGGATCTTTATAACAGTAACCTTATAGAATTCAGTTGTGAAGAGAAACACATATTTACCTCATCTAACTTCCTCATTTGACAAATTAGAAAAATGGGATAGAATCTTATTCAAATTATTAAGTTACAGAAAGCAGGAAAACAGGAGAAATATTCCAACTCCACTGTTTATATAACCTTGGAGAATGTCAGTGTCAACCAAATCTAAAGATGTTTTCTTCTAGAGTTTGGGTAGATGCCCTGAGAGTGTTTCAGTAACATGAAAAGTTGATGACCAATTTCTCATTATTGTCATCATTATTCTCATTATATATTCCCAATTATTAAGAGCGCTCATACCTCATAGGATTGGTGTTAGAATTTAAAAATGTAATTTTCATGTTGTGCTTAGCACAGTGCTTGGAACTTGGTAAATATTCTGTTGCTGCTCCCAATATTTCCAATACTGATAACTACCATTACTTGCTCTAACATTATTAAGCACAGTTTGTTTTAAATTTAAGATAAAAATTACATTGGTACAATATTATTAACTAAACTACAGCCCTTACTAGAATTCCATCAGTTTGTTCAACAATGTACTTTTCTAGAACTGCTTTGGCCTGGAATTGACAGAGTTGCTTCTCAGAGCCAGAACTCATTATATAACTCTAACCCAATGCAAGGATTAGGACGTGAGGGGAGGACATGAATATTTTGTGGGAACAAATAACCTTTACTTATCATTTTCTTTAGACGGTTGAATGACCAAATAAAATTTGTCTCTTCAAAGATTCTAGGGACACATTTAGTCAGCCAGAGGACTCTGATTCTTAACAACCTGTGCAAAGTGGGTGTTGCCATACCTGGGGAGTCACTTATTTTTGCTCTCGCTGTCTATTGAGAGCCTCAACATAGACTGTGACTATTTGAAAAGGCTCATGGTCAAAGTCCATTTATATCATTTTTCCCTCATCAGTTCTCTAGCTCACTATGAGGCACAAGTCTGTGGTCCCACATCTCCTAAAAATACTCATGGAGTTACCTAATTTTCTATACGGAAAATTCATAGATGACCATTTCCCTGAAATGATCTCTTTATAATGACTTTGAATGAGATGCTTGACTACTCTGAGGCTCATTCGCCTCTTCTGCAAATAGAGATAATAATGCCTCAGAGGGTTAATGTAAGGATTATATGAAATAATATATATACAGCAAATAGAATGCTTGAGCCATAATACACATTTAAGAAATGAGAAATGCTAATACTATTACTGTGACAGTATTTCATGCAGCACCAATTAAGCAGATAATTCAGTAATGTTCTTCTCTGACCTTTAGTCTTTTTAAGGTTAGTGTGCTAGAAGATTCAGTTTATATAACATTATTAATATAACACTAAAATTGAATTTTAAAGTGTTTTATAAACTCCCCCAAAACTAACTGGATCAATGTAATCTTTTCCTCTGGGAAAATAGAATTCAAAGAGAAAATCAGAAAGTTCAGGATTCAATTCTCAGTGAGTATTCCATTTTAATACTACTTTCCATTGGCCTTTTCCCCCTCCTAACAATAAATTGTGTTTGTTTCTATAATGTGTCATCTCACACTATCTATAGAGAACTGGAAAACTGTGATATTTTTAATATAGGTTTTTTTGCTCCCCAGAAATTGGGCTAAAAGAAGGTGAGAATTTTATCAGAGTTGCCGACAGAGAAATGTTTGGTGATAAATCATCTATCTGAGCATGTACACTGGACATACAAGATATCTGAAACTGTCAAATTGAATGTGAGTATGATTAGAATAAAGTTGCTCCATGGCAGGGCCTTGCTTAAATAAAAATGACAAGTTCTGACAGAATTTCTGCCTAGTGTGGATGAATGACTGAGCAAGCAGCATTGAGATGGTTTCTGAAGCAGTCTTTTTGTCAAGAAAACAATATAAAGTTAAAGTTTCACTGCTCTATACTGTCTGAAGACAACACTTTGGAAATGAAAAGCATGACACTTTTCTAGAAGCCACACATTCTGCACACTCCAATGGCATGGTCCATCTCTCATCTCCTTTCACTTCTGGCTGGACCTGGGCTTTGATCAGTTCTAGGTAAAACAACACTGTGTTTTTCACAACTACAAGGGAAAGCTAAGATCAAAGGACAACTGCACTCTGGTCTTCAGGGTCTAGTCATTCTCTCCAACAATGCTTTTCCCAAGAGAGCAGTTTGCCTTCCCAGGAAAGTCATATACCTTCTTAGAGAAGAGGCAGCTGTACTGCCATTGTAGTGGCTCTTGATCCCAAATCTACTGAGAAACAAGCATATAACTTGAATAAGCCTTGTGCTCTCTTTGAATCATTTACTCCATTAAAATAGAATAATACTCTCAACAATTATTAGGCATTGTAACTATTAGACATTATGATTACTCAAATGCTACATTTTAGTCACTATGATAGACATGGAAAATATTTAAGATGCACACTCTGCTCCTAATGGCTTCACAGTCCATCTATTTACAGAACAACTGGAGATTATTTAAGTCAAAATTTAAAATAAAAAATATTATGTCAATGCAAGGATTCACCATGGTATTTTATCTATCTATATATATATATGTGTGTACATGTACATAACACAGACACACACACTGAGAATGAGAAGAAGACACTGAGAGACTGATTAGGCATCACCTTATAATTATTATCATTTTTGGTATGATTATATATGACATTTGATTTTGTACTTATTGTGGTTTCCAGGAGGAAAATTCATTGCTTTTATAATAAAATAGGCAAATAAACATTATTTCATCTGTATTCAGAAAAAAAGTCATTCTTACAAGGATACAGTTTTGTAATTTCTCTTATCATCTGATGCTCATATTTGCTAGTTAATAGAAATATGACCTCTCTTCTCTCTTGAAGGCTATTTTCCTATAATGCAAGAGTAGAGGAAATAGGGAAGGAATATGATAGAGATTTTATTTCAAAATCAGACCTGACGGATGGTGCTGAAGGAATGAAAGAAGTTGCCTTGTTCAGTCTGATGCTTAATGTCGATAATCATGCCCACCACATAAGAGATGCTAAGAAAACTCTTTGCTACAGCAACATAACTATCAACTCCCAGACCCAAGTTTTGGCTTTGACAGATGAGTCAGAGGAATGTGTTTTTTTTTTTTTTTTTGAAGACTTAGTTATCAAGAAAATAGGAAGATATGCCAAAGACTGGGAGAAACTATTTGCAAAAAGCAAATTTGCTAAAGGACTGTATCCAAAATATATAAAGAATTCTTAAAACTCAACAATAAGTAAACAAACCAATTTAAAAAAAAATGGAGCCAAAGACATTAACAGATACCTCACCAAAGATTCACAGATGCAAATAAGCATATGAAAAATGCTTCACATCATATGCCATCAGGGAAATACAAATTAAAACAACATGAGATACTATTGCATGACTATTAGAATGGCCAAAATCCAGAACACTGACAACTTCAAATGCTGGAGCAACAGGAACTTTCATTCATCACTGATGGGAATGAAAAATAGTATAGTTACTCTGGAAGACAGTGTGGTAGTTAACTTATAAAACTAAACATACTTGGGGTGCTCAGTTGGTTAAGCATCTGACTCTTGATTTTGGTTCATCATGATCTCTCAATTCATGAGATCAAGTCCTACATCGGGCTCTGTACTGACAGTGTGGGATCTGCTTGGGATTCATTCTTTCTCTCTAAATAAATAAATAAATAAATAAATAAATAAATAAATAAATAAATACTTAAAAAAAAAATACTTAACACACTCTTATCATACAGTTCAGCGATCATGCTCCTTGGTATTTACCCAAAGAGAGGAAAATTTAAGTCCATACAAAACCTGCATATGGATGTTTACAGCAGCTTTATCTATAACTGCCCAAACTTGGAAGTAACCAAGATGTTCTTCAGTAGGTGAATGGATAAACTATAACACATTCAGACAATGGAATATTATTCAGTGCTAAAAAAAAAAAAAGAAAGAAAGAAAGAAAGAAAGAAAGAAAGAAAGAAAGAAAAAGCTATCAAGTAAAACAAAAGATCTGAAGGGATTTAAATGCATATGATCAAGTGAAAGAAGCCAATCTGAAAAGGCTACATACTAAATGATTTCAATTATATGACATTCTGGGAACGACAAAACTATGGGGACTGTAAAAAGATGAGTGGTTATATGGGGTGAGAGAGGAGGGAGTGAGGGAGGGATGAATACATTACAGAGGACTTTTAGGACAGTGAAACTATGTGGTACAACACTACAATGATAGATACATGTCATTATATATTTGTACAATACATAGAATGTACAACAGTGAACTCAAATATAAACTATGGACTTTGTGCAATTATGCCATGTCAATGTAGGTTCATCAATTGTAATAAATACAACACTCTGGTAGGGGGTGTTAATAATGTGGGTGGTTATGCATGCATGAAGGCAGAGGGTATGTGAGAGATCTCTGTACCTTCCTCTCAGTTTTGTTGTGAACCTAAAACTGTTCTAAAAAAAAAATCCTAAAAATGTCTCCATTAATTATGAGATAGCTTTGAAGACTGAAATCTTTTAGTAGAAACACTTTATAGAAAAAGCCCTTAAATTGGATAAGAATAAGTTTCCATATCTGCTCTCTTTATGAAATATCTCTCTGGTCATCTGGGGATCAATTGAAAGCTAAAGACTTTAAGTTAAACAATCATTTTGTTGTGACAGATAAATTACATTAGCTATCTGTTGCTGCGTAACAAATTTCCCCCAATCTTAGTGGTTCAAAACAACAAACTTTTAAAATCTCACAGCTCCACAGGTTGTTGGCAGGCCTCAGTTCCTCTTTGGCTCTTTGCCAGAGGCTTTGGTTCCTGGTCCTGTGAGATTTTCTACAGGCTGCTCACAGCATGACAGCTTTCACTCCCCAGATAAAGTAATCCAAGAGAGAAGCCCCAATGCTTTTATGGGTTATATCAGAATCACACACCATTAATTACTCTATTTGTTAGAAGCAAAATACTAAGTTAAGACCAATTCAAGGCAGAAGTATCAAACAACTGACATTTTTAAAACCACCACCAGTAGATTGAATCCGGGGGAGGGGGGGGGCAGGGGGGGGGGAGGAGTCAGGGACATGAATTTGGCTCTGGCAGTAACTAACTTACACATCCCCTTACCAGGACCAGGATAAGTTATATGCTGACTCAATTAATACTGCTGAAATAGATGTCCCTAAGCTAAGTGTGCCTTCTGTGAAGGGCCTGGTGAATATTGACATGGACTTAAGAGTACAAAGAGATCAGTTTTCATTTTGTTGGATGGTTTCACTAACACGCATGCAATCCAAAAAATATGATGAGATTTTTTTCAGTCCTTTATTTGTTCACCCTTGCCTTTCCCAACTGGTGATTTTGAGCGTCCCAGAGGAAACTGATATGCCCAGGAAGAAAAGGAAACCAGAGATATTACTTGAACTCCTGGTCTCACAGCCAGAAGGAAAACTAGATTTATTAAATAATAAAAGAATGCCTTTTTAAAATTGTTTTTCTCTCTCAATATTTGAAAACATTCACAGTAAAAATTACTATTTTAAGAAGATTTTACAAAAATTGAACATGGATTTATCAAGCAAATATTGTGCTTTCTGGGTGCTAAAAATATCTAGCTAAGAATCACACTATTAGTTTCCTACTTTATGACTACATAGCACTTCACAGTTTATAGATAATTTTGCATATATGATTTTATTTCAGCTTCATGAAAAACCTGTGGGAGAGGTAAAACAGGCATTAATCTTTCCATTATATATACATGTCGTAGACTCTGGGTCTGGAGTTCTTTCCTATCCAGCAAGAAAGTGGGATACAGGATTAAAATTGCAAGAGATGGCTAATGTCCAGAAGAAGACAAGAGCCCAATTAAGGGTCCTTGCTCTTGTTTTTATTAGGATCAGAAGGCTTACAAACATGGTGATAGACATACACAAAGAGACAATGAAACTGTGAACATTAAGTCATGGGCATGAGGGAAAGGGGGTTTCAAAATATGTCGGGTTACGGGTTTGGGTTAATACAAAACAAAATCCTGGAGCCTGGCAGAAGGTTGTTTACAGCAGATGTGAGGCACCACCTCTGTTTACCTAAACTGGTCTAGGGGACAAGAAAGACAGAGCGCTACCTCTGGGTCAACAAGGCACCTTTCTTTTACTAATTAGCTCTGCTCTGGGCAACTTTCCCTGCAGTATTCTGTAGCCCTATTTACCTGTTTACCTAATTTAGTCCTTCCTTCTTGTGAAAGCAGATTTCTGCTGTTATGCTAAATTGGGGGGGGGGGGGACATTTCCACCCTGAGTACCTAATCTTGCTTACCTCATATACCTTTGTCCTATACTGGGAACTTTGCCCCACTTTACCTATTCTTATTTACCTAATCTTGTTTACCCAAACTTGGGTGTGTACATCCTATGGCTTTCTAATTCTTTATGCCTTGTTAACCCATAAGGGAAGGCTCAGGGAATTCCTAAGCTTATTCCCTGTATGTATATGCATATGTATATGTATATGTATATGTATATGTATATGTATATGTATGTGTTATGTATATGTATATATATTAATCCTTTTATCATATCCTTTTACATATCCATTATATAATGAGAGAAAGACCGACCAACCACACCAGAAACCAGGTTTCTGAGGCTACACAGCTGACTCTCAAAGTTAATACAAAGCTTCTACCT
Organism: Panthera leo; assembly: GCF_018350215.1. Classification (NCBI taxonomy): domain Eukaryota; kingdom Metazoa; phylum Chordata; class Mammalia; order Carnivora; family Felidae; genus Panthera; species Panthera leo. The sequence goes on along the minus strand of NC_056679.1, from coordinate 185,782,399 downwards.
ATTTGAAATAAGAGGAAAAAACTATAAAGAACTTGTAGGCTTGGTGAATCACAGTGCTGTGAAACGTTTTAACTTTAAAATGAACATTTCTTCCTGGAATCTCTCCTCTATTTGCTGAGAAACTAGTGCTTCTTGACTATAGTCAAAGCATTGCAAAATAAAAAGAAAGTAGTTACAAACACCTTGTCCAAATCAGTCTATGAATTTATCCAAGTGATACTTAAAATTGCAAAAGTATCAGAATTACATGAAGGGTTCCTTGAAACTATATGTGGTAGACAGGTACAACCTCTTAACCGGGTTGTCTGTTTCAATAGCTATGGGGTGGAGCCCGGTTCCCAGTCTATGCTGATTTTTCTGGTCTAGGGGATTTTACACCAAGAGCCCCTAGTCTGTCCTATTAATTTCTACCCACGTTATGTCCTCTTCTGTTGGTCTTTGACACCACCTTGCGTCAAGTTTCCATGCATTGCCCTCTGGTACCTTTAGCACTGGTCCTACCTTTGGCAACCTTCTATTTTATCATCTAAACTGGACACTTTTGAGAATGAAGGAGACACTAGTAATAAATACACATATCTAGACCCTAACATCATTGCTTTGACTCAATTCTCTCCACATTGACACATACTGATACATGAAATATAAATATATAATTTATATTTATAAAAATGAATCATGCTGCTTTTCCTGGGAAAGTTATGAAATCCCTCTAGTCCCTAATTACGTCATCTGTAAAGTTGAGATAATAACATCAACCTCTTGGTGTACTGTGAAAACTTAAGGAAATGCACATTAGATGTTAAGCCCAGTTCCTTGTACATTGTGGTAGATTCCCTGAGGAGCATTCTTTAAGATGAAAGAATGGATTTATTCCCTTAGCTGCTGCTGAAGACAGCTGGCAGTGCTTCTAGACCTCAGGAAATTGCCTTAGCAGAAGCACACTGCTCACCCAAGGTCATACCTCCCCTAGAGCAGTCTAAATCAGTGATGTATCAACATGGGTTATACAGGCCTAATCCCTTGTACCAATTTAGGGGCAATTCCAAAAGGCCATCCCAGCCTGAGGGGGCCTTCTTGGTTGGCTGAGGCATATATGCTGAAACTGCTTCATACCTCAACTTTTTTCTCCACCCCAAACTGCCTTCCTCCCTTCCATAAGTACTGATCCCAACTGATGTTTGGCATGCTAACTCTGTCTCAGAGTTGCTTTGCAGAACCCATACTTGGACATACATAACAAGTATTCACTGAGTATGGGTTATTATTTTTATTACTACTAGTAGTACAACAACCACTACGACTTTCTCTGATTAACTGTCCATGCTAGTGGCTCCCTTGGGCATTGTTAGATATTCTACTACCATTTGATCTATGACAACTACTGAAACTATTACTCTAAATTCTGTAACTAAAAAAAAACTATTATTCATAGAGTTTATACACTAACCTTATAGTTTATACATAGTGATAAATGCTTTATAGCAAAGTATAATTAAAGCATGCCCTCACTAGGAGGCTGAGCCCACATAATGGCAACCACAGGACTGATATAGTGGAAAACAACTGTGCAGTTCTTTAACCTGCATTTAATTAATACTCACTGTAACTCCTAGAGGTGACTACTGTTGCTTTCCACATTCTGCATTTTAGAATGTCTTGTATATTCAGTGTGGACCACAGGGTGTGTATGTGACAGGTGTGCAGGTGTGCACACACATGGACAGAATGTCTTACGTTGAGCAACTTTCAGTGTCTCCAGTTCTGGCAGCAAAATGTGTCTCCAGATATTGCAAAATGCTCCATGGGGAGAGGGGTAAAATTGCTTCAAATCAGAAACCACTGATTGAGATGGTTAAGGGGCAAATGAACATTGCCAATGATACAAACACATCACCAATAGTCCAAATCATTTGTCTCTATCCCAGGCAGTAGACTAAGGCCAAATACCTGGTGATCCAGCCCCCATTTAAACATTAACAACTATGTATTGAATTAATTCTCAATGTATTTCCTGGCTGAAAAATAGTACTATTATTCAGTGGCCACACAAGGCTATTATAAGTTGATAATGTTTCTATACGCAGCTCTTCCTCCACTAGCACCTTGATCAATGTCATGATTGCCTCATATTCATGCCCCTCTTATATCCTATACTGTTTCACAGTAACTACATGACTAGACAAGGGAAGACTTACGGGATCCCAGTTAAATAATCTTCCACAGTCTCTGCTGTCATTATGTTATTTCCCCATCCAGAACACTTCTTACAATCAAGAGCAGATTACACATCCTTAACATGTCTAAATGCTACAATATATGCAACATTACCAGTTACTGATTGTGTACTTCCACAAAAGGACACAACTACAAATCTAATCAGCTTACTGTCTAATCAGAGTTTTTTTTTCAAATTATGTATTTTTTTTTAATCACACTCATAGGTGTTTCCCGACTAAAAAGTTTTGGCAACCTTAGTTAGCATAAAATCCTCAACACATCTTACCAGTGAATAAGACCTTTAGTCCTCTTTTGGGAACTTTACTCTCTGACCTAGTCCTGTGTGTTCTTGAAGAGAGTAAAATGTAGTTGGAAAGGTGGCATCAAAAATATCAGGTCTACATTGGTCCAAATAGCACATACCTCTCAGCCAAAGGGGTTTAAGATCCTCATGGCATGCCTCCTGTTTGCCCAAAGGAGATTGCAAAGCTAGCTAGGGATTTTCTTTTGCTATTTCTAAATATTCAAATTGTGTGTCCTTCTCATGGTTTAAAAGTGAGGGATAATATCATCTATTAGGTGACTATTTTATTATCTGGATGTTCATAATCTCTATTATTAGTCCAGGCTGGAGTTACAATGATTCTAAGAAAAGTTATTGCTTCTCCTACAGGCTTCCTTCCATGAGTGCTTATCACAAAATGAAAACTCATCCTGGGCAGACCACTGCTTCATATGTATGTGAAAACTCATTCTAGTAAGTCTTGATTTGTTTTTACATGTTCTTCCTCTGTGTCTATGTCTTTGAAGAAGGTGGTTTTGGCTAGGGTGGCTTAGGGCATAGAGTTGATCATTAACCAACTAAGAGAATTCCATTCCTTCTTATCCAGCAAACTTAGTGTAGTTCCCTCATCTGCCAACCAGCTGAGTCACATTTCTATAATCTCACTAGGCTTTTGCCCAGATTTATTTCTAATTTCTCTCTTTCTGTACTTGTAAGAGCAGAGAATTATTTTCTGAATAACTAATTGCTCTGAAATACTCTAGGAAGTATTTCATCTTTTGACAACCACTAGTTGGAGGGAAGTGCCATTGATTTGCCAGTGGTGCAGAAGAATGAGCAACATCCACCATACACTCTCATTAGCTTCACAGTCTTCTCCCTACTTTATCTCTAATTCTAACTACCAAAGCAACTCATCAGCCATCTCAGGGGTAATTATTCAGAACTAGTTGTTTCCGTGGTTACTGAACATTTTAGCAACCATATCCACTCCTACCCTCCACAGTACCATACCTGACCAACAAACACAAGGAGTCCAGTTGTCATTATTACAAAAGAGCATTGTGACTTTACCAGCCCAAGGAGGGGGACAAATTTTTCAAGAAAGCTGAAAAATTCACCTAGTAAAGAAAATTTAAACCTAAATAGATTCACAATTTATTACCTATACAGACACAGCAATAACAAGATCAGCAATGATGTCAGCTCCCCGTGTCACAGGATGACACTGAAGCAAAAGGGACCAGATGACATGCAAATGAGTTATGGGACACCTTGTTTCTGAGGAGTCAGTTACACACTGCAATTAAGCAATTTTGTAGTTTGCAGTTATAAACTAAAAGGGGACAAGGCAGAAAGCTCCCTACCCTATCAGAATTACAGAGACAGATGAGAAACTGCCCCGTGAAAGCCTCCCTCACGATAAGGAATTAAGTGACAAATTGTCTGGCAGCCGTTCCTCACAAAACTGTTTATCTTTACCTGGTCCTGGAAGCTCACAGGGCATTCTGCTAAGGGTTATGTCAGTTGTGGTTGAGCCTTGCCTAGTGGCTTATATTGTACAGGGTCATCAGAGAACCAGCATAAAACAGTTCTTCTAGACCCACCACTAAGAAAGTTGGTCCACGTTTTAGGAAACCAATCTTCAAACCACCCTTGATTCAGTTTATCTTTGTAGGGCTCATAGCTGCAGGCCTAGCATATGCCTAGTGGGATGAAGGGCTCTGAATGATCTGGTTATAGAATGTTTCAGTCTTACGTTTCTAACCAGAACAGTATATTCCACAGGTTATTTCTAAGTATCCTAATCATGTAGCATGTTAGGTATTAATGTATACTACTTAAACATAGAAAGGCAGACGAGTAATCTGTTGAAAAGGATTGTCTTATGTTCTCATTATTCTTATCAGAAAGAAAATATTTTCAGGTATTTTAATCACAAAGTGTTATAAGAAGGGAAAAAGGTATCTACTCCAACCATTTTGCCATCTGGAAAAGGTTCTCTGTCTTACTGTCATTCAAGGAGATAAATTATGAACCAAATTATCACTATGTTCTTCATTTTGTCTGTGTTTTCACAAAGCAACTTGGCTCATAGGCATATTTTTCCCTCTAGAAATGTAATTGGTTTGAAGAGAAGATCTGGTGTCTTCATAGAATTCAACAATGAACTGATGACAATCTAGCATTTGAGACAGGTTATGTTTGAGATAGTATAATGATTATATTAACTATTTCTTCTTTAAGATATTCTAAGCTATAGCCCAGGATGATGCTGAGTTGTGACCAAGAATTAGTTATGACTAATTCAGAAAATAGGACATTTATGTTAGTATTTACCATTCTATGATTTGCTAATAGATGAAAGGTTTCTCAAGTAGTATACCACTACTGCTATATAAAATGACAGTAGGTGTTATGTGGAATCATATATTAAATATTGATATATGTTTATTTTGTGGTCACCTTTTGATGTTGAAATTCTTTTCAAAACAGGCTAAATTACTAAGTATAAAACAGTATATCAACCTATGAAAATAAAATATCCTTAAGTGTGTTAAGATATGATTGGAGTCTGAAGAAACTAAGATAGAAAGAAAAACCAGGGGTGCCTGGGTGGCTCAGTCGGTTAATCATCCAACTTCAGCTCAGGTCATGATCTCACAGTTCGTGAGTTCAAGCCCCACGTCAGACTCTGTGCTGACAGCTTGGAGCCCGAAGTCTGCTTCTGATTCTGTGTCTCCCTCTCTCTCTGCCCCTCCCCTGTTCACGTTCGGTCTCTCACTCTCTCTAAAAATAAATAAACATTAAAAAGAAATTTTAAAAAGAAAGAAAAACCAGCCTGCTATGGTAGATTTCATATTTGGCCCCCATTATTCACCTCTCCCTGTACTCACACTTACATGACTTTCTTCATACTAAAGGGATGATATATGTGTCTAACTCTTGACATCTTTTTTTATTATGGGATTTCTCTGACCAACAGAAAAAGACAGAAGAGCAGGGTACATATGCTGAGCCTAGGGCCCAAGAGACCCTACCTGCTTTCATTCACTTTGCATGCTTGCTCTCAGCAACAGAAGAATACGCATCAGCTAACTTGATGGTCTAAAAGAGTGAGGATCACAAAGAAGAAAGCCAGCTCAGCCAAACCAGTCTAGATCTCCCTAACCCCAGACATGATGCAAATGCAAGAGAAATAATAAATGTATTTTAAGCCACTGAGTTTGGAGATGGTTTGGAATGCAGCAATAGCTTAACTACTCACTTGATAAAGAAAAAAAAAAATGTGTGTTTCTACTAGCTATTTTGGTATAGTCTGTAATAACTTTCTAGCTTCATATCTACTATTCCAATGCTTCCTCATGATAATGCCATGAAGGCAGCAGATCTAATAGAACAGCCATTCTACAGATAAAGAAATTGAGGTTCTGCAGAATTCATTATATTTCATTTGGTCACTCTCATGACTAGATTATAAAAGAAAAAATGTTTAAATCTAAATTAGAACCCTGAAATAATTCATTATCATTGGGACTATATTACTGGGAAGCAAATCATTAAGTTTGATATTTCTCCTTGATAACTGATTTTTTTTTCAGAAATTCTATTTAGGGAGATAAGTCCATCTTGGTCTGAAAAGTAATAGAAAATACTTATTAATTCTCCTACCTAAAAGCATTCAAATTATTTCCATTAAAAAATTCATGTAAAATATATAACAGCTAAAAAATAATTGGTATGAAAATATGGAATATTTTCCAATATACTGTGTTAAATTAAAGTAAAATCCAGGACAATATGTATAAATTGGTAACATTTATATGAAAAATACTATATATTTTATGGATTGATATATTTATATAAATGAATATACTGCATGAGTGTAAATATAAATAAAAAATGGCTAGAAGTTTTCCCAAACTGACCGACAAGTAGTTACCTCAAGGTGTAGGAAATGCCTAATATTGTAGGTAATGGGGGAAGTAAACTGTAGCCTTAGAAACAAATTAAAATTCTTTTTTAAAGTTGTTTTACTGTTATTTATTTTTGAGAGAGAGAGAGAAAGAGAGAGAGAGAGCATGAGCAGGGAAGGGACAGAGAGAGAGGGAGACACAGATTCCAAAGTAGGTTCTAGGCTCTGGGCTATCAGCCCAGAACCCAGTGCAGGGCTCGAACTCACGAACCATGAGATGATGACCTGGAGCCAAAGTTAGACGGAGCCACCCAGGTACCTCACAAATTAAAATTCTTATAAGGAAAATCCATTTATCTATTACCTGTGCAACAAAATATTAACATAAAATGGAAAATTATTTGGAGGAGTATTGAATTATCTGAAGCCAAAGGAATGTTTCTACATTTGGATCTAAACTAGGTTATATAACACTGCTAATTCACTGTGTTAAGACAGACTGAAAATCATGTGCCAAAAGGGGGAACAGAAAATTTGAAAAATTTCCTGTATTAATAATGATCATTAAGAGATAAGAAGTGCCCATTAGAGAAACACACCCTTTTCTTTTTCAGACAGAGAGATACAAATTTATTGTTCTGAATATTTCTCTCACACACAATGACTTCAATGCTAAAAATAATATGCAAAATTCATGTTAAATTTTAAAAAATACCCTACTCATACTTTGTACATCACTTGTGCACAGTGTTAAAGAAAGCCTATATTAATATCTCATTCTTAATTAACAAAATATGAGCTTACATAAGCAGATCAATTTGACTGCATCATTCACTTCTCCTTGCCATGCAAGTTCCATTGATGATTCATGAATGAGGGCAGCAAAGGGAGAAGTGCAGTGATCTAATAAAATAGATGAATATCTCAAGCATTTTTTTAAAAGGTTACCACAATAATTTTTCTTCTCTGTTGTTTTTAGCCTTCCTTTCTGTCTCCAACTCACCATTCCACTCTACTTGTCTCCCAACATATTTAATTAATATTTTTTTGAAAAAAATGTTGTTTATTTATTGATTTTGAGAGAGATAGAGTGTAAGCAGGAGAAGGACAGAGAGAAAGGGAGAGAGAGAATCCTAAGCAAGCTCTGCACTATTGGCATAGAGCCCAATGTGGGACTGAAACTCAGGAACTCGGGGATGAGGACCTGAGGCGAAACCAAGAGTCAGATGCTTAACCCACTGAGACAATCAGGTGCCCCTTTAATAAATAATTTAATAAATAAGGTAGGTGACACTGACAGCAGGAAATAGCCAAAACTAACTCTTGAAGTTAGAGAATGAAAAAAAACAAGGATGAGGGAAACCAATGAATTAGGTAGGTGAGTCAGTGGAAAATATTATTCTCCTTTGTTCCTCTGTTATTCTGAATAACTTATTCCTATTATTTGTTACTTGTTTGATTTCTTGAAAATCCAAAGTTTTTTTTCTAATATGTATATTTGTTCATCACACTCTTGCCTAAACTTTTCTCATATAAAAGACCCAATTTATTCCTTATTCACTGAAGCTGTTACCTCCATTTGACAGCTGAAGATGCCAATAAGGGTCTGTCCATGTTCACAGAGCAGTTTTACACCAACACCCTTTGGCACATTCTTCCCTCAGTCACCAAAATGGTTTTTTTAAAAATATACGTCTGGTCATATAAGCTTTCTAGTTTAAATCTTCCAATAGCTTTCAGTGCTCATCACACAAAATCCAAACACCATGCATTTAAAGTCCTATTGGGGTCTCATCCTGCAAATTTCTTCAATCTCATCTTCCACTCGTCTCCCACCATTCATTACATACTTCACCTACTATGTCTTTCAGTTGTTCAAAACTGCAAATTCCATTCCTGCCTGGAATGCTTTTCTTAAATTCACATAGAAGTGACTGCTCTCATCATTCAGGCCTCAGACCAACTATTACTCCTCCCAGTGTTTCTTTCTAGATCACCACATTCAGTGTTACTAGACTCACCAGAAATAAATGGATTGAGAATAAGAAAGAGCTCAGTTCCATACTGGCAATCAGAGTATGTATTTTCCAAGAAAGCTACAAAATTCTAAGCTATGGAAACAACAAAAGTCTGCTACTAAGTGATTCAAGAAATTCATCTCAAATTGGGCAAGTTTTTAACCTGGGGTCAAAATAAATAGTGAGTATGTGATGTGGTTGAGGAAGAAGAATATATGTACAGAATGTGAAGTAAGGGGTCTATAAGCTTTGTGGAGATAAAGGATGCTTTAAGAGGTGAAAATAGGTTGAGAAGGTAGAGGGTAACTGAAGAAGGACTCTGAATCTTGACTACTGGGCATAGACATGAGGTGATCTGATTTGTTAAGCATCCAGGTTTTTGAAGACAGTATGCCACTGAATGCTTCTGAGAAGAGTAATGATTTAGTGAGAAGCATTTTGAAGAACATTTGCCTTCTCTGTGTAAAGTATGGCAATTATACTAATTACAGAAAACATACAACAGAAATAGTAAATATATACTTATGAAAGCAATGAACCTACAACTCAGTAATGTTTAATTTGGCTATTCAACAATGTTACATGCAGTGCTTGAGACCACTGGTCATCATACTTAATAAGATAATTTTCAAATCAATTTCTCTTTCTTCTTTTCTTTCCTTTCCTTTTCTTTCTTTTCTTTCTTTTCTTTCTTTCCTTCCTTCCTTCCTTCCTTCCTTCCTTCCTTCCTTCCTTATGGGATATTGTGGAAAGTTAGTTAAGATTTCAAGGAAGAATTTCCTTTTGAGAAAAATCTCAACTTTTCAGGCTGTTTTTTAATGTATAATTTTGCAAAGAAAATTCTGTGTATATAATCAGAAGATCTAGGGCACCTGTGTGGCTCAGTTGGTTAAGTGTCTGACTCCTGATTTCAGCTCAGGTCATGATCTCATGGTTCCTGGATCAAGCCCCATGTGGGGCTCTGCACTGACAGTGTGGAGCCTGCTTGGGATTCTCTCTCCTTTCTCTGTGCCTCTACCCCTGCTCATGCGCATGCACTCTCTCTTTCTCAAAATAAAGCACTTTTTTAATACAAAGATTTATTTATTTATTTATTATTTATTATTATTATTTCTTTGAGGTGAGAGAAGCAGAGGGAGAGAGAGAATCTTAAGCAGGCTCCATGCTGGGCATGCAGGGCTCTATCTCACAATCCTGAGTTCATGACCTGAGCCAAAATGAAGAGTCAGTCACTCAAATGACTGAGCCACCCAGGTGCCCCAGAAGATATATTTTTAAATCTCAGTTTTCCCATTTACTAATCCATCACATTGATTAAAATACATTAAATATATTTTTTTAATCACAAGCAAATGGGGAAAATATGAGATAACTCATCATGTTTCTCAAAATCGTGTTTTCCATTTTATGAGATGCCCTTCAAATGTCCAGTACACAGAACAGGTGAAGCATACCAAAGGAAATTACGCTGTCTGAAGTTTATATAACAACACCATACCAACACTTTACTAAATGTTGAGATAAAACTGGGATCAAGAATAGGCCCAGCCCTCAAAAAAAACTATAGTCTATAGTCAAAATATTTTCTGTAGTCCAGCTATATAGCATCTTCACTGTAGGTATTTATATACTATTTATTTTTTGGCTATTTAAAGCTATTTTGTGGGCGCCTGGGTGGCTCAGTCGGTTGAGTGGCCGACGTTGGCTCAGGTCACGATCTTGCGGTCCGTGAGTTCGAGCCCCGTGTCGGGCTCTGTGCTGACAGCTCGGAGCCTGGAGCCTGCTTCCCATTCTGTGTCTCCCTCTCTCTCTGCCCCTCCCCCATTCATGCTCTGTCTCTCTCTGTCTCAAAAATAAATAAACGTTAAAGCTATTTTATAAGTCATGGAATGAGTTTCTGAAATCAAACTGATGTTATTGAAGTATTTAAACAAGGAGGCTATCAGACTCTGGTGGCTCTAATGCCGTGGTAACTAATCTATGTAAACAAACCAAAACCTAAGCTAGAGTCAACACACTTAAATCTGAGAAAGTAAAACTTAAGAACAACCTATCACAAAAGCACCTAGGCTTTCCGAAATCAGGCAACTGTTTAAGTTTAACCAATCAACTCATTTATTTGCTTTGCTTCAGTTCTCTATAAAAACCTTGCCCCCAGCTCCTGTCCTGTGAGCACTGGTAACCACTTTTGCTTTGGGTGCTGCTCAATTCAAATCAGGATATGTTCAAATAAGGTCATGAAAATTTTAATGTGCTTCCGTTTATCTTTTAACAATGGTAACACAGAGCAGAACTGTATTTCTCGAAAGTCAGATGATTTCTTTCCATTCGAGATTAATTGTTCTATTATAAACACCACATTTGACAAGTCTTAGGCATTTCAACCCTTTGCTTTCTGGGTTTTGAGCTTGTTTATTTCTCTTGACATATGCAAATTACACTCTCAGGAATCATCAGATTCTCCTTTTCTCTGTAATATATTTTCTGGGGACTCAAATGGCACAGTGTTTTCCCAATGTCATGGTGATAAATGATAAATTACAGAACTAGATTCACCAAATTCTGAAAGTGATTTCACAGTTCATAGGAGAGTGATAAATGAAACTTTATAAAAGGTTAGTCAATACCTCAGCTCAGCTGTAGATAGCTCATTATGGATACTTGCCAGATACAATCATGCTCATAACTCTGTTTTGTTTTGTTTAAGCTTCTCAGCCAGGGAAAAGTGTCATGGGTTGTGACTGACACATGTCTATAGACATCAGGTAGTTTTTCTCTTTACAGGGACAGGTTGGTCACCTTAAAACCCCAGAGAATGTCTGTAGTATTTAACTATGTGAGGTAGGGAGAAAATAATTCTCTTCATCCCCCAAGACATATACCAGTAGTTATTTTGCAAACGTCATTGCTTTCTTAGAAATATTTAAAAAAAAATTTTAACATTTATTTATTATTGAGAGACAGAGAGAGACAGAGCATGAGCATGGGGTGAGGGGCGGGGGCGGGCAGAGAGAAGAAGAGACACAGAATCCGAAACAGGCTCCAGGCTCTGAGCTGTTAACAAAGAGACCGATGCGGGGCTCAAACCCACAAACCATGAGATCATGACCTGAGCGGAAGTCGGAGGCTTAACCACATGAGCCACCCAGTCGCCCCAGAAATATTTTAAATAGATCATAGTCCAGGGTTCTTTCTGGAATGCTGCAAAAGGAAGCACCAGCAATTGGAAATAACCTAAGTGGGGTTGTAAAATGCAAGGTGACTTAATATGCCATAAAACCTGTCAGTTCATGTATCATTACAGGGGGTGTGGGGGAGGAGAATAGTCTGCATCAGTGGTGGTAATGTGGGATAAAGCAGCATTAGAATCAGCTAGTAACTCTTAGAAATGCAAATTATCAGGCTCCACTGCAGATTTAGTGAGTCAGAAACTCTGTGGGAGGGACAATCTGGGTTTTAGCAAGGACCACTGTTCAGTCTAGCTCTGTGATACTCAAGTGTTGCCTGAAAACCAGCAACATCAGAATCCCATGGTAACTTGTTAGATCAACAGAATTTGGGTTCCATCCCAGTCCTACTGATTCAGAATCTACATTCTAATAGGATCTCCAAGTTATCTGCCTGTACATATGTGTTGGAAAAGCAATGCTTTACAAATTTGACAAATGCGTGGGGTGAAAATTTCAGTATTTCTGCCTGTGAAACAAGGTAAGGTCACTCTTTTACACTGAGGCTAGAGGAGGGCCTAAAAAAAAAATATCTCTTTCTCAAGACAATTTTCTGTTAAACATCACCCATCCATTCATCCACGCATCCATTCCAGCAAACATTTGTTGAGCATCTTCTACATAGTGGGCATATTAATAACCACTGATTTTAGGAGCAGTGCCCTAGAGAAAATGAGCTTACAATCTCAATGTAATCTGGATGGAGATAGGAACTGAAGCTGATTTGCTATCCTTGCTGTAAATAAGATTAAGAAGGACATTCCAATGAATAAATTTTTATCTAGATTATTATTATATTATAGTTATTATTATTTTTATAGTCATTATTATAGTTTTATTCACGTTCACTAATGCATATTTGTACTTTCACAGCTATGGCACAAAATATTCCACAAGATCAATCTTGCATGCTATGGATCAAAATTATAGTTCTGGCATCTAATTTGTGTCATGGGTAATATGTGAGGTAGAGTGAAAACTTAAGCTAGTATTGCATGTGTGTTGAGAGGCTGCAGGAGAAGCAGCACCAATAATTGTTGACCTTACTGAGGGGTGAGGGGATGAGTTTTGTGGATTCAGGTTTCCATGGCTGTTTAATGAAAATCTACCTAAGAAATTTTAACTTAATGCTAATCTAAATGAAATATTTGGGATTATATATGTGCCGTACCAAGAGTCTCTGTTATAAAAATAATTCACAGCAAAAATTCTTTAAATGGTGGATTCACTTTATATATACTTTATATATATACATATATTCATATTAATTTAAATTTTGATTATATATATTTAAATAATTTATTTACCTTGTAGTGAGAGAAAAAGCACTATGAAGGAATGGTGGGACATTTCAGTAAAAGGATTTGAGTGAAACTTCTAATAGGATTTGAGATTGTGCCAGTTGATTCTATGGCAGATTTAAGGGAACCAGGGCCAATTCTGGGTTGCATGTTGTCAAAAACCAAGGATGATTTGGTGATTGCTTACATTTTTTTTTTAACTTTAAAAAAAGTGGCAAAATACGCATAACATAATATTTATCATTTTAGCCATTTAAAAATCTACTTTGAGTACATTCACATTGTTGTGCAACCATCACTCTAGAACATTTTTTATCTTCCACAACTCAAACCCTGTATCCATTAAATAATAACTCCTGATTCGCACCGTCACTCTAGTCTCTGGCAACCACTGTTTCCATGAATTTGCCTACCCTAGGTATTACATATAAATAGAATCATATAGTATTTGACCTTTTGTGACTTACTTGGTATAATGTCTTCAAGGTTCATCATGTTGTAACGTGTCAGACTTTCCTTTTAAAGGCTGAATAATGTTTCATCATATGTCTGTATCACATCTCATTTATCCTTTCATCCATTGATTAAGAACTTGGGTTGTGTCCGACTTTTGGCTATTGTCAATATGTTGTCATATACATGGGTGGACAAACATATGTTCAAGTCTTTGCTTTTACTTCTTTCAGGTATATACTCAGAAGTGGAATTGCTGGATCATATGATAATCCTACTTTTAATTTTTGAGGAAATGCCATACTGTTTTCCGAGTGGCTGCACCATTTTATAACCCCAACAGCAATGACTAATAGTTCCAAATTCTCCACATGCTAACAACTGTTATTTTTCATTCCTGTTCTGTTGTTTTTATAATAGCCTACATCCTAATGGATGTAAAAATGGTATCCCATTGTAGTTTTGATTTGCGCTTCCCTAATGATTGGTGATGTTGAGCATCTTTTCATGTCCTATTGGTTATATGTGTATTGTCTTTGCAGAAATGTCTATTCAAGTTATTTGCCCATTTTTTAATTGGGTTATTGTTGAATTGTATACTTCTTTATATACCACGGATATTAACCTTTTACCAGATACAAAATTTGAAAATAATTTATCCAGTTCCCTACATTGACTTTCACTCCGTTGGATGTCTTTTAATAGGCAAAAGTTTTTAATTTTTATGTAATCCAATTTATCTCTTTTTCTTTTGTTGACTGTATTGGGTGTCATATCCAAGAAATCATTGTTAAATGCAATGTGAAGCTTTTTTCATATGTTTTCTCCTAAAAGTTTTATAGTTTTAGCTCTTGTGCTTATCTGTTCTATCCATTTTGAGTTATTTTTTACATATGGTGTATAGTAAAGGTCCATCTTAATTTTTTTCCAGTTTTCTCAGCATCATTTGTTTCAAAAGATTGTCTTTCCCTCATTGAATTAGCAACACTGTTTAAAATCACTTAACTATATATATCTATATATATGTATAAATATATATATTTATTTCTGAAATCTTCATTATATTGGTCTACACATCTATCTTTATGACAGTATCAAACTACTTTGATTACTGTAGCTTTAAATTTTTTTTTTAACGTTTATTTATTTTTGAGACAGAGAGAGAGACAGAGCATGAACAGGGGAGGGTCAGAGAGAGAGGGAGACACAGAACCTGAAACAGGCTTCAGGCTCTGAACAGAGCCCGACGCGGGGCTCGAACTCACGGACCACGAGATCATGACCTGAGCCGAAGTCAGAGGCTTAACCGACTGAGCCACCCAGGCGCCACTGATTACTATAGCTTTATAATAAGTGTTGAAATCAGCAAGTGTGAGACCTTCAGCTGGTTATTCTTTCTCAAGATTGTTTTGGCTGTTCGGGGTCCTTTGAGATTTATATGATTTTAGGATGGATTTTTCTGTTACTGCAAAAATCACTGTTGGGATTCTAAAAGGGATTATATAAATATGTATATCACTTTAGACAGTACTGACATTTTAAAAATATGAAGTCTTCCAGTCCATAAATACGGGATGTCTCTCCATTTATTGTTGTCTTCTCTTTAATTTTATTCAGAAAGTTTTTGTGCTTTTTAGTGTACAAGTCTCACATTCTTGGTTAAATTTACTCATATGTATTTTATTATTTCTGATGTTATTTTTAACTAGAATTATTTTTTAATTGCCCTTTCAGATTGTTTGTTGTTACTATACAAAAACAACTTATTTTGTGTTCTGAATTTGTATCGTTTACCTCTGATGAATTCATTATTAATTCTAAGAGGTTTTTGGGAGCAGCTTTAGGTTTGGGTTTTTGGGGTTTTTTTGGGGTTTTCCTCAAAAAATATGCTATCATCTGCAAACAGATATTTTATTTCATCCTTTCCAATTTGAATGTTTTTTATTTCTTTTTCTTGCCTAACTTCTCTGAGTAGGACTTCCAGTGTTGTGTTGAATGTAAGTGGTCAAGATGAACACCCTATTTTTTTTATAATCTTTCACCATTGAGTATGATGCTAGCTGTGGGCTTTTCATAAATGGTATTCATTATGTAGAGATAATTTCCTTCAATTTCTAGTGTTTTGAATGTTTTTATCATGAAAGGCTGTTGAATGATGTCATATATTTTTCTGCATTATGATTCTGGTGTTTTTTTTTTGTTTGTTTGTTTGTTTTCAATCTGTTATGTAATGTATTATCTTGATTGATTTTCAGATGTGAAATACCCCTGCATTCCAGGAATAACTTCCACTTTGTCAAGGTGTATAATCCTTTTAGTATACCTTTGAGTTAGGTTTGCTAGTATTTTATTGAGGATTTGTGCATCTATGTTTATAAGGAATACTGATCTGTAGTTTTCTTTCCTAGTAGTGTCTTTGTGTGGTTTTGGTATTGGAGTAATGCTGGCCTCATAAAATGAGTATGGAAGTATTTCCTCTCCTTCAACTTTTGGAAAGAGTTGTGGAAGATTAGTTTTATTTGCTCTTTTAACATTTGGTAGGATTCACTTGTGAAGCCATGTAGTCCTGGAATTTTCTTTGTTGGGTAGTATTTGAATTCTGATTAATTCTCTTACCAGTTTTAGGTCTGTTCAGATTTTCTATTTCTTTACGATTTATTCTTGGTAGGTTTGTTTCTAGGAATTGTCCATTTAGATTACTCAATTTGTTGTTCATAGTATTCTTTTACAATCCTTTATATATTTATCAAATTAATAGTAGTCTTCCCTCTTTCATTTCTGATGTCAGTTGTGTTAATTTTGTTTTCTTCTTAGTCTAAGTAAAGATTTGTCAATTTTGTTGCTATTTTTAAAGATACAACTGTTGGTTTTATTGATTTTCTCTATACATTTCTATTCTCTATTTTGTTTATCTTTTCTCTAATCTTTATTTTTTTCTTTCTGCTAGTTTTGGGTTCAATTTGTTGTTTTCTCAGTTCCTTAATGTGTAAAGTTAGGTTGACAATAGAAGACCTTTTTCTATAATATAAGATTTATAACTATAAATTTCCCTCTTTACACTGTTTTTTCTGCATCCTATAAGTTCCAATGTGTTTCATTTTCATTTGTTTCAAGATATTTTCTAATTTCCCTTTTAGCTTATTCTTTGACCCAATGGTAGTTTAAGAGTGCACTGTTTAATTTCTATATATTTGTGGATTTTCTACTTTTTCTTTTGTTATTGATTTCTATTTTCATTCCATTCTGATCACAAAGATATTTTGTATGACTTTAGTCTTCTTAAGTAAGACTTGCTTTATTGGCTAACGTGTGGTCTATCCTGGAGAATATTCCATGTTCACTCAAGGGAAATGCTTTTTCTGGTGGAAATTCTTTGGTGGACAGTTCTGTATAAGTCTGTTACGTCCAATTGGTCTCTAGTGTTGTTTAAGTCCTCTATTTCCATATTGATCTTCTGTTTGGGTGTTCTATATGTTTTTGTAAGTGAGATATTGAAGTCTCCTTCTGTTATTGTAGAGTGTAGATATAACTTTTATAGCCTTAATTTTTTTTATCAGAATTTGGTGCAAGGATTTGGAGCAAGGATATGTGAGGGATTGGAGAAACTAATTTTGTATGGTATTTTTAAAGTTATTATTTATTTCTTCTTCTTTCCTGCTGCTTCAACATTCCCACAAGCATGCTGTGAGCACCTTACACAAGTGATCAGATGCACCAGAATGATAAAGTTGGCCCCTGCTAAAAGTTCTTCCTGATCTCCCCTAACCATGACCTAGTAACATTTGAACACACCAGTGAAATCCTCTCAGGCCTTTCCTTGTGTACTCCACTCTGACCGTTAGTAAAGGCATCTGCTCACAGGCCCTTGCTCTCTATTTTCTATCTAAATTGGTTGAGCTGGCTTCTTGGTTGGCACTTCTCCTGTGTGACTTCCCTTTTGGCATGCAGTGACTTTAGGACCTGTGAGTATAATAGCCTTTGTTTTTCTTTTTTCTTTTTTTTTTTTTTTTAACGTTTATTTATTTTTGAGACAGAGAGAGACACAGCATGAACGGGGGAGGGGCAGAGAGAGAGGGAGACGCAGAATCGGAAGCAGGCTCCAGGCTCTGAGCCATCAGCCCAGAGCCCGACGCGGGGCTCGAACTCACGGACCGCGAGATCGTGACCTGAGCTGAAGTCGGACGCTTAACCGACTGAGCCACCCAGGCGCCCCTGTTTTTCTAAACCCCTCTTTTGTCCTCGCTTGTGGTCACGCATGAGTGACCATCACCTAAAAGAATACAGAAAAAATTTCTAGAACCCAAATTGATCATAAACTTAACCAAATGAATCACTGTACAGGAGAAACTGATACATTTAAGAATTAAAAATCTAGCCTAAAGTAACACAGTAACTTATAGCAGAGTTGGATCTAAACGTCGATGCTTTTCTGTCGATGTAAATTCTTCTTTAATACCAATTTTGTTATATGTATATTAAATTCCCAGAGTTATACACTAATAAAACTTCAGCTGTCTTACCTGGGTTCAGTGGTAAAGAGATTTGTAAAGGATTAGTTGGTGTGTGCCAAAATTATTTTAAGGAGTGGGCAATACATATCCACATGACTGTGGTCTAGAATAAAAAGGTCTTGTGGGGCACCTGAGTGGCTCACTTGGTTAAGAGTCTGACTCTTGATTCCAGCCCAGGCCATGAACTCCTGGTTCATGAGATGGAACCTTGAACTCTGCACTGATAATGCATAGTGAATCTATTTAAGAAAAGTATTTAGTACTTTGGTAATACTGAATATTGTATAATATTTAAGAAATTAAACTCTGGGGTCAGATTCTAGCATAAATTCTAACTCTGGCACTTAATTTCTTTGGGCCTTAGCTTGTAAAAAGTAGGGATACTAATATTTACCTATAGGATTACTGGAGGATTAAAGTTGTTAATACAAATAAATTCTCAGAACAGTGATGGAAATAGTGTAGGCACTGTATGTTAGTGTTAACTAGTTGCAGTATTGATAATACATACAAAAATTACGAAGGTTGTACACAAACAAATGAAGACTGAAACTGAAGCCATGTCTATCACTGTGTTGTAGGAAAGAGTTACCCCAAGAAACCTAGAGAGTAGGCAATTGCATAATAAATATGATGAAGGACTTTGATGGTCCTGGTTTTCAGTCTAATCTGCCATTTATGAATGCTTTACCATGGACTGGTACTTAACTTTCCCAAACATGGACTGTCTTATCACTTGTTTAGATACAACAGAACCTTCCACATATGGTTGTTTGAAAATTAAAGGAGGCACTGCAAATAAAGAGATTAACATACAACATGGTTAACAGTAAGGGTTCAATAAATGTTAAGAAAGTATAGGAAGAGGAGGAAAAGGAAAAAGGGCACCATCCCCCTGAGAACAGAATCTAAAATAATTAAACACCTTGTAAGACATTTATGGGAGGCAGGGGGAAAGACGTTGGGAACATATTCCATTCCTGGATATTATGATGTTGCTAATGGATGAGTTCTTAAAGTCATTAGCTATAAATTTCACTAAAATTCAAAAGGAATTATCCAACTTACCCCTGGTTTGGTGATGTATCAGATATTTTAATCATATATTTCATCAACAAATATACATTATCAATATTTATTACATGTTGAACACTGTGTCAGACTTTGAGGGGAGAATAATGAGAAATGATTCTTTACCTTGCAAAGCTCACAGGGTGATTTCAAATAAATTTATTAAATTAATTCTCCTGAAAAAATAATAAAAAAAACCTCTGCAATCAGGCACTGTTATATTTTTAGGAAGAAAGAGGGCATCTTCCAACCCAGTAATTACTGACCTTAACACATATTCAAAACATGAATTTAATGGCAACAGAACTTACTTAAATTATAATCAACATATATTTGGCACTTAAAAAGGTAATTTCTATTAAAATAAAATCAGCATTTATATTCACTATCATCACTGTCAAGTTGTATCAACCACATTGTCAACCCAGTTTTCCTGTCTACAATTTCTTTGCCACATCTTACATCCTGTGTCTACTGTGAGAGTAAGTCTGAGCCAGTAGGCATGCCTCCAAATGCACTTATCTTCTACTGCTGGTTCTTATTAGTGCTAATTTTTTCAGAAGATACCCAAATGCTGTTCCAGCTCAGCAGTGATTTTCAATTCCTTAACTCATGCTGGGCAACAAACCAAGACTCCTAAGTTACTTCTTCGCCAGCTATACTCACAACTGCCTCAGATGCCATGGATATTTCAGCAGTTTGGCTCATTTTCTTCAAAGGTGATTGTAATAACCTGTCTTTTAACCTATTCAATGGCTTCTAGCAACAAGTTGAACATCACCTCTTCTGCAGATTTCCCAGCTACATAGCATCATCTTGGGGCCTTGTAGAGACTCCTGCTGACTGCCATTTATCTCCCTCCCTGTTGCCACCCTAATTTTACTGAGCATCACCCAACTTGATGGCTTCTTGTACACTGTATAATGGAAGGAAGAGATATTTCTGCTAAAATGAGTAAAGAAGATGAGTAAAGATACATCAAAATTAACGTCATTTTTCTTCCTTTCAACCAGTCTCCTTTGCTATACTCAGCTGAAAGGGTAGCACTGGTTATTGTAATTAGTTATTTTTTTATACCTGTGGTCAAGGCAGATTCTTATTAGAGAACCTAACATCCTGGAGATAGTAAGCTAGTGAGAGGCAATTAGCTGTTTTCATCATTATTCTTTTTTTTTAAACTTTGAAACCGACCTCATTCCACCAAACTGCTAAGTAGCAGCAAATCTCTCTTTTGGACAATTACTTTTCCTTACTATTTGGGTAGTTATTAGGACCTCTCCAGTTATATATATGGGCCCCTTCTAGCACTCTAGGGTTGATTTCGATTATGGGGAAAAAAAACAACAGCTTTGAGCTCAGATGGACATGAGTTCAAACCATGGTAATATGGCTCCCAAACTTTATTCCTTGAATAGAATTAGCAGCTTCCTTAATTCTAGTTTTCTAATTGGTGAAACTGAATAATACCTATTGTATAAAGCTATAAGAATAAAAATGAAGCAAATACGTGTATAATGTTAGGCCCTTAGGTGTAATTAATATATTTTAGTTATTAATGATATTGATATTTCCTTGCTTTTTTATTCATTCAAAAAGTAATTATTAAACACTATCGTTTGTCAGATAAGATTATTCTACTTTAAGGGTAGGACTATGCATTCTTATATCTGTACCACATGGGTTTTACTAAGGTGTTTTTCTTTACTATATGTTTGCAAATGTGAATCTAGCATTATTATAGTATCTATTGTCTTAGAGAACACTAGAGAAATTGCAAGCTTTTTCTAGTGGGTTTTTTTCAGCTGGAAATATTTCAAGTGTATAGCATTATCACAATCGATATTGTACCGGACTCAAGAGGTGTCTAAACATTCATCCAATACTAAATAAATGTCTCACTCTGTTCCTATATGACCCAGTAAATTACATGATGCCATCTTGCTAGGACTCACTGTTTCAAATTTTCATCTATAAACCTCATTCATTCATCCATTCATTCATTCTACTTACATTTTTATTCCTTTTTACTCAAATATTCACGAGGTTTTAAAACATTCTTTAAGTACATAAGGACTTATTTCATGTGATAATTTCAAGGCCCAAAGTATTATAGGCTATTTCTTAAAATAAATCATCTAAATGCAAAATGTTATTGTTCTTAGAACACATGCTCTTTTGCTCTCCCTGAAGTGAATTAAATAATAGAAAGCAATTTTACAACTGCATGCCAGAATGAACTGTTTAGCTATCGAAAGAAGAAATTCCATTAAGGATTAAACACATTTTAATATATTGTGTGGAGATTTGAAAATATAGTATGTCCCCAGTGAAATACTATTGTAGAAAGGTCTACCAGTCCTGATATACTTTTTAGAACAGTAAAAATAAAATTAGCACCTTTTTTTAAAATTATTTAAACTTTATACTTTCCCTGATGTTTAAACAGTTCAATGAATTATATTCACAATATCAGCCTTGACCCTCAACACACAGGCATCACACTATTATTTGATTATTATACAAATCATGAGAAGTCTCAGAGATTACTTCTTAGAGGTTGGGGGGTTCTATAATCCCCATTGTCTACCCAAATCTAGGGCAATAGTTTGGTTTGTAGATATAATGCTAGGTGAACCCAATCCAACCTTATTGTGTCCATGATGTTTTCCCACAATATTGAAATGCCTACTGTGTGCCAGGCACTAGGGTAGATATAATAGATGAACAAACAAGATAAAATTCCTATCTTCAAGGATATAATATTAAATATGTAGATGTAGACAGCAATTAAATAGGCAATTTCAACATTTTATAGTTCACTCTGTATTGGTATAAATAAAAGGTACTAAAGGAACAGAAGAGTGGCACAGATCCTGATAATGTGCCATCTGGCAAGGTTTTTCACAGGTGGAAAAATTGAAACTGACCCTGAAAAAGGAAGAGAGAAAAGAGAACTTAAATTGTGAAGGATGGTGTTTGAGGCCTATGTATAGTAGAAGAAGGCATGAAGTAGGCTATTCAATTATTTTTCATTTCAGAAGGAACTGCTTTTAGAAAACACTCTGAAAACCAGAATAAGAACATGATGAAATTATCTAACTGGAAGAACAATCCAGGAAGGCTAGCAGATCCTTGCTATACTGGCCATGACATGAAATAGAAGGGACCTTTTTCAGTTAGTTTCTGAATTATTCTAACAAAGCTATTCAATCATCAGAAGCTACTTAGTGTTATTAATTTTTGAGATCTGGTCATGTATATATTAGTCTGGTGTTAGTAGGGAACAGATGGCACATTCAAATTAGGATAACTCAAGGGACTTTAATAAAGGAACTACTTACAAAGATGTGGCTGGATCACCACCAGAACTGTTTGCACCCCTGAAGGGGTGAGTGGACAGAGCAATTACAGAAATTCTTAACAAGAGTCATGTAGAGATGGCCACCTGGAGAGGAGATGTTACCTTTAGTAAAAGGATGCAGCCAGGCCAAGGAGAAGCCACAGAGTTGGGAGAATAAATACCCTGAATACCATCTTTCTTTCTTTCCAGTTGTCAACTCAATGGAAGAGAGCACAGGGTCCAGAATCGCAGCCAATACTGTGGGAAGCAGAGAGCAGGCTGATAGAGAAAGATGATCTAGAGGGCATGAGAAAGCTATCCAGTGCAGCATAACTCATGAATCAAAAAGAGGACCAACTCACATGCATCCACTTGGTTATTTTTCAACTTTTCAAACAGCAATACCTATGAAAATCTTTCTGAAAAACGCTTATGGAGGAATTGAAGTTAAAGAATTCTCCTCCGTCCCGCCTTCCGTGTGTGTGTGCACATGTGCCGTGAGAGATGTTCTATTAGGCCTTTCTAATTCTCCTGAGGCTACATTGTAGACATTTAAGCTGACCTACTCCTCAACACCAGGGGTAGCATTGGGTGAGCAGAGTCAATGTTAATCTCTCCTGTAGAATTATCATGGCAGTGCAAAAATACCATAGACCTCACCAAACAATAAAATTAACCATCAGGAAACATTTTATAGCCCTGTAAAACTGATCTAGCACAGCTAGTATTATTGCTAGATATTACATGTTTGAGGACTAAAGCCAGGTAGTTTTAAATGGAGACATTCAATGGTTGAAGAATAACAGATGCCAAGAAAAATACTAGGACTGGAGCCAGGAACAATTTTCTATTCGATAACTCTAGAGATCCTAAATTTGTTCTTCATTCTTTGGTTCTTAGTCCAGTTTCAAGATACATATTGCCAGTCTCACATTCAATCGCCAGTGATAGATTTCAACAAACAAGTCAGACACCCTCCCCATTGGTTGTAGAAAATACTAATCCTATGTACTGACTTAAAAAACATTTTTTATGTTTACTTTTGAGAGTGAGAGAGACAAAGCACAAATGGGGGGTTGGGGGGTGGTGGGCAGAGAGACAGGGAGACACAGAATCCAAAGCAAGCTCCAGGCTCTGAGCTTCAGCACAGAGCATGACATGGGGCTTGAACTCATGAGCTGTGAGATCATGACCTGAGCTGTAGGTGGACGTTTAATCAAATGAGCCATCCTGCTTAGGCACTGACTTTAAAAGGCTATTGTAGCTACTGTATGAGAAGGTAGACAACATTTCCCATTTCCACACTAAAGATTTTGTTCCTGTTCAGACCATAAGCTGTTTTCAATGTATGGTTCCTGGCATGTAATAAATGCAAAATAAATGCTATTGTTATTACATAGAAGGTTTTTAATTTGCCTCTATTTTATTTATTTATTTATTTATTTATTTATTTATTTATTTATTGTGTGAATGCAAGCAAGGGGGGATAGTAGAAGGAAGGAGAGAGAGAGGAAGGGAGGAAGGGAAGCAGGGAGGGGGAGAGAAGGAGAGAGGGAGAGGGAGAGGGAGAGGGAGAGGGAGAGGGAGAGGGAGAGGGAGAGGGAGAGGGAGAGGGAGAGGGAGAGAGAATATTAAGCAGTCTCCAAGCCCAGTATGGAGTCCAATGTGGGGTTTTATCTCCTGACCCCGAGATCATAACCTGAGCCAAAATCAAGAGTCTAATGCTTGACTGAGCCATCCAGACACCCCTAATTTGTCTCTATTTAACACATATCCCTTTGTTTTGTATTTTTACATCTCTACCATGTCTTGTCTTATTTCTATCATAATAAAATAACTAAAGCTCATCCTTAGAAGTAAAGCAGAGACTTTCTTTTTTATTTGTTAAGGAGCCACTATGTCACTCAGGAGATTCACATAAGGTCAGGCTCCACCTCCCACTAAAACACTTCTTTTATTTTATTTGAGTTTATTGAAAAACTTTAGAAAATACTCAATGAATGAATAATTGAAAGTACTGAGGATAAAAAATTTGGAACAAAACTGTGAACCAGGGAGATGTTTGCTATCATGTGTTTTTTATAACTTCACTTTTTAGTTCTTTGTAGGAATATTAAAGTTATGAAATATAAAACAAAGATTTGGTTGTAGAATTTATTTCTTGTCTAATATTTTCATTGAAATCATTAATGTTCAGATTGTGAACTTCCTCAGTAATATTAATTACTGTAATATTAATTACATTAATTAATTACTGTAATATTAATTACATTAATTAATGCCTGTCTGAACAGCTAGTCTGTCTGCAGGATCCTAGGTGCCAAAGCTTACTAAGATATTATTCTGGAGCAAATAACTCTACCTTTGGGAAATGTACTTCTGGATGGTAGTGGTGGTTGTTGGTGTGTGTGTATGTGTATTTCATAGATTTCCTGGTGAGACAGGAGAGGGTGGGAAATAGGTTTTAGTATAAGACCAAACCCTATGGGTGGATGATCACGGTGATATAAATAATGGTAAGAATTATTTGAGTACATGGAAAATACTTACAAAAGTACTTAGCACATAGTAAGTAACACTATTACAATAATTATAGTAATCATCAACAACATCTCCAGTTATAGTATAATAATATAAAAAAGAATACGCCTCCCACAATGGAAAAGAAGGCAAAAAGATAGGTAAGAATATTGGGGAAGGTACTCATGGGAAGATAGCCTATAAAAATTTTCATCTATATTGTCTTTTTCACTTGGATCTTAGCAAACTATTGTTAGCACTGGGTGTCCACCCACTGTCAGCTTCTGCTTTTGACTGCACTGACCTTGAAGTAGTAGCATTTTGTCACATACCTAAAAACAGAGACATAAAGGAGACTGCAACAGTCATGATTTTCCTATATCAGACACATCTTTCTTTGGATGTCAGCTTCAAATCCCCCCACGACTGAGTGCCTGCAGAGTTGAAATAAGGTTTGTTAAGGAGGTAACCTAAAAGACTCATGTTACGTTTTTAACCACTTACTAAAAATACAGATTAGATATGTTTGTTCACTTTGTAATTTTTTCTTTTGCCCTCTGCCACAATGGTCTCAGTCTCCTTGCCAGCTCTTTTCTCATGCAACCAATAAACCTCCTCTTCCAGCATGTCTTCTCTGGCCCCTGATGACTTATCCTGCTTGGCCAAGTTAAATCTATGTAGTTAACTATTCACCCCCTTTAAAGGGCACTTCAGTGACCAGCATCATTACTTGAGCAGACCCCTTCAGGGGCTTTCCTTTCATGCAAGCAGCTTAACAAATTATTTATCCCCAAATTATTTGTTCTATAGGGAAACAAGATAAGGGAGTTCTATTACTAAGAAGAGTGTCAATTTCAGATTCCATATAAACATGACATTTTACTAAAGGGAAAAACAATATTAAAAACCTCCAGACACATTTTAATTCTTTAAAATTCTGAAGTGTATTCTTAACTGTATTGATTTCCCTTAACCATACATTTGTTTTAGGCTGCAGTAGTGCATTTAGTTCAGGGGTAGCTTCACAGAGTGGCAAA